>NC_090922.1:641658623-642908623 GCF_040938575.1 Ambystoma mexicanum | reverse complement strand
CCTGCTTAACATGGAATTGGGCACATAGTTATTACTAATAAATATGGTATCTGGTAATTGCATCGAATGCGTTTCCACCTAAAAAATAGCATGGAACAAAAAAGGATTGAATGCATGTTTTCTGAAGGTAAAGGGTTTAGTTTAATTTTAATGGGGTTTAAAGGGTAAAAAAGGGGAGGGGGTGGTGGGAACCCCCATAAAAAAAATTGAAAAATGAATTCAATGCAATTTTGTTCGATGCATTTTTTTCGATGTCAATGGTCTGTTGATGGTAAGAATTCGATGAAATGACTATAAAGCATAAATATGTATTGCTTCATCCTAGTCAGCACATCTTTGCACTGATTCATTAAACATTTTTAGTTTGGGCTATTAGGTGGCAATAAAGTGCCACCTAGAAGCCGAAACTATTGCATTAGAATACAGATGGGGAGAACATGGCATATGAAAAGGGACGCAAAGCTTGTAGGTGTTGTTTGGGTATTTGCCCACCCAGTGGCTACCTATGGCCATGCTAATCCCTATGGCCATTCCCACCCAGTTCCTGCACCTCCCCACTCAAAACACCTCCTCAACGGCACTCTTTGAGCTCGCTTTAATCAAGTCTTACTATCAAACTTTGCACTGAGAGTGCCTGCCTGTTGTTTTCTCAAAGCAGTGTTCTGAGAGTTAATGACTTAAATGGAGTTGTAATTATGGTACTTGTGAAATAAACATTTCTTAATCAGGTCTGCCTTCAGACACTCACTTTACCAGCACAATGCATGTCCTTCACTGAAGTGCTGTCAAAAACAAGCATTGACAAAGGCAACCTTTTTGGCTTGTGAATAAGTATTAGGCACTTGCCAAACACTCCTATTAGATGCTGAGGTACTCACACCATTTTGCACCTGCTACTATCAATAGCCAATTAATACTGCTACAGCAGTGTCTGGCAGGTGTCTTTCCCATGCCTACACAAAAGCCCAAAGTGTTGGCATTGCAAATGCTCATTAAAAAAAATGTATTCTCCTTATGGAGATACTTTTTATTGTGGAGTTACGTGATTGAAAGGTGTAAAAGCCTTACGTAAGGCTTTTCTGCCTTTCAATCACTCCACGCCACATTGTCATGCATTTTTATTGTGGAGAAGGGTGGAGGAATGCAACTAGCGTAAAGCAGGCGGTCCCCATAGGGATCCATTGTAAATGCTGCCTGCCGTGCTAGCATGGCAGGCAGTGTTGACAATTACAATAAAATGCTGCCCGAGATGCTTGCAAGTTACTTAAATATGAAAACATGACAGTTAATTGTTCTTACCAAATTCAGCAACCGCAGGTGTTAAGGAATAAAAAGTTAAAATATTAAATATATAAGTTAAACGCAATATTCTGCAATGTAAAGTGGCATTTTGGGCATTTCTGCTTAAATTCTGTTCCACTTGATGATTTCTCCACTGACAGAGCTTTTATTATTGCTATTTTCTTTTTAATTACTATTTTGGATGCCTCTTGCAAAGGGTTGCGTTATGTCTCTTGAAGTACATTAGCATTGGTAAAAATGATTCAAGTTACTTCCATGCTGTTGGCAGCGGTATTTATTATATCAACAATATAATTACCTATGATATGATATGATATGGCATTTATAACGCGCCTATACACAAGTGTTTCGAGGCGCAACGGGTCAAGGGAGGGGAACAGAGGGAGGACGGACAACGATCGTACTAGGCCAGGTATCATTCAGATTGCGCAAGTGCGTGGGAAGTGGGAAGGGACCGTGCTGTACAAATTGTTTACATAGGGACACTCTAAAAAATTATACCTCTATTATTGGACCTCTGTTTTGTGATTTCGGTATTTGCGAAACGATTAAATCACATGTAACCAGCTCATCTCTGTTTTCGAGGCATTCAGGAATTGGTTATTTTAAATTGCCCAGTTTGGATATTTGGAAGAGGTTAGCTATGTGCTGACTGCCATCATTCTGTGGATCCGGATTCAGGAGGACTGGTAAGTCATCTGCATTGAGTTAGAAAGATTGCCCATCTGGAATTTTAGTCTATGTTGAAGGATTTGGTGCTTGACAGTGTCATACGGTGCAGATAGAGCAAGCAATAAGAGGTCCATGGGTTTTGTTTCTGTAAACTCATTTCAGAATTTTCGTTTATGAAAAGAGGGCTGGTCTCTGTGTTCTGGTTTGGCCGGACACCTGACTGGTTTTCATGGAGGAGGTTGTTCTCCTCACAGTGATTGATTTCTGATGGCTTGTTCCAGGATTTTGGCAATTATTGGGCAATGGTTTTCAGTGTTCTCAGGGTCTACATTTGTATTTTAAAGTGGAGGGGTAATAGTGGTGGCTGTGTTAGGTGATGGTGAGGTAATCTATGTTTTTAGGGAGGCGTTATATTGATTTGAGCAAGGGGGCTATATATTCATTCAGAAAGGTTGAAGGGCATGCATCGATTTCTTTTTCCCAATGCCTTAAAGTTTGTTATCCTGTTGAATTCATCTGGAGTGCTTTCAATTAACTCTAGAAAGGCCAGTGGGTTGTTAATTTTCTCACATGACGTATTACTGGATCTTTATTTATTTTTGTATTTAATTTTATCTATTTGCAAATGCAACTTTACAAATCAAAGTGTATAGAGAATACAATCATGTACACTCGGTACATTTTTAGAAATTATAAACATAACTTACCTGTCACAACAATTAACAATTTTCTCTAACATAATTTACATAACAAAACAATGAACACATTTTCCTAATCCAAGGTCAAGCTTTGGCCATTTCATTTGTCTTGTAACATGAAACACCGTTTTCCCAATGAGACAGAATAACACGTTTCACCACATCAAGATCAAACATTAGCCATTTCGTTTGCTTCAAAATACCTTATTACATATATCTGCATGCTTTCATATACATATACTGAATTCTGCCATGCGTATGAAATGCTATTTTCAATTCTGTCTATGTTATTTCAAGTCCTCATATATTTCAAGTTACCCCTCCATCATTCATTCACAATCAAAGGTGTTTTTCTAGAAAATCATCCAGCTGTATTCTTGCCAAATATCTGATGGCTGCAAGGTTTAAAGATATATGCTGGGCCTTGTAAATCTTCAACCACATCATGTTAGGGTTTAATAATCTCTACAAACTCAAATATTTCAAAAAGTATTCCTTTCTTAAACTTGATAATGCTCTACATTGAACCATAATGTGTTTTAGAGTCTCAGCCTCTGTATCCCTTTTATAATATCTACATGAGACAATTAGGTTCTTATCTTTTGCCCTCACTGCTTCGATTACTCTGGTGGGCCACAAGTTAAATCGTAATCTCATTATTTTAGATCGGTAATCTATATCTGGATGTTTTTGTAAATATTTGGGGATGTCATTCAGTTTTTTTCATAGAGAAATTACCTGTTTTAAATATCTTGTATTTCTCACATTCATTTCTTGTATTTATCCAGTCTAACTGCTAATATTGCAGTTTCGCTCTGGTTGGATTGCTTGTTAATAAGGATTTGCTAATATCCGCATCCTCCATATTTTTTCTGCAACTTGTTTTCCAGAGATTTATCATATTTGTGCCATCATCAATAAACGCCTGAGATATGATCTTGATCACAGTAGCATCAAATGTGATCTTAACTCTACATTTCTCATGTAATAGAAGTGAGTTCCAGTTGACAAAAGCACTCAATGATATGAGGCCCAGCTCATGCCGGATTATTGACATAGGTACGCTTTTTGGGAGTCTCAAAATTTTCTTCCAAAAAAGGCCTTCAATATAGGTCTAGTTAGGTTGATTTGTAGCCAGTTTACATGACGCTCCATATGTTACCGTTGGAGTGACTTCTGCTTGTAAAACAATGATTGGAAGGCATGAAAATCATCCATATTTTTGATGTATTCATTTAGCTTGTGAGCATAACATCAGCATCTTATGTTTCACTTCTTCTTTATAGGGCATGTTGACCTTACTATCGTTTATACTAGTTCCCAGATATGTGTATTCCTTGACTACTTGTATTTGTTTTTTGTCAATGGCCCATCAATTTGCAAATTTATTAGCAGCTGCTTTAGCAGCTGCTTTAGTGGCTCTGATTATCAATATATTTGATTTAGCTAAGTTTATTTGGAGATTGTGTTCTTTGGCATGGTTCTCTAGGGCACATAGAGATCTATGCAAGCATATTGGGGTCTGAGATCCTACTATGAGATCATCAGCATAGAGCAAATAGCCCACAACATTTTGGTTGACTTTCAGAGGAATTGATCTTACTTTGTCAAGATGGTTATTGATGTTACGAATATAGAAATTGAAAAGGGTTGACGCTAGTAAACACCCTTGTTTGAGGCCAGTATTTTTTAACATTGATCTTTGTAGGAGGCCCTCACTGTTGAATTTCACTTTAACAAAAGCTAGATGTTCCTTTATAGAATCGATGGATAAGATTGAGTATGTGTGGTGGACACCCAACCGCTTTTAGCTTACTCCATAGCAGAGTTCGAGACACACTGTCAAAGGCCTGCTTGTAATCAATAAACGCAAAATATAGAGAACTCTTTCTCCTTACAGCTTGACATTTTAGGACTTGTATTGTTAAAAGATTGGGAACAGTTCCAACCCTAGGTATAAGGCCTGGTTGTTTTGGATCCTGCAGATTATGTACTTTAAGCCATTTGTTCAGGGCAGCAAGTAATATTTTTGCATAGATTTTCCCTGCCGAATATAACAGGGATAGAGGTCTATAGTTGTCAGGTTTTGTTCTATCACCCATTTAAACACAGGGATAATGATTGTTTCCAGGAATCTGGAATATAGCCTGCCAGCTCCATTTTTTTATATATCTTTTGCAGTATCAGTACCCATTTTTCTGGGAATAGTTTAATGGTAGCATTAGAGATGCCATCCGCTCAGATCTTTTGGAATTACTGCAAAATTAGATCCTACATTTAAATTTCTCTTCAATATGAAGACATAAGCAATAATGGCTTCTGCTTTCTGCCTCTTCCAGGTTGGGTGTGGAGGTATAGCTCCTATAACACACCCGTTTAGCATAGTCATATTTCTGTCTGCCATCAGTCTTAGCCATTTAGTTGCTCGCGTTGTTAGATGCTTTCTATTACTAGTCACACAATGCATGTTAAAATCTCCTACAATTAAGATCATTCCTGTGATCGGATCAGTGTCGATTTCCTCAAATAAACCAATGACATAACCCATAATATCATATTCTGTAACATTAGCAGGGTTCCAATATGCATTTATAATTGCCATTGGATGCTTAAGGTTTGCAATTTCATATTTTAATAGTTGTTGACTTGGGTGAGGGTTTCCCCATTGTATACGTTTGCCTGGTGCATCCATTTTCAGAGCGCATAGTAAACCCATCATAGGTCTTCCTTTTGAGGGTTTAAATGCAGGCAAACAACATGTTTGATGGTTAGGCCAAGTGGGAGGAGTTGTTAACTAGGTTTCCTGCAGTAATATTAAATCGTAATTGTTCCGAATATGAGAGCTATCTTGTTGCATCAAATGTGAAAACCCTCTGGTATTCCAGACAGCAATTTTCAATGTAGCAGATTTTCTTTTATCCTATTCATGGTGCTCGTGATTGGTTTGTCTTACTGCATTTTCCAATCATGTCCATTTAGTGATTTTACTAACGGATGTCACCGGTGTCTCATCCTCATGATATACATCTCTTTTCAAATCCCCAATGAGGCCTTGGCAGTTTATTAGTAGGGTCTTATATTTAGAGAGGGAGAGCTGTTGTTCCTCTTTCTTAGGAGCAGGTTTTTCATATCTGTGCATATGTTTCCTCTCTTTATGTGTTTCTGTTATTTGTATATCAAAACCCCTTTCACATAGCTTTTGTCTTTCAGTCCATATCAATTGTCTCACTATTAAGGATGGCACACTTATACTTGCTGTGTCCATTCTCCGACTTCTGGCAATAGTTACCAGCTTGATGTCTCTTGTTTGTATTGCTTGTAATTTTGGAATGGTGTGAATAACTGCTAGTAGAGTAGATATATTCGGGATACGGATTGTTATACCTTTTCTATCAGTCATGAATATAGTAGAGGTCTGAGATGTATGTAGGTCTGCTTCATGTGTTTGTTTTTCCTCTGTTGTTTTGGGATGTCTCTCTTGTGTTTTTGATGTTTCTTTTGAGGGCTTACATTTTATCATTTGGTTTATCGATGGAATCTCTTTCTTTTTCTTTGTTACAGAAATTAGACCTTCTTTCTTCCATTGTGATATATTATGAGTCAGATATACCATTATTTGGGTTTACTAGTTCAAGTAATTGTACAGGATCTTTCTGAACCACAGCACATTACACAACTGGTTGTTCTGAAATTATCAAGTGTGTTGTTATATTCATTAACACACTCATGTCCACTTCTTGATCAGATTCCAGAGGCGGACACCTGCTTTCATCCTCACCAACATTTTTACATGTCTCACTGTCCTCTTGTATTTCCACGGTGAACACATTTTTTCATTTTTTTCCCTCCTTTAGTTTTTTTTGTATCTGTGGGTGTGGTTAAGGATTTTATGAATTTTCATTTTCCTCCTGTTTGTTTTAGTTTGGAATAATTTGTACATTGGTTCATTTTCGTGTGTGTCATTTGAACCTGTCACATTAAACTCCATTTCAGAATCAAAATGGAGCAAGGGTGCTATCGCCTGCTCCATGACGCCCTCTGGAATACTCACAGAAGGCGCCATGGATAAGGGGTCAACCCTCGGTCTATCTTCAATTTTCAACATTGGACTTGTCAATATATTATTAGCATTGTCATCCTTGTTTTCCAGACCCATCCCTATCTTCATTTCGGATGTAATAATTGTGAGGCTTCCGTCACCAATTACTTTCGGCAGCGTCATTTCAAGTTGCATTTCTGCTATTCTCAAATTTATCTGATTAAGTTCAGAGAAAACTTGATCAGAATTTGCATTTATATTTGTCAGTGCCAATGAATTTTGCTCAATTTTAGTCTCCATGTGTTCGTATATTTTATTCGGACTATATACTCCAGTGTTCATGGCGGCCAGAGTGACTTCATACGCAGGTATAATTGGATTTTTAAATCCAAATGAAGGTCTCAGGGTGGGTCTTATTTACGACATGTCTAAAGAAACAGTGTGGCTCTAGGGATTAATATCGGCGAGCCTGAAAGATTCGGATCATTTGTCGCACCCACTACAATTGGGGTTTCATTTGGAACGATCATTTGTGTTTCAGGGACAACATCCCGTCTATCTCCTTCGTATGACATTGACCAAATCACCTGAGGGCATATATCATCTTTCACAGGTGATGGGTGATGTTGACTAGATTGTGGTTACAGAATGTTAGCCACGTCACTTGTTTCATCATTCAGTCTTTCACTCATAGGCATATTTACAGACTCATGGTAGCTTTTCACAATCTCAGTTTCAAATGCATCACTATTCTCTATAGTTGTTTTGTTCATGTTGCACTGTTTCATCATGATTCCAGTTTCCAAAGGGGCATTATGCTCTATAGCTATGCAATTCTTTACAGCTTCGGAGTATAGTCTAGGGGCAGCCATGTTTTCATTTGCATGGATGTTTGCATGAGTGACAGTTGAAGGAGTTAAGATTGCATTTTTTCTCACATGCAAATCAGTACTTTGTAATGGCATACCTTGTACACAGGCAGGTGTCGGACAACATTGAGAGTTATATTCCAGTATTTCATCATCGGTAACATGAGAAGATGGCTTTAGCGTTTATTTTCAGGCGGATTCCCGGAAATATTCAAGATTGAGGAAATCATGTTGTTCTTGTTTGCAGGCCCAAACATATTTCTCCTGGCAGGCGACCACATGTGTCTAATATCGGCTCCTGATGATTTCAACCAAGTTACGCCCTTTGTCTTCTGGATTGATTTAGGAGGTTTTAATTAAGGTGCCCCATTTCCCACTACGGGGGACAAGGATGTGTCATTTCTAAGAAGTTCGTCCTTGCCTGCCGGCAGAGTATTCTGCGTATACGTGTTGAATTTCAATGCTCCGCGACAAGGGCTACACTGAGATTTTTTTTCACTTTGTGGGGAGAAAGAATGGAAAAGGGCAAAGTAACGCTGTATGCGAGGGCTGCTCAGCTGCTGCACTGCTCAACTGAACAGCCAAGCAGCACTCGCAGACAGCACTCACTAGAAGCGCGTGCGCAGAAGCGCACGTACCTGGTGTGTCGAAAGAGAAAGTATATCGTGCCTCCTATTATAATAAATATATTAATATTGGCCTACGCCGAGCTGCTCGAAAGTCACTTGCGAAAGAAATCTGTGTTGCAAGGTCCTGACCTTAAATCCATGTAAGCTGCCATTTTAGGTCAAACCGCCATTTTAGGATTCGCTTTGTAAAAGTCACCCTGTGAGTTAAAATGGTGGACGATGTCATTCCAGAATACAACATGGCCGTCTTGACCTCTGTACATAGCTAATGTGTAACTTGCCTGCAGGCCACTTGTTGAGGTCGTGAACTGAGACCTTGTCCTTCCTTGACCTGTGTGTAAAAGGATTACTCGTGCAATGAAACTAATCCACGAGCATATGTTGAAACAATGTATTTAAATACTGAACATAGAACATCTGTTTAACTACATTGTATTAATGTTTGAGAAGGCCTGCATGGAAAATCTTAGAATCCACAGTTAGTGCATAGGCTTGTTGATACATGTATTAAAGGCACAACAGTTATATGCGGTTGTTCAAGACTTGGCACGAACCCTAGATCGGTGATGTATTAAAAGGAATATTAACCCCAAGTGGGGCTGGACACCGTGCCCACCGAATGTATAAAAAGCGAATGCATTCTAATGTACAACGTCTCTCACTGAACACACTGAACCATGCTGGAGTTCGTTGTGTTGTACTGAGGGCCGATAGCTATCTGATTTTGCTCTGTTTTTGTAACTGGATTCATTATAAAATAAAGTACTTTGTATATTCCTTTGTAACCCGTGTTCGGTGTATTTCCTTTTGGGGTACTCAGCCTCGATATTTTGATTTTGTTTTCACAAGTGTTTTGCAGGGCTTCTAGGTAGAGTTGGAGGGGCTTGACTCTAAAAGATAAAACACAAAGTTTTAAAGCCCTGTAGAAAGTCTTCCCCAGTCTGTAGAATCTATATATTGTAAGCAAATGGAGCAAAGTCCTTTGATATGTAGCCTAAGAAGTATCCTACATTGCAGTAGTGAATATCCACTCGCTGTCAGGCTGTTTCATGATACGGGCAGCAAAGAGTGTCCTGCAGGACAGCACTCGCAGACAGCACTCACTAGAAGCGTGTGCTATTGCAAAAAAAAAGCCAAGCCTGGTTTGCATATGGTCTTTCCCCTTTTGTAATGGCTTGGCAGGCAAAGAATGATGGGCAATGTCAGAGGTTAAGATTAATTCTAAACCTTCCAGCCATCACCCCTTTTGTTTTGCTATAGACACCCAGTGTGGAACGGGTATGCCCAGACGTGGGTGCCGTGCCTGCTGGGCCTAGAGAGCAAAGCTACTCCTATCTGATGAGGACCAATAAGGCTGAAACATGTTTGTGGATGCTTGTGGTCTTGTGCAGAAGGGATGGGACAAGCATTTCAGGCTGCACTGCTCCTTTTGGGCTTGGACCAAGCCTGATTTGCATATGGTCTTTCCCCTTTTGTTATGGCTTGGCAGGCAAAGAGCGATGGTCTGGAGGGTTGCCAGAGCAATGCTAGAGGTTAAGATTAATTCTTAACCTGCCAGCCATCACCCCTTTAGTCACCCCGAGTGAGACGGTTATGCCCAGGCATGAGTCCCGTGCCTGCTTGGCCTAGAGACCCAAGATACTCCTTACTGATGAGACCCAACGAGGCTGAAACATGTTTGGGGAAGCTTGTGGTCTTGTGCAGTAGGGATGGGACCCAGTAGTTTGGGCTGGACTGCCCCTTTTGGGTGGGATCAAGCCTGATTTGCATATGGTCTTTCCCCTTTTGTAATGGCGTGGCAGGCGAAGAACGATGGTCTGCAGGGTTGCCCAGAGCAATGTCAGAGGTTAAGATTAATTCTAAACCTTCCAGCCATCTCCCCTTTTGCTTTGACATGAGTAAGAGATTGCCAGATAAGCAGTTGACAGTTGGGGTAGGTGTTGAAGTATTAGACTCCTAAGGAATGGATTGCCACTTTCAATGGAGCCTCAGGATTCTTTTTGGGGTTGAAGCTGAAGATGCAGAGCATCAGATTCTCTCAAGCTGGCCCTCATGTAACATGTCATGTTAAATTTTAAAAAGTGACTTATTCGGAATTTAGGCAGTTTGTTCCTTGTACATTTTGAAAACATCTTTGGTTTTGCAGTTAGCACAGAAAAAGTGGTTTGGATATAACATTTATGTTTTTATTGTTGATGGCTTTATGGTAGCCTCTGGTGTAGATTTTGGAAGCAAGTTTACCTTTGGGTAGTTTGTTATTCCTCCATTTATGTTTCAACGTGCAACCTATTCTTTTTAGGGTTGCTAGTCCTTCCCCCTCTAAACATTTGTTGATCTTGTGGAGGTTGTTTTATCCTCTTGGGTAAGAGATGGTCACCTTCTTGGGTGGTATGAAGTTCTTCTCTAAATGTTTGCTTTGTAATTTTGTTTGAATTGCTGTAGTTTGTTGTGTTGATTTGGTGGGTGGAGAGGCATCAAGCCTTTTATTTGGTGTAGGCTTGGGGTGTTCACATTTGTTGAGAGGTTTCTGCTGGTGGAGTAATAAATGGCATCCAGTGAATGACCGTTTCTGTGTTGGTTTATTTACCCAAGCTGTAAATCTCAGGTTATTCATGGTTTGGTAAAATAAGCCAGAATGTGGTGGGAAGATTGATCCAGCCAAATGTTGATACAACCCATTAGCAATATTCTACTGGAAAATGTCTGAATGGTGGCTAGATATTTGGGACATTCATGACTGAATGAGTTACTTGGGCCAGGTGGATTGTATACTACCATAATTGTTAATACAGCATTATTAAGATTGTAACATGTGGATATCATTTCTTCTAAGCTAGTGGTCAGGGGCTGTTAAGCAAAGTAAGTTGGAGTATCTAAGAAAGGCCGCCCTCCTTTTACTGATCCTGTTTGAATGTTTATATCCATCTGGTAGGATGGTGTTGATGGTAGTGGTGAAATTATCTAAGACATGTATTTGTGATTCCCAGGTGGTCCATGCTAAATTCTTTAATACTTTGGTAAACATTTGAAGCATTTTATAATGGTATATCAGCTCTTGATTGTACCTATATGTTCTTTTGCATGAGGCCCAGGTTGAGGAACTGGGCTTATGTAGTCTCGGTTTTGATGGGATGAAGATTCTCTGGAGTTACCATGATTGCCTGCATAGTACACATTGCTTTAAATGGTAACAGGGTGGTTATTAGCAGTCTGAATATTCTCATTATGATTGTTGGTAGGTTTGGATAACCATTTGTGTGCTTCATAAGGTTAGGTTGTACTGTGGGATATTTCAACCCATGCCAATGTGCCACACTACATCCATTTGCTAAATGGGGGAAAGGAAATCTGCCAAAAATGGAGGCGCTAATCCCTGTGCGCGCCAAATCTGCAAAACTGTGCATGGTTCATAAACCACAAAAGAGCTGCACACCCTGCCACACACAGGCAAAGTTGATGTCAAAGCAAGAACTCCCTGCAAGAGAATGCCAGTGGGTGCTGTTACCTGTCACATGAATCAAGGCCATAAAAGTGGGCTAAAATCCCAAAAATTCCCTTAAATACAGCTTCCTAATCAATGGCAACCTTCAAAGTTCAAAGGTTGGCGCTAAATTCAGGCATTTCCCCAGTGAATTATTGAAAGGAAAAGGGTGCTGAAATCATAGATTCTCCAGTGCAGTCAGAGGAATCAGGCCTCACTGACTGACAGCTGCATCACAAAATTAGCTGTCAAACCCAGTTTAAATGTTTTTCTGTTTCCTGATTAAAATGGCAAAATCCCCCTATTTAAAGTATGTTTGTGAAGGGCTAATTCTTTAAAATGTCCGAATCCCTTATAAACTGTGCTTATATTTTATATGTGTGAATTGAAAAGACTTTAATTTAAAGGAACCCAGTCTGGAGCTAATCAACTATTTAATTCTGATCTGACAGCCCAGCCTGGGAAAGATTCACATTTCAGCTTGACACTCAACTGCTATAGGAAGGCTTAAGTGATGCTAATGGTCCCCGCATAATGACAACAAGGAATACAATGAGACTGCATCAGACATTCGTCTCTGACTGAGCCAAGAACAAAGGACAGGCTGAACATTGACCTGTGCTGGAAGGGGCAGGATCTTCCCTCTCCAGGAAGGGGACACACCTCTCTGATCAAAGGGATCTGCCAGCTGTTGTTTGTTGAAAGGAAAAAAAAACTCTGAACTTCTCGGTGTTTAAAACTGTATTTGTGATTAAGTTTGAAACTATTTAACTGTGCAACATGAAGGAGTATAAATCTGAAAATTGGTAGATGTTAACCCAATTTTAGGTCAATGCTTTTAAGACATTGATAAAATCTGTACCACTTAAGTAACCAAAGTTATAAAAAAAATTCTTATGGTAGCAGAACTATTAATGTTGCAAGCCTAAGATTGTATGTACATGATCCACTGATAAGCGCCCAGAAATTATTAATCCAAACTGTTATGATTAAAATTAATGAAATCCCATAGAATGAGAAAGACAGCTCTCACCGAGGGCATAATTGTAAAAATGTGTATTTATGGGAAAGCTAAATTGTGGTCATAATCAATGTGGGAGTTCCTAAATCACATCATAAAGATCACAGATTTGTTCCCACCGCCAACCAGGGCAAACCATGTGCCTGCAGCCACTCACAGCCGTGGGGGCGTGTTTTGAAACTCTGCCCAGACCATAAATTTAGGTGATGGCATTTGATAGTACAAATATAGGAACTTCACAACACATAGGACACTGCTTCCAGAACCCATCCAGATTTCCGTGCAGCACCATGTTCCATAACTCTTCATCTTGTAGCTGACTCCAGACTTCTTTGAAGATCCAGATTTCCTTGCAGAATCTAGACTTTAGCATTGCTGAACTCTTGCTAGCTAGACCCAATTTCAAAACATCCAAAACTTAAAAGAATAAATCTGATTCAGCTTGGCTTGCTACCATTAAGGCTTGCCCGCTGAAACTTGCATCCTGTAATCTGCCGTGTCCCGTGACCAGAAGGGCCCATCCAAATCCAGTCTGAGGCGCAGTCCAAAATTTACCAGAACCGCGCCGCTGATCCAATCCCTCCAGAGGTGCCCTGGAGGGATTGGGACCTGATCTGACCCAATGACCAGAGCTGACGGTCCAATTTAATTACACAGGAAGAACTGTGCTTGTGTACAGATATCGGAGGCGGGACCTAGGAAAAGTAGCGACTGGACCGGGACGTGACCGGTGAATTCTGTGTACTGATAGGAAATTAAAAAAAGGCAATCAATCAAGAGTAGAAGGAAATGCGATCTGGCTACGGACTCAGTGCCAGGTGTAGGGGGTTTGCTTACAAGAGCTTGAAAAGAATCTGATCCTTTCAGAGAGCCGGTGGATGATGGCAGGGCGGAGGAAAGGGGACGAAAGGGCAGTGTTTCCCTAAAGAGAAATGTAGGCAGAGGTAAGGAGAGAATAACGAGCCAAAAACAAGGCAGAGTGGATTGGTATTCTAGGACCGATAACTCACGGAGCAGAGCTGCTGTAGACAGTAGCAACGCACCGCTGTCCAGGCGGCTTGGATTCATATACTGCTTCCGGAGAGAGAGGAGGAGCCTCGCTCTCGTCTTCCTTCCGATGAACTATACCTCTCCTTCGCGGTACGGGTGCCATGTTGGAGGTGCAGAGTCTTGTTTTTGGCTGCAGCCGCCAACAATGCCAGAACGAACCCTCCGAAGACCCGCCGTAACAGTATGCCCCCTCCCATGGGAGGCAAAACCCGGTTTCCCCGGTTGGAAACGATGAAAAGAATTAACCAAACGGGAGGCATGTACCGCTGAGGCAGGTTCCCATGAACGTTCAGAAGGGGAGTACCCCTTCCAGTCCACAAGGTACTGAAGAACCCTGCGATGATAGCGGGAGTCACATATCCCTGAGAATTCATATTCAAGACCTGTGTCAGTCATCACCGAAGTGGGCGAACCCACCGCGGTCCTATGAAACTGATTCTGCACATCTGGTTTCAATTGTGAGACGTGAAAAGTGGGGTGAATGCGACTCCATGACCTGGGGAGCCGCAATGTATAGGCCACTGGTCCAAGCTTGGCCAAAATAGGAAACGGGCCAAAATATTTGGGAGACAATTTTGAAGGAACGAGTCTCCTAGGAAGAAACCTACTAGCCAACCAAACCTGTTCTCCGATCTGAAATTGAGGGGCTGGAGTGCGATGTTTATCTGCCTGTTTCTTGCTTTGCGCTTGAGCTTCTTGGAGAGCTAAGCCAGCAGTAATATGGCCTTGTTGAATGATGTCTATCATTTTTTCCAGGTCTGGAAATCTTGCGTTTGGCGAAGTAGCAACTGGAAATAGTGTAGGATGAAACCCATAGGTACAAAAGAAGGGACTCGCTTTAATCGTAGAATGAGCAGCATTATTGTAGGCAAACTCTGCCAATGGCAGCTGACTCTTCCAATTATCTTGGGCTGAGGAGACATAACATCGGAGGTAACCCTCAAGAGTTTGGTTGAGTCGCTCCGTTTGTCCATTGGTCTGCGGGTGGAACCCGGAACTCAGGGCCCGGGATATTCCCAGTGTGTTACAAAGTTGTTTCCAATATCTTGAGGTATACTGTGGTCCTCTGTCTGATATAATTGTTTTGGGGAGACCGTGAAGAGAAAAAATACGTTCCATAAATATTCGTGCCATCAGTGGGGCTGAAGGAACAGCAGGTAAAGGAATACAATGAGCCATCTTTGTTAAAGTGTCGATTGTGACCATGATGGTGGTACAGTCTTCAGATTGGGGTAAGTCCACAATAAAGTCAGTGAATATTATTTGCCAGGGTCTGGTGGGAAGTTGAGTCGTGACTAGTTCTCCCATCGGTGGAATCCTGGGGGATTTGGTCTGAAGACATACTGTCCAAGAAGTGATATATTTGCGTACATCGGTTCGGACTTATGGCCACCAGAAGTGTCTTTGAATCAGTTTGAGGGTGTTAGCAAATCCCTGATGCCCTGCTGCTTGTGAGTCATGACAAAGCCTCAATACTTCCTTTTGGAGTTCTGTGTCTGGGACGTATACCTGCTCGCCTTTAAACCGGAGACCCCGACTGCTTGTCAATCCCTGTGTGAGACAAAGTTCCGGTTCTACGGTTATCAGGTCTCTAGACTTATCCTCCAGTATTTATAAGTGATGTACAACAGGAATGAATACTGCCTGTGGGAACATGGGTTCAGCTTTGAAGGGATCTTTCTCCTGCAGATTCTTTCGGGATAAGGCGTCGGCTCTGAGATTTGTGTTTCCTGGAATGAAGGTGAATTTTATCTGATATGGTGAAAAGAAATGTGCCCACCTTGCTTGTCTGCTATTGCACGTTTGTGCGTATTGTAGAGTCCGGAGGTTGTGGTGATTGGTTCGAACCTCTATGGGATAACGGGCCCCCAGGAGAAGATGGCGCCACTCTTCGAAGGCCCGTTTGATGGCGAGTGATTCCTTCTCTAGTACCGTGTAGTTTACCTCGGCTGGAGAAAGAGTTTTGGACAAGAAGGCCACTGGTCTTTCAATATTTCGAGCATCAGGCTGGAGTAGAACTGCACCCAATGCATACTGAGAGGCATCTGATTCTACAATGAACCGACGTTGTTGATCTGGTACTTTCAGAATAGGAGCCTGGATGAATAGGGTTTTCAGTTGTTCAAACGATTTCTGAGTCTCAGTTGTCCAGAGGAATGGAGTACCTTTCTTCAAGAGCTGGGTTAAAGGTTTGGTGAGTAAAGAGAAATATGAATGAAATGCCTATAAAAATTGGCAAAACCCAAAATTCTTTGGATGTCTTTAACTGATCATGGAGAAGGCCATTCAGTGATTGCGGAGACTTTTGCAGGATCCACGGCGATCCCCTTTTGGGAGAGAACTTAACCCAGGTAGGAAATGGGAGTTTTGTGAAATTCACATTTCTCTAGTTTACAGAACAGATGATTTTGTTGTAGGGGTTTCAAAACCTCTTTCAAATGGGACTGATGTTCTTCCAATGAAGAGGAGAAGACTAAGATATCATCTAAGTAGATGATAACATAATGAAGACTGATGTCTGTGAAAATCTGATCCACGAATCTTTGAAAGACAGCTGGAGCGTTCATAAGTCCAAATGGCATGACACTATATTGGTAGTGACCAAATGGGGTTCGGAAGGCCATCTTCCACTCGTCACCAGCTTTAATACGAATCAGGTGATACGCTCCCCTCAAGTCTAATTTGGTGTACA
Organism: Ambystoma mexicanum; assembly: GCF_040938575.1. Classification (NCBI taxonomy): domain Eukaryota; kingdom Metazoa; phylum Chordata; class Amphibia; order Caudata; family Ambystomatidae; genus Ambystoma; species Ambystoma mexicanum. Next base: position 642,892,170 of record NC_090922.1, on the reverse strand, counting down.
TCTTGGCACCTTGCACCGCCTCTAGTATATCCGGATGAGTGGCATGGGGTATTTATCTGGGACAGTAATTTTGTTCAACCCCCGTAAATCTATGCAGGGACGGAGTTCGGATGAGTCCTTTTTAGGAATGAAAAATAGAGAAGCAGCTGCTGGTGATGTAGATTCTGTGATTAGACCGTTTTTGAGATGAGTGTGTAAATATTCCTTTAGTACTTCTTTCTCTCTAGCTGATAGAATGTACATCCTGCCAAACAGAAGAGGAGTGTCTGACACCAAGTCTATTGCACAATCGTCCCTTCTATGTGGGGGAAGTTCCGAATACTCAGAATGAGAAAAGATCAAACGAAATTGCTCGTATTCCCTAGGCAAGGAGGAGATCTCATTAACTACTGTACTGGAAATCTCCGATCCCGGACTCGGATCCCGTGACGAGGTATTCAGCGTTAGGTGATGTTGAACACATTTTTCAGAACCTAGAAAAAGTGTACCGGCTGTCCAATTGATATAGGGATTGTGGTGCCGTAACCAGGGCAACCCTAAGATAACTGGATAATGGGCTGTCTTAATTATGACTAACGCAAGGTATTCTTGATGAGAGGCTACTGTCATCTTCAAGGATCTGGTCTGATCTTTAATGGGTCCTGAAGTAAGAGGGCTACCATCAACACTTTCCACTGGTATAGCCATAGTTTTGGTGGTATGGGGTATGTTATGGGTTTGTGCCCAGGCATCATCAATAAAGTTGCCTGCGGCACCGCTGTCCATCAAGAACTCTTGTCAGAACCCATCAGTACAAACCGAGGATTGATGCAGGGATGCTTAATGGCAGCAACCCTCATCAATTTCTACATCTCAGACATGACGAAAGATCTGGAATCCACAATATCTGATGCACCTCGGTTAGAGTTAGTAAAGATAATGGCATTATTCTATGTGGATGATTAGATTCTGATGTCCAAAACCCCCATTGATCTACAAAATCTTCCTACAACATTGGAACAATATGCTGAACTGAATGACCTAGACATTAATACACAGAAAAGGAAAGTTTTATGTATACATCCAACTAAACTCCAAAGGAAAAAGAAAATCACAAAATGGTATCTGGAGTGCAAGGTCCTGGGGGTTGTTGGGGTAAATATTAGTAACTGTAGCAATGATAAACCATACCACAACGACATCCGAGATAAATTAAACACAGCTATTTCCCAAACAAAAATCATCTTATCCAAATATGGGACATTTTCAATGGAATCAGCCGTTATGTTTTACCTCCAAAAAGCAGCACCAATTGTCTTATATGGATCAGATACCAAACCAATAAACAAAGAACCCTACTGGATCAAAATGGAAAGCCATTATTGGAAATCAGTCTTAAATCTTCCAAAATCAGTACCAATGGTGAAACTCTGCTATGAACTGGGCATCCCATCATTATATGGGATGTATAAATGGAAGCTCTGTGCATTGCATAGGACATTTCTTGAGGAGGAGACAAAGGAAACTGTGCTGTCTGTTCTGGTGGCCTTTATGAAGAAAGCAAACCAATCATTTGTGCAACATTAGAGAAAATGTATTAATCAAATTCTTCACGAGGCAAACATAACCGAGGACATATTTCTGCAGAATCCATCACGTTCAAAAATGAAAATGTACAAGCATGACTGCATAATAATAATGTCAAGTGCGAAATCTTACAAATCGAGCCAACCAGGGTCACTTTTTGAAAAAAAGATGAAGATAATGGAAAGCCATCTGTTAAAATTTCTGTTCCCACGATACAGACAACCCATCCTACACTTTCGGTTAAACCTGCACCATACCAGAGAAATACAACTAAGAAGGAACCAGATTTAAAAAATGAAGATAGCGCTTGCAGGTTTGAGTGTGGGTTCACCCAAATAGAGACCTTACAACACTTGGTCTCTGAATGTCCAACGCTAAGAAATAAGCGAAAACAATATTTCAAACATTTATTTCAGGACTGCAAAATGTTTAGGGCAAACGCACTATGGGCGAGGATCCTTTTGACTAAATCTTAGAAAATACAGATAGCAACAGCAACATTTGTATTATCGTTTAATTTGGAAAGATAAAGTTTTAAAAGAAATTGTATACATTTATGTGAATATCTAAAGATTCATTTGTGAAAAATGTAACTTTTGTAAAGGTTTTAACAAACCATAAACAAATAAAAAATAAATTAAAAAAATATATTTCTATAGAAGTTTGATTGGACATTCCCTTTATTTTGGACTGTGTTACTGTGTTTGGGTCACACCCCTCTTAAGAGCATAGCCTTCCTTTGGCCCAGGTTTCCACAAAAGGCGAAGAAGGTACATCTCTTAACTGTGCCTGTTTTACCTTTATGATTGTGTTGGCACTTGGTTTTTACAAGTGTGAGGGCTGAGTGGGGCGTTTTAGCCTCTTCTCATCCTTGTACTCCTGCTGGGCAGAAATCTATTTGTCACAATTATACTGCAATTTTTTAAAGAGGCCCTGATGCCAGCAGCTAAATCGGATGAGTGGAGGGTAGGAGAGGGGTGCTGGATGCTATGGGGGCCAGTGGAAGGGTGGTGCATGGGAGAGTAGGCCAGTGGGTGCTGGGAAAAAATAAGAATGGTAATGCCTGTGGAAGGCGCTTGGATGGCTTGGGAACTTGGCCAGTCACTGGCAGATTCCGTCAACGTTACCAACCACCTTGCGAATGTTCCATGTTTTTTAGTTCGAATAAGTGTTGGCAGGCTATGGATCGTTCCGTGGGTGTCCCCCAATTCATCTTATGTACATTTGGAAAGAAATAATAAACTGAACACCTCTCGTGTATGTTTTCATAGTTGCATCTAAAAGAAGAGTCATGCATTCATTTCAAAGAGGGCGGGTTTGACCAATAATGATGGTATAGGTGTTTAGAGACCAACGAACATTATTGAGATCCTGTTATGTTATTGATTAACCCGATAATGTAGTGAAATGTAGGGTAGTGTAAAACGCATTGAGAGAGACAGGCTTGTATTAGGGTGTGGACGACATTGCCGACTAATGCAATATAGGAAACAGTGATGCTGCTTTACCTCCATTGGTGTAGTTGGATTAGCAACAGTCCAGAGGGGAGCAAGGAGTGCAAAGCCTGCAACAGGAATCCTCTGTAAGGAGATGCAAGGACAAAACTATCCAGTGGGGGGATGACAGACAGTGGCACCCTGCTAAACAATTAAGTATAGAGTAGTTGTGAGCCGGGTTGAATACGAAAGCAAACTTACACAGGTGTGAACTTCTAGTACAAGGGGTCATGTGACATGGTCGAGTGGCACTCTCAGAAGTAGTATAGGGAAGTCTGTCTTCATACAGGCATCTAGCAGATAAGGGGCGGTGCTAGTTGCTACATTCATTGGGGCCAGTCTGGTGTTCACAAGTTCGAAACACAGCAGCTCCTACATAACCCTTCACACAGCTCAGTGCCCATTAAATTGGGTAATCATACCGCTTATTCATATTCTCTCTCTCTCTCTCTCTCTCTCTCTCTCTCTCTCTCCTCTCTCCTCTCTCCTCTCTCCTCTCTCCCCCCCTCTAAAAGCTGTGTTGTCAGGTGCCTGTTTGCTAGCGCCACTCTCCGCCATTGCTCACAGCAGACGGAGTACAGAACAAAAAACAGATATCTTAAAAGGGGGTGCTGTGTTTTTTCATGGTTAAAGGTAGAATGACGGCAGCAACAGATGCATTCCCTGAGGTGGAGACCAGCCTGGTATTCTGAGACATAATTGCTATCATGTGTGTCTTCCAGCAATTTCACCATCCACTCAGGGTTCATTTTCTGTAAAAGGGGAGGTAAAGGGGAACACGGATAGGCTCTGCAGGGAGTGCTACATTTCTGACATAGCTTAAAAGGGACCAGAAAACCACACTTCAGGGGTATAGATGTGTTTGAGAGCGCGACCAAGCAAAGGGAGGGAAACAAGGGAGAACAAAAACAACGATCTTACTAGGCCCAGTGGCATTTAGAACGCGCAAGTGCATGGAAAAGGGAAGGGGGAAAGTGCGTGGATGCGGGAGAAGTGGAAAGTGCGGAACAGAGGAGAGAAAAGAATAAATAATAAGTGCAATAAATAAATAAGGGCAGTGAAAAAGTGGTAGTGCAGCCAGAAAGTGGCAAGTGTAAGATAAGTCAGATAGGGTATATCTGATAAGTGCAGAAGAAGAAGGGGGACTGTATGGGTACAGATACAGATCCTAGTGCAAGAGGTGGCCCGGAGGCAGTGTAGGAGGGAGGCAGAGTGAGCAGGTACCTGGGTCCGAGGGAACAAAGGGTGGCCAGGGGCATGGTGCAGAGAGAGAAAAACAGATCAGCAGGGGGGAAGAGGGGCAAAGGCAGAAGCGAAGAGGAAGGTCTTGAGGTGCTTCCGGAATCGGAGATGGTTCTCCTCAAATTTCAGGGTGGCCGGGAGGCTTTTCCAAAGGGAAGCCCCAGCTGAAGACAGAGTTCTACCCACAGCTCGTTTCTTTGAAAAACGACTGACCCTGAGGGAGATAGTAGTAGAGGAGCGAAGGGCTTGAGAGGGAAGGTATTTACAGAGGGATAGTTGAAGGTATTTTGGACACAGGCCCCAGAAAGCCTTGTGGACAATGCAGAGGGTTTTAAATGTAATCCTTGCATCCACTGAGAGCCATGAAGGGATTTCAGAGCTGGAGAGATACGATCCCAGGGCTTGAGGCCAAGGACAAGTCTCGCAGTCTTGTTCTGGATTAGTTGCAAAGGGCAGAGAGTGGAGGCAGGTAGATTTAGAAAGAGGCTGTTACAGTAATCCAACCTAGAGAGTACCAGAGCTTGCGAGACAGTGAGCTTCTGAGGGAAGGAGAGCAAAGGCAAAGTCCTCTAAGGAGGTGCAGTAAGAAGTTTGACTTTTTAGAGACGTCCGAGATGTGTGCGGAGAGGAAAGTGTGGAGTCAAAGATGACCCTGAGATTCTTAGCCTCGCAGGTAGGGGTAGGAGTAGGGCCAAGGGAGCCCGGCCGAAGAGTGAGGCGAAAGGATGGTGAAGCTGTGCCTATGAAGAGGATCTCAGTCTTGTTGGCATGCAGACAAAGATCGTTGATGGCACACCAATTTCGAATGGCGATTAGGCAATCGGAGATGAAGGAAGGAGAGGAGGTGTCTGAGGGAAGCCTGAAAATGAGTTGGGTGTCATCAGCGTAGCACTGGATGTTTGAGCAGAAAATAGAAATACAATAGGCGAGGGTTGCCAGGTATTGGTTGAAAAGCCAGGGTGTGAGGTTAGACCCCTGTGGAACACCACAGGTAGAGAGGGAGATAGAAGATAGAAAGGACCCAAGTTGTACCTGGGAGGGTCGATCAGAAAGGAAAGAGGTAAGCCGGGCCAGAGCCTGATCAGTGATACCGAGGTTGTCCTGGAGATGATTGAGCAGGATGCTATGGTTGACCGTGTCAAAAGCAGAGGAAAGATTGAGTAGGATGAGGACGGAGGGAATGTTAGAGTCAAGGTTGGAGAGCAGGTCTTCACAGATGTTCAGGAGCGCAGTTTCCTTGCTTCTGGCAGCTCTGAATCCAGATTGGTGCTCGTGGAGAGAGCCAACAGAGTTGCCATGAACGTTAAGCTGGGTGATAGCCAGCCTTTCCAGGACCATTCCCAAAAAGCGAGTAATGGAAATTGGGTGATAGTTAGCTCGACAAGAGGGATCAGCTGTGGATTTCTTGAGGATAGGATGCACAAGGGAGTGCTTCAGAGGGGAGGGGAAAGATCCAGAGGCAAAGGAATGGTTACAGAAGTGGGCAAGGGCCGGAGCAAAGGTATCGATGTGGTCCTTCATGGTTTTAGAGGAACAGGGATGGACCTGTTTTGATGAGGCTTTCATAGATGGGACTTGTCCAGCAACCTCATCTGGGGAGAAAGGAGGAAAGGAGGAGAAAGAGCGAGGGGGAGAGGGGTGGTTGAGGGAAGGTCAGCAAGCTGGGACAGAGAGGGGAGAGGAGGGGGGCGGCCGAGGATAGGGTGGACAAGATGTCCTGGGTTTTGGAATTAAAATGAGAGGCAAGGGCATTGCAAAGAGCCCGGGGGGTGAGAGGAGGGGTGGAGACTGCAGCAGGGTTGGCCAGCTCCTTGCAGATTTTAAAGCATTTGGCCGAGTACATAATTTAACAAAAGTATGATTTCAGCAGCACTGCCAGCCGAACAGTGGTTAGCACACAAAATGAAACATTTGCTTGGTGCTCACAGAAGAAACAGATAATTGGTTTTAAGACAGGTGTGGTTCTTTCCAAAATGGAAGGACATTTTGTTACACAAAATGACACATATTCTTGACAAACATTATTTAAAATTGTACTAACATTGTAAACTGACTGTTTTTAAAATGTCAGTGTTCATTTCTAATGATCAATTCCAGTGAAAAGTGTAATCATAATAAGAACGTTACACTTGTTTTCAGAGGAAATCACAGTATCAAAACCTATGATAACAAGGTGCATTATTTTCTGATAAAGGTTATCATTTCAAAATAGATGGTCGGGTACACTGCTATCGTATTCTTTAGAAATACCCCTATGAGATAGAGGAAGTACTGAGGGTTCCGGCCTACCCCATTGTGAGACACTCACCGCTTACCGTCAAATCGGATTTCTTTTGATAAAAAGTGCATTGTTCCTCCTGTATATAAATAAATACATTTTGGGAACATAAAAATGAGGACAGACCTTTATATATTACAAATATGCCTGTAATAAAAGGGTTGTGTGTTTGAATCAGTAAGTATATAATGCATCATCCTAACAATAAAGTGTTTGTAACCTTGAACCATATCTACTCATTCAGACAGCCTTGAATTTGGAAAAGATGATAAAAGGTCTGCAATGTCTGTCCTTCCTTTGGGTCTCAAGCTGACCCTGTGTTTTCGGATTTCCAAACATAATATTTCCAGTCCTGTATGAGCAGAGCCTCACTAGGTCTGAAAGCATCACAAATTTTAGAAGATCCAGTGGATCTCAGGGTATGGATGTCTGTACATATACCCAATCCCCAATGAACAGAAATCCTTATATATATGCAACAGCCACCCTATAGTTAAGGTGAGTCAGAGACACATAGAAACCTCTCAAAATTCTATTGTTAATAACTTTTGATTCAAGTAATGGATTTGACCGAAATTCCAAATATGATTAAAAGTCTGCAGGCCCCCTAGACTGCAAAGTTTCATAAAGATTTGTTAATAAATAAGAAAGTTATTTAGCCTACTTCCCATTCATTTTCCCATAGGCAAAAAAGGGCAATTTCTTTCCAAAGCACACAGCCCACAGCCCAAACCGCTGGACGGATTTGGACCAAGTCTGAAATAAGGGGGGCCCCCTTCTCCCAAAAAAAATAGAGATATCTCCCATGGTGCATTGCAGGATCATGGTTTTCAGACATGAAGTGACCCGCCATCTTATTTTTCTCTCGATGCAAGACATATTTGCGGCTATGGCAGAGGTTATGGGAAAATGAAACGCAGTAAAACGCTAATTGCAGATCAAAAAATATACAAATGCCCTCAGGGTATCGCGAGGTATCGCTAGAGGGTACTGAGTGAAATTTGGAAGTTGGAGGGGGTCCAGGGACCAAGTTTGCAACACAAAGCTTTCAGTAGCATCGGCTATAGCCGCGAATAGCCAACATCTGAAACCAAACTGCATCACAGAAGCAGCCTTTGTTCTGGGGTGAAAGGGAGAAGGCAGGGGAGGTGAGGAGGCCATCTGGGGAGTAGGATGAGCTGACATAGATGAGGCAGGCACTTGGTGATGGCCTGGGATTTTTTACTTCAGCCGTTTTGCAGATATTCGCGGCTATATCCGAGGTTACAAAGGACTACAGATACCCACGGGTAAGAATAGTTCTGTATTTGCAGCTATATATTTTGGGACATCTGTGTTTTATTTATTTTTGCAAGTTGCTTGTATAGGTATAGTGAAGTTGGGGGTGAAAAATCACTCGCTGTGGCCAAAAGGCATAGTCAGTGACTCGGAAGGTATTTTAGAGTCTTATATATTTTGGTTGTGTGTTTTTAGATTTTTGTACATTTCAGACTGTGGAGAAAAACAGAAGACAACTGTTTAAAGCATGTATATTAAAAGGATGTTTTACTGTAGTTTTAGACACCCTGTGTACTGTAGTTTACACTGTATATTGTTTCTCATGCTATCACATTGTGTGCGCATTAGTTTTTTTGTGCATAGTTTATTGTCATGTATTAGTTTTAGCTTTCTTTAGCTTTCTTTAAGTTTAGGTATCATACAATACTGATTGAGCTGCTTTGTGCTGTATTGATGTTTTAAGTTTTGTTGTAGTTTCAAATCTGAAGTGAGTCCTTCTCAGTGAGTCACAGGCTGCACAACAAGGGGCGCGAAGTTAAGGTGGCTTGAGCTGAATTTCAGGGGTTTTGTTGCGTTAAGTTCTGAAGGCATGCGTCCCCACCCAGCATGATCCTCCCCGCAATGAGAGACAATGATGGACTCTCCCAGAATGGGAATAAGGCCAAAACAAGTGCGGGTGAGCGTAAATGGGAGTTTATCAATCAGAATAGGGCATGCAAAGAACTCTGCAAACTCCGAGAGCGCTCTGCCTGACAATAGCAAAGACAGGTGTATATATTTAGAAAAAACGTCATCAGAACCTACATACTATAGGGGGCACAAGTTCAATGGGATTGGGTGGCGACGACTAGCTATAGGTGCTGCTGCGATGTGGTTGGCCTTGGCTGGAGGACGTCACTGGTCACCCTCGTGGGTTGGGCTGGGCCTGGCAGGTCTGCTGGGTTCATCCGGGCGGTGTTGTTGTGCCTCTGTGGCCAGTGTCAGAGATGAATGTCTTTTCCGGACTTCTTTGCCCTAGGCCATGCACACCGCAGTCATTCAGTCATTGCAATATTCTCTTCTTTAGTAAATCTTCCAATAGGTTATTCTACAGGTTAATGCAACACAGGAGGAATGCACCTCGAGAGGGGTTTGATGGCGATTCATCAGTACATGGTTACTAGTGTCCTGTTGACCCGGTACCATAGGTCGTGGGGCTAGGTCTCAGGGCATGGGACAGGCGGTACATGTCCTCCTGTCTTGTTAGAAGTCGTTATGAATGTGCTGCTGTGATGTTACCATAATATTGGGTGTCCTAATTTTACAGGGGCCATTAGCCTAAGGTGATCCGGTGGGTGGTGGGGTTTAAGAGGGGGCGCCTCTGGGTTTGTGTATTCGGCAGAGGTTTACTGCCGGGCTGTAAATAATGCAGGTGGCGGGCCGTGGCCTTGGGTACTGCAGAGGGAACTACAAATCTTTGAAGCGGCTCCAGCCTAGTTGGGGGAGGTGGAGCAGTGCAGCGCTGGCCTCTGCTCTCTCGTCTGGCAGGCTTCGCAGGGAGGGAGGGGGAATGGCCTTGCTCATATTCACAAAGGTATCTTCCTCGTGTGTTGCCGACCTTAGGTGAAAGCATCATAAACATTTGCATACTATACAATACTCATTGAATCATTCCAAAGCTTACATTTTAACTTTGCTACATGCCTCTCAAATATAGCCAGTCCGAGCACATTATTTGTACACTGTGTTTTAACAACTACAACATTTTGTTATATGCATATACATTTACAGTAAGTGAGATAGTAGTGAGGTTGGTGGAGCACATAGAAAACGACTTGTCACCATACGTGACGGTAGTGGCACATAAGGGGCTTGGACTTACACACATGGAGGGTGCATTCTCACGCGTCCTTCACATGAGCCCTCAGTATGATTGCGTTTGTCTTTCTTTGCACTCTAGCAGCATTAATTTGGTTATGGCGCAGGACCGTGGGGTGTAAACTTTTCAATAATATGCATAACAAATAACCCCCCTCCCCGGGACGCTTCTTCTATTTCTACATAATTGTAGTGGTGTGGGTGCTTCATTGCTAATGCCATGTGAACATGCATTCTACCATATTTATACATTTTACATGTTTTCTTAATCAAAGAGGTTTGTGGAGAAAATGCGCCCATCGCAGGTAGTTTTGGCATTTAGTATTTGGGAACTTTGGCTTTTCTCCGAGGGCCATTTTACAATTCTTTTTCCACCCAGGCTCTGCTGACTGGGTCATGTTGGGAGCAGTGATACACTCCGGAAGGTGAAATGCTACAGTGTTGGTATCTTACGCTAGCTCACGTCCGTCTTGTTCGTGGGAACGGGCTCACAGCGGATCTGCCAGGGAGCTGCGGCCACAGGGATAATTGAAACTCTCCAAACGTGGGGGCCGCGCTGCAGTGCGCCGAGCTAACACCATCTTTATTAGACAGAATGGTTTCTGAGGCCTAGCTAAATTCAATATGTTTGGGCAATGTCTTCAGCAGGTGGGCCATCCACCACCTGGGCCCTGGTGGTAAGGAGGGGACGCCTGATGAGCCATGGCTCTCACCTGGGAAGGGGATGTAGGCAAGGGGGGTCTTTTGGACCAATCCTCCCATACATTTCCCCCCTTTCGTTACTTAAGTAACAAATTCTTTAGATCCTCCAATCTCCTGCACTCTTCCTCGTCAATTATTGCGTCATCCCATGCAGGTGTGCCTTTTATGGGCATCCATGCTCTGCACACCCCCCTTAAGCTCTCACCTCTCCTAGCATATTCATCTGGGGTACAAGTCAGGTATATACATCCGCCCTCTCCTTCCAAGTCTACCCCTACCTCCTTGTACCATTCTAGTATACGGGGCTCTCTAATGGTAGTATGCCACAATCTATCTACTATAACCTTGTTGTGATACCTAGGCACTAGCTGATATCTTGGTGTGTCATCTGTTCCTGTTTGTACTTGCACTTCCTGCATAGCTTGTATTGTACCACGGGTGTTGCCCATTGTCACCATCATCATTGCACCATTTGGTACTGCGTTAGCACAACATCGAAGACCCACCTGGCACAGGCAAAAAATAAAGAGGAGGAACACCACAGCCGGCATCAAAAATTTCACAGTCATTCCCAACCATGATGGGACCCAGGAGAAAATATTGTCGAACCAAGTGCTTTCTTCCGCACCACCTTCCATTCTCATTCTTTCTCCTAGGTTATGTACTGCTTCGATCACATGGGACAGGGAGCCGTTGTCTGCGTCTTCGGAAGGTACGAAAGTGCAGCAGGCACTTCCGATTTTTCGGCAAACACCTCCATCCATCGCTGTCAACAGGTCCAAGACATACCTGTTTTGCATGGTCATCAGCAGTAATGCTCTTAGTTCCACTTTTATTACGTTGAACCCTTCTTCAGTGTCATTTGCCAGCTGGATCAGCTCCCAACGTGTTATCTGGAGCCATTTTGCGTTTGCTCTCGCCTCGATACTTGGGATGAGTGAGGCAAATAATGTTTCTGCCGAGCTGAATAATCGATATCTGTCTGGGATCTGTGCCAGCAACTCTGACGATGCCTTTGATATGTAGTTTGATGCTCGTCTGTTTCAGTACAGCACCTCTTCCTTGTTCCCGGAAGACAGGGCATAGATTTGTGACTCTGCAGTGGGCTGGGCCGCACTCTGTTGGGTGTTTTCTCACGTCCTTTTGCTCCCATCAATGTGGCTTTCTGGGATTACCATTAGTGCTGAGTGCAGAGTGGCCATTGAGCAGCTGCCACTCCATGATTGTGGGAGGTGCAGGTATGCCTGGTTGCCACATACCCAATATGTGTCCATCAGGGCCGCTGTCCCTTTTCTTAAATCTGGGATGGTGAGGGTCTTGTTACAGTTCTTGTTTGTCCCCATGGAGGCTTTCCCTTCTCCTTTAAAACACAGTTCATAGTCTATTTCCTTCTGCAGCTTGAAGGGTTTTTCAATAGCTGTTACCCAAGTTAGTTTTGAAATGTGTTCCTTCCATACTGGTGTGCACGTTTCTTCTATCCATTGCAATTTCTCTGGTGCCACACCCCTCAGCGCTTCAGCCTTACACATTACTTCTTCGTCCTTCCACTTGTTGTCTGAAAAAAGTGTCCCTTGTATTATAAAAAATGGTTCTGCCAGACATACCACTCCTACTGTCTTTGGATAGCAAGTTTTCTCATTCTGCAGCATCCTAAAAGTAACCTCATGTGCCTGGAAGGTGTTCTTAATTCTGCACAACGTGAGATGAAGGAGACATTGGGCAACTCTTTGGGTAACAATACCTTGGGCGTGCCTGAAGCATGGGGAATGAGGGAGCAGACATAACAGCTTTCATTTGTTGTTTGTTTAGCTGTCGCACTCATGTCCGCATACCATTTATTTGTCTGGTGGGAGTGTCGCGGGTCTTCCATTTTATCTAGTCCTAACCCATAATACTCATCATACTTCCTCCTCCCCGCCTCCCTTTTTCGTCTGTTATTTTTGTTCCTCATGTACTTCCCAGCTTCATGGGCGATGGACAAAGCGGGCCCCCCTTTCTCCTTCCCGCCCCCCTTTGCCCAATCATCATATAACATTTTGTGTGTTGCTATCATTCTTTCATTTTCTTCCTTCACATTGTCTGTCAGTGTGTTTTTTGCTATGGGGGCAGGCTGGCTGGTGGGGGTGTTATACAACCAAGATATGGCGGAGGAGTTTCGGTCATTTAAGCTGCGGGCATTGTAATTAGATATTTTTGGCGGAGACACTGTTATTTTGCATTTCTCCCTGTAGCCCTTCATTTTTCGAGATGACAGCATTGGATGGTGTGCTATAATATCCCCATACAAGTTTAGTTCCGTCCCATACCAAAAAATCACCTTCTTTAGTATTTACACTTGCTGTTGCATTAGTCATAGTAGTGCTGTTAATCCCTCCCCCCTCGTTCATCTCGATAGAGATGAACGCTATGAACCAATATGTAACCAGGAAAAACATTATTGTAAAAAACAATGTGATGCACACAGACAATCCACACTCATATGAGTATCTGCATCTCTCAGCTAACAATTCTCTAAATCTAATAACTCTATTCGTTGCAGGCTGCCCGTTAGATGCCATGGTAGCTCCTGTTTGAGATATAAAAGTGCATTAAGTGCATGAATGTAAACATTTTGTTGGCACTACCAGTGCCAGTATATATTGAAAGGGAATGGAAGCGGGTAGGGCTGTAGGGTTGGGGATGCACAGACAAGGGAGTAGACACTGCATATTTTTATCACATCATTAATTACATATAGGTTCACAAAAAGAAAACATTTCTTTTTTTTTTTAAATACCCTTAAATGTTATTATACTTGTCAGCCACTTTCTCAATCAGGTGCATTTCTGCCACACACACACAAGTTCATATTCACTCATTCTTTTCATTTGCATTGTTTGCTGTTGTCTGTGCCCCCTCATCCACCTCTTCCTGCACATTATTATATGCTCTTCGTACATCCGTCAAATGTATCCAATACTTAAGGCCCTTCACTTTTACAGCCGTAGGTGTGCAAAACACCACTTCCTATGGGCCATGGAACGGTGGTGCATTCCACCGGCGCACAAAGCTCCGGACATCAATGAATTCACCCGGCGTCAGTTGTACCTGGGCTTCAGGCTCTGTAACTGACCCTGTTGTGTTCCCTTCTTCTCTAGTGAACGGTGGTGAGAGCTGCTTTGATATTGCACGCGCTGCCCTTGTTAATTTTTTCAAGTAGTCCGTGAACTCATCTCCCAGTATCGCAGCGCTTCTGTGTGCATCTGAGTGTTCGCGTAGTGGGGAGTGTGCTGTGTGCATTCGTCTCCCGGTCACGATTTCGTGCGGGGACAAATGGTGGTCCTTGCTCGGCTGATTTCTCAGCTCAAACAGTGCAAGGGGTAGACAATAAATCCAGTTCTTTTTTTAATGAAAAGCATAGTTTCGATAATCTTCCTTTTAACAGGCCGTTCATCTTTTCTACCACGCCATTACTTTGAGGATGATAAATAGAGCACAATTTATGCTTTATTCCAAATAGCGTTGTTACTTCCTTGAAGAGTTCGTTTACAAAGTGAGTGGCGTTGTCTGAGCGAATCACGTCACAAATTCCCCAGCGCGGAAATACTTCTCTCACTAGGAATTTTGCAGCGCTTTTAGCATCAGGTCGTGCACATGGGCCTGCTTCCACCCATCTCGAAAATGGGCATACAACCACAATCATGTAACGTGCCCCATTACACCTCTCTCCCATGTCCGCGTAGTCAATATGTAGCTCTCTGAATGGCCCAATTGGTTTTGGAATTGTTCCCTTTAGTGTACGTAATGTCATTCCTGAACTGTATATCTGGCATGTTGTGCACTCCAATGTCAATCTAGACAAGTGCTCCTGAAGACAGGGCACAAACCACTCTTCCTGTATCTCTGCTGCAATGTGTTGTTTCGTGTTGTGTGCTGGGAAGTGTAGTTGTTGAAACGCTATTTCTAATAATTTTACTGGCATTACCACTTTACCTGAGTTATTTTGTCGCCACAGTAAGTCTGTTGCTGATTGGCTGCACCCTTGTTTTACCCACATCGCCTTTTCATCTGCACTTGCTCCTCCCTGCAATTCCAGTATTTGTGATATAGGCATTGTATTGTACCCTTCTGGAAGCTCCTCGTTTGTCTTCTGCTGTAGCATGTACTCACCTGCTGCACATTTCTCAAAGTATGAGGCTTCTTTGGCAGCCGCGTCCGCTGCTGCGTTTCCCAAAGACACAATGTCTGTGTTGGACGTATGTGCTTGGCACTTCACTATTGCTACCATGGTGGGATCTCGTAGGGCTTCAATTAACTCCTTCAGTAATTCTGCATGTTGCACTGGAGTCCCATCTGCTCGTCGAAAGCCTCTTCGCCCCCATCGGGCCAGACCTCCATGTACTGTTGTCGTCATATGAGCTGAATCTGTGTAAATTGTCACTGCGCACCCTTTAGCTGCATGCAATGCTTCTATTAGGGCAATGAGTTCTGCTGCTTGTGCAGAGAAGTGTGATGGAAGGCGGTACTGCACTAGTGTCTCATACTCACCGTCTTCTAATCTCACCACTGCCATACCCACATGTTTTTCTCCTGTGTCCACGTCAATTGATGCTGATCCATCTACAAAGTACACTTCCCCCTCCGTCAGGGCATTCTCGCACACCCCTGTGTCCTCCCCTCTTTCTCCGGTGTAAGTTGCACAATCGTGTTCCTGCATGTCCTCTAATGTGCATGCTTCTGTAATGAATGTTGCCGGATTCACTGTCCTGCATCGCACCACATGGATATTGGCGCTGGACAATATTATTTCATAGGCGGTTGCCCGCTGTGTGGTCAGTGTACTCTTTGACCTTTCCAGTATTGCAAATAATGAATGCTCCACAAACAACGTCACAGGGCATCCCATCACTATTGTGGCACTTTTCTCAATTGCGAACGCGGCTGCTGCGAGCGATTGCTCGCACGCGAAATGTCCTTGCATCACAGCATCCAAAGTGCCACTATAGTAAGCCAAAGGTTTGTGTCCTAGGGACGTCTTCTGTGTCAGTACAGCTGTCATGAGTGTTCCCTTGCAGTGTGAGAACAGGTAAAACTTGCGCCCATAATCAGGATTTGCAAGCACTGGAGCGCTTGAAATCAACTCTTTTAATGATTTAAAGGAGGCGCTCATTTCTTCTGACCATTCTATTTTCTTGTTCTCCTGTTGGGCCTTCTTGAGCGCTTGCAGTAAGGGTCTGGTGTATGCTGCATAATCTAATATCCATGCTCGGCAATAGTTGCACATTCCCAAGAATTTCTGCATTTCCTTCACTGTTGTGGGTTCTCCTACTGATCTTATTGCTTCTACCCTGTCGGGGATTATTCTTTTTCCATCTTTTGATATTAGCTGTCCCAAGTATAGAACTTCTGTCAGACAATATTGTAGTTTTTCCTTGTCTACTTTGTACCCCTTATTGGCCAACAGGGTGAGGAGTGTTATTGAATCTTTTCGGCATGCTTCTTCATCCTGTGCACAGACGAGTAAATCGTCTACGTACTGAATAATTGTGCTCTCGACTGATAAGTTTCCTAAGTCTTCATGTAGTATGCGGTTGAATATGCTCGGGCTCTCACAGTATCCCTGTGGTAATCTGCAATGTTCATATCTCTTCCCCCCTAGTGTAAATGCTGTCAGGTATCTGCTCTCTTCAGCCAGGGGGATGGAGAAAAATGCGTTTTTCAAATCGACCACTGTGAAATGTGATGCCGTTTTTGGGATGCTGCATAATATTGATGCATGGTTCGGGACCAAAGGGAACTCTTTCTGTATTACATCATTTAGGGGGCGTAAAACCTGGATCATCCTCCAAGACCCTCCCTTTGCTTTTTTTAATTGGGTAAATGCATGTGTTACATGGGGAGTATGAAGGCACTATGATCCCTTCTGCCAGTAGTGCATTTATTGTCTCTTTTATCCCTTCTTCAGCTTCACGGGACAGTGGAGACTGTTTCACTCGGGGTAGAATTGCTCCTTGTTTGAGCTTTATTATCACTGGTTGTAGTCCATGCAACAACCCTACGTCATGGGGGCCTGTTGTCCACAAATTATTTGGTACTAGCCTCATGTCATCATCGAAGAATGACGGTGGTGCTCCCACCACTGCCATCAGCTGGAGAGGGATTTCTCTAGCTTGAATCAAAATGTCACAGGGCATTGCTATTTCCATTACTATTTCACCATCCCCTTCCGAATCTGAAAAGAGATCCTCATCAGTTAAGTCTCTCAGGGCAATATTGGCATTGGTACACAGTACTGTACGCCACTCACATCCTTCTATATCCATTCCAATCACAGAGATCCTTTTCGGAGATACCTGTACAGCATGCAAGTCTAATGATACCACTGATCCTGGTGCTGTGTCAGGGTACACTATTGGGCGGAAGAGGAACTCCGCCGGAATTCTCCAATCCATTCTTCTTAACTCAGGAATTATGAGGGCCAGTGTTTTTAGTCCTTCTATAAACATTGTCTCGTCCACTGGCAAACCACGTATTTCCGGTGTGGTTGTGTGAGCCTGTACTACCAGCATTACACGTAATGGGCATATTCCTGGTGTTGAACACACTATACCTCTCTCAGTGAATGATATCGTCATATTGAGTTTGCTAAGAAGATGCCTCCCTAGTAAATTTATTGGTGAATGTTCATAATACAGTAAGGGTGCTTTTACAGTTTTACCCCCTACCGTCACATCCAATGCTTCTGTGTAAGGATATTCAATTACAGCTCCAGAGAACCCCTGCGTCTCTAACTTCCGGTTAGATAACGGGAACCGGCCCTCCCTAATACATGATTTCTCCACTCCCGAATCCACCATGAATATGAACTGCTTGTCACCTATCTGCGCCCCTACCAATGGTTCCTCTGATGCATCGTAGGTGGTAGATAGAACTGGACACGCAAGTGTTCTCTGTGGGCTGTCCTATGCGGGGTGTCTCACTGCCCCCCTTGGTTGAACATGCTCCCTGAAACCACTGACACGCCACTATAGGGGGCTGGTGCTGGGGCTCCGTTTGCTGTTGTCGTGAAAGGGTTGCCTGGCGTGTGGTGCATAGTGTCATTGTTTTGTGGGTGATTCTGTGTTCTGTATTGGTGTCCCTGTTGTTGCTCATTGTACCCCTGGCCTGGGTTTCTTTGTTGTTTTCCCATTGGGAGACCATATGGGCTCCCCGGATGGGGATGGCCATAATGTTCTGCCTCTGGAAATCCCGTGCTTGGTCTGCTTCTGCACTCCCTAGAGTATTGTCCCCACCTCCCGCAGTTCCAACAACTCCCTTGCGCACCTCTGGGACCCTGCCATCCATTTCCTCCCATTCCCCCGTACCCGGGTCCACCTCCTCTTCAGCCCCTGTACCCACCTCGTCCCCCTTGAGGGGCCCACTCTTGCCACTGCGGACCTCCGCCCTGCTCCTGCTTGTTCCACTGCCGCTGTCCTGCTCCTGCCCAATTAGTTGTCATCCTTCCCTGTATTGCTACCAGCCCCTCCTCTTCCTCATATCCCTCCCTGCTGTGTGGGAGCGCGGCTACTGCTGCTGCGACCTTCACCAGCTTTGTTTGCACTAGTTTCGCTTCATCTGCCAATCTTTTCTGCGCCACCTCCTTCTCCCTTTCTTTTATTCGCTTGCAGTGGTGCACTATTATGCTCTGAATCTCAGGCCATCCTTTCGCTTCAATACCTGCTATCTTGTCGAGCGCCTTTTGCACCTCTTTTGGGAGCCCCCTCTTTATAATGAAGTAAAATAACGATGTCGATTGATACCAGGGCGTGCCCGTTTCTGCTCTCCACATCTCTTGGACCCGAAAAATGTAATCCATAGCATCTTCCCCGTCATTCATTGTACACTGCATTACTGACTGTAAGTCTGGGGTATCTGGAAACGTTTCCCGCAAAGCATCCGACACCCTTGCACGCACTGTGTTAAAGGAGGCACCATCATGGCGATCGCAGTCTAATGTTACTCCTGGGAAACCAGCCTTGACCCATACTCTGTCGGCCTGATCCCCCACTACTGATACAAGCAAGCTCTTCACATCTCCTATTGCTAGAGGTACCCCAGCAGTGTGTTTCTCAAAGGAATATATACACTTGCTCGCCCCTCCGGATAACGGGGGCAATAACTTTAGTAAGTTGGCCTTATCCATCTGAGCCCAGGGTATGTAATTCGGCCTCCCTCCTCCCCTATGTATTAGCGGGAGCTGCAACTTTCCCTTCGTTGTCATATCTGTACCCGTCTTCACTCCTGATTTTCCCAATGATGCCATTTTCCCCACCAGGTTCCTTCATCGTCCCGTCCACTCATCATCCAGTGTTCTCATTGAGCATGCACCATCCAACCCTTCGCTTCCCCCTCCCATTGCCATACCCAACCTGCCGCTTTCCTCCAAATCATCCCTTATATCACATAGTAGCTCCTCCCTGTCCCCTATAGGCCTCTCTTCATTGTCAGTACATCCCTCTCTTGTCTCTAGTTCAATTATACGGGTTGGTTCTTCCTGGATTCTGAACAGTATCTCGCCTTTTTTCCACCCTTCTTCAAATGTTCTACCCTCGCTCTGCGCTCTAGACGCGTGCTCTGATCTGGCTGCATTAAGTGTGGTCCGCTCACATATGCTTTTTATCCTTGAGAGCTCGTCTTTCGCTATGGAGAGCCTTCATTCTAGGTCGTTTGTTAGTTTTTCTATGTCCACCCTTGGTGTGCTCACCTGAGCTCACTCCCTATGACTCTCGTATGGAGGGGGTGCTGTTGGCCCTTGCATTGTGATAGTTGTCTGTGGGGGCACATAAGTCGGGTCACTGTATCCCTCTGCGGACACTGGCTTGTTTAGTATTGGGTACAACCTGGTTACTTCTATCGGTGACTCTTCCTCTGGCAATACCTTATCATCTTTTTGTATCATTAACGGATTGTCAGTGGTAGATGGTAGGTCAGGATCTAATTCCCTTACCTTAGGTGGCGGTATTTCTTCAAATAGTCTCCAGAGGTCCAATATTTCTCTCCTATTATGCAACTGCTTCCCCTTGTATTTCAAACAGATGCATGTGGCTACCATGTCTAGGAAACTCTTGTCAAATGAACCCCCTTCGGGCCATATCTGAGGCAACCCCTCTCCCTTCAACTCTGTGATCCATTGGTCATGATATTTCTTAATCCGTTCCGGGTACCCAGGTAGGTTCTTGCAAATATGTGATAAGGGTGTTTCTGCCCCCATACCTTATGCCCACCTGGTACTTGTGTATCTCTATGTATCTCGAAATCTCAATACAAACGTATCACCATGTGAGTTTGTGTATTTTATGTCTTACTGAATCGTGGGGACCTTCGTGTTCCTCCCTCCGCCTGCACACCATAAGATTGGCTGCGCACAGTCTCTAGTCTGTTCTCTTTGGGGAGCACGTACAAGAGCAAACCGTCAGTAATTTCAACAGTGTTAACCCAAAAAAGCAAAAAGGTACACACTCACCTCACCACATTACTCTTGTCTTTATGATATTTTGTCTGGCCACACTTACCATGACCACTCAATGGCTATACATTTCTGACCATTTTTACACACCCATTACACCAAATTATCTCCTGACACATCTCAAGTTTAGAGTAAAACTCTCTGTCTCTTTACTCTATCTCTTTGGTTTTGTACTGACCCACTTTTATTTTTCCCGTAACCCTAAAGAAAAAGAATAGAAAGAATAGCAGTCACTAATATATTTTCCGTGTCTCCCTTTGCCAGACACTTTTATCTTGTTTTCCACTTCTTCATATATTCCCAGTACTAGTCAAGATAGCACTATGCGGCGCCGCCTTCCACCCCCTCTCGGAGCTAGGTTCCCGTCACTTTTTATCTCTTAATCACCTCTTAATCCTAATGGCCATATGCGTAGAAAAAGCAAAGAAAGTTTAAGATGGTCCTTAGTAGACCCAACGTGCCCCTTTTTATCCCGCCTCGTCCCCTGTCCTAAATCTCCTTCTGTACTCCCTTTATGATCGCTCGCACTTAATACTCACGTGCTCGTCTTGAACCGAGAGTCTCCGAAACTGAGTGCGTCTAGGCAGTGTTGCCGTACGCTCAACAGTCAGCCCCGGCTCCGGCGAGCGGTACTCAAAGGGGATTTTTCAACCGGGATCCCGTACCCTCTCTCTGTTGAGTGCGCACTTCTGAGCGTACCGGTCGCTGTTGGCGGGCAGCCTCCCGGAGCCGGCGCACCGTGCGTATCCCTTTTCGACCGGAGCTTTTCATGCCAAAGGGGACGGTAGGGATATGTTGGGAGAAAATAATAATCACGCTTTCGGGGTCACCACTGAAGGCATGCGTCCCCACCCAGCACGATCCTCCCCGCAATGAGAGACAATGATGGACTCTCCCAGAATGGGAATAAGGCCAAAACAAGTGCGGGTGAGCGTAAATGGGAGTTTATCAATCAGAATAGGGCATGCAAAGAACTCTGCAAACTCCGAGAGCGCTCTGTCTGACAATAGCAAAGACAGGCGTATATATTTACAAAAAACGTCATCAGAACCTACATACTATAGGGGGCACAAGTTCAATGGGATTGGGTGGCGACGACTAGCTATAGGTGCTGCTGCGATGTGGTTGGCCTTGGCTGGAGGACGTCACTGGTCAGCCTCGTGGGTTGGGCTGGGCCTGGCAGGTCTGCTGGGTTCATCCGGGCGGTGTTGTTGTGCCTCTGTGGCCAGTGTCAGAGATGAATGTCTTTTCCTGACTTCTTTGCCCTAGGCCATGCACACCGCAGTCATTCAGTCATTGCAATATTCTCTTCTTTAGTAAATCTTCCAATAGGTTATTCTACAGGTTAATGCAACACAGGAGGAATGCACCTCGAGAGGGGTTTGATGGCGATTCATCAGTACATGGTTACCAGTGTCCTGTTGACCCGGTACCATAGGTCGTGGGGCTAGGTCTCAGGGCATTGGACAGGCGGTACATGTCTCCTGTCTTGTTAGAAGTCGTTATGAATGTGCTGCTGTGATGTTACCATAATATTGGGTGTCCTAATTTTACAGGGGCCATTAGCCTAAGGTGATCCGGTGGGTGGTGGGGTTTAAGAGGGGGCGCCTCTGGGTTTGTGTATTCAGCAGAGGTTTACTGCCGGGCTGTAAATAATGCAGGTGGCGGGCCGTGGCCTTGGGTGCTGCAGAGGGAACTACAAATCTTTGAAGAGGCTCCAGCCTAGTTGGGGGAGGTGGAGCAGTGCAGCGCTGGCCTCTGCTCTCTCATCTGGCAGGCTTCGCAGGGAGGGAGGGGGAATGGCCTTGCTCATATTCACAAAGGTATCTTCCTCGTGTGTTGCCGACCTTAGGTGAAAGCATCATAAACATTTGCATACTATACAATACTCATTGAATCATTCCAAAGCTTACATTTTAACTTTGCTACATGCCTCTCAAATATAGCCAGTCCGAGCACATTATTTGTACACTGTGTTTTAACAACTACAACATTTTGTTATATGCATATACATTTACAGTAAGTGAGGTAGTAGTGAGGTTGGTGGAGCACATAGAAAACGACTTGTCACCGTACGTGACGGTAGTGGCACATAAGGGGCTTGGACTTACACACATGGAGGGTGCATTCTCGCGCGTCCTTCACATGAGCCCTCAGTATGGTTGCGTTTGTCTTTCTTTGCACTTTAGCAGCATTAGTTCGGTTATGGCGCGGGACCGTGGGGTGTAAACTTTTCAATAATATGCATAACAAATAACGCCCCCCCCCCGGACGCTTCTTCTATTTCTACATAATTGTAGTGGTGTGGGTGCTTCATTGCTAATGCGATGTGAACATGCATTCTACCATATTTATACATTTTACATGTTTTCTTAATCAAAGAGGTTTGTGGAGAAAATGCGCCCATCGCAGGTAGTTTTGGCATTTAGTATTTGGGAACTTTGGATTTTCTCCGAGGGCCATTTTACAATTCTTTTTCCACCCAGGCTCTGCTGACTGGGTCATGTTGGGAGCAGTGATACACTGCGGAAGGTGAAATGCTACAGTGTTGGTATCTTACGCTAGCTCACGTCCGTCTTGTTCATGGGAACGGACTCACAGCGGATCTGCCAGGGAGCTGCGGCCACAGGGATAATTGAAACTCTCCAAAGGTGGGGGCCGCGCTGCAGTGCGCCGAGCTCACACCATCTTTATTAGACAAAATGGTTTCTGAGGCGTAGCTAAATTCAATACGTTTGGGCAATGTCTTCAGCAGGTGAGCCATCCACCACCTGGGCCCTGGTGGTAAGGAGGGGACGCCTGATGAGCCATGGCTCTCACCTGGGGAGGGGATGTAGGCAAGGGGGGGTCTTTTGGACCAATCCTCCCCTACAGTTCTCACCTTAACGACCCTGCAACTAAAGTTTTTTTCTTTGAATATATATATATATCATAGGATGTGTGTGTGAAAACATAGAGCTGCACTAGGTGGAGTCTGTCCATAGAAAGCAGGCAGGCAAAGGACCTGAACACAAATTCATCTAAATTGGAAGGAGAGCCAGTTTAGTCAATAAAAAAATAACAATTCTTCTAAAGTGTTATGAGTAAATGTAGTCTTTTTTTTTTTTTACAAATGTAACATAATGAGTAGCATGATGTGTACAAGTTCCTCTTTGAACTATTATTTATCATCCTTTAGTTAGGCCTAGGATGTGACTGAAGATTTTCCACCCCTCCTACGCCCACTATTTATTACAAATTATGCACTATGTAGCTGCCACCACAAACATGTTTAATGGCAGGCATTTTACTGGGATGCAGAGGAAGTGGATCATGGTGCAGAGAGTGAAAAAAGAGGGAAAAGGAGAGTCTGTCTATAGAGCACAGCTTTCAACTTATGATGTCTAGGATGAGAATGAAGGCTAAGTAGCGAGGGGTATGTCAATAGAGGCGAGATTTGATTACAAGATTCTTCAAAAGCTCAGAGACAAAACAGATCTGAAGTGGTAAGTGTTTCCATAGGCTAGATGCCTCAGTGGTAAAGGGGCATGCAGAACAGGGCACAACAGTGAATGTTACCCTTTAAGATAAAGAACAGGGCAGGGCGCAGCCTGGCTGGAGCTCGATGGAGACCTGACTCTCCAGACCTTCAAAGCACTGCAACAAAAGCACTAGAAAGTGATGCCACCCACCCGTTATCCAGGAAAGGGCATGCAGCTTTGGTTTTAGCCAGCTAGCCTTCGACAGGAATCTATCAAAGGGTTACAGCGCTCAGAGTCGCATCTTGAGCTTTACAAGATGGCAGACCTTGACTGAATGACTAAGAGGGAGTAGTGCTTGAAGCACTAACGAGGTATGTCGACTCTGCGGTTCATGGCAGATGGGGTTAAGACAAGGCGCCCCTAGCCCCTGTCCACTGCAAAATCGTGAGGGCTGGACATCGGACACTAACTGGCACTGAGCCGGGAGAGAGGGAACTGTGCCACGGAGGCTGGGCAGGCGACCAGGATGGTGAGCTGATGGTGGGGGAGGCTACGTTCCCGTGCACACAGCAGCAGATGTTCGATCTGTGGCAGGGATGATCTCTGAGCAACTGGGAAGGGAACGGATGGCCTTGCTGTGCTTCAGTAGCGGTGGATCCTTCCATCCCTCCTCCCCATCCTTCTAAGCTCAGGGTGTGTTGATAGATGATGGCAGGCATTCAAGAGCATTGAGGCAGGGCTTCCTAGCCCCAGAGAGTGATCAGCACCTCATAAGGACAAGGGCCTTGGCCTTGGTGGAGAAGAGACAGGCTATGGTGAGCAGCCACTGGATCTGGAGCAGTGGACCGAGATAAGTGGATGGTGAGACAGTCCCCCCCAAATCCATGCAAGCGATAAAGGAGTCCCTACAAGTTCTTAATCACAACTCTGAGGTGGCTGAACAACAGCTTAATGACCTGGAAACAGCCTTCTTTGAGCATATGCACAATCGGATTGTCTGGAATAGAGGGTCCTGTATTTGGCAAATCACCATTGCCATATGGAAGACAAACTGGAGGACAATGAGAACAGATAAAGAAGGAACATTGTCAGGATCTGAGGGGTCCCCAAGGAAATCTCAAATCAGGATCTTGAAGAGTATATTGGAGCACTGTTTAAGTCAATTGTAGGGGATTCCATACAGATTACCCTGACATTGGACCGGACCCACAGGGTGTTTACAAATTATCAGCAGTGAAAAGCCCTTGTTCCAGATGTGCTGAAGGAGGTTTCATTTTTCAAGTCGAAAGAACGCATCCTCCAGAAGGCCAGATCACAATGCGATATAAGCTTCAGAGTAGCCCCATTCAGCTTTTGCAGGGTTTAGCCTCAACAGCCATTTTTAGGCATTGACAAATGAAGCCGCTTACGAGTTGGTTGCAACAGAAATCGATCCCATATTGGTGGGGATACCCCTTTAAGATATTGTTCTCGTATGAAGAGTCACAGCATCAATTCTCCTTACTACAGCTAGCTGTTGATACACTTAAAATTCCCAGAACAGAGATTCAGATGCCAGAGTCAGAGAATTCCCCAGCGTCACAGCCCTAAAGGATCAGGGCGAGAGCCAGGAAGGAGAAACACTGTAATCTTCGGACGATGGACAGACGAGAAAGGAGTGTTGACTCCAATGAGCAGACCTGAATGAGAGAGGGGACATAATTGAGAAAGGGTTGTTTCCATGATCGGGTTCAAAGAGGACCACAGTTGATATGAAGGCTAAATATAGCAGTTTCAGCAGAGTTTCGTTTTAGACAATACTAGATACATACAATAAACACGCAGTTTCAGTGGGAGCACGCATTGCGTGTTATACCTAATGTTTCCCCACTACGGGGCTTGTGTGATTTAGAATTTACAAGGTATCGATTTCATGTTATTTTCGTTATGCTATAGTTTTAGGACACTGTGAACATGCAAGTCCAACATCCTCAAGGGGTGCGCAAGTCCAAGATAAGAAAACTCTTTTAGCAATGTAGTGGTAGTGACATGGGTGTCAGGTGTTTCCTGTGGTGTAACATTGTAGTTAGAATAGATGTAGTTTTGCCACACTTCAGGGAGCTTTTAGTCTGTGTGCTGCAAAGAAAAACACACTTGCAGCCAAGTATTTCTTATATTCTTTTTATCACACTTATAGTAAGGATAAGGGTATGTAGTTTGGATTTATTTGGATTGCGTAGGTTGAGCTTTATTAAGTGTAGTTGGCAAATGAATTGTTTAAGGCTGTAGATTTTTCGATTCTTGTGTTCTAGGCTGCATTTTTAAGCTAGGATAATTTAATTGAAGGTTTATTTCTGCTGTTGGACAGAAACCTCCAAGCAGTCAAGGTCAGGATGGTAAGAGATGCAGAACAGTGTTCAGCTAATTGTTGTGAGGGAGAAAGTTCTCAGGAGCCTGAAATGAGAATCGAGACAGCAAGTGCCAAATATACCAGACGATAGCCAAATGAATATGTAATGGTTGTGAAGGACACAATGAGACACACAAGAAAAAGTGCCTTGGTGAAATGAATAAATAGAAGGAATTAATTTCCAGGAGCAGGGTCACGCACACGTTTATTCATACAGATCCAGAGTTGGCAATGTGTCTCAATATGGGAGTTGCAGGTCCAAGCGGCGGAAGGCCAAAGGGCCAATCATAGGGAAGGGATTGTGGTGTTCCATGGAAAGCACGAAAGTTTTGACCTCAATGAATCCACTCACTACATGATAGGCCAATTTCCGTGGGATTCTAAAGCCCGAGCTGTCTCAGGTTTCACGGTCCAATTAGGGCAGAGCTTTTTTTATCAATGACACCATGAAGAGTGCCAACCAATGGCAACGCAAACTTTTCTGTTCACTATCAAATTATGTCATGTTTGGGGTGGGGGAATTTTTGATAGTGACGAGAAAGTAAACTCCCAATCATAATGTTTAATGTATAGTGTTCTTTAGGGGTTTGATGATGAGTAGCCAATTAAAATACTAGGATTAGAATTAATGTTGGCTTTGGAGAATATGTTAATTTTGTGGTTTCCCATCTTAAATATTGTATCCCGAATGGGCGTGTTGAGATGTTTGTTGGTTAAGTTACACAGAGATGTCTGCTTCTCCCGACCGTATTTGTAAATAAAAAGCTGTTTTTTCTTGCAAGTTGTGCACTCCATTTTTGATTATTTTTGCCTTATTTCTTGGATTACTTTGGGCAACTTCATCTTTACAACACTGGGGCTACTCCTACATGTGGAGGAGAATTAGGGTGAGGGTGCAATCCTTGAAACAGATTTCACAGAATAGACTGGTGGCAGTCCAGGGCTGGTTGATGGGCTCTATATCTATGAACTCGGATCAGAGGTGTTACAATCAGATCCAAAGAAGGGTAAATTACAGGCGAGATTTATGGGGGGTATGGAATGCAATCTAGGTGATGCGTGTCAGCTATTCTTGTGCGGCTCAGTGAGTTTAGCCTTTTCCCTTAAGAAAGTCATGATAACAGGAATATTAGATTGATTTTAAGATCGTTTCCCTGAATGTTCGTGGTCTAAACTCCCTGGTAAAAATGAACAAGTATTCTCACTGTGCTTGTGAAGCTAAGTGCGGTTATAGCCTTACTTCAGGGGACCCATCTCCTCAGGAAAGATTGGCCCAGACTTGCTAGATGTATGGAGGCATTGTTTTCTGACTCAGAAGGAATACACACATTTTTCACAAATTCATTGTAGCTATTCAAGGCTGGATTATTTTTTGATTGCACGGCCATTACTATAATTCATTTCCAATTCCTCGATTGAACTCGCTGCAGTCTCAGATCATTCCCTAATGCTGCTACAATGAGATCTGGGCAGCCAACAAAATTACAAGCTTTTTCATTGGTGTACCAATGACTCCCTCCTGAGGGATCCAGTATATAGGCCAGTGATTTCCAGGTGAATTACTCAATGTTTTTCAGAAAACACTGACATGGACACCTCAATAGAGACAATATAGGAGGACCTTAAGCCTACAATTAGAGAGGAGCTAATCAATCAGGGTTTGCAGAGGAAGATATTATTATCTCTCCACCACTTAAAGAGGTGGAGAGACAGGTGCATACCTTGGAAGCTCAGTATAAGCTTCAGAACTCGAGGAAAATATATAGGCAGTTACAAACCACTGCAACGGAAATGAAGGCTTTATGGACCTCAGAAATCTCTTATAAACTATTAAAAACTAAGCAATATTATTTTAGTACTTCCAATAAAGCATAGTGACAGCTGGCCCTATACACTGAAAACTCAAAGGGTAAGGAATACAATTGACGCACTTCAGAACAAAGAGGGGAAGGTGCAAAAAGCGGAACCTGCAAAGTTGCACATTCTCTCCCAATACTATGTGGAGTTGTTACAATCTGAGCACTTAGATGAACATTTGCAGGCGTCATTTATCCAGGCAGCAGTTCTCCCAAAGTTATCAGAACAGGATAGAGAGGGCTTTGAGGCCCCAATTTCCCTGTGGGAAGTCACACAGGTTATAAAATGCTTGCCAGTAAATAAGGCAGCGGGCCAGATGGCTTCTCAGCTTTCTCTTACAAACAATTCTCATCAGTTTTAATGATGAGAATTGCGCCTGGTCGCCCTTTTTCATTGCTTTCTGGTGACAGAGGTGGTAACTCCATCCGTGGGAGAGGCGACTCTATTGTCGCTGATAAAACCAGGGAAGGAAGACACTAAATGTGAATCATATAGACCAATCGCAGTGCTCAATTAGGATGCCTGGATCTATTCCAAAGTACTGGAGAATCAATTAGCAGCAGTTCTCCCAGGCCTTATTCATGTTTAGCAGACTGGCTTCATCCCTGGGAGATAAACACATGATAACATCAATAGGGCAATCGGTATTATTGATTGGGCGAAGCACCATGTTCCCGCCTTAGCCGTACTGTCAGTTGAAGCTGTAAAAGCTTTCGACCGTATCCACTGGTCATACCTCAAGAAAGTACATAATCATTGGTTCGGGGCTAATTTTATCAAGTTCGTACTGTCTGATTATGTTCTTCCAACTGCAAAAATTAAGCTGAATGGCATCTATCTGAACCAATATCATTAATGAGGGGCAGCCGCCAGGGCTGTCACCTGTCTCCATTATTGTTTGCATTATCTATGGGTCCATTCCAACATACACATAAGGGGTAAAGAAGTGGCCCAATCCCATCACAAGATTGCACTATATGCAGACGAAATGCTGTTCTTTATGCATAACTCGAATATGACCCTACTGAACATAATATCTATGCTGGAACTGTTCCACAAGGTTCCAGGTTTTTAAATAATCTACACTAACTCACACATCTTAAACATTACAGAATTGGCCTTGGTGGAAAATACTCTGAAAACAAGATATGGCTTTCAGTGGAACCAGGGCTCTTTACATTATTTGGGAGTTCACTTGACGACTGCCCAACACATGTGTATCAACAGAACATTCCAGCATTCTGCAAAAATCTGAAGGAGGACATGCTATATTGGGCAAAACATGAAATCTCCTGGTTGGGCAGGATTACGGCAGTAGACATAACCCTTTAACCTAGGCTCTTATATGCTATGTAAGCCCTTCTGATAAAGATCCTACCATACAATGATGGCTGCTAGGGAAAAGAGGGGCCTATGCATACCAGATCTGGAAAGTTACTTCTGCGCAGCCCAGATAGCCCCATTTCTTGATAGCAACTCTCACTATGATAACAATCAATGGGCATGAATTGAACAACAGTGTTTGAGATACATAATTGGTGCTGGATCGCTCCAGGGGCAAGGCAGCGCCCTTGAACAATGGTACTGTCCACAAGCGCATCAATCTATTAGGACAGAGTATGGAGGAAATATAAAAATACAGTCTCATCATCACTCAATCCAATTTTGAAGAATCCAGAATTCCTACCATTCCTGAACCCCAACATCTTTTAATCTTTGGACTTTGGGAGGACTAAAGGGGATGGACCAACTATTTGAAGGAGGGAGACCTATGCCCTTTTAATGAATGCAAACAAACATTTCCTCTCCCAGAATCAGCCAAATATACTTATATACAGCTGTGACATTGGACATCGGCGGAGTGTGTTGATGAGTGTTCCCATGTGGTCTGGGATCGCTCTCATGCTGCGTTGCATCAGGGAGAGGCTTTCTGCTGCTTTCATTGATCTACGTGTTGTGGGCGTGCAGAGGGCATGCTCCGCTTTGAGGACCTGCTCCATAGCGGAGGGTGTTGTGGAGTGTGTTGCTGGGTGTTCCCGTGTAGTCTGGGATCACTCTCGTGCTACGTTGCATCAAGGAGAGGCTTTCTACTGCTTTCATTGTTCTACATCCTGTAAGCATGCAGAGGACGTACTCTGCTTTAAAAACCGGCTCCGTAGCAGAGCATATTACGCAGTGTGTCGCTGAGTGTTCCCCTGTTCCGTGGCCTCGTGGGACCGGGTGACCACTGGAAGTCACTACCTGCATGTGCAAGCTTGCCTATCCAAGGCTGTATCGTACCCCTTCAAGCTCTATAACAACTACAGCTGTCACAGCTTTGAGGACGGTAAGCTGACACTCCCCTGCTTTCTGCCAGGCTTAGCTTTATTGCACGTGGATTAGATTAAACCACTGCTTAAGAGGAACTTCAACTAAATAACTACCCCGGCTCTTTCGTGAATCCCTGACCCTAGCAACTCTCCTGGACTGCCTAGTGTTACAGGAGGACGTATTATCAGGCCTTTACAGCTTGGCATGCTCCTACCTAAGCTCTAACCTGAACATGCTCTTCTGTACCTCATGTAAATATTCCATGAACATGTATATAACTGTAAAAGAAAGTATAATTCACTGTATTCCTGTCCATTATATTGTATATAATTTATATTTGCATCGTACTGTATATAGATTTGTAACCATGTACTGTAAGTAAAGCGCCCAGATCCCTCTGGGTTTGGCGCGCTATACAAGCAAATAAAACAAACAAACAAGCAAACAAAAGCATGACTGTGATTCATTTAATTCTGATCTACCAGGGCAGAAGTTGCAGCGACACGGATTTACATCTAACTACAGTCGAGAACTGCATCACTTTTGGAGAAATTGCCAAGACTGTAGCAGCAGTGGGAGGAACAAGACCTCCTGACTGGTGACGGTGACTGTGGGATATACTCCTTTGAACCGCACAGCCTCAGCCAACATTACATCTATTGGTAGCCTCTAACCTTCCTCACTGTGGCTATATTAACTGGCTCTATTTTCTTCCCTCCCCATTCCCCTCCTCTCTTCCTTCCCCTCCCTCCTCTTCCTATCCCTCCAGTTTCGTTAGTCTTGTGTGCCCAGATTGGCGAAAGAAGGTATGCCTGGAAAAGTACAGAGCCACAGTAAGGCAGCAGTCACCGCTGTAAGAAACCTTATGGGCTCTGTTCAGGCAAGCAGACAGGAGCCTGCCCTGTCACTTCGGAGCCCCAAGACTTAGGAGAGTGTCATGGGGGCTCTGCTAATGGCGTTCAGCTGGTGCAAAAAGGACCACTGGATGCATATTTTCCAACAACGTCACGTGCCCGGGGGGCGGCTTTGGAAAATGCTGAACCCACTCAAAATCCATTAGAAGTTGGAAACAGTTACCACCCGTTAGACCTGGATAACGACTAATTGTTACAACTATGCTATGCCCTGCAAGGTAATTCCCTCCTCCCCCACGGTTCATGATGTGGAAGAATCGGGTCGCTTGGGCTCCATGAGGGGATAACAACCGGAGAGTGCTGAATCTGGCGGAGGCATAAATCGGGCATGGGAAGAGCCAACGGCTGCCCTTACTGGAGGGCAGGATTGCCCAGTGGTTGTGTCTTCCTGCCAAGCCATTCAGCCATCTGCCAGCAGGCTCCCGGTGCCTTCACCAAACAACCCACGACTATCGGCCAGCCCTAATTTGCTATACGAATCAGCATATGTGCTCCCTGGTTCAGCGCAAGAAGATTACACTACCCACAACACTACGGGTACTGCACAAAGTACTGGTGTGTTAAACTTTGCTGTTAAAATTCTGCTGAAACTGTGTGGTCCGATGCATGAAGATTTAAAAGCACAGGGGGCGACGATAGCAGCTATTTACAGACTATTAACACACCCACAATCTGTAGAAGTCCAGCCTACCATAGATCTGCGGGACGAAGCAACCCAAAATCCTTAAAAACAAAACACGAAAGGTCTACCCCGCAAGCACACTGCAACAAACAACGAGGCCACGGCACATGAGAACATCCCACTAATTAGTGATGACCCTGAGGCGACTTTGCCGATGAGTTACCCTTCAAGGAGACAGTTGAGACTGGCAAAAAGACTGCACCTAAAGGCCTCCAAACAAGTCTCTCCAATTAAAGGGAATACAGATTCTTCTATCTTCTAAAATCTGGCCAAAGGTCGCGAGGAAGCTAAAGCACCTCAGTCTACCTCTCCAGATTGTGGACAAGCTGCCTATTCTTGATGAGAAAAACCTTACTATTTCTTCATCAGACTCTTCTAAAAATAGTCAACACCTAAATCATTCATCCCTCGTGGCATTGTTCTCTAAGATTCCATTGTTACGGATCCTGAATTCTGGTGACTTTGATTTCATTGAACCATTGCTTAACCAGGGGGGAAAAATAACAAAGATTCACTGTTGTACACCTGAAACAGTGATGCTAATACGACAACACCAGTCTTCCCTTGTTCACCTGGGTTACTCTCTGGACGTTCTGCTTTTGGTGGAAGAAAACTCTGCATGTTGCACGGAGTGCAAGTGCCTTAGAACACCTGCCATTCCACAACAAAAGAATTCTAAGTCATTAGTCAAGTATAGTGATGATCAAGGAGGGAATGGTTGAAGAGAAGGATCCCCCAAAAGAAGCCAATTGAGTGAAATAACATTATCCTAAGCTAGAACACGAGGGGGTTTAACCATTGGCTTAACGAGGGTGGGTCACGAGAACTGCTTATGGCCTCTGAAGTTTTTATTCTCCAAGAGACTTGGGTTAAATTTGAGCTAGAGTTTGACGGTTATGTTATATATCAGTCCCAGGCTACTAAGGGAGAACGTGGTCGACCCTCAGGGGGCCTATTGATTGGTGTCAAAAATGGCCTCAACCCAAGGATTGTGCATCAGGTAAAATTGGGAGGTAATATATTGGCTGTCGAAATATCTCCTCCTGAAAGTTGGGGGGGTTTACAAGAAAATATTGTTAGTCAACATTTATGATTCTCCCGGTACCCAATCCACGGAGTTAATATGTGACGAATTGGACTCCATACTTGCCTTACGGCATGCAAACACAGAGGGCATTCCAGTGATCCTTTGTGGTGACTGGAACGCCACGTGTGGACTCGGAGGGGTGTGGGTCATATGGAAATGTGCATGATCATTGTCCTCTGACTATGGGCAGGTTCAATGACAAGGGAAGGCAGTGGTTGGACTTCTTGAAAGAATGGAACTGTACCATATTAAACGGTCGCACCACCGGGGATCTACCTGACCAGGTGTCGTGGTCGGTGGGTAAAAAATCTGCAACCCTGGATTATATGGCAGTGTCTGAGTGTTTATTGGAACAAGTGCACCAGCTTCAGGTTTCCCTTAATGATTGCAGTGATCATGCAACTCTTATTTGTCAATCGATACGACCAGAGGGGTGGGGGGGTTAGATGGGAATGGTGTGTGTAGAGAGGCGATTCCCAATCGCTCGGGGAACAGAATTTGATGGACTCAGAAAAACATTGAGAGGATGTGTTCTATCACTTTCCCTTTAGGCTTCACAGTGGGTAATACTCTATGGGGTAAAAAACCCTGATGCAATTGAAGAGTGGAGTCAACAGCTAACCAGCTAAGTCTTTAAGGCCACTTAAAGACCACTTCTAGCATAATGTGGAAATCAGGGCGAAGTCATATTTTTGACATTAAAATGTGTGATCAAAAACGTAAAACAATCCGTGCAATCAGAGCTGTCAGGGCGCTCGCCATCAATCCTGCTGTTGCTCCTAAGATTGATTGCAGTATAAGAGCCATCAAGCGGAAATTCAGTTGTTGGATGAGACATTTTTGGTTGTCTCAGCAAAGATCTGCCCGGCAGAATTTTGTGCAGGTAATGGCCAGCAAAGACAGCCAAAAATCTGGAACTTGTTAGCAAAAGCAAGGGGCGAACAGACAACGAGAAAACTGAACCTAATATCGGGAGACCAATAGGTCACGCACATATCGCCCAAATTCCACACAGGTAAGCCTCATTCACTTACAGTAGTCCCCCACGCCCCTTTTTGAGGCCTGGCTTTTACCATTGAGCCACAGGATTGTGATGAATGCTATACTTAAACTTAAGTCATCTAATGCTCCGGGCATGAATGTTTTGGCAAACATGGTGTTAAATAAAATCTGAGTAATTGGTCCCAAGTTGTGTTAACTCTTTTTTCACGAGTTTGTAGATCTTGTACCATACCATCCTCATGGCAACGGTCTATTCTTATACCGGTGTATAAAATAGGGTCCGGACCAACGTGTTCAATTATTGACTCTTGTACATGCTGAACGTTACCGGAAAAAGATGTCATTAGTGCTCAGGGAACTACAATTCTGGGCCACTACTAAACAGATTCTTAGCTTTGCCCAGACAGGCTTCCAACCAGGCTCAGGCACTACTCATAACATCAGAGTCCTTCATCAGCTGATCCATACCACGCACAGTAGAAAGGAGGCCACACTCTACATTGCTTTTTTTGATTTCAGAAGCTCCTTTGACCAGGTTAATCGGGAGATCTTAGGCAAAGCTTAGAGCTCTGAATTGTCCAAATTGGTTATTACATATTTTGGTTCTCTTAGACAGCAACGACCTAGCTAATGTCAGACTGAACAACGAGGGGGAAATGTCTGAACCCATTCATATAAACTTGGGTGTTAAGCAAGGTTGCATGGTGGCCCCTATACTGTATAATCTTATATATTTCTGATCTCCTTCCCCGCATGTCTGCAAAATCAAACTGCTCCCCGAAGATAAGAGAAACTCCTATGGTCGGCATGTTATATGCCGACGATTTGGTATTATTCGGTCGGACCATCTCGGGGATCAAGAACATGCTTAATGAATTGGCCATCTATGCGTCTCAGCTAGGTTTAACCATTAATCTGGAAAAAACTAGCCTAATTCTGATTGCTGGGAAGAAGGTCCATAGGACTAGGATAGATACCTTAATTGGTACAATAGATTATTCTTTATCCTACACCTATTTAGGCATGGAGTTTGATGCTAAGGCAGACTATGCGCTGATAATAGCTCATAAAAAGAGGCGAGCTAAGCTGCTCACTCTTCAAGCATGTAATTTTGCTAGAGGACATGCAGGATACAGCACGGCTGGGATTGTTAAACTCTACCATCAATGCTTCATCCCTGCCATCCTCTATGGCCTCAACGCATTGGCTATTCAAGATGTAACCTGGTTGAACAGGCTCGAAGGTCACTATTGGCGCGCAATACTGGGACTGGGACAGTGCTGCTCAATGGAATTTCTCTGCCTAGAGCTGGGATTAGCATCACTAAGGGGCATGGCCCTCCGGGCTAAGGGGTGTTTCTATGTAAAATCTTGTGCCGACCCAGTCTGCAAATTACTAGCACTGGTAGGGCACAACCATGATTCTGAGAGGGTCCCGCGAGGTCATAATTACAAGTCCCTGGCCGAAACATTTTTCTTAGAGATTGATTGGTCTTTGGCTCATAAGAGAGACAGATCGTATGTGCACTTGAAAAAATCTTTTGAGCACAAACTTAACAAATGGGACTGGTGCGGGAACTATATACACCTGTCAAAGCTGAAAGAGTATGAGGCAGTGTCACATGTAGTACACTGATACAGGAAAATCCAGCCTTACTTGATGCTGTGCCCTGCCCCTGATGTAAGACCATTCTTACTGAAACTTTGTATAAATCAACTAGCAGTAATGGCTGTTTTGGGCCCCCGCACAAAGGTAGCACTAAAAGGCAGGTATTGCCGTATCTGTGGCATAGTAGGAAAACTGGAATCTGCTAGACATGTACTAACACCATGGGCCATTTTGGGGCCTCTGTATATGTGCATGCTGGGTAGAGTTGTCCATCGCTACGAGGCAATTACTGCAGATTCCTTTTGGGACTACTGTTTGAACTCGGATACCATTACTGTGCCACCGGTTTTATTTAGGGTATGGCAACACGTCAATCCTGCCTGATTAAGTGTGTTGTTTTTCCCTCCTGCCTGAATAAGGGTGTTGTTTTTCCCTCTCCGGGGTAATAATAATGAGCCTCAACAATGGGTCTCAATGCTAGTGTTAATGATTGTATTATTACCATGAATTTTCTTTCGGACGCCAGCTAGAACGTCGCAAATCTACTCTCATTTCCTTCCCCTGTCCTGAATCTACTTTATCTTGCACTCCTATTCTTACCTTGATGATTTATTTGATGAATTATAGTGCTGTATGGAAACTATATACCACTTACGTATCATGTATTTTATGTTTTGCGATATATGTGGCTTTTTTTATGATTAATGATTTATGTGTTCTTATTTAGTCATTCATTATTAATATGACCCGAGCAGCGGGGGCATTACGACTCAGGTAAGACCCCGGGGCCCGTGGGCCTTAACGAAGGCCCCGGGGCATTACCTGAGTCGGTAATGCCCCCACCGCGAGGGTCATATTGCTATTAGTACCCCGGCCCGCATTATGTGCGTGACCGGGGCACTAAAAGCATTTTTTTCCGTCCCGAAATGCTGCAGCATTTCGGGACAGAAAAAAAAGACCACGAAAATGGCCGCCATGCAAAGGGAAAACGGAGTCCGTTTTTCGTTTCCATGACGGCCAACGGGAGCGGACGCGCTGGGAACACAAGTGTTCCCAGCGCGTCCTCTCCCGAAAAAGAAAAAGAAGCAGAAGG
Source organism: Ambystoma mexicanum (assembly GCF_040938575.1). Lineage (NCBI taxonomy): Eukaryota > Metazoa > Chordata > Amphibia > Caudata > Ambystomatidae > Ambystoma > Ambystoma mexicanum. The sequence goes on along the minus strand of NC_090922.1, from coordinate 642,855,864 downwards.
TAAGTGGGATTGGGAGGGAGGGGAAGAAAAAATAAAATAAATACGTACCTGTGTCCCCGGCGAGGGGACGATGGAAGCTTCCAGCCGGGTGGAGGCGCGGAGCGGGGATGGCCCTGCTCCGAGTCTCCACACTGCTGGAGGCTGCTATCATCCCCCACCGGGGATGCAGGAGCAAGCAGGTAAGTGGGGTGGGGAGGGCAGGGAGGAGGGAGGGAAGAGAAGAAAAAAAAAGAAGCTTACCCGAGTCCCTTGCAGGGGACGAAGGCAGCCTCTGAGCCGTGTGGAGGCTCGGAGCAGGGATGGCCCCGTTTCGAGCCTCCTCATTGGCTGAGGGGCTGCCACGCCCCCCGCTGAGGACAAGGCAGCTGGAACCCCGGCCGAGAATCCTTCGTGTTGCATTCTGCTTCGCTCTCGCCGGGTACTAATGATTTTTATATAAAGAAACTTGCTATTGTAGTACACACTGCTGGGAAGTGTGTAATTAAGTATTGCAATACTGTCGTACTGTATTGTCATGTATCGTATTTTACTGTATTGTGTTTTATATGTTTGTGTAAAGTTCAAATTATGGACTAAATAACAATAAACGTATTATTATTATATGTTGCGGGGGAAGTAGGGAGACCACGAAATTTGAAGATCTCTACATTGTACACGTTTCTTAATGGTAGCCACTTTGGGTCCCCTCATACTTATATGACGAAATGGGAGGAGGATATTGGGGCCCGTATAGATGATTTGGCATGCTATAATATTTGGAATAGAGCGTCCACATTTTCACGCTGTGTACAATCGCTCTTTGGAGACTACATCATATGAATCCATTAACATCCCCCAAACTGTTGGTGATGCAGCCAAGACCAAGGTACCGTGTGTCACACATATTGGTCCTGTGCCCTTATTCAACAATACTGGAAGGAAGTGGTCTCACACATCAAGAAGATAATAGGAGTTGGCTTACCAGTCAAACCTCTTACTATATTATTGGGAAAGGAGAACTCAGTGGGCAGCTATTAGTTGTCTAGGAAAAGCGCTAAGCTGGTGACGCACTTATTGGGTGCAGCCAGGGTTACAATAGACCATAATTGGAAAGTGAATGCTGCCCCGAATATTCGGCAATGCCGGTCAAGGATTTGGTTCGGAGCGTCCATGGATACAATTGAGGCCTCAATAGGAGTGAGATGCCAAAGTATCTAGAAACCTAGTATCCATTCATCAGATTTGTCCAACAAAATGACTTCCCGAATGTACATCATAAGCCCCATGATATGCAGGCATTTGCGTTGACATAACAAGGTTTTGTTGATCATAGGAGTCATCCTAGGTATTAGACCAGGGGCACCACAATGGACACACCTGTACTCTAATCCTCACCGTATGTTGGTCACATGACCTCATAGCTCAGAGTTGTTGGGTGTTATTCTTTGGGATCCTAGCATGGGTTTGCAGATGGAGGCACAGAATGAAAGATGAGCTTATTGAGGGAGGTGGTAACATACGAGTCGTGGCATCTCTGAGCCGTTACATTGTTATTGATGCAGATACTTGTTTTCTCATGTTGTGGATGATGCAATCTATTTGTTTCTTACAGAAAGTCAATACAAATATAATAATTGGAGAAAAGAAATATAAAGAATAGGTATTGCGCAAGCATATCAGCACAAGCTTCTGCCCAACAATCCTTACCAGCCTTCATAGGCGGCCTCCGTGCAAGCTACACACGCCCGCAGAAACAATGAACAGCCCGGGCAGCAGCAGTCCAAGCTTGCTCTTTGCAGACACAGCATATGAAGTAGCAGTGCAATCTTACCAATCATAGCGAGGTACAGTGACAGTGCAAAGTTTTCACACACAAAACCAGGGCAGGAGCAGTACATCTCCTCCTCTACCTCAATACCACATTCCGCAGTGATTGCACTGTGGGAATTTGTAGTTCTCGCGAGTTTGCCTAATTTCTAGATCCAAAGATGCAGGTGGGGAGCAATGGCACGTCCATGTGGCAGCACCAGCGAGAAAAGCACGATGTCAGAAAGGCAACAGGTGGCATCTTCTACAGGCCCGGGGGTGCACTTCTGATAATGTTGCCCTTGTTTGGGCCTTGATGTGAGCTCCAGCTTTGTGGGTATGACTGGCAGTACAGCTTAGGTCTTGCCCTCATGAGCCACGTACAGCAAAAGGAAACATATAGCCTCGGACCTGCGGCTCACTTTAGGCTGTATGATTTCAGGTGACATGATAGCATAGCTCTCAACTAATTTGTCCCGCCAAGGTGGGTGAAACATCCAATTTTCTTGGGGCGGGTGAGAGCACATTGAATTAAATGGGCAAGTAGGGGGGCATGGTGGGTGATTCAGCTGATTGCAAGGCGGGTGACACCCGCGAAAAACGTGTGTGTTGAGCTACAGATTCAGCAATAACTGAGTGTTTCTTTACACATCATAAAAATGGTGTGTCCCGTGAACCAGAAAATTCCTTTAACACTGGGCCGCATTATAAGTTTGCCGGTCCGGGAACTACGGTACCGGTAAGCTTGCCGGTACTGTAGTTCCTGGACCGGCAAACTACGAGTTGTGCTGCGGGTGCCTTTCTGCCCGCCAGGTCTGACCTGGTGGGCAGCACGGCACCCGCGCACACAGCATGTCGGATGCACCGGCACCGTTTATAACGGTGCCGGTGCATCCGGCTTCCCCATTCCCATTGAGCTCTATCGGGCTGAAATGGGAATTGTGAAGAATTTTTCCCAGCGCCAAGGAATGGCCAAATACCGGGTCCGGTAAGGCCATAATGACCCGGTAAGTGCCCATTCCTGGGCGCTGGAAAAAAAATACCGGCGGCAGCCTCGTAATGAGGCCCACTGCCAAGCTGAGATGGTGACAAACACCAAAGGAGCCCATAACCCGTGCATCTGTCCATTTTGCACCAATAACATTTGTACATGCTCATTCTTTGTCCCCCCAGTAATGTGCAGAATGAGACTTGTCTTCTTTTATCTTTGCACAAAAAGGCAGCAGATTTATTTTTCACATCATCATAAAAACACTGTACACATTAGTGAAAATAGTTCTGAAGATGCGGCGACTGCTCTGTGTCCAACAACCTGCTTCCCCCTTTCTTTCCACAAAGTCCTCCGTAGGCACAACTCTCCCAACCCTTCGTGTCTGTGCCTCGCCTGCCCTTGCAGGTGTTCCTGGGTGGGGAGAGCGCTGTTTCTTTGGGGGAAGCTGAGGCCTTATTGTTACCACCAGACGTCCCTGCCGCTTAGGCTCCCAAGAGGCGCTGGTGCGTGAAGAGCGAAGACCATTCCAGCTTTCTCCTGGCTCATTCAGAGTCTGTCTCTTGTGCTTGGTTGCCCAAACACCGCCACATCGCCTCGCCGTCCTGCGACGTTGACGACCAGGCCTTGCCCAAATTCTGTTCCTCTTGTCGGGTGGGTGGGCGGAAAACTAAATCCTTCCTTTGTCTCCCGGCGGGCGTCCTTTGCCGAGGCTGGATACTTCCTGCCTGCAGCAGGGCGCCTGCCCGTTATAAGGGGCATCCCCTGCCCATTTTCTTTGTCCTCCCTTCGCGGACTCTTGCCTGCCTTGCCGCGCTTTGGCAGGGACCCTCCCCCTTACCTAGGGGAGGGAGAGGAGACGGACCCTGCACGGGTTATCGGGGTGCCCCCTCCATTACTGCGTTTCCCGTCGTCACCTGCATATGTTGTATCCGGTGTAGGGTAGTGTGCACAGTGGCATCCCATAATAGAACACTGGAGTGTCATTGCGTGCAGCTGTTTGAAAAGTTCCTGTTTAAAAAATTGGCATTTGGGTATATTACTTGTCGCTTGAGAAGATCGTGTTGCGGTCTTATTATATGGTACTCAAATAAATAATATTATATGTAACTTACCAGCATGGTGGCTTTTAATAACAAATATTTGGCAACGAGGCAGGAGGACCCCTAGCGGATCTTGGGCAGCTGTTGCTGTGTGAGCGGAGGGGCTCAGGAACTAGGTCGAGGTGGTGCAGAGAGGGTCCTGCGGTGGGAGTAACCGCATTTCCAGGGCGGTGCTGTTTTATGGCCTGGTGGTAGATGACTGGACCTACAGGTCACCACTGAAGTGAGGCAGCGGTGGACACTATTTATAGTCAGCTGTTGTGGCGAGTACATGGCGATTGTTGGGCAAGCAGTGTCCTCGTGTGGGTGAGGCGGTCAGCCTGCAACTATTCAGCTGACATACATTTACTGTGGGAGGTGTGGCACTGTTGGTGGCGTAGTTCTCTATTCTGGAGGTGTAGATATACGTAGTGGCCGTCTGAGGTGGGCCTGGAGCTTGGGGGCTGACGTGCAATGTGCACTGATGTGCGCAATCCTAAAGTCAGGAGTTTGGGAGCTGACGCGTGATGTGCTCTGCTGTGCGATGCCGTCAGGTATCTGCTCTTTGGGGTCGCCGCGTTAATTGCATGCAGTACAAGGTTGGGGTGCAGTCGGTGAGCTCTCAACCATTTGTGTTGCAAAGGGCAGTGAAAGCACCAGATTTTGTTTTTGGCAGGTGAGAGCCCATTGAAACAAATGGCCGTGCAGGAGGCTTGGCGGGCGAGTCCGCTGTTTACAAGGCGGGTGACACGCGCCAAAAGCGTGTGAGTTGAGAGCTATGTACTCCTAAGTGTGCTGGGTAGCGAGACGTTGGTTCACATTTTGGAAAGTGAAGTGAGAGAGATTACACCTGTTTGTGATTTGCTTTTCTGGTCATGTTTTCTTGGTATCTGGAAAACCCAAACTCTCCTGCTTTGGTTTGGTGCTTCTAAAGTAATATTTGGAGGTACTAGTGAGGGTGATTATGATTTGCATTTCTGGTAATTTTATCTGTGTATTTGGAAAACTATATCTGCAAGCAAGCACGTTTATTTCCTCTGTGCTAGTGACAGGGGCTTCAATAAGGTCAGGAGTGATCATAAGCCTCTAGGCCATGGGAGGGCTGAGGGGACTCTGCTGATCCGCTGTTCACCTTCTCCAGGAGTTGTATCACAGAGAAGATGCAACCACTGGAGGAGGGTTGCACCTGTGTTGGGATAAACTCCCAGGTAGGCCAGAGGGCCTCTAGGCGTTTGCGGACTCTTCGAAGTCCCAACACCTTCCCCCAAAAGCAACGTAAGACTCAGTCAAATGGCAAGTTCAAACTGCGGTTTATTACAGCAAAAACCAACAGGAATCAGTACAAGAACAGAAGAAATCTGTGGCCACTCCTGGCTCGCAGGCCATTTTTGACCTAAAGTTACATCATAGTGATGTCACAACCTGGGCCCTTTTCCAGAAAACCTATCGGACTACTGGATTGGGTACTGAGTAATAGTCCACCTATAGCAGACACTATACATGTTAATCTACTGGCTCTCGCATGTCAGGTGGCTGGCCTGGTCCATCCCCAAATCACTATCTATAACAAAGTTGCAGTGTGAGGGTCTTAGCATTGGTTCTTGCCCATTGCTACCCACCCCTATGAGCCTGAACTGTGATTGGCTAGAGCTGACCATCCCAGGCCTGGGATATGAAAAGGTTCTCGGCTCTTAGCCATTCTTATTGCCTTGAGAAGTTACACTATGTGTCTGCATTTTAACTTGTGTGTACCATCTTAGACTATGAGAGTGCTTGTTCATCTCCTGCAACACTTGTCTCACATTGTAACATCTTTGTTGTAAGCTTCTGTGTGGCGGCGTGAGATCAGCTCCCTCTCCCAGCGATGATCGCTGTCCCAATCACGTGTTTAGAGACCATGATTTGGAGCTCTGCAGTTCTGAATTATGAAGAATTCTTCGCATTTACTGCAGCTTGTTTTACTGTCTTTCTGGGAATGGAATGTCATCAGTATCTGGTGGCCCTGGCAGCGGGTCCTGTCTCACACGTTTGCTCTTGTCCAGCCTGAATTCAACTCAGCTCAACTCTTGCTGAGAGGCTTGTGGCCTGCTGTAATTTACCTAAACCATAATGAGGTTCCTAAAATGTTTGTGCTACGCTATATTCTCCATAGCTTAGTTACAATTGGCTCTGTCAGGTTTCATATGTGATCTCTTGCTTCTTGTGGTTTCTGTGTTGCTGCGTTTAGCTAGTGGCAAAATAATGAAAGCAATGACAGTGTGTGTGTGTGTGTATATATATATATATATATATATATATATATATATATAGAGAGAGAGAGAGAGAGAGAGAGAGAGAGAGAAGAAAAAGGAGAGACCGCACTCTCTGCGGACCCAGTAAAATCCATCAATCCTTCAATCCCGAAGGGAAAAGAAAGCGCAGCTCACAGGAGGCAATTGGAACACTCGTTTTAATGAAAAACAGCACAAAATGTGCAAAACAAACGGCTGGGCAGACAGCAAACAGAGGCAGGACGCCTATAAGCACGGCCTGCTTACTATATATATATATATATATATATATATGTATGTATGTATCTGTCCTCTAATTATAGAACTGTATTCATGTATTTGAGTGTGTATTTGTGTCCCGATGTGCAGAGGGCATGTGTACTTCATGCCTAACCCTGCTAAGTCATGGTGTCTCTATCCACGTCAGCAACATGGCTTCTCGAGGCTTTAATCAATACTATGAATTGAAGTCTCTTTGGTTGCAGCCTGGGGCTCCTCGTCTACTCTGGGCTAGACCTGGCCTATAGGGCTGGCTGAGGTGGTACGTCTCGACATACATGTCTATCATTGGAGCAATAGGAATTGGTCCAAAATACTATGGGTGTTCTCAGTATCGCCTGGACTTCTTCCATGTCATGTATCTTATAGGAGGGGGATGTGGGGGCAAACATTCCCATCCCTCTTCAGTTCCCCCCTGTGGTCGACATGTTGACCACATCCTTATATGACAGCCCTTTTGCTCTGGGCTGCCATATCTACATTATTCCTCCGAGGTGCCCATAATAGTTTGTGTGATCATTGAATGACCAGTTCATGTAACAGCATACTCCTTAAGGGTTGCACCAAATCCACTTCCCTTCATAGAATTTTGGATCATGTAGATTGGTCAGTTTTATGGTCCCAGCTGGAAATAGTTCACACTGCGCAATCATCGATCTGAGCTTGTCTCGCTCTGCAACAATCTCATCTTTTATTCCTCCTATTTTCACATCCATCAGGATCTGCATTCTGATAGCTTTTCTGCTGTTTTCTTGCACATGCCATGCAGATCTTGATCCGCACACTGATGCTGCTCCCAGCACGAGGGCTCCTGCTATCACCTTCAGTCCGTCTGACGGCCACGATGGCATCTAGGACCATATGTACGCTAGCCAGCTCTTGTCCTTCCCTGTTCCTCGTGATTCATCTTCCATTTTTGCATGCATCTGTGCCAACTGTGCTACTGCATCTGAGAGAGTTCCGTTATCTTCATCGTTAGCTGGTAAAAAAAAGTGCAACAGGAACTCCCTATCTTTGCACAAACTCCTCTGTCCATAGCTGTGAGGAGATCCAGAACATACCTATTTTGGAGTGCCACCAACCTTATTTCTCTGAGCTCTTCTTTTATGGTGTTGAACCCATTCACTGTAGAGGTAATCGTTACCATCAGCTACCAACGAGTGATCTGTAACCACTTGGCACTTGTGTACGTTTGTATCCCTGGTATTATTGATGCAAAGAACATTTGCGGTCTAATGAATAGTCTGTGCTCTGTGGGAATCTCGTCCAGTGCCGTTTCTGATGCCTCTGAGAAGTAATTCCCCCTCTTTTCACTCAGCTCAATCCTTCTAGCTTTTCCGCCTTCTCTACCTGGGCTGTTGGTGCCACCTTGACCGATGACAGGTGACTTGAGACGTGATCCGCAGCAGGAAGAAGTACAACAGTTCGTATGCTACATGAGTTGCTGACTTGCGAGTAAAGGTTCCAAACCGCCGGTGCCGGAGTTTACGACGTGAATAGCGACGGCGACCCTCATACGGAGATGAACGTATACTGAAGGGTGCAGATGGAAGAAAAACCGCTGTGAAAAGGATTGTTGTTTTGTCTACAAAGAAGACAAACCTACCAGCCCACCTTGAAGAATTAATGCTGATTGTAAATGCGGGTATATGAGGTACACCATGAAGAAGCAAGAATGCCAGTGTGGTGTTGAAATTGTTATGACCAAATGATGTTATATAAATTGCTCTTAGTTTTTCCCCTGAAGAAGTTCTGTTACATCTTTGAATATTGATATAGAACGAAACATGTTGGGTTAGGAAGATGTCGTACAAATTAGCCAACATTTAGTCAAAAGGTATTAGGTTGTTTAGAACCTCATGTGTGTTCACATGAGGATTAATTGAATTAGGGCATTAGGTGTCATAAGAGGGTACCCTCGAAATAGGGACAGTCTCTTTTTTTGCATTTGGAGTGTTTTATCACAACACTGTTTTTTTATGTAAGGCAGAAGTAATTGGTTTCTGTATTATATGTGGTTGCAGTTTAGGATATTATTCATGTTTTTTAGAGGTGAAAAATTAATTAGTATTGATTGATTTGCACTTAAATTTGTTAAAATGGAAAACGAAATAAAATGTGTGTTTTTACTAGATCGATGCTATGCACCGAGTTTTATGAAATGTTGATTTAATAAAGTATTAAAAATGTATGTATTAAATGTTTGTGTATTAGTTTGGCTTGTAGAGTGGTGACCATTATCCCTAGGTAGGAACAACATAGTAGTTCCGAGATTCTGGAGTTTTGAAACTGTCGTGAGCCGTGCTAAGGGGGTGAATCTCGGGGCTAGTTAAATTTTCCCCAGTGTCTTTTCTATGTTAATTGGCCACCTTGACCGATCTCTGCTTCTCTTATTGTTGTTCATATTTGGGAAGTCATTGAGCTTTACATCCTTCTTGGGTACAACAAACAAAGGCATGTTGATGTGTACCAACAAGCATACTCCTCCCCATTCAGGTGGCAGCTCATCATACGCCTTCGAAGCCCAGTAGTGATCCACCAGCACTGCCGTTGCTGCTCTTATTGCTGCAAGTTGTTCAATTGTTTTGCATCCTACGTTCTCGCCAACTTCAACATCGCCATTGTTCTGATAGCGCAGGGCTGGTGTCTTCAGGGGAATTATTGGCATCGGTCCAGCTTCGTTCTCCACCGATGTCAGCAATTTTGCACTTGTGTCCCATTCCTTCACACACTTCTTCTTGCACCTTGTTCACTGACAACTGGGCTAATATCAGTGCTTTGTTTCCTACCACTCCATCTTGCTATCCATCGTTAATGTACACTCGTCCATACACTAATATATGTGGCCTTTCCCAGAATCCAGGCTCTCCTCCTATCTCCTTCACTCTAGTCTAAGGACATGGCAATTCCTTCAGTGTGATAGTCTTCGTTTCTCACTTCTCGGGTCCGTCAGTTACGTACTGCAAACCTTCATCTAGCTGCCAATAATTATTCATCATGTCTATTGTCTTTATGTAATTATCTTCATATGGGAATGTCCCTTTAGACATCCATCTCAATGTTGATGTCTTCCCTTGACATCTTACTCGTGTTTGCAGCATTGCGAGATACATCAGGCACTGTGCTTTTGCTGCTAGTATTTCAGTTGCTATGAACTATCTAGAGGCACTCATGGCATAGGGAATTAAAGAGCCGACATAACAGCTCTCCCTGGTGAGAGCTGTTATGTCTTCCTTACCTACTTTTGTCATGTTTTTGTACCACATGTTGTTAGACACTCAAGCAGTGTCAGTGAGATACATGTCTACTCCCTTCATGACCGTGTCAACAATGCGCTTACCTCGTCTTACCTCATCAGCAGTTTCTTCTGGTCAACCTGACATGGTCGTTCCTCCTGCTTGTGTCGGGGGAATATTAGTATAGGGCACAGCGGTAGTACTAACAACAACATATAATTGCCAAAATACAAATTCTATCAAGCCACTGGGAATTAATAAACACAACATGATAATAATGTTCTTTATTGTTTCTTTCATATCCACTTACCCTGGTTGCTCCTTGCAGCCTGGTGATAAAGATGCCCTCCTGAAATTCGCAAAAGAAGGCGTTACTGTGTTAGTGTGTGTCAGTACCCTCAAGCCCTGTGAACCAAAGGCCAAGACCTCCTCACATACATTTCTTACTGAGGGGTCTCTCAATGTAGCCAACACTGGGAATTCACTGTGTTCAAGTTGTGGGTATGTTTGGGCTAGGTACTCTACAGAAACTAGATAATCTACTACAGGGGATCATGCTCTGAATCATCCGGGTCAATTTATATAGTGCACACATTGGTTAGAGAAATATTCGGGGTGATAGGCGGATGGTAGCATCAGGAGAACAACCTATACAATCCCCACGACATTGATGTAGACATGCGTATGCGAAAGGGAAAATAAGAAACAGACAGTGTATCCTTATTCAATTTGAACAAGCATTCCAGTTGCTACTTCTGCTCCTTGGGATTGTGTAACCATGGGGTGACCCGGTCTCCCTAACTCGGTGAGATAGCAGGTACTTGCATTTCGTTGAGGTCCTGAATGTTGGCCCTGTCGGTCACAGAGACACTGTTGACAGGTGAGGCCACTGCTTTGTAGGGCTTGACATCTTACAGGTGATTCCACGCGGACTTCGCCACTAACTTAACAGCACAGTCTGCCATGGCCTCAACCACATGAGGTCCAGTGAATCTGGGCACATTTCCTGTCCTACCACACCTGCACTGTTCTCACAATCATTCGATGCTCTTGTGGGAGGAGCCAGGAGAAGATGCATGCACTGTCCTGTCACCACCTCATAGGGAGTTAAATGGTGGTCAGACCATGGCTTATTGCGCAATTCAAACAAGGCTAGAGGTAAACAATTCAGCCAGTTTTTCTTGGTTCTCTGCTAAGTTTTGGCTATGCACTCAGTCCATTCAGATGTTCACACACTCCATTTGCTTGCTGGTGGTATGCACAGGAAAATGTATGCTTAATGCCGAACAGGGTTGTGATGTGCTGGAATAGTTCATTGGCAAAGTGAGGGCTGTTGTCAGACAGCAGGACCTCACACATGCCCCATCTTTGGAAAACATCCCTGACTAGAAACTTGGCAGCTCTAAGGGCATCAGCATGTGAACAGGACCCCGCCTCTGCCCACCTAGAGAATGGGCAGACTACCACTATCATGTAGCGGTATCCTTGGCCAACTTGAATCATGTCCACATAGTCCATGTGAAGATGTAGAAATGGGCCTACGGGTTTAGGTATGGCTCCTCTAACAACTCTCAAAGTATGCCCTGCTGTAAACTGCTGGCAAGTCAAGCAGTTACTTATAAAATCAGCTACATGTTCATTCAAATTTGGGCAAAACCATGTTTCTCCAATGCGTGTAGCAATGACCTTCCCTGTGTGTGTTGGATAGTGCAATTGTGCTAATGCGGTCTTCAGCAATGCTAGTGGCATGACCACTTTCCCTGTATTGCTCTGTCGCCATAAAGCATCTGTTGGAGACATGGAGCATCCTCTCCTAACCCATAGATCAGTCTCCTCCTGGGGTGCAGCTTTCTACAGCTCCATAATCTGTGTCTCTGGTAGTACATTGTAACCGTCCCTCATCACCATGTTCCTCACTCCTCCCTGAGCCCCTGAGCTTTCGGTCTCTCCTTTAGTTCCCCCAATTGCCCAAAATACACTGCACATTTGGCCTCATAATCTGCTGCTTCATTTCCTCCTGAAATAGGGTCTTCCCCTTTTCTGTGGGCCTGGCACTTCACTAGTGCTACCTGTTTTGGATATACAATCACCTCGATCAATTTGCCCAATAGTCTCCTGCCTTGAGAACATCTGGCCATAAAATTGCTAGATTTACAGGCTTGCATCTTACTATCCTCAGTCCTACATTCAATAGTATCACCTCATACCCTGATGCTCTCTGTGAGGTCAGTGTGCTCTTTGGCTTATGCCATATCGCAAAGAGGGTGTGCTTCATGTACAAAGGGTTGGTGCACCCCATTGTCACTACTGATGACTTCTCCACGGCGAAGGCCGCAGCTACCAACTATTGTTCACATGGATAATGTCCTCTTATCACTGGGTCAGGTTGTCCACTGTAGTAAGCTATTGGCGCATGGCCCATGCTTGTCTTCTGTGTCAGTGCCACCTTCATCACTACACCATCAGTGTGTGAGAATAAGAAGAATTCCTTTTTATAATCTGGGGTCCCTAAAACTGTAGCAGTGCTTATGGCTTCCTTCAGTTCCTCAAAGGCCTTGGCCATCTCTGTGGTCCATGTCAGAGTCTTTGTTCCCCTTTGTGCCTCCTTCAGAGCGGCCAGTAGTGGCCTTGTGTATGTGCTGTAGTCAAAGACCCATGCTCTGCAGTAACTGCACAACCCCAAGAACACTTGCATTTCCCTTACTGTCGTGGGCTTGGGTATTTTGCTAATTATCTCTGCTCACTTTGGGGCAATGTGTCAGCCGTCCTTGGATATCATCTTTCTAATGTATAGCACCTCCTTCTGGCAGTACTCTTTGTACCCTTTGTCAGCTAACACTGTCAGCATGTGCACCGAGTCCCTTCTGCACTGATCTGTCTCACTGAAAATCAAAATGTCATCTACATATTGTTAAAACTGTGCTCTCTGTCTGTATGTTACTTAGATCCATCTGTATCACACTGTTAAAAATAGATGGTGACTTGCAGTACCTTTGTGGTAAACGAGTAGGTTTCCACTTCTGGTTTCCGTAAATAAAGCTGGTCAAGTCTTGTGAGTCTAGGTGTAGTGGCACTGAAAAGAATGCATTCTTTAAATCAATGACAGTGAAACAGGGAGCTTCCGCTGGAATGCCGCACAAAATTGTCTCTGGGATTGCTGCTACAGGATACTCTGCTTCTACAATATGGCTGAGAGGTCTTAAATCCTGAATAAAACGCCATGGCCCCATGTTGGCCTGGTGCACAGGGTACATTGCTGTGTTGCATGGAGATTCTGATGCTACCAGATTGCCGCGGTCAATCAGGGCTGTCATTGTTTCGTAAATGCCCTCATCATCTTCCTTGGTAAGGGGATACTGTTTTACTCTTGGCAAAATTGTGCCTGGCTTCAGTTTAATCTTCACTCCCCCTATGTTCTTTATGCAGCCCACGTCATAAGGACTTGTGGTCCATAAACTGCTGGGTATTTTGGCCATGCCCTCCTCCCAGAATGAGGGTGGCGCCTGCAGCGCCATCTCCATTCTCTGTGGCACTTCTCTGTAGTGGATCTGTAACCAGTAGGTTACCCTCATTTCAAACACCATCTCCAATTCCTGTCTTTCTTCCTGAAATTGTTAATCTGTCACTGTGGTCAGCCTGCACCCCATTGCAACTGCAATAATTGCTCTCCATGTCCGCCCTGTGTCATCCATTCCATGTACTGTAAGCCAATCCTCCCTTGCCAACATCGCCTCTATTTCTATAGACACTGTCATTCCCTCTGGCTCGTCCAATGGTGTCTCTAGCCTGAACAGGTATTCGTTTGGTACTCGCCACACCTTCCCTGCAATGCCAGGCGTCCATGCAATGGAAATGTCAGTCCCATATTGAAACATCTCTGGGTCCACTGGCACCCCCCTCTTTACCATACGTCCACAATATGCTTGAACAATCTGTTTTACATTCAACATGAATATGCCTGGTGTTGAGCACACTATGCCCTTGTCTGTGAATGAGATGGTCACATTTAGTATGCTCATGATGTCTCATCCCAATATGTTTACAGGTGTCTGTCAAGAGTAAAGCAAAGGTCGTAATAAGTCGTGATCTCCTATAGGTAGTGAGATATTATCAGTAAAAGGAACCACTTCTCGAGCCCCAGAGAATCCTTGAGTGTTCATGGCATTGCCTGACAACTTAAAAGTTCCTTCCCTAATGCATGACCTAGTTGCCCCAGTGTCAACAATAAAGGAAAAAGTTTTGTGACCTATCACCCCCCTCTGCAAGGTTCCTCCGCAGGGTTGGGTGTGAACGACAGGATGGGACACATGAAGTTCATCTGTGTGCTGTTCTATTGAGGGTATATGGATAACCCGTTCCCTCTAAAGGGGTTGTTCCCCACCAGTCGTCGAAGAGGTACTGGTGCTACTGTGTCCACCTGTGCCATGCGTTATCATCCTGTGTCTGTGCTAATTGCTGTGTGCTCCCCCTAATCTGTGGTACTTGTAAGTACTGTGGTATCGGTGCTGGCATCTGTGGTGCCTGCATCTGTACCAGTGGCTGTGCTTGTGCTTGTGGCATTTGTTGATATGTACCCTGCATCTGCCCTTGTGGCTGTTGATCCTGTACATAATAATCTTCTTGCCCCCCTTGAAATGGCTGCTGGCCCTGCTCTCCCCAATTCTGTTGCGCCCCTCTGAATCGACACATCCTTGAGATGTGCCCTAGCTGCCCGCAGGTCCAGCACTGTGGTGGCTCTCTCCTCTGTTCATGAAAACCTACCAAAAAATCTCCTGAGTTCTGCTGTATCTGTTGTCCATACCCCTGAAATCCCCCTTGGTTGTGATGCATCTGTGGCCTGAAGCCACATCCCCTTTGTAGGCATCCCCTTCCTCGAAACCCTTGTTGTGGGCTGCCCCACCCCATGTATCCTCCTCCCCCCCATGGGCAGTGCAAACTGTTGCAGCTGCTGATGCTGCTTCTGTGTCTGTGGGGCTGGTTATAACCGCCCCTTCCATTGCGTACTTCGCTAGCTTTCTTTGTACCAGTTTCGTCTCATCTGCCTTCCTGTCTTCCGCTTTTTGCTTAACCTTCTCCTGCCATAGTCTACAATGTTTGCACTATTTTGAGCTGTATTTCTGGCCATAATTTCACCTCCAATCCTACTAGTTTCTTAAAACTCTTCTCAACTGGCTCTAGTAGTCCCTGAGTTCCTGAATGTACTGCATAGGATCTTCATCTTCCTTCATCTTACGTGATGTAATCGCCACAATGTCCGACGTGTCTGGGTATTGTGTTTGTAATGCTTGCCACTTGCCACAAGACTCCACAGCAATGCTCATTCTCCTTGACTCTGTGCAATTCAACCCAGAACTTGACTGGCTAGTCACCATTGACATCGAATCTCTGTAACCAAGATTCCGCAACAAGAAACTCTCACCATGCTAAAAGATCTTCTGGACTCAGGCATTGACCTCCATGAGGTGCCTTCTACCTTCATATCCTCCTTGGCTGAAATAGCCCTCACGAAGAACTATTTCATGTTCAACGATCAATTTTACCAACAGATCTCTGGTACCGCCATGGGTGCCACCTTCGCACCGAGTCTGGCCAATCTCTATGTCAACTGTTTCGAGCTCCAGCATATATATCCTCCAACTAACTCTTTTCTTGATAAATTGCTCATCTGGCGCTGCTATATAGATGATATTTTCATCATCTTTAAAGAACTCTTGGCTTTTCACGAATGGCTCAATACACGCAATATCCATTTGCATTTCACCATGGAACAAGGCAGAAGAAAAACCCACTTTCTCGACTTAGACATTATGGCTTCACAAGGCGGGCTCATCTCCAAAGTTTACCGCAAGGACATGGATAGGAACTCGCTCCTTACATACTCGAGTTACCACCCCCAATCTCTCAGAGACAACTTACCGTTTGGCCAATTTTTGCGTTACCGACGTCTCTGCAGTAGGACGGAAGACTACACTGCTCAGTCCAAGATTCTCAAAAATCAACTCATTGAGGGGGTTATCCGCAGAGGATTGTCCAGAATACATACAGAAGGGCCAGATGCATCCCACGCGCGTGTACCCTTGAACAACATCAGAAGGACTCAGATGCCACAACCATCACGGCAGTACTGAGTTACTCCCCTCTACTTAACAAAATCAAAAAGGAAATTAAGTCTTTATGGCCCATCCTCAACACTGGCGCATCTAACATGCCCATGCTGCGTTTTGCACTAAAAAGAAGACGCAACCTGAGAGACGCCCTCGTCAACACGGTGCGTCCAGATACTGACACCGGCAAAAACACACAGGTCACCCTATGGAACCAGACCCATCCTATGGGTCATAGTCCCTGTGGCTTGTGTTCAATGTGTATTCAGACGGCTCGGAGCACCATGTTGGACATTGGCTGGACCACCCCTTGGGTTCAGAAATTCGGAGTAATATATATGATCACCTGTCCGTGCCACTTGCGATACATCGGGATGACTGCCCAAGAAGTAAAAAAAACGGATGATTGAACGTAGATCTTGCATCCGCACTAAGAAACTAACAGCACCTATGGTTCCCCATTTCCTGGCGGAAGGCCACACAGCAGAATCTTTCCAATGGACCATTTTGGAAAAAATCAAGCGCCCGAAGCGAGGAGGCAACTATCACGCTATACTCTTCGCTCAAGAACAGAAGTGGATTTTTCGCTTGAATACTTGCAAACAAGGGTTGAATGAAGCGATGCAGTGGCAAGAACTTGCTGTGCTACAGCATTGAACCCCGACATCCCACGAATCACTGCCTCCCGGCAGATGTATCTGTGCGATGCACGGGACAACACATGAAACACTTGATGCGCTTGCATCTTCTATATGTTTTTTGGTTCCATCTAAAAATGTTTCTCTTCTCCATTCATCTTCTTCATTTATTGTTATCTCCCTTTTTCACCCGTTTTATGTTTCACCATCATTCTTTTCTGTCCTTTGCCTCGTTTCATTCATTAGCCCCAACTGTGTATTCCATACACAACATTTTTTTGTTTATACAGTTTTTTCCTTATCCCCCCCTTTTTGTCTCCCCATCCCCCATCCACCCCTCCCCCGTCCCAAGTCCGCTCTGACCACGCTTCACACATATTGGCTACCCAACCAACACCATCACCTTCCTCCCCTTCCCCCTTCTGCCCCCCCTACACCTACAACACATTAATTCCGGCACCCTTCTCACTGTCCTCCACATTCCCTTGTGATCCCATACAAGGATTTGTCTCCTTCTTCTTCCCCCTCCTCCCCCCCTTTTCCCCCAGCTCGCGCCGACACGAGCTCAAGCTTCGACAGCACACACACCCACCGATGCGTGAGCCCTGATTGGTTCAGAGCGCGCCCACACAACCTCATGGGCCGCGCTACGTTTTGCTCTTTGCCAGCTGCTTCACTCGTCATGTGGCTACCCCCGATTAGCCCTAGCCCTGCCGCACACATACCCCTTGGAGTGTGTGTGCCTTGATTTGGCCTTACGCGGCGCCCACTTCCGCATGGGCCACGTTCTGATGGCCATATGCCAGCTGACACATCTGCTACGTGGCAACCGTTGATTGGCCCATGCGCCTATGACAGGGCATTGCCACGCCCCATGCCGCGTCACACGCGGCAGATAACAACCGCTGCAGCCGCTCATTATGCCTACAGCGTTGGGACTGAGCAGGCTGCAGCATTTTGTGCCCGCCCTGAACTCTGTCAGGTATGTGACCACCCTCCTTTTAGCGTCGCCGCTCATTCTCAGGCGCATCCAGCCCCTCACTGCTCTGCTCATGCTTTCCCCTACAGGCGCGCCCCTGGAGAGAGCCCATTTTTTGCTCCCAGCGGACCTCCTGGACAGCACAGCAACCGTTCCCAGGTAGGCTCCTTCAATTGGCCTTCCCCCAGCACATCCCATGGCTCCCTCTCCTCCCCCCCTCTGTTTCACGTGCACAGGTCTTTTGCCACGTTCCCCCCTTCCTTCTCTCCTCTCCCCCCCCCTGGGGTTTATTTGTCTACGCTTTAGCCACCATTGCAGTGGTTTTTTGCTCTCAATTGGCGAGCAACCCTTTTTTGTGATAGCATTTACTTGCCTTGTAACAGGTTTTCAAGCTGTGTTCTGGATGCACCATTGTTGCAACATTGCAGTTAGAGGTTCACTCATGTCCTCTCTGCAATGTGTTTCTTGTGTCTCCTATTCCAGGATCCCCATGCAGCCTGCCACCGCTGCCCTACTAAGAGGACAGATACTATTCAGTAGCACATGAAGATCGATCTTGTCCTGAAAAAGATGGGTGGTAATCACTAACAAACCATCGAAACCGGTCGACCTCACCTGTTGTGGCTCCACCACAACATTTTATGATACCCCCAAGACCAACAGGGGTTACTGCACGAAATTGAAAAAAACCCAGAAAGCATGGGTTTTTCCAGCACATCCCATAGCTAGTGGGACAATGCATTTTTAGTGAAAATTTGACATCACCCAATCCACTCTCCGAGCAACCACCCATTTGCAAGGAACTTTCGAGTCATCAGGGTGAATAAAAGTACATAATAATCCTGATGCCTCCATTTTTGCACTTGTCATCTCTAGTCGTCTAGATCTAAGATTACGAGAATTAATCCCCCTCTCGCACTCTTTTATATAATAGTGCTGGTTGCCCCACTCCCATCCTGTTCCCCCCCCGCCCCCTTCCATCTGTCAGGCTGTCGGTGACCAACAAAACAAACCAAGCCAGACTGCCCTCCAGTCAGGTAGCAGGTCCATCATCGCCTGTGGCTAGATATCCCACACGACACCTCCCTCTACCCCCAGGCTCCCCACCGGTGGGGTTGGGTGTCTCAACAGAGCACCAGATCAGCTTTCCACCCTGTGTCCAAGAGAACAGGACCACTGTTCAAGCATTTCCATTAGTTGTTCTGTCTTGCCCTTATTGGCAAGTTGACAAACCTTTTTCCCCAGAAAACCGTCCCCTGTGTACCAGTATCTCCCTACGGTCAGGGAAGGCAGTTGCCATTCCGGCTCTTCAAGCCTTAATTTATCCTGTTGTTATTTCCTGATTTTCGCACAACTGGATCCAGTTGTTGGGTTTGATTTATTCAAGTAGCAGAAAGGCAGGACCACCTCCAGCCTTTCGACATTTTTTGTTTACTTATTGCCTCTAGACAAAAAAAACCTTTTCCCTCCCACACCCCATCCACACCATGGCAGAAGGTCATTACCTAGCTTTTGCCGAAGAATTAGTTGACGACATCTTGGCCAATCCATCCCTGTTAGGGATCGACTTGGCACCAAACATCAACGGCAACACCGATGAACGGAACGAAATAGAAATCCTCAAAAAGAAGATCATCCGCTCCGAACTCCATGGAGCTCTCATGACAGAATACCTGAGGGCCCATGCCGCCCCAAATGGACTCATCATCCGTATAGAACCATGGATTTTCTTAGATAACCTTCAGTTCAGAAAAGATTGGTCCTTCATTGCGAACAAGTGTACTCGAGACTGGCTGATTCTAATCATCAATACAGCTAAATCAGTCACAGATAAATTAATAGCAGAACACAGGCTTAAAAGCATCACTCTCAAGACTAAAATTGCAATAGACATATATACAGCGAAACTAACTCTTCTGGAAACATCTTTGAAAGAATTTAAAGACACCAATCTAAATAGAAAAATTTTGAAGCTCAAAAAGGACTTGCAGAACTTTACACATGTAAAAGTCTACCCATATGTCGCCGACGAGTATTTCACTGATGAGGCACGACAATCAAGGAGAGATGCAGCACAATTGCGCTTTCAGAACTCCCAGAGAGGCCAAAACAGGTCATGGTCCAATTCCAGCTCTAACTCCGGCAACAGCTCTGGCAGCTATGGACGCCAAGGCCCAAGAGTCCACTACAACATCCCCGCACCACACAACACCCCTGCTGTACCTTTTTTAGGCCAGCGAGGCAGAGGGCAAGGCGGATCCAGATGGCGCGCACCGCCACAATCTATGGTTGTAACACGCAGCAGAGGACAGGCAACAATGCTTCCACCTCCCTTATTATGAACAAATCATCATATCAACTGACTCGACCAGAGGAAGAGATCCTAGAAAAGGGTCTCTCATTTATACCCACAGCCAGATACGATCCTTTCCAAACTCGGATTGAATGTAACCAACTCCTACGGAAAATACATCTGCAGCAATTTTTTGAAGACAAATCGAATCCACAAAAGGACGTTACTGGCCTTAGACCCACCTCTCAGTTCTGCGTACCCTCAAGTGCTTACACGGCCGAATCCATTACTTTTGAGCAAGCACTCATGAAGAAACTCTCAGAAATTGAAGCTGGCATTCCCTTCGTCCACAACAACTGCACTAAAATCCAACTTGGTGCTCTCTCTGCTCTTGCCAAAAATCAAGCTATAACCATCAAACCGGCAGACAAAGGAGGAGCTATAGTCATTCAGAATACTAACGACTATATCAATATGGTGGAAGCTCTGGTCTGCGATACCTCAAGTTACCAACTCCTCCGCAGCGATCCAACAGCCTCCCTGCAGGCTTTGATAGCACCCACCATTGAAGAAGCGGAAGCAGAAGGATATGTGAGCTCAAGGGAAGCAGCGTTTCTGATGCCATCGCATCCAAGGACTCCAGCCATGTACGCCCTTCCAAAAATACACAAAGCCACCCTGCCCACGCCGGGCCGTCCTATTGTCTCAGGGATCCAGTCGATCTTGGAACCTTTATCCCAATACGTAGATTTTTTCATTAAGGACGAAATTCCGAAAATGCAATCCTATGTAAAAGACTCCACAGCAATGCTCATTCTCCTTGAATCTGTGCAATTCAACCCAGAACTTGACTGGCTAGTCACCATTAACATCGAATCTCTGTACACCAAGATTCCGCAACAAGAAACTCTCACCATGCTAAAAGATCTTCTGGACTCAGGCATTGACCTCCATGAGGTGCCTTCTACCTTCATATCCTCCTTGGCTGAAATAGCCCTCACAAAGAACTATTTCATGTTCAACGATCAATTTTACCAACAGATCTCTGGTACCGCCATGGGCGCCACTTTCCCACCGAGTCTGGCCAATCTCTATGTCAACTCTTTCGAGCTCCAGCATATATATCCTCCAACTAACCCTTTTCGTGATAAATTGCTCATCTGGCGCCGCTATATAGATGATATTTTCATCATCTTTAGAGGCTCCAACGAAGAACTCTTGGCTTTTCACGAATGGCTCAATACACGCAATATCCATTTGCATTTCACCATGGAACAAGACAGAAGAAAAACCCACTTTCTCGACTTAGACATTATGGCTTTACAAGGCGGGCTCATCTCCAAAGTTTACCGCAAGGACACGGATAGGAACTCCCTCCTTACATACTCGAGTTACCACCCCCAATCTCTCAGAGACAACTTACTGTTTGGCCAATTTTTGCGTTACCGACGTCTCTGCAGTAGGACGGAAGACTAGACTGTTCAGTCCAAGACTCTCAAAAATCAAATCATTGAGCGGGGTTATCCGCAGAGGATTGTCCAGAATACATACAGAAGGTCCAGATGCATCCCATGCGCGTGTACCCTTGAACAACATCAGAAGGACTCTGATGCCACAACCATCACGGCAGTACTGAGTTACTCCCCTCTACTTAACAAAATCAAAAAGGAAATTAAGTCTTTATGGCTCATCCTCAACACTGGCGCATCTAACATGCCCATGCCGCGTTTTGCACTGAAAAGAAGACGCAACCTGAGAGACGCCCTCGTCAACATGGTGCGTCCAGATACTGACACCGCCAAAAACACACAGGTCACCCTATGGAACCAGACCCATCCTGTGGGTCATAGTCCCTGTGGCTTGTGTTCAATGTGTATTCAGACGGCTCGGAGCACCATGTTGGACATTGGCTGGACCACCCCTTGGGTTCAGAAATTCTTCACTAACTGTAATACCAAAGGAGTAATATATATGATCACCTGTCCGTGCCACTTGCGATACATTGGGATGACTGCCCGAGGAAGTAAAAAAACGGATGATTGAACATAGATCTTGCATCCGCACTAAGAAACTAACAGCACCTATGGTTCCCCATTTCCTGGCGGAAGGCCACACAGCAGAATCTTTCCAATGGACCATTTTGGAAAAAATCATGCGCCCGAAGCGAGGAGGCAACTATCAGGCTATACTCTTCACTCAAGAACAGAAGTGGATTTTTCGCTTGAATACCTGCAAACAAGGGTTGAATGAAGAGATGCAGTGGCAAGAACTTGCAGTGCTATAGCATTGAACCCCGACATCCCACGAATCACTGCCTCCCGGCAGATGTATCTGTGTGATGCACGGGACAACACATGAAACACTTGATGCGCTTGCATCTTCTATATGTTTTTTGGTTCCATCTAAAAATGTTTCTCTTCTCCATTCATCTTCTTCATTTATTGTTATCTTCCTTTTTCACCCGTTTTATGTTTCACCATCATTCTTTTCTGTCCTTTGCCTCGTTTCATTCATTAGGCCCAACTGTGTATTCCATACACAACATTTTTTTGTTTATACAGTTTTTTCCTTATCCCCCCTTCTTGTCTCCCCATCCGCCACCCACCCCTCCCGACGTCCCAAGTCTGCTCTGACCACGCTTCACTCATATTGGCTACCCAACCAACACCAACACCATCACCTTCCCCCCCATCTCCCCCTCTGCCCCCCCCTACACCTACAACACATTAATTCCGGCACCCTTCTCACTGTCCTCCACATTCCCTTGTGATCCCATACAAGGATTTGTCTCCTTCTTCTTCCCCCTCCTCCACCCCTTTTCCCCCAGCTCGCGCCGACACAAGCTCAAGCTTCGACAGCACACACACCCACCGATGCGTGAGCCCTGATTGGTTCAGCGCGCGTCCACACAACTTCATGGGCCGCGCTACGATTGGCTCTTTGCCAGCTGCTTCACTCGTCATGTGGCTACCCCTGATTAGCCCTAGCCCTGCAGCACACACACCCCTTGGAGTGTGTGCCTTGATTTGGCCTTACGCGGCGCCCACTTCCGCATGGGCCGTGTTCTGATTGGCCATATGCCAGCTGACACATCTGCTACGTGGCAACCGTTGATTGGCCCATGCGCCTATGACAGGGCGTTGCCACGCCCCATGCCGCGTCACACGCGGCAGATAACAACCGCTGCAGCCGCTCATTATGCCTACAGCGTTGGGACTGAGCAGGCTGCAGCATTTTGTGCCCGCCCTGAACTCTGTCAGGTATGTGACCACCCTCCTTTTAGCGTCGCCGCTCATTCTCAGGCGCATCCAGCCCCTCACTGCTCTGCTCATGCTTTCCCCTACAGGCGCGCCCCTGGAGAGAGCCCATTTTTTGCTCCCAGCGGACCTCCTGGACAGCACAGCAACCCTTCCCAGGTAGGCTCCTTCAATTGGCCTTCCCCCAGCACATCCCATGGCTCCCTCTCCTTCTCCCCTCCCCTCTCTTTCACGTGCACAGGTCTTTTGCCACGTTCCCCCCTTCCTTCTCACCTCTCCCCCCCCCCGGGGTTTATTTGTCTACGCTTTAGCCACCATTGCAGTGGTTTTTTGCTCTCAATTGGCGAGCAACCCTTTTTTGTGATAGCATTTACTTGCCTTGTAACAGGTTTTCAAGCTGTGTTCTGGATGCACCATTGTTGCAACATTGCAGTTAGAGGTTCACTCATGCCCTCTCTGCAATGTGTTTCTTGTGTCTCCTATTCCAGGATCCCCATGCAGCCTGCCACCGCTGCCCTACTAAGAGGACAGATACTATTCAGTAGCACATGAAGATCGATCTTGTCCTGAAGAAGATGGTCGGTAATCACTAACAAACCATCGAAACCGGTCGACCTCACCTGTTGTGGCTCCACCACAACATTTTATGATACCCCCAAGACCAACAGGGGTTACTGCACGAAATTGAAAAAAACCGAGAAAGCATGGGCTTTTCCAGCACATCCCATAACTAGTGAGACAATGCATTTTTAGTGAAAATTTGACATCACCCAATCCACTCTGCGGGCAACCACCCATTTGCAAGGAACTTTCGAGTCATCAGGGTGAATAAAATTACATAATAATCCCGATGCCTCCATTTTTGCACTTGTCATCTCTAGTCGTCTAGATCTAAGATTACGAGATTTAATCCCCCTCTCGCACTCTTTTATATAATAGTGCTGGTTGCCCCACTCCCATCCTGTTCCCCCCCCCGCCCCCTTCCATCTGTCAGGCTCTCGGTGACCAACAAAACAAACCAAGCCAGACTGCCCTCCAGTCAGGTAGCACGTCCATCATCGCCTGTGGCTAGATATCCCACACGACACCTCCCTCTACCCCCCGGCTCCCCACCGGTGGGGTTGGGTGTCTCAACAGAGCACCAGATCAGCTTTCCACCCTGTGTCCAAGAGAACAGGACCACTGTTCAAGCATTTCCATTAGTTGTTCTGTCTTGCCCTTATTGGCAAGTTGACAAACCTTTTTCCCCAGAAAACCGTCCCCTGTGTACCTGTAATGCTTGCCATACTGCTGCCTTGAAGTTTGCAAATGGTGTCCCGTCATGCGCTGTGTTCTGTGTCGTCAACCCTGGGAGCCCCGCCCTCTTCCATATGTCACCAGCCGCCTCTCCTAGTATCGATACTAACAGTCCCTTTATGTCACCCACTGCTAGCCTGTGGCTAGCTTTCATCTTCTCCATCTCATAAATGCCTTTCCCGGCTCCCGCGCCCAATGTTGGAAACCTACACTTCACATTCTCCTGGTCTGTGTGCTTCCATGGCACATACTGAGGTCTCACCCCTCCTCTCTCTAATAGAGGCATCTGTAAATATGCCGTCACCTCCTCAGGTATCCTTCTGGTCCATCTGATTTGTCGAGATCCTCAATGTCTGCGCATGCGTCTACTGGTTCTAATATAGGTACCCTCCTGTTATCATCATAAGCTCTAGACAATCGTCCTCTCGAGCAAGCTATTGCTGTCTAGCCCGTCCTTCGTCCTGGGGGATCCCTGAATCTATTAATGTATGTGCTGTGTGTGGTGCAAAGGTCGTTCGTCTGCTGTGCCTGCTCTTCTGAATCGGCCACTCCTTCTCCTTGTCTGTGGGTCCTAAATTCCCATGACAACCACTTGTCTGTCCCTGTGGACTTTGACCGGCCCTGTTCCCCCCCTCTCATCCCTGCTGTGTTTGCCGTCATTGTCGGATCCTGTTTCCATGTTGCTACAAAAATCATCGGCACAACTTAGTCTCGTTGATGTCAAGTCTGTGTTAGGTTTCATGCTAAAATCGATGTCCACTAAATCACCTGCTCCTCATACCTCTGTTGTGCTCCTGCCTCGTGAATTGTGCTATCTGTCTCAGCCCGTTTGTCCTCCTCGCGCCTATTCTTTTCCCTATCCAGCGCTGCCTGCGTCCTCACTGCCCTTATCGCTCGCTCATGCTCCTCCCTGCGCGCTCGTTCATGCCAGTCTGTCCAACTGTAACTTCCTCTTTTCCCTCTCTGCTAACTTACATTTTTCTTGCTCTGCTATCTCCCTCCGTCTCTCTGCCTTCACCAGTTTTCTCTTCCTTTTCTCCCTCATCTCTTTCCGCTCTCTTCCTTTCCTTGAGATCCCTCTCTTTTCTTTCTTCCCAATCCCTTTCCAATTGTTCCCTCTTTCCTCCCTTCTTTGTTCCCTGTCTTCCTGCTCCAATTTCTCCTCTCTCCTGCTCTCTGTCCTCACGCTTTAATCTCACCTCCCTGTCCTTCTCCCTTCTGTCCTCCTCTTCCATTAGTTTTGCTCAATCTGTTGTGTCGCTGTCCCTTTTCAGGCCTTCTATCACCTTGGTACCCCTTCAGACTCTCCATTTGTCTTCCCTTGAAGTTTCAAAAGTATCTGCGCTTCTATCCATTTGTTCGTGCTTATGCCCTTGAACTCCTCATTCATGCATGGCTGCGCCTCACTGCTTGCCCCTGCATCACTACTTATTTATATCATTTGTTACATGCTCAAACCCGGAGGTATCACGGCGTGGGCTTCATACAACGTGCTTGTCCGATTACAGAAGTAGTTACAATACAGGCAGGGTTAGAAGCAGAGATGGTTACAATACAGGCACTGCATTTCGGGTACACAATGATTACAGAACAGGCAAAGCATTTCATAAATACAATGGACGCAGTGTGCTCATAATGACATAGTGGACGAACTGCTGGTTAGAATTTATTGAAGAGCCATGTTTTAATAAGGCTCTTAAAGCGCTAGTGGGAGGACTCATTTCTAATTTAGATGGTAAGATAGTTCCAGATCTTAGGTGCTGCTACTGGGAAGCTGGCACCCCCTGCTCTAGAGCTCTTGAACCTTGGGAAAAATAAGTGAGTGCTCGAGCCGGATCTTAGGGCTCTAGTGGACCTTTCCTGGGTGATAGAGTTGTTGAGGTATGAGGGGGCATCATTGGTGATGCATTTATGGGCGATGCTAAGCATTTTAAATACGATTCTGGCTGGGATGGGTAGCCAGTGTACTTCCCCCCCCCCTAATGTGAGAGATATGGTTGTTTCTTTTTGAGCCGAAGGCTGCACGTAAGGCTTTGTTTTGTAGCAGCTGTGTTTTGGCCAGATTTGTGCTTGTGGTTCCTAGCAGGAGTATATTGCAACAGTCCCATTTCGATAATATGAGGGCTGAAGCTAAGGTGAGACATTGGTGGATATTGGCGGCTGAGTGCAATGAGTTTGGCCGTGTAGGCAGTAGAGGATGAGAGGGCACTGATGTGTTTGGTCATACTAAGGTTAGAATCTACATAAACACCCAATGTTTTGAGCTGTTTGAGTACTGGGATGGCAGTTCTGTCAATAGTAATGGCTGAGTAATCGGCGTGGAGAGTTTTTAGTCGGGTAGGGGGACCTACGATGAGGATCTCAGTTTTTTCGTTGTTAAAACACAGACTAGATGGCTGCCCTGCGCCCTTCTATTTATCCTCCATAGTATATAGTAGTGGCTTGTACGTCGGATTTGAATACCCCTCTGCCGCCCTTAGTTCCCTCATTGGATACATTCCCTGTTTATCGTCTGTATCATCCGATATTACACTGGGAGCGGCAGTGGGAGGGGCAGAGGGATGGGTCCCTTGATCCTTCACCCCCTGTTGGCTTAGTATCCACTGATGCCTCGCGGCATCCTTCTCTTCCTCCTGAAACATGCACCACAACTCAAATATGGTCATGCGTTTGGTCATTTTCTTACCCTTGTAAGCATCCTGTATGTGTGTCAATAGCGATTACTGCACTTCTTTGGAGAAACTCACTCAAGGTGGCCATGGTTTGGTTGATTTAGCTTCTGTACTTTAAGACCATTCTCTGCAATATTTGCACATCTTTTCCTTATACAGCGGAAGTGCCTTACACAAGTGCTGACGGGGAGTAGTCACCCCGCTGTTACCTGGATGCATATCAATACCTTTTACCTGATCTCAAGTCGAGGGTTTCGATAATCCGTTATTCAGGCACAAACAGTCACAATGCAATAATAGTACTTTCCAGTCTCTACAAGCCTCTCTGGCTCTACAACTTATCAGGCGTGCTCCGCGCATCGCCCCTCCTTCACAATCGCTGCCTCCTCAGACACACGACGACAATCCTGCGCATACACCTTCCGCGCACCGCCACTCATTCACCTTGTCTGGCAATCCCAAGTTTCCAATGCTAGCTCCTCACCGTCTCAAACTCTGTGTCCTATATGCAACCCTAAGGGTGATGTCACCAAGCTAACAAAACAACATAAGTAGCAGTAGTAGTAAATGTTTATTCGAATAAAAATATCCATCAAACACATACAGAACATATCAGAAATAAAACCAGAATCCATTGGTACATAAGTGAATCAATCGCCAAAACATTTTAAAACTGTTCCAAAAATGACAATAAAATCACACATTTAACAAGATCTTAAAATGCAACATCTTGACCTTGTAAAAACCCCATTCTTTGATACATAGCAGCCGAAGATAAGACAACAAAGCCCATGCCGTCAATTCAGTTCCCGCCGTTAATAAAAAGATCATGGCCGGCCTGTACTGACGCAGGTCTGTACGTTTTAAAACTTGCAGGATAGTCCGATTTCTTATTTTCCCATAACCTGGACAGAACACTATAAAATGGCTCTGATTTTCCTTTGGGGCGCCACACGCAAGGCAACTTGGATCATCTGGATAGCCCACCCATTTCAGTGTTTCCCCTCAGCCGTAGGCAATCGAATTGAGCCAGCTTTGGTGTTTTTTCCTGGCCCAGACAAGATACGGCTGTAAAGTTGGTGTCTCGCTTATAGGCTGGTGAAAAACTGTCTGCATGTGCCACCCGTGCTACATTCATACGTTTAGCTACAATTTCCCTGGACACAACTTCCTTGGATGATCTTACTTCCTATGGCAGTAGCACTTCTGTGGGAGGTGACACAACCGCCATATTAGACTGACGCATAAGCTCCTTTACAGATCTCTGCCAAGGTATTTTAATCCACAAGTCCCTATTCAACGTAACTTTTCTAATAAAATGACATAACGTGGCATTTTTATTTCCCCATATTCTTAGCCATAAAATACTTGGGGCAGCTGCCCAATCATCCTCCCAAAAGGCCATCCCCAGTTCTCTGTGAACTGAGGTGCAAGAAGAAGAACCAGGGAGTCCCAGCAGTTTTTAAACAGATTGATTTTCCCTGGCCTGTATGTCTCCAGGCTTGCAGTACCCCCCCCCCCCCATAAGGCTGCTCCATATTGCGTGGCTGCCTTTACTTGCATGGTATACACCTTCAAGGCTGATTGCATTTGCTGGCCTCTACATTTTGTAGAAAAACGGGTTAGGCCCCCCCACAAGTACTGGCACACTTTCAGAGACTGTTCTTTTACATGTGCCATGCCCGTTAAAGTCTCTGAAAATTTGACCCCTAAATAATCATACTCAGCCACCCTAGGGATGACTTACACTTAATGAGCTTCCTACCTCCACTACAGAACATCACTGCTGATTTGACAGAGTTGATTTTAAGGCCCAGGCCATTGATGAAGGAGGCGTAAGCATCAACCAAAGCCTGTAAAGCTCTGGGGGTTCTGGCCATAAGCACTGTCTTGCTGACGTACACTAGGACTGGGAATGACCTACCCCCCAATTTCAAGAAGCTCACACCAGTCTTCAGCAAAGCCTGCGACAACCCATTGATATACAAAGTAAAAAGTATAGGGGCCACAACACACCCCAGGCGAACGCCCAACTCAATGTCGGACCACTCTTTGCGCCTGCCCCCAGGTCAAAACGGACATTGGCTCTGTTGTCCGAGTGGATCTCCTGCAACACTCCCAGAATATCCCCAGGGCAACCCATGGACTCAAGCACGGACCACAGCGTTCAAATGTCAACTTTGTCGAAGGCCGTGCTCAAGTCCATAAACGCAAGTTAAACTACCTCGCCCTTACAAAATACAAAGTTCGATACCAAAAGGTACAAATACAGTACAAATACAGTACCTGCTCCATTTTGCCCAAACCAGGGCGGATACCAAATTGAACATCCGTCAAAATCTCAGCCTCTGTGAGCCAACTCTCTATATTGCCCAACAGTACCCGGCCAAAAATCTTGAATGCGGTATCCGAAAGAGAGATGGGGCGATAGGAAGAGGGCTTGGTTAGGTCTCCCTTTCTGAACATGGGGAAGATGGTCGCCCTCTTCCAGGATATTAGGTAGTGCCCTGAACTCATACAGGCGTTAAAAGCAAAGGTCAACACCGGGGCCCATAAATCAATTTGGTTCATAAAAAGATCTGCTGGTATGGCATCTGGGTCATGCGCTCGATTTCGTGATTGGGCCCCTATTGCTTTTACCACCTCCTCCAGCGAGAAGCTAAAAAATACACCCCCAGGCAGCTTTTCCTTTCTAGCACGACCATCATCAACTAAAGTACCAAGATAGGGGACCCAGTCCGCCAACCCCCACATGGGTTCCCTGTGTGCCCCATCTTCCCTTGTCTGAGGACTCACTCATTAGAAATTCCCAAAAGCCCTTTGCATCGTTCAACCTGATTGCCTCCAAAAACTCTTCCCAAGCCGTAACTTCCAGCACCAGTTTCCTTTCCTCAATCGCCATACGGTAGTCAGTATGGGCTTGAGCAATGCTCCGTCTGTCCATCGCAGAGCGTTTTAGAGCATCTAAAAGTGCGGATTTCTGCTGACCTGCAGGTCTGGTTGAACCAGCGCCGCTTCCCACTACTCCCTGATAGTTTTGGAACCATCGTAAAACCCCCAAGAGGGTCTCCAGGATAGCCATAAAAAGGCACACCACTTCCATTGGACTAGTTGAGTTATCCATTATTCCTATTAGAGCACTTTGTTGGGCGTCCAATATTTCCAAATACAAGCCAGAACCTAGGACTTTCCCCCATTTAATCCTTTTGGGAGACACAGTGTCACTATCCACTTGGCACAATGAGCTAGACGCTGGCTCCACCCACTCGAAGCTCACAATAAGTTTCCATAGGTCCAGAGATAAACAAAAATAATCAATAATAGATAGAGGAGCCCAAGTGGTTATTAAATGTACATTTCCCAGGGATATACGGATTGATGCAGACCCCATTCAATGAGCAAGGCACTCAATTGGAGGCCCCTGGTACAAACCCTGTTCTCCTCTATTTGAGGTTCCAAAACCTTAAACATTTGGTCATCCATGGGTCCGTAGAGATCTTTTGGCAGGCCACCACCCATTTTAACATTAAAATCCCCCCTGATCAGTCGGTCCAGGGTACTGCATTTGCCATACAATTGTCTACAAATTCCTTTAATTTCGGCCAATTCTCCACCTCAGCCTTGTTAGGGCTATTGTAGAAATTTAGAACATTGAACCCATCGATACCAGAGGTTTTGAACCTTAAGAGTTGTAAAATGTCCAACTTTGTCTCAACCACCTCCACCCTACATGGTAGTGAGGCCTTGACCATCACAACCAGTCCTCCAAAGCTCTGCCCTCTCCTGTTCTTTTTAGCAAGGATCCCATGGGAGACGTAACCATCCAGAAGAGGTATGCCCAGGTGCCAGGTTTCCTGCAGTAGGATGATCTCATGGCGCTGCACAAATTCCATGTTCTCATCCAGCTGCAATTTACCCCTGGAGCCTGCGATATTCCAGGAGACAATTTTGACTTTTGGGGCCAGCACAGTTGATGCGGTCCCCCTGCCAGATGGGCTCACGAGGCTCCACTTGGAGGCAAACATTGGGCAACTTCCTGTCAATCCTTTTCGTCCAACGACGACAGTGGCTCAGATCTGTTCGGAGACACTAAGCTCCTAATGGGTTCGGTCCACCCCAATCGTTCACAACCATTCCCCCTCACAGTTGCCCATGCAGACACACATGCCTCGTTGGGAACGGCAGAGGCAGCTCCACCTTCCCAACTCGGGTCCCCACATGTGTACCTTTCCCTGCAACCCTCTGATGGGGCTACCACCAGCCTCCCTTATGGGTAGAAAAAATCCAAACCTACCAACCTGCTATCAAGTTTCGAGCCATTGGCCCTCAAACCCCTGGTTAGATTCGAGGTCACCATAAGTCTTGTTAAAATGGGCTTAGAGAATGATACCACAATGCAATCACCTTCAACAGACTTCCGAGTGGGGCCCACCCATCCCACTCTTCTGGCCATTAACACTGATTTAGGATCTATGCTTGGACCTATCAAGTTGGAATGTATCCAGTGTGTGGCCTTATTCATCAGGGATGAGGTTCTTTCAAAGGCTCCCCGAGGTAAGCCCTGGACTCCTACTAGGGGGGCTGCCACTGGGAGGAGACTTAATACTACGCTCATCCCGTTAACCTGACCAATTTCCGTTATCTTGGAATATGCACACAGAGGGGGGTTTTATCCCATCCGGTGGCCGTGTCCAGTGTAGCTCGTCGGCGGGCCAGCCGATATTGGCAGGGTGGAAGTGCCACCTGCGACTACACCTTCTATTACTCCCTGCCCCACCTGGCTCATTTCCCCTATAGGTGTTTGCACCATACTGGACCTTCCGCCTTCACAATTCTGATTGATGGCATCCACTTTCATTTTCAGATCTCTAATAGAGTAATCTATAATCGCCAGAGTGTTCATAACCCCATTTTTGAATGTTTGAAGCAGGGCGTATGTGGCCTCTATTTTTGCCAATTATTGTACATCCAGTAAGGAACCCCCAATCGAAATCCCTGATTTCAGGGGCTAGGAGTTGGAATAACGGTTTCAGTTTTTTGTCTAGTAAGGCCTCCAACCATGTCTTATCATCATCCTTTGTAGTTGAGGCTATCGAATCGTCCATCAATAATGAGTTAACACCCTGGTCGTCCATGGCCTCCCCCATACCCTCTGAAGGGGAAAGTGTGGTTACATTCTCCCCTACGTTACCTACTAGTCCAGTACCCTGACTGGGTAGGGGATCCCAGAGACCCCTGCCCCTTGGGCCCCCAGAATCTCTGCACCCCCACGTGACAGTCTTCTGAATACTCATATTACATTGTGCACTAGGTACCAAAGGCCCCTCTCCCATTCCCCCATGCTCTAATGCGTTGATAGCCCCTACTGAGGAGGCAGCTTCCCATATTGCTTTTTCAGTTACTTGTATCCTGTCTTCCAGATTCCCAGCCATTGTTTTTAGATATGAATCCAGTGAGAGTTGTCTCACGGGACGCCTAGGTTTGGGGGCCCTGGCAAAAGGTTTACTATTACTATTGACCATGTTTGCTTTGGTTTTCTAGCACTGGTAGACGTGGGGCCCTCCTCTCAAGTTTTACCATTCTTGGTCTCTGCCAGAGGAGTGGTCTTACAAAAGCAAAAAAAACCTGTAAAAGCTTACACATACCACTGAGTAGGGTGCCCAGGGAGCAAAAGCAAAGCAGAAATAGTCCAAACTAGAATGGGGAGGTGGGCCGGTTGGTAATTGGAAGTTGGTGTCAAAGAAAGTCACTAAGTGCTTTAGAACCTGTACAACCTATACACCTATAAATCCTATGTTAGATTTTAATCACCGAGAGCCAAGGACCAACACGTTGCATGAAAAAGCCTAAAGTTTGATGTCAAAAGAACGAAAGAAGGAAAAAAGAAGGGGTTTTTAATATGATAAAACACAGTCCATATGAAAAAGATCATAGGGTATAAAAAGCTGCACGATTTAAATATCCCTCTAAAAATCATTACAACATTAAAATTCCAAGCACCAAGATTAAGGTGTGCAAGTGTGCAATTATTATGCAGAATGCATATTGGTTAATGAAGAGTCAACAAAAATGCATAAAGTGCCAAGTGCAAGGTAGAGAGAATGGCAGAGCTTCTGGTCTTGAACACTGCCTTAAACTCAAAAGATAACGTTTTTCTGAAAATGGGGGAGAGGAAGCCCTCACAACCCCTTAAACAAATAAGTCTATAGCAAATTGGAAACAAGGTCCAAGTCCAAAAAGGGCCAGAGGGTCCTAAAGATTAAATATAATGCTATGTCGTGTCCAATCCAATAGCTAGGATGCCAATCCAATAGCTATGACGCCAAGCAAGAATACCAAGACACCACAAGTGCAAGCACAGAAACAGTCCCAATCCTGTGACCTTGCTCACTCTAAGGAATGGCTTTTTCTGCAGCCTCTGAATCCCTATAACTGTGAAGCTGTGAAACCGTGTAATATCAAGCCGAGGTGTGGGGAACGTCCGGCAGCTTTAGGAGCTGCCAGAGTCCGACACTCCCCATGAGCCCCCCGAGCCTTTCACTCGTGGCCTGTGGCTTTATGGTACTGTTGATAATAATATTTTAGGTTGGTAATTACTGTGCAGCCGTGTATATCCGTATGGGTCTGTAAACAAGAAGGGTAGGGGAGGTAGAGGAGCAAATGGCTGGGTCCAAACACACAGGGAGTTGTGAAGGACTTACAGGCACAATCGTCGACTACTGGGGCTCCTGTAGAAGAATAATGACTGCAGGTCCACGGACTGGAGGAGGGAAGCACCCACGCTCCTCCGCTCGTACCGCAAGGACCATAAGGTCTCAGCGGACTCTGCTCACACACCAGGGTCCTTTTAACTAAGATTTCTCCTACTGACAGCCACTAGAAGCAGACCTCGCTGCAGCAGAGTAACACAGACCACAAGGGCTCAAAGGACTCCCAAGCTATCAAAGAACATAGATAAATCAAATATCGTGCACACAGTGTAATAGCCTGTTACTCCCAAACCCACACTCTCCAGGCAGAGTATACCAATATTCTCTTGTGATCGAACTGCACTCTTTGCGTTGCCTAACATGTGAAACGTCTCACTCCAGGAGACTTAAACCTATTGGACTACTGGATTGGGTACTGAGTAATAGTTCATCTATAGTGGACACTATACATGTTAATCTACTGGCTCTCGCATGTCAGGTGGCTGGCCTGGTCCATCCCCAAATCACTATCTATACAAAGTGGCAGTGTGAGGGTCTTACCATTGGTTCTTGTCCATTGCTACCCACCCCTATGAGCCCGAACTGTGATTGGCTAGAGCTGACCTTCCCAAACCTGGGATCCGCAAAGGTTCTCAGCTCTTAGTGTACCTTCTCAAAGTGATAAGAATGACTATGGGTCTGCATTGTAACTTGTGTGTACCACCTTAGACTATGAGAGTGCTCGTTCATCTCGTGCAACACTTGTCTCACATTGTAACATCTTTGTTGCAAGTTTCTGTCTGGCAGCGTGAGATCGGCTCCCTTTCCCAGCCCATTGTCTGAGTCGGCCGGGTCCTGTGTTCGGAGTCCATGATTTGGAGCTCTATAGTTCTGAATTATGAAGAATTATTCGCATTTAATGCAGCTGGAGTTACTGTTGTTCAGGGAACGGAATGTCATCAATATCTGGTTTCCTTGGCAGCGGGTCCTGTCTAACACGTTTGCTCTTGTCCAGCCTGAATTCAACTCAGCTCAGGTCTTGCTGAGAGGCTTGTGGCCTGCTGTAATTTCCCTAAGCCATAATGCGGTTCCTAAAATGTTAGTGCTACGCTATATTCTCCATAGGTTAGTCACACTTGGCTCTGTCAGGTCCCATATGTGCTCCTGCAGCTCCATAAGTTATTTGCATATAAGCATCTGCAAGCTTTACTCAGGATATCTTGCTTCTTGCGGTTTCTGCGTTGCTACGTTTAGATAGTGGCAAAATAATAAAAGCAATGACAGTATGTGTATATATATATATATATATATCTCCTCTAACTATAGAACTGTATGCTCGTGTTCTTCATGTATTCGAGTGCGTGGTTGTATCCCAATGTGCGGATGGCATGTGTGCCTCATGTCTAACGCTGCCAAGTCGTGGTGTCTATATCGACATCAGCAACATGGCATCTTGGTGCTTTAATCAATACTGTGAATTGAGGTCTCTTTGGTTGCAGCCTGGGGCTTCTAGTCTACTCTGGGTTATAGACTTGTACCGCTCCTGGCCTATAGGGATGGCTGAGGGGGTACCTCTCGACATACTTGTCTATCATTGGAGCACTAGCAATTGGTCCAAGATAGTATGGGCATCTCGGTATCTCCTAGCCTTCTGCTGTGTCATGTATCTTATTGGAGTGGCCAGGGGGGTCAACTTCCCCATTCCTCTTTACTTGCACCCATGGCCACCAGTGTTCCTTATTGTCCCCCTTTTGTCTCTGCACAAGTGACTTTGTTACACAGGGCTACCATTATAGCAGCAGGGCTGATAAGAATCTGGAGAAGTTTGAAGCCTCAACTGTGAAGTTATTTTTACCCACCAGTCAATGGTGGCCCTTCTGGGTTTGAGCCAGCTACAGGCTCTCATCATGTTCTCTGGGCTACAAACGCCTACCTATCATCACGTGGTAGGTTCACAAACACTTTTCCTTTCAGCTCTGGAGGCCTTTGCAGGTACAACCAGGATCTTTGGTATAGCCCCCAAAGCAGGCCACTATCTACATTCACCAGCTTGTGAGTCACAGCTCCTAGCAGATTCCGTACTCTACTTGTTCCTCCAATTGTCTCAACAAAGCATTCTGATTAGTGGGTCTTGTGGGGTGCAATAGCCCCGGATGCATGAATAAAGAGGCCAGAGTCAGTTATGAGGGCTCATCAGAATGAAAGGCCTGCACAGAAATGATGTTGAACATAAGGCCTAATGAAAATGAGCACGGTGCATGTCATAAAGGAATAAAAATACACGAGGACATGATGTGTTATCACATCTATGGAGAGCTGCACTGATATTTCCAGAAACAGCAGTTCACGGAATCTTAAACAAAAATGGCAGAATTGTGTTTCAAGCCGCCGCAGTGAAACAAAGCATTTTATTGTGAAATAAACAAATGCATGTCATTTCGTTTTCCCTCATCTCGACTAAAAATATGCTCAGAAAAATGTTCGCCAGACTTGCAAGCTGGGGAATGGTGTTCTCATGTACATGTACCAGTCAGAAATCATACATCATGCATACATTGTAAATTGTGTGCCTTATATGTCATTTAAAATGCATTTATGTATGAATTTACAGGCTGTTTGTTGAAAGGCCATGAGCTGCTGCTGATTTCTTCATAGGTGGAACTAAACTCCCAGACCTCCCTGTTGTCATGTCAATAATTAATTTTGAGATCTGAAATGCGGGAAGATCAGATAAGGACAGATCTGTTCTGCCTCACTTGTGACCTCGAGGTCACAAGCCTCATAAAAAGTGCAAGGGCTTGGCTATTAGACCTTGAAGAAGTGAGCTAAGATAAACACAGATCCCTTTCTTGACGTCATATGCTTGAACAGGGAAACTGAAACTTTAAAGAAAGGTGGGGTCCAGAGTGATCGAGAAGTGAAACTGTTCATTGCTTTTCAATGGGAGACTCAAATTTTAATCGCATAAAATGGACGGTGTACATCACAGGACAGTCTTTCTAGGATGTTTCTAAAGGGGAAAGTTAACCCCTTCTACCCATGCTAAAATGATTTTGGTGAGATAAATACAACTGAAGTTATTGACGAAAATGTGATTTGGGCCTTCCCGTGATGACCAGAGATGTAAAAAATTGCTAAAAGCATGCCAATTATGATTCATATGACACCCATACAGTGGCATATTTTTAACTGATACGATTCCTGAGTAAAGGAAGAAAAACTGTAGCTCTGCACAGGAATGACGTAAAGACACCCGACTAGTCTCATGTGATTCGCTTTAAAATGTAGTTTTCAAAAAATGTAATCATACATGTTAAGACGTGAAAATCAAGGGCACTTGCCATGTGGCGAGATTTAAAAGTCAAAACATGACCGAGCCCACCTGTCAAAGTGAGATGATGAAGCTCTCTCCTCTCCTAGCTGTCCCAAAGCACTCCACCATACCCTTGTCCAATCAGCACATAGGTGGGAGTGAGGTAGTGGAGGCTAGCCAATCCTTTTTGTGAGAATTATGAGAGGTTTGTGATGTCATTTGCCCTATAACTAAGGCAGCTTGCCTCAGAGCTGGACCTCTCCCACTAATTCCATGAGGTGACCTTGCTACTGAAACTTGGCACGAACATCCCGGTAAGTAGAACTAAACCCCCAAAAAGCCATATTGCGGGTAGGCCTCATATATTTTTCAGCATTGTTTTAGATATTTCCCCATTGAAAAATCCCATTTGTCTGTGTAGATCCTTAGTATATTTATCAAAGTAAATCAATTAATTCCCCCCATTTAATTCACGGGATCTGTATTGTTGGTCTTCGAAACCAACAATTTTTTCCCAGTGTGTTGTTAGCCGGTATAGTTATAAAGATTTGCCAAAAGAATTAATCGAAAAAAGCCCTGCTTCCACATGTGCGTGCAGGGTTCAAAAAATGAAAAATTCCCCATTGATACCCTTCATGTTAAACCTGAAGTGAGCAGCCCAGTAGTGCCTGGGCCTATACAAGATACAAAACGAAACTGTCCCTGGTTCCCATGGCGATGTGCAAACAAAATCGTCCCTGTGTTCCCACTGTGCTGTGCAAAAAACTAAATTGTCCCTGTGTTCCCATTGTAGTCTGAAAAATGAATTTCCATTTGCATTTTCTTCCTCAGATTGCATCTGTGATTTCAACACCAAACCGATTTTTCCCTTGTGTGCTGAATAATATCCTAAAGCCCTGCCTGTCACTTTTTGGTGTAGAAAAATGAATTCCCCATTTCTTTCTATTCTTTCCCATATCCGTTGTGCTAAATCATTCAAAACCAATTTTACCATTGTGCTCTGCAAAAAGGAATGTTCCCATTACTTTTCTGTCCCCTATATTGTTTTTGTGAGCCCTACCCAAAAAACGATTTTTCCATTCTATTCCCTCTCCCTGCCACTGCTTTCCATTCAAAAGAGTCAAGCCTAGTGGATGTTTGGAGGGTGAGAGTTGCTGGGCGAAAAAGCGTGACCTTGTTTGAATTCATTTTCATGGTGTGCCTTGAACTGTTCTTTGTATTGGTGGGTGATGTAAAATGAAACTATTGTAAATGCATATTCTAGTGTCACCTCTGTGTTATTACTTTACAAAGGGTTATTTTGTTTTTGTGTTGCCACGGCTTTGGTGGCGGATGTAATCTGTTTGTCCTGATTTGACTTAAATTAATAAATTAATAAACATCTTATTAATACACACCAGCCTGGTCCCTAGTCGATTGTGGCACCGGATATTTGTTGGGGTTGTGTGCGAGACGGGTTGGAGGCCTTTTCAAAAAGAACCTAATATCAACCAAAGTGTTTTTATTGTGTGCCACATTCATTGTGGGGCAGGAGCTCCCTGCGTGTGACCGTATAATAAACTGCGACAAAACTCGGGGCTTGTGCCGTGATTGGTAGAGAGTTTTCACTGGTGACAGTGCAGAAGAACACACTATTCATTGAAGGTATTGTTACATTTAGTGGATAGAAAGTTGTGTTGCATTGTGAAGGCGCCATCCAAACCTGTACCCTGGGTCTCAGGGTGGTGTGCATAGTTAAACTGAATCATTGAGTTGCCCCTGAGAACACAAACTAAGCAGGAACAGGGTTGAGATTTTGCCCTTGCATAGAGAGCAGAGTAGGTGCAGAACACATTTCATAATGAGCACCGTAGAAATCAATCTAGCCAGAAAGCACTTTCTATCCAAATTGTTTATTAAAGGTGAATGCGTAGAACAGGAGCATGAAGTGTGGCAATATAGAATTATGCAGGAGGTTACGTTAAATGTAGATATGTGGCAGGATAATGTCCCTGACAGACTTTTATATGACACAGGCCACCAGAGATGAGCACATTAAAATGGCTCACCTCACAGCATATATGTACTTCCATATGATGATCATGGAAGAAAGATACTAGGAGAGTTTAGCCTCTGTGAAAAACCAATCTGAGCTTTTGGATCAAGCACAGAGAATTATAACTATTAGAGGAAAAAGTGCAACAGAGCCAAAATTTAGAGTTAAAATTAGAAAACATTATTCAGCAGCTGGAAGATGAGTCAGTGGCACAGCAGCAAACGAATTTAGAGCGAGAGTCCCAATTTTCTTAAATGAGTGATGAACAACAAGAAAACCTGAGAGAGAGTCAACAAAAATTAAGTGAGCAAGTGCTGCATAATAGAGCCTGCTTAGTGGACATTTGTTCATTTCAAATGCAAATTAAACAACTGAAAGATGAGAATAGCCAGTTGATCATAAAGGAGGTCGATTCCCAGGTGGAATTCGATCAGGAGCGCCAGAATCTGAACGTTCTGAAACGACTGAGAGAACAACTCAGTGAAGAGAATAGCAAATTGTGTCAGGAGAATAGTGCCCTGTACCAGGAAGTGTAACAGTTAAGGAATGACATGGACACAAGTAAGTCATGTTCTCAGGAACTGACTGACATAAGGGTAGAAAATGAAGAATTAATGGGACATGTGAGGCAAGCAGAGTTTGACATAGAGCAGGCATCACATGCCAAAAATGCGCAAAGTGAGGAGATTAGTCTCCTGCAAAGGAAGAGGTCGGAGTATGCTCAGATAATACAGGTCTCACAAAAGGAAAACTAGTCCCTTTGCGAGGAGAACAAGGGACTCAGCAGCCAAGATGTGGCACAAAACAAAGTAATACAAGCTACTCAAGCCCTGAAAGCAGAGCTCAAAGCTCAGGCATCTATATATCACCAAGAGATAGGGGCTGAGAAAGACAAATTTAAGAGATTGGAGAAGCAAATGGCTAGATACAAACAGCCTTTGAGGCACCCCGAACAGTTATAGTATGGAAGGGAACACTCTGACCATGGTGTGATGTCCTCCTTACCAGGGGACTCAAGCCAACTCCCCACATTATATGCACAGTATGCTGTTAACTTCATGCCTGCCAGTTTGCAAGGACAAGGAAACATGAGGCAGCTGGACCCAATCAGGCCTAGTATAACTGAGCCGGAAGGCCAGTCCCTATCAGATATTGACGGATATTCATCTTTATCCAGATTTAAAAATACCCTAGCAGATATGTCTGACCAAGAGGGCTCCTGTGATGAGAAGATCAGGGAGTTAGACTGGCAGAAACATAAGTTACAAAGGGACCACCTCGTCCGCTTTGCAGACAGATAAGAACTAGAGTCCAGGCCTCAAAAGAGTATTATGAAAACATTGACACATTCAGGGGTTTGGGGGTAATTCTCCACCACACCCGGAAAAAGGGATGAGAAAGACGAGTACTCCCCTGTGCGAAAAGGGGAGACCAAGGGAAGTGAACCAGAGAGCCCACAGGACCACAGGGGAGAATACACCAGACCCTGTCATTCTGGGGGGGATTCCCAGTATCAGGGAGGCAGTGACTTCCTAGGGGACAGGGAGCGGACCACCAATAGTAGCAACTCTGAGTCAGAGGGTGAATAAAGGCCATCAGAAACTTTATGGCACATCACAAAAATGCCAAATGCTCAGTATGGGAGTATTTGGAACTGTATGACCAGACGACGATGTAATTTGGCATAAAAAAGATCACAATTCAATGGAGTTTGTCAAATGGCCATTCTCCCCGGAATACTCCAGCTTCTTTGAAGGGCTGGAGGATCAAGATCACCAAAAGATGGGCCACCTATAAGGCGGCCATCTTAAAGTATTTCTCTGTGCACAGGAAACCTCAGTAGGCCTGCAAAGAGGCCTACAACCGGCAGTATGGAGAAGGGCAGGCACCTAGAGGGTTTGTGCAAGAACTGAAGTAGGCCTTTGCCCAGATCTCTAGACGGGTGCGCACCAATAGCCGGGAGTTTATTAACACTTATTAGCATGCACTCCCTAAGTATATAATGACCCAACTGGTTAGGGACTTCCATGAGCGAATGACCCTGGATTGGGTGATAGAACAGGCTACCCAGATTTAAAAAGTCCAAAAGCCAGTTGAGAACAAAAATAACCCCAAAAACATCCAAGCCGTTTAAAACACCCACTGCTGCTAAGGTGGCGGAGGTGAAGAATACCTCCATGTGGACTTAGAAATGGAGGGCCTAAAAATACTCCTCCCTCTAATAAGCAGAATGAGAGGCAGAGGAGGCCCTCTGATCAATCCCAATCTCGGGGGCAGCCAGGCAGGGTACTCGACAAATGCACCATCTGACTCTGCCCCCTATGTCAGCCCGAGATACAAGAGTAACAGACCCATCATGGGGTATGTATGGACTCCCCTGGCACAAGGGGGGGGGTCCAATCAGGTAAGTATCACCCCAGTAAACCTCCCTCAAAATGTCCCTCAAAACCTCCCTCAGAACTTCCCTCTGTAGGGAAGAAATACTCCAACCTCCAATTTAAGCTTCTTTTCCAGATACCCTCCAAACCCCAATTTTCAGAACAATCCTCCTCCTTCTCCCCACTTTCAGGACAATAGAGCCCCAAATCATGGAGAAGGGAGACCAAGGATGGAGGGTTATCAGGGAAACCCTCAATCCCCAAGCTACTCTGGAAGAAGGGACAGCTACCCTTTCCGAGAGCAGCAAAGGTTGACTCCAGACCCCCATACCAACCAGAAAGGATTTTGGAACTGGAGCGCCAGGTCCAAAGTTTGACACAAGACCTGGGAAGCATGTTGAGGGCTCAGCAGAGCCCTCAAATGAACATGGCTGCCCAAATGAACATGGCTGCCCAGAACAGCTCAACACCCGAGTCTGGTGCCCCAGAGCAATGACAGGGAGAAAACACGGACAACCAAAAGGCTCACCCGGGAAAACCCCCTAGAAACCTCTGAACCTGAACACAAATCTGCTACCCCCGAAAAGCTGGAACCTAGGGAACAGAGGATAAGTAGGAGAAATCCAGGGCCAAAGAAAATCCACTTTGTGGAGGATATCCGAGTCTTCCTGTTTGAAGGGGAAGAATCCCTGGAGGATTCAGGGAAGAAAATCTTCACTTTCAGGGATGGAGGGATCCCTCCCAAGGAAAAATGGGTCCCAAAAGACCCTAACTTAAACTGGGTAAGTATGGAGACTGACCCAGAACCACCAATTCCTGAGCCACAACAATGTCACACAGATAACTCCAAAAGCAATGAGGGATACTCCCCCCAAACAAGTTCAGGCAATTGTCTTCAGGATTAGGGTGCAGGAAAGAATCAAGGGGAAAGGGGGACTTCCCCATTCCATTTGTTGCTGGCTGAAAAATGTTCTTTACAGATTCCCGGACTCGGACACATAAAACTGCCCAAGATCACACAGTGTCGTAGTTCAAAATAAAGAAATTAACTGCCAAGCTGGCACAAAATGCAAATTTTCTTTTCCCCATTGAGGAGAGGGAAGGGAGATTTTATGCCCCCGTAAAAGTACAGGGTCTATGTACATTTTCAGTGCTGGTGGATACTGGATCCCAAGCCACCCTTCTGTCCAAAAAGGCCTTTGACCAAATGAATTCAGGAAGGGGGAGAGTCACCACATTCCCTTCACACCGCTTCCTGGGGGACTGGGGATCTGGAGATCAAAATTGGGCGACATAGGGTGAAACACCCGGTGATGATAGTCACTCCAGAGGGCACACCTGGTCTACTGGGGAATGACCTCCTCCGGAGGTTATCAGCCCTGATTGCCTGCGTGAACAAGGTCCTCTGGACTCAGACTAACTGGCCAATCAAATTGAAACAAAGTACCAATTAAGTGAGTTTAAATGGCACATGCCACATGATTGAAGAACGGTCTGACCAAATAGAGTTTCACTTTAGGAACAATCAAGTCCCAGACATCACCGTCATCTCTGTAGGGGAACAAACTGGTGATGGGAACCAGTCTCCTTTTTTGAAAATTAACCTTCCTCCCAGTAGTGGCATTCCACACTGGAAGGGTATACTCTGAAATGTGATACCGATCCACAATCTGAAGAAAACCCAAATCCCATGATAAACGATCATGAAAAACTAGCTCAAAGCTTGACTGACATCCAGAAAAATGTTGAAAAGCTGTTTTTCCTCAGAGGTAAATGAAGGCTGGGAGGCTGTTCTCGCCAGGGTATGCCTGAATAATGGAAAAAGCTTCATCAGTGAAGCGTTATTCAGGAAACTCCCAAAAGATCAGACCATTC
This sequence comes from Ambystoma mexicanum, assembly GCF_040938575.1. Classification (NCBI taxonomy): domain Eukaryota; kingdom Metazoa; phylum Chordata; class Amphibia; order Caudata; family Ambystomatidae; genus Ambystoma; species Ambystoma mexicanum. The sequence continues at coordinate 642,812,695 of NC_090922.1, read as the reverse complement.
TCACATTTAAGTTGATTGATAAGTGTGAAATGGGCCTGGAAACTCCAAATTCCAAACATCTGCTGCATAGCAGGTGCATGCTAAAAATGTCAATTCGCGACAAAAGCATAGATCACAATTTCTGGGTTGTGAGAGATGTCCCATCTGCCTTTTACTTAGGCAGTGACATTCTGAATCTATTTGCAATTACTTTGTATCTAATTAATTACAAAGCCTGGTCCCGACTGGGGGGTAACCCCATGGGCTTTAAAAACACTGTGAAAGCATTTCGGTCAGCTCAATTGCTGCCGTATGCAGTTGAAGTTCAAACGGGATAAGAGGTCACCATCCCAGGACAGGTACGACAATTTGCAATTCCCCTAAAAATTAAGTAAGGACAGAACCTCAACAACCAAGACGCTTATATAAATTTGAATGATCTCCTCCAACAGCAAGGTTTGTATTTAAACCTGACACCATTAATTGACCTACAACACAACACCATTTGAATATTGATGGATAACAGCGACCCTCAAAGTATCACTTTGGACGCAGACACGTTTATTGGAAAGGCGGTTGATGCCCAACATTATTCCATTTACATAGGGAATTAGATCATGGGACCAATACCATATGACTTATGATTGTGACAATGATATCCCTCTGGAAAAGATATTTACCCAGGAATGGGGGAGTTTATTGGTTTACTCTTCCTGCCCTTAGGTGGAGAAGAGGTAGCCCGATGTCCAGTCCAACATCACAACAAGATATCTCTCCACTGAACTGGAGGATACCGCGAAATTGCAAGACCTGAGGTCTTTCCAGGCTTTAAGCAGATGGTAGAGAAATGAATCAACCTCGCTGATACCTGTGAGACTGAGGAGCAAACGCAGAAGCTGAAACAGGTGTTTTGGGATTTTCAAGAGATCTTTGCCGTGGACTCTTACGACTGTGGTCGCACCGAGATACATTCAACCTCCATACCAAATGGACCCTGCGATGGCTCCCAGATTTGTGAAGCAATACTGGTTGACTCTATTATCTATGGAGTCCCTCACGGAGATCATAAAAAACTTAGAATCCTGTGGGATAATTTGTCCAGTCCACAGTACCTTTAATTACCCGGTACTGGGGATCCTCCAACCAAGTGGCCAATGGAGACTTTGCACAGACCTTAGGGAGTTAAATAAACAGGTCAAGATGGCCCCTTCCCTACATCCATCAGGGACTGGCCCAGATCCAAGGGTCAAAGATGTATAATGCCATTGACCTGACCAACGGTTACTGGCAGTACCCGTGAGTAGGGAAGACCAGTACAACCTTGCCTTTACCTTTGGGGAGCAGCAATACACGTGGACCTGAACACCCTTTGGATACATAAACTCTGGCCACGAATGTAACATCTTCCTGCATAAGGCCATGCCTGACTTGTGCGAAAGGGGAAACCTAGCCTTGTAGACTATGCTTTAATCAAGAGCTCAACTGTGAAGGAACACATAGCTGAAATATGCTATGTTCTGACCCAGCTGCAGAAAGCCAGAGCAAAACTGTCCTTTTAGAAGGCACAGTGGTGTAAGACCTGCGTGAACCTCTTAGGGCATGAAATCTCCCGTGATGGTCTCATTCCCCAGGTGAAAAAAGTGGAAGCCTTATTGAAATTAAAAGACCCTATGACTCTGCTGGAACTACAAAGCCTTCTTGGACTTACTAATTATAGTAGAAAGTTCATAGAGAACTACGCAGAGGTCACACAACACTTGGTCCATTTATTAAAGGCAGGGGTCAAGTGCGAGTGGGGTCCAGAGCAGGCCAAAGCAGTAAAACAGCTAAAGAGAAGCCTTTCCCAAGCGCTTTGTTTGGCTTACCCCATAAAAAACAAGGAGTTTTTCTTGGAGACAGGGTTCTCAAATACTTGCTTAACAGCAGTATTATACCAAAAGCACAACAAGGTCAACAAACTCATCTCGTATTCGAGCGAGACTTTGTCCTCTGTGGAGGAAAAATTCAACGATTGTGAAAAGGCACTCCTGGAAACGGTGTGGGCATTGAAGAATTACTGCCCGATCATCCAGGGGAAGCACATCATTGTCGAGACTCCTCACCAGCCCTTGTAATGTCTCCAAAGTGACCAAATCCGAACAGGAAACGTGAGTAATTCCAAAATTACTTCCTGGATTCTGTCCATGCAAGGCTTTCCCCTGGATGCCAGATATGGCCAAAGCAAGAAGAGTACCCTAGCGCAAGGTTTGGCTGACTTGCATGAATGTGCTCAAGAGAACTGTCTCAAGGATGAAAGTCTAAAGACCCAAGACAACATGGAGGCGTACCTTACTTCCCTCCACAAAGTCTATGAGGAAGACACGTGCCAGGGGATACCCACAGTTTATGTGGATGGGTGCTCCTACCATGTTGAAAATCACAGGGAAAAAGAACTGGTGGCTGGCATTGGGAGTGGGTGGGTGAATGATGCCCCAGAGCCCTCCGCTAGGTACAAGATCGGTCCCCGAAGTAGCCAGGTGGCAGAGTTGATGGTGGTACATAAAGCCATCCTCACTGCCGTGCAACACCAAATCCAAGAACTGGTTATAATCACTGATTCACATTAGGTCAGGAATGAGTTTATGGAGCACCTGATTAATTGGAACAATCGAGCATGCTGTGTGCAAATAAACCACTCAAGCATGGGAAATTAATCCAAGCCATTGATGATCTGGTCACCTCTAATGAGAATACTATCTACTGGAAAAAGATCAAGGGTCATTCCAGAATAGAGGGACCAGACAATACTGGAAATGGCTTGGTTGACCAGTTGGCCAAAACCAGAGACATCCACTGTGATCTCATTGAAACTGAATTCCTGTTGGGGGAAATTCAGGTTGCTTCTGTCACCAAGCCCCAAACGCATTCCCAAAATGAACTCTCCACTGCTCAGTGGAGTAAGGATACCCCAGATGCTGATTTGATTACGACACAAAATCTGACTATTGGGAAATGTTATCAACATATTAAAGACCCAATGAATTTTCCTCTGACCAAATCCAATTATATCGGGAAAGGACATCTCCGGGTGTTGATGAAGTGTTCCAAAATGTTCCGAATCCAAGACGGTTTGTTGGTACGGAGATCCATCTCTGGATGTGACCAGTGGGTGTTACCTACATCATTCCGAAGCCTGATGTTAAGTCACGCCTATGACATGGCCACAGCCGGTCATAGGGGGTTTCATACAACTTTGGAAATCTTGCGAAAGGTCGCATAATGGCGACACATGGGTCAGGACCTCGACCAATATTCAAAGTCTTGTGTGTGTTCAGTTTCAGCCAAGTTCCCTCACACACCGAGCTCCCCTACAGAAAAGGGGAATGACACTGCCTTGGTCGGATTTGCAAGTAGATTTCATCGGGCCCGTGATTCACTCCTCTAGAGGAAACAGGTACATGTTGACCGTGACATGCTTGTTTACCAAGTGGGTGGAATGTTTCCCGGCACCAAATTGCAAGGCAGAAACAGTGGCTGCCCTAACAAGCAATCACATCTTCTCGTGTTTCAGCCTTCCCCAAAGTATTGAGTCGGACCGAGGAGATCACTTTCAGTGAGGTAATGACAAAGATGTGGGAGATACTCAGGGTAACAAGAACTCCACATTGCTTACCACCCAGCCTCGAGTGGGGGAGTTGAGAGATACAATAAAACGATTGTGGGCACCCTAAAGAAGTTTGTGGTAGACTCTGGTCCTAGTCGGGACATCTGATTACCGCTTGTCCTGATGGCCATCAGGTCTACAACATCTTCTGCAACCAAAATGTCATCATTCGAGCTCATGACTGGACAAAAAATGATGCTACCTCAGCATCTGTTCTACAGAACTCAAGAGCCGACCCTGATCAACGCATCCACGACCCATGAGTACATTGAGAATTTATTAAAACACCTTCAGCACGCTTTTGCTTACACTCAGCGAAATCTAGAAAAGTCGGTGGAGGGGATGAAAACCCACTATGACTTAGAAAGACCACCAAGAAAGAGCACCAAGTAGAAGACAGGATCTACCTGTACAACTTTCAAAGGAACCAGACCAAAGAGTGGAAGTTCCTCCCCTACTGACACGGCATCTTTGAAATTGTAAGTAAAACCCCACCTGTCGCCCATAAGATCCGCGTCCCTAAAGGAGAACAACAGAAGAGAAATGGGCTCATATCAATCAATTGAAAAGCTGTCATCTCAGACAGAACTTGCGACTGATTGAAGAACCCAGTGAGGGTAGAGCCCAGGAACCATCCAAAGAATAATGGTAAAGAACGGGAATCCGGATGGAGAAAAATCACACATTTGTAGGGAGGAGAACAACTTCTACTTATTTTGAAGTTATTACAAACAATTGTCATATAAAAGGTTTGTAAAGTTATAAACTGTCATGTGTCTCTTGTGGTTTTGTTGTCAATTTTCACGTCCCTACTGGGGAAAATAGTACTGTATGAAATACTTAATCTATCCTTTATTCTTGGCAGATTAAATAACTCCTTGCCTCTACAGGCCGTAGGTGGAGCTGCCAGAAAGGGAGGGGTCCAGGACCAAAACCTAAAGATCCGAAAAGAGTGGAGTGCGGACCACAGCGCCACTTCTTCAGGACAAGGAGACCCCTGGAACGAATCTAGGCTACAGGGATCAGGACACCTCACTCTCTCCTTGCTCTTCTCTCTGTGAAAGTAATCAAGATCCAGGAGGGGGGATCGGTGTGGTGAAATAGCTCTGGATGCCATGAATAAAGAGGCCACAGTCAGTTACGAGGGCTCCCCAGAATGAAAGGCCTGCGCAGAACATTTTGGACATAAGTCCTAGCGAACACGAATAAAACGGAAAGAAAGTAGGCCTCAACTTCTAGATACTAAAATGAGCATGGTGCATGTCACAAAGTAATAAAAAGACACAAGGACATGGTGTTTTAACAATTCTATGGGGAGTTGCACTGATCTTAAATGAACATACCAGAATTGTGTTTCAAGCCATAGCAGTGAAACAAAGCATTTTACTGTGAAATAAACAAATGCATGTCATTTCGTTTTCCCTCATCTCAACTAAAAATATGCTCAGAAAAATGTTCGCCAAACTTGTAAGCTGGGGAATGGTGTTCTCATGTACATGTACCAGTCAGAAATCATATGCCTACATTGTAAATTGTGTGCCTTATATGTCATTTAAAATGCATTTATGTATGAATTTACAGGCTGTTTGCTGAAAGGCCATGAGCTGCTGGTGATTTCTTCATAAGTGGAATGAAACTCCAGGGCCTCCTTGTTGTCATGGAGATTCAGGCCTGGCTGCCTTTATTGTCAGTGCCTTTCTTAAATATAGAAGAACATAATTAATTTTGAGATCTGAAATGCGGGAAGACCAGATAAGGACAAACCTCATAAAAAGTGCATTAACTTGGCCCTTAGACCTTGAAGGGGTGAGCTAAGATAAACACAGATCCCTCTCTTGACGTCACATGCTTGAACAGGAGAATTGAAACTTTAAAAAAGGTGAGGTCCAGAGTGACAGAGAATCACTCATTGCTTTTCAATGGGAGAATCACATTTTATCGCATAACATGGACTATGTACATTGCACGGCAGTCATTCTAGGATTTTATTAAAGGTGATTCTTAACCCCTTCCAAACATGCTAAAACGATTTTGGTGAAATAAACACAACTGAAGTTATTGATGAAAATGTGATTTGAGCCTTCCCGTGATGACCAGAGAGGTAAATGGTTGGTAAATGCAGGATAATTTTTCACTGATATGGTTCCTGAGTAAAGGAAGAAAAACTGTATCTCTGCACAGGAATGACGTACAGACACCCGACTAGTCTCATGTGATTCGCTTTAAAATGTAGTTTTCAAAAATTGAGTCATACATGTCAAGACGTTAAAATTAAGGGTACTTGCCATGTGGTGAAATTTTCAAGTAAAAACATGACCGAGCCCACATGTCAAAGTGAGATGATGAAGCGCTCTCCTCCCCTAGCTGCTCCAAAGCACTCCCCCATCCCCTTGTCCTATCAGCACACAGGTGGGAGTGGGGAAGTGGAGGCTAGCCAATCCCTTTCGCAAGAGTTATGAGAAGTTAGTGATGTAATTTGCCCTATAACTAAGGCAGATTGCCTCAGAGCTGGACTTCTCCCACTAATTCCATGAGGTTACCTTCTGGTGAAAACATCCCAGCAGAGAGGGGCCTAATTTTGCAGTGAAGACAGGAGCCAGGAGACATAGAAACTACTTGGGACCCCTTGGAAGGAAAGAGAGGAGAACCTTGACTGGCCCCTTGCTGTCCCAGTGGTGTGCCCTGACGATCTCCGATGCCCAGTCCTTTAAATACAACTAAACCCCAAAAAGCCATAGAGTGTGTAGGCCTCATATGTTGTCAGCATTGCTTTAGTTATTTCCCCATTGAAAAATCCCCTGTTTGCTTGGGTACAACCGTATCATATTTATGAAAGTAAATCAATTAATTCCCCCATTTAATTCACAGGAACTGTATTGTTGTCAATCGAAACCAACAATCTTTTCCCAGTGTTTTGGGAGCCGGTACAGTCAAAGATTTGCCACGTGTGTGGGCAGGATGCGAAAAAACAAAATTCCCCATTATTCCCCTTCTTGTTACACCTGAAGTGGGAAGCCCAGTAGTGCCTGGGCCTATGCAAGGTACAAAACAAAATTGTCCCTGTGTTCCCACTGTGCTGTACAAAACAAAAATGTCCCGGTGTTCCTATTGTGATCTGAAAAATGAATTTCCATTTGCATTTTCTTTCTCACACTGTATCTGTGATTCCAAAACAAAACCGATTTTTCCATTGTGTGCTGACTAATATCCTGTGCCCTGACAGTTCCCTTGTGGTGTAGAAAAAAGAAATTCCCCATTTCTTTCTATTCTTTCTCATTGTGGTAAATCATTCAAAACCCATTTTGCCATTGTGATCAAAATGCAAAATGAATTTTCCCATTACCTTTCTGTCCCCTATATTGTTTTCGTGAGCACTACCCAAAAACTGATTTTTCCATTGTATTCCCACTCCCGGCCACTGCCTTCCATTCAAAAGAGTATTGGATGTTGGAGGGCGAGGGTTGCTGGGAGAAAAAGTGTGACCCTGTTTGAATTCATTTTCATGGTGTGCCTTGAACTGTTCTTTGTTTGTATTGGTGGGCGATGTAAAAGGAAACTATTGCAAGTGTATATTCTAGTGTCATCTCTGTGTTGGTACTTTACAAAAGGTTATTTTGTTTTTGTGTTGCCACGGATTTGGTGGCAGAGGTAATCTGTTTGTCCTGATTTGACTTAAAAAATTAATTAATAAATATCTTATTAATACACACCGGCCTGGTTCCTAGTCCATTGTGGCACCGGGTATTTGTTGGGGTCACGTGTGAGATGGGATGGAGGCCTTATCAAAAAGAGCCTAATATCAGCCAAAGCATTTTTATTGTGCGCCATATTCATTGTGGGGAAGGAGCTCCCGGACTTTCGTGTGACCGTATGACAAACTGCAACCGTCTGTTTCCCTGTGGTTCAATGGCTCACGTCAGCAGGCTGCCATTTTCGGGTCTGGCCTGGGTGTTTCTGGTGGCTGAGCGATCCAGGGTTCCTGCTCACTTTGCCTTTGACAACTGTTATCACGCACCAAGCTTTACAGCGTGCTGCCTTGCTAGCGTCTACTTCCGTCTGCATTTCCTCTGGTTCTTATCTGAGGCATCCACACAGTTCATGCTGGGTCATTTCGGGAAGATCTTCCATATACTGCCTCCAGGGGTCACATTTGTTTTCCCTGCCCTTAGAGTTCTCCAGGCCCCTCTCTATGGTCTTCACAGAGGTGACTGTCACACAACCTATTTGCATTCTGCTGGGAAATGCTGTGGTTTCAATGAAGTGCAGGTCAATTAGCATAGTTGAAGTGCAAGGCTCGTCTGTACCCACAAGCATTTTGCCTACCTCACAGTTTAAGAAAGTAGCCTGCAAAATCTTCAAAGACATTCAGGAAAAACTCTACCGGTATTTCCTTTTAAACACAGTTCAAAGTGGGGGTAATATTAAACATTTGATAAGCCTACAGGTAGCAGATTAATGGCTGCATCTGACCTGTGTTTGGCTGCAATAATGCATATAATTTGTGCTAAAAGGAATATGTTCTTTTTTTTAAACTGCTAATGCCAGGAGTAGCTGAGCTGGCAAGATATCAACTTAAACCCAAGAAGTGAGATTATTTCTTTAGACAATCTAGTCCAACAACTCTTCAGTGCAGCCATAACTTCAGCAAAGCCTGTAAACGTGGGTGACTGCGGTTTTGGACGTGCCATTCTCCGAACAGTGCCCTTGGTTCAGGAATTGATCATCACAAAGCTTCATTCTGAAGATTTCTTATTGCCATACATTACAGAAGTGATGAGGGGTGCTGATAAATATTACACGTAGACCGCAATTGATGATAATAGATGAGTGCAATACACTCCCAGAGCGAGCTCTTCTGATGGAGGTATGGTGGCCACTCTGTGAATTGCGAACATTTAGGCATTTGGGCTAGAGGTGCAGTGGGCAGTATATTTTCGGATTGGATTGATGTGGCATCGGATGTCATCACCATAATCTGAGTTTGGCGCCATTTTAAAAATTGCTTCTTAAGAGGCACAGGTCAGATTCAGGTGAGAACTTTATCTTTAAAAAAACTCAAGCGCCATTTTGTACAGGGATTTCTCATCTAGTAACCGGCAACTGGTGTGCATATCTCAAAGATTCAACGCACTGTTGCAGAGTTCATGTCTGCATTCAAGTTTGTATACAGGGAAGCGAAACCTGGTTTTTGCTCAGTAAATATTTTTGAGATGGCATGTCCTAGTGGCCTGTAACCGGAGTGTAACCCTCTATGACGTTTCAAGAGTCCCATATCTTGACAGCTAAATTTACTAAAATATTCACTTCCGGCTATCACTACAATCATTTAATTTGAAGAACCTACTCATCAGATAGTAAACTGACTTGCTGTCTTTATAATTTTTTTTAAACACTTTTTTAGGTCTGCCTGGATAGATCGGTAAATTTCTCTAATAGCTGACAACAACAAAAAATGCAAGAAGCATCTTTGGAATGCAGTTATAATCGTTTGTCCTTGTATTTCCAATCGTCTGTGCAAAGGCGTGCATACTGTCTAATCCAGTAGTCGAAGTGGGCGGGAGTGGTTGGGAGCGGTGCTCCTCTACATTTTTTAATTAAGTTTTACTGTTCCTATACTTTTCTTTTAAAAAGAAACTATTCCTGAATGGTTTCGTTTTGAAATAAGTGTATGAAGAAGTTGAAACTTGCACCTCAGTGCACTGCACTGAACGTTCCTTTAAACAGCAGGTGCATGTGTTTGGGGTTTGTATGGTGCATGGGAGGGCGCGTGGTGATGGGGTTTGTGGAGAGGAGAGCAGGCCAGCGGGGAACATAGTTCCACTACTTCTTTTCGTACACTTCGACCACTGTGTTAGAGGTGGCGTGTGACCCCCCAGCCCCCCCGCATGCAGGGCCATCTTAAGCTTTTTGGGGCCCTGGGCTTGGACATCTTTGGGGCCCCCCTCAATCAAACCAAAGGAATTAAGTGATCAAGTATATCTGGTGGCACGCCCCCGCCTCCACTGTGAGCAAAACCCATTAGGTAGACATGCCGCCTCGCAGCATTCAAAATAAGCATGTTTACTCCCTTTAAATCCCCTTACCCTCTTTATTCTTGCTCTGATTAGATTGATAAACAAGTAGCATTTGAAGGCCAACATTAGCAATCTACAAAGAGGTTACTTCTCTTCTAGTATAGAAACAGGATACTTTTTTATCAATATCATCCGGGAAGGTATGCAGCCTGTAGTATTAATGCAGTACTGTATGTAAAAGGTACACGTAACCCAGAATAGGCAGCGAGCACACATTAGCTGACACATAGAATGCAAAAGTGCTCTAGCATGGATAGAGTAGACCAATTGTAAGGAAGGAGAAAGCTACACATACCATAGCATGGATAGTGGAGGCAGATTAGAAGCTACCAGGAAGGTGCCTCTATCCAGACAGACAGATTAGAAGTCGGACATGGTTTTCAAATAGCGTTGCCATTAGAGCTCAGGGGAACAAGTGCCTGTGGTGTGCAGTATATCAATGCTCACTATTATAGTGGAAGCAACCCTATAGCCAGTGAAACCATGAGTGAGGCTTTTATGAAGATCATACCCCGAGAAGGAAATCACAGCAACACTGAGAGGTTAGGCAATACAAGATTAAATGAGATGCCCAGGATCACATATTGCTTTTCGGGGTGAAGCTGGGATTTGTGCCAACTCTGCAATTTCTGCATTTGAACACTTTCTTTTCCAGCTCTTACCATGTACTAAAACAATCTCATTTCATAAAACTGACTTGCAAAGTACATAAATCACATTTCCAAACCTGACAATTTTTAAAACCAAAATATTACAGAAGGGTGTTATGCAAAAATGGGAATGATTCTAGATACATTCTCTCCATCATCAAGGGAAGTATATAAGTACCAGCATACCAATCGATGTGATATAACAGATTTAATCTAGGTATGTCTTTTGTACTTTTAAGCTTTAAATACTTCCAAAACAATGGCTTGTGAAATTGTCATTCATAAACGTGCAAAAAGTTGTTTGTGTCAAACGAACAGACCTTAAAATATGCTTGCCCAATGCCTACAACATCTGGTGCGCTCTCTCCTGTCAACCACCCCTTCCACTCAAATGGCCTACATAAGAAGAAAGATCAAGTAATGAGCTAAATGATGCCACTAGCATGCAAGAAGGCAAACCTCACAGAAGATAGCACAGTAATGCAAGAGATATATGATTTGACCAGGATCACTGTATCGTCTGCTGGCAAAGCCTGGATAAAAGAATGAAAACTTTGGTCCCACCCTCTTTTATTCACCCTTTGGACTAATAGTTTATGCTTATCTTTGGAGGGGATTGCCTAGGTTTTAGAATGCCCCATCTGAACAAACCAATTTCTAGACCATCACCATACAAATGACATGTTAGTTTTTACAGCAACCCCTATCTGGTGCAGGAGCATTGCTGATAATAGCACCTCTTATGTTGCAAAACCAAATGCATATGCAGGTAGGTTTATAAACTTCAGACATAGGAAAGGTTCAGCCAGCCTTGCTGAAATGTGCTCTTCTAATCTTTCATATGAACACACATCTCTGAAATGCGTGCTTAACACACTGAGCTAACGTCTGAACCATTGTGGCACTCAATTTATCAATATGGATTTCAACTTTGGCTACTGCACATGAACAACATAATTCCCACAAGAAGGAAAGAATGCTACAGAAGTTGTGCTGTATGAAACACACAAACTTTGTATTCCACAGTGAACATAGAAAGCATTAAATGATTAATTGATCAAGGCAGAATGTACTTGTCAAAACAGACAGACAATAGGTTTAGCGCCTCAGCAGCATGCCATAAAATCTCCTGGCGTGTGCTATTTAAGGCTGGTGAACAATGGAATCTTACTTTAGATCAGGCAGCCTTGTGGGGGGAGCCCTCCAAAGTGGGGGCCCTGGGCAAGTGCCCCTTTTGCCCTCCCATAAAGATGTCTCTGCCTGCATGCACACACACGCTCGCACGCATGTAAGCAGAGAGACAAACAGGACGCGTGTTGCTGGTACATGGTCCCGGATGCAACTACTGGCCAGGACCTCCTTTATTAACAATGCGCATGCGCGAGCCCGAACGAGGCTCGCACATGCCCACAGTGCGTACGTGCTACGCAACATCTCTCCTTTTTCCCCAAACAATGAACAAGTCTAACGTTAACAAATAACAAACACAACCTGGGAACACAGGCACAGTTCTCGACCTCCTAAGAGACCGGGTCCACGATGAAGTCCTGGAACCCCATTGGGCGCTGTCACCCCTCCCGGCTCGGGTACCTTATGGCCTCCTCTCGAGGTAGTCGCAGTGTCCCTGGGACCTCTAGCTGGCCTTCGTCTTCTGGCGGCGATCCTGGTCCGGGTCCTGGAGAGGACGCCTCTTGCGGCACGGGTGTTGGGGCTGCTGGTGGGGCTGCCTCAATCCTCTTGAAGTAGGATATGTTCCGCATGATGGTTCCCCTCGCGTTGGCCGCCGTGACTATGGACCCCTTGACGTGGGTCACTCCTAGCGGCTGGGCCTCATACGGGAGAGATAGCTTCCCCTCCGGCCTTCTGTTCCGGACCAGGACAGTGTCCCCTACCTCGATCGTCTTCAAGGGCAGGTTCTTGCGGGCACTTTCCCGCTCGTTCTTGAACCTTCGCTCCATACGTACACGGTTGTCAATCACCCCGGGGTGGTGCCCCTCTACTTCCAGCAGCAGTCCTCTGGGGCACCGTTTGAATAACGACTCGGCCGGTGCGACCCCGGTGGACTGATGTGGGGTTCTCCTATACTCTCGCAGGAACTCAAAGAGGTTTTGGCGCAGTTCCCCTCCTCCATCCAATGAAATTCGGAAGACCTTGTTGAGTGTTCGCATGAAGCGCTCGGCCTCTCCATTCGCCCTGGGCCAGAGCGGGGTGACCTTCCGGTGTTTGATCCCCCTCTCCTCACAGTACCTGGCGAACTGCTGCCCCTGGAACGGCAGGCCATTGTCCGAACAAAGCTCAGTGGGGAAACCGTGGGTGGCAAACATCTTCTCCAGTGTCAGGATGGTGTGGTCACTGGCCGTTGACTCTACCAGCTCCACCTCGGGATACCGTGACCATTGGTCCACCACTGCGAGAAAGTACAGTCATCTGCCGTAGAGCCAAAGTCAGCGTGCACTGTCCCCCACGGCTGCTCACTTCTTTCCATGGCTCTGATTGGTGGCCCCCTTTCCGGTGGACTGGACGCTTGGCACAGTACGCAGGAGTGCACAAACTCGTCCACCCTTTGCTCCAGGTCCGGGAAGCACACCTTCAGTCTTAGGCATGCCTTAGTCTTTGCGGTTCCTTGATGTCCCTTGTGGGCCAGCTGTAGCACTTTCGTCACCAAGGCTCGCGGGATGACAATCTGACGACCTCTCAACAGAAGGCCGTTGTCCGCAACCGAGAGCTCATTGTGCACCTTCCACAGCGCTTGGAGGTCCTTCTGAGCCCCGGTTTCCCGTCTGGCGTTGTTGGCGAGCACCTCTCTCCACTCCCTGCTGTCCATTGCCTCCTTGATGATCAGGAACATCTCGTCTTCTTTCGAAGCATCCGCGATCTCCTGGTGTGCCAGGGCCGCCTCCACAACATTGTGCACCATCTCAATGCAATCCACCACCTCAGCCGTGTTTCGGGGGCGCCCGGCCCCTGGATGTCTGGACAGGTAGTCCGCTGGGTTATGGGTGCCCGGGCGATATTGCAGCTTGACCCCATATTCTATCAGCGACAGCATCCACCGCTCGATGCGTGGAGGAGGCACCCGTCATGATCGGGATGAGTGGCTTGTGGTCGGTTATCACCACAACAGGCTTTCCCAGAATGTAGATCCTAAAGTGCTTGCAGCCCCACAGAATGGCCAGGGCCTCCCGCTCAATCTGCGAGTACCTTTTTTCCGTTTCTGTGAGCGCTTTGCTGGCAAACGCAATTGGACGCATGAGTCCCTGAGAGTCCGTTTGCATGAACACCGCGCCCAGCCCCACCGGGCTGGCATCCACAACTATTTCTGACTCCCTGTCCGGGCTAAAGTACGCCATGGTTTCCTGGCCCGACAGAGCATTCTTGATCTCTGCAAACACCCTTTGTTCCTTGGAAGTCCACGCCCATGCAACATCGTTCTTCGTCAGGGTCCGCAAAGGCTCCAACAGTGACACCAGATTGCGAATGAATCACCCACAATAGTTCACCATGCTGAGGAAGCTTCTTATCTCAGCTGGGGCTGCTTCAAGTATGTCTCTCAACTTCTCCAGGTCGGGCGAGATGCCCCTGCATGGAATACAAACCCGAAGAACTCTATCCGGCCCTTGAGGAATTCACATTTCTTTCGGTGTAGGGTCAGCCCTAGAATCTTGAGTCTCTCCAACGCTCGTTCCAGTCTCTTCAGGTGTTCAGACTCCAACTGCGCAAAGACCAGAATGTCGTCTGGATCCTTCATGGATCCTTAGCCTGTTGTTGCTAGGTAAGGTACCTTCTTCCTTGAAACTACACTACGTTCACCTGCTGTATTACGATTCCAAACATTCTACCATATATTATTACTACTGAATTATAATAAAATACGTATGTTTCACAGAGTTCTTATGCGGCTAGCAACCCATTTTTGAAAACACTTTCCCGGCGGCTATATCGCGCCTTGAACTAAGGTCGTTTGCACTCCAAGGTCAGTGCATTATTTTTTTAAAACCTATGATTACACCATACACAGCATTCGAACTAGCTAAACTGTTTTCCTTTCTTCTTTTTTCTTTTTCTTGTGCTTTGCTATAACGGTGACTCAATGACATACCGACTCATCTGCATATTTTCATGGTTTGGCACGTATGTATCCATGTTTCAATTTCACACATGTTGGGATTCATTCAACATCACATTTGACGTTTTGATGTGTATTTGTATCTATCTACATATAATCAATTATTTATTGTCTCATTGATTTTCGGTATTTATATCTGAACATGGGGGACAATCACTCGGTATATGCCAATATGGAAATCTGGAATTATAATAATGCACTGTGTTGATGGTACTCTACTGCTTTTTACCGTTTTTTGAATTAACTCGATGAATGATGTATTCGCATCTTTTGCACAAAACTTCTGCTGTCAATATATAATTAATATGTTGTAAATTGTGGGTCACAGATCCGTTTATCTATTTCAGATTTTTGGATCCCATGAGCATAAAAATGAGCTGGCCCTGACGAAGGACTTTTGATTCCGAAATGCATAGGCCATTATGAGCTCACCCAATGCATCTGCTCTGACAAAGATGTATAGTTGCCAAGTATTAAAATATGAATAAACAGCAACATTTTTTTCAATAAGCATTAATTGAGTATCAGAAGCTGTATTACTTTTGACCAACTAACATTGAATTACTACACCACCACGTGGTGATTGGGAGTGCAGCCCGTACCGCTGGCTTTACGGCCTTGGTCTTCACCTTTGTCTGACATATTGATGACACCTTTTAGTCCCGAGATGACATTTGACGATCGTTTAAATCGTGATAGCGTTATATTTATTGTACACATCCAGTTATATTATCACATTAGAAATTATATGAACAAAGTTGGGCTCTATATGCCAAAAACACATCCCTCCATACCTTTTTCATTCAAAAATGTCCACATGCATTCATCATACTTTCAGATACACTAGTGATATATCATTAAAACCACAATTACAAAATAAATGTCAATTTAGCACTTAATCACTTTGCAATGTGACCCTCTGTCTAGGTTCAGGGGTTTAGAAAACTGTTGTCGACATGTTTCGGTTGAGTTCTCTCAGCAAGGATGGAGGTCCCCTTGTCCGTTAATTTGTAATCAACCTTCTTCAAGACGGAGAGCAACCGCTGATTCTGCGTTGACTCTTCAAAACATACAATTGGGGGTGTGTGGCTAGAAAGCCTTGGTTCTCCTCTGAGTAAACAGGTGCCGCGAACCGGTGTGTTGGAGTCAATCCTTGCGTGCGTGCTCCCACTTGTGGTGCCTCACGTGGAGACACTCTTGCATAGTGTCCTGGCGTGCCACACCTTTGCAGACTCTAGTCTTTGCAGGACACTCCCCAGCATGTGGCAGGTCATATCCACAGTACGGACAGGACTGCGGATTTCCAGGCACAGAGGGACTGCCGGCTCTTTTGGAGGCCTAGCGTGCCCTACCTGGGGCAGAGTGCCCGATGGCAAAGGTGTCCTCACTCTTCCCTGGATGCATTGCTGCGTCCATTTTTGCACCTTTGGACTCTGCCAGTTCATATGCTCGCCCAGTGTCCAGGATTTGCGCCAGCGTCAGGCCTGGCTCCCTAACACCTGCCTCCTCAAATTCCCGAAGCTGCACCCCTGAATCAACTGGTTCCGCACCATCTCCTCCTCATTCACCCACCTGCAGGTGCTTGCGAGGTGCCTCAAACGTGCACAGAACTGGTCCAAGGACTCCTACCCTTGCTGCTTCTCTGCACACATCTCAAACCTGTCGAAATCGACATTCGCCACGGGAGGAAGTGGTCCTGAAGGGCCTGTTTCACCGCATCATAGGTGACTACCTGAAGATTTAGCGAGTCAAAAATTCTGTGGACCTCCGTGCCAGCTGAGTACACCATCTTGGCCACCTTCACATCATCATCCTTCTCCCCTGAGGCCCTGAAGAACATTTCCAGTTTCTTCACGCACAGTAGCCACTTCGGCCCCAGTTTAGATGGCGGGCCTGTGGGGTCGAATTCAGGCATGGGTGCCAAGGTGCTGTGCAACCTGCGTGAGACTGGTATGGGGGCTCCCTCTTCTCCCTCCTCCTCACCCATGGTGGTGACTGGGTTGAGGGTATAGTCATTGGGTCAGACCTGAAAATGCCTCCACTGACCTTCAAGTGTCCAGAATGGGTGTCCAGGTACAAAGGGCGCCCAGGTTGGAGGCGTGGTGGGCCTGCAGCAGTTGTGGGTGGTGCCCTCAGCCTTTCCTTCTAGATGAACCACGGCCATTTATCTCAAAAGGGCCATGGAGTGTCCAATGTAATCCGGACCACAGCCGGCGCACAAGCACCCTTGTGGGCTGCGACCGCTGTGATCTGCGTGGCCAAGTGCGTAGGTTCGCGACCGCGTGGGGAAAGAAAGCCCTTTCTCCGACTGAGCAGCAGCCGGAGCAATGCCACGTTCCCCACCGTTGCAGTTCCTCATCACCCGTGTTAGCGGTGACGTGTGACCACCAGGCCCCCCGCATGCACACACATGCACGCATGCAAGCAGAGACACACACGGGACATGTGTTGCTGGAACGGGGTCCCAGTTGCAACTGCTGGCTGGGACCTCATTTATTAACAACATGCATGCGTGAGCCCGAACGAGGCTCGCGCATGCTCACAGTGCGTACGTGCTATGCAACACACTGGTCTAACTACTGATTTCTACGTGTGGTTCAAAGCAAATGCAATGCAGTTCCGATTGGCGACTTGCTGTGCCTGCAGTGGATGACGTGGCCTTCTGTGTGCTATGTTTTTGGGATTCCGCTGCCATTAATGTGGTCTGCAGGCGCCAGTGCCGTTTGATGGGAGCTGAGTTAGGCATGGTGCACACACTGGGTTGAGGCGCAGTGGCGTGTCCATGAAGTGGCTTGGGGTGGCACATGCTACCTCAGGAATCTGCCACCCCATTATCCTAACCGATGATCATTTTGTGTGTGCGCTCTCCCATCATGCCACCCCTGCATAAGTCCGTGCCCAACTTGGGCCACCCCAGTCAAAAGAGTCTGGACACACCACTACCAGCGAGTCAGCTACCCGGACAACAGGACAGCCTAGCGCCACCTACTTCAGCTTCACTGCATGAGAAACATATGTGAGCTTTCTGCAATATAAACTCCTCCCCTGAAACGATGACAACTGCTGCCGCATCAATCCAGCAGAAAATATGCTCGTCTCTGGCCCAAATGCCTAACTGCTCATCACTCACATCTCGATTTCCCTTGATGGGTGGAGAGGAAACTCTGGGAAGGCCGTTCAGTCATTTGCCAGCCCTTTATTGCTGCTTTAGCGGTCAGGGATGGTATGGTAATAAAAGCCACCACGCTGGTAAGGTACATATAATATTAAATCACATATTAATTTACCCAACTGACAATTGTTCAAAGGGCAACTTTTCAAAGAGCTGCACACAATGACACTCCAGTGGTATTTATGGTAGTGCATGTGATGACTTTCTTTAAAATAGAAAGTCATCACACGCAGTACCATACACCGGCTACAACATATATCCCTCCTTAGATAAAAATACATCAGGTGCAACAAGAAGAAATCAATAAAAGAGTATTTGCACAAATGAGACATTCTGACAACTTCCACAAATGGATATTACAAGCAGCATTGCATTGACATATTCATAACCATTTAAACATTTCAGCAGACACCTTTATCTGATGAAACATTATCAGCACATTAGTATATAGGAATATGTAGAAGAACACTATCCATATACCACAAAATCGTCTAATTTTGAAGGTCTTCTCACACGGCCCCTGGCACCACCTCTACACTCTGTGTAAACACAACTAGGCCCCACTACCACATGATCATCACTCACATTCCCACCACTTTGCTCATCCTCCAACACAACATCGTGTGCACCCTGGGTATCATACCAACCAGAATCATCATCACCACTGTCAGTGACTCTACACGCCGCTTCAGCTGCTTGCTAATCCGCTTACCATCCTTCTGCCCTACGATCCATGTTCCTGTTCGACTCACCATTAACTCTAATTCTTGTAACAGGATTATGTACAATAGCCTCACAGTTCATACTCCAGCCCCTTCCATCCCTAGTCTCAACATGTTTTCTTCCCACCTTCACCACCACTGTAGGAGGAAAATACTGTGAACAACCCTTCAGAACACTAACGGTTTTCTGGACTCTCACAACATCCCCCTCCGTAACAGGGCACTTATCAAACACCTCGTGCATTACCTGCTCATTTTCAGAGTCAACTAACCAATGGGGAAATAAATCGGCTCTTATTTCCCTACCCCTCATCCTCTCAAATGTTGTCAGACCAGTCAACACATGAGGATGATCTCTAAAGCTCTCATAATTTCCCCTCACACAGCCCTTCTACTCTAGACAGTTGGCACAAGTTAACTGGATCGTCTCCTTGATATTACCATTGGTACACTCCATGAGCCTGTTTGCCTTTGGATTGTATAAAAACGTTCTATGGTTCTCAATATTAGGTGATTCAAGATACCTCTGCATCTCCCGCAACACCAGTTGAACTCCATTATCCGAAACTATAACCCTCGGATAGCCTTCCTTCGAAAACAGCTTTTCCAGAAACTCTATCACACACCTTGTTATGATATTCTCCACAAACTCAACTTCAAACCACCTATATGCGTTATCAACCACCACTATAGCAAACCTACATTCTTGCCCCAAAACACTCATGGGACCCATGAAATTAATCGCCACCTTTTCCCATGCCAAATCTGGAATATCCACCCTTCCTGTCTCCAAGTTATGTGTTTTCAATTTCTTGTAACTCAGACCACAGGGAAACCCCATCTCTTCATCCACCATAGTATCCATTCCAGGCCAGCAGAACGTGGCTCTAAATCTCCTCTTTGTGGGACTTTTTCCCAAAATGACCAACATGAGCCCATTTCACCAACTCACCTCGTAGTGACAAAGGAGGAATCAACCTCTCACCCCTTGCCAGGCCCCATGCAGAATTACTCAACTCATCCTTGACCTTGTAATAGGGTGAACTCTCAAATACAACCGGACCTCCAATCTTGCGCAATATGTTCCATAACCTCCTTAATATCCATGTCTTTCTCTACACACTCCAACCAAATCTCCTTAGAAAAACCCTTCATAACCTCTCCTCCATCTGGGCAATTCACACCTCACATACATCACTCTCCCGCCCTTGTCCCCAACAGGAGCCCTGGATAAACCATCAGCCACTGAATTATAAAGCCCCGAAACATAATCGACAACAAAATTAAAACCATGTAACGCAGCCAGCCACCTAGCAATTGTTGGTGTTGCCAAACCTGACCCTCTCGTGGAAAATAAATCCCCTAGAGGCTTATGATCACTCCTGACCTTGCAGAAGCCCCTGTGACTAGTACAGAGGATATGAACTTGCTTACTTTCAGATTTATTTTTCCAAATACACAGATAAAATAACCAGAAATGCAAATCATAATCACCCTCACTTGTACATCCAAATGTTACTTTAGAAGCACCAAACCAAAGCTGGAGAGTTTGAGTTTTCTAGATACCAAGATAAAATTACCAGAAAAGCAAATCACAAACAGGGGTAATCTCGCTCACTTGTAACTACACTTTCCAAAATATGAAGCTACGTTTCGCTGCCCAGCACACTTAGGAGTATGCTCACCGCCTGCAGCCCATCCTTGTACTGCCTGCAATGAACGCGGCAACCCTGAAGAGCAGAAGTCAGAAGTTAGCACATGCTCAAGTCAGGAAAGAGCCCTCGAGGCCCCCACAAAGGGAGCTTAGCCAGTCCTCATTCATAAAGCCAAGGGTCAGATTCCTTACCCACCGGGCAAGTACAACAGTGGTATCAGAGATAAATGTACTTCTAAAATGTGGTGAAACCAGGGCAAATGCCCACAACAATGGACTTAAAGATGACAGTAGGAGAAAAATACCCCAAAGGACAATATGATTGAAGGCAGCTGAAACGGGTACAAAAGACTCAACAAAGGTTTTGTCCTTAGCATGCAGTTACAAAATGTATCGGCTGGAGAAGACCTGACATGGGCCGTGACCCAGAGCCAAGAGAAGACCGAACTGCAAGGGAGGGAGGGGAGGGAACAAGTTACTTACCTGTAACTCCTGTTCTCCAGCATTGGTATCTTTCATAGATTCACATACTGTTTGAATATTTCCCGTCGTCAGTCTGAGAATCCTCTGTACAGTAAAGCAGTTTATGTTTACATTGCAAAACTGCTTTCACTTTAGTGCTCTATTAGAGTAATTTTGGGCCATATTGCCCACAGCCATTTGACAAGTCTCTCTTAGCTTCACCCCCAGAGGCCATCATCACATTTTGGCAAGTGCATGTGAATGTGGCAATATGAACCAAGAAGAGCCATAAGAGGGGTAGGTGGGAGGGTCACATGTGAATTTATGAAAGATACGAATCCTGGAACACAGGAGTTTCAGGTAAGTAACTTATTGCTTCTCCAGCAATGGATCGTTCATAGATTCAAAGACTGTATGAATAGATTAAAAAGCAGTATACAGACAATATAACAGTGGGTGAAGGTAAAACTCCCCTGAAGGAAAGACTAACCTCAGAAAAACACTCACCCAAACAGGTGGTGCAGCACTGCCTCGGCAACTCTGAACTTTTCTGCAGAATCACTGTCGACATAGTAAAGCCAATCAAATCTCCACATGGCAGTCCTGCAAATATCCAGCAGGGGAACACTGAAGAAGAAAGCTGTCGTAGCTGCCACCGTCCTGGTTAAATGGGTTTTTGGTCTGCTTGGAAGAGGCCTGTTAGCCAGTTGATGAGAGAGAAATGCATGAGGACAGCCAATCAGCAATGGAGGCTTTGGAAAGAGCATTGCCCATGTCCGCCGGATAAAAAAGCCACAAACAGTTGTGAAGACTTGTGAAGACTTTTCTTGTGGGTAAACTAGAACTTCAGGGCTGAAACTATAACCAGGGAGTGCAATGAGCATCTCACAGGAGAGGACAGAGAGAGAGAGAAAAAAAGACAGGTAGCTACACTGCCTTGTTTAGGTGGAATGTAGACAGAACCTTGGGCATGAAGGTCTGGTTAGTGAGAAGGACCACCTTATTTGTGGAAAGTCACATAGGGCGGTCTGTACGAGAGAGCCTGGATTTCCTTCCACATCTTGCAGAGGTGATGGCAACCGACAGAGCAGTCTTCCAGGACAAATATTCTTAGAGATGCTTTGTGTAAAGGCTCGAAAGGTGCCATATGCTTGGAGAGGACCATGTTCAACTCCCACGCTGGAGCCGGTGCTCTGACAGAAGGGAATGACCAGAACAGCACGCAAAGAAATTCTTTAATGATTTGATTTGATTGATTTACATTTTTTTAATGCGCTAAATTATCCATAGGTCTCAAAGTGCACACAGAACCGGCAGAAGACACAAAACACAATCTAACAGGCAGTCCATGGGTGCGATATGTCATATTTGAGGAAGAGAGGGGTAATATGCCCCATCAGTAATGATTAATGAGGCTGGAACATGAAGGCAGCCCTTAGGCCCTTCGTGGTGGAATATGTTGACAATGGCCACAAACTTCTTGTTCACCCTGGTCACGAAGAGATCAACGTCTGCTGTTCCCCACTTGCTGAAGATACGGCAGACTTGATCACCCAGAAGTTCCCACTCATGACAGGATTTCAACTCCCTGCTGAGGGGATACGCCACTGTGTGGTGTATCCCGGTAGATGGAATGGGATGATGAAGAGGTGGTGGGCCGGAGGGCGAAAGGCGAAGTCCATAGGGTGTGTGCTTCCACTGACAGCACAGAGGACCAGGTGCCACCTTGCTTGCTGATGTAAAAGAGTTGCTGTGCTGTCGGTTAACACACAGACCACCTGGATCTGACGCTGCGGTGGAAAAAACATCAGAGTCAGAACATAGCATGTAGCTCTACGATGTTCATATGAAACATGTTCTCCTCTTGCACCCAGAGACACATGCCATGGAGATGGTCTGTGTGGGCTCCACAGCCCTCCAGAGATACATCTGTAATGACTGTAACTTGGTGGAAAGGCATACAAAAGGGTGCTCCCTGGGTGAGATTGGATCGAAGCATCCACCGGCAATGAGAGCCGTGTATTGAATCCAGTGTAGTCATCACTGATTCCCCATTGGTGTCCTCCTCCCATGTGGGCAGGGAACGAAAGCCGCTACCTGATCCTGACCCGGGGGGCAGCTATATGAAGGAGGATCACATGGGGGCGGGGGAGACATCTATTGGGGGGAGGTGGACACTCCATTGGATGAGACGCAGTATCCCTCCTCCCTCTCTCGTGAGGCAGGCCCTTTAATACCAAAGTCTTTAATGGCTTGTTGTCACGTAACGGTTCCATCCTACAGTAAAAATCAGAAAACCTTTTCTCTGAAACCCTCTAGCCAAACCTCCATCTATGACTCAGCCATTCACAATTCATGCATAACATCTTCTGATGTTGATGTGTTTTTGTGAGACTTTTGAACAACATCCAAGGAATCCAATAACAGTTATGGACTGCAACTGCCATAAATCCTCAGGTACTGAGGCAAAGAAGAGGAGGAAGGAGCCTATGCAGCTCAAGAGAAGCCTGAAACCTAACTTGAAGACTAGTTATTTTACAGGGCTAAAAGAGCGCAGGAGATTTAAAAATGGCAGAACCGTGCAGGAGAAAGCAGCAAGCAAGAGGGCATCCAAAGCCTGGCAGCAGCTCAAGGACGCGAGGCACACATACTGGCGTGGCAGGAAAGGAGGAGAGGCGGAGCAGGCCCACCTTAAGGACCATGGAAGATCTGGGATCCGCAGTGGATCTCCTAGAGATACAGTTGTTCCGGGGAAACAGCATTCTCCGGTCCAGGCTACAAGGGAAGCCGGCGAGTGATCGCAGAGCTGCAGGAAACGCTGGTGGAATGTCCGCACCGTGTAAGATGCCAACCCAGCAAGGAAACTTCATCACAAAAGCACGGCAAGAGTTGGGGACGCAATGAGCAACCAGTAAGTCTGCCCAAAGTTATTGGGGACACCAGGCATACCGACGTGCATGCAAACAGTTAACTGTGTGTTTTGAAAATGCGAATACAGACAATATTCAAAAGTGGTAAAATGCAGATAAAGTGCAATATTTTTTAAATATCCAATAAGCAGAATATTTGAATGCCGGCTAGAGACAGTGCAACAGTAAACCAAAATCAAGTACAGGTGCATGAGATGCCAGTGTGGGGAATAACTAAAGCAAGTGTTAACAAATATATTGAGCACCTCAGAAATCATATACAGTAATATCATTAAAAGAACAGTGAAATAAATAAAAAGTCTGGGCAGGCAAGAATACCAGGCATTTTAAGTTGTGGGAAGATACCTGGCAGGGGAGTATACCAGGGGACTGAAAACCCCATGAAAGAAGTCCTGGCTGAGATGAATACCAGGCATCTGAAGATGTATAGATTTATTTACACTTTGACATTGATATTTTATTTCTATTGCGTTCGTACAAAAGTGTTTCAGAGTGCGACAAGGCAAGGGAGGGGAACAGGGGAGAACAAAACAGCGATCTTACTAGGCCCAGTGAAATTGAGAACGCGCAAGTGCATGGGAGAGGGGGGAGGGGAAAAGTGCATGGAAGGGGGAGAAGTGGAAAGTGCGAAGCAGAGGAGAAACAGATAAATAACAATAAATAAATAATAAAGGCAACAAAAAGTGGCAATGCAGCCAGCAATTTGCAAGTGCTAGGTTTAAGGCAGCAGGGTAGGTCTGATAAGTGCAGGAAGAAAAAGGGGGGGGGCTGTATGGGTACAGACACAGACCCCAGTGCAAGGGGTGGCCCGGAGGCAGTGCGCGAGGGTGGCAGGGTGAGCAGGTACCTGGGCCCGAAGGACAGAGGGTGGCCAGGTGCACGGTACCAAGAGAGAACAGATCTGCACGGGAGATGGGGAGCGAAGGCAGAACTTTGGGAAGATACCTGGCAGGGGAGTATACCGGGGGATCTGAGAAGCCCACAAAAGAAGTCCTGGACGAGAAGAATACCAGGCATCAGAAGGTATATAGTTTATTTTACATTGTGGAAAGATATCTGGCAGAGGAGTATACCAGGCAATCTGGAAAAGTTACCAGAAGACCTAAAGAAAGACTGTTTTGGAATGTATCGTTTGACCAAGTTAAAGGAATACTGTTATGAAATTCATTATTTGAACAATAACTTTGTGAGTCCAGTAGAAAGATTTTAAAAAACTGTTGGATAAAGAGATTTTTGCCATCCTATCTAAAAGTCCACGAAAAGGGAACCACCCTCTGGATCCAAGGGTCTTTTCTTGGAAGTTATTTTTGTTGGTGTCATCCTTATATTTTTGATTGTGAGCACTTTTGCCAATATCAAGTCAAAGACATTTCCTTGCACCCTTTGATGTTTTGTTTCTAGTGTGAGGGTCAGCTTAGAATGTTTGGACACAAGGACAGCTTTTTTTACCGACTACTTGACCCCGACAGAACCTTAGCTTTAGTTTTGAGGCAGGGAAACTCCTCAGTAGAATAGGGCCAGAGAGACCTTTTTCAACCAATTTTTATTGAATAAAATGTCAGATTTTTATAACATAACCTTTGCATCTGCCTCTAATTCATGACTCGTCACAGTCGTGAAAAGGGGACCTCAGAAGAATCCTTTGCTCCCATGCGCCAGATATCTGTTTCCATTGAGTATCGAGATACTGCATTTGAGGCCTGCAGTGCTAGATTAATGTGATGCAGGCGGACAACATCCCTAGCAGGGGCTACAACATGCAGACCAAAGCCAACTTCTTACGTGACAGTAGGAGAGCTTTTTCTAGCATGGCTTAAACACTGTCCTCCAAAGGGGCAGCTTTGCAGGACAGTGTGTCTAGCCGACCCACTAAGAATAGAGCATGTTACGAGGGGGTCAAGCAGGAATTGGCAAAGTTGATGGAGAACCCCAAGCAAGGTCAAGCAATGGATCGTGTCTTGTGTGCGCTGATGGGCTAATGGAAGATAGTCTGCTCGAACCAGCAAATTGTCAAGGCACGGGTAGACATGTACCCCAGAACTACTTAAGTGATGGGCCACAGGAGCCAGTCAATTCGTAAATACTCTTGGCATGAAGGCCAAAGGGCAAGGCCTTGAATTGAAAACACTGAGCAGCAATGGTGAATTGAAGGTGCCGGAGATGGATTGGGAATTAAAAGTATGCATCTTCTAGTTGTAGGCACGATAGGAAATCCCCTTCCTGAAGCTCTGTGAGAATATGCTGGATGGTGTCCACCTTGAAAGTTTGAGCTTGCAGGAACTTGTTGAGAATGCGCAGGTCAAGCATGGGCCTACAACCCCCTTCATTTATGAGAAAGGATCTCAAGTTGATTGCTCTTTTATAGAAGTGAGACTGAACTTCTAACAGGTGTAAAAGCAAGTGCTTCTTGACCTTGGACAAGGGAGGAATAGAGGGTGAGCGTCTGATGAATTCCAGCATGTGGCCCTGCTGGATCAGCGACAACACCCATCCATCTGTGGACGAACGTGCATTCGCCCTCCCACTAGGGTGTGAAAGTAAAGAGGCAAGGGTGGAGCCAGGTCAGGCCCGTTTTGAGGAATGCCACTGGTGTGCGAGGAGTCCCGATAGCACTGATTCCCTCGGTAGGCCTGTGTTTTCCCCTTGTAGCCTTCAGATGTGGAGCAGGTGCTAGAACACTAGTATTGGGAATGGTAAAATGGACTGTAATCACGGGCGGCCTGGAGAAACAGGTCTTCCCAGACCGAAAGGACTGGCGTCATTGCTGCAGGTGCCCAGGAACCGGGCAGTGTCAGTGTCTGCCTTGATGGCCTGAAGTGTGTCGAAAAGATCTTCCCCATCGAAGGGCATGTCCACTACCTTTAACTGCACCTCCAGACAGAAGTTAGTGGCTTTGAGCCAACATTGACAGTGAAAGACACCGATGTTGCCCATTTGCCAGGAGCCAGTGTCTGCAAAGTCTACGGTCACTGAAATTGCGTGATCATAGGTGACATTTCCCCTCACGAAGGAGGTCAAAAGCTTCATCCTTTGTGCTGTCCGGATGGAAATCCAAGATTTTGAACCAAAGCTCCCTGTCAGATCGGGACATGATAACCATTGCATTAGCTGCCCTGATGATAGTAGTGGCCATGTAGATGATGCGCTTACCGAAGGAGACTAGCTCTTTCCCCTCCTTGTCTGGTGGCACTGAACATGGTGAGAAAGGATTTTTAGGGCGTTTGCATGCTGCCACTGACACCACGAATTCTGGACTGGGTTGCATTCTTAAACATTGAGGTGCAGAGTCTGGAGTTTTGTACTTTTTCTCCAGTCTGTCCTTCTTTGTAGGGGCAAAAGGAGGATTCCTATTAGTAAGCAGGCTTTCTCTCCAGATGTCACCAAGGAGCGGTATGGCCACCACAGGCTTCCTAATTTGTTCTCGTTGCTGGTACAAGAAGCCTTCCTTCTCTTGTCCATCTGTGATGAGATCAAACAACCTGGCTGCCCTAGACATCAGGGCGTGAAAGGAGCTGATTTCATCAGGAGAGTCACGAAGACAAAGATCCTCTGGTTTGTTGTTCCCAGGAATTGCATTGCATGCATTTATTTATTTATTAGAAATGTGTATGGTGCCTATACACAGTTGTTTACAGGCACCGCAAGACAAAGGGGGGGGGGCGGGATGATATGGGAAATTATAATACCACCACATCATAACAATACCACAACAAAGAAACGGTTATATTGGTCTTGTGACAATCCTACCGTGCAAGTGCATGAACAAGGTGATAAGTGCAAGGAGGAGGGGGTAAAGGGAGAAGTGCAGAAGTGGGGGTGGGCAATTTCTGGTTGGGCAGATGGGGCAAGTGCCAGGGTAAAGGGGGGGGAGGAGTGCAGTAGACAGGAGAACTAAGTTGGGATAGTCTGGGAAAGGGAGCCCAAGGGCAAGTGCTGACAGAGGTTGATGGGGTGGGGGGGGGGGAGTGGTGAGGGTGGTATGGCCCTTGTATGACTCTGAAGGGAGCAGGCCCCAGTCAAGCGGCAGATGCAGAGTTAGCATGGGATGGGAAGAGGGAAGGAAGAGGAGAAAATGTTTCCGGAACTCAAGAAGATTCAGTTCAAGTCTGAGGGGGAAGGGAGGCTGTTCTAGAGGGAATCGCCAGCCGAGGAGAGGGATCTACATCCTACTCTCAGCTTGGAGAAACATTTGACCTGCACAGAGTTGGTAACAGAAGACCAAAAGGCTCTGGTTAGGAGGTATTTTGGGAGATAAAGTTGGATGTAGAGTGGTCCCAAGACCCAGACATCCTTGTTTATGATGCAGCAGGTCTTGAATGATATCCTTGCAGTCACCGGGAGCCAGTAGAGAGATTCTGGGACTGGAGAGATGCAATCCCTAGGCTTCAGGCCAAGGATAAATCTTGCAGTCCTATTCTGGATTAGTTGGAGGGGGCGAAGGGAGGAAAGAGGAAGGTTGAGGAAGAGGCTATTGCAGTAGTCAAGCCTAGCGAGAACCACGGCTGCAGAGACATTGAGCTTCTGGAGGAAGGTGAGGGGAAGTAGAATGCCTGTGAGGAGATTAAGCTGAAAGTTGGACTTGTTGCCCAGGTCCGTGATATGTGGAGAGAAGGAGAGAGGGGAGTCGAAGAGGATCCCACAGTTTTTAGCCTCACAAGTGGGTGAGGGGAGGGGACCAAAGTAGTCTGGCCAGAGTGTGGGGAGGAAGCTAGGAGCAGGCGTTCCAATGAGGAGGATCTCTGTCTTGCTGGCATTGAGGCAGAGAACACTGGCAGAGCTCCATGCCTGAATAGCAGTCAGGTATGAGGGAGGAAGAGGAGGTGGTAGGGGAAGGCAGCCGGAAAGAGAGCAGAGTGTCGTCTGCGTAACACTGCAAGTGAGGGGAGTAGGTGGAAATCGGGTGGGCCAGAGGTGCCACTTAATGCGTTCCATAGCTGCTTACCAGGGCAAGCAGAAGTCCTTAGGATTCCTTTTGCGCTGATGCCCAAAAGAGGAGAGGTGCTCCATCCAGCTACAGACAGACTCAGACAGGGGCCTTAGCTGTTGGCCTTGGTGAGGAGGCCAGCACCTGCCTGCCGGCTTCCATGGATTGGTCAATAAATGAAAAAAGGCGGCCAAACAGAAAGGAAACTATGCAGGCACTCCGGTGCTGCAGAACGTATCAGCCATTTTGAAGTAGTTCAACAAAAGTGATTGAAATGGCCCAATTGGGCTTCACAGAGCGTTAGGTGGACAAATAAAACTACTTGGCAGAATGATAATCACACACAACATCAGAATGCCTTTAGGTGGAAAAAATGAAAATTGTGCTTGTCGCAAACCTTTCCATGTAAAATGGCCAGCCAGGACCCAATCCAACTGGGCTTACCTAATGTGTGTGGGAGTTCCAGGGTGGTCCAGATTTGAGGCAGGATGGGCAGGGTGTTGCAGTAGCAGGAGCGGAGGTGAGCTGTTAGTGTGCATAGACACATCACCCTGGGAGGTGTCCTCCTCAGAATCAGTTTACAGTGTGGATAGGATGTCCAAGGAGAGGTTGCGGGGCACCGGTTGAGTAGGAGCCGACCTTGGAGATGGTCCAGTAGGAGCAGAGAGCACCCCTATGGTGGCATATTTGTGGAAACCCCAGCCCGGGCAGTAAAGACTCCACTTGAGTGCCTTCAATGTGGGTGCAGTCTTCATCACAGCTCCCTGTTCAAGCTCTGCCTCACTGGCAGGATGCAATATGTCCTATTGTATAGTATAAAGTATAGCAGGACCAGGAATGACAGGAGGGGCACACGAGTTAGTGTTAACAGGGGATGGGTACAGTAGGCCTTGGTAGTGCAGCAAGTGCAGAAGCAGAATCTCTACCCGGAGAGACGTCTCGCAGAACTGTCGACAATGAGGCATGTACTTTTACCGCAGGCATGGTCATAGTGATGACAAACACTGATGGAGTTCGGTGCACCATAGGGTACGACGTCCTTTCATCGCCTGCTTGTTTATCCCCAGGCTTTTTAACGTGCACATTCCATCGAATGTGCTCATCAAATATTTTAGGGCGGGTGGGCAATAGCAAAATATAAGTGTGAGAGGAGGGCTTGGGCGGTCCCCCCCCAAAGAAAGGGGGGGTCCCCCCAAAAATAAATAAATAACCATGAGCACATTCGATGGAATGTGCACGTTAAAAAGCCTGGGGATGAACAGGCAGTCGATGAAATGACATGGAACCCACCATAGCTGTCGTCGAAGTCGTTGTTGGAATTGGCGTCAATAGGATCAATGACCAAACAGAGGGTTTGGTCTTTTTGTGAGTCGTCGATGGGGTCATAGATGTAAATGTCTTCTACCAGCTAGAGGTGAAGGGGTTCTTCTTAGTAGATGACAAGAGGAGATCAGTAGAAGATGCTGACAGGTGTTCCATCGTTGTAGACGGAGCAGCGTTCGTGGACTAAATCATCACCCAATGGACCACAGACTAAGACGTCAACGTTGTTGCGGATGAGGTGGCAGTATGAGGTAGGGTGGAATTATTCTTTGTCTTTTTACCACAGGAAGTGTTATAGTGGGACATCGACCTCTTGAATGAATAGATGCGTTCAAGGGGCCAGCTCTGCCGGCGGGAAGCATGGCTAGGGACAGGGGTCATATCAGAGGCTCCAGCACAATCATGTAACCATGTCACTAACCTTCGGTGATGGTCACAAAAAGTCTTGTTGAAAAACGACTGACAGATGGAACATTCACCAATTTCGTGGCCAAGGTAAAGACAGTAGAGGCAGTCATTGTAGAGATCCTCCACATAGACATTTTTTAGATGTCACGAAGCACAGGCTCTCCTTCCTGATATCAGCCATAGAATCATGGATGTGTCCAAGGCCTCAATGAGAGGACACCACAACAGTATCTCAGGAGTAGCTGGAAAGCAGGATGGAAACCACCAACAGACAGAAGGAGCTCCTGGCGTCGTGAATAGTTGATGGACATGTGAAAAAATTCCAAAATAGTGCAAAAATCATCAAAGAAATTGAGAGATTTTCTGAGGACTCCCAAAACTGAATGTGGGGTAACATAATCTGAAGATGGCCTCTGGAGGCGCAGCTAAGGTAGCCATGTCAATTGGCTGAGGGCAATATGACCCAAAATGACTAATAAAGCACTAAAGGGACAGCAGTTTTAAAATGTAAACATAAACTGCTTTTCTATACCATGGATTCCCAGCTGGACGATGGGGAAGATTCAAACAGCATGTGAATCTATGAAAGATCCAATGCTGGAGAATCCAGGGAACAGATGTTTGCGATGAGTAGGCTAACTCGAATAGGTGCAGCTAACCCATGTTCATAAATACTGATAGACGAGAGAGCCAATAAATCATGAAGCAGACAGGCAGAATGCATGCTTGAGAGGCCATCATGTTCCGCTTACCTGACTTTAAAAGAGAGGGCTCAGGCTGAACTAAACTAATGGCTAACTCCTTGTTTGATCAGTTAAAGAGCAGGAGAATTAAAACAAATGGGGAGTAGGTTTGCCCAGGGAATAATCCCAGAACAGTATACCATAGGGTAACAACCTCACAAATCAGAGCTCTTATTGCCCCAATCAACCAATTACAATCAATATAAAAGGAGGAAGCTTGCACAGTGAGTGCTGTTTGGCTGGAGACCTTTGTTCTTTGTGTTCTGACACAGATTATCGCTGCAGCAGCTTTTCATTCCAAACTAGCTGCCATTTGGAAAGGATTTCCACTTAATTTCTGTGGGCAGAGCCCAGAAGACCTGCCCTCACATGTGGGAACCTATAAATTTGAACGCTGCGTGGAGCAGCGTGCACACACCAGCAGAGTGCACAGTGAGTGTTGCTTGGCAGTTTTGGAAGAGCATACCTGTCGAGTGATATTAAGAGGTGAGTGAAAGTACGGCTGAATATAGTTGGTTGTCTGGAGGACGTGGAAGTGCTCAAGCATCTTTAAGGGGCACTGCTGGTGGATGGAAGCAGGTTATTGTTTGAGGAGTTGTAGATTCCGGAATCAGGTCTCAGGAGATTCTGCCATGGGTCCGACAATGGTGAGTGCCTTGTGTGAGTATTCTAATGTTGACAATGAACTGTCCACAGCACCATTTTTGTTGAGCGAGGTACAGCCACAGAGGCTGACGCGTGCTGTTATTTATGAGCAGTGTTTGTCAAAGGATATTGCAGAGGCTTTGTGTGACCTCACAGAGCCTGGTGTTGTAAGATACTCAACAACTGCATGGTTGAGTGCATGGAGGAGTGCTGAAAACGACTGTGCCTGGGATATTCCTGTGTCTGTGGTTCCCCCAGAATTCTTAGTGACTCCTGTGATCCTTAAGGTAATCAAAGAGGGGGAGAAGAACGGGAACGTGCCCCTTCTGTTACCATCGAAACAAGGGGTCAAAAAGATCACAGATTATTTCTCAATCGTGACTATAATGGATGAAAAGGTTGGGCTGGGGCTAGCTAGGGAAGTTACGGATGCAGAGTTATTAGAGGGAGCCGGGGTGGCAGTGATGGAGGAAATAGAGGTCCCTCTGCTACCCAGACCCAAATCCATGGCTGTAGATGGTTCCCTTGGTTCTCCCTCTCCATCACTAGCATCTGTGTAATAATCTACACTACTCTGTACTCCATAGTAGGAAGCCTGATCTACACCTGCATGAACTCTGGGAAAGAAGATTAACTCTGGATATCGAACACATCACATGTATGAATGAGAGGGTGGACACAAGCCACAAGTCTGCAAACACGAGGGACCCTTCGCCTGAGAAATTAAGCCATAGAGCCTGGTGAGGGTCTGCAATCTTTAGCATTACTGAAGAGTTCTTTATCTGGAGTAGGATCTGAGCAGGAAGAGCGGGACAAGCCGAAGAGTTGAACTTGAAATATAGACATCCCAGGCACCCTTTAGGCTTGGCATCTCTAATGTCAGAATCAATGACCTCAGAGGCACTGAGTAAAGTAAATTTGGTACCTAGAGAAGTCTGGATATTTGATATTTTATTTACATCGTGCTCGTACATGTGTTTCAGAGCGCGACGAGACAAGGGAGGGGAACAAGGGAGAACAAAAACAAGGATCTTACTAGGCCCAGTGATATTGAGAACACGCAAGTGTATGGGAGTGTATGGGAGTGGGAGAGGGGAAAAGTGCACGGGAGGGGGGAGTGGAAAATGCGGAGCAAAGGAGAAAACAGATAAATAATAGTAAATAAAGGACAACAAACAGTGGTAGTGCAACCAGCAAGTGGCAAGTGCTGGTTTTAAGGCAGCAGACAGGGTGTGTCTGATAAGTGCAAGAAGATAAAAAAAAAAAGAAGGGGGGACTGTATGGGTACAGATACAGACCCCAGTGCAAGGGATGGCCCGGAGGCAGTGCAGGAAGGAGGCAGGGTGAGCAGGTACCTGGGCCCGGAAGAGGAGAGCAGGCAAGGTGCAGAGCGAGAAAAGATTTGCAGGTGAAGGGGGGGCGAAGGCCGAAGCAAAGAGGAAGGTCTTGAGGTGCTTCCAGAAACGGAGATGGTTCTCCTCAAGTTTCAGAGTGGCAGAGGGGCTGTTCCAGAGGGAGGCCTCAGCCGAAGACAGAGAACTACCCCCAGCTTGTTTCTTCGAAAAACAACTGACCCTGAGGGAGTTGGAGGTAGAGGAGCGGAGAGCTCGAGAGGGGAGGTATTCTTGGAGGGATAGCTGAAGGTATTTTGAACCCAGGCCCCAGAAAGCCTTGTGGACAATGCAGAGGGTTTTGAATGTAATCCTTGCATCCACTGGGAGCCAATGGAGAGATTTCAGAGCTGGAGAGATACGATCCCAGGGCTTGAGGCCAATGACAAGTCTCGCAGTCGTGTTCTGGATTAGCTGCAGAGGGCAGAGAGTAGATTAAGAAAGAGGCTGTTTTAATAGTCCAACCCAGAGAGAACCAGAGCTTGAGAGATTGAGAGAGAGTGAGCTTTTGGGGGAAGGAGAGGAAAGGCAGAGTACCTCTGAGGAGGTGCAGTAGGAAGTTAGACTTTTTTGCGACCTCAGAGATGTGTGCGGATAAGGAAAGTGTAGTCTCAAAGATGACCCTGAGGTTCTTAGCCTCGCAGGTGGGGGTAGGAGGAGGGCCAAGGGAGGCCGGCCAGAGAGTGAGGGCAAAGGAGGGTGAAGGTGTGGCGATGAGGAGGATCTCTGTCTTGCTGGCATTCAGACAAAGATTGTTGGCTGCAAACCAATTTTGAATGGCAGTTAGGCAATCATAGATGAGAGAAGGAGACGAGGTGGCAGAGGGAAACCTGAAAATGAGTTGAGTGTGGTCTGAATAGCACTGGAAATCGGTGCAGAAAAGGCAATGCAGTGGGCAAGAGTTGCCAGGTATTGGGTGAAAAGCCAGGGCAAGAGGGTAGACCCCTGGGGAACACCACAGGAAGAGATGGAAATAGATGATAGGAAGGACCCAAGTTGGACCTGGGAGGGTCGATCAGAGAGGAAAGAGGTCTGCCAGGCCAGAGCCTGATCGTTGATACCCAGGTTATCACGGAGACGGCAAGCAGGATGGAATGGTTGACCACGTTGAAGGCAGAGGGGAGATTGAGTAGGATGAGGACAGAGGGAATGTTAGAGTCAAGGTTAGAGAGCAGATGTTCAGGAGAGCAGTTTCTATGCTTCTGGCAGCTCTGAAGCTAGACTGGTGGTAATGGAGACAGCCAACAGAATTGGAATGAAGGTTACGCTGAGAGATGGCCAGCTTTTCCAGGAGTTTGCCCAGAAAAGGATTAATGGAAATTGGGCGATAGTTAGCCGGACAAGAAGGAACAGCTGTGGGTTTCTTGAGGAGAGGATGCACAAGGGAGTGCTTCAGAGGGGAGGGGAAAGATCCTGAGGCAAAGGAAAGGTTGCAGAAATCAGAAAGGGCCGGAGCAAGGGTATTGATGTGGTCCTTGATGGTTTTAGAGGAACAGGGATGAACCTGTTTTGATGAGGCTTTCATAGATCAGACTTGTCTAGCAACCTCATCAGGGGAGAAAAAAAGGAAAAGAAGAGAAAGAGGGGGGTGGCTGAGGGAGGGTCAGCAAGCATACACAGGGAGGAGATGGTGGACAAGATGTCCTGGGTTTTTGAGATAAACTGAAAGGCAAGGGCATTGCAAAGGGTATTACCCAAATTGACCTTTTACAATTGACCTTTTGCACAATTTACCTATTTATAGTGGTCCTAATTGACCTTTATATTATTTTAGTTATTTTATATATGTATTGGGTTGGTTCTGGATTATGAATAATATAAGGGGATTGGGTGAGGGATTGCGGGGGGTTTTGGATTGGGTGGGGGGATTTTAAAGAGTTCAGCCGAGTTGTTAAATGCCG
Organism: Ambystoma mexicanum; assembly: GCF_040938575.1. Taxonomy (NCBI): domain Eukaryota; kingdom Metazoa; phylum Chordata; class Amphibia; order Caudata; family Ambystomatidae; genus Ambystoma; species Ambystoma mexicanum. Next base: position 642,777,948 of record NC_090922.1, on the reverse strand, counting down.
CAGAGAGACAGGCTTGAATGTGGGCTCTCTTCTTGGTGAGGACAGAGTCAGTATTGCCTTTGGAGCAGGCGACAGGCCAAATTGTCAGAGGATGAACAAGAAGCCCTCCATTTCCTCTCAGCCGCTATACACTTACGTTTAAGAGTAGCTAGGTCAGAGTGATCCCAGAAACTGCACTTGGCTTTGGACAGATCCTCATAACAGGGGCACGAGCATCAAGAGTATCAGAAATAGAAGAGTAGAACAGGGAGAGGGCTGTGTCAGTGTGTGAGTCAGCCAGGTGTGAAGGGGAGGGAGCAGAAGGTGTCAGCGAAAGCCTCAACTGACACACGCTTCATGGGCCAGATGTCCGAGAAGGTAGGTGGCAATGTTGGGGTAGTCTTGGCTTGGAGGGAAGAGAAGGAGAGATGAGAGGACAGGAGGTAGTGATCGCTCCAGGAGAGAGGAGTGGTCAGAGGGATAGAGAAGGGGAGGCCAGAGGAGATCAAGACATTAAGTTTGTGTCCTGCAAAGTGAGTCAGGCCTGAGGGAAGGCTAGAAAGGGAGAGGGAATTGCAGAGGTCGCGAAAGAGCACAGGTGAGGAACAGGGAGAATCGAGATGGATATTGAGGTCACCAAGAAAGAAGAGTTGGGTGGTTGAGGCCAGGAGGGAGGAGAGGTCTGCCCACTCAGAGAAATTAGGTGATTTGAACAGGGGGCCGGTAAAGAGTAGCAACAGTAAGAGAGTGGCTAGGAGAAAGAGAGCCTGCAGACAAGGCATTCGAAAGAGGAGTAAATCTGAGTGGGGATGATAGAGGCAGGAATCCACTCAGGAAAGATCAGGACTACACCCCCTCCGAGCCGGGTGGATCTGGGCACAGGGAGGATCTTGTAGCCTTCAGGGAGGAGAAGGTCAAAACTTGTGACAGAGCTGGCCGTGAACCATGCCTGGGTAAGACCGAGGACATCAAGGTCAAGTTCTTCCAAGAGGTGGCAGATGTCAGAGGAGTGTTTGACAGCAGGACGAGAGTTGGAGTGGCAAGATGAAGGTTTGTGCACAAGCGCGACCATATCAGATAAACTAGAATGCATTGTACTGCAAAAGAACAGGCAGGCGTCCATTAAGCGAGAGAAGGCCCAGATGGGTTCCATGTGTTAATATCCCCGCAAGAATATCGCCATACAAAAATATTGCCATATTTTTGCAGCGATATTAAGGCATGGAATCTGCGGGGGACACCCCCGCGACCCTTGCATTATTTTTAATGGAAAGGGGGACACCCTCGCAACCCCAGCTCTCAAAAATGATCCCCCCCCAAAAAATATCGCCAATGGCCGTTCCAGAAAACCATATTTATGGCTATAATATGTAGTGATACCCCCAGATGAACGACAATAGTCTGAAATGCATCAGCCTAATAGAAAACATTGACCAAACGCTTGCAGAATTAAAAAACATTTAATTGAAAATGGAACAAAAGAGAGTGTATATTATTACTTGACAAAAGACAAACATTGCAAAGGATCATAAAACCCCAAGTGGGTCCAAGGGTGTGCGGCCCACACCGATGGATAGATAGCCAAGGTTCATTTCCTCAAGTAGATATTGTGCCCTACACAATGGCACATATCAGAGGGCTGCACCCCATAATAATATCTTCTAAGTTGTCTAAAATAGAATCTACCACAAAGAGAATAAGAAAAGACTGGTGCCCACTCAATTAACCCCACAAGATGAAGAAGGTTGCCAGCCTTAAAGAAGTTCCGGGGAGGGGTACAAATCAGAGGTACGGCCTGCGGAGGTGGGGCGGGAGCCCAAGGTGGGGCAAAGGAGGAGGAGGGAAGAGAGGGTAAGGTAGCAATAGGAAGAGAGGAGGAGACAGCTGGAGATGAGAGGAAGTTGATGAGGCAAGGGAACCGCCTATCGAAGAGGAGCAGATTGGCCTGAGGGACTTGGACCATGACAGTGCCAGTGAGGTAGACATTAATGATGACTCTGGAGTAGTCAAAGGAATCCATAAGGAGTTACCAGCGGGTGCCACCATTAATGGGAGAGGAGGAGACAACCCAGCAGAGCAAAGATCATATGAGGGGTCCATAGGAACGACAAAGAGGGTGTCAGTGAGGGTCTGTCTGGAAGAGGTGCTGGAATAGGAATCAACGATGGGGAGACCTGGGTTGGAGGCCAAGATATCCTTTTAAACTTCTTACCAGACTTAGTGAGAAGGGAAGGATAGATGATAGAGAAGCAGTTGGAGTAGATGGGAGAAACAGATACCACCATGGGCGAGTAGGGAGAGGAGGCAGTGGGAGGAGTATGCAAGTACAGCGGTTGTGGAAGTCACTGGGCTAGCAGGCTACAATTGATGGCCATAGTTAAATGCAAACACACCCAAACTTGACTGAGTTAAATGAAAAACACACCCACATTTGACTTTCGAAGATCCGCAAGTAGCAAGGAGCGTGAGTAGTATGCCACTGGATGCAGTTGCCCAGAGTCATCTCATTGGGATTGGATTGCTCCGAGGGCATAACTAGAGGCGTCCGTCTCTACGATGCAAGGGCGGGTAGGATCTGGGTGTAGCAACACAGGAGCCATAACAAACGCTGTTTTTAAGGCCTGAAAACCTGCTTCCGCCGCTGCGTCCCACTGGAATGCTACCCCTTTCTTCTGTAGACAAGTAATTGGCTGCACTTTCTTGGCAAATCCTTCGATGAATCCCCAGTAGAAGTTGGCAAAACCCAACACTGTTTGCACGTCCTTCAATGATGTGGCCTTTTTTCGGACCATAGTCACACCTTCTGGCAAAAAAATAAATCCCAAAAATTCTACTGTGGTTTGGTGAAATTTGCATTTGTCGAGTTTTGCGTATAATTGGTGCTCCCTCAGGCGTTGCAAGACTGCTTTCACGTGTCCCAGGTGTTTCTCTAGACTCCAGGAATAGATGAGTAAGTCTATATAGACCACAGCAAAAACATCTAGATACCCCCATAGAACTTCATCCTGGAAGTGCTGGAAGGCGGCGGGTGCGTTACAGTGTCCGAATGGCATGACTTGATATTCGTAAAGCCCAAATCACGTCCTGAAGGCAGTCTCCCATTTGTCCCCTTCACGCACCCGCACCAGGTGGTAAGCACCTCGTAGATCAAGTTTCGTGTAGATCTTGGCCTCCCGTACTTGATCCAACAAGGTGGATATTAATGGTAGGGGATACTGATTTTTTACAGTTATACAGTTGATCGCTCTGTAGTCAATACAGTGTTACGCTCACCTGGTCTCTGCAGGGGCGTTGGGGCCCGGTTGGAGCCCTCCCTGGACTGGACTCATCTGGTTCAGGCTTCACCCCCAGCTGCGATAGTGTGGACTGCTCTGGTTGCTGGTAATATCCTTGGGAGAAGGTAAGAGTCAATGAAAATGCTGCTGTTGTATTGCCATCCCCCTCGAACCCTTCATTCCAGAGTGAGATGAGCATGTGTTTTCCCATATGATCTCACCTGTTTTGTAAGAATGAGCTCTCCGTCCTGCTTTCTGTCAGCAGTAGCACAGTTGCTGGACCAAGTTGCGTCAATGGTCCCATGTGAGTGGTGGCCCAGTCCGGCTGTGACCAATCCACCTTGAAGGTAAGTTTTTGTAGCAGTGTTTATTGTCCGTGTCCTTTTGTATTGACTTTTCCCCAATGATTATTGTCCATAATGTTGCAATGTTCTTTCTCTCCCCTATAGATGTGAAGATGGCCACGCAGAGTCGCGGTGATGGAAGCAAGTTCAAACTGTGCCCGAGGGGATAGACCCCACTAGAAGGTAAGTTGGGTTTCCGAATGGTGCGCAAGGTTTGCGTATTGCGCGGCCAAGCTTTAAACGTTTATGCAGTTGCTAACCTTGTGCGTTCTGTCTCCCTTGCAGGTTCGGCCTCACGGCGCTTGATGGTGAGCGGTTATCCGAGGACCTGTTGCCTGCCAGATGGATGGATCCGTGAGGATGCTGAGCCGGAAGGTGTTTCCCGTGCTGTTGGGCATTCGGAACAGGTAAGGATGCGAGGCGCTGCAGGCGTTGGATTTGCAGAGACAGGTAAGATGCGCGCTGTAGCTGCAGAGTGGAGATCAGGTTAGCTGCACTTCGAGCAATGGTGTAGCTGAGTCAGGTAAGTGCGCGCTGACCGAGTTCCAGAGACTGAAGAAAGCGTGCAGAGCTGAAAACAGGTAAGAAGCTGTAGACGGCGGTAAGCGTTACACTGCACACAGCAGACTAACGCAAAGCGCCAGCATGCAGGTGGGGCTGGCTTATATAGCCTGGCCCCAGCCACTGCCCTTAAGCCCCGCCTTGTTGCCCCACCTTACCACACCCTCAGACTTCTGCACGTGCTTCCAATGCTTTTGTATGGCCACGCCTGGCCTGGATGCACGTGCCTTAGGCACACTGTGTGCAGAGCACACTTTCAAATGAGCCTGGCGCAAAAGGTGCCAGGACTGGGTCCATTTGGACCCTGTAGGGCATAAAGGTAATGGTCCTTGAACAGTGGCCATGACATACAGGTTAAGTCCCTGGTTTTCTTTGGGACGAAGAATAATGACGACGATACCAGCGACGTGGAATGGTGTATGAACCCATTGGCTAGGTTTGTTTTGATGTAGTCCCTCAGGTGCTCGTTCTCAGACTCTGTTAGTGCATAGATCCGACTGCATGGCAAAGCTTCTCCAGGTTCCAAGTCGATCCTGCAATCGAAAGTCCGGTGGGGTGGCAATGTTTCGGCTTCTGCCTTACTGAAGACATCCCTATAGTCCTGATAAGCAGCTGGCAAGGTCTTCTCTGTACTCCCAATCACATGTCCGTTCCTCAGTGTCGTCAGGGTTTCAAGACTATTGGTAAGATGGCAATTCTCAGAGCAATGACTGGAAGAGAAACGCAATGAACCCTGGGTCCAGTCTACCTCGGGATTATGAACTCACAGCCAGGGCAGCCCCAAGATCATTACAAACTGAGACGCTGCAATGACATCGAATCTGATGTCCTCATGCTGCTGTGGATTAAATTCCAAATGCACCAACCTTGTTTGTTTCGTGATTAGACCTGTGATCAATGGTGACCCATCCACAGACTTCACTTCTTTATGTTCCTTATCTTCTAGGGGAAGCCCCAACTTAGATGCTAGCCCTCCTTCGATTAATTTTCCTGTTACTCCCGAGTCTACAATCAGGGACACTGGTACTTGCTGATCTTGCCAACCAATATAGCCTGAGACTGTTACATGTGCTACCTGCACTTGTTGAGTGTTTGTCAAAGATTTAATGGCGTCTTCTGGTTGGCTCGCACAGGCCACCCTCACTGGCGAGCTTTCGCGTTTCCCGGCTGGTCTCCCTTAGGCTTGGTGGGGCACTCTTGAACGAAATGCCCTGCTTTTCCACAGTAGAGACAGAATTTCTCTTGTCGCCTCTTGTCCTTTTCCTCTTTCGTCAGGGGGCCGCGAGCGGTCCCTATCTGCATAGGTTCCTCAGATGTTTTTTCGCTCTTACTGGGCTTCTGCTGTTGATCCAACTGAACCATTGGCCTTGAATCCCACTTTCTTCGGTCCTGTTTTCTCTCGCTCTGCCTTTGGTCTAGTCGCAATGCCAGGTCTATCATGGATGAACAGTTGTCGGGATGCGGGTCCACCTGCGCTATGAGGTCCTTCATTTCATCTCTCAACCCTTGATAAAATAAAGCCAAGCGCTTCTCCTGGAGCCAGTCCATCTCTACTGCTAGCCGGTTGAAAGTGGTGATGTAAGTAAACAAGTCTTTGCCTCCCTGGAGTAAGGTGAGCAGCTCCCTATCCTTAATCAACGTTGCTGCTCTACGATTACAAATCTTGCCAAACTCCTGTAAAAATGTGTCCCAGATGTACAAGAGCGCATCATCTTTAGCCACCAGGGGAATGGCCCAAGACGCAGCATCACCACCCAGGTAAGAGATTACAAAGGCTGTGCGTGCCTGGGCAGTGCGAAATATATGTAGCCTAGTGATAAAGTGCACTGACACTGCATCACAAACTGGTTACATTTTTGTGAATCCCCATGGTACCTTTCGGGCGCCGCTAACGGGAGTGGGGGCTCTGTATAAACCTGAACCTTTACGGGAGTGGGTAGTGGGTGGTCTCTGGGCAAAGGAGTAGCCTGGGCAGTGTCTTGCACAGTGAGTGTGTGCCCCTGACCGGCCAGGCTGACAAAATCCTGTCTGGTTTCTTGTAACTCTGTCTTGAGATCTTGCAGTGCGGCTAATGCATCGTCCATGGTGTCGTACTACCCAGGCGCCTGACAATACTTGGGCTTGTGCTCCTGTCAGGTTTCTTGGTCTTGCGCAGGGGTAGCACGTACACCTGCCTCCCCGTTAGGTCTTGGTGCCTGGAACATATACAATCGCAGGCCTCCGTGACCCTCCGGGTAAAGAGGGTTTGGGTCCACTGGATTGGATAGGTAGGGGTTATTAGGGAAATCGGATTGAGGATCAGGAAGAGGTAATGGATGGGTAAGGGGATTCAGGGAAAAGGTTCACCTTGTTGCCCCCTCCTGGGGTTCCTGAGATTGCAGATGCTCCACCCACTCACTCCCACACACTTGCACACTATGCCCCCAAGGCCCTGTCTAGTATGGCCTTCGGCCCTAGTAATACTGCTTTGGTACTTGGCACATTGTGTTTAAGGATTCTCTGGTGCATTACTGGCACGCTCTCACATTACATGCAAAGTGCTAATTGTTTGAACTCACAACCGGCACACCTTAAACAGGTTCACTAGTGCATTGCAATCATAAACCCACTGGTTACATGCAACGTGCTGGTTGTTGGAACACACAACTCACACACATTAACTAAAGAAACAAGGTTATGGCACTTAGTTTCATGTCGTGCAGCGGGGTACTTCTGCCATGAGCTGCTGTCCCAATGTTCAAGCCATATTGATACGGCGGAGCGCCGCTATAAAGGAACCAAAAGCATATGTGAGCTTGCGTTGCGGAACAGTATTTAAACAGAACACTTGACAAGCTACCAAACTCGCACATTGGCGGTCTACAGCATGCGAATGCAGTCGGTTTGTGGTGCTGGTTCTCCCACACTCGTTCTACGTGCATCCGAAGCTGCTATCAGTTGTGAGCACCTATGTACTCTATACACTTCCCAATGCTTTTATAACGGTCACTTTGCCCGAACGCTGCTTGCATTCCTTTCAGTTAAACCCCGAACACAATGCTCCTCCTGGAAGAGCTGCCTTGCCCGAACGCTGCTTGCATTCTATCCAAATAAACACTCCGGAATTAGCCAATGGTCAGACTTGTTAGATAAAAGCACTTATCTGTTGCTGAATGCGGGGCCTGCAGTATTCGCAGGTGGGAAACGGCCCTGTGGGTCGCAGCCAGCTGGAGCCCTCCGAACACACGTCCTCTCATGTTCTCCAGCACAAGCAGTGGTTTTCGTGCGTGCGATATGTTGGGCGTTGTCCTGAAGGGTCCTGGAGGCTTGTGATCACACGAGCCTTCTGGGAAATGTAGTTTCCTGGTCCTTTTCACACCCCAGAACGCTCTTTGTCTACACCAAGTCCTTTCCTGCATACAATACAAAGGAGCGTCTTGAAATAAAGGTGTTTGTCTTTTAGACCTTTTTCTATGGCCACACAGTTGCATAACCCTGAAATTGTCCGCTTGGCGCTTCCCACTCATGCTTGCCACCTTTGAGTCCCTGACACTTCAATTAGGTTTGAAAAATGCCTATCTAATTCTAAATCTAAAGATAGGAGCAAGCTACAACCATCAAATATTAATAATGCAGTCCTATTCAAGTCTGTTAAAATAAAAGGGCCTATCCTTATAAACCTATTGCCAATCCTAACCTCTAAATACAAATAGTGTGGCAAACAGTGTTATGCCGAGAAAAGTTCAAGAAATGATATGTCAGGATGTTCAAGCCATTGGCGTTCCCCACGTTTTCAGCATGGGACAAGGCGACACACTCAAGCTTAGCATACTCTCTGGCTCCTCTAGCACGAGGATGCAGTTCAAAACCTCAGCATCAGGGCCTTCTGTGGCAAAGTCTCTTTGCCATTCAAAGTCTCTTATTTCAGAGGGGCTGATGCAACAAACATTAAAGTTCCTATCTTCTTAGGATTTTACATGTAGACAATTTCTCAGGTGATTCACTATTCACCTCAGGTCCCCCTCCACCAGGCTCAGACCCACTTTAACACAAAACATTCAATCAGTCTCCCTCTGCCGGGCTCGGACCAATTTATCTACACAAACTTTCTTTACTGTATCAACAATGAAGACTTTCGACTGTGCATGGGATTTTGCTTGACCCGTCGCAGGGCCACTTCGATTCACAAATCTTTTCACTCTTTAAACTTCTCTTATTTCACTTCTCAGCTAGATACCTTACGGAGACCTTCAAGTGAGCACACATGCAGTGCCGGACCACTCTGCCAAAGGTATTGTATCTTGGTTTCAAAGTTCAATCACTCCTCAGCAGTTCAACTTTACTTGCGTATTTTATCATTCACGTTTTAACAAAGTACGTTCCAGCACTTGCCATACAATATTCCTGCTTGCAACCTTACCTTGGTTTCAACACAGACCTTTCTTGTTTTGGTCTCCCCAACTCACCAGCTGTACTCATTTCACAGATGCTGCTTTGTTCTTGGAGACAAGGAAGGTATCACGACGGCTGGTTCTTCTCCCCACCTTGATTATTGATGCGGGAGGGCCCTGGGTATCTGACACACAATGCAGGATTCTTCAGCCTGGTTTCCTGGTCTTACAATTCCTAATCTCAAGGTTTCTTGAAAGTAATGGTTCCTTGTCGGAAAGGTCAAGGGAATTTCCCTCCCTGCGATACCATCCTGTTTTGCTGTCTTTCTGCTCTGGTTCAGCTGCTGTCTCGAAATTGTTGCTTACTCATGCGCTTTGCATCACTCAGAGTGTGCTCTCATGCCCTGCCTTTTATTCGCTTGGGGAAGCTTAATGGAAAAATCATGGGAAACTTGATAGGAATCAAGTTTTAATAATTAAACTCTTCTCTAGTCTCTGGTCCTAATAAATTATCAAATATATTGTTTAAATCTGACATAGATTCACATGCACTTTAATATTTCCCTGTCGTCAGGCTGGGAATCCTCAGTAAAAAAGAAAAGCAGTTTTGCTTTAGCCTGAAAACTGCATTTCCCTTCTAAACCAATCACCGTCCTTTGGGCCATACTGCCCCCCCACCCCTTGTCTGTCCAAGGGCCTGAGACCTGCAGCCACCATGAGTCCAGAAACTACTGGAGAGGCCTAATCTGCAGTCTGCAATGAGTGAAGAGGTGGATGAAGGAGGGCATCATGCCCAACAGTGACTTGATGGCTCGCTCTGTTGCAGACTTTGCCGACAGGCGTTGCATCTTCCCCAGGTTGACCGTCACCCTCTACTCCGAGGGGGGTTGCCAGGCAAGTGACCGTGTTGAGTCGGGCACCCAGAAAAAGAGCGTTCTGCGATGGCTCCACGTAGGACTTCGGATAATTGATGGTAAATCCAAGATCTGTCAGCAGAAGCATTGTCTCTGCTTTGTGCCTGTTTGTCAGTGCGTGAGCGGATGAGCCAATAATCCAGATAAGGGTAGACATGGATGCCCTTGAGACAAAGATGCACCGCCACCGGAGTCAAGCACTTCGTGGGGCTGATTTTAGGCCCAAGGGTAGCACCTTGAACGGATAGTGCTGTCCCTGGACCAAAAACCGCAGGAACATCCAATGCTTTTGGTGAATGGAGACGTGAAAGTAATCGTGTTCCAGACCCATCATCACCAGGAAGTCTCGTTCCTCCAGTTGGCTGAGCACGTGCAGCAACGTGACTATCTGGAACTTCTGGTACTTGTTGAGGCGTCATAAGTTTAGGATAGGCCGCCACCCTCCTTACTTCTTCTATACCAGAAAGTATCTGTAGTACACTCTGTCGCCCCCCTTCTTAACACGGTCTGATCCTCGTCCAGCAGCTGTGCCATGTGTAGTTCTCGATGAGCCACAGGAGGAATAGGAGTACGCCTGTGTTGAAACTCCAAGGTGTGTCCCTGAAGAAGAACGTCCAGCACCCATTTGTCCGTGGTGATGGTCTTCCACTCATTGACAAAACTCTCAAGTCAGCCGCCCACTTGGGTGCGCAAGTGGGGGCTCGGATCCACGGCTGGTTCAGGCATGCGTGTGCATTTGCATCCTGGCCTGCAGGCGAGTACGCTGCCCTCCGCTGCGTAGGCCTGCGAGCGCCCTCTGCAGGCCTCTTGAGTCATGAAGCACGAGGGCTGCCGATAAGGGCCATTATACCCCTTGGGAGGGCCTCTCAGACTTCTGCTGTTGCAATGTTCCCAGTGAGTATGCCGTCTCCGTCTTAATCGTCTGCAGAGACTCATATGGTCTTGACAAAAAGGTTGTACCCATCAAAGGGCATGTCTACCACCTTGGACTGGACATTAGCCCTGAAGTTGGTGGCTTTCAGCCACCCCCGATGCCAAAGGGACACCCTGTTGCCCAGCTGGGGAAACCCAGTACCTGCGATGCCCAAGGCTACCACGATGGTGTGGTCCGACGCTACCTCAGCCTCCTGATAAAGGGTCAGGGCCTCAACCTTCTTGTCTGCCGGCAGGAAGTCCAAAATAGGTCTGAGCTTATACCACAGCTCCCTTTCGTTGCTGGATAAGATGGCCAGAGCATTAGTGGCCTTGATGGTGGAGGCTGCAGTGTAAATGATGCGCTTGTCCATTGAATCCAGTTTCTTCCCCTCTTGGTCAGGGGGTGCCATTGCTGAAGGCGATGGATTCACTGAGCGCCTCCTGGCGGTGATAGAGACCACAGAGTCAGGAGAAGGCTGTGACCTCAAGCACCTGGGGGGCGAGTGGGGAACCCTGTACTTCTTTTTCAGCCTATCATGCTTGGAAGGAGAAGTACTCTGCGTTTTCATTAAGGCCAAACCTTCCTCCCAAACAACATCCAGCAGAGGAATGGACACGATCTTCCACTCGGGTCTCCCGGCGTTGGAAGAGGAACCCCTCCTTCATCTCCCCATGGCACCAAATTGAAGAGGGTAGAGGCCCTTGATATCATGGTGTGAAAGAAACCAACCTCATCTGGAGGGAAAGCACTAGTGGGCTCGACGGTACCTAGCGGCTCTCCGTCTGCTGGTACATAGTCATTGGACTCGTTGGTATGAGTCACCATAGTATCTGTATCTGTAAATGTGCCTGTGTGCAGGGGTTTCTCCACTGCAAGGGTCAAGGCCCGATGCAGAGGTAGTGGTGGTGTCAGTTGATGCCTTGGGCCAGTCGGTTCTTTTGACTTAAGCTTTGGCCTTGACAGGCTCCTGATCAGCGGCCTTGCAGGACTCCAGGCCAAAGCCGGCACAGGTGTAGCAGGCAGCCTTTGCTGTATCTCCGATACCAGCGTGTGCAGTGTCGTAATTATGTCCAACGACCTGTCTCTGGGCATCAGCTGAGGGGTGGAAGGAACAGCCGGCAACAGCTACAGGATGTAGTGCGTCCTTGGGCTAGATGGCGGACCAGGTTCATCCCATGGAGATCCCTCTATGGACACTGTCTCAAGGCCCTTTTGATCCTAGTAGTGGCCCTCAGGCAAGTTGTTGCCAGAGCTCGTGTAGCTGTGCACCAGCTCCCTTGATGCATCCTCTGGCATCGATTCCCCTCTGTCTTGGAGGGAGTTCTGCGGGCGGTAGTCGCCCACTGTCTTTCCCGGACTCCTTCGGGATTGCAGTGATAGGAACTGCCATCATCACCGGGGCGCCTGTGGATGTCGTTGGCGGCGCTGCTGCAGCAACCGTACGCTGTGGTGGCAAGGTCAGTCGTTGGATTGCTGTCCTGATCATAGAGACCACCTTCGTTGCTAGGCCACTTTTTGAGAAAGTCGTGATATAAACGAGATTGTGGTCATCAATGAAGTGGACGTCCTGGATGATGGAGCGGTCTTCAATGAAGTCGCTGTCTTGGTTACCGATGGTGTCGACGACAGGGGGACAAGAGGAGCCACAAGAGGACCTCTCCTTTGCAGGCTTGTCCGAAGAGGGCATACAAAGCTTCGTAGGCGTTAAGGACGTACTCTTGGAGGACTCGCACTTCACTGGCAGGCTCGCCATAGATGTAGACAATGGTGATTGTGTCCTTCCCAAACTAGAACCCGTGGCTGTGGTGAACCCAGTGGGATCCAAAGCATGGAGCTTAGCCTTCTTTTAGAGCACTAGGGATGGGGCATCCTCAAAGGACTGCAACCTCTTCTCCAAAATAGTTTGCTCATGGGACCGGCCAGTCCTGGATGAGGTATGACCGTGCCCAGAGGCAGCGTCAAAGGCCTTCCCTAACTTGAGCCACGCTGCTAACCTGCTGTACTAATTCTTTTTCATCTTCTTCGAAAAACCACAGCCAATATCGCATCCCTCCTCATAATGGTCTGGATTCAAGCAACACAAACATTTGTGATGCCGATCTTCGACATACACATTTCTCAGTCCACATTTCGGCGCATATCTTGAATAGACTCCTCTTCCCCTCTGACATGGTGGAAGCCGCGAAGTAGGCTCAAGCCTGGGCCTCTCCAAACTTCAAAGAGGAGATCTTCACCGACAATGGCTCCCCACTGCCAGTAGTCAGCCTACGGTCAAAAGACGGAACAAAATCGGTCAAAAAATACTATATTGTAATGAAAAAACTCAAAACCTCAAAATGGTGGAAGAGCAAGAAGAGAGGACTCCCAACACTGAAACGTGCGGTAAAAATCTGGAGATGGCCCCCAGGCAGGGAGCTTGGTGAGACAACTTTCATTGGATGGGGGTAGTATGACCCAAAGTACAGTGATTGGTTGAGACGGTATATGCAGTTTTCAGGCCAAAGTGAAACAGTGGAATAACGGCAATGAACACAATAAGGAAAGAAAAAAAGGCTGGGAGAGATATTTTTGAGATTTTATGATAATGTTTGTGATTTTGATTAAATCTTTTCTTTTTCCATTGTATGGCATTTTAGCATTGTCTCCATTTTATATCTTTGTTTTATAAAATGAAATATACAACATTTCACACACAAGAAAAAAGTGTACAAGGTTTTATGTAAACTAACAATACAACAATAAAAATAAAAAAAGAAACTGCTTTAACCGCCTGACGACGGGGGAATATTCATGAACATATGAATCCATGCCAGACGCCATGCTGGAGAAGGGAGTGGTTGCCTATTTTATTTGAGCAGATTTTAGTAACTTATACATTTCCTGAATCATGGAGGGTCGCAGACATAGTACCGATTTATAAAAAGAGCCCAAGGTGCGACCCAAAAAATTACCAACCGATATCTATATTGGACGCAAACGGTACACGGGCAGTGCAATCTGGTAGACTTCAAACATGGCAGGTAGGGTTTTGCAAGCATATGAACACTGCTGTAAATGGTGTAATGTTGAATGGTGTAGAAATGCTAGGTTGGTCTAGAAAATAGAAGTCTATTTTTATTTCCACTATTGACTTGTTTGCCGCCTTTGGCACGGTAGATAGAAAGCTACTTTAGGTGAAATTGTGAAAATGGGTCCTTCCCGAAGGTCGACTGCGACTAATAATTGGTCAACGTGAATGAACAGGAGTCCAGGTCATGTTAAATGCTGACGGGGGGCCTATCGAACAAAATTCCAATATCTAGGGGCATCTGACAGGTGCCTTCTTGCCCACTGTTTGTTTAATCTATAAATGTGTGACATCAAAGAACTTTTAATAACAGCGGAGCTAGACTCCCGAAAACTTGACAACTAGAAAAACATATGGATAAGTTATGCAGACAACTTATTATTTGACTACTCGGACATTGGATTAAACTGACTTAACTGCTTTTAATGATTTTGTTACTACCCACTCCCTTAAAATGATAAACATGTAAAGTCAAATAATTGTTGTATCAATGAGGTTGGACCAATACACTGGATAAAATGCACGATTACAAAACTGTAAAAAGTGTGGTATGTTAACCCTGTATGTATCTATTTATCTGAGTCGCAGAGCTAGGAGGTCCTTATTAAAGTTTCAATGGAATTTGTATTACACCAAGCAAATCATGAAAAGATATGGCTGGTGCTCAGCAGAATTTTTAGATACTGTCTCTATCCGTACTCCGTTGAATATCTTAAACACTTGTTAATCTGCCCGGCATTAGCCAGAAAACACACAAAGCACTTCAGAAAATGTAATTATGACCAAACAAATGCCAGTGTTTCTCTGGTATGAGTGTTTGGCTGGTAGGACTACATCAACGGTAATAGCTGTGGTAGGTTTCTTAAACTCTTTAGAACTGAACGACCGAGTTAATATTAACAGGTTATGATCTCCTTGTGTCTCACCTTCATGGATGAAAATTGAAGTGAGATGATTTTAAGCGTGTTCTCCCTTATTAAGCAGGGATGTGGAAAATGGTTAAGAATTTTGTAGAAGAACAAGTTACTTCTTACCTGGTAACGTTCTTTCGATGGGATGTTCCTCTGACGTATTCCTTATCTTGATAGATTTACTTCCAGCTTGCTGGCCTCGGAAATGTTTTTCAGTAGAGGGCGCTGCGCGTTGACGTCCCTCGAGATGGGTTCCCTCGACAGCCTCTGTATTGGCACCGACGTCATCATGCGTATAAATGGACTCGCGCAGCGTCCGTTGCTCAGTTCCGTTTTGAAGCTTAAGAGTAGCTGTGCATGAATTGGTTATTGACCTTGAAGGAGCATAAGCTGCACCCACAAGGGAAGATTTACTGAGGGGATGGATGGGAGGGGCGATAAGGAATACGTCGGAGGAACATCCCATCGAAAGAACGTTGCCAGGTAAGAAGTAACTTGTTCTTCAAAGGGATTGTGTCCTCCGACTTATTCCTTATCTTGATAGACTCCCATAGCAGTGGTGTGTAAACGGAGGTGGGAGTAAAATTGTCATATTCCCCTTTAAGAGTGAACAGAGTGTACCACAGCTTTGCCAAATCTAGTCTCTTGGCTAGAGGAGGAATCCAGATTGTAGAATTTTGTAAAGGTATGTGCGGACGACCATGTGGCAGCTGCACATATGTCTCAAATCGGTACCCCTCTTTGGAGGACCGAAGAGGCTGCGATACCCCTGGTTGAATGGGCCCTAAGATTTTGAGGGGGCTCTTTCCCTGCCAGTTTGGAACATTCTAGAATGGCTAAAATAATCCATCTGGAAATGGTCTGTTTTGTGATTGGGAATCCTAATTTGTGCCCTCTGTAACCTATGAACAATTGTTCTGCTTGCCTAATCCTAGCAAGTCTGCTGATATAAAAACTCAATTGTGCTTTTCTAAAAACGAAGCCTCGTCAGAAGCAGAAGCGGCTCTCCCTACCCGGCATTGCGAGGTTCCTGAAGGAGGCGGGGCCGCGGCGCACTCGTGACCTCGCTCACATGACTCACGTGACTCTGGGCAGCCTCATAGGACAGAGGCTGCCGCCCGCACAGTGAATTGTGGTTTTCTAAAAACGAAGCCTCGTCAGAAGCAGAAGTGGCTCTCCCTACCCGGCATTGCGAGGTTCCTGAAGGAGGCGGGGCCGCGGCGCACTCGTGACCTCGCTCACGTGACTCACGTGACTCTGGGCAGCCTCATAGGACAGAGGCTGCCGCCCGCACAGTGAATTGTGCTTTTCTAAAAACGAAGCCTCGTCAGAAGCAGAAGCGGCTCTCCCTACCCGGCATTGCGAGGTTCCTGAAGGAGGCGGGGCCGCGGCGCACTCGTGACCTCGCTCACGTGACTCTGTATTAAGGAATAGAGCCACCCTGACTAACCCTACCATCAGGCTACTACCCCATAATAGACACTTATAGTTCCGGGCAGGAGCTGCGAGCAAAAGGGGCTCCCTGCCGAAAACAATCCGCTGCAGACCCGCAGTCAAACCAAAATGGAGCCAGAGGTACGTCCCAAAATAACCTCAAAAGATGTCCAGGAAAAAAATACATCTCACTCGGGAGAAAAACTAACTCCGGAAAAGAAGAGGAGGAGAAAGTCTGATTCGGCTCCGATGGTGTCTCCATCTATCTTACAACTTCTGCAAACACCTTATTCAACCACCAAAATACCTGTAACTCCGGCTAAGACGAACATGCTAGCCCTATCGCAAGAGGGTGAAAAGATGCCCAAAACTGGCATTTCGATCACACCGGATTCACAAGGAGAACTGGGGGAGCTTTCTGTGCTCGCACAGTCTATGGCACCGTTTAGGATGGCTGGGGACTTGAGACCAGAGGAACAGTCCATCATGGCGCGAGCTTGCTTACCGGAGCACACGCCTGCCCCTAGTACTGTCCCCGCTCCAGGGCAGGTCCCAAGACCTCAAGAGGAGCTCGACTCTTCTGAAGCAAGAAACTCCAATGTCGATAACAATGCCCCATATCGGAGAGAGGCGATACCTAATGAAGGAATCAAAACAGTGAGAACGAACGAACCTGAAATAACTCAAACGCCCATACAGCAAAAACATACTGAAGGCAAAATACAAAGCCTCGTGAAGGAAGGCAAAACAGCGACAAACTTGCTAGCTGAAAGATTTAAAAAATAACCTCATCCCGAATGCGATATCGATTAAAGCAATGATTCATGATATTAGCGAGAATTCCAAGCAAACCCTGGCTAATAAACCAGCTAGACGTTCCAAAGACGCAAGAGAGAGTGAGATTGCTGCAGTCCCGGACAAAGACTCAGAATCGGATGAAGATGCGCTGGAGAGTGACAACCTTATAGAGGTGGACCCAGAAGATTCAGAAGACTCCAATAAATAAACAGACGGCGAACAACTGAAAACCGGCTCTGGTGTTAAAAGGAAAAAAAGAGGCAAACTAAATATTCTGGTTAAAAACAGGCCTCAAGGAGGGAAAAAATCCACAAACTCAAGAACAACAAAAAACACCATGCAAAGTGAACAAAACATAAAAAAATTAAATAAAAAAGGACTGCCAAACCCTCTGCTATCTCGACCATTAAAATATTTCTTTACACAGCAGCATAAAAGAAAACAGAGCATTGACACCGAAGTGTCTGACGCAGAGATGTTGGAAATAGCAACCCAAACCGAGCCCGCACAAAAACAGAGAAGAACAGAACCGTCTGAAATGGAAAGAGACAAACAACCTCAAACAAATGGTCTTTTGCAGTAAAAAGCCTCGCTACTTACCAACGATGGACGGTCGTATATTGATAAAACAAAAGGCCTTGAGATCCCCTCTCCGGATGCCCCGAGCAGTCATAATCTTCCGGGTACCAGGACTGATATTTCCCAGGTCCAAAGCATGCTAAATGGACCCCCACAAACTATACAGGAGATCCTCGTTTCAGACAATGACCAGGAAGAAGAGGAGCCAAGAGTGGCTAAATCAAATTGGGAATCAACCCGACCAATTTTGAATCACCATGACAAAGATGATCGTCTAGCATGGACAAAGCCCCATCTGCCGAGCAGATTATCCTCTGTTCCACCCTTATCCTCGACGAAATTTGGATCATCGACAATCCCAATAGACAGACAGAACTCCAAGAAAATTAGGAGAAGGAACAGATTCCAACTCATCTACATTCCTGAGAAAACCGGACAAAACTCTAACCTCCCCGAAAAAGAGACGACTTAGTGAAATTGCTGCAGCGCTACAAAACGAATCTCCCAATAAGAAACCGGAAATGATTGCCATAATGTCGGCTATGACTATTGTTTTGGCGCCCTTCTGCAAGTTATATGAAACAATCAAAGACAATGTCCAAGACAATACAGCAATCCTCTCCAACTTAATGGCGAAACTGGTCCAGATGGACTCTACCATATCAACTAATGCGGAAAAATCGTTCAACCAGAAATTGCGATATGAAAGGAAAATTGAAGTATTGGAAACAAAAAATTGAGAGCATGGAAAAACCGACAGATGATGTACAGAAACTGCCAAATCAGAAAACAGTGTGGGAAACTAAAATAGAAACACTGGAAAAAAAGATCGAGAGTTTGGAATCCTTGAATAAAAGGTCCACAACAAAATCAATGTCCATCGAAAACGGTAGACAGGAATCTACGACTCAGGTAAATGAAAAAAACAAAACCGTGCTATGTTTGATGCACGATAATCTAGAAGGAAGGCCCTTGGTCATAGCACAAAAAACGCAATACCCGATAATTGACTTGATGGAAAAGAAAACTAATCTAAAGAAGGTTTCCAAAACATCTGCCGAAGATGTTAAGAGGGGATGTGGCCTGGGCAAATCAGTACGCAACGAAAATCCACAAGTTCCACGTCCTAAACCGGAGAAACCTGGACTCCTAAGATCGCCAAGAACAACAGAAGAATTTCTAGGAAGCTCCGACCTAGTGAATATGTCAACACACTCAGAAACAGGGCAACTGGACTTAAGTGAAGCCATCACAGAAGTGAGGGAGATAAAATCCCCGGATCAAGTGGAAATGCCCTCAGTGAAGTGCAAAAGGTACAGCAATGGATCAAGCCAAAATGACAATGCAGCTGCAAATTTGTCAGCCACACAGGCACCAACCGCCCAGACAATCGCGGAAGATAGGAAGAGGCGGACGTATGAGTCTACCATAAGAAGAACTCCTCCCAATCCACGATCTTCGCGTGAAAGAGGAGACGCTTCAAGGAGCCCACGAAAACACCACCCAGGAAAAAGTAATTTGGAAAGTCGAAAGGATCCCAATGATGAAATTCGAGTCTTCAAGTTGGAACAAAAGAAAGTGGAGAAAAATGTCTTCATTTTAAATAGACCAACAATACTCAAAATAACAAAGACAATGAAAACCTTGAGAAAGATCAGAACAGATGACTTGGTGCTTGTAGAACCGTATCATAGAGAAAAAAAGGCGAAAGCATTTCTTCACCTGAAAACAGACGTCATCAAATACATTGACAAAGCAGTCCATGATGAATTCGACCAATTAGGCTTCTCCCTGATGGAATACAAAAGGAATACGAGGACCCAACCCTCCGAATACGGAAAGACAGAAACATCAAAACGTCAATATCACTATAGATCTAGAACAGAGGATCTATACCATCAATCCCGAGGATATAAGACCCATGAAAGGCAGGAGACATACAGACGCCTGGCCTATCAAGGTCGAGGAGATAAAGACCCCGTTGATAGATTGGACAACGCGTACACAAATGAAAAATGCAATCAACGTACCAATGTCCTGCCCGATGGGACAGGGAACCACACAAGAAACAACAAAGAAGAACAGATGGGCTACAGGTCTCGCACCGGATCTCATCGTGAACGCCCAGAGATCTTAATGAATAGACGCGATAGGCATCAGGAACAAACGAAAGATATAAGTCAACCGAAAGGTCCCTGGAAATGGCTTATGTCAAACTGGTCGAAAAAAGATGACAAATAGCAACGACCAGGGTTAGCTTGCCGCAAGGATTCCATCTCTAACACCATTGATAAAAGCAGCGAGCTACCCGACAAGAAATCCTACACCCTGGGCTCATGGAACACGAGAGGCCATAGTCATCTCACTATACCAGGAGATGTCGATCTCGGCTCATATGACATTCTATGCCTTCAAGAGACCTGACTCGTTCACCAACCAGTTCTGGATGGTTTTACTGTCCTGCTCTCCCCTGCAGTCAAAGGCCTACTAGGCAGACCATCATCGGGTCTGCTTACTGCAATAAAAACAGGCACGGGACTGATTGAACCGAAAAAATGGAAACAGGCCTATGAAATGCTAATCATCGTGACTTCGCAAATTCAGGAAAAGGCAATAATGAAAAATGGCGTTCCGAACACAGTGGCTATACTTAATTGTTACTGGAACCCCCAGCGAATATCGACCAAAACCTTCTGTGATAACATCTCGGAAACCATTGACCAGCTGTACACGGAATTTGAAAAAATTGAACTTATCATATGTGGCGACCTAAATGCTAAGTGCACTGAGCCGTTCTGTGAAAACAAAGGTCGTTGCCCACAGTGGGGAGGTGTAGAGTCCTCCATCAAAAGAGGAAAAGCCTGGAATGAAGTAATCTGCAAAAGAAATGTGCAAAATGTTGCATCATTATTCCCTAATGAAACGAACAGTCCAACATGGGAACGCAACGGGTCCAAAGCAACTTTGGACTATATTTTCATCTCTAATGGTCTTACTCTCGACTGTCAAGCTTTAGGGTCCAAACCACGACCCAAAGCGACCACAATCTACTCAGTTGCACTTGGCATACTTCTACCATGATATCAAAAACGTACGACTGGAAGCTTGAGATAAATTCACAACAGACTCGGCTAAGGTTAACCGAAGAAGACATTGGAAAAATTTCCCAAGCCTGGGAAAAGAGAACAAGAGATGATATGAAGAACGAAAGGAAAGAAAGACCAAACAACCTGCCTCTACTCCTAACCTTCCAGATGAAGGCCCCCAGGAATTCGAAGAAGCCCCTGGAAACCCAACATACGTACGACAAGATGGTGGTGGAAAAAAGAAAAGCTGGGCGTCGTCTCCTGAGAATTGCTAAGAAATCAAACAGTGAGCCTGATTGGGAAAACTGGCGCATGGAAATTAAAACCTACAAGAATTGGCGAAAACAATATCGAGCCATACAATATCAAAATGACACCGAAGCTATGATGCAAAATCTACAAACTAAAAAATCAAGCAAATTCTGGAAGCTGATCAAGGAGACAAATGGTACCCAGCTGGCTTTTATGTCCAATGCAGTAGCAGAAGAAACATGGGTTCAATATTTCACTGAAGAATTTTTGGGTCCCACCATCGATCCTCAATTGTCGAAGCAGAATCCGTTATCAGTGTGGGTGGATCTGTCCAATACTACAGACATCGAAGCAGCCATACGAAACTTGAAAAGATCAAGAGCACCAGGTCCCGATGGACTAACCAATACAGATTTAAAAATGTATCCCGAAAAGTGGGCAAAAACAACAAGTAAAATCTTCTTGGAATGTGGCAGAACGAATATGATCCCCGAATCATGGCAAAAAGCGGTGATTGTCCCAATTTATAAAAAGGGACCGAGACAAGAACCTATGAGCTACAGACCCATTGCTCTCCTGGACATTCTTGGCAAACTCTATTCAGCCCGTCTTCTGGTGCACTTTCGAACATGGTTAAAAGACAGCCCAGCGAATGACCTACTTCAAACAGGTTTTCAAAAAAACAGCTGTACTACCATCAATCTCATAATCCTAAACATCTTGAAGGCTAAAGTCAAAGAGGGGGGGCCAAAGGACTATCTAGCCTTTGTCGATCTCTCAAAGGCGTTCGATAAAATCGATAGACAAAGGCTATGGAGAAAGTTGCAAGTTTGGAAATGCCCCATTAAAATACTGGAACCGATAAAAGCACTCCATTCAAACACAAAGATCAGAATTAAACTCAACCACCAAGGCGCGCTCTCCAAGGAGATCAATGTCAACCGATGAGTAAAACAGGGTTGCCCCTTGGCCCCCGTACTGCTCACAGCCTTCCTGGGAGACTACCAACACTCCGAAGAACAAATCCGCTCTTTTCCCCCCCAAAAATCGGGAAAATGGTGATTCCTCGATTACTGTATGCGGATGACATTATTGTGATCGACTAGACGAAGGTCGGCTTACAAAGAAAACTAGCCAACTTGGAGTCCTATATATCTGAAAACAATCTCGAACTCAATAAATCGAAAACAAAGGTTATGGTTTTGGAGAAAGTCCCTACCAAAAACACAAAGAATCTAAAGATCTACCTGGAGAAAACCGAAATCGAAATTGTAACCAGCTTTAAATATCTAGGGCTACAAATTGATAGCTCTGGAGTCGAAACGAGTCTTGTTAATCAAATATGGGAAAAGGTTAACAACCCAAACAAGAGCAGTGGATCGCAAATACGGCAAATTTTCCCTCATTCCAGCAATAACTTTCTACAATACTAAAGTAATTCCGGTTTTGATCTATGGAACGGAATCCGCCTTATATCTCAAACGTAATATCTGGAGCAAAATTGAAGGACAGCTCTGGAAATCAGTACTAGGTCTCCCCCATGTCGGCGATAAGGAGGGAGCTGGGGCTCATATCTTTGGCATCAAAGGTCGATCAGAGTGCCTTACGTCTCTATAGACGAATTATCATGTCAGACACCCTTCCTATCTACAACATCGTACGGGAAGAAATTGATGCATGCAAATGTGAAGCCTTGAATAAATGGGTCAAAGCCAGAAAAGATGACTTGAAAAACATCGAATGCACTGAGAAAGAGCTGAAAGAAAATCCAGAAAGAATCCAAAAAAAAATGGAACAATATGATTGGATCCTGACAATAGAACAAGCAACGGAGAACAAACTTTTGAAGCATCTCCCGCCTACCTTCAACAAAGGAAAAAAACCTTTGCAATACTGCGCTAAGTTCCCCAACAAGAATCTGAGAAATAGTGTTATGAGAGCAAGACTCAATCTGCTCCCTACTAGAGAGATTATAACAATCAGAAGATCGGGTCCCGAGAAAAGCTGTCGCTTATGTAAGAATGAGCAAACGCTCGAGACTCTAAAGCACTTACTGATAGACTGCCCAAACACGATTTAAAGCAGAAAGCTATACCTCCCCTCTTTGGCTGAAGACTTGTGGATCTTCAAAACGGATGATCTGTGGTACAGATTAATCTACGGCGAAAATAGACGATGGTCCCAAGCTCTGACAAAACTGATAGAACTAGTGTTCGCACAGATAAACAACATTCGGCGAGAGGGCGATAACATTATGAATTCAGAAGCACACTAGCTCGGACTACCCTTCCTTTGCCTTTTGGAACTAAGGTTCCCGCCCTTGACGGAGGCCTGGCCAGCCCCGACTGGGGAGGTATTTATGTATTTATTTGTTAGCTCGACGCCGGAGCCGCAAAGGTTTTGACAAAACTTAGTTTTTACTGAGTAAAGTTAAAAAAAATAAATAAATAATAATAACTCAAGGCTCGCCTTGGATCCAGCCTATGTAGCCTCTCTTCCTCTTTCCCTGGGTGGGGAGGAGGGTAGAATGAGGGTAAGGGTATCTTCTGAGTGATGTGGAATTCAGAAACCACCTTTGGGAGGAAATTAGGCTTCACTTGCAGGACAACTTTGTCTTTGTGAAAAATTGTATGAGGGGGTTTACAAGATAGGGCTTGTAATTTGCTCACCCTCCTGGCAGATGTCATAGCCACTAATAAGACAGTTTTAAGGGTGAGAAATCTTAACAAACAAGAGTGGAGTGGTTTAAAAGGAGTACCCATCAGGAAATTTAAGACTAAATTTAAGTCCCATAGGGGAACTTGGAACGGTCTCGGGGATAGACATTAGTTAACCCCTTCAGAAATTGTATTACTAAGGGTAATTTGAAATACGATGGCTCCTCTGCAGTGCGCTTGAAGATCGATAACGCGCGAGGTAGCCCTTGATCGTACCAACTTGAAGACCTGAATTCGCCAAATAAAGTAGAAAGGATAACACCATTGGTGTACCACATGAAAAGGGTTCAATATTCTTTTCTCTACACAAGCTGCAAAATGTATTCCAACGGCAGCAGTATAAAGTCTTTGCTGCTGGCCTTCTGGCTGAAAGCAACACCTCCATGACATCATCTGGGAGGTCCCAATCCTTGTATCTCAACCTTTCAGAAACCAAGCGTGAAGGTTGAGGGTTCTGATGTCTGGATGGAGAACCTGACCTCCCTTCTGTGAGAGAAGATCCTCCCTGTGTGGAAGACGAATCGGAGGGCAGATGGACATGTCCAGAAGGTCCGGGTACCACGTTCTCCTGGCCCAGTCTGGGGCAATTAGGATCATAGTCTTCTTGAATCTTCTCAACCTCCTGATCATCTGAGGAATGACAGTGACTGGAGGAAATGCGTACAGAAGCGGAAACTCCCAGTCTACTACGAACGCGTCCCCTAGAGCTCCTCTCGGGGGAAATTCCCTTGAACAAAACTGATCGCACTTCCTGTTGATACTGGTGGCGAACAGATCCACTTGAGGGGTTCCCCAAAGGGCGAAGATCTCTTGAAGGACTTCCTGAGCTATCTCCCACTCGCGAGAGACTGTGCTCTGCCTGCTCAGAGCGTCCGCTGTCAAGTTCTTCTATCCGGCAAAGTGTAACGCTCACCTGACTCCCACGGAGACGCTGACCAGGTCTGGACTGCTGCGGCCTCTTCTAAGGTGTTGCGCAGAACTCGGAAGACCGACTGGACAGGACCCCCAAATTTCACTTGTCTGACTCGCAGGAGAATCCTTCTGCAGATGGAGAAAGGGGATTAACTACCTGCGGAGTAGCGCGTCGGCCTCCCACTTCCCTCCTTCACTCTCCTCAGACCACCTCCGAAATTCCCCGTTAACTCTCACCTTAAGGTTTGAAAGGACGAGCTCTCCATCCTGCTTCTGGTGCAGGGTTGCGATTATATCCAGTTACTTCACTGGTGTTCGGATTGGTGAGGATCCAAGCTTACTTGACTTTCCTGGCAAGGTGCCGTAAGTATACTGTTGTAAAAGTTCAAGAGTTGGCCTCCTTTTCTATTTGCCTTTATATTCAGTAGTCCGTCTCTTATCCCTTTTATCACAGGTGCTGAGTGAAGATTTTGCGTAGAGGAAACAATTCGCCGAAGGTAAACTCAGGTGAGTTTATGATGGGTGGTTCCTTTAATGTCCTTATATTCACCCACTAATGCGTGTGTCTCTTTTCCCCATAGGGGCTAGGGTACGGTACTGCCGAAGAAGCGGCGCCGACCCGAGATGAGGAAAGATTCTCCCAACAATAATCAGGTAAGTCTTATGGCGAACATCTGGCTTTCCTCAATATGTTCCTTTTGCTCACCTTTTGTTCTTCTCTTCCCCCTTAGGCGCAGGTATGCGGCGGATCGTGCAGATGGTCGCTAAGGAGCACGGAGATGCCTCGTGAACAGGTGAGTGGAACGCGGCGCTGCAGCGAGCAACGCGATGCGTCTTTAAAATAAATGTCTTTCCTTAGGATCGCCGGCGTGATGACTCCGGGTAGAAGCAGGTAATGTTCTTCTCTTCACCTTTTCCCTTCTCTTCTTTCCTTTCAGGTGTTCCAGGATGGAGGCGGGCGTGGCTGGAGTCAGGATGCAGGAGCAGACAAGGTGAGCGTCCAGCTGCTAGGTGCAGAACAACGCGAAGCGTGAGCTGCTGTCTGGGCGTGGCTTAAATAGCCCCCAAAGTAGTTCCAGGTACGTATTCTTGCCCGGCCACGCCCGAGTGGCAAAATAGTCCCACAGGAAAAATAGTCCCTTTCAGGCCACAAAGAGGTCTGGATCTGGCAGCACGGTCTGCATCAGGTAAGTTCACATAAACACTCCCTTTATGAGCCTGGCGCCTATGGCGCCAGGACTGAGGTCCAAAATGAGCCTGGCGCCAAAGGCCAAAGGCGCCAGGACAGTGTCCAAAGGGCCCCTACTAGGGGTTGCTGGCCTTTTCCCTGGGAACATGATGTCTGCTTCTGGGGACGCTGGTCCTGGACTGGTTCTCCGGGAGTAGGCATCATGACAGCACTCCCCCCCCCCTCCCCCCCAAGGCCCCTCCCAGGATTGTTCTCTCCGGGGGTTTCGGTTTGTTTGGGAAATTCCGGTGGAATTTATTTATTAACCGAGGTGCATGTACATGGTCACTAGGTTCCCAAGACCTTTCCTGAGGCCCGTATCCTTTCCAATCTATTAGATAGAAAAGTTTTGACTTTGACACCTTGAAATCTAAAATGTTCTTCACCTCGAATTCAGGTTCTCCATTTATTTGGATAGGTTCTGGTGGCTTGATTAATCGGGTTCCAGGTTGTACTGGTTTCAAAAGTGATACATGAAAAACAGGGTGAATCCGCATATTAGCTGGTAGGTCGAGTTTGACGGCCACCGGGTTGATTATGGCCGTAATTGAGTAAGGCCCCAAATATTTTGGGTTAAAAGTTCGAGGTCCTTTGAGCGATAAGTGTCTGGTAGCCAGCCATACCTGGTCTCCTATTTGGTATAGAGGTGCCTCACTTCGATGGATATCAGCATTCTTCTTGTATTTTCTCTTGGCTTGCTGTAAATGTGTAGTTGCTTCTTTGAAAGCTTGAGTTATTGTAGAATGCAGATGGTCTACTGCGGGCATTTCGAGGCTTTGAGGCGAGTCAAGATCTGAGGTTTGAGGGTGATGCCCATATAAGGTATAAAAGGACTTTGCCCAGTTCCAGAATGTACCGAATTATTGTATGCATATTCGGCAATCCAAAGAATATCCTTCCAATTACTTTCAGATTGATGCAACATACACCGTAAATATTGTTCAAGGGTCTGGTTAGTCCTCTCTGTTTGACCATCGGTCTGAGGGTGGTGGCTGGTTGATAATCTTACGTCGATTTGTGCCAGCTGACAACACTTTCTCCAAAAATGGGAAATTAATTGGCTTCCCCGGTCAGAGACTAGTATGGACGGGAATCCATGTAAACGAACGATATTTTGAAGGAATTCCTTGGCTAGGAAAGAAGCTGAAGGTAAACCTTTTAATGGAATGAAGTTGGCCATTTTGGAAAATAAATCCACAATAACAAGAATAGTGTTATATCCATAACAAGGAGGCAGGTCCGTAATAAAATCCAGTGACAAGGTGTGCCAAGGTGCCGGTGGAAGGGTTGAAGTAGGCCGGCTGGTCTTTTTTTTTTTAACCTTTATTTTGGGCACAAACACCACAGGACATCACAAAGGATTTAATGTCCTTTCGCCTAGAGGGCCACCATAACTGTTGTTTAACCTTTTCTTCCGTCTTGGCAATACCTGGGTGCCCCTCTATTAGAGTATCATGATAACGAGAAATAACCAGTTCTTGTCATTCTGTGTGTGGTAGAAATAAGCGCCCTTGGAAGTAAGGTAGATCATCATTGACAGTAAAGTAAGACCCCTTTTGAATCCAATCCTGCAAGGCTGTAGGGTCCAGGAGTTGTTTAACTCTAGCTTGAATGTCTTCCAGTGTTTGTAAAGAGGTCATGCCCAGAATTCTTTGTTCGGGAATTATCAGTACAGGTTCTGAGTTTGTATCTGTTTCTCCCATTCCTATTCGGGATAGAGCGTCCGCTTTGCCATTCTTGCTGCCAGGACGGTAGGTAATTACAAAATCGAATTCAGCAAAAAACAAAGCCCATCGGAGCTGACGTGATGATTGAGCTTTGGCAGTTTTCAAATATTGTAAGTTCCGGTGGTCAGTGATCACCGTGATGGCATGTCTAGCGCCAAGAAGATAATGCCTCCAAGCCTTAAAAGCGGACTTAATGGCTAATAACTCTTTGTCAGTGATTGCATAATTGACCTCAGGTGCCGAGAATTTTCTGGACCAAAATGCTACGGGGTGCAGTTGGTTAGTTTCGTGATCTCTTTGAGACAGGACAGCTCCCATGGCTAGCTGGATGCGTCGGTTTCGACTATGTATGGGAGATCTGGACGCGGGTGTTTCAATACAGGCGCGGAGGTAAATTTAGCTTTTAATTCCTGAAAGGCCTGTTCGGCTTCCTCAGACCATTCGAAGCGTTTATTTTTCCTCAAGAGTGCAGTGATGGGTTGTACAATACGTGAAAATTCCAGGATAAATCTGCGATAGAAATTGGCGAAGCCAAGCATGCTTTGATATGATATGATATGATATGATAAGGCATTTGTAACGCGCCTATACACAAGTGTTTCAAGGTGCGACGAGGCAGGGGGGGGAACAAGGGGAGACAGACAACGATCTTACTAGGCCAGGTGTCATTCAGATCGCGCAAGTGCAAGGGTAGAGGGGAAGGGAAAAGTGCATGGGGAAAGGGAGAGGGGAAAGTGCAGTACAGGGTTATACGCATACATCATACAGGATAAATAACAAGGGCCAGCTGTTGGCAAGTGCGAGGTAAGTGCAGACAAGTGCTGGGAAGGGGGGCTGTATGGATACAGACACAGTCCCGTAGTGCAGGGGTTGCCGTGGAGGCAGTGCAGGGGAGAGTGGCTGGGCCGAGAACGGTGAATGGCCCAGTTGCAGATTCAGTGCAGTTTCAGTAGTATTAGCAGGGGAGAGGGGGAGAGAAAGCGGAGGCAAAGAGGAAGGTTTTCAGGTGCTTCCGGAACCGGAGGTGGTTCTCCTCAAGTTTCAGGGAGGTAGGAAGGCTGTTCCAGAGGGAGACCCCTGCAGTGGAAAGAGATCTGCCCCCAACTCGTTGTTTGGAGAAGCGGCTGACCCTGAGGGAGTTGGAGGCGGATGAGCGAAGAGCTCGAGAAGGAAGATATTTAGGAAGAGAGAGTTGAAGGTATTTTGGCCCAAGGCCCCAGACGGCCTTGTGGACAATGCAGAGGGTTTTGAACTTGATCCTCGCAGTCACTGGGAGCCAGTGTAGTGATTTCAGTCCTGGAGAGATACGGTCCCTGGGCTTGAGGCCAAGGATAAGTCTTGCAGTCCAGTTCTGGATGAGTTGCAAAGGGCGGAGAGTAGAGGCGGGCAGATTAAGATAGAGGCTGTTACAGTAGTCCAGCTTAGAGAGAACCAGGGCTCTAGAGACAGTGAGCTTCTGGGGGAAGGAGAGGAAAGGAAGGATACCTCTGAGGAGGTGTAGCTGGTAGTGTGACTTCTTAGATACGTCGGATATGTGAGGAGAGAAGGAGAGTGTGGAGTCGAAGATGACCCCAAGGTTTTTTGCCTTGCAGGTAGGAGTAGGAAGAGGGCCCAGAGAGGCCGGCCAGAGAGCAGCAGGGAAGGAGGGAGTGGGAGTGCCGATGAGTAGAATCTCAGTCTTACTGGCATTAAGGCAGAGGTCGTTGGCGGCACACCATTCCTGGATAGCAGAAAGACAGTCAGAGATGATAGCCTTTCACAGAGCTAGGCGATGCCCATTTGAGGATGGCATCCACTTTTCGCGAGTCCATTCGGACTCCTTTAGGTGTCAGGATGAAACCAAGAAACTCGACTTCTGTGGTATGGAAAACACACTTTTCAAGTTTTGCAAACAGTTTGTGTTGGCGCAATTTCTCAAGAACTGCCCTGGCGTGCTTTTTGTGATCAGATTCCGAAGAGGAGTACACAAGAATGTCATCGATATATACGACAACACAAACATCGATGAGTTCCCGAAGGACATAGTTCATGAAGTTTTGGAAGGCAGCAGGTGCTTTGCACAATCCGAAAGGCATCACCTGGTACTCGAATAGTCCATATTTGGTGCGGAAGGCAGTTTTCCATTCGTCGCCTTTCTTTACTCGCACCAGATGGTAAGCCCCCCGGAGATCTAACTTGGTGTATATGCAGGCATCCTTCACTTGGTCAAGAAGTTCAGGGATCAGAGGCAAAGGGTAATGGTTTTTAACAGTTATCTGGTTCAATGCGCGGTTGTCGATACAAGTTCTGAGATCGCCTTCTTTTTTTGGCACGAAGAACAAAGCCGAGGATGCAGGAGACTTTGACGGGCGAATGAAACCATTGGCTAGGTACTGATCTAAATATTGTCGCAAATGAAGATTCTCGGGTTCAGTAAGAGCATATATCCTGCTACAAAGGGGTTGTGCACCGGGCATCAGATCCATTTGGCAATCGTACGACCTGTGAGGGGGTAACGTGTTGGCCTGTTCCTTTTGGAAGACGTCTTGAAATTCTTGGTATTCCGGCGGTATTTGCAAGGTGGCAGGGGTTACTGTAGACAGGCCTATATTTGGATTTCCTGGATAACAGGTGTGTGCACAATCCGGAAAGGTTATCCTCTTCGCTCGCCAGTCAATTCGAGGATTATGTGTTTCTAACCAAGGGATTCCTAGAATTACCTGAAACTGTGGAGCCTTGATTACGTCAAACACAACAGCCTCCCGATGCCCGTCCTGACCCACTAGTGTCACCTCTGCAGTGGAATGTGTTACCGGCCCAGAGGCGATTTCGGTTCCATCTACTGTGGTGATGACCTCTTTACTGGTTTTAGGACGAAGAGGGAGGTTGATCCTGGAAGCCAATTCACGATCCACATAGTTTCCTATAGCCCCACTATCGATGTATGCCTTAATTGCACGCAACCGCCCAGGCTGTTTCGGATCTACGAGGACCATTGGCATGATGAAGTGCGAGGTCTGAGAGTTAGTTTTCAGGCTCGGCAAGCGGACCCCTACGCTTGTCGGGCGTGGTTTCCCGAATCAGGTTCCATATGGTTCTTATCCGCGGCTCCTACCGCCTTCTTCGGCGGTTTTACTGGGCAATCTCGTAAAAAGTGTCCAGAAGCCCCACAATAAAGACATAATCGCATCTGCCATCTTCTTTCACGTTCTTTTTGAGTTAAAGGTCCTTTAACCCCTCCAATTTGCATAGGTTCAGAAACATCGGCACCCTTGGGGTTAACGTGAGTCTTGACCAACACCGTGTCTCAAACTTGGACCGATCTGCCTTTCTGTTTTGAAGCCTGTGATCTAATAGGACCACTAAGTCTATATATTCCATGCAGTCTTGGGGTGGATTTACAACTTGGGCCAGGACATCCTTAAGTTCTTCACGTAGACCTCGATGAAATAACGTGATTCTTTTATCCTCTGGCCACCCAGTCTCCACAGCCAACTAATTGAAGGTTGCGATATAGGCTAAGAGATCCTGGTTACCGTGTCGTAGGGACAGAAGTTCGTTGTCCAGGGCCTGTCCCTGAGAATGCCGAGCATATAATCTTTCCATGCGTGTCTGAAAGCCTTGAAAATCCCGGAGTATTGGGTCATCTTGAGTAACCAGTGGAACTGACCAATCGGCAGCACAGCCGCTGAGATATGATAATACAAAAGCTACCTTGGTTTGGTCGTTAGGAAAGGCCCCAGGTCTGCAGAGGAAGTGCAATCGGCATTGATTCATGAATACGGCGAATCTTTTGGGGTCCCCGGCAAAACGTTCAGGTGGGGCCAACGGCATATTTCCAGGTAGATTAATTTGCACTGGGTTACTTGAAACCACTGGGGCGGGAATACCCCCTGAACCTGGTAGGGGAGTTTGTCCAGCCTGACCTTGCAGTAGCTGCCTGGCAAGGTCATCAGTTTGTTCCTTAGATACAATTAGTTCTCTCCTGAGAGCGTTAGTCTCCTGACGAGCGGAATGCACTTTGGCCCGTAATTCCCCCAATAGGTGGGCCAACTGATCAGTCTCGGAAGTCTCCATAGCGCCTGGGTGGGAAATTGTAGGAAGGCTTCGCGTTCTGTAACGCTCACCTGACTCCCACGGAGACACTAACCAGGTCTGGACTGCTGCGGCCTCTTCTAAGGTGATTCGCAGAACTCGGAAGACCGACTGGACAGGACCCCCAAATCTCGCTTGTCTGACTCGCAGGAGAATCCTTCTGCAGATGGAGAAAGGGGATTAACTACCTGCGGAGTAGCACGTCGGCCTCCCACTTCCCTCTTTCACTCTCCTCAGACCACCTCCGAAATTCCCCGTTAACTCTCACCTTAAGGTTTGAAAGGACGAGCTCTCCATCCTGCTTCTGGTGCAGGGGTGCGATTATATCCAGTTACTTCACTGGTGTTCGGATTGGTGAGGATCCAAGCTTACTTGACTTTCCTGGCAAGGTGCCGTAAGTATACTGTTGTAAAAGTTCAAGAGTTGGCCTCCTTTTCTATTTGCCTTTATATTCAGTAGTCCGTCTCTTATCCCTTTTATCACAGGTGCTGAGTGAAGATTTCGCGTAGAGGAAACAATTTGCCGAAGGTAAACTCAGGTGAGTTTATGATGGGTGGTTCCTTTAATGTCCTTATATTCACCCACTAATGCGTGTGTCTTTTTTCCCCATAGGGGCCGGGGTACGGTACTGCCGAAGAAGCGGCGCCGACCCGAGATGAAGAAAGATTCTCCCAACAATAATCAGGTAAGTCTCATGGCGAACATCTGGCTTTCCTCAATATGTTCCTTTTGCTCACCTTTTGTTCTTCTCTTCCCCCTTAGGCGCAGGTATGCGGCGGATCGTGCAGATAGTCGCTAAGGAGCACGGAGATGCCTCGTGAACAGGTGAGTGGAACGCGGCGCTGCAGCGAGCAACGCAATGAGTCTTTAAAATAAATGTCTTCCCTTAGGATCGCCGGCGTGATGACTCCGGACTCCGGGTAGAAGCAGGTAATGTTCTTCTGTTCACCTTTTCCCTTCTCTTCTTTCCTTTCAGGTGTTCCAGGATGGAGGCGGGCGTGGCTGGAGTCAGGATGCAGGAGCAGACACGGTGAGCGTCCAGCTGCTAGGTGCAGAACAACGTGAAGCGTGAGCTGCTGTCTGGGCGTGGCTTAAATAGCCCCCAAAGTAGTTCCAGGTACGTATTCTTCCGCGGCCACGCCCAAGTGGCAAAATAGTCCCACAGGTAAAATAGTCTCTTTCAGGCCTCAAAGAGGTCTGGATCTGGCAGCGCGGTCTGCATCAGTTCACACAAACACTCCCTTTATGAGCCTGGCGCCTAATGCGCCAGGACTGAGGTCCAAAATGAGCCTGGCGCCAGGACAGTGTCCAAAGGGCCCCTACTAGGGGTTGCTGGCCTTTTCCCCGGGAACATGATGTCTGCTTCTGGGGACGCTGGTCCTGGACTGGTTCTCCGGGAGTAGGCATCATGACACTAAGTGAACTGCCGATAGAAAGATTCCTCCTTGAATTGCCCAAAACCAGAGCTGCATTGCCTCTCTGCACAGTGTCAGTGATCCTACGCCTCCTCTTTTGTTGAGGTAGTGCATGGCCACTGTATTGTCCGTCATTATTAGGACATTTTTGGCAGAAAAGCATTCAGCGCTAATCTGATAGCTCTCAGCTCCAACAGGTTGATATGTAGTCTGGACTCCGATGGAGACCAACGACCGCTGATGGTCAAGTCGTTGGCATGGGCTCCCCACCCCGTGAGTGAGGCATCCGTGACTACTGTGATCTCCGGCCATGGTTGCCAAAACAGTTCTCCTCTCAAAATGTTCTCCCAACAGGCCCACCACTGAAGGTCTCGAGCCACTTTGTCCGGAGCCTGAAGGAGATCTGTCATTTTTCCTGAGAATTGCAACCACTGAGTTCTTAGTGCCCACTGGAGAGATCTCATTCTCAGGCGAGCCTCTGGCACAAGGAAGATGCAGGATGCCATGAGGGCTAGCAACCTCAAAAAGTCAAAGGCTGGGAGACGTTGGGCATTTTGAAACTTGGTGACCATCTGCAGAATATCTTGAGCCCTTACCTTTGGTGGCGAGGCTTTCCCCCAGGGAAGTGTCCAAGACCGCTCCGATGAACTGGAGTCTCTGTGATGGTATCATCTGTGACTTCTTCAAATTGAGGGAAGGAAGTGGCAGACATAACTAGGTAGTGGTAGACGTGGATCCCTTCCCTCCTTAGACTTGCAGCCACTACCGACATTAGCTTGGTGAAGACCCTCGGGGCGGAGGTCAGCCCCGAGGGTCCTATCCTATCGAAATTGATAGTGAGTGTTGCCAATTGCGAACCTCAGGTATTTCCTGTGTTTGAGCTGGATTGGCACATGGAAATAAGCATCTTGAAGGTCTAGAGATACCAGCCAGTCCTGAAGCTGAAGGGCCTGAAGGATCTGACAGAGAGTTATAATCTTGAACTTGTCCTTCCTGAGGAATTTGTTCAATTCTCATAAGTCCAAGATGGGTCTCAGTCCTCCGTCCTTCAGTATCAAGAAGTAGGGGGAATACCAACCCTTGTTCCTCTTCGCTACAGGTACTGGTTCTATGGCACCTTTCTCCAGCAGGTCTAGAATCTCCTGCAAAAGGAGCGGATCTGGAAACATCAAAGAGTTGTTCCCCGGTGGATGACCCTGAGGGGTGCGTAGAAAAGGCAGGCAGTAACCTTGGGCAACTGTCTCCAATGCCCAAGCATCTGACGTAATAGCCTGCCATTCCGTCAGATGTTGATTTAACCTGCCCCCTACTGGCGTCTTGTGAGGAGAGTCCTCAGAATGGTTTAGAGGCGGCTGATGCAGATGCCGAGGGTAAAGAGGCACCTGCTTCTGCTGCGGCTTTTGGACTTTTAACCCGTCCACCTCGGGTGAATTTTCTTTTGGCCTCTTTGAGCCGGCTGTCCTCTGCCTTTTCCGAATGCGGAATAAAAACGAAAGGACCTACCTCTCCCAGAGGTTCCTGAGGGGCGATAGGGAGTTTGACGGATTGCAGCTCCAAGGGATTTTGCTGCTGCCTTGGATGTTTGTAACTTCTCTAGGCTGTCATCAGCCTTCTTACCAAATAAAGAAGAGACGTCAAAGGGCATATTCAAAAGTCTGGCCTGTACATCTGGAGCAAAACCAGACTTTCACAACCACGCAAATCTGCAGATTGTAGTACTTGCCGCCATGGCCCTGCTGATACTGTCAGCAGAATCAATGCCAGTTTGAAGTGATTCGCACATTGCGTCTTTACCATCTTTAATGATGTTCAGAAAAGCTTTCCTTTCTTCTCCCTCCGGGAGGCAGTCAGCCGCTGATGAAGCACACTCCCAAAGTGTATGGCTGAATCTTGCGAGCATACAAGTAGCATTAATGGATTTAAGTGCCATGCTACACGCAGAAAAGACCTTTTTTGATATAGCGTCAAATCTCTTATCATCCCTGTCTTGGGGAACAGTAGGGTATGTAGATCTACTGTTCGATGAAGTTGCTGCTTGAACAACCAGACTCTCTGGATGTTTGGACAAATATTCAGGGTCAGAAGCAGATACCCTATATTTGGCAGATAGTCTTTTGTTAACTGCTGGGATAACCTCAGGAGTTTCCCAGTTGGCCGATATTTTCCTCTGTAATGCAGTATGGAATGGAACCACAGGATCTTCCTGTGGGCCTTTAATTAAGATGTCTGTAAGATCATCTTGTACAAAAGCAGGTGAAGGTGTAGACCAACCCATGAATTCTATTATTCTGGCCATTAAAGTTCTATAAGGGGTCTCAGCATGTTCCCCTGGGTCTGGGTTGGCAAATTCTACTTCTGGGGAAGTATCTAACCCACTTGCATCATGCAAAGACTCTTGAAGGCCCTTCAACCTATTTTCTTCAGAGATAAATTCCTCTGGTACAGTTGTTGTAGTTCTCTGCAACCCAAAAGGTCTTTCCTGATCAGAATCCTCACCTGCTTCATAAATAGAGGACAAGGCTCTGAAATAATCTGACCTTGGAAAAGGCTTAAAACCCATTTCTAAAGCAGAAGGGGCCAAGCTTGTAGTAACCGGTAGAGAAAACGTCGATGTTGTCGACGCGGAAGTCAAAGGCTTTGAAGAAACCGAAAAAGGCGTCGAAAAGGTATGAAGTGACCTCGAAGAAGTCGAGAGGATCGGAATCCTACTCTGAGTCATCGAGGTTATCAATGACATTCTCGAGGTCATGGTGGAAGCCCTCGGTATGACTACTGTCTGCGAGGTATTGACAGCCGTAGGTTTCTCCTTTATCGGGGTCGACATCGGCGTCGATACGACCGATCTATGCGTCGATGGGCCCTTCCACAATGGCATCGATGACTCCGATTTATGAGTCGAAGGGACCTTCGACGAAGGCGTCGATGACACAGTCTTACTGCCTTTGCTCGAGGGTTCGTGGCGCTCTCGAGCAGTTTCTTTCGCCGGGTGCAACGACTCGCAGCGTTTCGATTTTTTGGGTCTTTCACCCAGGGTATCACCTTTAGCTGTCTCCGAGGGGGTCGAGGCCGCTTTCTCGAAGACGCTAAGCATCTTTTTACAAAATTCCTCCCACTTAGCTGGAGAGCTGTGTTTTGTGGGGCAGGTGACCCTTTCCGGGGAAACAGAAGACGACGAGGAGGGAGATCTTCGACGCCTCTTTTTCGAATGTTTGGATCTCGAAGAGTGATGGGAACTGCTTCGAGACCTCGAACGAGAAGGTTTCCTGTGACGGCGAGGAGACAAATGTCTCGACTCTGCCAAGGAAACTTTCGAAGGAGTAGAAGTTTTAACAGTCTTACCTCTTTCGAGCTTCCCCTTATGCTCCTTCTAGGCTTTCGCTGTCATGGACATGCAGTCCTCGCATTCTGAACAATGGTGCTCCGATCCCAGGCACCACAAACAGATCCTGTGAGGATCCGTCAACGACATTTTCTTTCCACAATCACGACACTTTTTGAAGCCGGACCGTGGGGTCGACAGTTCAGATGAGGAAGCCATTGAAAAGAGTAAGATATACTCGAGGAATAAGTAGAATCTACTTGAATAACGAACTGAGCAACACGATTCCGAGGCCCACGAAGCGCGGAAAAACGGAACTGAGCAACAGACGCTGCGCAAGTCTATTTATAAGCATGACGACGTCGGCGCCGATTCGGAGGCTGTCGAGGGACACCATCTCAAGGGACGTTGACGCGCAGCGCCCTCTACTGAAAAAAATTTCCGAGGCCAGCAAGCTGGAAGTAAATCCATCAAGATGAGGAATACGTCGGAGGACACAATCCCTTCTAAATGCTATTTTATAAAGAAGTGTGATAATTAGTTTTAACTTGTTTATGTGAGAAGAATTTTAATAATGTTTTAAATCTGTGTACGCTTCTCTTTTCTTGATTTGTTAAAAGGTGATTTTTGCCCCAAAAAATAAACTCTCTTACTAACATGCTTATGACAAGTTTGCCTGTCTCGAATCCACCCATCTGAGCACTTGGTGGTGGCAAGAGCTCTGCCTGGATCATGTCAAACTCTCTGTACTACTTTCTCTTACAGGTTGACATGGTAGTGATAGCGGATTACAAAAAAGGACAATTGCAGGGCTAGCCACTCGCTTAGGTCTCTACCCAATCCACCCATTCGAGAGCTTTGAGGTGGCAAGAGATCCTCCTTGAACCTCTCTGCGTGGCTTAGGAAATCCGAACGGCTCTGAAATTCGGAACATAAAGTAAATATGTTTAACTTTAAACCGTGTTGCGTAACTTAAAAGTGCAGTGATATCACAGATGCCATAACTGATTACATGCAACAAACTGATTTATAAGAGGATTATTTTCTTGGAATGGGGCGTGTAGTGTAAGTAAATGATTAAATGAGTCAGTGCATGTATTTTAGCTCCCATTAGGGAAGGATGGGTGTGAACATGCGAGTCTAAATAGATAAAAGCCACAGAAAGACTACTACTATGTAAGCAGCATCTAGTTGGGAAGCTTGTGAATCTGTTTAGACTAACATGCTTTGCAAAGACTGACGAGAAGTACCTAAAGATGAAGGTAGTTGAGCTGAAAGAGCAAATATATGTTTAAGTATGGCCTGGCCCAACTGTGAATAAGCCTGTGCTTGTGTATCTACTCAATTGTGCAGTGTGAAAGTATGCACTGAGCTCCAAGTAACAGCTTTGCAAATGGCATCAAAAGGCATGTTTGCAATGAAAACTAATGTTGCTCCAGTAGCCTCTTGTGGAATGAGATTTTGGAACAAATGTGAAGGGTTTGTGTGCTAGCTTGTAGCAGCCTTGAATGCAGCATACAATCCACCATGCAATGGTAGATTTAGTGAGAGGGCAACCCGCTTGCCCTGTTGCAGAAGACAACCAGACTGGACTGCATTTACGCAGCAGATTTGTTCTATATAAAGCATGGCTGACCTTTGCACGCCAAGTGTATGCAATGCTCTCTCTCAACAGGTTTGCGGGTCTTTAAAGAAAGTCAGCAACTCAATGGACTAATTGACATGAAATTCAGAAACGCATTTCAGTGAAAAACATAGCTGGGTCAATAAAACAGACAGTTTTTGTGTATTGCGATAAAATGTTAAATCTACTAAAAGGCTTAAAGTTCACATAATGTTCTAATAGATGCCACTGCACCCATCAGGACGCATGCATGATGGCAATGCACAGGCCCAACCCAAACAACATGCACCGTGCAATGGAAATCACAGGTCATGGCATGGACGACTGCTGGTTGAGAGCTATGTGCACAGTGTAAAACAATGCATGTGTACCCCTATAGTAAATGTCACCACATTCAATTACAGAGATGGAAAACCATGTTGTGCAACAATGCAGAAATAATGCATGACCAGAGTGTCCATCAACATGCCCTTGGAAAAGAAACTCCTCCACAATGCACTGTGACTAACACCTGCCTTTGCAGGTGACTTTGAAAACCCCAAGCCATCATGGGCAATGACACCTGTGTGCAATTCACGTACCCCACAGGAAGTGTCCTACAATGAGACATGTCAGGAACAGGCTGTGCAAAGTGCGGACCTTTGGCTTGCTGAAGGGTCGTTTTTGGTGTCTACATCGCATCGGAGGGGCCTTGATGTACAGGCCACAGAAGGTTGGGCAGATATTTTTTGCCTGTGTCATACTGCACAACAGCTGCCTCAGTCGAAATGCCCCCCTAACCCCTGATAAGCACACGCCACCCCCAGAAGACAATGACTCACCACCTGCGGGTGCAGTGCTGCCACACAGTGAGCGAAAAGAGGGAAGGGATGGTTGCTTTGTGCGGCAAGGCCTAATAGACAATTTCTAATCACATCGATAATCACATGTTGCTCACATTTGTGCATATATAGAAAAAATATAACCAACCGATGCTGCAAATCACTGCTAATTTTCACCATGAATTAACTTCTTTTTCCAACTCCAAATAGTCACCAGTGAACATAGCCAAACAAGAAAGACTTAATTTAATCACAAAACGTGTAGAAAGGTCTTTTCTATATAATATGACTGTACATTCAATATACACATGACATTTCAAAGAGAGGTTCAGAATTTAGCAATAATGCATCCTAATACCAATTTCTCTTATTTGTCTAATTTTCGGAACCTAAACCATTCATCCAAAACAGTCCGGTCTACTCCTCACCTGAATTAGAGAACCTAAACAGCCTAGACAACCGAATCTGGCAATGAGTGCCAGAAAGATTAATGTTGAGCAAGTCAAGATTCATTAGATTGTGTTGGAGGCGGCTTGGCTTGACACGGCTCTACGCTGGATGTCTGACGTTGTAGGTTTATCTCCTCTAGTGGGACCAGTCGAGTCACGGAGCTCAGTGAACGTGGAAGTTCCCGCAGTCCTTAGTGCCTTCCTGTACTTTATCGATTGCCAAAGGCACTCAGTTGCTCAATAATGTCTTCTTTTTTTGCCATCGATTTCTTGGGTGGCCTGTAATTGCTGCTTGCTCGTTTGACCTGGCTTGTCTTGGCTCCTGAAATAGTGTCTCTGGGCCGCTGGAGTCCTGGCCTGTGGATGCTAGCTGGCAAAGACTGCAGTGTTGTGTATGCTTGCGGTAACAAACAATAATCTGAGCCCTTTAATCATAGCCTTTTGCGGATGGCACACACTTGATATTGAGTAGCCTTGATTTAATAATGCCCTTAGTTCTCCGCCTAAGCCCACATCTTCCCATTCCACCCTGCCACTTTTGGGGCAAGAAAGGAATCGTCTCAAGATATAAATAGCTCCCTTCTTAAAACCCCAGTTCCTTCTGGCACTAAATGTCAGCTGTCCGAAGTTCTGACACTAAGCGCCCAGAGAATACCATGACTCCAGGATAATTCCTCTCATCCCATTAATAAAGCCGACCACAAGGTAGACCTGAGCTTAGCTAAGGGTACTGCTATCGCCCCTTTTTTTACGTCTGGGTTAGAGTCAGGGTCATTTAGGAGAAGTGTCTCTGCCACTAAGGAGTCAGGGAACAAATGGGCCTGTAAGTGCTTTTCGGGATATGGCTGGTTAGAAATATAATTGGTGCTGCCGAAAGTTCTGCACATGTCCTGACTTTAATAATGCAGATTCCTTTCAAAAGGACGGAGGATGAGATTTTAGAAACCTCGGAGAAGCCCTCTATGATCTTGAAGGGGGTGGATGATTTAATCAACTCAAGGACATGGTTACATATTAAGGAGCACTTTATTCAGGATCTTGATGCATGTACAAGTGTGTTAGAACGTCATGCCTGGATTGACTCTTTGGTCAAAAGAGCGCCTATGGTACATCATTTGGCTGTGGATAAGTCTTGTCAAACTGATAACACCTGGAATCGGGCCTACCCATATTGTCAAATGAACTCTCAAGAGTTTCCAGGCATTGATACTCATCTACGGGACTCTAAGTACTTGGGGTGTCAGCAGACGCAACAAGCAAGGTACCCCTCTGGATTGGATGTAAAAACTCTTAGTGGTGTTATGTTACAAGCGGGAAAACCTGTTAGTTCAGGGACTTTGTTAAATGCATCATCTATTCTTTCTTATACAAAGGATATTCACAGAAAAAAATCTCAAATGGCAAGGATTGCTGATACAAATGTAAGGAAGTTTGCTATGGACACTAGGAATGTTATAATTAATAATGTTGAGAAACCTGAGGGTCCAGAGTCAAGAGAGTCACTAAAAAACAAAATCTTGGCCTGGCTACATCATAGAGTAAGCCAAAACTGTCAGAACGGAGGACCTGACAGTCGTGCACAGGGTACAGATTAGCAATTGGTGTACAACAGATAATACAGATTGTATAGTTCTAGCTTGCGGTCAAAGTAACGTCAAAGTAACCTCCCTTTGTTTCTGAAACTAAGCAAAAGTTAAAGTTTGTTGAACATGTCCTCTCCTACCAAACAGACTTATTTTGAACTTACTTTTTTAATGACATGTGTGCGCTCCCCCTTTTTTCTTTTTTATTCAATGTTTTTGTTAGCTAATCATGTGGTCGGATTTATATATGTGATGTTCGTATTCATTTATGTTCTGTTGTCAGTGTAATAAGGCTTGCAAAAAAATACACGACATTACAAAGAGGTTCAGAATTGAGCAGAAATGCATCCTAAAAGCAATTTCTCTTACTTTTCTAATTTTCTGAACCTAAACCATTCATCCAAAACAGTCCTGTCTACTCCTCGCCTGAATTAGACAACCTAAACAGCCTAGACAACCTAATCAGCCCTAGACAACCTTAATGAGCTTATACTAGTTTCAACGTATGTGGGGGTGCTTGACTTGTTGATTCGAGTTGCATAGATCAAAAAATATATCAGTTTCTTACACTCCGGATAGATGTGAAACTGACTGGTCACTCGGAAGGAAGCCCACGCACGTCTTCTTCAGAGCAACAGTATGCAAGTGTGTGACTCTAAAAAGAAACATGTACTGCACAACATCTACCTCAGGCTAAATGTCCCCCTGCCCCATGAAGAGCACGTGCCAGCCCCAGAAGACGACTCACCACCTGCATATTCTATGCAGTGCTCCCAAACAGTGAGCGGAAGGAGGGAAGAGATGGTCGCTATTTGTGCAACAAGGACTAATAGACAATGAATACTGATCACATCGATTACCACATGTTGCTCACCTTTGTAGATAGAGACACACTGAAGAAACCAGTCACACAAAAAGGAATATCCTGGCATTGCTTCAAGTGAAATATATTTATATACGTACGTGTGAAGGAACCATCCCCAACACCCCCACCCACCTTTCCCCTCCCCAACACACCCATGCCCTGCCGCCTCCCTGTCCGTAACACACCCATGCCCTTCCAGCTCCCTTGGGCCCATGTACAGAGTGCAATGTCAAGTCACTTGCATGGCCTTTTGCCATTGCAAGCCTCTCCAGCACTGTTGGAGCCATATGGCACAATGAGCAGTGCCTTGGGTTGCTGGGCACGGATCCCTCTGTGATGGTGATGGAGGCGGACTGGTCCTACTCAGGCCCCTTGGTGTGTTGGAGTGTCAGGAGTATGCTGGCCTGGATTCCCCTAGCAAAAGCTAAAATGACCCCTGTCATCTCCTTCACCATCTGTCCCACGACAGCCAGGGCAACAGATGTAACTGCAGATTGTCGTCGATCCATGGCCCTTGCAATTCTCTGTGAGGTGCCCTGGACAGAATCTCGGATAGCCTGCATGTGTTGCACTTGTGTGTCTGTCAGTGTTTCCATGTGCACCTGTCCCTGCTCAATAGTGTCCAGCATTCTTGATTCCTGTGTATGCTGCACTATGCATTGTGGGCTGTGGGCTACGGGAAGGGCTGCGGTTGAAGCAGTGATAGCTGTAGGCCCTGCCACCTAGACTTCCATCCGTGTTACCCTCTGACTCCAGGTCACGCTGACCATGTGGGTGGCGGTCATACTAGGGCGACAAGGGGGTGTTATCAGCCATTGGGTGGGTACTGTTGCAGCCTCTTGTACGCGCGTGCATGCATCTGGCTCCCCTGTAACAAACACAGTGGCTGGTTGTTGGGTGGCAGTTGCAGCCGCCCCGGGTGCAGCACCAGCAGCTGTGTCGGCATCGCTGCCATTGGGTGTTGAGCCAACGCTGGCATGTGCGCCGCTGCTGGGTTCTGGTGTCTCACTCCTGCCCTTCCTCCTTCATTCCCATAGCTGGGCAGTGCAGGGGTGGAGGCTGTTGGTGTTGCAGTGTAGGCCCGGCCATGGGAGGTAGATGGGCCTGCCTTCTTCTCCTGCTGAGTCGCCTGTGAACCTGTTGGGTGGACAATGACATGTCAGTCATCATGCATACTTGTATGTGGGTTGGATCATAGCTGAATGTGCTCACATGCACATGCATTCTACTGTGCAATGGTACTTGCAGTTGCCCACCTTCCCGTGCATATGCGCATTGGGTGGTGTTGTCTTTGGGT
This sequence comes from Ambystoma mexicanum, assembly GCF_040938575.1. Classification (NCBI taxonomy): domain Eukaryota; kingdom Metazoa; phylum Chordata; class Amphibia; order Caudata; family Ambystomatidae; genus Ambystoma; species Ambystoma mexicanum. Next base: position 642,735,431 of record NC_090922.1, on the reverse strand, counting down.
GCATTGGCATGTGGCGGCACCTTCCCCTGTCCATTGGGCCCATCTATGCTGAGCAGCGCTCCAGGTCACATTTTGAAGTGGGAGTATTTTACTGCTGCCTGAAAACCTGCTTTCACTTAGCTGAAAACGAACGTTTTTCTAATCTGCATTTTGCAGAAACTGCGAGCCATCCAGGTGCTTTTGCTCGCGCGTGGTCGCTTCCTGGAGGAGGCGGGACCCGGCCAGCACACGTGACTCATCACGTGACCTTACCAGCTACAAAGCACAGAGCCAACCAGCCGAGCGGCGAATACTGCTGCCTGAAAACCTGCTTTCACTTAGCTGAAAACGAACGTTTTTCTAATCTGCATTTTGCAGAAACTGCGAGCCATCCAGGTGCTTTTGCTCGCGCGAGGTCGCTTCCTGGAGGAGGCGGGACCCGGCCAGCACACGTGACTCATCACGTGACCTTACCAGCTACAAAGCACAGAGCCAACCAGCCGAGCGGCGAATACTGCTGCCTGAAAACCTGCTTTCACTTAGCTGAAAACGAACGTTTTTCTAATCTGCATTTTGCAGAAACTGCGAGCCATCCAGGTGCTTTTGCTCGCGCGAGGTCGCTTCCTGGAGGAGGCGGGACCCGGCCAGCACACGTGACTCATCACGTGACCTTACCAGCTACAAAGCACAGAGCCAACCACCCTTGCGGCGTTAAGCCCGGCGGGGTCAAGGGCGCTGGCTGTTGTGCGGCTGTTGCGCGAGTGCGCCGCATTCTAACGTCGGAACTGAGACGGAACCTGTTTAACTTAGCATCATATGAGGTGGTAGTGAGGTAAGGTCCCACACCATATGATCTAACTACTATAACACATCCAAGACCCTACGTGAAACTGCGGGATATTACTTCCTTTGATCACGTTAGGATCGCAAAACAGGTTTCACAACAAAAAAAACACATCTTTACTCCCCGATAAGATATATTTAAGACACTATCAAGATATACAAATCCTTAGCAGCACGCACCTCTGTTCGTAGAAAGTCTCTAATCTTTCTAAGTTTTCTGAAATATTCTTTGGTATACTCTGCTTGAACTCCACTTTCACAAACAAAACACACACTACGGATTGTCTATCAACAAAACAATAAGTTGAAATGAAACTACGCAGTACAAAAGAAATGGAAGGGGCAGGGGATGGATCTTATCTAAACCAAAACGACGTAACAAGCACACCAACTATTCAACATGCTCAGGAGAATGTAAATTTAAACACCCCATTGCAAATCCAAGCACTGGTACATGCTGAAGGAAACCATAGCACACCAGTAAAAAGTCCAACAGAGAAAAATCTACATGTTGCTATAATGCAAAATTGGAAGCGGGGATTGGAATACACCATTACAACAAAAAGGATGCAAAGTAAAATAGACAACTTTTTTGGGAAAAAGCGACATAAAAGCCATAGTGACATTGAAGGTGAATCACTCATTCTTTGGGAAGACCCAAGGAACCCACAAACCCCCACGTCTAGCACAGAAATACACACGATATCAACAAATCTGGAGAAAGAAGGCCCCGTATGCCAGGAGGAGGATAAAGTGCCTTCTCCAATCCCTGAAAGCTCACAGCTAACAACAAATGGCACACAACTTTTTCAGGGACAAAGGGAAACAGACACAAAAAATGAGGAGAAAGCACAAACAAATGTAAATGCAGATACACTGAAAGCCCTGAATTTTGTTCTCAACTCATTGGTCTCAGTCTTTGAGATGTTAAAAGGAGAGGTTCAATCGCAAAATGGGACATTGTTAGAAATAACAAAAGAAATTACACTCTGCGATTCCACTCTAGTGGGTTTGGGGAATGCTATCAATACAAAATTAAGCACCCAAATTCAGGCCTTAAACCTCGAGACTATAAAGCAAGGACTCGATATCGCATCCATCCAGCAATCAATGAAGGAAAGAAATGAAACTGGAAAACAAAACAATAGACTGCTACAAGAGGTTCTACTAACTTTGAAAGGACATGCGCTCCCAACCCAAAAAGAAAAAACTCCACAAAAAACTCAGGAATACTCACTTGATGATTCACCACTTTCAGAATCCATAATGGAAGAATTTCTAAGACTTGCAATGGTACTAGAGGAAGACGTAGACGTTGGAAAAAATCCGCAAAAAAAAAAGAAGGACTTGAAAATCAAAAAAGCATTCAAAAGGGACAAATGCAAGAATCGCAAGAACTAGGAGAACAAACATCGAGAGGGAGAAGAAAAAGAAGGAATTGCCTTGCAAAGAAAGAGAGATCCAAATCCACACAACCAAAAGGAAAAAGGAAACAAAATAAAGGAATAAAGCATAATAGAAACAGAAAAGAGAAAGGAAACGCACAAGAACAAATGCGATCAACTAGGTACAGTGAAGAACAAGAAAGCATTCTAGAAGATCCTAAAGCCCCTTACAACGGCTCAAAAAAAAAAAAAACAAATATGGAAAAGGGGAATCAGAAATGTAGGACTGAAATTTCTGCAAAATCCAAAACGATTGAAGAAAAACAACTGGATGATATAGCCTTAATAACAAAAGCAAGTATTGGTTTGCAAACAGAGGAGGAAATAGGGCAAAAAGACAACCGAGAAAAAAAAATCACAGAGGATGAAAAGGAAATGAAACAGCAACTAAACCTGGAGAAATTACCAGCAAAAAACAACTTAGATACACAACACCAAAAAGAGACTATAACAAAAGCAGTTAAATGGGCTCCTATTTTCATAAAAAAAAACCTCCAGCCTGGAAAAAATAAAGCTGTTAGCAAAAATACTGCTATAGATCAATATGACAATATAAAAATTGCCCCAATTTTCTTATCAAAGAAGCAAGTGGCCATTAAGGATCCTAGATCAAATCTTCCTAAGTCATTGGCCTCAACAAATACGATGGGAAAAAACATACCCGAAGGAAATGATATTAAAATTCAAAATGGAGAAGGAAAATTTGTTAGGCTTGACACTCTCACACAACACGAGGAAAATAAAATAGGGTCCCAATACTCCTCGGTAACATGTAGTCAACCAATCCAAAATACAACGCTGGAAAACAAAATCAATAGGGTATGGTTGAGACTACGAGCGAATCAGGGTTGCCACAAAGCTTTGAATCGGGGAGAGATCTTAGACATAATACAAAAAACTGCAAATCTTCACTCCTTCAAATCTAAAGACATCGAGAGCGTGAAATTCCCACTGTCAACTGATCCATTTTTGGTTGAACTCCTCTTGTCCTCTAAAAATGCAAAAAATGATATTCTACAAAACTCAGTTGAGCTAGAATCCTACGGACTAGAGGTCTCATGCAGTGACAGGGAAAGCAATGTTATGAGTAAACAATACAACCCAATACAATCAACCAAAGGAAAAATATCCCAAAACGCGGTGATTCATACAAAGAAAGGAAATTCAGAAAAAGATCTCAAAGAAAAAGACAACACTCTTTTGCTCCTCCCAGAAATACTGACAGAAGTATTACAGAAACTGGGCCTAGGCACACAGCGTCTTTAGAAGGAGCAATGTAAATATTTTTAGTTGGAATACAAGGGGCTCAAGTGTCATTAGAAGCAAGGAAACACGATCATATCTATTTAGCCAGGGAGATGTAGTTCTATTGCAAGAAACCTGGCTGGTAAACCCACTAAATATTGAAGGATACACAGTTTACTGTCTATCAGCTGCACAAAAACCACTAGGACGTCCCTCAGGAGGACTATTGATAGCACTAAAAAATCAAATTTTTAAAAATGTCACAGAAATATGGAAAAATCCCCAGGGGATCCAAGCATGTAGAGCCGAAGTAAAATTACAAGAAACTATTATAACTTGGGTCTTTATAAATATTTACTGGAACCCTGCAACATCGAAACTAAATTTCTTCTTAGAAAACCTAGCAGCACTATTCGAACTACTAAAAACAACCTTAGTCGCGTGTAAAATCGTGATGGCAGGAGATTTTAATGCAAACTGCCTACATCCCCAAAAAGGAGGCTTAGATCGAATGTCTCAAGGGAAAATCAGTCAGGGGAAAAAATGGCAGGAATTTATGGAAGAATGGGATCTTCACATGGTAATGTGCACACTAGAAGGCGACCAAGAACCATATACAACCTGGAGAAGAGGTAATACATCCTCTGCCATAGATTATATTTTCGTTTCAAAAACCCTACATGCTTTGCCGTCTACTCTAAAAATAAAACAGGAGTTAGGCAGTGATCACAGTAGATTGGAGTTGTCATTTGAAAATATTATAATAACGGAGGCTGAAAGAGAACTTCAGCTGCTAGAAGGTAAAAAAGGAAAACTCAGAGTTACAAAATACAAAGATGGGGGAATCAAACTAAATGAAAAACTTAAAGGGCTCCCGCAACATTTTTGGAAAACGCAATGTGACCCAGAAGGATTTACCAATTTTCTATGGACAACTCTAACGCCCAAATATTTAACGGGAGAAACCAAACAGAAACATCTTCATGCCTTCGATGAACTCACACAAAGAAAGAAAAGAGAGCATAGAAAAGCTCTAAGAGATATAAAAAGAGCAGGATACTCATTTGGAAAAATGAAAATGGAGATAAGAAATCAAAAAGCAAATTATAAATCATGGTCAATTTCGCACAAAGCCCATCGGATGCAAACAGATGGCGAGCATATACTTAGCACCCTTAGAGAGAGAAACAGCAAGAACTTCTGGGAAATATTAAACAAATTCGAAGGGGACCAGACACAATCATTATGTAATCTAGTGTCAGAAGATAATTGGGTGAGATATCTGACAGAAACATTCAAGAGTAAAATCAATTATGAATTCAAAAACAAAACAGATATCCACTGGCAACTAAACTTTAAGGAGGAGGATATACTCGAAATCATAGCCAACTCATCGACATCTAAAGCTTCGGGACTAAATGGCCTAACTTATCAGGCATTGAGAAATGAACCAGTGTTGTGGTCAAAACTTGTATCCACTCTCTTCAAGGAAATACTAAAACAACGAACATTCCCAGCTTCTTGGAAAACGGCTCTCATAGTCCCCTTTTTTAAAACTGGGGATCGAAGAATAGCAAGTAACTACAGACCAATAGCATTGCTGGACATTGAAAGTAAAATCTTCATGAAACTTCTACTGAATCACATCATGAAATTGGTTGAAGAGTCCAATATTTTATCACGCTATCAAACAGGATTCCGCAAAGGCCACTCAACATCCATTAATGGCCTGATCCTAAACATCCTAAACGAACAAAAAAGAGGGGGAAAAAAACAAATAATGTACGGAGCTTGGATAGACCTTTCCAAAGCATTTGATCAGGTAGAACGAGTACTACTTTGGGAAAAACTCCGAAAATGGGGAATGCCAGAAACACTATTATCAATTCTAGTGGAGTTATATAAAAATACCAATTTGAGAATACGGCTTGATGCAATGGGACATCTCTCAAGACTGGTTGAAGTGAACAGAGGAGTAAGACAAGGCTGTCTGGGAGCGCCCCTGTTCTTCAATCTGTTCCTGGCAGACATGGGCCTTTTTTTGGAATCATCTGCTTTGTTAAGCCCAATGTTAAATGGGAGGAAGATCTGTTGGCTTGCATATGCAGACGATATAGTTCTCCTCGACAGAACACCGGTCGGCTTACAACATCTACTTGATAAAATGAATGAATATGTGGATCTAAATAAATTGACAGTTAATCCAGCCAAATCAAACATTTTGATCTTTAAACATCCACTATCAAAAACGAAATGCAGAAACTGGAACATGGGAGGAGAACAGATAAGAACCGTTGAAGTCATAAAATACCTGGGATATAACATCCATGCTCATCCAGCAATATACAAAGCAGAAAACGAAATTAGGGCGAAAGTCAAACAATTCACATCACAAATGATCAAGCTAAACTATACATTTTGCAAGTTCTCCATCCTCCCATTGGTGAAGTTCTATCTAGCCAAAGTGGTACCAGTCATCCTATATGGCTTAGAAGCAAAGCCGGATCTCTGGTTTACAAACTGGGACAATTTTGAGAGCCATCTATGGAAAAAAGCTCTGGGCCTCCCAGATTGTGCCTCTTTAAAAAGTCTGAGATTTGAATTAGGTCTAAAATCACTGAACTGTATGGCAGACTGGAAGCTCATCTCATTACATCGAGAAATAATAATGAGTAAAGACTCGACAATATATGGAGATCTAAGACACGAAGCTCTACAAAAGAGATCAACCATCCTCGCCTCACTGGAAGAGAAAACGATGGAAAGATTGGATGCAGTAGATCTAAATGAAGAGATCTTGGCCCTAAATCCACTTAAAGTAAAAAAAAGACTCGAACAATGGGACTGGATTAAAACGGTAGAAAAAGTAAGAGAAGATCCAACACAAAACATCTTCTTGAAAGGAGAAAAGAAACTCGGGTGTCTCTCCCGATATCTCCTGAAGTCTCCCAATAGGAAATTGCGTTCAGACGTCCTTAGAATGAGACTGAACCTTGTCCATTGTGGCGCTGTTCTAGTGAAACGTAACCAAGGAGCCATGGCAAAAAAACTATGCTCAGTCTGTGAAAACCCTGCCAAACAAACACTAAGACATGTACTAATGGATTGTGAAGGCACGTGGCCACTACGATTCAGACTTTTTAGAGATCTCGTGCGGAGGGAGGAAGACATAGTTACAGACTTCCTCTGGGATAGAATCATCTCGGGCACCAACGCTGCATTGATGTTTGCAGCAACTCAGGTCATAATAGAAAGTGGCCTGACAATCTAATATAAAATAAAGTAGAAGTATTTGTAAATCTGGAACCAGCAAAAATTAGGAACATTTGTCAGGGTTGGTGGATAATAATGAAATACACATGCAAATTTTATAATGTTATTATTTTGTAAAGGCTTGTGCCAAAACAAATAAAAAAAAAAAAAAAAAAAAAATTAAAAAAAAAGTATTTTACTGACCATTTTTTAAAATTGGGAGTAAAATGATTTTTATAGGAGTAAAAGTGTGTGTCCCATTTCCAAAGGGAGTATTTTATAAGCAAGTAAAAATGTAAATGTTGTAATTAATTCTTTCTTTGCACCTAGTTATTCCTACACACTAAAAAGATACATTTTTTTACTTCTTCTGATCAGGCAGTAGAACAAGTTACTTTCTTACCTGGTAACGTTCTTTCGATGGGATGGTCCGACGACGTATTCCATATCTATGACATGTAATCACCACAGCTGTGCTGCTTCGGAAACTTTTTTCGGCGTCTGCGTCCTGCGTCGATGACGTCGATGCGCCGTCGTCGAGGACCTCCTCCGACGTCCGACGTCATCCGATGTGATAAGTAGGACGCACGACGCCCGTAGCCTCAGTTGTAGTTTTTTCCCCCAGAACGTGTGACATTAGTCAACTGCCAGTCAGACACAAAGCCTTGCGGAACGTAAGCTGCAATCGCAAAAGAAATTCTGCAGCGGGGAAGGCAGGGAGGGAGCGATATGGAATACGTCGTCGTTCATCCCATCGAAAGAACGTTACCAGGTAAGAAAGTAACTTGTTCTTCGAGGGGATTGGGTCTTCCGACGTATTCCATATCTATGACAGACTCCCAAAGCAGTACCAGAGCAAGGAGGAGGGAAAGAATTTAGAATCAAAATTTAGAATGCCAATCAAATAGCAGAGCAAAGGACCGCCTTGCCAAAGGCCAGATCCTGTCCTCGGATGGAATCGAGGGAATAGTGACGTACAAATGTATGTACTGAAGCCCAGGTGGCTGCATCACAGATGTTGCGAATAGGAACACCCCTCTGCAGGGCAGTAGATGCAGCCATACCCCTGGTAGAATGGGCCCGCAAGCCAGCCGGTGGGTCCTTACCCGCCAAGCGGTAACACTCCGAGATGGCCAAAATAATCCAGCAAGACAAAGTCTGTTTCGTCACAGCTTGCCCCAAACGCTTTCCAGCGTAACCAATAAAGAGTTGATCGTCCACTCTGACCCGGGACATGCGTGAAACATAAAAGCTTAAAGCTCTCCTAGGATCAAGCCTATGGAGCCTCTCCTCTTCCTTACCAGGATGCGGAGGAGGATAGAATGCCGGAAGAACAACCTTCTGGGCCAAATGAAATTCCGTCACTACCTTCGGAAGAAAAGAAGGACGAACTCTAAGGACAACCCTGTCCTTGTGAAATACAGTGAAGGGTGGCTTAACTGAAAGTGCCTGTAACTCACTCACTCTGCGAGCGGAAGTAACCGCAACTAAAAACACAGTTTTCAGAGTGAACAGCCTCAAAGGGCAAGAATGTAAAGGCTCAAACGGAGCACCCATAAGAATCTTAAGAACAAGGTTTAAATCCCAACCGGGCACCAGGAAAGGTGACGGAGGGAACACATTAGTGTGCCCTTTCAGAAACTGTGAAATTAAAGGGATTTTAAAGTAAGAACACTCTTCAGACGAGCGCTTAAAGATGGACAGCGCCGCCAGGTAACCTTTAATGGTACCCACTTGCAAGCCCCTGTGGGCCAAAGAAAGTAAAAAGGACAGAACCATGGGGATGTCACATGCAAAAGGATCCACATTCTGAACTCTGCACCAGTCGCAGAACTTACGCCAACGGCAACGGTACAGAGACTTTGTTGCAGGCCTTCGGGCCGAAAGCAACACCTCCATCACGTCTTCAGGGAGGTCCCAATCTTTATACCTCAACCTTTCAGAAGCCAAGCGTGAAGGTTGAGGGTTCTGACCTCTGGATGGAGAACCTGACCCCCCCCCTCCCGTGAGAGCAGATCGTCTCGGTAGGGAAGACGACGTGGAGGGCAGATGGACAAGTCGAGAAGGTCCGGGTACCACGTCCTCCGAGCCCACGCCGGAGCAATGAGGATCATCCGGGAACCGAACTTCCGTAACCTCAGCAGCACTTGCGGGATGACGGGGACTGGAGGAAACGCGTACAGCAGCGGGAATGACCACTCCACCACGAACGCGTCTCCTAAGGCTCCTTTTGGAGGAAATTCCCGCAAGCAAAACCTTTCGCACTTCCGGTTGACACTGGAGGCGAAGAGATCCACTTGAGGGGTCCCCCAAAGGGCGAAGATCTCCAGGAGAATCTCCTGAGCCAACTCCCACTCGTGAGAGATCGTGCTCTGCCTGTTCAGAGCGTCCGCCGTCACGTTTTCGTCTCCGGCCAGATGAACTGCCGAGATCGAAACTTCCTGCTGGATGGCCCAGAACTCGAGCTGCATCGCCTCCCTGCACAGAGGAAGTGACCCTGCCCCCCCCTTTTTGTTGAGGAAGTGCATGGCCACTGTGTTGTCCGTCAGGATCAGGACATTCTTTCCTCGCACAGTCGGCAGAAAAGCCTTCAGGGCTAGCCTGACGGCCCTCAGCTCCAACAGATTGATATAGAGTCTGGACTCCGACGGAGACCAACGACCGCTGACTGTCAGCCCGTTGGCATGAGCTCCCCATCCCGTGAGGGATGCATCCGTCACGATCGTCACCTCCGGCCAGGGAAGCCAAAATGGAGCCCCCTTCATCAAGTTGCCTTCGACGGCCCACCACAGAAGGTCCCGGGCGACCGAGGGCGGCACCTGAACCGGGTCCGACATCCTGCCAGAGGACTGCGACCATTGCATCTTGAGTGCCCACTGCAAAGATCTCATCCGCAGGCGAGCCTCTGGCACCAGAAGAATGCAGGATGCCATTAGGCCGAGCAACCTCAAGAACTCGAACGCTGGGTGCGTCTGGGCATGCTGAAACTTGTGCACCATCTGCTGAATGTGAAGAGCCCTCACCTGGGGAGGGAAACACTGCCCCAGGGAAGTGTCGAGCACTGCTCCGATGTACTGGAGCCGCTGTGTTGGCGTCAAATGGGACTTCTTTAAATTGATGGAGAAGCCCAGCCTGTGAAGGGAGTGGCAGGTGACGGACAGATGATCCAGGACTTGCCCGGGAGAGCTCCCCCTGATCATCCAATCGTCCAGGTAGGGGTAGACGTGAATCCCCCCTTGCCTGAGATGCGTTGCCACCACCACCATGAGCTTGGTGAAAACCCTCGGGGCGGAGGTCAATCCGAACGGCAGAACCCGAAACTGAAAGTGCGAGTCGCCAACCGCGAACCTCAGGTACTTCTTGTGCTTGGGATGGATCGGCACATGGAAGTAAGCATCCTTGAGGTCGAGAGACACCAACCAGTCCTGAAGCTGAAGGGCCTGGAGGACTTGAGAGAGAGTAACCATCTTGAACTTGTCCTTCCTGAGGAGTTTGTTCAAACCGCGCCATGATGGGTCTCAATCCCCCGTCTTTCTTCGAAATCAAAAAATAAGGGGAATACCATCCCTTGTTCCTCTCCGCTACAGGCACCAGTTCTATGGCGCCTTTCTCAGCAGGGCTTGAATTTCCTGCACAAGGAGCGGATCCGGAATCTGCAAAGAGAGGTTCCCCGGTGGATTGTCCCAAGGCCTGTGCCGAAAGGGAAGACAGTAGCCGTGGGTTATGATCTCCAGAACCCACACATCTGAAGTAATGGCTTGCCACTCTACAAGATACTGTGCCAGCCTTCCCCCAACCAGCGAAGCATGGGACATGGCCTCATGACTGAGTGGTAGCGGCTGCGGCGTTACCTGAGGGCAAAGAGGCAACCGGCCGAGCGGCCTTGGCACCACGGGTATCCTGTCGTCCACCTCTGGTACCCCTGCGTTGGCCTCTTTGACTGCCAGCTCCTCTTGCTTTACTGAAGGATGAGTAATAGCGAAAGGAACCACCCCTCCATTGCTGTCCCCTAGGACGAAAAGGCGGAGGTTGGTGAACTGCAGCGCCCAACGACTTCGCTGCAGCTTTTGAGGTCTGCAACCTCTCAAGGCTCTCGTCAGCCTTGCTGCCAAAAAGGTGTTCACCATCAAAGGGCATGTTGAGGAGCCAGGACTGCACATCAGGAGCAAACCCCGACTTCCGCAACCACACAAACCTGCGTATCACGGTGCTCGCCGCCATGGACCTGCTGACGCATTCAGTCAAGTCCAACCCGACTGAACGGACTCACACATGGCATCCTTACCATCCTGGACCATAGCAAGGAAACCATCCCGTTCGTCCCCTTCGGGAATATGTTCAGCCGCTAACGCAACACAGTGCCACAGAGTGTGTGTGAAACGAGACAAGGCACAAATGGAGTTGGCCGTCTGAAGCGCCATACCACCAGAAATAAACACTTTCTTCGCCCAGCCATCAAAACGTTTGTCGTCCCTATCAGGAGGGATGGTAGGGTATGACGCCTGCTTTGCCGGGGCCGCCTGCACCACCAAACTCTCCGGAGTGGGGTGCCTGGTCACGTAGCAGGGGTCGCTCCTGGCTGGACGGTATTTTCGCGACAAGGACCTGCCCACCGCCGGAAGACTCTCCGGAGCAGTCCAAGCCGCCGCCACCCTTCTCTCTAAAGCCATATGGAACGGCAGTACCGGGTCAGTTGGGGGACCAACATCAAGGATGTCCGTGAGATCATCCTGCACAAACTCCATCCCAAGTACTCAGAAACCCTAGCCATAAGGCGCCGGTACAAGGAATCAGCATGAGAGCCAGGCTCAAGCCTACAAAACTCCACCTCCGGAGAGGTGTCCAGTCCACTGGCATCATGCAGTGACTGCCTCAAATCGTCAAACTGACTATGGCCCGAGACAATTTCATCTGGAACCTGACTAGGAACCAGGCCATCAGAATCCTCATCCGCCTCTGAAATATATTCCAGGTGGCGAAAAGACGGCACCCGAGAGTGCTTGCTCTTAACCAGAGCCTTCCTAAGGGGTTCCCCCGTGCCACGGGGTACCTCCGACACCCCGGCCTCGAAAGGCGTCGAGTGAACAGGCATCGGCGCCGAGAGGATCGGAGTCGACGTCGAGTAAATCGGCGTCGACGTCAGATGCAGCGCCGCCAGCATCGGCGGCGTCGACACAGTCCTCGAAGCCGGAGCTCCGAGCGTGTCCTTCGACCACCTGAGCGTCGACGGCTTCGACGACTTCCTCAGAGCCAGAGCCTCGAGAAAGCCTGTCGACGCCTCAGACGTCGATGTCTTCCTCGAAGACATCACAGGTGCACACGGTCTCGAACGCGTCGAGGACCGGGACCTGGAACTGGTACGTCGAGAACGAGTCCCCTTGTCCGAACGGGACCTCTCCCGTGACTCGTGCCTACCACTCTTGCGAGCGGTGTCTCTCGACCTCTCACGACCGACCCCACTCGGGGGCGCGGACGGCTTAGTACCCTGCGACTCGAGAATCGCCAGCATTTTCTTCCCGAAGGAAGCCCATTCCTCCGGCGTCGCACGGCTGGTGGGGTAAGCGACGTGCCGGGCAGAGTCCTCCGAAAAGGACCTGGAAGACGACCGGTGTCGACGCTTCCGAGAATGCCTCGAAGAGGCTGAGGAGAGGCGAGACCGACTCCTAGAAGGAGACCCACGAGACTTCCGACGATGACGCGGAGAGTCTCCTCTCGAATCATCCGTCGAAAGCCCCGCAGACTTCGACTTCCGGGGCTTGGACACCCGACCTACCGACAACTTCTTCTTACGTTCACGTAAGGCTTTGGATGTGAGCGACTGGCAGTCGATACAGTCATCCGTGTCGTGGGTCTCCCCGAGGCACCAGAGGCAGGCGTTGTGCGAGTCCGTCACCGACATCTTGGACCCACACTCCCCGCACTTCTTGAAGCCCGGACGCAGGGTCGAAGACGAAGTAGAAGACATCTTCACACGAAGGATTTTCACAAAAACGAACAGGTTCGAAGAACCGAGAAGAACAGAACTCCAAAGAGTCGAGGCGTTAACCGAGATTCACGAAGCAACACGTTCGCGGAAAAAACGGAACTGAGGCTACGGGCGTCGTGCATCCTACTTATCACATCGGATGACGTCGGAGGAGGTCCTCGACGACGGCGCATCGACGTCATCGACGCAGGACGCAGAAAAAAGTTTCCGAAGCAGCACAGCTGTGGTGATTACATGTCATAGATATGGAATACGTCGGAGGACCCAATCCCCTCGAAATAATAATACTTTCTTACTGTGTTACTACATGCAGTACTGGTCCAAATATATCCATGGAGCAGTGCGGGTGAAAGCAGGGGCACAGGGTCCTATGTGTCGCTTTCCTATTTTTTGTTGGGATTATTTATTACTCCCCATTTTTTTGTGGGAGTATTTGCCTATTTTTAGGGAGTAAACGTGGCTGATACACCCCTTATCTGTAGGGCTGATACTGAGGGACACATGCTTGGGATGGTCATTTGACCAGTGCATTGTCAGGGGAGGGGGACATTCAAGCTCACCAGCTTGACCTTGGCTGCTGACTCAGACCTTAGCACTCCCAAGTCCCTCCATGAGGATGGAGATGGCCTTCTCCAACAAGGTCAGGACAAGGGGGTCCTCGGTGCTGTGTCCTCGGGCCGATGTCTGCTGCAAGTGTTTGGACAGGAGGCTGCTGATCCTGGTCTTCAGGTTGTTCAAGCGCTTCCTGTAGTCTGCACGGTCTCGTGGCACTGTGCCCACAGTCGTGATCTTGTCACGGATGCCTGACCAGATTGCTGCCTTCCTCTGCACTGATATCTTACTATGCCGAGAGCCATGTAATTCCTCGGCATGGGCCACCACCTAGTCAGTGAGGACCTGCAGCTCAGCCTCACTGAACTTCTGCTTCCTTAGCCTCAGATCAGGCACCTTTCCTTTGGCCTTCTCTTGGGACATGATTTATCTCCCTTGTGGGTCTGAATGGCTACAGAAAGTGATGGATTGAAGGTGGATTGAGTTTTTCAAAGTGGCCACTGCAGTGCTTCCTGTTCCGGCGAAGACACCATTTCCGCCCGCAGATTGTACAGTGGTAACAGTAATTCTGCCGAATAAGGGTGGGATTACTGTTGGGAACTATGTTTTCGGCGGCAATTCCGCCGGATGGAATTACCATTGCCGCCAATTTGTGTGCGTGCTCCAACCAAGTTGTAATACAGCTGTAATTCCACCGGACACCACAGCAATTACGGTAATTCTGCTTAGGCTGAATTACTGGTGTACTCATAATGAGCCCCTAAATTTACCAGGTTACTCACCGTAGGGACCACCTTACTCCTAGTCCATAGTCCCCTTTCCTCCATACTTATGGGACATCTCTCCGTCCTGTGGGACGGGACCGGAGCACTTTGTAAAAAGCATCCACATTTTTTTCAAAAATGTGACCCTCCTTTCTTTCCTGCGCGGGGCCCGGCACGCGGCCGAAACCCCGCCCACCTTGGCTCCGCCCCGCACATCGCCCATCTTTCCTTTTCTATCGCAGGGTCAAAGACCCATTAGCAATAACAGAGGAACCTTATTAGAGGGGACGGCGGGCGGGTGTATGGAGGAAAGGGGACTATGGACTAGGAGTAAGGTGGTCACTACGGTGAGTAACCTGGTAATAACTCCTACGTCCCGTCCCCTTTCCTCCATACTTATGGGAGATTCCCCAAGCACTCCTTACAGGAACTGTGGGTGGATGGAAATACCCCTTACTGAAACAGGTTCTTCAGCACAGCCTGGCCAAACTGAGCGTCAGCTCTAGAGCTCATATCGAGGCAGTAATGCTTACAGAAAGCAGATGGGGAGGCCCAAGTAGCCGCATTAGCGATGGACTCCCAGGGAACATACTTCTGAAAAGCAACCGCGGCTGCCTTGCCCCGCACCAGGTGTGCATGGATACCTTTAGGAGGTTTCAGCTTTTGGACGGTGAAAGACTCTGTGATACAGGCGGCAAGCCATCTGGAAATAGATGCCTTAGATGCCGGCCTGCCCTGAGGGTTACCGAAGGTCACAAAAAGTTGGGAAGAACTCCAAAGCTCGGAAGTCCTGTCCAGGTATAACTTAAGAGCTCTTCGGACATCCAGGCAGTGTAGAACCCTTTCCGCCTCCGAGGCAGGGTTCGGAAAAAAGACCGGAAGGGAAATAGACTGATTCAGATGGAATTCGGTCACTACCTTTGGTAGGAAAGCTGGGTTTGTCCGAAGGACTACCTTGTCCTTGTGAAAGACCAAGAAAGGATGCTCCACCGAAACTGCCTGGAGCTCACTCACTCTCCTCGCTGACGTAATGGCGACCAGAAAGGACACATTCCAGGACACATACTTGAGGTCAACCGTAGCCATTGGTTCAAAGGGTTTATGACACAGCGCCGTCAGGACTACATTTAGGTCCCAAGGTGGGTGCGGGCTACGAACCGGAGGGTAGATGCATGTCAAGCCAGCAAAATGTCTCTTCACCACCGGGTTAGTTAGAGAATAAGAACACCGGTCTGTAGAGAGGTAAGCGGAAACCGCTGAGAGATAAGTCCTGCAAGACAGAACATGACCCCTTGACTCTGCTAGGGAGGATACGAAGGACAGCACTGTGTCAATCGTTGCCACCCTTGGGTCCAATTCTTTCTCCAAACACCAATGACCGAACATGAGCCATTTACTCTTGTATTGGGATCTGGTTGAGGGTTTCCTGGCTGCCTGGATAATGCGCATGTTATAAGCAGACAAGCCCAAACGCTCTAGAGACTTGAACTCAGGCACCATGCCGCCAAGTTGAGCGATTGTGGGGGTGCCACATCTGTTGTTCCCCTTGGTGAAGAAGATCGGGAGTTACTGGTAATCTGATCGGCGGACACACCGACAGGTGTTGAAGTTCTGAAAACCAAAACCTGGCCGGCCACCACGGAGCTATCAGCAGAAGAGAACAGTTGACAGAGCTCTTCAACTTCCAAATTGCTCGATGAACCAGGGGGAGAGGCAGGAAGGCGTAAGCTCTCATGTTGTGCCATGGAATCTCGAGAGCGTCCCCAAGAGAGGAGGCTCCCAGCCCCCCTCTGGAGGCGTACTGAGGAAGCTTCTTGTTTACCGCCGTGGCGAAGAGGTCCACCTCCGGTGTGCCCCAACGCGAGAAAATCCATGAGAGGATCTCCGCCTTCAACTCCCACTCGTAGCTGACCACTGTCCGCCGGCTGAGGACATCTGCAGTGACATTCAGCTTGCCCGGTATGTGCACTGCAAGCAGCCAGACCCCATGAAGCACGGCCCACTCCCAAATCTGGATGGACAGGTCCACGAGAGGGGGAGACTTCGTTCCCCCTTGCTTGTTTATGTAATACATTGATACCACATTGTCCGTTCTTATGCAGACCACTTTGTTGACAATGAGCGGTCTGAACGCCTTGAGCGCCAGAAAGATCGGCAGAAGCTCCAAATGATTTATGTGCAGGAGCTTGTCCTGAGGCGACCAGAGGTCCGAGACCTGAAGAAGATCTAACATCGCACCCCACCCCAAAAGGGAGGAGTCCGTCGTGATCGTCACCATGGGGCTTGGATCCTGAAACCCTGCGCCCACTGACAGGTTGCTGAGAGATGACCACCAGTCCAAGTCCACTCTCATGGAATCCGGAATCATCATCCGCTTGGAATCCGGGTCCACAGCCTGACGCCAGGAACTCCGAAGAGCCATCTGGGTCTGTCTCATTTTGAGACGAGCAAGAGGAAGAGCCAGTACACATGAAGCCATGAGGCCCAGAAGCCTCTGGAACCACCAGGCCGACATGCTCTCCGACTGCGCAAACATCTGACACGTGGCCAACAGATCCGCCATTCTGTCCCCGGTCAGATACACTCAGCAGTCGATCATGTTCCAACGAAAACCCAGGAAAGTCAGGTCCTGTGAGACCGTCATGGAGGATTTCTGCCAGTTCACCGACAGCCCAAGATGGAACACGAGCTGAAGGAGAGACTGGAGGTTGCCCGCTGCTGCCAACAGACAAGGGCTGCGTAGGAGCCAGTCGTCCAAATAGGGATACACATGGATACCCTGGAGACGAAGATAGGCCGCAATCACCGACATCATCTTCGTGAAGACACGCTGCGCCGAGCTGAGGCCAAAAGTAAGCACCCGAAACTGGAAGTGCTCCTCTCCCAAAGAGAAGCAGAGGTATCTCATGTGTGGATTCCAAATCAGGATATGCATGTACGCATCCTGAAGATCCACCACGCTGAGCCAATCGCCCATCTGCAAAGAGGAGCGAATCTGGCCGGGCGTGATCATCTTGAATTTCTCTTGGGTTAGGAAAAGATTGAACTAGGAAAGGTCTAGGATGGTGCGCAGGCCAGCCTGGTTGGGCTTGGGCACCGTAAACAGCTGGGAGTAAAAACCCTCCCCTCGCTCCCCAAGGGGAACGGGTTCCACAGCTCTGAGGTGCAGAAGTTGCTGAACCTCGGCCTTGAGGGAGGGCGAGCCCGACAGCTGAAAAGGAGGGTTGAGGGGTGGGGTAGGGGGTAAAGGTAAGCGGAAGCCCGCTCGAGTGACTGACAAGACCCATCTGTCTTCTGTGATGGTCTGCCACGCCTCCCAATGAGATGCAATGCGTCCTCCCACCGGGGTCTCGTGCGAGCGCGGAAAACCCTCATTTGGCAGGCTTATCGGTGGCGGTGCCACCTGAACCTGATGAGGAGGCTGAGTAGCGGGAGAAAAAACGCGTACGCTGTTGTCTACGGCGGTTATTCCCCGCAGGAGTATCCACTCGACGAGATTTGCGGTCGAGGAAGCCCCTAAAACCAGAGGAAGGTCGACTTTGCGACAACAGTCTTTGGGACTTGAAAGGAGCTTTAACCAGAACAGACAATGATTTAGCCGTCTGAGTGCTATATTTGGTTTTGGTGAGCTCTACATCAGTAGAAGAGTGAAAAAGCTCCTTAACATCGAATGGAAGGTCCAGAACCTTGTCTTGCACTTCCTTCAAAAACTTAGTGGAATGCAGCCACGCTTGCCGCGAGCTATCAACCCCAAGCATCCGGCCCCGAGCCGAGGTGTCTACGTGATGAGCCGCAGCCTCCAGGAGATCCTGGGCCAAGACCCTGGCATCGGAAAGGCCCCCTCTGAAATCTTCTACTTTCTCGACCGGAATGTGCTCCTCAAACTCCGACAGACCTCTCCACATCCGCATGTTAGCTCCCGCCAAAATCAATTCTGCATTGGCCTGCCTGAGCTGTAAGGCCGAATTGGCAAAGATTTTCCTCCCTAGGGAGTCCAGGAGCTTGTCCTCCTTTCCCAAGACCTCAGTAGCCGTTGCAGAGGAGGATGCTGCGGGCCTGGATTGCAACATAGCTGCAGCCACCACTGTGGAGGAGGGAGGCGGACAAGACGACAAGGCCACTTCTTCCTAAGAATGCAGCCTGTACCTCGGATCAATCTTTTTATTGACAAAAAGTCCAGAGTGTGGCTTTTCCCAAACGGACCTCGGGCAGAACATCCTTCTGCAAGAACAGGCCGGTACGCTCCAAAGGAGACAAGGTGAACGGCCCAGAAAGCACGCCCTCCTGCGGAGCGGGTGCCTCGGGCACCGAAACATCTAAGAAACTCATTGTGTCCAGCACCCAGTCATGGAAAGCTCTGATAGAGCGGGGAAGGTCCTCATTGTCCTGATCGCCTTGAGGGTCATCTGACAGGTCAGGATCCTGCTGAGCCGTGTCAGGCACTGCCTTGTCCACTGGGGACAATGGTGTCAAAGGCGGAAGCGCAGGGGGAGGCACCACGGGCAAGGGAGGCGCCGGCGGGACCACCGGCGGAACGGGTGGAGCCGGAGGCGCAGGTGTACATATCTCCTTGGTGCGCATAAGCGCTTGAAATTTACAGAAAAAGGCATCCTCAGGAGATTGTTTCGGAACCTGAGGAGGCCTCTCATGAGGTGGACAAATCCAGGGACGTAACGGGGAAGCGTGCCACACCGGCCCCTCCGCCGACGTATCCACATAAAGCAAGGGAGCCGCCCCCGCGGGCAACGAAACATTGTGCGGAACAGGCATCCAGGCGTTCCAATCATAAACCGGCCGGTAAGGATGCACACAAGGGACCTTAGGTTCACCCAAAGGACCGAACCCTACACCAGGGGCCGATGGCGTAGTTGTAGCGGTAGTACCTAGAATGGCCACCGTGGTCATGGCGGGAAAGGCCGCCATTTTGTCATCATCTGAGGGGAACTGCGGCACGTGAGGAAGTGAGGCAGGGGTCCCCGTCGATGGGTCAAGGGTTTTAATTTAAGCCTTAACGCAAGGAACCTCGGCAGAGCCGGTACTACGAGGCCTGGTATGTTTCTGTGACATACCAACCGCCAACTGAGCCTTCGAAGGAAGGGCCTCGGCACTGCCGGTAAAAGAAGAAACTTTCTTCTTTGCCCCCTCAACAGATCTGGTGTCACCACAAGAGCGGGAACGGTGAGCAACCGCTTTCACCGACAGGGCCTTGCCCGGCCCCTCAGAACTGTTGGTAGACTTAGCCTCTGTACGAGGGACCTCGGACCTAGGCCCGGTAGAAGCCTTATCGGCACGGGCCTCGAACATTCGTTCGGTAACCTCAAGCCCAGCCAAGACGTTGGGGCGCACCCCGGTTTTGTTTTTGAGGGAAGCCGAAAGAGCGGCCTCAGAGCAAGCTCCGGTACCCCACGACTCAGTAGAACCGGGTCTACAAACAGCCCCCACAGGAGGGGCCTCGGAGCGTACTCCAGTGAACACAGGCCCCTTACAGAGACCCTCGGAGAAAACTCTGGTAGAATTATTAGGCCCGACAGGCACCTCAGGGCGAACCCCGGTAACAGAGCGATCAACGGCCCTCCCGGCCCGAGAGGAACCCAGGAAGGTATCCCCCGGCCGGGGTGCTCTGAAAAGCAAAGAACTTACCGGGCGTTTTTTCTTCTCGTGGATGAACGCCTGAAAATGAGAAGGAGGAGTTTGTCCGAACACCTCCTCCCACCGCTCCAACCGACGTTGAAGTGCCCGGACTGAAAAGGAGTCACAGTAAAAACAGGAGTCCCAACGGTGTTCCGGACCCAAACACTCTAAACAAAGAGGATGGGGATCCGCCCTCGCGAAGTGACGGTGAAACGATGAACAGTCTGGAAAATCTAGTTTAAAAGACATAGACAGACTAGTAAACAAACGCTAGCGAGAGCCAGAGAGGAAAACAGGGAAGAAAATCTTCCGAGGATGCAAGTGCGTCCGGCTCCGATCCTGCGGAGAAAAGGACTGATGGGCGATGCGTGGGGCGGAGCCAAGGTGGGCGGGGTTACGGCCGCGTCCCGGGCCCCACGCAAGAAAGAGAGGGACACATTTTTGAAAAAAAGGTTGATGCTTTTTACAAAGTGCTCCGGTCCCGTCCCACAGGACGGAGAGATGTCCCATAAGTATGGAGGAAAGGGGACGGGACGTAGGAGTACGGATATAACTAACCTATATAACTAATGAGAACAATGTTAACTTTTGTAATGGCTACTATTTGCCAGCAGTATCTGTCTTAGAAAGTCTACTCCTGCAATATCTAACAAATTCAGGAGTTGGTGAATTGTGTGTAAAAATAAATATTTCACTTGACGATGTGCTGGCACACTCCTGTTAAAGTAATGACTCCATTCTATCATCAGAATTAAGATAAAAGTGTATATATGAGGGGGTTTCTATACAGCAAGATTTTATTAGCATGTAACCGAGCACCATCACTGAGTGATCACCTCAGGTCGTAGGAGAGGAAGAGTAAGCACTACGTGGTAGGATATGAGAGAGGGCGTAGTCATTTTAGCATCTTGAGATAAAATACTCCAAAACGTAAGCAGAAATCTGCAAGGTTTGCATGATAAGCAGTCTGTATAACAAACGCTTAATTAGCAGGAAGCATCGCCTCTATATATTTGCCTTTGTGCTTGTTCCAAGAGAAGGATCCGAAAGTAGACTAGAGGCAGTGGAGGCTCATATATAATGGGCAAAACGGCATCGATCCACCACCCATTATGGACAAGCAAAAGGTGGCCCAGAAAAAGCCATGGCACTCCCTTAGCTGCAATTTGAGTCATGTTAAGTTAACATTGGACCCTGCACTGTTTTTATCCTTGAGAACATATTTTGTGGAGGTCACATTATGTACCGGCGGGTAAACCTTAGCACAATCTCATTTAGAAGTCTATAGGTCTTCGAAAATATCTGTTGCTTCCATTTCTGCAAATAATTTCAAGTTAGTGCATGAAAAGGTATAAAAACCTGTATTTTGTATGGCTGTGGACTAAAAGTTTTAGAAGGGGTGTGCTGTAAAATGCATGATTTTAACGCTGTATTCCATTACTCGTGCATATTTGTCGCAAACATTTATGCCTCTCCAGTAAATAAATTCACCAATTGCCACTGACTGTAGGTGTAATGGTAGTGCCAAGCATGCAGATTCTGGAAGCTTTGTTGTGGATTTCTCTTGCTTGCCCCCAGACTGTTACTTGAAAGTTGCAGAGATACGTGTACATCGCTTCTATGCTCAAAGCATCAATGTTTCAACTACAAAGAAATAGGAAGCATCATCATGGACTCTGGTAGCTAATTGGCAATGCCTCTCAAACCTAGGCAGGTGGTCAAAAATATGCGTCTGTCATGAAAGTGTTATAACAAGCGGCAAGTATTTATTTGGTTTAACAGCATCTTATTTAATTTCATATATTACTATACATTTTCTTTGTACTGTTCGCAGCACAAGTGCAAATAATGTTGATAATTACTGCAATAATCAAAT
Organism: Ambystoma mexicanum; assembly: GCF_040938575.1. Lineage (NCBI taxonomy): Eukaryota > Metazoa > Chordata > Amphibia > Caudata > Ambystomatidae > Ambystoma > Ambystoma mexicanum. The sequence continues at coordinate 642,713,858 of NC_090922.1, read as the reverse complement.
CAAATATGTAGATGCTGCCCTTTTTGCATATTTTCAGAAAATGTACCTATCAGCAGACTTAATACAGAGTGCCGATTTTTACATGATTACCAACTGTGCAAGTGATGTCATACTATAGTTAAATACACTTGATACCGTCAATTGAAGCCTAATAGTGTGCAACAATTTAAAAACAAAGGCTGTGTGTAAGGCTGAAAAAAGTATGCAACCATAGTGTACACTGTAGATAAAAAGTTTCTAGCAAACAATTTACAAGGTCCTTCCTCCTTTTATGCAAACATTTAATAGAGAATCACTTGACAATGCGTGTTTTGGTTATTGGAGTGCATCATAAGTGTAGTCTCTAAAGTGCAGACAGTGTATGCTCTCCGAGCATATAGCATTTCAATTTAGATCACACAATACTCAACATAACCTATACACAGCACCCCACCATCTGTACAGTGCTCATGGCAATACCATAACCGAATGTGCTTACCAACATGAAATCATTTAACACTCACAATAAAAATATAAATATGAATCCAATAAACAGCTACCCTGTTTCAGAAGATTTGTCTATCCTATTCAACAACAGATGCATTGAGATTTTAAACCAATTCTATTTTCTTACATAATCTATTTTAAAAGTCCACTATGCAAACTAGGGGAGTTTCAAAACTTATTTACTGGCATCTGATTCTGCAAACCTCCAAAACCTTTTATACTGTAAGAGAACACAAAACATGAAAAGCGCAAAGCAAAAAGGACTACTTGTGACAACACTTAGTACCATGACACAACAGTTAAATAGTTGTATACTTAGAGTATCATAGTAACATTTCTTTAAATATTTAAGGCATTATTTGACATAATTGTTGTACTTTTATATAATTTGGACACATTATTTTTAATTTGTTATGTTCCCAAGAAAATCCACTAATCCCAACAGGAAATCCAGTATCATAGTTTTTCTTGTGTTTAACTGTGTGTGGATGGGGAGGCACTTTTGATGATGATTCAACTAAACAAAGAGCAATCCATGCTGGATATACTTATAAACATAAATATACACATACTAACAAACAAATAGAGAAAAGCACATACATAAACACGAGATATATATTATCAAAACGTCATTGATAAAAATTGTATTCTTCATACAGTCTTCTTCCCCAATTCTCTCAAACAAAAAACAACTGGCCTTCACATCAGAATTCCCATAGTTAGAGATTTGTGCTGCGAATGATTAACTTGGACTTGACCATGTTGGTGAAACAATGCAATACATTTGTGCAGGTTAAACTGGGTAGTGGGAAGGACAACATTTTTCCACACATACTTTTTTTCCCAACTGAAAGAAAGGAGCATTTTGGGGGCAAAGTAGACGAATCGTCTGAGGGGCAGGGTGGGGAGAGGGAAGAAAGTTGTGCATTTTCACCAGACAACATAATACAAATTGCTTTCATCTAATACATTATAAAACAATGTGCATATTAACTATGGGAAGCATATCTAGGCAGTAGTAACAGAACACCCTCTGTGAATGGTGATAAGCTTCAGACTATTTTGTTATGGGCTATCTTCTTACGAAATACGAAGGCAGCTTGCTTCAAAATATGAAGAAGTGTAACTGGATCCACATGTTCAGGAGCTTCATGCATTGCACATCATAATATACACATGTGCTGATTTTATAAGGAACAATAGTTTTTGTGGCAACCTTCACTTCAGAGAAAATACGGTACAGGACCCGAAATAACAGATATTTTGAGATCAGTTCCAATAAACCCAATCCCATTTCTAGGGTCTGTGCATGTATCACGATTGCAATGGTAAAACAAAAAAAACACAGGGGACGAATGGAAGTTGGGAGGGCAATTAACAGAATACGTATAACCTAAATGAAATTTGTATCACTAAAGGCACAAGGATTAGAATATTGCTGACTCATTTTTCAAAAAGATTATGCATGCTGGGTCCGCACTAAGTGAATGGTTCTCATCCACCATTGTCCTAGAAGGTAATGACCAACAAAAAGAAAAGGCGTTTGTGTAGACCAATGAAATAGGTAAGCGTAAAACCTTTCCCACTAAATACAAATTATTTGTCTACGCATAGAGCAAAGCAAAGGCAATTTTAAAATACCATTTTGTGACTACTCTAAGGGCTGAATGCTAACCTTCCAGGAAACAAATCATAAGGCTAAGAGCAGATGGGACACTGTTGAAAATGTTCCATTGCAGATCTTGCTCCGTTTTGTAAACATGTTTCATCCTTACTGAAGCTTGGCAGGGGATTTTGCAAGATCATGGACAACCAAGAACCACAGCCTTTCTGCTGACGTAGTTATTCTACAGGTCAATCATTCATATAAATGATGATCCTCTGCCTAGAGTGGAAGAAAACTGATAAGTGTAAAACATGTTATAATGAAAAACACTAGAGCCAGATATTGACAAAAGAGGACTAAAACTCTGTTTGTAAGGTCTCCTAACACAACCCTTAACATTGTGCTGCCATTGGGCTAGGTTTAGAATTGCAATTAACATGCAACAGGAAAAAACATGTCCTAGTGGGAAGGCCTGCCATAATACTTAGCATATTACTATATTGGCGAACATAAGTGTTAACAGTTAGCAAAAGACTATGCTAACAAAGGTGCATAGAGATAGAGTTGCTTTAAACAGTTTGTAGTAAAGTGCGAGTGTGAACTCAATTGCAAACAATGGCTGATTGACAGATTAGCTGATAAAACATTCCTTCTCCACGAGATTGTTACTTTAATGGCCCAGAAGGTAGTTACATGCTTTTCCAATTAGTAACTAAAAACCTACTTCTGATGCAGCTTTAAAAGTGGTGATTTACCCAAGACTGCAAGCATCAATGCCATTAAATGTATGGCACTCTTGCTGAGGGAAAAAAAGTTTCTTTAAAAGCCTACTTTACTTTTTTAGGGTGCCTCTTCACACGGTTTACCTTGTCCAGTACAATACTGATTTGGTAACTGGAGGAAATTGTAGGTGGCCCAAAGGTGAAACGAAAAAGACAAAGCAGAGGGCAAATGTTTTCACCATATTAGATAGCAAGCTATGAAAATTAAAATGGTTTCCATTCCGTTTTGGGTGTTATACCCGCCACTTTAGGTACGGCAGGCTTTGTTAAGGGTAAAGAACAAGTCATGGTCTTGGGTCTTCACTCAACATTGGTTACCTAAAAATGTTCATCAATATGCCACAGCAATCCAAGAACAGGAGCCATAAAGACAGCACCAAGATATGGATCAACAAAAGTAGGTTTTCCATGACTTTGTAGCTTGCACAAGAATGATCATGAATGTCACCCACCAAGCACCAAATGCACAGTTTATGGAAAACCATCACAACCCTGTTAAACTAGTACTACGTCTTAAAATGTAGCGTCAATTGATGCAAAAAAAAAAAAAAAAAAAACAGAATTCGAAAGTCTGTGCATGTTCCCCCTCGGATGATACCAGTACAAACTTCAGAATTAGAATCGATGAAGATCATCAGATAAACTTGTCCGGTGTCACAATCTGGAATCCTACAAAATAAAAATACATTTTCATTTGCCTTACTCTAGCTGCACATGCTCAGTTAAACCGATCTTGAACGGACCATGAAAGGAATATTAATCAGCAGCCCCTAAGGTCGTCTAACTTCCAGTCCACATTTCTGAAACTACAGGCAGAGTGCAAAACACAATATTTCCTTTCTTCACTTAACAATGGCACTTGTATCCTGCACCCTATGAGTGTATCCCTTTTGCATCTGACTAGGAAGTGAAATCTCAGAGTATAGGGTAGTTCATCATACCCAATGGATTTCACTAGGTGACAACTCCATAGAGCTGTCGGTTTGAGGGGCTAGCTTAAAAACAACTTTTGGCACTCCTTTCTTCTGATATTTACTTGCACATACATCAGTTCCAGACTGTTGGCCAATGGATTTTGGTTGCACATAACTGTTCTCCGCTTTTGAAACACTGATTTCTCTTTCAGGGTGAACATTTTTCACCAGCGACTTGATTAGTTCATCCAGGTCGTTGGTTTCGCAAAAAGCATTTCTGGTAATTGAGTGCCCTATTGAAACTGTAAACGAATTGTAACACTTATTGATGAGCCGTGTGGAGTTGGAAATATTATCAAGGCAACTGGTGAAATGATTGGCATCCCAGTCCATTCCTGTCCGAGAGAAAAACAAGCGTTAATGCATTTTAATTAGCGAGTTAAAATTAAATTACAGGCAACTGAGCTAACAGAACTATAAAAAAATATAATGCTCACCCCAAAAGAACAAGGCACAGCAGCCCTACAAACTAAGATGTTACTTACTACCTCCTGGCATCAATGTCCCATATACTAGTCTGTAGGCTGAGAAGTTTCTGGAAGTAAGAGGGGGTAAAAAATGCTATTGCTTTATGTCCTTTACCAGAGTTAACTATTCAGACACTGAAGCAGGCCAAATTGCGAGCTTAGCAAATTGTCCTCAACCACTTGCATAGTTGAGGAGTAACTCAAGGGGTCGAGTGGAGAGCACGGTTAACTTGCCAACAACGAAGTGAAATGTACCTTCTTCCCGCAGAAGTCTCCTTCAACTGTGGTAATTTGTCTGAAGACTAAACAGCACAGCAGGCATTGACCTGGATTTGACCGCGTCTCTGGGCTTGTTTCATTTGCGAGAAAAGTCAGGAGTCAGTGTGGAAAAAACTGGGATATCTAGTTTCTCAGCAAAGGCAAGGTACAAGAAATGTGGAGATTTTCAAAAGCATCAGTTCTTCTGAAAAGTATTTGAAATACCTTTTAACTTTAAAGTACCTTTTCAGAGAGGTGACTCTGAAAGCTCCTAAGAGATGTGGCAGGGTCACTTGTAACAAAACCCACAGAGTTGGGAAGATAAAGTCAAACTGTTTATCACATGTCAGGAATACCTTTGACATTTTGGAAGAACTAGAGCCGAGTAAGCTATGTGTCCTGTCAGTAACCCTGAAAAATGTGTAGAGTTGAATCATTGTTGATCACATGCCAGGATAATCTCTGAAATACTGGCAGGGCTTGAGCGCAGGATTCCCCCCCCATCCGCCTGAACTGGTACATTCTTCTGGAGCTATACTGCATTACATACAGTAAATTAAACATGCAATAATTATGGCAAATGAAACTACACATTTTGAAACAATGTTTATCGATTGTCTAAAGATATGCTTTCATCCTACTTTCAGAAAACAAGGTAAAGTAGAGAATTCATGGATCTTGAGCAAGTTACTTTGGCCTAGTGTTGGTGGAGCACTGGGGGGGTCGGGATTGCAAGGAGGAAAAAAGCTAAGCAATATATGCAGCCGATTCACATAGAATCCTGTTTTCAGGTGTATAGTATGCCTGGCATAAGATACACCACCGTCTTTTGACTGAAAAGAACATTATCTTCCTTACTAGCGTTTACATGACAGATTTGCTTATTGACTATAGCCTCCTTGTGCAATGTTAGCTTATATAGGGAATCAAAGTCTTTATTAACACGTCTCGTTACCTTTCTAGGTTCACCTGCACTGTGTTTAGAGTAGATCATTCATTAGCATCCGCCCTACTGCTATGCACACTGCATTTGCAGCACCATTCTAATCAAAGGAAACATCTGCTTGCTAGAAGATAATCTTACACAATACAGTTATATAACAATTTAAGACAACTAACAAAGGTACTTAAGAGCAAAACATGCTCCCTCTTACCTATAGTGAGACCAATCATCCCAAAGTAAGCCAATATGATGCAAAGGAGTTGGATTTAAATGCACAAACTAAGTTACAGTAATTTCCACCGTAGCAGCAGCAGAGAGCAGCAGCAGGAGCCAGGCTGTGAGGCTCAGCAACGCTGGGTCAGGGTGCAGTATTGTTACGTTTTCTCTGGAGAAAAGATCAGGAAGTGGAGGCAGCTGGATGAGTGGAGCCACTGACAGACGGAGCACGTCCGGGTACCAGAGCTGCCACGGCCACTCCAGAGCAATGAGTATCACCCTGCAATGAAAACTCTGAGTGTGTTGATCACACATAGCAAGGGTGGAATCGGCGAGAAGGCGTACAGGGAGAGCCTGTCCCAAGGGAACGAGAAGGCATCCCCCACACTCCTCAGCTGAGGAAACCTGCTGGCAAACCCCCAGCACTTGAAGTTGGCCACCATCACAAAGAGGTCGTTCTGCGGTTGACCCCACCTGCGGAAGAGGAGGGAATCTGCAATCATGTTCTTGGTGTCTGCCAGGTGAAATGGGACGACCAACACGTCCTAAAGAATGGCCCAGTGCCACAGGGACTGTGCTTTCAAGGAGAGCGCGGGGGAATGCGTCCCGCCCTGCTTCCTGAAGTAGAATATTGTGGTGGTGTTTTCCATGAAGATCCGCACCACATTCCCTCACAGCTGAGGTTGGAAGGATCTGAGTCCCCAGAAGACTGCCTGGAGATCCATGATGTTGATGTGGAGCTCCTTCTTCTCCGGGAGCCAGAGGCCTCTGGCGTACGACTGTCAGGTGTCGGCCCCCAACCTTCTAGGGAAGCCTCTGTGGTGTATGTGACCTTGTACTATGGGATTTGAAAAGGAGCTCCTTGCGCTAGATGTGGGTGCACCCCCCCACCATCGTAGAGCTTGCTGGAACTTGTGGGGGAGGGCAATCTTGTCCATCAAAGTGCTCGTGACCTGCAGCCACTGTGCATCCAGAAACTCTTGAAGAGGCCTCATCTAGAGCCTGCAGAAAGGAACGAGGTGGATGCAGGAGGACATCATGCCTAATAGTGACTATGGTTTGTACTGTTGCTGATTGCGCCGACAGGCGCTGCACCTTCCCCAGGATGGACATTACCCTCTCCTCCAAGGGGGTCACCATTCATGTCACCGTGTTGAGACGTGCGCCCAGGAACAGCCTTCTGCGATGGCTCCACGCAACACTTAGGATAAATGATGGAGAATCCGAGATCCGCCGGCAGTCATATTTCTCTGCAGCGTCGCTTGTTCGCTTGCGCACGGCAACGCATTAGCCATTAGTATAGGTAAGGATGGACACCCTTGAGATGCAGATGTGCCACCACTGGGGCCAAGCATTTTGTGAACACACTTGGCACCGATTTCAGGCCAAAGGGTAAATCCTTGAACTGATAGTGCCTTCCCTGGACCACAAACCGTAAGAACTCCCGATGTCCTGGGTGAATGGGGACGTGAAAATAGGTGTCTTCCAAGTCCTTTAGTCGCCCGGAAGCCCCTTCCTCCAGCTGGTCGTGCACATGCTGCAACGTGACCATCTTGAACTTCTGGGACTTCAGGTACTTGTTGAGGTGCTTCAAGTCTAGGATTGGCCGCCACCCTCCTGACTTTTTCTGGTCTACAAAGTTCGCTAGCCGGCATTCCACTGGGGTGCGACAGTGGGGACCCGGATTCACAGCCAGTTCAGGCCTGCTTGGGGGTCTGGGGCCTGGCCTGTGGGTGACGGCGACCTGGCCCCTGCTGCTGTATACCTGCAATTGGCCCGGGTAGGCTCCTGGGCGGTGGAGTGGGAGGGCTGACAGTAGGGGGTACAGTACCCCTTGGACGAGCTGCTAGACTTCCCTCTAGAGGACCGAAAGGAAAATAACCTCCTCTGCTGTAGTGTCCCCAGCAAGCGTGCCGTCTCCCTCTTGATTGGAGCGTCTCGTCCACTGCCTTGCCAAACAAATTGTCCCCATCAAAGGGCATGTCTACCACCTTGGACAGCATGTCCGCCCTGAAGTTAGTTTCCTTCAGCCAACCCTGGCGTCAGAGCGCCACCCCATTGCCCATCTGGCAGAATCAGGAGTCTGCCATGTCCAACAACACTGTGATGGCATGATCCGAAGCCACCTCGCCCTCCTGGAGCAGGGCCAGGGATTCAGTCTTCTTGACATCCGGAAGGTAGACCAACATGGGCCAGAGCTTACACCAGAGGTACCTGTTGTAGTGAGTCTAAATGATGCGCTTGCCCACCGCATCAAGCTTCTTTCCCTCCTGGACTGGAGTCCCCATGGAAGAGGACGATGGGTTTGACTAGTTCTTCATGGTGGTGGCAGGCACCACAAAGCCTGGAGAAGGCTGAGATCTCAAGCACCTAGGGGCCGAGGCTGGGATCCTGTACTTCTTTTCCAGCTTTTCTCTCTTGGAGGGTGCAGTACTTGGTGTCTTCATCAGGCCCAAACTTTCCTCCCAGACATCGTCCAGCAGAGGGATTGACATGACTCTTCTGTGAGGACTCCCTGTGTTGAAAGAGAGGAGCGCCTATTTCCTCTTCTCCTACGGCACCAAACTGAAGAGAGCAGATGCCCTTGAAATCATGGCATAAAAGAAGAACACCTTGTGCGGTGGCAAAGCCCTGCCGGGCTCGTTGGCAATCAGCAGCTCCCACCAGCTGGGACATAGTCATCATACTCGTTGGTATGAGTAGCCATAATGTCCATATCCGTATGGATATCGGTGCATGGCGGATCCTCCTCCACCACCGGAGTCAAATGCATCTGGGATAGTGTTGGCTGCAGTGGCGCAGGCTGCCGCTTCGGCCTGGCCAGGCTTGGTTTAAGCTTCGTCCTAGGAGGACTCGGCCTGGTAGGATTCTGGCCAGTCTAGGACTGTGGACTGGGACAGGCACAGCCGGCAACCTCTGTTGCATCTCCAACACCAAGGTGTGCAGGGTCGAAAGAATGTCCAGAGACATGTCTCTGGGCACTGGCTGGGGAGCAAGCAGAGCAGCTAGCAATAGATCTGGACTGAAACGCCTCACTTGGAGACCCCCCCCCCCCAGCACAACCGGGGACAGCTTTAGCAGTATGGGAAAAAAGTCCTTTGGAAGCAGCAGCTCCCTCAAGGAGGCAACGATGGGCACCTGCACCCTGACAGACGCATCAGTGGTAGTCGTAGTACAGAGGCCGCAGAGGCAGGGCTACCCTAGTCGTCATCATTTCGAACGTAGAAACCACAGTTATCTTTGTGTCCCCCTTCGCTGCAGAAACGATGGTGGTCATCGATGCAGATGCAAAGTTCTATTCCGAATACAGGATTTTGTAGAATCCTGAAGTGATGCGCAGCACTGTTTGCATCACGAGTAAAGTTGGAAATAACCTGCGGGGGCAAGGAATACTAGCATCCTAGGATGTAAGCCTCAGAAGATGTGAGTCCATTAGTGGGAATTCAAAACAGTCATCTGCAAGGCTGTGTAGGGCGCGCAGCAAGAAGCCTGTCAACCAATGGTGATCTTTCGAAAGAAGATTCTACAAAATCAACAAAATCCTGTGTTCAAATAGACATTTGTATGTCCAAAGGGACATATTAAAATACCCCTTGCCTTGATCAAGACCCAGGAGGTACGAAACACATGTTGGCTGGAACTAGAACTAAAATATGCTTTATTCTTAACACAATAAGTCATGGTTGAATGGCTTGATACCAAACTGATATCATATGTTGAACAAATCACTCACCAAGCGCCATTGTGACCAGGGTTAACCCCCTTGTTTGTTGGTACAGGGTTTTCAAATCAATTTCACACACCCTTCCTTTTCAGGTAAAATATCCAAGAAATCCAGTTTTCATGTACAAGAGAAAGAAGTGTGGCTTCAGAAAGGGGCAATAGAGTTCACACGTGGCACAGAGGATTTCTGCGCAATCCGTTCATTGGGAAAAAGAGTTCTGTCTAGTATCTGTTGTCTTTTTAAGATGGAAAAAATATATCTTCAACAGGATGTCTTCCAACTGGAGGCCTGGAACTGAAAGATGCTTACCTTTCAGTCCCTATTGTTTAAGTTACTTATCTGTAACTATTGTTCTCCAACATGGGTCTGGCATGGATTCACATGCTCATGAATATTCCCCGTCATCAGTCTGGGATGCCTCGGTAAAAGAAAAACATGTTTCACTTTCACTTTAAAACTGTATTTCTCCTCTAAACCAATCACTGTCCTCTGGGTCACACTGCCCCCATGCAACGACAGTCCTCTCCCTAAGTCCTGCCTCTGGCAGCCATCTTCAGATTTGGTAAGCACGTAAAGTGGCAGTATGATCAAGAAGAGCTGCAGAGGGGCCGGAGGGAGGGTTCTCATGTGAATCCACGCCAGATGCATGCTGGAGAACAATAGTTAGAGGTAAGTAACGTAAATCTTTTCCAGCATGGATTCACATGCTCATGAATAAAGAATGTGCAGCAGTACATTTTACACAAGCACAGGAGGTAACAAGGCTCAACAGAAGCAATTAACACTTATCCATGGAAGACTCACCTCAAGCTAACAGGTTGTGTAGCACTGTCTGGCTGACTCTGGACTACTCCTTGGAATCCCGGTCAACACAGTAGAACTTCAAGAAGGTATGCAACACCTCCACGATGCAGACCTGCAGATGTTTAGCAGGGCCACACCAGAAAGGAACGCCATCATAGCAGCGATCTCTCTGGTGGAGTGGGCTCCCAGACGGCCCAGCAGAGGCCGGTTCTCCAGCCGATGGCAGTGCATGATGCGGCTGGAGAGCCATCTTCAGATGGAGGTTTTGGACAAGGCCTTCCCATGATTCACAGGTCCAAAGTTCACAAACAATTGAGAAGTCTTCCAAAAACTCTTTGTGCGTGCCACGTAGAACCACAAGCAACATCCAGCTAATGCAAGGCCTTCTCTGCCGGCAAAGGGTTAGGGAAGAAAACGGGCAACATCAAAGGCTCATTAAGGTGGAATTCCGACTGAACCTTTGGCAGGAAAGTAGGGTGCATATGCAGTGCCACTCTTGATTTGTGGAAAGTCAGATATACGCTGCTTGCAGGATAGGGCCTGGATCTCACCACATGTCTGGCTGAGGTGATAGCCACAAGGAATGCAGTCTTCCATGAGAGAAACTTGAGTGGGGCTTGGTGCATAGGTTCGAAAAGTGCCCCCATGAGTTGTCAGGACCACGTTGAGTTTGCAAGCCGGGGTAGGCGCCTTTATCTGAGTGAAAGATCGAAAAAGCCCTGTGGGAAAATCCTTGACGATTATGTGGCACCACAACGAGGATCTTCCCAGGGACCTGGTCTAGCGTGAGATGGCCGCCAGGTGTACCTTGATGGATGCTTGAGTCATCCCAGCTTTTGCCAAGGAAAGCAAGCATGGAAGAATCTGTGGGGCCGTGACCCTCAGAGGTGTGATCTTCCGCGACTGGCACCACATAGCAAAGTGCTTCCACTTATGGCTGTAGCACTTTAGAGTCCACAATGTCCTGGCTTTGGCAAGGAGCTCACTGCAGTCCTCCGGTAGCTCATAACCTCCAAACTCTAAGGCTGCATGAGCCATGCTTTCAGGTTCAGAGATCCTGTGTTGTGATGAAGGATTGCACCTCCATCGCTAGAGAGCAGATACAGAAGTACTAGCAACTTGACTGGAGGCAACACCGACAGGCTGAGTAGGTCCGGATAGCAAATCTGCCTCGGCCATGCTGGGGGCGATGAGTATCATCTTGCACCGACATTATCTGCGTGTGTTGAACACACGTAGCAGGAGAGGAAATGGTGGAAAGACATACAGAAACAGACGTTCCCACGAGAAGAACATCATGTGCCCCATGTCTTTCGGTTGGTGGAATCTGCTGGAAAACTTCTGGCATTTTGAGTTCGCCCCTGGCAAAAAGATCAATAGGCGGGCTGCCCCATTTGAGGAACATTTGTAAACAAAATGGGTGCCTGGTATATATCCCTGGTCCTCCAGGCTAAATACTTTAAGAACACACAGAAATGGTCCCCTGGGATAGGGGATGGTGCTTCTAATACATTTATCTTTTTAGTTATACCAATAAATGTCACAATGTAATATCAAAATTATTTTTTATCATATGCACATATATACAGTATCAATTCATAAAACAAATATAATTCATACACAATTCGACTCACATACAGTCACTCCTACCATCGATACCTCACTTTCTTAAAAAACGTACATATCACACCTGTCTCTATGACCACATGGTCAACAATATATATTTAAACGCTATACAGTGCCCTCAAATAGACTAAGATGGTTGTATCTATGTATAATCAATGAACAATCTACAACTAATGAAGAATTCTTTACAGGTCCTGTGGAACAGGAAAGGTGATCTTTTTAGTGGCTGCTGTCCTCTCTGTGAAATGTACTCCTCACTCAAATTGAGGATGCTCTGTTTATACATCAATTTCTTCTTAATATCACGTCAATTTCTCTGCTGAGTTTTTAAGCCACTTGCGAACGTTCCCGAGACATCCTCCTGGAGACAACGTTCTGGTAAAAACTCAGCAGAGAAATGATGTGATATTAAGAAGAAATTGAATCCACTTACAGAAATGCAACTAACTTTCTGAGAATCCTTGACATTCTCCGCTATCTACTTATCTTCACTCACAATCAGCAGGAAGGAGTGAAATGAACCAATTGGAGAGCGAATGTATAAACAGAGCATCCTCAATTTGAGCAAGGAGTACATTTCACAGAGAGGACAACAGCCACTAAAAAGATCACCTTTCCTGTTCCACAGGACCTGGAAAGAATTATTCATTAGTTGTCTACAGGGAGCCAGATCTCCTTTTGTGATTCAGATCTGATAGGAGACAAAAGAAAGGTTATCAATAATCAAAAAATCCCCTCGCCAAGAAGGAATTTCATGGTGGCTCATTGTATAGAAGTGTGAGGAAGAAACACCAAGTTTGGGGAAACAATCAAGAAATAGTTTCGAATGGACTTCATTTTTCACTTTGAATGGTGACAAAGAGTATATGACCAAATTATTTGGGGTATAAAGAATCCTTCCCGACCAAGTGAAGATACGTTGCAACGCTTTGAAGGTGATACCAAGAAGGTTGTGTTAGATGTTTTTGGGTGGTGTAACTGACCCTACTCTGTCAAATGGGAATGACTGAAATTCCCCATTTTGGTCCTGATGAAGGCTGCTTTACCAAATGGACAAATATTTTGAAGTCTAAACAGTCAGCCGAAACACGTGTCAACAACTAGATCTGTGTAATTGATTATACATAGATAAAACAATCTTAGAGTCTATTTGAGGGCACTGTATAGTGTTTAAATATATATTGTTGACCAAGTGGTCATAGAGACAGGTGTGATATGTACGTTTTTTAAGAAAGTGAGGTATGAATGGGTGGTAGTAGTGACTGTATGTGAGCCGAATTGTGTATGAATTATGATTTTTTTTAATGAATTGATACTATATATATAATATCCAAACAAAAGAAAAAATGAAAGCGAATTGCAGCTTTCTGGACGGCACTCTCCTCAATAATAAAAATCACCCGGATGCGAGCAAAACGATCTCCATCAGACGTCCTTTATTTTAGCAAACATAGTGGACAAGTAGCTCAGCAGAAAACAAAACAACAACGCGTTTCACCCTTACGGGTTTCGTCAGATTGTAGACATAAACAACAGGTTTCTCTTTTTAAACACTTTACAAATAGAAAAGTCCTTCTTTGCTTTCCATTCAACAAAATCCTTATTCACAGTTCCTGTTAGTCTGAGTGCCATCTTGGAATAGTCAGATACAATGTGAAATATTGACAGAAAAAGGGTGCCTAGTGCTTTGCATAAAGTGCATAGTGCTCATAATGCAGCAGCGACCCATCTGCGATATTAATGATTCATTCACATTCTCAAGAATACTAGTTAATTTTATATGGTGCATAGTACTTGCCATTCATAAAAATAGAAATTTAACAATTGCACCTCCGTGCTATTGCATTTTTCTAATATAATTTTAGGTTTTTTCGGGAAATTGATTTCTTCTTTACTTTTATCATACATAAGTTATTACTTCTTAAGAAATGCAAAAGTCTGGCATAGTCTACATTCAATTATACCTACGTCATATATGTGTTGCATTTCCCATATTGTACAAGTGTCTAATGCTATGAATAAAGTGTATAGCGCGTCATGCACATATTGTAGTTCCAATTTTGTTAAGATATCTAGTACTTTGAGTAAAGTGCATAGTGCATTATAGCAGCAGTTGGTCTTTCAGTAAAGTGCATAGTGCGTTATACTCATATTGCACTTACCATGTTGCTAAAGTGTCTAGTGCTTTGAGTAAAGTGCCTAGTGCATTATAGCAGCAATTATCCAAAAGTATTGATAACTGCTTGATGTTATTAAAAGCCTAAAAATAATATGCCTGGTGCTCACAATATACACGACCATTTGATATAGATATATAGATATATATATATATATATGATAAAAATAAAAAAATATTTTTTATATTACATTGTGACATTTATTGGTATAACTAAAAGGATAAATGTATTTGAAGTGCCATTCCTTATCCTAGGGGTCCATTTCTGTGTGTTCTTAAACCATTTGAGGAACAGATAGCCCACCTGATCCTGACGAAGTTCCCACTCGTAGAAGGAGAGAAGCTGAGGGAGTCAGCAATGGCGTTCTTGACACCTGCCACGTGGAACGAGACAACGAAAATCGCCTGTCCGATGGCCCAATGCCACAAGTCCTGAGCTTTCTTGGAGAGCGCTGGGAATCAAATGACCCCTTGCTTCCTGATGTAGAGCATGGTGGTGTCTGCGAAGATCATCACCACCTTGCCTCTCAGAGATAGTAGGAAAGACTTGAGGGCCCACAACACTGACCGTAACTCCAGGATGTTGATGTGCAGATCCTTCTCCTCTGGGAACCACAGACCTCTGGCGTGTAGACGTCCCCTTTGACCTCCCCAACCATACAGAGAGGCATCTGTGGTGACCGTATCCTGGTATGACAGGGTTTTAAATTCCGTCCCCTGGGCAATGTGGGAGCGTACCCCTCACCACTCTCTCACCGGAACTCCTTGGTGAGGGGGATCCTGTCTGCAAAATTCCCATACACCTGCATCCAACCTGCACCCTAGAATTCCTGTAGGATTGGGGAGGTTGCCTGTATGACGTAGACTAACCCTTGGATGATCTAGCTCCATTTTCCCCCGGAGGAACGAAAGGAAGACGAGCGATGCTGCTGCAGAGGGCCAAGGGAACGTGCCGTCTCTGTGGTCATCTTTATGACTTGAAGGGATTTGTCGATCGCATTCCCGAACAGATTCTCGCCGTTGAACAGCATGTCCAGCAACTTCGCATGAACGTTCTGGCAAAAGTTTGTGGCCTTCAACCATCCCTGCCGATGAAGGCAAACCGTTTCCCATCTGTCAGGAAAGCCCGTGTCAGCGATGTCCACTGCCACCTAATGGCATGGCCCGACGCCAACTCCCCTTCCTGAAAGAGGGCGAGAACCTCAGTTTTTTGGTCGACAGGGGGAAATTCTAGGATAGGGCCCAGCTTGTATCAAAGCTCCGGGTCGTATCGGGACAAGATGGCTAGAGCATTAGCCAGCTTGATCATGGATGCTGCTGTGTAGATGAATCTTCCCCATGGCGTCCATCATCTTCCCCTCGTCGTCCAGGGGGGACTGATGTCGAAGCTGGGTTGGCAGAACATTTCCCTGCGACGGCCGAAACTACCGAGTCCAGCGACGGTTAGGAGCTCAAGCAATTGGGTGTGGACTCCAGCACCCTATATTTCTTCTGCAACCGGTCTCATTTGGTTGAAGCTGTGCAGTTCTTCATGAGGGCTAGACCTTCCTCCCAAATGTCGTCCAAAAAGGGTACCGCCATGATAGTCTTCCTCTTGGAATCCTGTTGCTGATATTGAAAGCCCTCCTTCTTGGTTTCCTCTAGCACCAGCTGGAAGAGCTCAGTGGCCCTGGGGATCGAGCAGAATGATCCCACCTCATCTGGTGGAGAGCCTCTATGCGCCGAGACGAAGTACTCATCTTTGGTTTTCGTGGCCGTCTCCGTACCAGTGTCTGAATGTGTATCCGGGTCCGATGGTGGAGTTGGGTCCCAATGTGGTGGAGAAGGCTGATGCGGCGTTGTCAGATGATGCTTCCTCTTCTTCCGCAGAGGCTGGTCAGGGGCCTGCGGTATAACAGGTGCCATTGCGGGTCTGGAGAGTTGACGGGATGTCCATGGATATGTCCCTCGGCAGTGGAGGGACTGATGGAGTGCTAGGCCCTGCGTCGCCGTCTTCCTCGTGGACTGTATGGACAGACGCTTGGTCGTGTGGCTAAGCCCCTGTCTGCACTACCAGTCTCCTCTGCCATTCGACCGATTGAGCGAGTGTACATTGCTGCCTTTGCCGCCACTTTCATCCCCCCTCCAGCACCTGCCTCGGATTCCCACTCGGATTCTGCCCTTGCTAATCTTCACCTGCTATCACCAACATCCTGGACATCCTTGTCTCCGCCATGAGGATCTGCATGAAGCCTGCTTATAAGCGCAACACCCGGTATAACTCTGACCTAGCCTCTCTGAAACGCAAGTGCAGAGCTGCTGAGTGAAGTGCAGAGCTGCTGAGCGGAAGTGGCGAGCTTCAAGTACATCCTCTGACAGACTGGCCTGCCACCTGCTCCAAAGGCATTATAGACTCTCCATTGGCTCAAAGAAGTGGGCCCATTTCCAATCCCATATTTCTGGGGCTACTAAGAAAACTGGCAAACTGTTTAAAATCTGCAAGAAATGTGCCAATCCTAATGCAGTCTCCATGTCTCCCCTGCCTTCTCTGTCCCTCTGTACTTCACTGGCCTCCCACATCTTAACCAAAATCCAGGACATCCTGTCCTCACTCTTCTCTGCAACCCTTCCCCGTCCCTCCAGAGCTCTCAGACCTTCCTTGGCCCCCCCCTGCCCTTCCCTTCCTCTCTCCTCTTTCTTGCCCATTGTACCGGATGAGGTCTATAGACAAGACCCGTCTATGAAGGTCTCCTCCAAACAGGTGCTCTCCTGCTCCTCCAGAACTATTGAGGACAACATTGCCTCCCTTGCACCAGGCTTGGCCGATTTCTGTAATCACTACTATGCCACTGGTTACTTCCCTCTCCCCTCAAGCAATCCTGTGTGCATCCACTCCTCAAAAAGCCTTCTGCCAACCCCTCCTGCTCTTATAACTACCGCCCTATCTCCATCACCCTCTTCCTGGGCAAACCCCTGGAGAAGAAGGCCATCTCACAACTGATCCAACACACTGAATCTGTCGGTTTTCTCCACGACCACCAGTCTGGCTTCAGAGCAGCTAGAGGCATGCAAACTGCTCTTCTGAACACCCGTGATGACTTGCTTTCAAATCTCGATTCCAACTCTCCTTCTGCTCTTATCCTGCTGGATCTTTCCTCTGCCTTTGACATGGTCAATCACCCCACCCTGACGAATCGGCTCCATGACCCCCTTAGCATCTCGGGCCTGGCCTTGAACTGGTTGACCTTTTTCCTCTTCGATGACCTTCCCAGGTTTAACTGGGCCCTTTTCTCTCCCCTATCACCTTCTGCAACTTCAGCATCCCTCAAGGCTCCATCCTCACGCCATGGCTCTTCAACATCTACCCTGCCCCTCTGGCCCACTTGATCTCCTTCTCGCCTCACTTTATGTTATTCAGACGACACACAGCTCTCCTTCAAGATTCCCTCTACCTCCTCCTCCCTCATCCCTAACTGTGACTGCTATTCAGGCTTGGTGTGCTAACAATGATCTCTGCCTTAATGCCAGTAAGACTGAGATCCTTCTCATTGGGACCTCAGCTCCATCCTTCCCTATGGCCGCCCTCTATGGGTCCCCTTCCCTCACCCTCGTGTGAGGCAAAAAACATTGGTGTCATCTTTGACTCCTCTCTCTCCTTCTCTCATCACATCGCGGATCTTGCCAAGAAGGCCCACTATCAGCTACACCACCTCAGAGGCCTTCTCTCTTACCTTCCCCCAGAAACTCATCGTCTCCAGAGCTCTGGTCCTCTCTAGGCTGGACAACTGCAACAGCCTCTTCCTCAATCTTCCGTTATCCTCATTTCGCCCCTTTAGCTAATCCAGAATAGGACTGCAAGACTTATCCTTGGCCTCAAGCCCTGCACTTTGCATATCACCCAGACCGGATCCCATCCCTTTTCTCCATCGCACTTCTTGTTACTACACTTGCACGATCCAAATGTCACAAGGCCTAGTAGGACCGTTATTGTTTTCTTCTCCCTTGTCCCCCACCCTTTTTTTGGCTTGTGGCGCCTTGAAGCACCATGGGTTGTATAGGCGCCTCACCAATATCAAATAAATAAAATAACCAGCACGCCCCTCTGGAGTGCTGAAGAAGCAGCCACACCCCACTGTCTTTGTGACATAGAAACTAAGGACCCTCTTAGGGTCCAGGTTGTGCAAGCTCTCCTCTTCGTTGGAAGGATGGAGAGGAAGGTAGAACAAAGGCAAGTCTATGCCCTTGGAGATGTGAAACTCTGAAAACGTCCTTGGGCAAGAACCTCAACCGTACCTTAAGCAATACCTTATCCTTAAAGAAGCGGAGAAATAGAGGCTTGAATTACAAAGCCTGCAGCTCACTGACCCTTTTGACAGAAGTGATTGTCAGCAGAAAGGCAGTCTGCAAAGTGAGCAACCGAACTGGGTAAGAATGCATATGCTCAAACAGTGGAAAGTGAGAAACAAGTTAAGATCCCAGTCTGGGACAACAAAAGGAACAGGCTGAAACTTATTCACAAGGCCTTTCAGGAATTGGACCATAATCAGGATCGTAAAGAAAGACCTTTGATCTAGAGACCTTCTGAAAACAGACAAAGCCGGATAGTATACTTTGACTGTGGCAACCCTAAAGGCCTGACAAGGCCAGTGACAGAAAGAACTCCCTCACTGCAGTGATGGGGCAAGAGATCGGGTCAATCACGCGTTCCCTGCACCACACCTTGAATCTTCTCTATCTGCATGCGTACAGCGATCTTGATGGTCTGCGTGCAGTCAGCAGCACCTCAAGCACCTCCTGTGAGAGGTCCCAGTCATATCTCAATCTCTCAATAGCCATGCATGTAGATTGAGGGACTCAAGGGGTTCCGGTGAAACACCAGACCCTCCAACTGGGATAGGAGGTCCAGCCGATGAGGCAGAAATGATAAATTACTCACCGTAGTGACTAACATACTCTTAGTCCATAGTCCCCATTCCTCCATGGGCATGGGCGTCCCTTCCAAGGGACTGGAGATGGAACCTTTTTCACCAGAAAAAAACTTCTTCCCCTTTAAATTTAGAGGCGTGCAGGGGTGCGGCCCAGGGAGCATGCGCTGCCCTGACTTCGCCCTCCGGCGCCACACCTCAGTCCCCATTGACGCGTCGACAGTAGATTTAACATTGCCTAATGACACCAGTATTATTAGGGGGAGGATGGTGGGACGTATGGAGGAAAGGGGACTATGGACTAAGATTACGTTAGTCACTACGGTGAGTAACTTATAATTACTCTTACGTCCCGTCCCCTTTCCTCCATACTGCATGGGCGATTATAACTGAATGTAGCCCCAGGGTGGAGAGGAGACCCATCTTAAGCAAATAGGTTCCTGAGAACCGCCTGTCTGAAAGCCATGTCAGATCTAGAGCTGGCATCCAAACAGTAATGCTTACAGAAAGCCGAGGGAGTGGCCCAAGTGGCCGCCCTGCTTATGTCTTGCCAAAGGACATGGTGCTGGAATGCAATGGCCGTTGCCTTGGCCCTGACTGCGTGGGCATGCATGTTAGCCGGCAGTGGCTTGTGCTGACCCTCGTATGCTTCTTTGATGGCCGCGACCATCCAGCGGGATATGGAGTCCTTGGAGGCCTGATAGCCTGGTCTTGAGGCTCTGAAAGTGACAAACAGGGCATCCGATTTGCAGAAGCCCTTGGTCCTGTCCAAGTAGAATTTCAGGGCACGCCTGATATCCAGGCAGTGCAGCACTCTCTGTGCTTCGTTCTTAGGATCAGCAAAGAACGTAGGAAGGACTATTTCCTCGTTCAAGTGGAAAGCAGACGGCACCTTGGGCAGAAATGCTGGGTGTGTCCGCAGGACTACTTTTTCCTTGTGAAAGGTAGTATATGGTTCCGAGGCGACCAGCGACTGTCTTTCGCAGACTCTACGAGCCGAGGTAAGGCCGACTAGTAAGGCCGTCTTGATGGTGACCAGCCTGATGACCGCAGACGCCATTGGCTCGAACGGTTTGTGCGCCAGGGCGCCCAAGAATATGTTGAGGTCCCACACCGGGTGCGGCCTCTTGACGGGCGGGTATAGCCTCGCGAACCTTGTCAAATGTTTCTTGACGATAGGATTGGAGGAGGAGAAGATCCCCTCCTCCGAGTTCCTGTAAACTCTGATGGCTGCAAGATATATACGGCAAGTGTCAACCTGCACGCCAGAGTGGGCGAGGTGCGCCGAGAAGGAGAGCATGTCGTCCAAAGTACGTGGCAGGGGATCGATTCCCTTGCAGTCTGCCCAGTGGCAAAATCTGGTCCATCTGCTATTATACTGGGCCCTGGTAGCCTTGCTCCTCGCGCCCTGTATGATTTCCAGATTAGCCTGTGAGAGGCTGAGGTGTCGCAGCGTTACCTGCTCAGGAACCACGCTGTGAGGGCTAGTTTCTGTGGCGCGGGGTGGATGACCTTGCCAACCTGCTGCGCTAGAAGATGTGCTGGGCCTGTCAGGAGGTGAATCGGAGGCATCTCTGAGAAACTGAGCAGCTCTGAAAACCATGGCCTGGCAGGCCACCATGGAGCTATTAGAATGATGTTGAGTTGGCGAGACTCCTTGATCTTGCAAATTACTCTGTGAATCTGCGGAGAGGGCGAGAAGGCACAAGCCCTCATGCCCTTCCACTGAAGCTGAAAAGCATCGCCCAGGGAGCCAGGGCCCTGTCCCTGCCAGGAGGCGAACTGAGGGCACTTCTTGTTGTGCCAGGTGGCGAAGAGATCCACCTGGGGATGATCACATCTGTTGAAGATCTCCTGAATAACTAGGTTGTTTAACTGCCACACGTAATTGTCCGCTCCCAGCCTGCTGAGCCTGTCCACCTCCAGGGTGGATTCCCCCGGGAGTTGGACTGCCGTGAGGTAGATGTCGTTTTTTCAGGGCCCATTCCCACATGCTGATTGCCAGTCTGCACAGAAGAGGGGATCTGGTGCCTCCCTGCTTGTTGACATAGTACATGCTGGCCGAGTTGTCTGTCTGGATGAGGATAACCTTGCCCATGAGAAGTGGTAGGAATGCCCTGAGTGTGGTATTCCTGTTCTTGTTGAGTCCAGGTGCCGAAGACCGAGAGATCCTCCAAGGTGGCCCCCCTAGCCCTCGAGCGAGGAATCTGTGGTGATGGTGGCCTGCGGGTGGGCAGCCAGAAGAGCTTGCCCGTCCATAGGTTGCAGTCCCTGGACCACGATGTTAGGTCCAGGTGGAGAGATGGAGGAATGTTGATCATCTCGGATTGAGAGCCCCGCTCTTGGCTCCATGAGGCCGCAAAGTGCAGCTGAATCCTCCTCAATCTCGTGTGCGGAACAGCTAATAGGACCCCCGCCAATAGACCCAGAAGATGTTGGTACAACCATGCCGAGGTCACCTCTCTGCTGAGGAAGTGGTTGGTGGCCCTCTTGATGGCCGAGATCTAGTCCCCTGACGGAAATACCTTCTTAGAGCATGTGTCCCAGATGAGGCCCGAGAATGTCAGAGTCTGCATGGGCTGCAGCTGCGACTTCTTGAGACTGAGCAAGAAGCCTAGATCCTGCAGTGTGTTCATAAGGGCATGGGAAGAGTGGTGAGCCGCTTCCGGAGATGTAGGCCGACGAGCCAGTCGTTGAGGTAAGAGTAGATGAGGAGGCCCCGCCCTCCGAGGAGGGCCGCCAGCGTATTCATGAGCCTGGTAAAGATCCTGGGGGCCGAGTTGAGGCCAAAATTAAGGACCTTGTATTGAAAATGGTAGCCCATGATCCTGAACCGTAGGAAAGAACGATGGGGCTGCCAAATAAAGACGTGTAGGTACGCGTTCTTCAGATCCAGGGAGCACATCCAGTCTCCCTTGCTCAAGGTCTCTGCTATAAAAGCTGGCATAACCATCTTGAATATATGCCCCCCGCCCCCTTTATGTTGCTTGCGCCGGATCGGAGATGGCGAGCGGTATGGCTGCCTAGATCTCCGTTCCTGGAAGCCGCTGAACCCTCCCTACGTACAACCCCAGTTGGAGCGCTGCTGAGGTTGGGTGTATGATTTGGGTGTGGTCTTTGTCAGGATGGATAAAGACTTGGCCGTTTGTGAGCTGTTTTTCTTTTTGTCCAGCTTTTCGAGGAGGAGTGGAAGAGGTCCCCCTCCCCCTTCGAACGGTAGATATAATATGCGTTCCTGGCCGTCCGGGTTGAATTTTGTTGCCTGGAGCCAGGATGTCCTTCTCATGTCTGTGGCAATGCAGATGGCATGGCCGGAGGTGTCGATATGAGCCACAGTGGATTCCATGAGGTCATCCACCACCAGCTTGGCCTCGGCCAGCCCCGCCTTAAAGCGCGATTGGCTCTGAGTAGGGAGTTGCGGGAGGAAGTCCGCAATTTCCTGCCTTTGGTTAGCGGCAGCCAGCATGGCATCTCCGTTGGCCTGATGAAAATGCATGGACGCGTTGGAATAGAGCTACTTCCCCTACGCCTCCAAGATCTTCTCCTTGCCTAGCATTGCCGCAGACGAGGAGGCAGAGGACGACTGAGGCTTGGAGTATAGTGACGCTGCAGCGATCACCGAGGAGTGTGGCTGCGGATGGGCCGAGAGCAAGAGTGCATCCCCCTCCATCTGCCTGTACTTGGCGTCCAGGCATCGACTGACCAGTTGGGCCGAGTGTGGCTTGGGCCAACCCTTCTTGGCCAGGGAGACTACATCGGTTTGCAGTGGAATCCCCATTTTGGCAGAGGGGCGTCGAGTGAGGACCTCAGCCAGAACCCCCTCTGCCGGCTGCTCGACCTCGGGCTGGGGTAGGCCCAGATACTCCACCAGCCCAGCAAGTCATTCGTGGAAGGGCCTCTCTGAGGATGGTGTATCCGGATCCTCCTCCTCATCTTTATCCTGAGGGTCAGGAGGATCCTGTGGAGGAGGAGGAGTAGTTGGCGGCAGAGGCTGGGGTACAGGGATCGAGGCCAGATGCTGAGGAGGTGGCGGAGGCTGGTGCGGAACCGCCTGAAGCATCGGCTGGGGGGCCAGAGGCAGCAGCTGCATCGGGGTTGGGGGCGCCAGCAGAGGTGCTTGTGGTGCCGCTAGCATTGCGGGGAGGACTTCCTGATAGCGTCTTTGAGGATAACCCCAATCCGAGGAGACTTCATGAGGCCCAGGAACCTCTCGAAGAAACCCCCCTCACTGGCCGAAGAGGCGGCAGGGGGTGCTGACGGGGTAGCTGGGAGCTGCTGGAGTCGCTGCGTATCCTGCCCATATAGATGCAGTGGGAAGCTGCCCTGCGCAAAGGACGGATAGGCCGTAGGCCACGTAACTGGTTGAGGCCAGTCCCACCTTGACACTCGTTCTTTGCCGAATTCCTGCAATGGCGTCGGACGGGTGCCCCTGTCTGGCGTGGCGGCCATCTTGTCGAGCTGCCTGCCACGTGCCTGCGACGTGTTGCTCAGCCCGCTGGGCCCAGCCTCATCCAAGACTCTTGCGTGTGGATCACGAGGCCTACCCTGCTCCTCGGGTCTAGGACCGGTAGGTGTGACACCCTTGACCCGAGAGTCGGTAGAGCTGCATTTAGGTGCCCCCTTGTATTGCCGGTACTAGGGCGTAGCTCTTCAGATGACAATCCGGTACAAGAACATTCCGGTCCCTCAACACTACCACCAGGATATCCAAGGATCCCTCGGTCCGAAGACCGGTAGCTGCAGCAGCCTCGGTGCATGTGCTGGTATAAGAACCTGACCGTTCCCTCCCGTGCGGGAGAGTCCCTGGGAAGGAGTCTCCTTTCCGGGGTGCGATGGAGAATATCGGCCCTATCTTGGGCTTGGCTCAATGTTTTACGAATTTCTCGAGGTCCTCTGGAGGCGACTTCTGAAAGAGCTCCCTCCACCTGGCTAGTCTATTCCTCAGCGGTTTCGAGGACAGCGAGCCACACGCTGTACAAGCTTGCCAACCGTGGTCTGAGCCAAGGCAACATAGGCAGAGGGCATGGGGGTCTGAAGTTGGAAAGAGCCTGTTGCAGAATGGACACCTGCTGAACCCTGTGGAAGTCAACATGCACCGGGGAGGAGGGTGATGCCCGAGGACCGGAATGATAAAAAGACAAAAAAGAGAAGTATCATCCACACGTGGAATTACATGGCTAAAGCCAAACCCAGGAGCGCTGGTGACTTCGGCCCGTTCCCGTCGACGCGGAAAAGGGGATTGAGGTGTGGCGCTGCAGGGCAGAGTCAGGGCAGTGCATGCTCCTTGGGCCGCATCCCATCGCGCCTCTAAATTTAAAGGTGAAGAAGATTTTTTCTGGTGAAAAAGGTTCCGTCTCCCGTCCCTTGGAAGGGACGCCCATGCAGTATGGAGGAAAGGGGACGGGACGTAAGAGTAGGAGAGGTGGCCAGAAGACCAAGTCCAGGAGTTCCAGAGTATCATGTTCTCCTTGCCCAATCTCAAGTGATCAAGATCATGGTTGCTTGGAACCTCCTCAGAACCCACGGGTGACAGGAATCAGCGGGAAAGGCATGGTGGAGGTCAAAGTCCCACTCCACTAGGAATGCATCCAACAGTGCGCCTCTCGCTGGAAATTCCTTCTAGCAGAACTGTCTGCAACTTCTGTTGGGCCGCATGGCAAACAGATCGACTGTTGGGTTACCCTACTGAGCGAAGATCTCCTCGAGAACTTCCAGGTAAACCTCCCACTCATGCCAGACCGTGCTCTAGGGTGTCCTGCAGCCTGTTCTCTGTCCCCGCCAGATGGATTGCTGTGACGGAGACCTGGTATTCCAACAGCCAGAACCACCGCTGCATTGCATCCCTGCAAAGGGGAAGAGACCGTACAGCACCTTGCTTGTTCAGGTAGTGCATGGCCACTGTATTGTCTGTCATGATCAGGCTGTGTTTCCCCTTGTGAAAGGGCGTAAAAGCTTTCAGGGGTAGCTCGATTGCTCGCAGCTCCAGCCTGTTGATATGCCACTGGCTCTCCATTGTGGACCAAAGGCCGCTCACCTCCAGATCGTCACAGTGAGCTCACCAACCTTTCAAGGATGCGTCCGTGAACACCATGACCTGGGGCCACAGAGGCCAGAAAGGTTCCCCCGCCATCAAGTTGTCTCTGCTGGCCCACCAAATGAGATCGTTGATCACCAACACTTGACACCCTGAGAACATCCTTCAGGGTGCTGAAATACTGAGAACACTGACCCCTCAGTAGCCACTGCAGGGATCGCATGTGCAACCTGGCATCTGGCACTCGAAAAATGCAGGAAGTCATGAGACCTAAGAGGCAGAGGAAGGAGGCTGCCGGTAAGCTGGCGTGGCTCTGCAATAGTTGGGCCATCTGTCGCACACTGGTGACTCTTCTCGGGGGCGGGGGAGAAGCATCCCCTCCCGAGTGTCGAGGACTGCTCTGTTTAACTGGAGCCTTTGGCTTGGTGTCGTATGTGACTTCTGAAGATTTAGGGAGAAACCCAGTCTTTGCAGTAGGCAACAAGTGCCTTTGAGGTGACAAAACCTGCTCTGACGACTTTTCCCAGATCAACCAGTCTTCCAGATATGTAAACATATGCACATCGGATCTCCGGAGATGTGCTGCTACTACTGCCATCAGCTTGGTGAAGATCCCCGGTAGTTCAACCCAAAGGGGAGCAACTTGAATCGGTAGTGCATGTCCCCTATGAGGAATATGAGCTATCTTCTGTGCCTCTGATGGATGTGCATATGGAAATATGCATCCTGCACATCTAATGACACCAGCCAGTCCTGCGATTGCAGAGCTTGCAGAATTTCTTGTAGCATCACCATTTTGAACTTGCCTTCCTCAGGAATTTGTTCAAGGCCCTCAAGTCCATGATTCTTGGGTACCAGGAAATACTGTGAATAACAGCCGACGGGTTGGGAGGCACCTCTTCCACGGCACTCTTCAACAACAGGGTTTGCAGTTCTTCTTGGAGCTCATGTTATGGTTTTATGGGAATGGGGGATGGTCTGTCTGGGGGTCTTCGCAAGAAGGGTAGACAGTACCCCGCGTTGGACAAACTGCAATGCCCAGGCGTCTGAGGTTATCTCCTACCATTGTGGCACATGCTCTCTGATCCACGCACCAACCGGGGAAACATGCAGGGAGAACACAAAGCGGCAAAACTGCTGCTGCCATCGTCTGCTGGCCCTAGAACCCTCCCCCTGGACCCTCCAGGAGCGCAAGAAATGTCTCTACGCTTGCCTGGGCTGTGCCTGTCTTCCAAATGGGACTAACTGCCGAAAGCCTCTTGCGTGAGAGGAGAAACTAATGGGTGGCTGTGTCGGCTGTTGGACAGTCATGCCCAGCGACTTTGTAGACAATTTGGAGTCCTTGAATTTATCTATGGATTAATCGGCCCTAGGACTGAACTAATGCTCGACAATCAAAGGCAATGTCGAGCAACTTGGATTGTACATTGGGGGAAAACCCCAAACTGCGCAGGTAGGCCTGCCTGCACATCACCGTAGCGGACTCCATAACCCTGCCCAGACAATCCACAATGTCCAGGCCCGATTTCAAGCTTTGACAGGGTATCTCCTTGCTGTCCTCCACTAATCTCAGAAAACCTTCCTGCATTTCCCCTTCTGGGATGTGTTCTGCTGCTTCCTGAATCGTCCTCCAAAGGCAGAGAGTATACTTGGCAAAAGTGCACGAAGCATTTACTGCCTTGAGAGCAATGCTACTAGAAGAAAATACCTTCTTGGCAAAGGCATTGTATTTCTTCGACTCTCTGTCGGTGGGTAAATTGGAGGCTGATGTGGACGTCCTATTATTTCACTGTGGCTGCTTGGACCACTAAACCCTCAGGTAAAGGGTGAGTTACCAAGTACATGGGATCTCCGCTCGTGGGTTTTAATTTTTTCGTCAACTCCACCGGACGTGTGGATCAGAGACTTTGCCAAATGGAGGCAATGGGTTCTGAAATGGCCATAATGAAAGTCACTGCTCACTAAGTGGGTGGACCTCTGTTTAGAATATCTGTTTAGAATATCTGTGAGCTCGTAAGCCAACAGCGGTTTTGCAGGGACACACAAGTCCAAGGCATCTACCACTCTCTTCACTGTCTTTCGACACTGAGCATTCTCTTGGCCATAAGGTAGGGCCTGTTGCGTGTCCAGGTCGGGTGAGGTGTCCAGTAAGCGATCTGCCAAGTCGATGAGGTTGGCCTGATCGTGGAAAAAGTCATTGCTGCTCGATCCTCCTAATAAAAATTGAGAGCCTGCTCCCCTAAAATGGAACACATTGTGTCAAAGAACGATGTTCTTGACTTGGGGACATATGACTTTTCATTTACCGGCAACAAGATCGACCTCGATGTCACTGGGGCCGTTGACGCCTTCTTCGACGGCATGGTCAACTTGACGGCAGTAAATGTTGGGCCCAAATGTACGAAACTCGACTGCCTCCTTGGCACCGGAAGCACCAGGCGCAACTGGGATCTTCCTGGCTTTCCGCTTCAAGCGTTTCCCCACACCCGCAATAGCCTGTATAACATTTGCTCCTTAAACTCTTCCCATTCAGCTCTGGATGTACCAAAGCCATATCATGCCATGCCTCGCCCCTCGGATGAGTCAGAGTCATGCCTGCATCGATGGGGACGCTTCTTGTGAGAAGAGGAAGATGACAAATAGCTTCTGGAGTGTGAATTCCTTTTAGCCTTCTTTTGATGCCTGTCCTCTTTCTCCACAGTGTGTCATGGCCACAGAGCTCCATCGTATAAAGGGTCCAGTTGGACCCAGTCCTGGCACCTTTGGTGCCAGGCTCATGAGAAAGTGTGCCCCTGCACTTGAGAAGCAGGACAGAGCTCACCCTCATAAATAAACAGGTGAGACTATATGGGTAGGCGCATGCTCACCACATTCTGGGAAGAAGGGTTCGAGGGAAACCACAGCTATAGCACAGCATTCTCACGGTCTCTCGTATTCTCGCAGGGGCAGTATCAACAACAAGCGCAGTCCAAAATGCAGGAGCAGGGAAAAAAGCCTGACCCAGGGGAGCCAGTTCCAGGTAGGGCTGCAACCATGCCCCAATGTCCCCGCAGAGACCAGGTGAGCTTAACAGCCAAATATCAACAATTCGATTCTGGAGGGGTTGAGATACATGGAGTTTAAGTTCATCCAGTTGTTGATACGCTCATGCAAATGTTTTTACCGCGCTTGGTCTTGATCATAGTTGCCATCGAGCTAAAAAATGAGCTCAGTGTCATCTGCGTAGTTCGAGAAGCACACATTCAGTGATGTCAATAGGTTGCATAGAGGTCTGATAAATAGATTAAACCATGCAGGGGAAAAACAAGCCCCCTGGGGGACTCCCTCCATAATGGGTTCTGGCCCGAGGAAGCCTTACCCCAGAGCTCCATCGTATAAAGGCTCCAGTTGGACCCAGTCCTGGCGCCTTTGGCACCAGGCTCATGAGAAAGTGTGCTCTGCACACTTATTTTGGTGCACGTGTTATTTCCTCCCCTGCAGGGCCCTCCACGTGCATCCAGGTCGGGCGTGGCCATCGGAATAAATTGGGATGCACATGCAGCATCTTCTGGGAGTGGCAGGGTGGGGCCACAAGGTAGAGCAAAGGGGCGTGGCCGGGACCAGGCTATTTAAGCCTGCCCCGCCCGCATGAAAGCGCTTCGCGTTAGTGTGCTTATAGCCGCGTAATGCTCACCGCCGCCTGATGCGCTTCTTACCCGATTCCCATGATACCATCGCCTGAAGCGCATCTTACCTGACTCCAGCAATACCATCGCCCGAAGCGCGTCTTTAATTCTAGATTTTTTTAAAACTGGTTAGTGCTGACCATCAATCACTTTGCACAAAAAGAAGCAGTTGGTTATAGGCTGGAGATTACTGGGGCTGCTAAGATCTAGACCGGGTTTCTTCGGCATAGGCGAGATAATCACATGCTTAGGGCTGTTGGGTACAAGGCCTTTTCTAAATGAGGAATTGATCAAATGGGCCAGAAGAAGTTGTTACCTTACCATAATGTTCTTTCTATGGATTCTTCACCCACAGATTCCTCATCATGATAAATATCCATCATCCAGCTATGCTGGTCGGAAACCTTTCGACAGGGGGCATAGTGGACCTCGACTCAGCCGTCGATCAGTCTTGTATGGCTCTCGAACATCTGCTCCGGACGTGACATCAGGTGTCGTATATATAGCACATCACTACGCCCCATGCTTCAGTCCCTCCAATTCCCCCCCCCGCAATAGAACGCTGCAGAAGGAAAAACCACAAGAGGCTAACCAGCCGTTAAAATATTAACAAGGATATATTATCCCAACTGGATGAAACCACTCCCCCAACCACCCACAACAATGTTTAAACTTTTTTTTTTTGGGAATGAGACAGCATCGGTCATCTCAGAACCATTTACCAGGTGCCTTCTCATTTGGACAGAAGAGACAACCCAAATAACTTTCTGAGCGGGGATGGATGCGAGTGTCGATGAGGAATCTGCGGGAGAAGAATCCATATAAAGAACATTACGGTAAGGTAATTTCTCCTTCAAATAATTGCTTTTCTCCTGCAGATTCCTCATCATGATAGACTCCCCAAGCAGTTAGGATAACGGAGGAGGGCAGAAAGATTTAAACAAGTAGATTCTGTAGAACTGCCCTACCAAACCTAGTATCAGCTCCCTGTGCAACATCCAATGCATAGTGCTTGGTGAAGGTATGTACAGATGACCAAGTGCCCGCCCGTCATATATCCTTAACAGGGACCCATCTCTGGACGACTAAAGAGCCTAAGACCCCTCTGGTCGAGTGGGTCATGATGCCCGCTGGAAGCTCCTTGCCTGTCGATTGGTAACACTCAGATATGCAAAAAATAATCCACCGTGACAGGGTTTGTTTAGTGATGGCAAGGCCTTCTCTAGACAAGGAATGGGCTACAAACAACTGGTCTGATTTCCTAAACTCAGACATGCAAGCAATGTAGAAGCTTAACGCTCTCTTGGGATCAAGGCGGTGGAACCGCTCTTCCTCCTTTGAGGGATGTGGAGGAGGGTAAAAGACAGGTAAATCAATAGGCTGAGAGAGATGAAATTTTGAACCCCACTTTACAAAGGAATCCGGGTCTGACTTTCTCACGAAAGAACTTCAGAAAAGGAGGTTTGCAGTACACGGCTTGCAGTTCGCTAACCCTCCTGGCAGATGTGATCATGTTGAAAAAAGCGGTCTGAAGGGACAACTGCAAATAACATGAATGCATAGGCTCAAACTGAGCCACCATCTAGTAGGTGAAAACCAGATTAAGATCCCAATCTGGGACAACAAAAGGGATTGGCGGAAACTTGTTGAGAAGGCCCTTCAGAAACTGGGCCATGATCGGAATGAAAAAGTGAAAAAAGGAACCTTGCTCTGGGGACCTCTTGAGCACAGACAGGGCCGCCAAAACCCTTTGACTGTGGCAATGTGAAGGCCTGAAGAGGCTAGTGACAGAAGGAACTCCATCACTGTGGTGATGTGGCAAGAGATAGGGTCAGTCTTGCGGTCCTTGCACCACACCTCAAATCTTCTCCACCTGCCCGCATACAGAGATCCAGTAGAAGGTCTGCGTGTAGCAAGCAATACCTTAAGTACCTCCTCCGAGAGGTCACAGTCATCATACCTTATCCTCTCAAGAGCCATGCATGTAGGTTGAGGGAATCCGGGTTCGGGTGGAGCACTCAACCCTCTGACTGGGTTAGGAGATCTGGACGCCGAGGCAACCGATGAGGCAGACAGATGGTCAGATCCAGGAGTTCAGAGTATCATGTTCTCCTCGGCCAATCCGGGATGATCAGGATCATTGACGCTCTAAATCTCTTCAACCTCCTGCAAACCCAAGGAATGACGGGAATCAGAGGGAAGGCGTAATGGAGAGTGAATGTCCAATCCACCAGAAATGCGTCCCCCAGTGCACCTTTCGCTCGGAATTCCCTCAAGCAAAACTGTTTGCACTTCAGGTTGGACTCCGTGGCGAACAGATCCACTGATGGGGTACCACAGAGAGCGAAGACCTCCTATAGGACTTCCTGGCACACTTCCCACTCGTGGGAGACCGTGCTCTGCCTTCTCAGAGCATCCGCTAAGGTGTTCTTTATCCCCACCCGCTGAACTGCCGAGACCCAGATTTGGTTCTCTCTCAGAGCATCCGCTAAGGTCTTCTTTATCCCCACCCGCTGAACTGCCGAGACCCAGATTTGGTTCTCTCTCAGCCAGAACCACAGCTGAATTGCCTCTGCGCAGAGTGGGCGGGAGTGCACGCCACCCTGCTTCTTGAGGTAGTGCATGGCCATTGTGTTGTCTGTCAGGATGAGGACATGCTTCCCTCAGAGACAGGGCAAGGGAACTCGGGCTAACCTGATGGCCCGCCACTCCAACCTGTTGATATGCGACTTGGCTTCTGATGGAGAACAAAGGCCGCTCACCTGCAAATCCTTGCAGTGGGTGCCCTAACCCTTCAGGGACGCATCCGTGACCACTCAGGCCTGGAGCCAAGGAGGCCGTAAGGGTTCTCTGCCAATAGAATGCTGCACTTGTTCCACCAAACGAGTTTGCGGACTACCTGGCTTGACACTGAAAGGCGATCCGTGAGAGCTCCCAGATACTGAGACAACTGGACCCTCAGGAGCCACTGGAGGGATCTCATATGCAGCCTGGGCTCTAGCACTAGAAAAATACACCCAAGAGGCGGAGGAAGGAAGCCGCTGGAAGCATGGTGTAGATCTGAAACAACTGCATCATCGGGGCTATGTTGCCGACTCTCTCCTTGGGAGGAAAAGCCTTTCCTACCCGGGTTGTCTAGGACTACTCCCATGAACTGGAGCCGCTGACCTGCCGTCAGATGGGACTCCAAGTTGAGGGCAAAGCCCAGTCTGTGCAGTAGCAGGTAGGTGACTTCCGGATGAGAGCAGACTTGCCCCACCGACTTCCCTCAGATCAGCCAGTCATCCAGGTACCTAAATACATGGACTTCGGATCTCCTAAGGTGAGCAGCAACTACCGCCATGAGCTTGGTGAAGACCCTTGGCGCGGAGGTTAACCCAAAGGGAAGCACATTGAACTGATTGTGCTTGTCACCAATGAGGGACCTTAGGAGTTTCCTGTGTTTTTGGTGCATCGGCACATGGAAATAACCATCATGTAGGTCCATAGACACCTGCCAGTCCTGGAGTTCGAGAGCATGGAGAATCTCCCTCGACGTCACCATGCTGAATTTGTCCTTCCTCAGGAATCTGTTCAAGGCCCTGTGGTCCAGGATGGACGGAGACCTCCTCCTTTCTTGGGAACCAGGAAATACCGGGACTACCAACCTGTACCTCTCTGATCAGTAGGTACCTCTTCCACTGGACATCCTTTGACAATAGGGCCTTTGACAATAGGGCTATCAGTTCTTCCTGGAGCTCATGCCCCGATTGGATCGGGGGAGGTCTGTCTGGAGGCTTCTTTAAAAAAGGCAGACAATATCTCCACTGAATCAACTGCAGGGTCCAGGCGTCTAAGTTATTTCTTGCCACTGGGACCAAGACAGAAATTTTAAGAAAGGCTTGTCGTCTCATTACAACTGCTGAACCCATTGCTCTGCCAACGCAGTCTGCTACGTCCAGGCCCATTTGTAATGACTGCTTGGCCATCCTCCACCAGCTGTAAAAAAAAACCATCACGCATGGCACCCTCACAGACGTATTCAGCAGCATGTTCCACTGCCTTCTATAAACTGAATGAGTATTTGGCGAAACTACACGCCAGGTTAATGGCTTTGAGCGCCATGCTACCAGAGGTAAACACCTTCCTGGCCAAAGTGCCAGATTTGTCCCCCTCTCTGTCCGTAGGCTAGAGGTGGAAGTCGCGGGTCTGGTGGAAATAGTGGCAGCCTGTATAACGAACCCTTCTGGGGAAGGGTGTGCAGCGAGGAAAGGAGGATCTCCTCTTGCCGGCCTATACTTCCCTGTGAAATTGGCATTCACAGGGGAAATGGTACAAGGGTGCTGCCATAGGAGGCTAAGGGGTCCGCAATTGCAGGGTTGAAAGGCATATTTGTGCTTGAATGTGGGATTCTCGTCAAAAAGGTCAGTAAAGTCATACACTTGCAGAGGGGTAGTGGACACCTTCAACCCAAGGGTGTCAACTACCCTGTAAACTTAACACTAGCAAGGGTATAGGGCTGTATTTGCTGTGTTCCAGGTCTGGAGAAGTATCCAGACCACTTGCGTCATGTAGACCCTGAACTAGGGCCAATAAATCATCTGGTTGTCAAAAAGAAATCGACACTGCCGGCTACCGTGTACATGTTGTTGACTGAGTCCTCAAGGTCATCGTGGTCCTCAACGCAAAATATGGAATGCATGGAATCAAAGAAACGCGATGTCAACAGTGGCACAAATGAACCATCGCCGACTGTCGGTGCAGAGGGCTTGTGGATAGGTTTTGAAGCCAAAGCTTTCGATACCGAAGTTTCTTTCGGCGCGGGGGACGCTCAGATAACCGATGGGCATTAGGAGCCTTGGCCGTACGGCCCTCCGGCGACTAATACATAGCAGGTGTAACACCCGATGACTCCGTCAACGGATTGGCTGGCTTAGGGTAGGGTGCACAGAGCGTCGCTTTTGCCACCAAAGCGTGCTGGTCAGGGGCCAGAGTCGCACCTACAGTAGCTTGCATCTTAAACATCTCTAACATTGAAGTCTTAAATTTCTCTCATTCTTCTCGAGTGGCCGTCCCCGCCGAGGGTTTACCTCAATCTGACAACGAGCTGAACTTGCGTTGACAGCGGTGGTGCTGCTGCATCTTCCGTGAGGAAGATGAGGAATGGCTCCTGGAATGGGACAGTTTCTTCTTCTTACAATTTCGTTCCTTCCCCTTGTGAGAGGTGGGCTCCTCAGTCTCAGCCTTCCGATGACCGGGTATGCGACCGCCCTGGAGACTTGGCGACTGATCGGCCCAAAGCCAGTTTCCTAGCTCTTCCACACAGGGATTTCGGCTGCATCTTTGCGCATGGCGTGCAGGCCTCCATGTCGTGACTAGCACCCAGACACCATAGGGGTCGGTCCTAGACATTTTGGCCTCGCAATTGCGGCATCACTTGAAACCCAAAACCCTGTGGGACGAGCAAACTCAAGTCGTGATCCTGATGCAGCATGCAAGCGCACATGAAAAAGGAACTGAAGCATGGGGCATAGTGATGTGCTAATACGACATCTGACGTCACGTCTGGAGCCGATGATCGAGAACCAGACAAAATATTGACGGCCGAGTCGAGGTCCACTACGCACCCTGTCGATAAACGTTTCTGAACAGCCGAGCTGGATGATGGATATCTATCATGATGAGGAATCTGCGGGAGAAAAGCAATCAATTGAAAGGGTAAAGATGTCTGGGTTTTTCACTATGAATTGGCCGTATTGATTTCAAGATGTTCAGGACGTCCGTTATAGAAGTAGGAGTAAAGGAAAATGTATAAGTGGGTTGTGGCTCCCCGCCTTTGTTGGGTATCACTTGCGAGGATGCGATTTATTGAAGACGCAATCTTGGAGCGAGCAAGAGGGATTTTGTTCGCAAATTAACTTTGCTTCAATCTTCATTGGTGGGAACAAATTGCTGAGATTACACCATTGGTTTATCTAAACAGCGGTAGATTTCAAATAACTTAGATTGTTTTTTTTGGTGGTTTGTATTTCATTATTAAAAAAGTATTTTTTTCGCATATTAGATTTGGCGGTTGTAAATAGCACAGATGTGCTTCCAGGAATCTTTGTTTTCCTTGGACTGGTTTTTTACCCAAGCCCTTCCTAGCCTTCTCTTTTCTTGTTTGGTTTGAGACAGTGTAAAAGATAGGACTATTGTGTGTTGTAAGTGTTCACCAGTACTAGTTCTGAGTCCTGGGTATGCTCCATGATTTGCTTAAGAAATTTATCCGAGGCCTCGGCTTGGACCCCTTTTAACATTTCTACTGACTACTCTTTGTGGTTTAGAGTGCAATCTAGTTGGGATGTGAAGTAAGAATATATCAGATGAGATAAAGTGATCTGACCATGGCCAAGCTTCAGTAAGCGCAACATCCAGGCGGATGTTTCTAGCAATAATCCAGTCAAGGGTGCGTCCCCCCGAGAGTTGGCTCGGTGTTGAGGATTTCGAAATTTGCAGCATTTAATAGCTTTTCTACTAAGGGCGAAGTAGACATGGCGTACTTTAAGTAAGTAAAAGCGTGAATGCGCAAACAGAACGCAGAAAAAAGCAACTGGGGGCGTAGCGTCACTTTATATACTGGTCCAGATGTCCTATCCAGCATGGGGTGTGTACACGCGTTAGACGGAGTCGTAGCACAGCTGCGTTGGGAAAGGGAGATCATAGATGAGGAATCAGTGGGACGAATGAGTCCATTTGAATATTCCAGCGAGCTGTAGACATTGTTTTCGAGTTATGCTCACAGAAGACTTTATATGTGGGCAGTGAAGCATTCACTGTAAATGTCATCCACTCAGCCACTGAAGCCATACCCTAATCTGACATTTCATTTTTAAATTAACGGCAAGAAGACAGGTCTATTGAATGCGTGTTCTTCTGAAAGGTTAAACTCACAAGCTGTCACTGAACCATTTGTTTAGAGCTATGCAGAGTTTTTTAAATCTCTAGATTTATTGCATTTTGTAATACAAAAAACAACAAACATAAAATGTCACTCAACACAGGTTAAAAAGACATGCAACAAAAATTCATAAACCGACATGACCCAGAGTGTTCCCGTCCATTATACTCCTACGTCCCGTGCCCTTCCTCCATCCTGTATGGGCGTCCTGGCTAGGGACGGGAACAGAGCCTTTTTTCACCAGAAAAATATCACTTTCATTTTAAAATGTATACGTGCGCGGGTTGCGGCCCTGGGAGCAGGCGCTGCCCTGACCCCACCCACCAGCACCACACTTCAGTCCCCTTTTCCGTGTTGACGGGAATAGATTGCTTTCACAAGCGCTGCTGGGTAAGGCCTCAAACCTCGCAATTCCATGCGCCTTTCCTAATCTTCTGTTTTCAAATTTTCAGTTATTTGGGAACAATGTTCACCGATAAACTAGTCCGTCCCTGCGGCTGGCTTCAGCAGGCACCCGCCGTGCGACGGTTCCTTCGGCACACGCTTTGCCTCCGGTGCAAGTAAGGAATACATATGCAGGAAGACCAAGAATGTAAGCGCACTCTTCTCAAAAGCACCCTGGAGAGACGACTCCTTCCCTGGGAAGCCTACTGACGGGAGGGGTCAGTCAGACCCTTGCACCGACAGCTAGGACACCGAGGCTCTTGTAGCTACCGGCTTATCTTCCAAGTGGTCTAAGGGCCCAACCAGGTCCACCGCCGAGGGGCCTACAGGCTCTGATACTGGGACACATCCCGAGGGGCTCAGCTCTGCTACCGGGCACACACCTGAGGGGGCGCCTACACGCAGCGCAGACAGCACTACCGGCCTCATGGCCGAGGGCCAATTGCCTGCCAGGCCCACGCCTGAGATGCAGGGTGGGGCAAAGCCGATGAGTCCAGGCATGTAGGCAGGGCCCAAGTCGTCCACAACGGCAAATGTGGAAAGGCACAGAAAAAAAAAGTGGCACGCACGGCCAAGATGGCGCCTAGAACAGTAGCCCGCCAACATGGTGAACGGCAAAGGCGCAAGCCTTTGGCGAGGGTAGATTGGCCTCCTATGACTTTGGTCACATGGACCACGTCATACCCGTCATTCTCGGGTCAGCCAAGGTACCATGAGGGCATGTACTCGCAAGGAAGGAGCAGACGGTAGGCCTTTACTCTACCACAGCTGGCGCAGGATCGCACGCAGCCCACTTGCAAGGATTGTTTTTTTGACAAATTCGTGACCCTCATGTGGTCCCCGCAGATGGGGGAAAATATCCTCAAGGGCATAATCCAGAAGATCATTCCTCCCACACCGCCACCCAAGCCGGTGCCTGTGCAGCTTTTACCTCCACCCACCACCGTTTCCTATGCCTCCGGTAATTCTGGTAGCGGCACCAACACCCCCAGCGCCAGCACCTGGGCCTTCTTCAGCAGCAGAACTAACACCTGCGGACTCAGGGGCCCCTTCTAAAACAGGTGACCAACAAGACACTGATGAGGAGGAGCAGGACACTCCATCCTCAGCGAGGGCATTCCATGATAGGATTGCCGGGTTAGCCGATTACCTGGGCATTCCTCAGCCACAGAGGGAACTGCCAGAGTCAGGGGTACTGGCAGAAGTGCTCACCATCAAAACAGAATCCAGATCTGGCATTGCTTTACAGAAGCATGTGGAAGCCATTGTGAATAAGGGATGGCTCAAGCCCCACTCCACTCAGCCAACAAATAAAAAACTGAACGTAAAGTTTAGGCAGGTGGAGGGAGACACTCTGCTCTTGTCAGTGCACTCCCAGTCACCGTCTTCAGTCATTGCAGCGGCATCTATTAATGCCACCCCCCAGACCTCCACCACGAGCACCGCAACTTCAGCTTTGCGGGGCAAGAAAGCGAAAATGCCCAAGGCCTATGGGAAGAAGGCCTGCTCGAATGCAGAACTTCACCTCGGGCAAGCCAATCCCGACGCCACCCTGGCACTGGGTAACTAGCAGCTGTGGAGAGAGATAGCTGTTGTGAAGTTATATGTCACGCCGTTCCACATGGAACACAGAATGTTCTCCACTCCCCGTTCCACTAAGGAACACTGTTGGCATTTCCCCTCCGACTGCCCTTGTCTCCGGGGGCCGTTGAATAAAGCTCCTCTCACTTACCTCTGCCTCTGTATTTATTTCATTTGGCGACGAGGCCCCACGAGCGAGCGACATCCGGCCCCCGGAGCTCCCCGCCAGCATCCCTGCCATCCTCCGGCACGACAGCAGACCCGGCGGCTCCTCGGCGGCCCTCTTCCACCGCCGCCGCCCCCGCCCGCCCCGCTGCCCCAAAGTGGGCGGGAAGGAGCCGCCAACAGCACAGGCGCAGCGACTCTGACAGAGGTACGATCCCTCTTTGTTCATTTTCGGCCAAAATCCCCACACGCCGTCACTGAGCATTGCGCGAGCGCGCAGCATTCAAATCGCCGATCAACGGCAATTAGAGGAAAGAACCTCTATACGTGCGGCCATTTTGGCAGGCCTGACCATTGTTTCCACGGCGACGACGCCGTGATCATTCATCAGCTGTGCTCGGCGGCCCCGACACAGTAAAACATAGTAAGCACAATTTACAACGTCACGCACTGCTTTCAATTGAAGGCGCACCAAGTAAACATTACAAATCAACACAAGTAATTAACTAGAAGCACATTAAACACCAGCATTCAAGTGGTGTTATGGTGAAACTGTGACACCAGGCACAGTGCACATTCCCTGGGCACCCTGGACTGAACGTGCATCCAACATTTGCGCTCAAGAGACATTATAAATTAACTGTGACCACGAGCAACGGTGCACAGCCCCCAAGACACCCAGGATTGAAGGTGTACCAGAAGTTACACACCTACATCACACCTGTCAGTCATCCACAGCGCCTCGACGGAGCACACCACTGTAAACACTGCTTGAGAAAGTTAACCAACCACCATAACGCACATTCCATCACTGCCCCCCTGGTCTTCCTTCACCGGCAACGCAATTTTAACCGCAGAACTACCACCAGCCAACCATGCAGAACGTGCCAAACCCCACTAAGTTTCTTCCCTGCCCTCGAACCCCAACCTGCCCTTGGGAGCAATGGCTTGACAGCTTCCAGATATATCTCAGGGCCATTGGAGGAAGTAAATTCAATGATGACCTCAAGGAAGCAACCCTCTTAAACTGCATAGGAACAGAGGGCCTGAGACTATTTAGAGCACTTCCAGACCCAGATGGTGCAGGGGGAGATGGCAATCGAAAGTTTGAGAGTGCCTTGGCCAAACTCACTAAGCACTACGGCAGCAAAATAAACGTGCTGCTAGAAAGGTACAAGTTCTTTTCTCGAAAGCAAACCAAGGGCGAATCAGTTGATGCATACCTTGCTTCACTTAGAGTACTCATGTCCACGTGTGAATTTACAGGTGTTAGCGACGAGTATTTGAGAGATCAACTAGTGCTCAACGTAGCTGATCCCCGCATACAGCAAAAACTTTGGCAGACAAAGAATCCCTCACTAGACCAAGCCACTGAAATAGTGAGAAGTATGGAATTTGGGGACCGTTGCATGAAGGAGAGGCTGGTCCTGAAAGAAGGTGTTGAGGTGAAGTCTGTGGAAGGCGGTTTTGACCACGACCGGGATGGAGCGTTAGCAGCAGCTGTAAGAAGTGCTCCTCAAAATACTAGAGGAAACTCCAGAAGGGGAAGAGCATCAGCCTACGACAATTAAAACCCCACGCGCTGTCAGAAGTGTGGATGGTATAAACGCCACGACGCTGGGAAAACGTGCCCAGCTAATAATGTTGAATGCTACAAGTGTGGCCAGTTGGGCCACTTTGCCAAAGTCTGTCGAAACACCCGAGGGGGACCACGTAGATCTGGCAACAACAACAGACGACTTATCAACAGATATGGGTCAGTGAAAACAGTGGACTACGACCAAATGTCAGACAGCATGCTGTCTGTAAATCAGACATGCCCACGAGTGCAAATGCTCACAGTCACCTCCTTCCAAGAATCGAGTGGCCCATGGGTTGATATGTATATTAACAACATACCATTGAAAGTGATGGTGGATACAGGGTCCCCCCTATACTATGGTGGATCTCGAAACCTTCGTGAAAGTGCTTTCGGGCAAGGTCCACGATCTACGAAGCTCTTCGGTGAGAGCCACAGGGTATGGAAAGACACCCATTGACATCATGGGGTACACGTGGATCAAACTCAAGTTTCATGACAGACAAACTTAATGCAAATTGTTCGCAGCCAAGAATGGATCCTCTGTAGTAGGATGGGAAGAGCAAGCAGCCCTCCAAGTAAGAATTCACCCCGGGGAGGATATCCCCATACTGAGTGTGTTCAAAAACACTACTGGCATCAAAGCTAGCTTGGCTGAACTATTTCCCAAAGTGTTCTGCAATGAAATAGGTTTGCTTAAAGGCTTCCAACACAGAATCATATTAAAAAGAGGTGCTGTCCCTGTGGTCCATCGAGTGCGTGGAGTACCTTTTGGGACCAAAGCAGCACTTAAGGACGAACTCACACGTTTTTCATACAAGCCATAGAGTTCTGAATGGCTTGCCCCCATTGTCCTAGTAAAGAAACCCGACAATTCCATACGAATGTGTGTTGACCTAAGAGATCTAAACAAAAACATATGGGTCGACAGACACCCACTTCCTAACATATCCGAACTTCTCTGGACCATGGAACCGGCAAGTTTTTTTAACACCTTAGATCTCTCATCAGCATACCACCAGATTGCCTTAGACGACAGCTCAAAAGCCCTCACCTGCTTTGTTACACCGTTGGGAGCATACATGTTCAACAGAATGCCATTTGGACTTGCTTCGGCCACAGCAGTGTTCCAGAGACTCATGTCACATCTTTTTGGAGGCTTCAATGGAGTACAATGCTTCCAGGATGACATTGTCATATCAGCTAAAACTGAGGAAGAACACGATGCCAAGCTAATGGGCGTATTACGAATAATCAAAAAAAGTGGACTCACTCTCAAATTAGAGAAATGCAACATAAAGTACAGTCAGGTCTCCTATCTTGGCCATTCCATCGACGCTAGAGGCATCCGTCCCAAAAAAAACTCCTGGACACAATACTGAGTTTAACTGAACCCACCAACAAAGACCAACTGAAAAGTTTTTTAGGGATGACGGAGTACTACTCCAAATTTGTGAGCAATTATGCCAACAGGACGGAAAACATGAGGAAACTCATGAAAAAAATCGAACAGATTTGAATGGTCCACACAATGCAAAAACGAATTTGAGAACCTCAAGTCCGATATCAACCAAGCTCCAGCCCTAAGCATGTCTGATTATAAAGCCAAAACAATGGGGTCAGTAGATGCCAGCAAGATCGGCCTTGGTGCAGTATTAGAACAGCAACAGAATGGTAATATCGTGACCATCGCATTTGCATCGAGAGTACTTAGGAGTGCTGAACTGAACTATTCCACCATCGAAAGAGAGGCTTTAGCTGTCAAGTGGGCCTTACAACATTTCAGGAACCTGATCTGGGGCCTACCCATCCTCCTAAAGACTGATCACAAACCTCTTGTCAACATCTTGCAATCGAAAACGCTGCACCATATATCGCCGAGAATAAGGCGCTGTTTCCTAGACATTATGCAATACAATCTTCAAGAATCAAGTAGCCGATTGCCTCTCCAGGTTAACTACTATCCAAGACAAACAAGACATTGAAAACGAAGATCTATATGAAGACATCATAGCCACCATAAACCCTTCCCATCCCCTCCGATGAATGGGCACGCATCACCAAGGCCGACACAGAACAACAAGAAATCAGAAGAGCTGTGATGAACAACTGGGTTGATGTTAGACAAGAATTGGCGAACTTTTCACCTTTTAAAGATGAAATATCCATGAACGAAAATCACATCTTTAGGGGAAATAGAGTAATTCCAGCCGTGGCACTCAGAAGGAAACTGCTTGATCTAGCCCATGAAGGGCATATGGGAAGAAGTTTGACGAAGAATAGACTGAGAAACAACTACTGGTGGCCCAACATGTGGAAAGAGGCGGAAGAGACAGTCAAAAACTGCTATGCCTGCGCTTCCAGTGTCAAATCTAAAACCTTAAGGAAAACACCACTTCAGCCTGTGGAAACCCCCGAACATGTATGGTCAAAGTTGGCAATAGACATTATGGGCCCTTTCGAAAACCTAGAGGCAGTAAAAATATTCATCATCGTAATTGTTGACTACACATCCAAATGGACCGAATGGGGTGTGGTGGAAGGCAGTGTAACCACTAAGAATGTCATCGACTTTCTCACCGAAATATTCAACAGGGAAGGTGACCCCAGAGACATTGTATCAGACAACGGGTCCCAGTTCACTTCGTCAGAATTCAAAGAGTTCCTAAAAAACAAATCTATCAATCACATCACCACATCACTGTACCATCCGATGTCCAATGGATTGGTAGAAAGAATGAATAGACTGATAAAAAGCGTCATCCAACTAGCCACAGCCAATGCTCTACCATGGATGGAAACCCTCAAGGAAGCTATATATGCATATAGAACAACACCACACTCTACCACCAAATCAGAGCCCTTCACCTTGATGAGGGGCAGAACTGCAACCAACTGAGACCAGCATGGATCTTTTTAGATACTGGTGAGGGAAGAATGAAATCGGAACCAAAAGTAGATATGCAACAAGTCCACAAAACCATAAAGGAGAAACAAAAGAAGTATAAAACATACTAAGACCAGAAGAACGGGGCAAAACAAATGATCCTTCAAGAAGGAGATTGGGTTTGTGTCAGAGAACCCAAGAAAATACTCAATGGTGAATCCAAATTCAGACCTCCACAAAAAGTCATACACTGCCACGAAAAATCTGTCACATTAGACGATGGAAAGAGATGGTCCCACGATGATCTCGTGAAAATAACCAACGACACATGCAGACCCAGTACTTCCACAGACTCACATGATGGCACAGGGTCAATAAACAAACTCATTCCTAAAGGGACATACTACACCAAACATACAAGAAGCAGCGAACACCGTCCCGATGATAAGGAAATTTCCGCTAGAAGCCTGTCGAAAAGGAATCGCAGGATCATCCGGAATTTCAGCAATGATTTTGTCTACTATTGATCAACCACTGCCAAACTGCTAAGCTCTCGAACGAACCTTCCCGCTCCTTCTTCCCTGTGCCCCCCCTCTTCCCAACCCCTCTTTTCCCATAGATGAGGAGATGTTGTGAAGTTATATGTCACTCCGTTCCACATGGAACACAGAATGTTCTCCCCTCCCCGTTCCACTAAGGAACACTGTTGGCATTTCCCCTCCGACTGCCCTTGTCTCCGGTGGCCGTTGAATAAAGCTCCTCTCACTTA
Source organism: Ambystoma mexicanum (assembly GCF_040938575.1). Taxonomy (NCBI): domain Eukaryota; kingdom Metazoa; phylum Chordata; class Amphibia; order Caudata; family Ambystomatidae; genus Ambystoma; species Ambystoma mexicanum. The sequence continues at coordinate 642,670,849 of NC_090922.1, read as the reverse complement.
CCTCTGCCTCTGTATTTATTTCAATAGCCGACTTCTTGGCGGACACCCCGGCTGACAAACAAGCCTCTTTCACGACAGGACATGCAGAAGCAAAACCCGTGGCACAGGACACCGCAGTGGCGCACGTAGATACTGCAAGCAGGGCAATCTGTGTGGCAACTGAGATGAGAAGGACTGCATGGCTCAAGGCAACCAGATTCAATTCTGATGTTTAGGATAGGATCCTAGACCTTCCTTTTCAGGGCGTGATTTCTTCTGCTCCTCCATGGATGAAGAACTTGATAAAAAGAAGAGCAGCTCACAAACAGCCAAGTCCCTGGCCATTCTCATCAAGCCAGCAGCCAAAGCCTTGTCACAGGGCCACTCTTGTTCAGACAGAGGCCGATCCTTTGGCGGTTTCTGGGGTTTCCAGGACTGTCGGTCCAGGCAACCGACAGGTCGCTCAGCCAACATAGGGGAAACATCAGAAGTCTTCGCACAAGGGCTTTTTTCAGCCCCCCTCTCAGTCATCTGCCTCAGACCCCAAAAACGCTATGACGGATCTTTTCAGGTCCACAGCACCCTAAACTCATGGATGATTTTGGTGGTCTCCTCGGGCTATCAAATTCCCCTGCCATCCCTCCTAAACCCCCCACTCCCACAGATCGAGACTACTTCACTCTTGGCAGAGATTCGTTCCCTGGTGAAGCAGGGCAGTGGAGGAGGTTCCTCTCCCTCAGCAGGGGCAGAGCTTTTACTCCTGCATCTTTGCCATTCAAAAGAAAAACCAGGTGTGCCTATGAGTGGTCTTAAATCGCTCCTTCCTCAATCTATACCTAATTCTGCAGAAGTTCAAAATGGTGACGCCAGCGCTTATAGCGGACACACTATGTGGTGGCACTGGACATGCTCCCTGGATCTGAAAGACACATATTTACATGTCCCCATAGTGCAGCACCATCGATCTTTCCCCAGGTTCCAGGTCATGGGGTTGCACTTTCAATACAAGGTGCTGCCGTTCGGCTTGAACTCAGCGCCAAGGGTATTCATAAGACTGATGAACGCGGTGGCGGCTCTGCTCAGGTCGAAGGCCTCCATGTGTATCCATACCTCGACGACTGGTTGGTCAGAGGGGAGTCCCAGGAGCAGGTCAGGTATTCTACGACCAGACTCATGACCGCACTCTGCGAACTCGCGTTCACAATCAACTTCCAGAAGTCTCAGCTCTACCCTACATAAACTCTGGTGTTTCTGGGGCTGCTGTGGCGCACTCAGAAGCAGATGGTGTTCCCCACGGGAGAAGGTGGCGGTGATCAAAGCTTCTGTTGCTCACTTCCTCAGCAGAACAGTAACTACGGCCTGGTGGTACGAGCACCTACTAGCAGCATGTCCCCTGGCTATCTCTTACACTAGGCTGTGAATGAGGACGCTACAGCTGCTTTTTTCGGCATCCTGGGACCCGGAGTCGGGTCATCAGGGAGCCCCAGTCACTATACCTGCACTCCTACAGCAAGACCTCATGTGGTGGGGGCAGGATGCGAACATCATGGTGGGCAGACAATTCAGACCGCCTCCAACAAATCATACTAGGACTATGGACTCCTCACTCCAGGGGTGGGCTGCTACCCTGGGGACTCATTCAATGCACAGTCTCTAGTCCCGGACCGACCAGCAAAACCACATCATTTGGCTGGAAATGATGGCCATTTGGCTCGCACTCAAGGCATTCCTGATGTTAATAAGGAGCAGGTGGAGGGTGACTGTGTGATTGGGAGTTAGTGCGAGTTTGACTGATAAGGAACAAGTTACTTATCTGTAACTGTTGTTCTCCAGCATGGGTCTGTCATGGATTCACATGCTCATGAATATTCCCCGTCAGGCCGGGAATCCTCGGTATAGAAAAAAATCAGTATCAGTTTCGTTTCTGATCTGTGTTTCTTAGTAGTAACCAATCACTGGTCTCTGGGTCATACTGCCCCCAGCCAATGACTGCCCTCTCCCTAAGCCCCACCTCTGGCAGCCATCCTCAGATTTGGTAGCACGTAAAGTGGCAGTATGACCAAGTGAAGAGCCGCAGAGGGGTAGGCGGGAGGGTTCGCATGTGAATCCATGCCAGACCCATGCTGGAGAACAACAGTTACAGGTAAGTAACTCGTTCCTTCTCCAGCATGGGGTCTGGTATGGATTCACATGCTCATGAATATAAGAATACATATCAGTATACACATGCACAACCACGGGAGGTGGCAACAGGCTCAACATTAAGCAATACAAAAAAAATCTCAACATTAAGCATCTCTTACCTCCTCACCAGGCTCACCTTAAGCGAACAGGTTGTGCAGCACTGCTTGGCCGACCATGGACTCCTCCCTGGAGTCCCGATCGACGCAGTAGAATCTCGTGAAGGTGTGCGTCGACCTCCACGTCGCAGCCCTGCAGATGTCGAGCAGGGGCACACCAGATAGGAACGACGTGGTAGCAGCGATCGCTCTGGTCGAGTGGGCTCTCGGACGGCAGTGCAGCGGTCGGTTTGCCAACCAGTGACAGTGCATGATGCAGCCGGAGAGCCATCTGGAAATGGACACATTCGAGAGAGCCTTCCCTTGATTCACAGGTCCAAAGTTTACAAACAGCTGTGATGTCTTCCGAAAACTCTTCGTGCGGTCCACGTAGAACTTCAGCGCTCTAGCTACGTCCAGTGAGTGCAGAGTCCTCTCAGCCGGCAACGAAGGCGACGGAAGAAAAATGGCAACACCACGGTGGAAGTCCAAAGGCACCTTGGGCATGAAGGAGGGGTGCGTCCTCAGCACCACCCTCGTGTCGTGAAAGGTCAAGTATGGTGGCTTGCAAGATAGGGCCTGGATATCTCCCACTCGTCGTGCGGAGGTGATGCCACGAGAAATGCTGTCTTCCACGACAGAAACTTCAACGGTGCCGAATGCATAGGCTCAAATGGGGCCCCCATGAGCCTGGTCAGCACCACGTTGAGCTCCCACGCCGGGGCAGGGGCCTTCAACGGCGGGAACGATCGGAATAGTCCCTTCATGAATTCCTTCACCAGTTGATGAGACCACAAGGACGCCCGTCCCGTAGTTCTGGTGTATTGTGAGATGGCGGCCAGATGTATCTTGATGGAGGCGTGAGCTAGTCCAGCCTTGGCCAATGACAGTAGGTACAGCAATACTTGAGGGGCCGTAATCCGCAGAGGGTTAATCTTCTGTGCACGGCACCAGACAGAGAACCTCTTCCATTTATGTCCGTAGCACTTGAGAGTTGCGGACGCCCTGGCCTTTGCAAGAACTTTTCTGCAGTCGGCTGGGATGTTGTACCCTCCAAACTCTAGTGCTGCAGGAGCCAGGCCTGCAAGTTCAGCGACTGGGTTGTGATGAAGAATGGCGCCTCCTTCTCTGGAGCGAAGATCTGCGTCCGATGGCAGCTTGACTGGTGTGGACGCTGACAAGTCCATAAGGTCCGGGAACCAGATCTGTCTCAGCCACGCCGGTGCGACGAGGATCATCCTGCACCGGGACCTCTTGAGTTGGTTGATGAGCCGGAGCAGCAACGGCAACGGAGGGAACGCATAAAGAAATAGGCTGTCCCAGGGGAACGAGAAAGCATCGCCCATGCTCCTCGGCTCGGGGAACTTGCTGGCGAACCTCTGGCACTTGGAGTTCGTCGCTGTCGCAAAGAGATCGATCTGGGGTTCGCCCCATCGTCGGAAGAGTCGATCCACATGATCCTGGTATAGTTCCCACTCGTGGCACGAGCGCAGCTCTCTGCTGAGTGAGTCGGCGATGGTGTTTTTTATTCCTGCCAGATGAAAAGGCACCAGAAACATCCCTTGGGCGACGGCCCAATGGCACAGATCCTGGGCTTCCTTGGATAGGGCAGGGGATCTGGTTCCGGCCTGCTTCCGGATGTAGAACATCGTGGTGGTGTTGTCGGTGAAGATCCTCACCACCTTGCCCTTGAGGGACGGAAGAAAAGACCCGAGGGCCCAGAACACTGCGCAGAGCTCCAAGATGTTGATGTGGAGTGGCTTCTCCTCCGGGAGCCAAAAGCCTCTCGTGTGAAGATCTCCGGAGTGCGCCCCGCAACCTTCCAGGGAGGCATCCGTCGTCACCGTCTCCTGGTGACCTGGGGTCTGAAAGTCCGTGCCCGCCAACAGGTGAGAGCGGGTACCCCACCACTGGATCGCCTGACGGAACGTCTCGTTGAGTGGGATCCTGTCCTAGAAGCTCCATGTTCACCGGACCCAGCAGGCTTCGAGGTACTCTTTTAAGGGGTGCATCCGAAGTCTGCAAAGGCGCACCAGATAAATGCAGGAGGAGGGACTTGATAGATCTTACCCTGGCCATGTCCGTGGCCGGTCCTTTCCTCCGACGGCGAGACCAGCCGCGCCACTGTGTCGAGCTTGGCTCCCAGAAACAGGGCGACTTGCGACGGGACCAGGTGGGATTTTGGAAAGTTGATGGAGAACCCCACGTCCGTGAGCAGCTGGATGGTCTTCGCAGTGTGCTCCACGGCGAGCTCCCTTGTCTTTGCCCTGATGAGCCAGTCGTCCAGGTAGGTGTAGACGTGGATCCCCTGTAGGCGCAGCCGCGTTGCCACCGGTGCGAGGCACTTGGTGAACACCCTGGGTGCCGACTTCAATCCGAACGGGAGGGCCTTGAACTGGTAGTGCCGCCCTTGGACCACGAACCTGAGGAACTTTCGGTGTCTTTTTAGAATGGGGATGTGGAAGTACGCATCCTCCAAGTCCAACGACGACAGGAAATCGCCCTCCTCCAGCTGTCCCAGCACGTGCTGGAGGGTGACCATCCGGAACTTCTGTGCCTTGATGTACTTGTTCAGTCGTCGCAGGTCCAGGATAGGATGCCATCCTCCTGTCTTCCTTTTTACGAGGAAGTACCTTGAGTAAACTCCGGAGCCCCGAAGCCTCTTTGGGATGAGCTTGATGGCACCTTTCTCGAGCATCGCCCTTACTTCCAACAGTAGTTGAGGGACGTGATTTTCCTTCCTGGCCACGGGTGGAACGCGAGGGAACTTCTTCTGGAACTCGAGGGCATGCCCTTGGGCCAGGGCATCCAGCACCCAACGGTCGGTGGAGATGGACTCCCACACGCTGACAAACCTCGTCAGCCGGCCTCCCACCGGGGTGCTTCTGCGGGGGCCCGACCCCACGGTCGGTTCAATCTTGTTTGGAGGCCGCCTTGCCTCCTTGACCTCCCTGTCGACGACGACGGGCACCACCTGACTTTGCCGCGTCCCCTGCTGTAGGCCTCCTGAGACGAAGATCTTGCCGCTTGGCGGTATGTCGAGGAGCCACTGCCGGATCCCCTGGAAGCACCTTGTCTTCCTCCGGCGCTCTGAAAGGACGGCCGTTGTCGTTGGAGCACTCCCAGTGCCCAGGCAGTCTCCGTGTCTGTCTTGATAGCCTGAAGGGACTCATCAACCGCCTTTCCAAACAGGTTGTTCCCGTCGAAGGGCATGTCCAAAACTTTGGCTTGTACGTCCTGGCGGAAATCCGTCGCCTTGAGCCATCCTCGTCGTCTCAGCAAACGCCGTTGCCCAACTGACGGAAACCGGTGTCGGCGATGTCCGTTGCCACCGTGATGGCGTGGTCCGAAGCAATCTCACCTTCCTGCAAGATTTCAAGGGCCTCAGCCCTTTTGGCGTCCAGAAGGAAGTCCAATAGAGGGGCGATTTTGAACCACAACTCCCTGTCTTAGCGGGCTACGATAGCCAGGGCGTTGTCCGCCTTGATAGTCGTCGCTGCGGATGACATGACCCGTCGTCCCATCGTGTCCAGCTTCCTGCCTGTTAGGGAGAATTCTCTGTTTAGGCTGAATTTCCTAACCTAGTGAGTCCCCCAGCAGCTTTGCTGGATTTCTGGGGTTTATTTTTTTCTACTGTCAAGAGTGAGACTCTTTTACCCTCACTCTTGGGCATGATTTGAGTGCGTTTCTTTGAATCTAGATGTGTTTAATGGGCTATTGGGTCTTTTACTCCATAGGGCTTCATGTGTTTTTGTGATGTGTGTTACACAGCACCCTCCGTGCAGTAACACAGGGGTGTCATAGTGACCCCCCAGTATAGACTCCATACCCTGGGACTGACTACTGTCTCCCAGGGCATGTAAAGTCACCATTGACTTTACTAGTCTTAAATTCTGAACAGAACCAGTACAAACCATCATATTGTGGACGTACTGGCTGGGGCAATTCAATTGCCCCGGGGTCTGTTAGTCGAGGGGGCACGTCTCCTCTGATCGAGTTTTGGCTGGTGGCAGTGGATACTACTTTTTATATTCAACCGCGAATATTTTCCTATGGGATTTCCCATTTTTTAGGCTACTACCTTTATTTAATTATTTACGGTAGCCTCGAACATACCGCGGGTTTAATCAATTAATATTAATTCTCCGGTTGATGTTTTTTGCCAAAACTTGATTCTAAAATGGCATTTGTGTTCTCTTCTGTGACTCCAACCCAAGTCGAGCCCTTTGTTCCACTTTTTGGCGGGCTTCTCCACAGAAGCCCTCCAAAGTGGTGCCACTCTGTCTGGGGTACTTAGGAGGGGTGGAGGGAAATTTAGGCACCCTGGACTGAGTTGCCTAGGCAACTCAAGTCGCACTCCATCCTGATTGGCCCAAGTGGTGAGCCGGCCGGCTCACCACTTAGCATGTTTGAGTGACAGCTAGGCTGAGTGAATGGGGGTTTGCTGCGTAAAAGCAGGGCTTTGGGGACTGGAACTTCAGAAGTCGCCACAGGACCTAAGAATCCGACGAGGGAGAAGCTGAGCCGACCTGCCACGACACCACTACCGGTGGAGCCCTGCTGGACTGCCTCACCACTTTTCCCAACGACAGAGGAGATCTCCCGCCGGAGAGTCTTCTTCCTTTGACTGGTGGGGATAACCAGTTTCACCGTCTTTTCGCTTTCCCGACGTACCTCGTGGCCGTCTTGCCCGTGCCAAGCACCCCGGCACCCGGGATACCACGTTTTACCACGACCGCGAAACAAAGGTACCACCTTTAACCGGAAAACTCTGCGGCTGGTTTCTGCCCTGGTAGTGCAACGACCTTCATCTTTCCTCCAAGTCGAGATCTCGTCTTCCCCTGGACGACGGCGCAACTTGCACCCACTACCACGAACAACTGCCACCGCTGGAGGATCCTTCCCACTTAAGGTACCATGTCCCACCTGGCTTCCCTTGCTACCGACTGTACGGGGTAGATTTAGCCCCCGGCTTTCGAACCTGGGTTAGTCTGGGACACCCTGGCTAAACTTTAAGCCTCTCTAAACTCTTTTTGAACTCTCTGCAAGACTTTCTAAACCTAGTGTAACTGTGTGATCTTGGGCGCAGTTGTGCTCTGATCTCTCTAAGAGTGGGCCCAGCCTTTGGACTTTGGCTCACCAGTGACTTTTGCTCTTCTGCCTTGCTTGTAGTGTTCCTGAACCTTAGAGTGGTGTACCTTTCCATATTCTGTCTCCCCCCCCCTTTTTCACAAACTTATTGTAGTGCAATTTAGTTAAGCGCTCACCTCTGTATGGAAATAAGTGGTGTTTTACTGTGACTTATCCGATAAGGGAAAAGGGGTGTATATATTACAATAGTAACTGTGTTTAGAATATTTTACAATAAGAGTGCTGGAGTGTTTCAAACTGTGTGTTTTTAAATACATAATTATATACTTTGATTCCAAAGCTCTGGTCAGTGTTTGCTTGTATTATTGTATCTGAGTGCCTATTGTGTATACTTTGCATACTGCCTAACTCTTCTTGAGGGAAGTCTGACTGCTCAGCCACAGCTACCAGGTAAATCTGGGTGGTGCGGACTGCTACCAAATGGGTTTACTGCCAACACCTGTAGTCTTAAATCTTTTGCAGTGGTCCCTAAGGGAACTACACAGGTTTCTGCCTAACACTGCCCTCGCCGTCTGGCGGGGAAGTCGACGTCGAGGCCGATGCCCCCCCAGCTTTCTTCTTTGCCGCTGCCGAGACGACCGAATCCGGGGTAGGTTGTGCCCGAAGGCACAAGGGGGCAGCGTCGGGGACCCGGTACTTCTTCTCGTACCGGTCCCTCTTTGCAGGTGCCATGGCAGGGTTCTTGAGGAGGGAGAGCCCCTCATCCCAGATGTCATCCAGAAGTGGTACGGTGAGGACTGTCTTCCTTTTAGCCTCGCGCTGTTGGTAAAGGAACCCTTCCTTTTTCTTCTCTTCGGGGCAGAGCTGGAAGAGCTCGGATGCCCTGGAAATCATGGCATGGAAGGATCCAATCTCGTCGGGGACGCCCGAGCAGGGGTTGACGGGGGACATGTCCCGTCGTCGCCTCCGTCGTCATCTGTACCTGTCGTAGCCGTATCCGTGCCTGTATCATCCCCGTGGGTAGTTGACCGGGGGGAAGGCAGAGCGGGCCGGAGAGGTGGCAGAGGATGCGTCCTCCTCTTCTTATGCAGTGGACTTTCCGAAGGTCCCGGCTCCGGTTCCCCCGTCGGGTCTGGCTCAGGTACCTCTGTCGGGGGGAGGGGCAACCTTGTCCTTATCTCCGAGCATAAGGACTGAATTGCTGACAAAATGGCCGCCGAAGTGTCCTGCGGCACCGGAAAAAACGGGCGCGAGGGCTCTTGAGGAACCTCGTCGGCGACACCATCGCTCTCGTCGTCGCCCTCATCGGGATCCCTCCCGATGGACTGGGCCTCCTCCACGACTTCGATGAGCTCTTTTTCAGAGGTCGTGTCCGTATCCACGATGGCCACCTGCCCCTCCCCCTCCTTTTCCAACAGGGACTTCGTGGGTGTCTTCTCGATGGGCCTGAAAGACGACTCCCTCCGCGGTGGCAGGGAGACTCTGGATCCTGAGGTCGCCTCCACTGGCGTAGCCTCCAAAGGCTGAGCCAGGGCTGCTGCAACATCCTCAATCGAGGTCTTCGCAGGGTGAATTAAGGCCATCGTCGCCTTATGCACGCCTGGGGCCTTCACCTTGGGGGGAGGGTCCGAGCCTCGCTCCCCCTCTGCCGGAATCTTCGAGAACGACCGGGGCCTCTCCAGAAGCTTTGCCAGGTTCTCGGACTTCCTCTTACCCGAGCCAGAGCGTTGGCTCGTGTTGATGGCGCCGGGGAGGATGCAACCTGCCTGGCAGCCAAGGAGCCCGACCATTTGGCACTCCCGGTGCCTGCGGACTTGCGGTGCTTGGCCTATTACGCCTATCGGTGAAGCCGGGGGGTGGGTGTAGGTTGCGGCAGCCAATCCGAGGCTGGGGCAGCTGCTGATAGATGCAGGAGCGGCTCAGATGTTGCCAGGAAGTGCAGCCATTGACCGCGTTGGATTCAATGGCGGCCGATTGACGGATGAATGCCTGGCCAGTGTTGTGGGCTCCGAAATGGCAAACGAGTCCATTTATTGTGATAGTATGCACAAAAGAATAATTATGGTGGCGCTATTTGAGGAAATCTTTTTGGCCCCCACCTTGCAGTCTAGCAATGTGGATGCAGCGGAAGGGTCATCTCTCGTCAGGGGTGCTGGTAAGGGGGAGAGAAGGCTCCTGCCCTCTCCTCCCTGCGCGGCTTCTCGAATGATCCCATTGCATTAGACTTGGAAAAAGGCCCTTTCTAACTCTGGCTTCACCCTGCACATCCAAGAGCCCACGCATTATAAAGGCAGGACCCTTGACTGGCTAGCCAGCTCTAACTGCAATATTAATGTCCTAACCAATACCCCTTGCTTATGGTCAGACCACCATATCATCACCTTTAATATTGAAGCTTTCCCGGTATCCCGACTCTGATAGCGCCTGCTCTCCCGACCAGAAATAAAAAGGACATAACTAAGGAGAAACTTCTCCCTCTGCTACTCCCTTCGCTTAAAGCGGCCTCTGACTCTTGCAATGACCCCGCCACCCTAGCTGACATCTATAACTGCAGCATGCTCACAGCTATAGAGGCTATTGCCCCCATCAAACTGAGGAAGGCTAAACCACGGGCACACATTAACTCTTGGTTCACACCACGGTTAAGAGTACTCTGTAAAACCAAAAGCTGTGCCGAAAACTGTTGGAAAAGTCACCCTTCTGACGCGCACAAAGACGGGTTCTTCCTGGCATCGGTCACCTACAAAGCAGCCATTATAGAGGCGAAAAAAAGAGTCCCTTAATAATCGTATCCTGCACGCTGACTCCAATTCTAAGGAACTCTTTAAGATCCTAAAAGAGCTCGAAACTCCAGCTACCCCCCGACCCCCGACACTTGCATTAAAGGCAGTAAATGGTGTGCTAACATTCAGGCAGCATTACTGAATAAAATAGCCATGCTACAATCTAAAATGATAGCTAAACAAGATAACCTGAAACTGGACAAGCGCCCTCCCACCCCAGCGGGGGCACTCTCACCTGACCTGCCCAATCTCAAACGGTTTGCCTTCTCACCGCTCACCACTGCTGAGGTGGAAAACATTATCCTGAGGATCAAATCGTCCAACTGCCAGGGTGATCCCTGCCCTGCCCCGATCATTAAGGAATCTGCCCAAGATTTGGCCCCATTTATCACATCCTTCATCAACACCTCCTTTAAAACAGGAACTGTCCCGGACAACCTTAAGGACACTTGGGTAATCCCCTTGCTCAAAAAACCCTCCCTTGACGCAAGTATACCTACCAACTACCGACCTATTACCACTGTCCCGTTCCTGCTAAAAATTCTAGACCGCGCAGCAGATCCTTCCCCTATTCACTGAGGCGTCCCCCAGGGCTCCTGCGTGTCGCCAACACTATAATGTTTTTACAAAACCACTCTTTGATGTACTTGACTATCTGGGTGTCTCTTATACGAATTACGCTGACGCAACGCCTTAGTAAACTTGAGCCGTCCTACCAATCGTTTATCATCGATGGTAACACCATCCAAGTTTTGAAAGACACTAAAACCTTAGGCTTCTACCTTGACGCCACCTTATCCCTATCCCGACAAACAAATGCAGTCAGATCTGCTTCAGCATACACCTGCAAACTCATTGCAGCCTGCAGGCCATTTCTGACCACCCCAAACACGATCACACTGGCCAGAACCCTCATCATGGCCAAAATCGACTATGGCAGCGCCCTCTACCTAGGAACCAGCCAAGAGAATCTGAACAAACTACAAATCTCACAGAACAACGCTATTAGAGCGGCCCTTAACATCCCGCGAAACCACCACATCTCTGAATCTAGATCCAACCTACACTGGCTACCTGTCAAACAGAGAATTTCACTGAAAGCCTTAGGCCTTACCCACAAATGCCTAGCCAACCAAGCCCTCCCCGTATCCCTGTAGCCAGCTATCCCGCCACACGCCAACCCGCCCTCAAAGAACCGCCCAGACCCACTGTTTAACTATCCCTAGGTTCAAACTACAAAAAGCGGGTGGCTCAAGCTTCCCCATCCTAGCTTCCAAGCTCTGGAATGCCCTCCCCCTCACCATCAGATCTGAAGAATGCTTTAGTGCCTTCAAGTCCAAAACAAAATCCTGGCTATTCAATCAGCCCTGAAATTCGGATCTCATATGTACCTGGGAACCCTGTCCCAGTAAAATGCCTGCCCTAATCTCTACTCTGTAAATTATGTATATTGATGTTTGCTCTGAATACTTTGCACAAATACTTGTCCTGTATCTAAATTTGTATATATGTATGCTTGTTATGTAACCATTTCTAAAGTTTCGCCCTGATGCCTCCGGGCCTGACGGTGCGCGTTACAAACAAAACAAATAAACAAACAGTACTGTTTGCATTTGGACGGACAACTCTACCGGCATGTATTAAATAAATAAGCAGGGGGCACCAGATCCCCCCCCCCCGGGTCCCTATGCGGACTGGCCCTCAGCATCTGGGAGTGGGCGATCGAGCATGACATCTGGCTTTCAGCGGTGCATCTGCCGGGAGAATCGAACCTCGAAGTGGACAGATTCAGTCGGATGGGCTCCGACAATTATGAGTGGCAGCTGAACATGAGTGTCCTTCAAGAGATTTTCAACAGGTGGGGTCACCCTATCACAGACCTGTTTGTGACAAGAGAGCAATCACACTCCTGGGGGGTAACAGGGCGCGGCTCCCTCTGGGACAGGCTCCAGATCCCCTGGGATGGAATGTGGGCATACGATTTTCCTCCTACCCCATTCATCCACAAAGTTATTCGCAAGATCAGAGAATCCCGGCGGCTGTGTCTCATCCTCATAGCGCTGCAGTGGCTGGCCAGGCCTTGGGTCTCAGACCTACCGCAGCTGTCACCCCAACCAGAAGTCCCTCTCCCGCTTGGGGGAGCCCAAGCAGCCTGGTACCTGAGCAGATGACTCTGCAACATCTCCAGCTGTCCCAAGCCAAACTAGAAATCATCCAGGGAGCCAGGAGTCAGGCTACTCGAAAGCAGTACAAGAGCAAATGGACCAGGTTCTGCTTCTAGTCCAAGGAAAATGGAGTGGACCCGTTATCCTGCACTCTGGACCAGGAGTTGTCTTTCTCAGCGTGCTTAGCCAGATCAGGGGTCCAGGTCGACAACTGCAGAACATACCTAGTGGCCATTGCCGCATACAAGAACTTGGACAAGTTAACCTTCTCTTCGGCTAATCCAGTGATGAAGAGGCATCTGGCGAGGTCGACCAGGCTTTACCCGCCTGTCGGACGCCTGCATCCAGTTCGGTATTTGAACGCTTGCGCATAAACCATTCGAGCCCATGGCCACAGTCGACATGAACCTGGCCACACTCAAAACAGTGCTACTAGTGGGTCTTACTTCAGCTCACAGAGTTGGTGAGATTCAGGCTCTGGTGGCTTCCAAGCCCTACACTATGTTTCATCAGAACAAGGTGGCGCTTCGCACGGACCCCAGGTTCTTACCAAAGGTGGTCTCCTCTTTCAACATTAATGAAGAGAATAGGCTCCCCAAATCCCAAGGAAGACGCTTAAAAGGCTCTCCACTGTTTAGATGTCAGAAGAACTTTACAATTCTCTCGACAGGACCAAGGCCTTTCACAAACCCAACGCTTTGTTACATTTGGAGGCTCAAGGCCTGGACAACCAAGGCATCAATTGATTGATGGATGACTGCTGCAATCCAAGAGGCATACAAGGCTCAGCACTAAGAGTCATCAATGGGCATGCATGCTCACGTTATAAGAGCCAAGGCAGCGGCTATTGTCTTCCAACGTCACGTACCATGGCAAGTAATCAGCAGAGCTGCGACATAGGCTACCCCATCGGCCTTCTGCAAGTACTACTGTCTGGATAGCAGTGGAAGGGCTGACGCAGCATTTGGCCAGGCTGTCCTCTGTAATCTGTTGGCATAAAGTATCAAGGTCTCCTCCCAGGGTGTTTTCATCAGTTGTAGTTGCCCTTACATGATGGAGGAAATGGGACAGGACGTAGGAGCAATTAAGTGTGACTCACCGGAGTGAATGTTACTCACCGACAGAGGAATAAGTGGCGACAAGGACAGGTGACTTCTGGATAGTCCTAGCTGATTGAAGAGCCTGGGTTAGTCCTAAACCCAGGCCTCCTCACTTGAGGGTACCCTTTCTCTTGATGCACCTCTCTGCTGTATAATGACAAGAACAGGCAGAGGAGCAGATCACATGAAAGAGCAGGGAGAACATACAGCCACGGTACCAAGCTACAAGGAAAAATCGCAGAGGTTAATGGTTGTTGGTGAGGAATGCATCTAAAAACCCCATATGTATAAATGAATAACCTGTTTCATTTATCTCGAGCGTTCAGAGAACAGCAAGGAGGTGATTATCTTCCAGGGCCCCGGTTCCTAGTATAAATAAGGGTAGGTATTACACTGGAGATCAAGAAGACTAAGAGCTAAGTTATGATTGCTAGGAGGAGTGAGCATCTCTTAACCGGTTTCCAATGAGGGATGATGATTGTTGCCAGAAGGAAATCCAATAGAACAAACGAGCAGGGAGTAAAACAGAAAAAAGGTAGATTAGTAGCGATCTGAGCTCAGTGGGCACGAGGAATGCACTAGTTCCGAGGAGGTGCACCCATGAAGGCTGCGGAACATCCTGAAGTGCACAATCGCCAAGTAGCAGAAGTCCGTGAGGCATGCGCAAAGTTGGCAACGACGTGGAAGGTAAAGTACACAAACGGTAGGCAATAGAAGTCTTTGAAGCAGGCAGGAGCCAAGAGGCTGTAATCAGGAATTCCAAAAAGTGAAGGGACTCAAATGAAGTAAGCTAACTGCAATTAGAAGCATCGAATGTCGTGCTTGAGAGACTAAGTGAACGCAGGAGGTGGAGCCTGCCGTGGCGACCTGCTGACCGAATTACATGACCCAGTATTGACGTGGAAGGTGCAGCAATGGAACTCAGTTTAGCGGAAGGGAGTGCTGCCACTGTCCGTCGCCAAGGCAAATGCCAGTGTTGGTAGAACGGGACAGCCATGCGCTGCACACGTCGGGACGCGGGAATTCACACACAGGAATGTGAGGCCTGAATATGGAAACAGGACCTTGGAACCATAACAGTGACCAATGTACTCCTAGTCCATAGTCCCCTTCCCTCCATACGTCCCACCATTCTTCCCCCCTAAAATAAGAGCAGTGAGGTTGAGCAGTTCAATACAGCCGACGCATCAAAGGGGACCAAGGTGTGGCTCGGTGGGCGAGGTTAGGGGAGCACATTCTCCCGGGGCTGCGCCCTCACGCGCGTATAAATTTAAAGGGAACATGCTATTTTTCTGGTGAAATAAGGTTCAGTTCCCATCCCTAGCGAGGGACGCCCATACAGGATGGAGGAAAGGGGACTAGGGACTAGGAGTATGCTAGACACTCCGGGCAGTAACACTTAATTTATACTTTCCATCCTTCCAGAGCATTTGCAGAAGCAATTCAATGTCTCATTTCCCAGGTAACTTTAGCCTTGGTTTCTCTCGAGACTCACAAATATGACCCCAGAATTCCTCATCTAGGACTTCAGGCCATCAAGACAAGACACAATAGGATTACTGTCGCCATGAAGGTTCCCAGTACACCAATCCCCCCCTGCCACCCAGAGACCGTACCTGGAAACCCTGAGAAGCAAAAGCCTCACATTCACATTTACTCAATATAACCAAGTGACTTCTATTGAGCCCTAACCCCACTGACTACGACTCTTCCCCCCTCCTGTAGGTCCAGTTGTTCCTCCCTCTGATTCCGGGGTAGGGTTCCCTCCCTCTACCATATCATACTTCGGTATAAATAATTCCCAATCCTCTGTGATTGTGGACAAGTAATCATGGGTCATATATGTTAGCTTTTCCATCAGATGGACCACCCATACTTTACACAGCCAATCCTCCTTCTCTGGGATCATTGCTTCTCTCCACTTCTGAGTTAATGCTATCTGCCCCACCCTTATGAGGGGATACCCAGGAGAAGTGTAAGGGGCTCTAACTGAACGGAGTGTCCTGTAATGTCTTTATCCAACTCAGGAGTATTGACCAGAAAAATCGAATACTGGGGCAATCCCACCACATGTGCACAGAAGTACCCATTCCTCCACATCCCCTTGTACATAGCGGTGAGATCCCTGGGAACATCTTCGATAATCTCACCGGGTACACCTATGCCATTCATAGAGAATCTTAAAATTATGCTCGATGGCATGCATGGTGAGATTACCATGAAACGTTACCTGGTACATTTTTGCCCAAAGCTCCTCCGGTACTAGGTCCCCCAAGACTCGATCCCAATAGAACCTACATTTCCCCCTCTCTTGTCTACTGGAGTTCACCAGGATTTTGTACATTTTCAGAATTATACTTTGCGCCGACTGAGATGTGTCCAAAATATTTTAAAAGGGTGGTGAGGTCAAAGCCAACTTCTTCCCTTCACTTAGGGGCTAGAAGAATCGCCTTCAGCCTACAATATTCAAATTTAACCACATTGTCCCTTTCCAGCATATCACACTCTTTGAATTTTCCATTCCTGAATAGGTGTACCACCCTTTCGAATCCCCTGTTGGACCAATTCCGCGCCCCTTGAAACATCTATTGTCCAGTGAGATCGGGGGTCCCCACAGAATACCAAAAAGAGGAGGACAGGAAAAAATCCCCCTGTTCCCTGTGTTTTTCCACAGAGTACAAAGGACTCCCAAAGTTGCGTGATCTCGAACCTCTTGTGGGATGAGACAATAGGGCGTCCATAGGTAGCCCCCAACCTTTTTTGGATAGGTAACAGTCTTCCAAGCACATCCAGAGCTTTCTCAACGTCTCTGACATATGTTCAAGCTCCAAGTTGAGTCGCTTTATAATATAAAGCGAAACTGGGAAACCCAAACCCACCCTCGTCTTTAGGCTGAGCAAGGGTGTTGCATGCTATACGCGCCCTCTTTTTCCTGTCAAACAAACCTGAGGTACGTATGATCTATCTCCTTGAAGTACCCCTCTGGAAGCGCAGTCAGGAGCATTTAGAAATAAAATAAAACGCAGGGAAGCACGTTCATTTTGACTGTCATCCTACTCACAAGCGATAACACGAGTTCTGAGCACTGTTGCAAGTCAAGTTTCAGCACCGAAACCAGATGGAGGTAATTAACCCTATACAGGTCTCGAAGGTCAATTTGAATCGCCAAGCCCAGGTAGGTTATCTTGCCCTGCACCAGAGCTAACATACCGCCAACATGACTGGCAGAGGACTGTGTGAGCCTGCTGAAATAGGTAGGCTAGAGGACTTGGTATAATTCATTTTCAGACCTGCCAGAGAACTGTACTGCTGCAATACCATCATGAGTTCCCTGAGAGAAGCCCCTTGATGAATGATAGAACACAGAACGTCATCCGCAAAATGTGAAACCATAAACTCCACTCCATCACATGAGATTCCCCGAATCAATTTGTGTGTACTGATAGATGCCGCCAGCGGCTCAATCACCAGGGCAAAGAGGAGCAGGGGCAGGGGCACCTCAGTCTGGTACCTCGAAGAGGGAAATCCACTGACAATATCCCCTTGACTGTCCCTCTTGCCGTAGGATCCTGGTACAGTGCCTTCACCTAAGCTCAAAAGTTTCCCCCGAGCCCAAAGCACAACAGTACTTCATTGAGGAAGGTCCACTCCACCCTGCCAAAGGTCTTTTCAGAGTCCAATGACACCAGATAAGCATCATCCGAGCCTTTCTGCCCCCAGTATATTAGATTCAAAGTTTTCCTAATATTGTCCGCTCCCTGTCTTCTGCTGACAAAGCCCACCGGATCTCCATAGATGAGAGAAGGGAGATGTTTAGTCAGACTATTCATCAAAATGTTTGCCAGAATCTTCACTTCCGTATTAAGCAACGAGATCGGCATGTAGGATGTACATTTCACAGAATATTTACCCTCCTCAGGGATCACCATGATCAGGGCCCTATGCATGTTTTTTTCGGCAGTGCATTCCCACACTAAAAACTCTAAGACTGTTGTCAGAATGGGAGCCAGAGTGGAGCAGAACATTCAGTAAAATCCTGTTGTAAAACTGTCCTCCCCTGGAGATCTGCGCTTTTCTTTCCCTTAATGGTATAGATCACTTCCTCCTCTACATTGGGTGCCTTGAGCCCCCACCCCTCGCCATGTAGTATTCCCTGGGAGATCAATATCCTGTAAGAAATCACAACAACCAACTTAATCTCCGGAGCACTCCGTCTCATAGTCTTGCATAATAATTACAAAACTCTTTCGAGATCTCTACATTACATTTTAGCATCACCCCTGTCAGTTTCCAGTGTGCCAACGGTCCGAGATTTTGCCTGTGCTCTTAGTCTCCAGGCGAGGAGCTTGTCTGCCTTCTCCCCTTTTCCACATCACTTTTTCTTGGAGGCACAGTCACACGATGAGCGGGATTTGGGTTATGTACCACGGGGGAGGGCACTGGTGCTGCCACCACTCTTCCTCCTCAGGCAACAGATCATCAACCCTGCTTCCGGTGTCAACTCCCTCTCCATTAGGCATACACTGTCTCCCCGATGACCAGGTCCACTTCAGGGATTAGGGGTTGCCCGGTACCTTAAGCAGCCAGTTCGCTCCACTCCAATGTGTCGCTTGATGGGGGCTTCCACCTCACTCCTGCCTTTCCACTGGGGCTGCACAGAAATGGCCAATACTACGGTGCCTCACTGCTCCAAGGAGCTGTCCTCGGTCTCCTGAGGAATCCACCAAACCCTGAACAGGTCTCAGATGGTTGCGACTTCTCCCCACCCATAAGGGTATCTTCTCTTCGACACAACGCTCTGCACTTAGCAGGCGGCTCCTCCTCATTCTGTCGAGGCCTCAGTGTCCACTGCCGCCGACGGGGAGACCGTAGATTCCCTGCTGCTCTTAAGTTGGTGGCCCACCAGGCAATTGTCCCTACTGTACGGAGAGAGGACCGAGAGGCTGACTAGAGGCTGTCTGCCACTCCGCTCCTTCATCCGCAACTCCTATTGGGACGCAGATTGCCCTGCTGGGTCCACACACAGCCTGGGTCATCCACAGGGCTCTCTGACATAGGCTGGTGCTTACAACGTGGCACTGAGCTTTGCAGGTTCCTATCACACCCAGGGCGCCTGGGTTCACCAAACGGCCCAGAAGTGTGGCCAGGTGTGCTCTGCTAATTAAGGTTCATTGAATGAGTATTTGTTTCACATCAGGTGCGATATTTCCACCAATTTGATACAGTGAGGCTATGGATGGGGACAGAGAGTTGAGCACAGGCAAAAATCTTGCTCCTGGTTGCCCCCCAGCAAAATGAGTTTAAAAGGAAATCAAGTGCATGTTAATTTTGCCAAAGTGATGCTATTTTGCTGTTAGTGAACAGCACATCCCCTTTTCAGTGGCTTTGAAAGATGTGCTTCTGGAGTTTTGTGTTGCAGTCCGCAGTAGAATTCTAGCATTGGAAACACTGTGGGGTCATTTTACATCTGGCAAACTGGTACATTGAAGCCTAAAAGCAATGCATGAGTTTACACCTTGTTTTACTGTTCTGGGACATTTTCAATCACTTCAAACATGGAGAAGGAATACAAAGTGGAATTAATGTTTTCCTTGTGCTTTCCTGCTTGGTCTTCAAAGGACAATTAATTTTAAACCTGCATGAGATTTTTGTTTTTCTTCACATTTGAATTTATTTGATTTTGCAAGAGTGACACATTACAACATTAAAATAATACAATATTGCAATTTAAAAAAAAAGAAAACAAACCTGAAGCACCAAAGTCCCCCTCGGCCCCCAACTCCCTGTTTTCCCCCCCACCCTCTCCCTCCTACCCCTCGCTTCCCCTGGGACTGCTGACAACTTACTCAAGTTCTGAATGCCTAGTTCAGGTATGCAATCTACTTTTAGGCCCATCACTCACCCGTACCCCCTACCGTGAAGGCACCCTCTGATCATCACTGACCCACGTCTTAGATCCCCCCCCATGGATCACATTCTCCTTCCTATGCCCTTCCCAAGGAGGTGGCATCTCGGCCCACCCAGCCTATACTTCTGGTGTCATAACTCACTATAAAGGGGTGCCATTCCATTTCCATTGTCCCGGCTCTTCTGTAAAGCCCTGTCATAATCCTTTCCATGGTGCAAATACTCTTGGCCACGTTGGACAACTCACTGTTGCTGGGAGGGGGGTGCATTTTTCCATTTGGTGGAAATGCATGCACTGGCGGCCTGCAGTCAAGATGCTGCCATTTTTTGGGAGCCTGGAATACTCCCCTTCATCCTCCTCTATCCCTAACAGGGCCAGTAATGTTTTCTTATTTCCAACTATAACCTCTAGGTCCCAGATCCACCCGAGGACCTCGTCCCAGAAGACCTGTATCCTGGGACATCCCCGCCACATGTGTCAATAATTGGCTTCTTTCTTCGCAGCCCCTCCTACACCTAGGAATCATAGTGGGAAACATTTTGGACAGTCAGACCTGGTCTAATTGCCACCTATGAAGGCGCTTGATGGAACGCTGTCTATATTGACATAAGGGCGTCTGAGAAACCCCTATGCACAGTCTGCTCCAGAGAACCTCGTCCATCTCCACGCCCATATCCGTTGTCCACCGCTCTCTCAGGTTCTCCGTGGTCCCATCACCCGCTGCAACCATGGCCCTGTACATGGCTGATTATCAACCCTTTCATTTCAGTGCCCCTGTCCAGTAATGTTTCAAAAGGCGTAAGATCCCTCCTTCTCTTGTCCTTAATGTTCGTTTCCGTAAGGTCCCCTTTTAACTGCAAGTACATGAACACTGAAAGTTTGCCTATGCCCAGAGCCTCCTCCAGGTCTATTGTACTAATGAAAGTGCTTTCCCTAAAGAGCTGTCCTGTCCTCTCCAGACCGGCCTCAAACCATTCCTGAAATCGTCCACGGTTAGGAATGGTATCTCTAACTCCCGGAACCCAGAGGTGACCCAGGGGAGGAAGGTCATGTAGTAACCCCCTTGTTTCCAAATGTCCCATATTGTCCCCAAGATGGGGTGCTCCCTAATCCTCCTTGGCGATTTATTTCTAGGCACCCACAGCCATTCCCCTACCATGGCAGGGTGCAAGTGAAAGTTATCAAGTGTCAGCCATTGTTGGTCCGCTTGGGCCCTGAGGTGGGGGATTAAGATCCTAAGTTGGGCTGCCTTGTAGTATAGCCACAGATCGGGGATGCCCATCCCCCTTTTCACTTGGTAAGGTTGGGGTTGCCCTGGGGATTCTAGCCTTTTTACCCTGCCAGAGAAACCTATGGAGAGTGCCCCCGTATCAAACAAAAGAAACCCCTGGCATCCGTATGGGGAGCATTTGGAATGGGCACAGAACCCTCGGAAGGACCACCATTTTTAACGCATTAAGACGACCCAACCATGAAATTGTTAGCTTCTGCCAAGTCTGCATGTATGTTAAGCATCAGTGAGGGGGGTGGGGGGGTAATCCGCTTTGTATAGCCTCTCGAGATCCCTCGTGAGGTTCACGCCTAAACATTGCATTGTGCTCAAGTTGACCTCCATCCCGAGAGGTGTAAACCTTTCAATTTCCCCATCCCTTCGCCTATCTAAGGGGACAAGAACCGACTTGCTTTGAGATCCGTGCAGAGCCTGCTGATGCAGGTTCGAATCACGGCAGGGCCAAACTCAGCCTTTCATCCTTCCGAGGTCGATAAATGAGCATCACACAGCGCATGTAATAATAAGCAGCGCTCAGATACCTCAGGGTTCGTAGCGCTATATAAATGCTAAATTATTATTATTAATCTTCAGCCCGGCCAAGGTACTATAGTGTTTGATTAGGCAAAGTGCAGCTGGTATGGAAACTAGGGGTTCGCTCACATGTAGCAACATGTCATCTGCATATATAAGGCAACCTTACAGTCCACCCCCTAATTGAAATACCCACCACCTTTAAATTTGCACCTTAAAACACTTTTGTATAGGCGCGTTATAAATGCCATATATCATATCACCCTCCGGTCAATCCGCTGAGCTAGGGACTCTATTGACATTGCATACAGCATAGGGGAGAGGGGACACCCCTGTCTAGTTCCCCTCCCAAGCGTGAACCACCTTGAATACCCCCATTCACCATGACAGAGGGCGTTGGGGATGTGTACACTGCCATGATCCCTCGGAGGAGCCTCTCCCCAGTACCAAATTTAACCAGGACCACCCTGAGGAAACCCCACTCCACCCGATCAAAGGCCTTCTCAGCATTTATTGAGAGGAGGGATGGGTCCCCTCCCATATCTTGGGATGCATGTATTAGGTGTAATGTCTTCTTCATTGTGGCCACCCCTTGATGAACCCCACCTGGTCAGAATGAATCAGCCTGGGCATGTACCCCTCTAGTCTCATGGCTATTACCCTGGTGTAAAGGTCGGCGTCTGTATTGAGAAGGGAAATCGGTCGATATGCCCCACTCCTCGCAGGATCTCTACCCCCTTTGGGTATCACTGTAAAAACTGCCCAGGGGCGAAGGATTCCGGGGCCTGACCCGTATTAAGTATATGATTGAACAACTCTGTCATGAAAGGAAGCAAGGCGGGGAGAAATGCTTTATAGAATCCTGCGGTGAAACCATCTTCTCCCGGGGCCTTCCCCAAGGGTAACCTGGCCACCGGCATTCTAACTTTCTCCTCAGTTATGGGCAGATCCAGCATGGAAGTTTCTTCCTCCGCGAGTTTGGGCAGAGTGATGGACTCCAAGTAGGAGACTACGTTTTGCACCTCGGGGTTCGCTTCGGAGGCATATAAGTTCTCATAAAAGGCTGCACAGGCCTGTGAGACCCCCCCACCCGTAGGATCCATTGCCCCCTCATTTCACCCCATTTATGCAACCCACCTATCTGCGCGCTGCCCCCTCAACCCTGCAGCCAACAGGGAGTCCACTTTATCTCCCTTCTCTTAAAACCTTTGTTTCAAAAATTGCAGACTGTGGATGATTTTCCCCTCCTCCAAGAGCCTCAGTTCCTCCCTCTTCCCCCTTGCCTTCTGAATGAACTCCTCCCGACTCCCGGAAGGGTTGTGTGCTTTCGTGTCCAGGCCTCTTTGCTCCTCCCTCATTCTCTGCTCCACCAATGCCTTTTACCTCTTTTTTCTGGCTCCTTCCTGAATAAGGATCTCGCGCCAAGTCGCCTTCCCTGCCACCCAAACGGTTCCCTTATCCACCTTCCCATTGCCATTAATCTTAAAATATACCCCTACTTCCCCTCATCATTTCAGAGTGGAACACGGGCTCCCTCCACAGAGATTCATTACGCCTCCATTTAGAGCCTTTGGGGATGAGACCCAACCATTGTATGTCCACCGTCACCATATCATGGTCGGAGCAGGACATTGGAATGATCTCTGAACCTCAAGCTTCTTCCCATATTTATCTAGAAATGTAGAGGTAGTCAATCCTTGTGTATGATCCATGTGGCCGGGAGACTAATGTGTACCCCTGTGTCTGCGGGTGTAGGTGACGCCATATGTCCCTCATCCCATAATCCCCCAATGAGTCTTGAAATCTGCGGTGTCCGGGGGCTCCCGCGCCCTGTCCCCGATCCCAAGCCTGTCCATGTCCGGATCCGCGGATCCATCCAGGTGTTGAAATCCCCTCCCCATGATCAAATGCCCCAAGCTTTCTACCAAAGTTTTTGCCAGTGTGGCTTTCAGAAATCTTAGCTGTCCCTGATTAGGGGCGTATACAGTGGCGAACGTGAACCTCAACTTTCTAATGTCTCCTGAAAACAGTAGGGCCCTCCCTTCCACATCTGACCAAACATCCAGGACTTCCATTCCGAGTTCCTTCTTTACCAAGATACCTAACCCTGCCTTTCTCAAGGGGACGGAGCCCGAGATTTCCCAGCCAACCCACCCACACACGACCCATCATTCATCTCCCTTGGAGTACCTGGTCTCCTGGAGGAACATGACACCCAGTTCCGACCTTCGGCATTCCCTTGAAACCATAGATCTTTTGGTGGGTGAATTCAGTCTTATGGGTGCCTATTCGCAGATGTCCCCCACAGGGCCTATTCCCCACTGGTGTCATCATACTATCCCTATCCAGGAATTATTTTCTTTCCACGTATGTGACCTTTTATTTGCATGAACCATGCCCAAAGACGTCTCTGGTGCTTTGGTCGTCCGTACCAGGAAGAATCTCCCCTCCCCCCTTCCCCCAAACTACTGATTTCCCCCACACCACCCCACCAGCGCTCGACCCATCCCTGTTGACATCACTGGCCGAACAGCGAACCACCTATGGGACCCCCCCCCTTAACCTCCCTGGGTTAGGCCCCTTCGCATCACATCATTTGCTAATGAGCTCCGCTACTGCCTCACTTCACTCCTCTTGCCCCTATACCACTTCTTGTCCCACCCCCAACCACACTTATAGCCCCAAGCACCCCTGCAACTAACCACTAGGTGGGACGAACCCACCCCGGGTGGGGAACAGCAACCAGCCCGGCCCGTAGGTCTGGGTTCCTTGTATAGCTCTTTCCACCTACTCAATGGGTGCTTGTGTACTATTATAGCCTCAAGTCCCCTCTACTGTAGGGGTGTTCAGCGTTCGGAACTTCCGTGAGCCCAAGATGCGCCTTCTTCTGGTTCCCTGTGTTTGCCACGGTCCTCCGTCTGGTTTCATATCCCTTGAGGTGTGCGGGGTCTCTACATCTCCAATTAGTTTGTTTGTGGCCCTCTTGATCTCCTCTTCCGTGGTGAGTCTATACTTGCATCCCTCTGCCCCGAAAGAGATGGAGAACGGAAATCCCCACCTGTATCCGATTCCTTTTTCATTCAGCCTCCTGGTGAGGGGTGAGCAGAGCCTCCTTTTGGAGAATGTGAGGGAGGACAGGTCCTGGAAGACCGTCTCCCTTGCCGAGCCGTACATCACTGGACTCTTTTTTTTTAGCTTTCTACAGAATTTGGAGTCTGTCACCATAATTATGAAAGCAGACAAGAACAAACCTGGGGCCATCCACTGCCCCCCGAACCCCCGCAATGTGTATCGTTTCAATCTTCACCTCATCAATAGCGCCATTGTCGAAGATGATTTTGGTGATGGTGTATAAGGCACTCCGCAAGTCCTCAGTCTCCACTTCTTTCTCAGGAATCCCAAATAGCCAAAAGGTTATTGCGCCTCTCCCGGTTCTCTAGGTCATCTATCTTCAGGAGGATTTCCTCTTCCCTCCTTTCTACCTCCTTTAAGCGCACATCTATTCGAGTCTCCATCGTGTCCAGGCGGGACTGATTATGTTCTACTTCCTCCAGTCTTTCCTCCATCTTATTGTTTATGTGCGTGATTTTATCGACTCTCCCTCCAATGTCCCCCTCATGCTCCTAATCTCTTCCAGGAGGGCCGCTACATCCTTCTTAGTGGCTCCCGCATCTTCCCCAATCATCAACATGTCGCCTCTACTCAGCGTTGTTTCCCCCGGAGTGCGTGGGTTATATTCAAAGGGGGTCAGTCTTGCCCTTGTGTCCATGCACCTCAACCTCTCTCCTCACCTGTGCTGTCCAATGCGCAGGGCAGTCCGATCTCCGCCAAATATTACAGTGCCCCCTGGGGTCAATGGGGCTGTCCGGCAGGCTGTCAGTGGCCCGCAGGTCTGGGTTCCTGCCGCACGGCCCAGGTGCCTTCGTCAATGCCTCGAGTGACTCCGAAGGGGGCGGCCCGTATGGCGAACTGGCATGGGTCCCTTTCACTGAGTTGCAACTCGCCCCTATAGGCTCCCCTAGTACACCACCACTCACCTGGGGGTATCGTCTGTCCTGGACCTCCACTTGGGCTCCTCTGGGCCTGCTTGTGCCGGGTTAGAGTTGGCAGGGGCGGGCACAAGCCCCTGTATCTCGTCCGGGGGGCCCACAACGCGCCTCCTTTCCCATCCGTCTGTTCGGATCTCCCTCCCTGCCTTGACCCCTGGTGCAGCCCCTCCTCAGGCTGCCCCCTGTTGACTATGCATCCAGGTCTGGGAAATGTCCGGCTTCCCTTGGGTCAAGGGGGGCGGGCCCACACCTAGCCTCCAGAACCCACGTGCTTACTCTTCTACCAGACTTGCCCTCTCTGTCTGGCCTCAGCATCCACCTCCACTCGCAACGGCTGCCCCCATCGGCATATGTCACTCTCCCCTAGGAGTTACCATCTGGTGGGGGTAGTCCTAGAAGTGTTTGTGTGCGGGCCTCGTGGGGGATGGGTACAACTGCTCTTCCTCCTTTATTGATCCACAGGTCTTCCCCGGCCTCCTGTCCAGGCCGGTAGCAGGCAAGGGCCCCTCTTTCTTGCACCCTGGCCGTGCACCCCACACCACCCTTAAGGCCCCCCACTTTCCCCCAGCGCGGGGTGGGTGAGGGGGTTCTCCAGCAAAGCCCCGGCAAAATGTCAGAGGGCAGATGCTGATTAGCGTCTCTGGGGGTGCCCCATTATGCTCTGGCGGGATGAGGTGACGTACCTCAAGGCTCCCCTCCTAGGAGCTGATCTCTGTATTCTGACCCACCCACTCCGGGCCGAGCCTGTGTTTCAGCTCCAACCCTCTTCTCTCTGACTATCCCCTGCAGCAGGGCCAAGACCGCGGCGAAATGCCTCACGCTGTGTGGGCGAGGAGGGACCTTGCGGCACCAAGGGCAATGCCCACTGAGGTGCATGGGAGCCCGGGGCCACCTGGACACTCCAGTTTCTTCACAGAAAGTAACGGGTAGTCACTAGCACCCACCGTGGCTTCCCCAGCGCACACAGGCCATTTTCCATTCTGGGGGTAGGGGGTGTGGGCCTGTTGCTGCCCTCGTTCACCCCCCTCCAATGGTGAGGAAGGGGGTGGGGGGTCCGCCGCTGCCTCTTAGGTGGCCTTCTGCAACTCGGGGGGGCCCACCAAGCCGCACCGTATGACTAGGCCACTCCCAGCCCAAGCACTTGCCTACCTGCCTCTTGGGACACGTCACCGGCTCAGAGCCGCGGCACTCTCCGCAGCGGCTTTCGAGTGCTCAATCTTCTGTTTCCCTGCACCCTCCGGCTCAGAGGTTGGACCGGGGGGCGCGCCGAATATTCACTCGTCCCTCAGGAGATACAGCGTCCTCCAGCAGGGGCTTTTTGGTGGTATGGGGGGGTCAACCCTCAATATGGCCCAAAAGAGAGGAGCGTATCACGGATACTGCATCATCTCTGCGCCCCCTTGGTGTCCACCCAGCATGAGATTTTTTACACTGGTACAAAATTAAAAGGAATCCTACTGAATGCGCGCCCATTTAGCACCTACTAAAGAAGGGGGGTCCACAGGAAACTATTGTAAATGCTACGTGCAAAGTGTAATTTGCAGACCGAATACACACGTTTGACAGTAAAATTAAAGAGTAAAGGTGATTTCTCCTGTTTTACTCTTTCGTTTAAAACTCAGTTTTGTAAACAAGTAAGATTGTAGGTAGGGGACCCGACAGTACGTACAGAAGTACTTACATTGGCCGTCTTTTGCAAGCAATTTACATTTTTTATACAATCACCCCCTGTGTATTCCAGGAAGTGATGAGCGCAATGTGAGAAGGGCATGCTGCTAAGGTCTACCCTTGCCTCAGTGGGTGTAACTGAATTCATCCAATCGGTATTGGATGTTATAACCTTAGCCCAAACAGCAGAGTCAAATCTATGATATGCTGAGTACCACACAGTGGGATAATAACTTATTTCAGAGCTTAGATTCCTGCGTGTTTGTAGCCCTATATAAAAAAAAAGCTAGAACTAGATATGCTATATTGAATGACAATGTCTTGCAGGACAGAAACAACAAGACAAAGCACTGTATCCTTACACAAATGCACACATTTTGCGTACAGAAACATTTTGGCAAGCTTTCAGCCAAAAGTAAAAATGACATTGTTATAACATTTAAACACGTGCCCAGAATGTTCTAAAAAGCCAACAACCTTACAGCATTTACCATTTCCAAGACAAAGTAACAGTACATCAATTGGAAAAGATACCTTTAAATACGGATACACAAATCTGGCATGCCTGGTCTATAGCGTGATTCAGTTTCAACAGCTCCTTGCCAAGTATGGCAATCTTCTTCAGGTCGTGACTGCCAGAATCCTGTTCTTTTAATCCTGCTTTAATATCAACCTGCATAAATAGCAGAATAATATAATGACCTTTAAGCAGTTAAAAGCAATAACATTTTCGTTCTGCCAGCGGAAGTTAGATGCAATCTTACAAATGTGCGTTCTTACCTTTGTGTATTCGTATATAGAGTTTTGCAGAAACTTTCCCAAAGCCACAGCATCATTTTTGGTCCGTCTCAAAGCCTGGAAAAATGTATGTGTACAAAACTATTAAAGCACACTACTTACGAATGGCTAACAGACAAACAACTACAGATTATGCCACAACAGAGGAATACACCTATGGCTGAGCAATCTATCGAGTTTTGGAGATATATCGATATATTTTCAAAATCGATCTAGGATGAGACAATATCATTAACATCGAGATATATACATATATATATATACATTATTACATATTCTACATATTCTTAGAGTTGATTTTTACACAGCTGTGTGTATTCTCAAACAAGAGGAGGAACCCTGAATGTCCACCTTATTTTGATTAATGTCTTATAAATGAAGGTGTGTGTGTGACAGCTCACATGTAGTGGCCGGCTTGCATCTAAGTATTTAACCCACATAAACAATATTGATATATATTGTATATCGCCATTCAGCACACAAATATTGAAATATGACTTTTGGTCCATATCGCCCAGCCCTAAATACACCTTTAGATTGCTATGCTTGACAAAAAGAAGCCAGCATATTTTATTAGAAAATGTGGGTTTGGGCATGTGGACACCCCTGGTGCAGCACTGGGTGAGTAAGTTGTGTACTTAGATATACTATACGTTATCAGGGACTACTGCATAAATGCAATATATGTGACAGTACCCGATGCCACAGATTCGATCAACTTATCACTGATGAATAATTGTGTTGACATGCGCAAGTTGATATAGATTTATTGTTCCGCCTCAATAATACTATAGACAAGTTTCATTAAATAGATGTTTACCAAGCTGGTATATTTATTTCCTTGCGAAAACCACTGAAAACTGGCAGACACATGTTTCGACCTGCTATGCCTGTATCAAGGCTTGGGTACTGTTTACATATTGACTAACACATTAAAAACATCACAATGCAATATAAATATGGTACAATAGAGAGAAATCCGGCATAGTTTGCAAAATACATACCAAACATATTTAGCACATGTGGGTGTGGTATAAATGTTAAGTACATAGTGTTCAATGAAACCAAACCCAAGTTAAAGACAAACATTGCCCAAATATCATGAGTTAGGATTAAAAATGTGAATGTACATGTTTAGCATCAGTCCTATAAATAAAGATATGCCACAAGCAAGGGGAGAGGAGCAAGGGAAGGAATAATCATTAATTATTGAATTTCTCCAAAGCTGTAAGTATAATGTGCGAATATATTCATATCTTATCACTTACCAATTCTCTAATAGATCATTAGCTCTTGATGTGTATTAATTATTATTGGATCGATTTTACTGAGGGTTCTTTAGTCTCATCTGTTGGAAAGAACTATAATCATAAGATAAGAAGATTTTGAGGCGTTGATTCTAGTGCATAATGATTGGTAATTGGTATGTATCCCCTGATTCCAGCAATTATAGACGATCCATTACTCACTGCAATTGTATTTCTGATGCTTGTACCTGCTTAGATTCACATGCGATGCATAGGCGAACCATCTAGTCTTAGTCACAGAGTATTACATTTTTGTTTTCGAAACTCGAAAAGGGACGTTGAAAGGGCGTGTCAGTAATACTATCCCTAGTGTGACGTCCACTGTACAAATGCTCCTTCACACGTCACAAGGTGCCTCAGATGGTTTTGTTTCTGCCATGAGGTAGCATGAAGTGTAGCACGGGCACAGATGCAATAAAGCAGATGAGAAGCGATAAAACCAGAAAAACATCTATGCACCTTCGACACCAGAGGGGAGGAAGAGTGGGCGCATATGAATCTAAGCAGATACAAGCATCAGAAATACGATTACAGTGAGTAATGTACCTGTTTTAAGGCTTGTGGATCTGCTTAGATCACATGCTATGCATAAACTAACAAGCAGTATCTGGAGAAGGATGTGGGTTGTGAGAAGGTACGGCAGCAAATGGATGTTTAGCACTGCTTGTCCCACCTGTGAATCTGCTTTAGAATGTGTGTCAATGCAGTAATGTTGAGTAAATGTATGGAACTCCTTGTAGCAGCTTTACAAATGGAATCTAGAGCGAAGTTTGCAATAAATGCCAAAGTAGCTCCTGTACCTCTGGTGCAGTGAGCTCTTGGTGTGAAAGGCAAGATTTTCTTTGATAGGGAATAGCAGAGCTGTATGCATTTCACTAGCCATTTGGAGATGGAATTCTTTGAAACATGATCACCCTCCCTGCCAGGTGCTAGCTATAGAGACAAACAGTTCATCTGTTTTTCCTGTCTGTGAGGAGGTCAAAGAGGCAATGGAGATAAAAGACGACCCCATTCTAATTTTCAGACTCAGCCCCCAAATGGTTAAATCAGCAGGACAAAGCAAAACTACATGTCCCATAACCCACCACGAGAAATGGAGACAAGGTGGGGGAAAGAACAAAATGAACAAAGGGAAGCGGTATAGGTACAGCCTAGTCATACGGTATAGTGGCCGGTACACACATAGAAGTACAAGTTGGGATGGACAAACAGTGCATGGAACGGGGTGGATGGGGGAAGGAAAACTGGCTGCAGGTGTGGGAAGTGAGCAGGAAAGGCGGGTGGAGGCTGAATGGAGGGGAGGAGCAGAGCATGGGTTGAAAGAAGCCCCGGGAAACTCACCAGGTGTCTCTCATTACAGCAGCAGCACTGGCCAGAGAACACAGAGGAGTGGGAGGAATCCCCAAGTGCTGTACATTGGGGGTATTAGGAGGCTGAAAGAGCGGCATCGCGGAGATCCTTATCAAGAGGCAGACTCTCCGCCAAGAAAGGCTCGAGGAGCGGCAGCGCAGAAATACACCCCCGAGGCAGATTCACTGACAAGGGAAACCTGGCCGCAAGCCATTTCAAAGGACAGCGCTTCCGTGGGTTTATCTTCTCTGTTTGTTTTGAAATCCCATTTTGGACGGCTGGCGAAGGAACGGAAAGCTAGCGTCCTAGAAAAGGGAATTTATGTGAGCTGTTTATTATTCTTTCAAAGAGGCGAGAATCCTAAGAGGACATTCCTACGAACTCTGAATTGATTAAACCTTTACACCGCAAGCTGGGTTAGCCAAAAATAAGCATATTTTGTTGTTTATACTGAGGGGCTGGTGGAAAGGTTAACACAGCAATAAATCTTAACTTGTTAACCCTGCATCTGACTACAACCTACTACTTTACACTGTCTTATTGAGGTGATGGCTGCTAGGAAAGGTGTATTGTAAGTTAGGTGTTTGAGGCTGGATTTGTGCATAGGCTCGAAGGGTGGACCCATGAGCTTTGAGAATACAACATAATGATCCCAAACTGGAGGCTGGTTAGAAAGGGGAGATAAAGTCTCTTCACTCCCTCCATTAAAAAGGCTTAACAGAGACTTTCCACCAGGACACCTTGTTTTGTGAAGTGGTGTACGCCAACAGAGCCGCCAGGTGAACCTTGACGGAGTTAAATACTAGGCCAGAGTCTAGTAAGTGGAGCATGTAGTTTACATCTTTTGATCAGCACCATTTTACAAATCTTTTGAATTTGTTGAAGTAGCAGTGCCGGGCGTTAGGTTTGCGTACCTCCTTGAGGATATCCATCTTTGAGGTCATTTTAAGTGTTCAAACTCTATGACTTCAGGAGCCAGACTGGCAAGTTCATAGACTGAGGATGTGGGTGGAGTGTTGTCCCGCCGGTCTGGGATAGAATGTTGTAGGTGTGAGAAACCTGAAGGTGTCTCACTCGCTAGTCCCTGTAGATTGGTCAACCAGTTGGCCAGGACACGGCCATCGCTATTGGATCCAGTTCCTGGGGGTGGACCAGTGCGGTAGGATCACCTGGATGAGGCATCTTCGGGGAGTGGAAGTGGGACACCGGAGAGTGAGACACGGTATCCATTTCCTTATGACACTTTTTCCCCATCTTGTCCAGTAGGATATTTAGAAACTCTAACCACGCCACCCCTTTTCCAAAAAGAACACTTTCTCACACTGAGAGAAACAACGGAGTAATACCAGAGCCGTTTACCTAATTACACACACTTGTCTGCCCTTTTCCTTCCCCATAGGGATAGAAGGCGGTGTACGAGAGCACACTTTGAGCAAGGCTGAATGCACAAGGAAGCAACTATTTCAAGACGGCAGTTCAAACGGAGGAAAACGGTAGCGAGACCCGAAAGGACGTCAAGGAGGGAGTTGCCCTTGCCCTATTCAACCCAGACCCGCCAAGCCTCAGACAACAGAAACAAAAGACCGGGAATCGCAGTTGGTGACTGGTGGGATGGATGTCAGCGGTATAAGGAACCCTGCCGCACCGATAGCCAGGGCAGGGAGACGCGGTTGCCATCAGCTCAGAACAGCCGGTGAGTCGGAAGAACCTGATAGTGGGCCGGACTGTTTTAGGCTCAAGGTTGCAGTGGCAACATTAAGAAGATTAAGAGACAGAGGTCTTTTGTGAACGAACTTGGCACCAGAGATAGACTAGTCTGGCGCCACGTGGGCGCTCGTGCGGAGGCCTCTCATTGGTATCCCTCTACTGAACAAAGAGCCTATGTTGAACTAAAAAGGTATTGAACTATAAGTACCAAAAGGCCATAGGAAAGGCCGGCGTGAGGTGTCAAGGTGGTCATACAAGGGTCGAGATTAAACCCTTGTACAATCAAAAGTCCTAGACACATTGTAGAAGTTATGACGATTGTGAAATTGTGAACCCGACTGAGGGAATTGTGAAACAGGTGTTTTACGCTGTGCAAACTGCGGTTTTGTGAACACACACGCACGTGCCAGAGGCTAACAGAGGGATCCAGTGAGACTGGATCGCCCTTCGGAAGCCTTTGTTCAAAGATGGTAAGTGCTGTAGAAGGTCTGAGCCCGGATGAGGGGGACCTAACTAAACCTAGGTGGTGGTTTACAAAGACATTGAGACTTTTGAATGTTACAAATAAGGAGATTGTGATTGAAAGGCGGTAGTGAACCCGACTGAGGGACGTCAAGAGAAATGTTGTGTTGAAGCTAAGTGAACAACATTGTGACAAGTATGAACCTGACTGAGGGATGTCCACAGTGAGTGATTGTTCTGAACCCTATTGAGGGATGCTAACGAGAAAGAGAAGGATCCAAGCCTGGCTGAGGGGGATCCAAAGGTGTAGGGTAACAGAAGGAATTTTGTTGTGTTGTTTAGGCATATCAGGCCCTCTGAAGCAAGAGACTTTGCATAAAAGAGACTTGGGCACGGAAGGCCCTGATATGGAGGAAAAGGAACTGTAAACTCGTCCTGCAGAAGCCCAGGAGTGTACTGTGCTCAAGAGTACCGCCTTGTCCTGTGCTAAAAACGTGGGGATGGCAGACCCCGGCCATAACACCATGACTTATTTTGTGAACACTTCTTTGTTTTCTTGTGAAACATTATCCCACACTAGGTTGTAGCATAGCGGTAAGGATTGGCAATATAGGCCCTTTTTATTTGACTAGACTTCACTAAGACTGTATTATTGTTTGATGGTCGTAGCTTGCTCCCATCTTAGATTTAGATTAGGCGTTTATAATAATATTAATAATAATAATAATTTAGCATTTATATAGCGCTACGAACCCTCGGGCATCTGAGCGCTGCTTATTATTACCCACGGTGTGTGGTGCTCATTTATCGACTTCGGAAGGATGAAAGGCTGACTTTGGGCCTGCCGGGATTCGAACCTGCGTCAGCAGGCTCTGCACGGATGTCAAAGCAAGCGCTCTACTTGCTGTGCCACTTGACCAGCATCTCACCCATTCCACAGTTTAATAAACACCCTTGAACTGTGATCACTTGTGTGTTTTACTTTGATACCATGCCGTCCTTACATAGGGGCACAGGAGTTTGATTGGTTTTCACATTGCCAGTTTGAACAGATGTGGAAACCAAGGTTGCCTCGCCCACACAAGAGCAATCAGGATTAGAGTAGCTTGTTCTTGGTGCATATTGTGCACTATCCTGCTCAGAAGTGGTGTTGGTGAAAGAGCATAAGCAAACTTCCCTGACCACAGGGCATTCTCCTTGGATTTGGGTTGGGGAAACCTGGATGCGAAGTCTGGACATTGTGATTTAGGTCTGTGGTGAGTAAGTCTAATGGAGGATAACCCTAGAGGGACAAGACTTTGTCTAGAATTCCTCTGTTGAGATGCCACTCGTGTTCCTCGGGTAGAGGATTTCTGCTTAGAGTCTGCCAGAGCACTGAGTTCCCCTGGAACGTGTTGAGACACTAGAAACATGTCTCCGCTTGGGTCCCCACTTCCAAATTTTTTGGGATAGCCTGGACAGACCTGGAGACTGAGTGCCTCCCTGTTTGTTTATGTAAAACATGGCAGTGGTCCTGTCTGTGAGGACTTGCACTGTTTGGCCTGATAGATGCAGCTGGAAAGCTTACAGGGCTTTGAGTACCGCTAGCAGTTCCAGAATGGTTGATGTGGTTCTCAGCTGTGATCTTTGTCCACAGGCCATGAACTGTGTGGTGAAGGTAATGGGGTCCCCATCCGGAGAGTGAGGCAAGTATCGTTTGGATTGTGAAAGGGTTTTCTTTTGACCACCAAAGAAGTGCTTGTACTAGGGTTAGCGAAACAATCACTAGATTGTCCCAATGACCGCTTGTGTTGGGGAGATTAATAATTTCTATGCTTCATCCCTCTCCAAGTGAGACCCCCAGCACTTTTTGCTGGACTTCTGGACGTTTTTCTTTCAATCCTCAATGGATGGAGCCTTTTTCCACTCATCCATTCTTGTGGGCTCTGTCTTTTGAAACTCTATACTTTGTATTCTACTTGTACTATGGGTTCTGTCTGCTCCATTACTCTTATAGGCATCTGTGTTTTTACTACTGCAGCACACAGCTCCTTATGGGAAGTGTTGCTGGGGACCGTTAGGGTCCTCCTTTAAGATTCTTTTTCTGTATGCTCAAGTAACTACAGTCCTTAAAGATAGAGAGATATTTAGTATCCCTCCCAAAACTCTATAGTTTGAGAGATTGGCACACACCACCTCCAGTGGAGTGGCAAAGGGATACCTAGTATCCCCCCTTCTCTCTACTCCTGTGACCTTTTAGTCACATAGACAATCTCCTAGTTATGGCTAGTGGCAGTGGACGTGTTCTACCAACTATTGTGCAATTTCTATACTGCAGGCTATACCCATAGCCTCAGTGGTGCACAATAGGGGCACGAAAGTACCAACTTGGAGCTCCCTTCTTTTCTCGCCATTACTAGCGTGGTTTTTCTTTGTGAGCCCTTCTTCTACCATCCTGGGAGAGGGAGGTCAGTGTGTGTGTTTTGCCTTTGGCGCAAACCCTTGGGTATCTCTGCCTGGCTCCAGCCTGCCTGGGCAGGTAGGAAGTGGGGAAGCTGTCTTCCACCCCCCCTGTCCTTTGTCTGCCAGAGTGCCTGAATAGAGCCAGCTCCCAAAAGGGGTCTCTGGCTGTCCTGATTGGACAGCCAAACTCCCCTTTCTGTAAAATGCTGAGAGAGTTTGCAGAGGAGTGTGTGCTGGAATTGTATAAAAGGTGAGCCTTTTGGAGTGAAAAGCAAGGCGACCACTGGAATCTTAAGTAACCGAAGAAGACGACCAGAGATGCCTGCAGACTCTTTGCAACACCGTGAATCGACCACTGCTGTCCTGACCCCGTTTTCTAAGCAACAGAGGAGCTCCGAAGAGGAGCTCCTTCCCTTTGGCTGGTGGGAACAACCAGTCCCAAGACAAACTCTGACTTGCACCATCTCCAGAGGTCCTAGGAGTTTCCAGAGCTGTGGAACCCTTGAGTGCATCATCGTGGAAAGGCTGAATCCGTCCAAATCTTGCAGAACTTGTAAGGAGAACCTGTAAGGACCCTCCAGAGATCTGATCCAACTTGCCCAGACCCCCTCAACAGAGTGTAGCACTGCAGGAAGCGAAGAAGCTTGACCAGATGATCCGTGTCCTTTGTTGGTGCTGCAACAAAGGCCCCAAAACCACAGAGTGAACCAAGAAATTGCTGAAAGTCCTGCCAGAGGTCCTGCCTCGTGACTGCTGGTGAGAGATCCTATCCATTGTCCTGCCTTCAGTCATTAGATCAAGGAATCTGAAGGTCGGGTCCAGAGCTGAAACATTGCGGAGCATCCAGCATGAACACTTTCTTCAAACATAAGGTATTGTTGGGGAAAAGGTATTGCTTACATGATTCCAAGAAGTCGCTCCAGAATGTTGGAGTGCAACCAGAGGTGTCCAGGGTCATCCCCACTTACCTCCGACCCAAGCCGCTGCTTGTGTCCCTGCAGCAAATCCTTTTACATATCTCCCTTGTTAGTTGTCAAACTTGCTGTTTCTTTAACACTAGAGACTGGAAGAAATCCTCAGCCACTCTTTGTATTCTGCTGCTTGTTTATACTTTGAGCCCTTTCCGATCTCCCTTTAACTATAGTTTTTGGACTTAAAAGACTTGCTGTGTAAAGAAACCCTCTCTAGAACCTTGAACCAAGCTATGTTACACTAACTAACCATTTTC
The DNA here is from genome assembly GCF_040938575.1 of Ambystoma mexicanum. Taxonomy (NCBI): domain Eukaryota; kingdom Metazoa; phylum Chordata; class Amphibia; order Caudata; family Ambystomatidae; genus Ambystoma; species Ambystoma mexicanum. Next base: position 642,634,729 of record NC_090922.1, on the reverse strand, counting down.
CTCCCATAAAGTAACTTTACTATGTGTTTGCAGAGTAAATGTATTACTGTATAAACTGTTGGAAACCGCAGGCGCATGTAAAAACCGATAATAGAATAACATTGTCTTTTCCCTTTCTAACGTTTCAAACAATGTAACCGCAAACAAACACAAAAGTAAAAGTGTCCTTTGAAGTGTATTCATAAGTATTCCAAATTCTTCCAGTGTAAACATCTAAAGTATTTAAAGTAATTCTTGTGTATATATAATAAATATCAAATTTTATATGAACTATACGTTTAAGAGTTTCTTTGGTGTGCATGTTTAACTAAGGTTCAGTGTACTTACCTACAGCTCACATCTTCTTCTTAAGATAAACCTGACTGCTCTGCCACTCTACCAAGGTCCTCAGTTAGTACAGACTGATACTAAGAGTTGGAGATCTACAAACCACTGGGATAGCTTACTAAAGTCTTCAGCTTGCCTCAGACCATTGTTTTGCTAACCACTCCTGCATTGGGGGCATCCGTAGGGTTATTTGGCGATTGGCAAGATAATGAGGTATTTGCAGCAGTATGATTTGAACTAATTTGGTTGAGGGGGAAGACTAGCCCCTCTCGTGTCTTTATGACAGCTCCTAAAAACTGTTTGTTTTGCTTGGAACGAGGCTTGATTTTTTCTAGTCTATTGAAAACCCCAATTGGAACAGGAGGTTGATTGTTCTTTAGGTATTTTGCTTGCATATTTGGGGGATTCCTTGGTTATCAGCCAGTCGTCCAGATAAGGGTACACTGGGATTGATTCTCTGCGTAGATGCGCTGCCACTACCGCTAGTACCTTGGTGAATACCCTTGGAGCGGAGGCTATGCCGAAGGGTAGCACCTTGAATTGGTAGTGTTGGTTTGCTATGTTGAAGCGCAAAAATCTACCGTGCGCTGGGAACATTGAAATATCAAAGTATGCATCTTTCATATCCAATGCTGCCATGTAGTCCCTCTGTTTAAGCAGTGGGATTACTTCTTGTAGCATTATCATGCAGAATGTTTGTGGCTTGACATGTTTTTGTAGGACGCAGGTCTAGGACAGGGCGCATAGTAAGGTTTTTCTTTTGCACAAGGAAGTACGTTGAATAGATACCCTTGTTTACCTGGTTTGCCGGGACGATCTCCATAGTGTCCATTTCCAGCAGTAGTTTGACTTCTTCTAGCAGAATGCGCTGCTCATCCTGCGTTGTTTGTCTCTGTCTTGGCGGGTGGTTGGATGGTTTCTGTATTAGTTCTATGCAATGGCCTCCGGCCACAGTGTAAAATACCACTTGTCTGACGTGATCCCCTCCCATACGTGGGTAAATTGACAAATGCAACCTCCTACTGGCGATGCATGGGAGGGGACCGGGAGGTCATTACTTGTGGGGGGTGGGAGGAGGTGGAGCATCTGGTTGAGGAGGCCCTGCCTCTACTCCTAGACATTCTGTGCCCCCTTTGAAAATTTTGCTGGGAGGACTGCCCCAAGATGAAGATTGTCCACTCTTGATTGTAGTTAGAGGACCGTTGGGAGTTTAGTACTCGAAATCAGCATGTATTAAACGTGTCTCCTCGCACAAAAGGTTAGTAGATTGTCCCAGGGACTTAAGGGTGTCGTACTCTTCTTAGCACTTTTCAGTGCGTTTTCGACTGTTTTTTCCAAATCAGGCATTTGGTTCGATAGGCATATCAATTAGGGTGGCTTGAGTTTCCAGTTTAAAACCGTATCGCCTCAACCATGCATGGCGCATAATAAGAGTACCTTCTGCTACTATACAGCCTGCATTATCTGCTGCGTCCAAATTATTTTTAAGGATGCAGTTGACCACCTGCTTACCCTCAGCCACTGTTTTTAAAAGCTGAATTTTAAGCGGCTCTGGGACGGAGTCGATTTGTTGTATGATCTTGTCCCATTTATGGCAGTTGTAACTTGCCAAGAATGTGGCGTTATTAGCTATTCTTACTTGGTATGCAGCTGAGGAAGCTACTTTCCTGCCCAGTGTATATATCGTTTTGCTCTCCTTGTCAGGAGAGGCTTCAACAGAGGCTAAGGGCATGCCCACCCTTTTTCTTGTGGTAGTTACGAGAGTCAGGTTTTAATTGACCCTTGCTGTATAGTAGGTTGGAGGGTGCTGGCCTGAACATCTTTTCAATACGGGCGTTAGCTGCCCTCGTAAGGTTGGGGGTAAGTAGAACAGGCTTAATGGCCTCTGGATGGACTGCAGGAGTGTTATAAACTGTGCTGCAGATCGCTTATCCCCAAGGATGTCCTCTACAAAATCTTGGTTGACTTGTGCTTCTTGGGCATTGATCTTGAAATGTTCGGCAGCCTTTAGGAGGAGCTGATTATACTGCAGCTGATTATCCACAGGGGAGTCACCAACGGGTTGGTCATGATGGTCCAGAGATTGTTTGATGTAGACGTTGTCATCATAACACTGGTCTGTGTCATATAGATACCCTTGGTCTGCTATTGAACCAAGATCTTGAGAGCCAGCGGTGTCAATGTAGTAGCAGTCTTGGGACATGTCCTGCCAAGTGTTTGGCTGGGCAGTGTCGAGTCATGGTTTTTTGGCAGCAGGTTGGTCTTTAGCTGCCTTTCCTTGTGAGGGCCTTTGAAGGTTGGACAGTTGATCAGAGTGACGATCAAAGAAGTCAACAAAACTCGACATTCTTCGTATTACTTTGACGATTTTTTCAGGGGTCCATTGGGTGGAGCTTGGAAAACCTGTGGTAACAGGGGTAGAGATACTCTCAGATTTAGAGGGTTGTTATGCTGCATGGCCCCTGAAATGGTGTCACTAGAGAGAGAGGTTTCTTTAGCCTTTAAAATAAGGGATTTAGAGAGTAAGGGTGTCGAAATTGAGTTTTTCGATGCTTTGGACTGGAGGAGAGTGTCTGGGACATGTTTCCTAATAAGATCCCTCATTTTAGAGTTTTTGGAAAGGGCCGTTGAAGTGTCTTTCGACGCACGTTCGCCGGTATCCGAGGCTTTGTCTGATTTATTTGCGGAGTCAGGAACAGACTTCGGTGTTTGTTTTGGGGGCCTGTCAAGTGGCGAACACGATGGTCCAGAGAACAGGTATTTTTCAGACCTTCCCTTCAACACTGTGTGTGGATTTATGGTCAACGAAGCGGTCGACTGTCGGTCATAGGGGGTGTGCTTTGTGTGCGTGCAGTTTGGGTGCTTGAGCTGCCGGGTGTCGTCTCCATAGCTGAACAACCGGCCTGCCTGAGGAGTCAGGGGCTCGCACGCGGGAAACCGTTGGGTCCCGATCGCCATGGGGACGCAGAGGTTGCACACCCTGTGTGAGTCCTTCCAGGGAAACTTACTGTTACAGGAAGGGCAACATTTAAATGGTGTGTTTTCCATAGTATGGGAAGATGGCAGCCAGGCGATGGAAATGGAAGAATAGAGAAATAGGCATTCTTTAAAGGAAAGAAGTTATGACCTCCCCTCACTCTCCCCACTGTGAAGGGCCGTGGCCTGTTGGGGCCTAAGTAGGCCACAGACAAAGTTAATCGAGACGGTCCAAGTAGTTGTCGACAAAGAATCTGTCCTTGCAAGTCGTTGCTGAAGGTGTTACGGTGGTACGGCTGTAGAAAGGGTAAGAAGAAAACAAACTTTTAAAACTTGTATAATCAAAAGGCATTAGCCAGAAAGAAGGAACTCTGCAACTTGCGTCCGACTATCATGGCGGAAAAAACAATCCGAGGGACCGCGACGCATGAAGGACCATGGGTAGAGGGGACGTCACTTTGGGGATAGTATTACTGACACACCCTGTAGACGTCCCTTTGAGTTTCGAAAACAAATAAACTAATACTCTGCGACTACCACTAGATGACGGCCTATGGAGATCATGTGATCTAAGCAGATAGACAAGCCACAGAAATAAATATATATTCACAGAAAAAACATAGTTAAAAGGGACGTTATGTTTACAAGGAAAACCAAAAAAGATATTTGCCAGTTATGGTAAGCTATGCAACCATAACTTGCGCCACCGCCATGCACAGCTAACACCAACACCCAGGAAATCAAAGATGACGTCACAAATGACATTGATGGTATCACTAATGACATCACATACGAGGGGTGGTTGTGTTTGTTCAGTGACTGTATTCATTTTAAGCTGAGGACTTCATGTGGTAATGCTACATTGGAAGCATGATTCACGTACTGTAAAGGTACTGTGCATGTAGAGCTTGACCTTGTGCTATATTCCTATGTTCTTTTCCCTAGGGTTTACCATGAGGTCATAATGCACATACATAGAACAAGAAGCAAGTCCCATGCAAATAATCCATTTCCCAAGAATGTGATAAGCTTCGACTTATCTTTTTACAACCTAAACAAACCATCTTAAGAATACTTTAGTTCTATGATCCATACCGTATTCATTGTTTCTCTTTTCCACAAACAAAGAGACGCCAGCAAAGCACTCTGCTGCCACGGAACGTTCTGGCAAAATCAGTATGAGCAACACTTTATAAAAGTTACACAGCATCATCAGTGACGTAAATTATATAATGTACAAATCCGACTGACTGGTTGGTTGGCGACACCCTATCAATAGGCTACCTGTGCCATAAGCTAGACTGGAGCATTGGTCCCTGCCCCTTCTGTCCATCTTCGTCCACGTTGGTTTCTCCTTGCAAGTCTACAACTAATTGGTCATTATGCAAAGAAAAACAATACATGCTAAATCTCTAACTTAGTGTTCACCTGGTACTGTAGACAAGGGCTAAGAGGATACTTTGAGGTCAGTGCATCTAACAGACTACAGCTTGATTCCAGACACGTCAACGCCCATCCAAACCTCCCCACCCTCATTTTAGATTTGTTGTTTTGCCCCTCCCGGCACTTCGCAGCACAAATCACATGACCTATAGTGTAGGCAACTGGACCCTGCTTTCTGATCGATTGGGGGTCTAACAGTTTTATGATTGGTGGTCTGGGTCTGGGACTGGTACCTTGGAATGCTTGGGGCCTTGGGACGGGGGTATCTGGGTGCTATTACATAAAACTAGAACGAGAAGGTCGGAGGCTTGTGCCTTCCTTCTGCTGGTATCGCTTTTCGCAGAGAGCTCTCAGCCCCCTCATGGCCTTGCAGGGCACATTCCTTCTGGGATATGAATGTTGACAACATGAAACAACAGCGGGTCTGTGAATCTCTGCAGCTCTGGCCTTTCTCACCGGTGCCCAAGCAACAACCTATTCTCGCATGCATACACTTATTTCCATGTTTGGGTGTCAGGGCTGCGGCCCTGGCTACGTTGCGAGGCTAGGCTTCGATTTCAATATGCCTGCTACTATCAATATGGCGTTTGATTCCAACTGTATTCTGAAGATGAAACAAGCACTACCCCTCCCCCACACTATAGACCCTGCCGACACCCACCTACCCCTGTAACCTCCCCAAACCCTTACTGCACACTTGCAGGCCTCTGCAACACCTGAAGGCGCTTGGGGGTCTGGGACTATTGGCCCTCCTTCTCAACACAAGAGTACACATTTGTCCTTGCTCAGGGACAGGCCGATCGCCCAAGCACCAAAGCTATACCACAATTGTTTGTACTTACATTTTGACACTAACCATGCTTTGAGATCCTTGCTGATTCTCCTCGCACATGTTTGCTGCAATCCCGTCCAGCACTTCGGGCTGTACCCACAAGCAGAATTTATTTTCCTATTTTCCTATGCAAACCTATCCCGATTTAGAAAAATGTTACCACAAAGTGCCATGCCCACTTTAACCCCATTGCCGGTCCCTGTGGTCATGGCCAGTAGCCAGATTGTTCGGATTATGGCCTTTGCCATGATCCGGACAATCTGGCCATTGCCCATGGCCACAGGCTATACCTCAGTCACCAAAGGAATATCACTATTCTTTATACCTACATCATCACACTTTTCAAAAAATAAAACGGACATTTGCAAAGCCATGCTTTCGGGTCCTTTTGCCAATGCTCCTTGCACGAGTTTGCTGCAAATCCGTCCATGTTTTATTTTTTGAAAAGTGTCACAATGTACGTACTAAAAATAGTCTTATAACTTAGCCCCCACTTGACAAAATCCATTCAGGCTTTGCACAAACATTGAAGGTTAGGTCTATAATCCTTCTGCAATCCTTTGTGCAAATTTGTCAAATGGCAACAGAATTATAAGCCATCTAAAAATGTTGAGACCCCCCGTCTAATTTGGCTTCTTCCTGGTGAAACGGCACCAGACGTTGCAGAACATTCAGGGTCAGGTCTCAAATAATATTGCAAAATTCCATGCAGTTTCAATGAGTGGCGCCTAAGTTATAAATCATCCCAAAACTGCTTTTCACCGACCCTGTAATGCAGAAATATGATAATGATGTGCTAGTTAATATAGAGACTTAATCCAAAGCCCTTTACAGAGCACATGTTTACATAGAATATCGCCCAACCGAAATATGCATGGATGTCCCTGAACATCTGAGATGTTTGCAGACTTCGGAGATAAAAACCATTTCGGAGATGAAAAACCACTCGAATTTTGGCTTTTTATGTCCATATCTATCCAATCCTCATCCCCCTTCACTTCCCCAGAGATTGTTTCATTAGTATGACAAGAGCAATATTGTGTTTTTTAATGTTTTTACTGCAATGTCTGCAGACTGTGGGCGCAGTTCGCGAATTCAACATGGCATTTGTTTCAAATGTTTTGACGCACCTCATGTTTTTATCTGTGGGCGCGTATGATGTCCGCGAATGTCACGCTGCCCTTTGATTGGTCCAGAAGCGTTCGGGGACCCGAATCAGGAAGTGAGGCCACGGACCCGACCCAGATATCACCAATTTATTTTTTACCTACTTTTTGGCCATTATATTTTTAAAAACGACTGGATGGATTTACACCAAATTTGCAAAAGCACGCTTTCGGGACCAAGCCACTGCTCCTCGAGCAAGTTTGATGCAAATCCGTCCAGCGGTTTGGGCTGTAGGCTGGAGCTTAATTTGTCTGAGGATTTAAAAAGTTTTGGGACCCCCGACCTATAAACTTGTCCCCCCCTTGATGAAACCACATCAAACGTAGGATAATCATTCGGAGGTGGCCATATACTTGTTTTCCAAAGTTTGGTGAGGATTCATCGAATGGCGCCAAATTTATAAGCTGCCAAAAAGTGCTCCTCCTGTGGGTTGAGCATCTTAACCATAACTACACGGCTGCTGGGGGACGTGGCTTGGCGGCCATGCGAGCGTGAGCTAATCTTGAAGAGCTCCCACTCGATCGGACGACTGATCCTACAAAAAGGCCAAAAATAACCATGGAAAGATCGAACAAACACTGGGAAGAGGCACCGGAAGGTCCAGAGCACGCACCGGGAAATACCTGGCAAAAATCGGAAGCCAGGAAGGCAGAAACGAGAGAGCGAGGTACGCGGAGCCGTCAGGCAAAATGGCGGACGCATCTCGCTGACACTGCTGCCTGCGTCCCGAGAAACAAAGCTGACGGGCAGCATCCAGCCCAGTCGAGGCCAGAGAGCCACCCTGGAGGCGTGAGGGGCCAGCCGCAGCGGAAGGGGGGAGAGGACTGAGATAGTGCTGCGCGCTGCCGCGCTGTACCAGGGCAGGCAGCGACACGGAGTCCCGCCGCCGCAGGAAACGAGCAGCGGCCCGTGGCACAGACCAGTCCGAAGGGGGGCCCGCGAGAGCCTGAGGAGCACGAACACAAGCAGCTGCACCGGAGCAGAGGCCAACGGTAGGACTATCACGAGGGCCCAACGGAGCAGCGGGGGACCCCGACACCAGGAGGCGAGGCGGACAAACGGAGCGTTGGGCCTGGAGGCAAAGCGGGGGACCACTGGCTTGTGTGACGAGACACAGCCCACCCAGGACAGCACCTGGGCTGCCAGTGCCGACCACCAAAGCGAGGGAGGCGGGAATCCACTGACTACGCCGCGGTGGGTGACACAGCCCCACGCGCGGCTGACCTCCTCCCTAAAAACCACCGGGACGGGCGGTGGCCACCAACAGGGACGCTGGAGAAGGGGGCCGGAGAGGACATACACGGAGTCTGACCTCAGGTTAGACAGCTACTCCGGGGACCACAGGACAATACGTGGGAGGATACAGCCCACTCGAACAGCACCTAGGTCGTTAACAAAAGGCCTCCAAAAGGGAAAAAGAACGTAAGAATCCACGAACCACGCAACTAGATCGTAACACGGTGGGGGAAATGGCCCCCATGGGTGGCTAGCCTCCTCCTAAAAACACCAAGGCAGGTGCAACAGCCAGGGGGAACACTACTCCACGGCAAGACAGACAACAACGCACCCACTGGGCAGCCACGTGTGATAGCTGTGCCGCACAGACACGGCTGCTGGGCAACACTGAGAGAAGATGGGGAGAGGCCGCCCATCAGAGACCAGGGCAAGTGGGAAACTGCGGAAGGGACCACAACCCAAGGGGAAACCTGCCAACAAACACCACCGAAGCACAACATAGACCTTGCGCGAGCAAGACCCACATACAGGCACGGAGCGGCTGAAGCCAACATGCCAGATAAGCAAAAGGGTGGCAGGAGGAGACAGACCGTCATGGAGTGATTTGCCGGCAAAAGTGAAGACCAGCAGCCTGAGGCAGCCGAGAAGGACATGCCAGAGCCATACACCACGCAGGGAGAGATCAGATACGTGGAAGGCAGTATTCTAGAGGCTATAGAAGCACTGAAGACGTCGATAGAAGGCAAGCTGGATGCAGTGATTGTAGATGTGGGGCTCCTCCGACAGGACACGAGGAACTTGGCAGAGAGGGTGACAACGGTGAAACAACAAGTACAGAACAATACAGCGAACATGACCACCTCCCAATCGCAAATGTCAGAGGCGCTGGAGAGGATCAGCACACTAGAACGCAGAGCCGAGGATGCGGAAGGCAGGGCCAGATGCAACAATGTGCGTATAGTGGGGCTGCCGGAAGGAAAGGAGGGCAGAGATCCCACGAACTATATACAGAACCTCCTGATCCAAGAGATGGAAGCAGGGACCCTGTCCCAGGGTTTCGTAGTGGAGAGGGCACATCGAGCGTTAACTAAGAAACCCCGCCCGGGGGCACCACCGAGACCAATGATCGCAAAGATCATGAACTTTAAAGAAAGGGAAAAAATCCTGGCGTTCTCGAGAGAAGGTGGAGACATAACTCGAAATGGAGCTAGGATAACAATTTACCCAGACTACACGGCACTCGTGCAAAAACAGAGAGCTCAGTTCTGGCCGACCAAAGAGCGCCTTCGGGCTGCGGGTGTGAAATTTATGCTGCTATACCCAGCCAAACTTAAAGTCCTTGAGACCACAGCTGAGGCCCAAGAGTGGATGGACCAACGGGGGATCCCGCTGCTAAGAGAGGGGAATGGGCGGAACAGGAACACACCGCGGCGCGGCAGAGAGTGAGATCAAGTACGGCATGCATGTCCTAGGAGCCCGAACAAAACCGGGCGAGGCAGAACCCGAGAAACACTGCGATGGGCCGCCGAGTGCCACACTGCCTCGTTCCAACAAGACATCAAGACACCCTGATGAAACGTGACAGAGCAGGATAATCAACAGCCTAAAAGTTTAAAGGCCTAAACTAGAGACTTGAAATGGGAGCACAAGATTTTGAGTGCGGAACCGCCAAGACCCACAGTAGGAACCCCAAGTAGAGACAATGTTTGCAGTGTCAGTTTTGAGACACTACGCCGCGACAAGTACACCAGAGGAGAGGACGGCGGTACCTGGAGAGCGGTGGGACCCGAGCAGGGAGAGGGAGGCTGGGCATTCGTCGTTGTTGTGGTTTTCAGTTGAAGCAGTTCAAAAGGTTAAGGTTAAGTTTGCAGGGAGAAGGCGCGGGAGGAAGTGGACATAACAGTTGGCGAAAACAAGGCGAAGACACAGAAGATAAACATGTGTGGCAGTACCCAGACGCGAGGAACTGGTGCCGCAGACCGGAAAAAACAGTCAACAACGAATCGCAGCCAATAGCCGCTAGATCAACTTGGGAAGGAGGACAAACAAACCATTTAAAGCACAGCAAGCGGGGGACGGGATACCAATCCCCGAAAGCGGCATACCAGGAGACCATAACAGTGTGCAGGCCCATGGGAAAGAGCAGGCCGCTAGCGCTAACCTCCACAAAGACCTGGGTTGACCTGAGGATCGTCACGTGGAATGTTAGAGGGCTAAACACATATGTCAAGAGGCTAAGGATCTACACCTGGTTAAACAAAGCAAGAACCCATATTGCAATGCTGCAAGAGACGCACCTGACGGTCGAAAAACAAGCGAAGGTAGACAAAAAATGGGGAGGTCAGATGTATAGTTCAACATACTCCCAAGGGGGGTGACGACCTGGATTGCTCCTGGCATCCCATTCCAACTCATCAATCAAGAAAAGGACGCCGAGGGTAGGTTCCTAATTGTCCATGGAATGTTGGAGAAACGGGAGGTGTGCCTGGTGAACACCTACGCCCCCAATCACAACGCGACAGCCTTCTTCAGGTCGCTCCCGGCCCGGTTGGCCCTGTACAGGAATGCAACGATAATCTGGGCTGGAGATCATAATTGCACATTGGACCCCCGACTGGACAGGTCGGACAACAAGCATAAAAGAGCAGCACCACCAGCACGGGTGCTACGGCAGATGCTGGACCAGCTCGAGCTTGAGGACATCTGGAGAAAGGTACATGGGGGAGAAAGGGGATACACGCATTACAGTGCTCCACACAGGACATTCACAGAGATAGATTACCTTTTTACGGGCAAGGAAACATTGGGGGAATTCACTGAGGCACATATACACACACAAACCCTATCTGATCACGCCCCCCTGAGAGTTACATGGGCACATACACATAGGGGAGCCCCCATACCCACATGGAGGTTAAGGGCAGAAGCACTACTGGATGGGGAATTCCAGGAGCACATCCAAAGCACAATAGATGATTACTTTGAGCATAACTCGGGTAGCGTGGACAGCACAGGGACGGTCTGGGAGGCCCTTAAGGTGGTGGTCAGGGGCGCAGCAATGGGGAAGATGGGAGAACTCAGGCGGGAAATCCTAGCGGAACTGGACGACTTGGAAAGGAAAATCGAGAAGGCAGAGAGACAGGCGGAGAAAGGGGGAGAACAGGGCAACCTCACCACTCTGCGACAACAATGTGCAGCGACCTGGGAAAGACTAGGGCGCCTGGACTATGGGAGGTATATACAGAAGCTGCACGCAGAGGGGGATAAGCCTAGCAGACTCCTGGCCTGGCTAACCAAACAGGAGACCAAGCGAGAACCGATTAATGCAATTCAGAATAGCCAAGGGGAGGTGATAAGGTCCCAGGAGGGTATAAATTAGGCGTTCTCGCAATTCTATGAAAAATTATACACCAGAGTCCAGGAAGCAGAGGAGGGGGACCTGGAGGACGCCTTCGCAGAAATTAGGCTCCCACAGTTAACAAAGGAGCAGGCCCAAATGTTGGACGCTCCTCTTACCGTAGAGGAACTGACGGAAGTGATCACCCAACTACCGACAGGGAGTTCCCCGGGACCTGACGGGTTACCGGGGGAATTCTATAAAACATACAGAGACAGTTTAGCCCCGAGACTGCTGTAAACATTGGAGGAGGCATACGAGACGGGAAGGCTCCCGAACAGCATGTCGGAATCCATTATAGTCCAGATTCTTAAACCAGGTAAACCACCCCCCCGAGTGTGGGTCTTATAGACCGATCTCCCTGATAAATCAGGACTCCAAGATCCTGACAGCGGTGCTAGCTAACCGCCTTTGAAGACTGCATTACGTCATTGATAGGACGAACCAGGAGGAGGGGGGAGTGCGCTGTAGCCTCTCTAGATGCGATTAAAGCATTTGATTCGGTGGGTTGGGAATGGCTCCTGGGAGCGCTCACCCATTTTGGGATAGGAAATGGGTTTCTACGTTGGATAAAGCTGCTCTACAAAGATCCGAGAGCAAGGGTCAAGACAGGTAGGCATGTTTCCAGGGAATGGGGCATAGAGCGAGGTACAAAGCAGGGGTGCCCCCTGTCCCCAATGTTATATATTTTGGCCCTGGAACTATTCGCGGCCTTCCTAAGAATGGACTACAAAGACACGGGCATAGAGATAGACGGGGAAACGCATCAGATATCAATATACGCGGACGATATATTGCTCTACGTACAAGATCCACGCATCCATCTGTGAGATCTGCTAGAGGCACTGAGTGCGTTCGGTAGGTTATCAGGAATTGTGGTCAACAGAGAAAAATCCTCATTGTTCCCCTTGGCTGGCCTGCGCACAGTGTCAGCAGACCAACTGCTGTGCCTGGGCCTCACATGGACCCCGACCACCTTCAGATACCTGGGAGTGGACATTTATCATGACACTACGGAAACACATACAGGCAACACGCAGGCAGCCCCAGACAAAATTGGGAACGTCATGCAATTCTGGCAGACCCTACCATTGGGAATGATAGGCCGAGCGGCCTTATTAAAGATGACGGTCCTGCCCCGGCTCCTATATTACTTTACAAACATCTCTTACAACATACCAAGGGTTTTTTTTAAACACCATGGCGAGAACCTTCCTGTGGGGAGGGAGGAGAAACAGGGTAGCACTAAGCACGCTACAAAGGGGCTATGAGTGGGGGGGCATTAAGCGAAGGACTAGTTGACCCCCGAGTGGCGAGCCTGGCCCCGTATAGAGCACAGTGGGAGGACAAAGGAGTAGCCCAGATAGGGGACTTGTGGCAAGAAGGACAATGAGTCGAATTCCAGTCCCTGGTAGAGGAACAGGATGTACACAAAGGCCAATTCATCCTGCATAATAGCCTGGTACAAGCAATAAAGAAAAGATGGACCACCATGCCAGTGACAGAGGACAGAAGGTGCGTTAGACGCATGGTACAATGTTTCTGAAGGAGGACACACCGTGTCAAGACTCTATGAGCAACTACTAGGAACCACCAACAAAAAGACACTGAACACGCGAGCAAAATGGGAGGAGGAGCTTCAACAACCCTTCAAATATGAGGAATGGAACAGGACGCTCCAGTACACAAAGAAGGTCTCCAGGAACGCTAGGTTCAGGCAGATGCAAATCTATATAGTGCACAGAGCATATTTAACCCCCAAGAGAATGTCGAAGATGGGGGATGGACAAACCCGGTGCTGCCCGCGCTGCAGAGAAGAGCAAGCTGACATGGTGCACATGTTATGGTCGTGCCCGAAAATAATAGACTTCTGGAACATGGTAAAGGAAAGGGCGATGACAGCAGGAATTCACATGCCGGCTTGGTCGCCGGCGTCTTACATATTGGGCCTGTTCCCGAGGGGAGACCGGCAGATGTCGCATGTGGCAAAGATGAAAGATCTGATGACAATACTGGCGAAGCGCCGCATAGCTATGGCCTGGAACACGAGCGAAGGCCCCTCGAAGGAGGGCTGGTGGGCAGACCTGCAAAAATGGGCAATAGCAGAAGCAGCAGTCTGGACGAGAGCCACGCAGAGGGGAGAAGGCAACAGCGGAGCTAGGATATTGGCGTGGAATACCATGGTGCAAAGCCTGTTCCGAAACAGAGACAGAGACAACATGAGCGACCCAGGAGGCCCAGAAAGAGAAGAAGCTGACTCGCTTGCGCCCGGGGGCGATATATAGACCAGAGAAGAGCACACAACCGGAAAGGAGAAGGCCTGGCCGTGGCCTGTGCCTGTGCGGACAATGGACAATACAGATGTCACTCGGAAGTGCCAGTGTACATACTCATGGACAAGGAGAAGACACTCCCAGGGAAGGGAGGGGGGGGAAACTGGGAGGACTGTTTCTCCGCCATAAACTTGACAACTGTTGCAGACCGGTCCAAGGAGGTGATGGACCACGGACATAATGCTGCTGCCTTCAGGGGAGGGGGAGTTGAGGAGGGAGTTGGGTAACGCATTCCTCTTTTTTCTTTTTGTTGTAAAATCAATAAAAAGAAGTAAAAAAAAATTAAAAACTACACGGCTGCTACCACAGGCTGTGTAATATATATATATATGTTCACTGAACAAACTTTGTGAAAGGGACGTTATGGTTAAGTTGAACTAATAAAAAGCTATGAAATTCATGAAAAAAAACTTTGTTAAAGGAACATTATTGTTACAAGTAAAACCGAAAACCCCCAGAAATTTGCCAGTTATGATAAGCTGAGCAATCATAACTCGTGCCACCACCGTGCACTGGTAAGACAAACACCCAGTACAGAAAAGATGACATCACAAATGGCATTGATGACATCACTGATAACATCACATATCTGGGCCACTTTTTTTTTTTGTTCACTGACATGTCTAGGCTAATTTTTATTTTACTGACGATGAGAATTTTGAAAATGGAAAATGTGCTATATATATAGTAACCCTCTTATATCTTCTTAAAGTACTAAAGATACCAAAAGTAAAATGCACCGAAGGCAACATAATCAGTCGCGGACAACCTTGGCAGTACTCCTACGGGACCAACTCCATGCGCCGCCACACCAATTCCAAACACGGCAATGTTCTCAGAAAGGCTGTTCCTTTCTTAGGAAGTAGCAGGCTGTCTTCCTCTACCTCATCTTCCTCAACAAATACTGTAACCACACAGCCTACTTCTGTGGGACACAAAATTCCACCAGCTACCTTGCAAGCAATAGAAGAGGCTGTTGATCCATTTCTTTAGAAAACAACAGTACCCTATTTATTTATTTCGATTTGTAGAGCGCACTGCAGCCCGCAGGCATCGAGGCGCTATAATCAGTGCTTATGAAGGCTTAAAAGGGGCACATCATGTTACTTAGTTACAGGTACAGAGTGGAAAAGGGGACAACAGGCTGATTCATACAAAGTCTAGTTTTGACGGCCTTGCGGAAGGCCACGTGGGAATCAATTACCCTGATGTGAGGCGGGAGGGCGTTCCAGTAGGTGGCGGCCAAGGTTGGGAAGCTGGTGCCGCCGGCACCCGCTTTGCGTGTCCTGGGAACAGTTATGTTGGATTAGGGAGTTCTGGATGGCCTGGAAGCAAGGGGTTTGGAGATCCTTTGAACAAGGTAGGAGGGGGAGGGGGGCCTGGCCGTGAAGACAATTGTGCGCAAGGGCAAGAGTTTTAAAAATTATCCTTTCCTTAACTGGTAGCTAGTGGACCTGCCTTCTGAGCCCTGAGATGTGATCCCTACGTGAGAGGCCGGTGGCGGCCCTAAGAGCGGTGTTTTGCACAAGTTGAAGTTTGGCAAGATTTTTGCAAGAAGTTCTGTTACAATAGTCCAGTCTGGATCCAATTATAGCCCTGGCGATAGTCACACAGATTTGTTGGGACAAGAAGGGTCTTACTGTAATGATAAGTTTGGAGTGGTATGCTGAGGTTGAAGCGATGCCATTAACCTGCCTGTTCATGGATAGGCTACAAGTACACACCCACGGTTTTAATCGCTTCTGAGACGGTGATGAGGATAGAATCAATGGTGAAGGAGGTGTATTGTTTATCCAGCTTGCTCAAGGTGGATGGGGAGCCACTCAGCAGAAGCTTGGTTTTCTCACTGTTGAGGCATAGCCAGTTTTCTGCTGTAGAGTAGATGGAGTTAAGAGTGTTCAAGTCAGACAGGTAGTCATCCGGGAGGGGGATGAGCACCTGGGTGTCATCGGCATAGTTCGTATATGAGATACCCAGGGTGTCCAAGATTTTGAACAGTGGCCTCGTGAAGAGGTTGTAAAGGGTGAGAGCAATGCATGAACCCTGCTTTTAATGGCGCTGGGGTTGGCAAAGGAGGATTTGGAGAAAACCTTCATTGCTCTCACTTGCAAGAACGAGGTTATCTAGTTCCAGGCATTGGTGGAGAAGTTAGCTGAAGTGGAGAGATGATGGCAGAGGGTCTTATGATCTACCAGATCAAGGGCAGCAGAGAGGTCCAGGAGCAGAAGGAGTGCAGGTTTTCCTGTGTCTATGGGGTCATTCATCTGTTTTTCTAGGTCAAGGAGGGCCGTTTCGGTGCCATGACGTGGCCTGAACCCTGATTGCTGTAGTTCAAGAAGATGGTTGTCTTCTAGAAATGTCTGAACTTGCAGTTAAGCTGCCTTGTCCAGGATTTCTGGTAGGAAGGGGATGGTGGCAATAGGCCTGTAGTATACCCCATATATAGTATACACTGCAACACACCACTCTGCAGGGGGGAGCAATTTCGAAGTGCTTTTGAAGCTGTAATCAAGGAGCATGAGAAACACTGCCCTCTACCTTAGATTTAACACACGCACAATGTGTTCCCCTGTCCACCCCACCCCTCCACAGGTGTCGTTGGTGCCTCTTCCCTCATTTCCCTCCCCACCTTAATTTCTATGCTCTCTTGCAAAAAGAAAAATTAAAAAAAACATTAAAACACAAATCCTTTACGAACCACCTTTCAAAGTAAAAAATAGAACAAAAAAAATGAACTTATAAACTCCTTCTACCTTACATTTTTCATTGAAGTATTTATATTCAATAAGATTACCCAACATGAACAATTGTATACTAGAGAAAAAGAAAAAGCACAGAAACTAATGTATGTCCGAAATTATTCTCTCTCGTATACAATAAACACCATAACCCATTGACGTTTCACATTGACAAAGTCTCTGCATTCCCCGTCTAGCCTATGTCTTATCAGAATACCCAAATTGCATGTGCACAACATCACACACATCAGCCCTTCTACTCTTTTTACTGTTATGTTTGTAACAGTCCCTCATTGCCTGCTTTAAACATTACCACATATATACACCAATCACTTAAAAAATCTCTACATATAGCCTATCAAAATATTACGCTTCCACCCATCAACTGCCACTTAATGTTCTACAAATATTTTACATCTACATTTCCCATACTTGCACCAACAAACTGTACATAGTGCTTCTACAAATGCACATATACATTGTGCAGTGACAGAAGTGCATAAATAAAAGTGGCAGTACGGATGGACAATTGCTCATGTGAGCCCAGGAGGGAAGTGCCAAAGGATCCCAAGTTGGGAGGCCCCTAGCTAACTGCTGGGGCAGAGGAATCCCAAGGGTAGGGTACAGCTTAACCGTAACATCCCTTTAACAAAATTGTTTCCGTCAATTGAATACGTTTTCACTGTATGGAAGTTATTAATTCCTCTTTTAACATATATGAAACAACCAAAAAACGTCCTTTGACAAAAAATGTTTGCAACGCATACTTATGTAAGTCGTTATCATCAGCGCATACCCCAATAGGCAAATCAGAGTACACATTTGTCTTTTCCCAAGGGCAGGCCCTCTGCCCACAGCAGAAAGGTTATATCACTATTTCTTGTACTTATGTTTTGACAATATCCAAAAAGTAAACACACAGGACAGGTTTCCAAAAGCATCCTTTTAGGTCGTTGCTGATGCTCCTCGCACAACTTTGCTGCCATCCCATCCAGAACTCCGGGCTGCAGCCGTAAGTAGATTTATTCCCCCATTTAAACCTGCAACTTTGTCCATGCGGCATGGGCGCAACTTTGCTGCAATCCCGTCCAGCACTCCGGGTTGCAGTCGCAAGCAGATTTTTGTTCTCCCATTTAAACCTACAGCTTCGGCCAAGCCCCAATAAGTAAATCAATGAAGGTATTCGTCCTTGCCGATGGCCAGGCCCATTGTCCATGCACCAAACTTATATCACTATTTTTAGTGCTTACATTTTGGAAAAATAAAACCCATAACAGATTTGCAAAACCATGCTTTCAGGTCCTTTCTGATGCTCCTCGCGCAGGTTTGTTGTCATTCAGTACAGCACTTCAGGCTGTAGGCACAAGCAAAATATTTTTTTCCCATTCAAACCTATGGTTCAGCCACGCTGTATGCCCCAAAAATCAAATCAGAGAACATGATTATGAAGTAAATGGAGGGCATTAGAATGGGTAGATCACTGTGCTTCATCTATTACTTTAAAATGATTACCCTCCTGCTGTTGATGATCTTATTTTGTGAAGGTGCCCTTCCTTCTTAAAGTGTTAGGTTTCGAATAGGAGAGTGAGCCCTGTTCACCTCAGCACTGAGCTATTCAATATGTAACTGTTGTCATAATGAAGCAGTCTTCAAAACCATTCTTGATGCTATATTTATTGTTAGAACTCAGCTGACATGTAATTTGACTCTCTAGAGTCTTTCTTCAAGGCAAGTGGGTTTGGGCCAGTCATTGCTGCAAGGTTGAGTCCAGCATCCAATCCCAATAAATAAGGGTGGGTAATGATTGTGACCACATGGGCACCTGGTTTGGCGTGCTTGGTAATTATCTGCTGATTAGCATAGTCCCGGAGTGTATGCAGCAATAGTCACAGCAATCTTGATGTAATCCTGTGCAGAACTTCGGCTGTAGCCAAGGATAGAATTTTAGCCATTGGCAGAATTTATTTTCCCATTCAAACCTTTCCGATTTTGAAAAACTTCACCACATAGCCAGTCCCTGGTGGCCATGCCCACTTTAACCCCATTAACAGTCCCTCATGGCCTATGGCCATGACTCAGACAATTTGGCCACTGCCCATGGCCACCGGCTATACCTCAGTCACCAATGGTATATCACTATGTCTTCTTCTTACATTATGACACCTTTGAAAAACAAAAGACATTTTGAAAACCATGCTTTCAAGTCCTTGCCAATGCTCCTTGCACATTGTTCCTGCAAATCCATCCATGTTTTTTTTTGTGGAAACGTGTCAAAATGTTCATACATAAAATAGTCGTATAACGTTGCTCCCAGTTGACAAAATCCATTCAGACTTTGCAGAAAAATTCAAGGTTCGGTCTATAATCTTTCTAAAATCTTTTGAGCACATTCGTCAAACAGCAACAAAGTTATAACCCATCTAAAAATGTTGAACACATCCTCTAATTTGGCCCCCTCTTCATAAATTCCCACCAAACTTTGCAAAAACATTCAAATCTGGGTCTTAAATATTTTTGCAAACTTTTGTGCAGATACAAGTAACGGCACCACATTTATAAGCCTTTCAAATATTTTGGGACCCATCTAATTTTGTTCCCTCTTGGCAAAACAGCACCAAACTCTGTAGAACCATTCAAGGCCACGTCTCGAATAATATCACAACATTTCATACAGTTTCAATGAGTGGCGCCAAAGTAATACGCCATCCAAAAACTGCTTTTCAACAAATTTGTAATGCAAAAATATGTATGGATGCCCCCGAACATCGGGCATGTTTGCAAACATCACAGAGCAGTCCCCGCACTGCTCGCAGACTTCGAAGGTGGAAAACCGCCAGTTTATTGGCTTTTTATGGCCATATCCCATCGCATCTTCATAATGCCTCACCTCCCCACAGATTGTTTCAAGAGTTTCACAAGTGCAATGTTGTGCTTTTTAATATGTTTTTACCGCGATGTTCGCGGACAATGGGCGATATCCGCAAATCCAACATGGCGGGTGTGTCCCAAAAATATGACGCAGCTCATGCTTTTCACCATCCAATCCGTGGGCTTGTCCGATGTCCGCAAACCTCACGCCGCCACTCTGGCTCAATCTGAGGCCCGTCCGCGGACAGAACAGGGAAGTGAGTCCGAACCCAGATATCACAAATTACTTTTTACCTACTTTTTGGCCGTTAAAAAAAAAAAATGAAAGTACTAAACTACTGGACGGATTTACACCAAATTGCGTGAGCAAATTCTTTATTGCATTGCGTCTATTGGAAAAACCACACATTTGGCCCCCCCTCGACAAAACCTCACCAAACTTCACAGAATCAACCTGATGGGGCCAAACACTTTGTAAAGTTGTGTGAGGATTCGTCCAGGGTGGTTCAAAGTTATAAGCCACCCAAAAAGTGCTCTTCCTATGGGTTGAGAAACTTCACCATAACTACAGGGCCGCTACTGAAGGTCATATATATATATGATACATTATTCATCGTAATCGTATTTCTGATGCTTGTATCTGCTTAGCTTCACATGCAATTCATAGGCCGACATCTAGTGGAAGCCACAGCGTATTATATATTTTTTTTTTGAAACTCGATAAGGGACGTCAACAGGGCGTGCCAGTAATACTATCCCTAGTGTGACTTCCACTGTACCCATGGTCCTTCATTGGTCAAGGTCCCTCAGATGGTTTTGTTTCTGATATGCGGTAGGAGGAAGTGTAGCGTGAGTACAGATGTAATAAAGCAGATAAGAGTAGATTAGCTATAAAACATCTATGCACCTTCTACTCCACAGGGGAGGAAGGGTCAGCGCATGTGACTCTAAGCAGATACAAGCATCAGAAATACGATTACGGAGTAATGTATCCCTTCTGAGGCTTGTGGAGCTGCTTATATCACATGCTATGCATAGATTAGCGAGCAGTGTCTGGAGAAGGTGGTGGGCTGTGAGAAGGTACAGCGGCAAATAGCTTTTTTAGCACTGCTTGTCCCACCTTTGAATCTGCTTTAGAATGTGTGTCAATGCAGTAATGCCAAGTACAGGTATGAATAGAGCTCCATTTAGCTGCTCGGCAAATGGCGTTCAGCGGGACATTTGCTATAAAGGCCAAAGTAGCTCCTGTACCGCTGGTAGAGTGAGCTCTTGGTGTGAAAGGCAGAGTTTTGTTAGATAGAGAGTAGCAGAGCTGTATGTATTTCGCTATCCATCTGGAGAGGGTGTTTTTTTTAAACGGGGACACCTTCCCTGCCAGGTGCTATGGAGACAAATAGTTTGTCTGTTTTTCGGAGCGTTTTTGTCTTGTCTACATAGTAAAGAACTGCTCTCCTTACATCTAGTGTATGGAGGTTTTTCTCAGCCGAGCTTGGAGGGTTTTGAAAGAAAGCGGGTAGTTCAATCGACTGGTTGACATGGAACATAGATATGAACTTAGGTGAAAAGCTATGGTGTGTTCTTAGTACAAACTTGTCTTTGTGGATAACAAAGAAAGGGTCTTGCATTGACAAAGCTTGTAGTTCACCGACTCTTCTTATGGAGGTGATGGCCACCAGAAAAGTCGTTTTATATGTTAGGTGTATAATGCTGGATTTGTGCATGGGCTCATAGAGGGGACCTATGAGTTTTGAGAGTACCACATTTAGATCCCACCCTGGAGGTTGGTGTGAAATGGGGGGATAACGCCTCTTCACTCCTTCCCTGAATGCCTTAATGACAGGGAGTTTCCACCAGGACACCTTGCTTTGAGAAGTTGGATACGCGGAAAGAGCCGCCAGGTGGACCTTGATGGAGTTGAATACTAGACCGGAGTCTAGTAAGCAGAGTATGTATGAAGAATGTGTGATGGAGTACATTCAATCGGATTTACATTTTTGACTGGCACCATATTACAGATCTTTTCCATTTGTTAAAATAACAGTGCGTGATGTTTTGTTTGCGTGCCTCCTTGAGAATTTCCATACACCTTTTAGGTTGTTTTAAATGGCCAAACTCTATGACTTCAGGAGCTAATCTGCCAAGTTCATGGATTGAGGATGTGGGTGTAATGTGTTCTCCATGTGCTGGGTAAGCCTGTTGAAGGGGCACTGGAGTTTGATTGGATCGCACATCGCCAGTGTGCGCAGATGCGGAAACCAAGGTAGTCTCGCCCACATAGGAGCAACCAGGATTAGTGTCACTTGTTCCTGGTGCATTTTGTTCACTATCCTGCTCAGTAGCGGTGTTGGGGGAAAGCGCAAGCAAATTCCATGACCAGTGCATCCACAGGGCGTTCCCCTTTGGATCCGGGTTGGGGAAACCTGGATGCAAAGTCTGGGCATTGTGTGATTTGGCTTGTGACGAACAAGTCTAGGGAGGATAGCCCCAGAGAGATAAAATATTGTCTAAGATGTTTCTGTCGAACTGCCACTCATACTCTTCAGGTAGAGGATCTCTGCTTAATGAGTCCGCCAGAAAATTGAGTTCCCCTGGAACATGTTGCGACATGAGCTACATGCTAGCTTGGACAGACTTGGATAGTGTGTGGCCCCGTGCTTGTCTATGTAAAACATGGCAGTGGTGCAGTCCGTGAGGATTTGAACTGTCTGATCTGAAAGGTGCACTTGGAAAGCTTGTAGGGCTTTGTGCATTGCTAGTAGGTCTAAGAGGTTTATGTGATTTTGGGCTGTGATATTGGTCGACAGGTCATATGCTGTGTAGTGAAGGTTATGGGTTCCCCACCCGGTGAGTGATAAGTCTGTTGTGACAATGGCTTGCACTGTAGGGTTGTGCAAAGGTTTTCCCTTTAACAGATTTTCCTTCCTCCACCAGCGCAGTGCTTGAACTAGGGTTAGCGAAACAACCACTAGATTTTCCCACTGACCGCTTGCCTGAGACCACTGTTTCGCTAACCACTCTTGCATCGAGCGCATGCGCAACCGTTCGTGCGGCACCAGGTAAATGCATGAAGCCTTCATCCCAAGCAAATGCATTGCTTTGCGTACAGTTATTTGGCGCCTGGCTGACACTGAGGTATTTGCAGCAGTGTGTTTTACACTGTTTTGTTTGTTAGAAAGACTAGACCCTCTTCTGTCTTTATGACAGTTCCTGAGAACTGTTTTGTTTTGCTTGGAACAAGACTTGATTTTTTTCACGCTGATTGAGAATCCTAATTGGAACAGAAGATTGATTGTTCTTTGGGTATTTTGCTTGCAAATTTGGGGGGATTCCCCTGTTATCAGCCAGTCATCCAGATAAGGGTACACTGGGCTGGATTCTCTGCATAGGTGCGCTGCTGCCACTACTGCTACTACCTTGGTGAATAAGGGTAGCACCTTGAATTGGTAGGATTGGTTTGCTATTTTGAAGCGCAAGAATCTTCTGTGTGCTGGGAACATTGAAATATGAAAGTATGCATCTTTCATATCCAAGGTTGCCATGTAGTCCCCCTGTTTTAGCAGTGGGATTACTTCCTGTAGCGTTGTCATGCAGAATGTTTGTGGGTTGACATAGGTGTTTGTAGGGCGCAGGTCTAGGACAGGGTGCATTGTTATATCTTGTTTTAGCACAAGGAAGTACATTGAATAAATACCCTTATTTACCTGGTTCGCCGTGATGATTTCTATGGTGTCCTTTAGCAGCAGTGCTTTTACTTCTTCTAACAGGATGCATTGTTCTTCCCTGTGTAGGTGGTCTTTGTGGGTGGTTGACAGAATTTGTATTCGCTCTATGCAATAGCCCCCCGCCGCAGTGGAAAGTACCCACTTGTCCGACGTGATCCCCTTCCATGCATGCATAAAGTGAGAAATACGACCTCCTACTGGAGATGCATGGGAGGGAACCTGAAGCGGCTGGTCATTGCTTAGGAGGGGTGTCACCCCCTCTTGAGAAGGAGGATCTGCCCCTACTTCTAGACCTTCTTTGTCTCCTCTGAAAATTCTGGAGAGGACTGGCCCTTTGAAGAGCCTCAGGACAAACTCTGGCCACCCTGGTTGTAGTTGGAGGAGAGCTGGGAGTTCTGTCCTCTAAACCTGCGTGTATTTGAGCTCCCTCTCTGCCCAAAGGGCTTGTTAGTGAGTTGTCCTAGGGATTTGGGGGGTCATATTCCTCCTTTGTGCTTTTTAGTGCGTCTTCAACTGCTTTGCCAAATAAAGTGCTGGGTTCGATGGGCATGTTTAAAGGGTAGCCTGGGTCTCCAATTTGAAACCCAATTGACGGAGCCAAGCATGGCGTTTGATTACAGTACCTTCTGCCACGATTCGCCCTGCATTGTCTGCTGCATCTAAGTTGTTTTTAAGGATGCAGCTTGCTACCAGTCTCCCTTCAGCGATGGTGTGTAAGAGCTGTTTTTTAGGGGCTCTGGGGCTAAGTCTATTTGTCGTGTGACTTTGTCCCACTTGTGGCAATTGTAGCAGGATAATGACGTAGTATTATTAGCTATTCTTATTTGATCGGCATCCGAGTAAGCTACTTTGCTGCCGAGTGTGTAGATGATCTTACTCACCTTGTCAGGAGGAGCTTCGGCAAAGCCTAGAGATGTTACCGCTCTTTTTCTTGTGGTGGTGACTACTAGCGAGTCAGTCTTTAGCTGCCCCCTAATGTATAAAGGATCCGAAGGGGCTGGTCAAAACATCTTTTCAATGCGTAGGTTAACTGCCCTTGTCAGATTGGGGATAAGTTGTAAGGGCTGAATACGCCTCTTGACTGATTGAAGCATAGAGATAAACTGTGCTGCAGATTTCTTGTCCCCAAGGATGTCCTCTATGAAGTCTTTATCAACTTGAGCTTCCTGGGTATCTATCTTGAAGTGTTCCGCAGCCTTTAAGAGCAGGTCGTTGTATTGCAGCTGGTTGTCTACCAGGGAGTCAGTCACCAGCTGGTCGGTATGGTCTGGGGATTGGATGATGTATACGTCATCATAGTATTGGTTTAATCTCCTGTGTCCCCTTGGTCCTCTGGATATAAATATTAGCCAGGGTCATATGAGCCTTGAGTGTCATAATATGTGTCTTTACCTACGTCTTGATAGGACGAGGTAGTAGGTTGGGTGGCGTCTAGGCAGGCTCTCTTGGCAGCGGCCTGTTTGCTTGCTACCTCGCCTTGAGGGGAGCCCTGAAGGTTGTGTAGTTGATCTGGGTGTTCATCAAAGAAATGTATAAAACTGGACATTCTTCGAATGTCCCTATCAAATTGTTCTCGAGTCAATTGGGAGGAGCTTTACAACACTGAGGGAGGGGGTGGAGGTTCTGGGGCAGGGGTTTGTTTATGATGCATTGCCCCAGAAAGGGTGTCCTTCGGGGTAGAATAATCCCCAGTTTTAGTACCTTGAGACTGAGGCTTGGGGCGCCGAGGATTTGGGTTTTTCGACATTCTGGGATGTGCTTTTTAATTAAGCCGCTCATTTTAGAGCTTTTTCCAGGGGCCGTCAATGCGTCTTTCGACGCCCGGTCGCCGGAACCAGAGGACTTCCCAGATTTGGACATGGTGTCGGAAGCAGATTTAGGCGTCTGTTTCAGGGGCCTGTCATGTGGTGATCGAGACTGCGATGGCCGATAGGACAGGGAAAGGTCGCATCTTTTCTTCGACACTGCATGTGGCTTATCGGTAGACAACGTGGTCGACTTTCGGCCATGGGGAATGTGCTTAGGGTGCTTAAGCCACCGGGTATTGTATCCATCGCATAACCGCCAGCCTGCCTGTTGGAGTCGTGGGCTCGCATGTGGGAATCCATTGGATCCCGACTGCCCTCAGCGTCACTTAGGATTCTGGTGCTGCCAACACGGGAGGCTCCCTCGATGTCAATGGCGGCCTCGGCCTGTATGGCGTGGTGAGCCCAGTGTTTAGATTGGTGGTCCTTTCAAGCTTTCGGCCTAAACAGTTTGCAAGACTTGCACTGTTTTTCGGTGTGGTCCCTAGGGAGGCAAAGGTTACACACTCTGCATGAGTCCTTCCAGGGAAACTTCCTGTATTCTCCATAGTGTATAAAAATGGCAGCCTGGCGAAATATATGAGAGTGTAGGGGAATAGTCATTCTCCAAGTGAGATAGCATATGAGCATCCCCACGCTCTCCCTACTGTGCATCGCTGAGGCCCGTTCGGGCCATGAAAGAGCACAGAAAAAGTTGGTTGAGACAGGAGTCATTGTCGTCCAAGGATGGTCTTGTCTTCCAAAGCCGTTGCCGTTGCCAGAAATCTTGAGGTCTAGGGTTGTCGAAAGGACAGAAAGAAAAACCAAGTTTAAACTTTACTAAGTACTGGTGTCAGCCAAGAAGGAACTCTGTGATATGCGTCCGACTACGATGACAGAAATAACCAATCTGAGGGACCTCAACGCGTGAAGGACCATGGGTATAGTGGACGTCACACTAGGGATAGTCCCTTTTCGAGTTTCAAAACAAAAATGTAATACTCTGCGGCTACCACTAGATGTCAGCATATGCACAGCATGTGATCTAAGCAGATCCACAAGCCTCAGGAATATATCTATATATAAATATATATACACACACTTGTTAGCCTTGTCCATATTTCTAAAAATAAGCATGTATACGCCTGATGAAGAGGGTCAACATGTGGTCTGTTAGAGCTGTGGCTCCTAATTTGTGCACGGATTGATGTAGCTGTGTGTATTATTCTCAGAACACCAACATTCACCTTTAAATAGGCTAATATAGAAACCAAGTGCCTAAATGGTTGTGCAGTCATCTTATTAAGTCCCATAATCGTTCTGATGTTTAAATATGGGAGCCAGAGTGGTATTGGATCAAGAGTCCCCCCCCTCAACCCCTCTACACCCATATGTAGGTATGGACATCTGACGCAGGGGTTGAGAGTTTAAGAAAACAGGGCTTTAGGAATGTCAAATGAACTTAAAGGGGAAGGATCAATTTCACATTGCTGACTTATAATTACCACAAATAAGTCTCAGTAAGATAATGTGTGCTCCTAAGTAGTGAAAGTTGTATAACTGGCCCCTTGGCTTACCTTTCAAAATTGTTCTGACTGCTGTGTTCAGCTTTGTCGCGCCACAAAATGTTACAGTGGCCGTCATTTTGAAAATTAATCTAAATAGTAAATAGTGACATCCCACGCTCTGTGTGTGACATCATAAAGGCTAACGCGAGTCCTGCCATCAATAACGTTAGTTATGCATGGTGACGGAAAAGCGCTTCTAATCAATTCTGTAATTGTGCCTGTTTTTACTGGGGCCACCTTGATAAAGACAGAGCAGGTCGAAACACATGTTTGACAGTTTTCAGTGGTTTTTACAAAGAAATAAATCTACCGATTTGGCACACATGTATTTAATGAAACTTGTCTAATGCTACTGAGGTGGAACAATAGATCTATATCATGCTAAGGGAATTTGCGCATGGGAACACAATTATTCATCAGTGATAACATTGTATTACTTCCCCCAAATCAATGTTAAACTTTTGAATTAACTGTGACTATTTTAAACATCTCAAATTATCAGTCAGGTCCAGAAGGCCTATCAATGGTACGGTTCCAATGGGTGCCATAACAAGCCAAGGACTATTAGTGATTGCTGCCCACAGTAGAAATGATGATGCCCTATGAACAGTGGTGCCTTATTGAATTTACAAATGTGCAAAATAGAAGCATTCAGAGGAAACAATGACTTCCCATGTAATGGTACACCAGAAGGAGAGAGAAATTACTTACCAGTAATGTTCTTTCTATGGATTCTTCTCCCGCAGATTTCTCATCTGTTATATTCCCTTCCAGCGTCAGCTGCTCAGAACCATTGACAGGGGGGGTGTAGTATGACTCGACCACGACTCCTCTTGACTTGACCAGGCCACTCCTCAACTCTGGACGTGATGTCGGCAGTACATATAATGCATCACTACGCTCCCCATACCTCAGTCCACCATCTCTTCCGCCCGACCTCCACCCCGGAGTTCAGCAGCCACAGAGGAAGATTCAGGTACAGCCACTGCAGTGTGAGCAATAGGTTGACAGTACCCATCAGTAAAGCACAGCAATGTGTGTAAGATTACAAATGTCACAACCTTATGTCGTCCCACTAGCGGAGAGAAAACAGAAACAGCCACAGATTACTGTCATTGCGAGGTAGGATGGGAGAGCAATGAGGAATCTGCAAGAGAAGAATCCGTAAAAAGAATATTACTGGTAAGAAATGTCTCCTTCCATGGATTGCATTCTCCCACAGATTCCTCATCTGATAGACTCCCAAAGCAGTACAGCATATGGAGGTGGGATGTAAATCTCAAATGAGAAAACGAACACTACTCTTTTAAATCGCACATCAGTGCCACATCCAGAAAGTACTGTGAATGTGTGGAGCGATGACCAAGTCGCTGCCAAACAGAACTCATTCACTGGCACACCCCTTTGTAGTGCCGTGGACATAGCCACACCTCTGGTGGAATGCACCGTGATGCCAGGTGGCAATTCCTTACCCGCTTTTCTGGAAGCATTCTGCAAAGCATAGAGTTATCCAGCATAAATAGTCTATTTAGACACTGCCAGGCCTTTCCTCAATTGCAAGAAAGCTATGAGGAGTTGGCCATCATGTCTAAAGCCTGCGGTCTTGGCCACAAAAGCTGAGCGCCCTTTTCGGGTCCAGCCTGTGTAACCATTCCTCTGCTTTAGAAGGGTGAGGTGGAGGATAGAAAACGGGTAATTCTGCCACAGATTCCTCATCTATGATATACCAGAGGAGCTGTTCCCTGGAAACATTTAAGAAGAAACTTGGGTTCGACTTTAAGCAACGCCTCATCTTTGAAAAACACACAGAAGCGGCAGTTTACAAGAAAGCCTGGAGCATGGTTATCCATCTTGCCACCAGAAAAGCAGTCAAAAGGGTTAGCAATTTAATAAAAGAAGAATGCATCGGCACAAACGGAGCCATCATCAAAAAGGTCAGCACCCAATTGAGGTCCCAATCCAGAACCACCAATGGTGAAGGCAGAAACCTATCTTGAAGCACTTTCAGAAATTGGGTCATTACCAGGATAGTAAAGAAGTATCCCTGATCCGAAGACCTTGTTAACATGGAGAAAGCCATGAAGTAACCTTTGACTGTGCCTGATAAAATGGGGATAGAAGAAAATCCATTACATTGGTGGTGGGGCATGAGAAGGGGTCTTCACTGCGCTCCCTACACCATGCCTCAAACTTTCTACAACTGCATGCATACAACGATCTTGTAGAAGGTCTGCGTGCAGCCAGTACCAACTCAAGTACTACTTCTGGGAGGTCCCAACCATACCCCATCCTCTCAAGAGCCAAGCATTTAGGTTGATGGAGACGGGGTGAAGCACCTGATGTTCCAAATGGGATAGACGGTACAGCCTCAGGAAGCCGGCGAGGTGGGGAGATGGTCAATTTCAGGAGTTCCAAGTACCTTGTTTTCCTAGCCCAGTCAGGGGCGATCAAGATCATGGTGGCCTGGAACCTCCTGAGAACCCATGGGATGACAAGTGTCAGCGGGAACATGTAACGGAGGTCGAAGATCCACTCCTCCAGAAACAGGCCCCCTAGTGTGCCCCTTACAGGAAATTCCCTTGAGCTCAACTGCCTGCACTTCATGTTGGCCCTCGTGGGAATCAGATCTACTGTCTGGGTACCCCACAGAGCAAAGAGTTGCTCCAGGACTTCTGGGCACACTTCCCACCTGTGCAAGACCATGTTCTGCCTGCTCAGACACACCATCAGCATGTTCTCTTCTCCTGCTAGATGGGCTGCAGAAGCTGAGATCTCATTCTACAGCAACCAGAATCACAGTTGCAAGGCCTCCCTGCATGGTGGCAGGGACTGTACACCGCCTTGCTTGTTGAGGTATTGCATTTGCACTGTGTTGTCCGTCAACACCAGGACAGGTTTCCCTCTGAGGGAAGGTTTAAAACCCATCAGGGCTAGCCTGATAGCTCGAAACTCCAGCCTGTTGATGTGCCACCAGCGTTCCACTGGGACACAAAACGGCTCACCAGCAGATCCCTGCAGTGAGCGTCCCACCCTTCAGGGACAAATCCGTGACCACATGGGAACATGGTGGCTAAAAGTGTTTTTCTGACAACATGCTGTCACTGCTGGCCCAGCAGGAGAGATTGTTGTTGGCCACAGACTTCGATACCTTGAGGGCTTCCTTCAAGTTGTTGAAGTACTGAAACCATGGAACCCTCAAAACCCAAAGGAGGGATTGAATCCGCAGCCTGGCTTCTGACACCAGAAAAATACAGGAGGCCATAAGGCCTAAGAGGCAGAGAAACAATGCCACTGGCAAGCTGTCGCCATTCTGGAAAGGCTCAACCATCTGTCCGACACTGGGGACTCTTTCCTCAGGAGGGAAAGCATTCCATGCCCGGGTGTCTAGGGCTGCCCCAATGAACTGGAAATTCTGAGTTGGTGTGACATGGAACATTTGGAAGTTATGGGAGAATCCCGAACTGTGAAGCAGGGAACCGGTGTCTTCGAGCTGCGTTTATACCTGCTTTGGAGACTTTACGGTCCAGTCTTTACATATTTCTTGTCTGTGGCAGGACATTTATCACTGGGCATCAGAGTGTGGTGCGAGTGTTCCCGTAATAAAGAAGTCCAAAGCAAGTCAGCCTGTTTTTTGTGACTGTGGAGAAGGCATTGCTTAACACAAACACTCACAACTGTGGCGGAGTGTGGTGCAAATGTTCCTGTAGCCCCGTGGTGCAGTGGAGAAAAATGTGTGCGTCGGATCTTAGGATGCCAACCGTTGAACAATTTATTCCAACATAATTGCTGGTGAGAAGCTCAGTCCGTGCACAAGTCAGCTGAGGCCTGCGGCGGTAATCACCCTGTCAGTTTGTAGTCCCGGAGCTGTAGCTGTATAGCCCGTAAGAGCTAACCGCGGCGTTAGAACACCATAATTGACTTTGAATTGCCGCAGACTTCGGTAAACACAGGTATTCTGGGTTTGCTGGACTACACAGCGAATTAGTGCAGACAGCTATTCACAACCGATTGTTAGTGGCATTTTCATGGCTCCGTGAGCAAGTCTATGCTCCCCATCTTGTTACATAACTGAACCGAATAAGCCAGCATGGGTTAGTGTGTAACTATTACCTGCTGCCACAGTTTAACCAGTTGGTCATATAGAACTTAATTGGGTTGTGGCTTCATTTATAACACACAGTTGGAATAAAACACAAGCAGCAGCGGGCAGGGACAACAAATAGGTCTAGCAAGGTAAGAACAAGGGGAATTAATTACAATTTGCGAAATAATGCCCCATACAAACAAAATAAGCCAAGTACTGCCACAAATCAAACTCACCTGTGACAAGTTCGCCTTGTAGCACTGCAGCAAAATCCAAGGAAATTGGGAAAATAAAAGTATTTTTTTCCCCATTGAAATTGTAACACAACCAAAATAAGTTCTACAAGCTGAACCCCAAAGAGTGCAGCAGAAACCGGAGTCAGAGAACAGCAATATAGAGACCATCATGGAGCCCTCTTTAACAACAATTTGCTGTTGGCACTTTTATATACACTGCGGGACACTATTGCTAATGACAGACGTGTGGGAGTAGAAATGGCAACTGTTGCAAAAATCAATATAATAAATACACCTACTTTTGGCATCAGCAAATATGTGTATGGCAGAAGAGGGATATTGTGCGGCAAGTTCAATTACTGATACGACTGCTTCCTATAACGAGGTGCATGCTTGGTATGCAGCGTTACAATTTGCGATGAAAGTCCTGCTGAGACTGAGTGGAAAAATACTAGAAGAAGTTACCGGAGTGTCGACATTCAAACGAATATCCGAGGGAGATGACGGAGAGCTGGTTGGGCTGATTGCAGAAGCAGATGTACAAGCACATTGCTCTAAGTCTTCATTGGAAATCAACAATACTAATTCGAGGCCTGCAGAAGCAAGAGCGGACCAGAACGAATATAGTGAGGACATTATCAACGCTTCATCAATTTATCTCACCAGAAAGCAAAGGAAACAGGATAAAAACATAACAGACAAAAGGCTGGGAATCTCTTGAAAACTAGAGGCACGCTAAAACATGACAATACAAGCAATACCCCACAGATGATAAACAGGGAGGATAACAAAAAGACCAAGAATAAGAGGGGTGTTAAACTTAAAGGTGTACTGACAAGTTGGTTGATAACGATAAAACCAGCAAACAAGATTGCAGAGGGCTCACTATTTAATATCAGTGAACACAACGACCTGGGAAATATGGAAAATTCAATTCAAGTAATGCCCATGGTAACAATCACTGAAAAGGTAAAAAAGCCACTGTGATATCCAAGTCGAAAGGAACAAAAATGGATAAACCATTTGAGGCTGGAGGCGTGGAGCTATGTAAAGGCCAGCCAGATTTCACGATAAAGTGGATGGCACAAGTACTGACAAAATTGAAGCCGCACAAACAGATCGGATTTCTTAAGTATGACATGCCTAATAATACTGCTTTGAATATTGGACACGAGGGACTTGGAGTATATTTAACTTTTAATATGTTCAAGTCATCAATTTGGCAATGTGTATTGCACAACGGTTGAAACAGCAGATATGGTGAGACTGTATTATAGTAGTTTTCTGCAATTAGGGTATGAGTTGCACGCAGCAGTAGACCCTGTATCCTTGACTGGTAACCACTCACAGACGGGAAATGTATTGGAGTGTGTGAAGGCAGCTGGTGCTAATGTGGGAAACAAGAGTAAACGGGACACCCTTCAGAAGAACATACTAGGAGTACTGATATGGCTTATTGAAGTCAAAGTACAGAAGAGGCCATTAAAAAACTGAAATCTGACTCTTTTTACCTGGAATACCCAAGGTTTCGGTCACTTACTGAATGCAGAAGGTACACTTAGAGGGCTATTGAATATCTTTCTCCTACAGGAAAGTTGGCCGATTACTGAAATCAATATTAGATGGATACCAAATATTCAAAGTATTGGCAAAAAAAGGGATTAAAGGGGTGACCCTATGGGGGTTTGGTGATTGGAGTAAAACGCCACATAAGTGCAACAAGAATATTGACCAGTAGTGAAAATCCATCTGAATTGCAGTAAGAGCCCACTTCCAAAATAGTGAAATAAGGTTAGTAACAATTAACATCTATGACCCACTGGATGACCAGCATAGGGACAGTAGTATGGAAACTGTTTCTGAGCATCAGTGGTATTAACGCATTGGGAAATAAAGAGTCGATCATAGTTGGAGGGGACTTCAATGCCCGATGCAGTTGTAAGTGTGAATTACCCAAGACTGAGTTTGTTAATAGGAAAGCAAAAATGAAATCTAATGTTGTTAATCATAAGGGAAATCTATGGTTCGATTTTCTGTTAGACTGGGGATTCTACATGCTGAATGGCCGGGTGTGTGGCGACCAACCGGGACAACAAACCTGGATTACATTTTGTGTAACGACCCAGAGGTACCTTGCATCAGGAAGGTAAGAGTAAAAGACAACACATTTAGTGACCATGCAGTCCTAGCACTAACTATAGAAGGTTTGGAAGCCTGTGATGAACTAATAGAAGTGGGGGATCTAGAAGTAAACCTGTGTGGCAATAGGGTAAGTTGGACGAAGATGAATGTTGATAAAGCGGATAATTTGGTTGCTTTAAATCCAGAGGGAAAGTTAAAATATTTTATGGGACAGTCGGCAGATGGGATTGAGACATGGATTACGGATACTATGTCTGGGTTGGCCATGCAAAAGGGACTTTATACTTATATGGCTAGCACTAATAAGAGACAACACTATGACAATGAAATCAGAGATGCAAAAAGAGAAATGAGAAGGGAGGGTACGTAGCGTTAAAAAAGGGAGTTATAGAGGCCACCAGGGGGTGCACTTAAGGAAAGCCTGAGCGTGCGACTCCCGGTCCAACAGTGGATCGAACCCCCCACTTAAAGCCCCCCCCCCCCGGGTGAACAACGCTTGAAGAGGGTGAACCTTAAGGTGCCCGGGCACCGTGGAAGAAAGCGGAGGCGGATTGTGCCTCGAGCGCCGTAGAGATCTGATTTGGGAGGGGATGCAGTGATAATATCGAATTGAAAAACTACTAACATGTTTTAAATGAGTTTAAAACATCAAATTTATTTATTGTCTAATAATAAAATAAAGGATGTTGCCTGTAAAAAATTACTTATTTTGCATATTAACTTTAATGACTATAAATAAATATATAATAGGTATTTCTGAAATCAAACTTCTGTTGCAATACTCTTTCTGTCCATTGGGTGTCACTAGCGTCAATAGTCATTAACCGGCAACTGATGTACGCCATATTTCTCCGTTTTTATTCTGCAGTCGTTCATGTTGTTGGAGTTTTCTGGATTTGAATGCAGATTTTATTTTATTTTTTTGGTTTAGATATACATTTTTTGGGATGCCTAAGGATTATTTCTTTTGAGGTTTGTTTTCGTGACTCTCCTGTATTGCATTCCATGGATTTTGCGATCGGTCCTGTTTTTATTTTTACTTTCCTGGATTTCAATTCAGATTTTTCGTGCTTGGATTGGATGAACAGTTTTTGGATGTTTCTGGATGTTTTTTGTGGATTTTTCAGTAGTTTGCTGGATTAAGTTCAATGGATTTTTGTTTGGATTTGTTGGAATTTTCCGCCTAGAAGTCTACATTGATAAGTTATTTATGTTCTTATATTTTGTGCTTTTTGGTGTAACGTTTGTTAATTTTTCTACCCTATAGTTGTTTTTCTACTCTTTGTTTTAGTACTTTGAGTTAAATGCCACACTTTGTAGATAAGACATTGCTTCCAATTTTTCAAAAGTATGCACACTTTCCTATAATCTACTGGCAGCATCTCTATTTCTTTCTGTGTATTCCAATTTTCTCTCCTGATACTGCTTGTGCAATCTGTAATTGCATAAATACTTTTTCAATTTTCAAATTTTTTTATGAAGCTCTATAGTGTCAAATGTATTGTGCTAAATGTGTGTCAATAGACCATTCTGCCAGCCTTCCACTGAATTATTTGTTTTTGGGTTGTCTTCAATACTTGCTAAATAGCTATTCCAAATGTTTTTTGATAGAGGCTTTCTTCTCTTTCCAATTCTTGTTAGCACACCAATCCAATATGTTTCAAAATAATCTAGCAATGGTTCAATTAAATCCTCATGTGTCTTGAATGATTCTGTTGGTATTAGCTTCTCGTAATATTCTTCTACTTTTTGTTCAGGAACAAACGCTACTGAAAATAGTAGCTTTATGTTGAATTCAAACTCTTTGTCCTCTGCATAGTGCGCTTGTAGACCACTTGTTTGGAATTTTATTCATATTTGTCTCGGGAGGATAGCAGAGGGGCAACGTGCTCAGCCTTCGAAGCAAGACGCCACGGAGCACCACAGGTTTGATCCCAGGGTCCGCGCTTCGAAACCACTGGGTATTAAGTGCATTATAAATAACCTATCATATCATAGCCTGAGTAAAGTGGAAAAAACAACCATGTATTTTTATATGTTCAAAATGTTCAGTCACACTTTATATTTGCTGAATTTCTAAATCCATGACTATTGTCTCAGGTTGGATGAGTGAAATTGCATTCTTTAAGTACTTGTAAAATTTGTTGTATGTGTCGTAATATTTTGTTGGCATTAAACAGTATACTAATGAAAATAGATTGTAGTTGATGTTGCTGTGTATAGAATAAATCTGACCAAATGGTTTTGGGCACACTTTGAAAGACCCATCTGCCATTTTATTGAATTTATTTATATATTTCAATCTATGGTCAGTTCCGAAAACGTTGTCTCCCCTACTTTTTTTAATGATCATATAGTATAAATGGTTCATTTTTCTCTGTAAACTGTAATTCGATGGGTATTTTTGTTTCTTCAAACGACTGTGGATTCTGAGGTAGATTTTCTTTTTTTTGTCTTTAACTGCTTCTGAAGTAATTTAACATTTGGCTTTTGGACTGCTATGTGAAATGCTACACTTTTACATATTTCTCAAAAGATGGAGCAACTTGCTACTTCATTATAGTGTTCTGCTATTTCTTTAATTTCTGCAATTTCTTTTTATTTCTACTCTCGTTTCATCTGGAATGCGATTATGTTCATCCTCATGTATTAATTCAGTTCCCTTTGTTATTTATGGCTCTAACACGACAGTTGTCACTAATGTAGTATGAACATTTCCAGTATGTACATTCATCCTTTTCTCTCTCTTTATTGAACATGTGGCCGTGTAATATCAACTGCATTTTACCTTTTTGCGACATAATGAATTCTTCCATTATTTATCCTCTCAACCAAAAACATTTTTTTAAAAGGTTTTCTATTATTCACTTTATCCTATATTTTTCTTTTCTTGTCCTCTTCATAACATTTTCTCGTGTTATGTTTTTCTTATTTATATATTGTTCCCTCAAACATTACTCTGTCTCACTAATCTATCTCTATCGCAGTTACCTCAGTTTGTCAACCGTTTCCGAAACCATACTTCCGTGTTAACCACCTCATTTACGTATGTAGGTTCTTTTTTCTATCCAACTGCATTCATTTCGTTATTGCTGTAGATAGTTGTTTCATATTTGTTATTTCTTACATTTAGATTGTCTTCCATTGAATTCAATATTATTTCATTAATGGTTTCCTTTTCGTTAATTATTTTATATTCGATAAAATCACATGTATGCCTTTGGGAGCCACCGCAGGAAAACAAAAACAAATCCGCTGGCAAGTAGGTCAGGACCGGAGACCTGCAAGCGAGCCGCAGGAGCGGCCTGTGCCCCGCAGACGGAGCCGAGGAGGAGGTGGAGGGCCCAGCAGCCTGCCCCTCAAACCCTGCACAGGTCTCACTCGTAGGCACTTGCATGCCATCGCAGGGATGTGGATCACCCCCTCGGCTCAGACACAGGGCGCAGCAAGCTGTGATAGGGAAGGTGCACCGGAGTGGCCCTGGCACACAGGCCACACTGAGGGATCGTCTGACACCAGGAAGTACTGAATTGTGGGGCCTAAGGCTCTCTGGAGGGCCATGAGGCTGGTGGAGCTTATGGATCACACGGCTGATAGTGAGGCGTGGTCCCCCT
Source organism: Ambystoma mexicanum (assembly GCF_040938575.1). NCBI lineage: Eukaryota > Metazoa > Chordata > Amphibia > Caudata > Ambystomatidae > Ambystoma > Ambystoma mexicanum. Next base: position 642,598,262 of record NC_090922.1, on the reverse strand, counting down.
TATCTGGCTTAGGGGCGTGTGCCCACCTCACTAGGTGAATACTGGAAGGCTGAAGGAAGGAGCAGAGGGGAGAGAGGTGGCACCAGCTGTTTTACAGGGGCAGTGTTTTGTGCTCGGACGCCCATACCTGTGGATTGAGTGACCTGGGGCACAGTTCAAGAAGGAGAGAACTGGCAGCCTTGACCCCGGTGCTGATCCCAACCCTTGTGGAGGGGGCCTGAGACTGGTTGGGGCCCGGCAGGTGAGGGGGCCCGGCAGGTGACTGGTATATAAAAGGTCTAGATAGCTGGAAGGCCTGCATTGATATGGAGTGAGAGCAGTGAGTCACGCTGTTGGATGTCCTTGAAGACCCCTGGAAGTATACATCCCCGGAGGAGAGTTGCGGGGGCATCAGAGTGATCAGAAGGAGTCCCCAGATGAGCAGAGCAGCGGCAGCGCTCCTGTGGGGGGCAGGGGGGTAGCCCCCGTCTGGGTTGGGGTCTTTGCATTTCACATGAACTGGAAACTAAAATTGGACCAGTTTGAGTATCCACGGAGGCTGAGATCGAGAAGTGCTACCCCAGACCGGAACATGCTGGAGGGAAGAGATGACCCAGTGTCTACGAAGAGAGACATTGCCTCATTACTGAAAAAGATTTGGGGAATGAGGGACGACATTGGGGGAAAGGTGGACAAAATTAATCTCAGAATCGATAAAATGGATGAGGGGTTGCAGGCGGTCGAGCACAACCGGTCATCCCTCGATACTCTGGAAACTCAGATGGATACGAGGATGAAGAGGCAAAAATTACCCTTAAAATTGATTATTTCAAGAATCGAGAAAGGAGGAATAACCTGAGATTTTCCAGAGTGCCGGAGAGAGAGGGCGAGACAGATCTGCGGAGGGTCATATATGAAGCCGCAAAGGTTTTGTTTGGAGATGACACCATCAAAAAGCCTAAGACTGACCGGGTGCACAGAGCAGGGGGGCGCTGGCAAAGGCCTGAGGTCAGTCCTGGCTCGCTTTCATAATTATCCAGGTAAGCAGAAGATCCTGAAAAAAAGCAACGGTGTGGCCACAGTGATGCAGGGCAATGCGAAAATCACGATTTTTCAGGACCTTTCCTCCCTCAAGTTGGCAAAGATGCCCCTATGCATGCCCCTCGAGAAATGGCTAAATGAAAAGGGCGTCAGATACAGGTGGGGTTTCCCCTTCTCCATTTCCTTTGAGGTGGACGGTTACAGCTACAAACTGTGTCACAGAGGATGACATACAGAGGGTCACAGGAGAGCTCATGGGAAGTAGAGAGTCCATGCCCGAGGAAGGATAAAAGGGCCCAAAGGACAAACATTTGCGTATAAAAGGGCTGAGCATGTAGAGAATGCCTGGCTCGAGGAAATTCAGGAAATTGAACACTCCCCCAGAACCCCTCAACGTCTCCGCAGGGGTCCACAGCTCCATATAGCACATATCTGATGTTTGGGGATTTTTTTGTCAGGATTTGGGGATAGGTTCAGAGGGTTTTTGTTGGTTTTGTTTTTTGTTTTTAAGGAGGGATGCGAGGGTGGGTGAGTGGGGTCTGGAGGGGAATGTGCATTCTGCGGGTCGTTCTCAGGGGTCACATTGGAGGAGGGAAATTGAATGGGAACAGGGGTGTTTTGGTGGGTGCAAGGGGGAATTCTCAGGAGGGTTACAAGGGAATTGGAAAGCGGGGGGGCTCGGGTTTTGGAAGTGTATGAGAAGGTGACCCGGTGGACCGTGTACTATTGGAGGTCCGGTGTTCGTCCAGTGATGTTAACTGGAGGGGGCCGGGTGCCACGGGGGCTGGATGGGGTGGCAAGGGGGAGTGGGACATGGGGGTGGTGTCTAAGATTGGAGTTCATAGAGAATGATTTGGTGTAGTGGCAGTACTTGGACCATTGTGGCTCATCTATACTTATTTTTAGGTCTCGCTCCCATTTCTCCTTCATGTTATTAGTGGATGGCGTGTGTACTTGCACTGCTTTGTATAATGTGGATATTCCTCCTAGAAATCCCTCAGGCGACATTACTGTGGTCAGGAATGGGTGTGAGGTTGGCTCAGTAGGGAATTCTGGACATTTCTTTTTCAGTGCTGCTTTAAGTCTGTGATATTGTAGTGTCTTCGTGAGGCCTGCTCCTACCTTTTCTTGGACTATCCCTAGCGGTGCAAACTTACCGTCTGGGTATAAGTCCCCCAATTTCATTTCGTAGTTTGGATCCCACTTTCTTTGTATTGTCGTGTCTGTTGTGGGTGCAAGATCTGGATAGTGCCATAGGGATGCATGGGGCCAGTAGGGATCAGTACAGCCGACTCTTTGGAACAGGTATGTCCATGCTCTTACCGTGGAATTTAATGGGTCTATTTCTCCTCTGTCTTTTTTACAGTTGGCAAAAATCATGGATTGTAATTTGATCTGGGAGGCTGCAAATTTCTCCGCCTGTATATGTGCATATCGTTCAGTGGATTTGGTCCAGTATTTTGCGGAGTGTGCTTGTGCCATATAATAGTACAGTAGAAAATCTGGAGCTGTCAGCCTCCTGTCTCATACCTCTCGCACATTTTAGGCCATTGGTGTCTCACAGTTCCCCCCCCTCCACATACAAATGTGGATGCCAGTTTTTGTAGTGTCATAAATAATTGTCTGCCTGGCCAGATGGGTATGTTGCTGAATAGATATAATCATTTTGGAACTACCACCATTTAAAGCACGGCAATCCGGCCATATATCGATATTGGGAGTTTGTCCCACACTAAGTTTCTGCTCGAATAGTAGTAGATATGGCTCGTAATTGTTGGAGTATAATGTATGTCTGTCTGTTGCCATGACGATGCCCAGATAGCGTGCTGTGCTTGGGGACCAGCAGAATTGAGCAGTGGCCTGAGATTGTTTAGTAGCTCGTGTTAGGGGGATTATTTCAGATTTAAGTCTATTTATTTTATATCCCGAGTATTCTGCAAATTTGGATAGGTCTTCCATTACGGGCATTAGGTTCGTTTTGGGGTTCCGTATATAAAGCATTGTATCGTCTGCATATAGTGAAATAAATTGCGTGGGACCCCTTATACGTTTTCCCCTCCAGGCGTGAACGTGTCGCAGTCTAGCCACCATGCCCTCTATTGTGAGCGCAAAGATGAGGGGGGGTGGGGGTCAGCCCTACCTTGTGCCCCTTCGGAGTGTGAATTCTGCCGATAGCATATTGTTTGTTCTGATATTTGTATGTACTTCTGGAATCCCGGGCCGAAACCTAGCTTTTTGAGTATGGAGTACATGTATTTCCAAGAGACAGAGTTGAATGCTTTTTCAGCGTCTAGGGCTACTGCCACTACGAAGAGAAGCCTTTATTGTTTGTGCGAAGAGAAGCCTGACACGTGTTTCAAGCTGTGTACAGCTTTTCATCAGAGGCTTAAATTGCATAGTACATCATTTCCATACAAATTGGGTATGTTGTTTTTCTTCAACTATTCCTGTGGATGTGTATTGGCAGTACACCCACACCGCCCAGATACCCGCAGCCTTGATGTTTATTTTCTTAATCACTGTATAAGCGCTGTGGACTCGTGACTTTTTCTGCCATAACTTTGTTCTTGCCATTTGTAAGGTTATTGCGAAGAACCTTCAGAGGTTTAAGGAGGTGGATCTGGTGGGGATGAAGCCTGATTGGTCTGGATGTATTCATTTATTCATGTAGGGGAGTAGTCGATTAGCTATTGCTTTGGATAATATCTTTGTGTCCACATTGATCAAGGAGAGAGGGCGGTGTGAGTTAGGGTCTTGTGGGGATTTGTGGGGTTTCAAGAGGACTGTTATTATGGCTTCTTTCATTGTGGTCGGCAGCTCGCCCCTTTCTAGAGCTTCTTCCCATACTTCTGTGAGTTTAGGGGCGAGTTGCTCTTTGAACATTTTATAAAAGTCTGACGGAATACCGTCTGAGCCTGGCGCTTTGCCCGCTTGTAGCTCCTTGATAGCTTGTATGATTTCCTCAGAGGTCATTGGTAGATCTAATGCCTCTCTTTCTACCTGGCTCAGTTCGGGCATGGGGAATGAGTTCATGTAGACACTAAGCTCTTCTTCCACTACCTGGTCAGTATTACAGTTAAATAGTGTACAGTTTTGTGTAGAACTCTAGGCAAACCTTGTTTACTGCTTGGGCGTTCGTGTGTGCGGTGCCTCTGGGTCCACTATACTCGTGATATGTTTTACCCCGTGTTCGGCTTTGAAGAGGTTGGCCATTGTGCGTCCTGCTTTGTTGCCTTCCCCATACCTTCTGGCTCTTATTGGTTGCAACATATAGTATACTTCCTGTTCCGCCAGTGCTTTAAATTTGGCCATTTGTTCTTGCAGTGGACGTAGAGTGTTTTTTCCTGGTGTCTGCGAGTGAATGATCTCTAGCCTCTGCAGTTCCTTTCTGCTTGGCTGATATTGTTTATTATTATGCTGAGTGTGCCTGCTGCCTTTGATAATAAGTGGCCTCTCAGCCACACCTTGAAGGTTTCCCATACTGTGAGCGAAGAAGGAACGGTTCCTGTGTTTCGGTCAAAGAATTCTATAATCTCAGTCCTTAATGGTTCTATTATTGAGTCATCTTTAAGCAATGACGGGGGCAGGTTTTGCGTCGTGTCGCCCAGTTGCATCTCTAGCAGGATTGGGGAGTGATCTGATAGCGTGCGTATTGTGCGTCCCTGCATGCTTGTAATGAATTCGGGAGAGCAGAGCCAGTAGTCTATCCGGGAACTAGATCCATGCACATATGAATAAAATGTGTATTACTTTTGTCCTGGGTGTTTCTCCCTCCATGTATCTACAAGGGGTAGCGTTTCAACTTTTAATCAAAGATTGATTGTGATATTTGTTTCTATTTAAACCTGTTAGAAGATAAGCACATGCGCCTAAGAAACAACCTTTTTACATTATCAAAATAATATGACTGGAAATGGTCTAATATCTTTAACAGCTCAGGCCTCAACAAGAAGGTGTTCGTCATACATAAAATCAAGATCAGCGCCTACGTGCCAGTTATTAAAACTTCTGGGAGATTAAGCCAGGGTAACTGGGGATAGCAAATACGTCAGGTTGGTGAACATGACTTTTGCAGCAATTGATTGGAGCCCTAATTGAGAAGAACATTTCCAAACATTGCAGAACAAATTTGTTATCAAATCAGAAAGATGGGACTGGGCACTAAATTACACTCATTTGGCATCACTGAGGAATTACTGAGAAACTAAAAATGTAACCCATAAATTAAAAGGACTCCCAGAGCTATCTCAAGTTATGTCCATCTCCTGTGCTGTGCAGATTCTTACTGCTCTTGAGAATAAACAAACTACCAGTACTGACGAACACTGGCCCAGAACTCGCAAATGCAAAAGAAGCTAGGATATGTCGTATGTGTAGTGTAACATGGATTGAGGAAACAGCGCGACATGTGCGAACGGAATGCAGGGAACATGGTGTACTCTACATAAACGTGCGTGGCACATTTGTAAGGAATAACAATGGGATAAAAAGTGAAGCGTTTCGGTGCCACTGTCTGAATACAGAAAATAAAGCTATGCACATAGCACTTTACCATGTATGGCTAAGGATGGCCACAGGTATATTAGGTAAACAATGCAGCCAATGTTAGCGATGTTTTGATATAGATTTTAGGGGGTTTATTTTAATATTTTTATCAGATTGTAATAATAATCATGAAATATAATGTGTTATTTATAGTGAATTATATGATTCATTGTATTTATTATGTGGTATTTGAAATGTGAAAGTTCGTAAGAACTAAACACACATAATAAAAAAAATGTCAAAAAGAAATACTGGGCGCAAGGATGAAGGCAGCATAAGGATTGTTCTAACGTGGTACTGGCCCACATTTGTGGGTCCAGTCTGAACATATTTTATTGCTGTCTCATTGCATTTGGTACTGGTAAAGGAGTAGCTTTCTTATATGGTAATACTAACATATATTGGTGCAACCTACATGGACATTTATCGGCACAGACAACATGAAAATATTTTTTATACTTGCATTTATCGTGTGCAAAGGCAAGAAAATGAGCTGGAAAATGCTCCTGTGCAATGTTGATGACTTGCGTCTATTGGATTTTTTCATGCGTTACTCTACACAACCCATTGCAAACAGGCTTTTGCCCAATTTTTCACAGAAAGTGTGCTGAAAGTACATTATTTTAATCCAATATTTTAAACAATTTCTCAGTGGGTTGGAGCAAAATCCTACCAAACCATGCTTGCTTGGTTTGGGATTGCTCCTGCATATGCAGGGGATACATTTACACCCTTACAATTAAAAATGTCACCAGCCGCCACTGTGAATAGGGCCGTAGGAACTAAATTGTCTAAAGCACAAGCTTTGTGTGCATATTCTACATCCCAATCTACTATGCGAGACATTTTTGCAACACCATTCGCTTGCTGTCGGTCACCCGTTTAATAGACGCGTCTCCTAATGCCCTAAAATTCAGAAACCTTGCTAACAGCAACATCCAACAGGTAATAAAGCTTAATTAAAAACACCCTGAAGGTATTCTGAAATAATTAGGTGGATATGAGAAACGTATGCCAACTTGCTACTTTAAAACACACCACTAGCTGTTCTACAATAGCATTACAATTTCAAGCTACTACAGTTTGGTAGTGTTTAATTCTTTTAAAAGTTGAACCATAACAACATTTCCCATAATAATTAAACAGCGATATTTTGCTTAAATGTATATATTGTGTGGGTTTTACCTACTGAACTATACTATTTGCCAAACTCCAGTCTGTTCCACTAGCCTCCTCAGCCACATGCTGGAAATGTGTAATTCTCCAATAGCCACAAGATACCTACTTCAATTTGATGGAGTGCTCTGAAAGCTGTTATACAATATAGTAGTTCATAAAGAGAAAAAGTGCAGTTAAAACTTTTAATTTGCATCTATTCAGTGCTAGGGAGGAACATATCTGAGGAAATAAAGGTGATAAGGTAGCATGCCTCAATCCATATTTTGACTTACCTCACTAGATGCAAATTGACTGAGAAGTTCTTTCTCCATTTCCTTTGTTTTCATCAAAGTCATGTCAAGAAGATTCTCCAATCCAGAACCTATTCCTTCATATATAGCATTAAGGTAACATTTCTAAAAGAAATATAAAAACATGTTGTTTACTCTACAATTATGATGGACATTATAGTTAAATCACAGTTTGCAATTTGGTCTATGCCACAAACTACTGAAAAGTGGTATTTCGCAATCAGAACATTTATCATTTTTATAATTACTTAGTTTTATGATGCAACAATGTATACAGTTATTGCCCTTCTCCAGCAGAAAAAGATAACATTGCTTCCAATCATTGGTAAATTGTGCAGACGCGCCCATCATTATGAGTGTCTTTAAGTGTATAGCCTACCCACAGTATTATAACCCTTCTAAGATTCCAAATAACAGAGGTCATAAAGGTAACCTCACATCTCTTCTGCCCAGGAAAATGCACTGAGAGACATCATATTTAAGTCCTCTCTTATGGGGTGTGTTAGATGTATATGGTAAGGACAGGGATAGTGGGAGATTGATCTTCTCAGGCAGATGAAACGTCAAAAGTATTTTGGTTACAACGAGGACTTTGAAGTCAAGATTTCATTGGAATAAAACAGGATAGGAAGGTTAACACAAAGGGCCCGAAGCTCTCGCACGCAGATAGATAAAATGGCACAGAAAAATGGTCTCTTTTTGTATTCAGTGGCGTCAATTTCTGCTCTGCTCTATGCAGGCTCTAGCAGCAGACAGTATGTAAGTGCTGGTTTTGTTTTCATATGGCTTAAACCTATCTGTCACATAACAAATCTATCCTATTGCTTGTAGTTCACCCTCTCAACAACCAAGCAACAAAGATGAGGCGGCTGTAGATGGTACACCCGTCACTGGTCTGTGATTGCGGATCCACCCAGGAGGCGCCAAGGAAAACAGATGGACATGCCCAAAGTTAGAAGTACAATGACCTCCATGCCCCAGTCCAGGGCGACCAAGATCATAGTGGAGTAGAACTTCTTCAGTATTCGAAAAACCAGCGGAATTACGGGAATCTGTGGGAGTGCAGAAATTCAAAGTTCCTCCCACAAAACAATGTATCCCCCAGAGCTCACTGTTGGGGAAATCATCTGGAGTAGAACAACTCACATTTCCTGTTGAGACTGGAGGTGAAGAGATCTACCGGAGGGCTTCCCCAAAAGACAAACATTCCCAGGCAGAGTTGCCTATGGTGGGAGACTGAGGTCCACATGGCATCTGCAACCACAATCCTCTGTCCTGGCCAGACGAGCCACAGACAGACATCATTCATAGCCCAGAACCACAGTAGCATCGTTTACCCACACAGAGGCAGCAACATCACGCCAATTCTATTGTTGAGGTAAAGCATAGCCACCCTCTTGTCAATCAGAACAAAACAAGCATTGAACAAAAAAGCAATCAGGGTCAGCCTGTCGCCTGTTATAGCAGAATGATGTGCCCCCTTGCCTCAGCATGGGAACATAGTCTGCTTACTATCGGATTGTTCAGGTGAGTGCCCAAAATTCAAGGAGGCATCTGTAACTTCTCTCAAATGAGGCCAATGGTGACAAAAATGCACTCCCCTTAGCAAACTGTCACGTTGGGACACCACAAAAAGTCTTGTGACACTGTTTGACACCTAAAAACGTTCTGTCATGTAGTCATGAAAAAGAAACAGCTCAGCAGCCAATGGAGCAACCTCAGGTGCAAACTGGTCTTGGCAGGATGCCATGAAATCCAGAAGGTGCAGAAAGGCTGAGGCCAGGAATTGATTCCGAGTTTGGAAGTTTTACACGACCTGAAAGATGTTCACCACACGGTTCTACAGAGGAAAAGCCCTGCACAAACGCTTGTCCAGAACTGCCCCTATGAATAGGAGACTTGGAGGGCATGACATTGGACTTCAGTCCATATAGAAGCCCAAGCAGTGCAGAGATATCTTGTCCAAGGAACCCAACACCAGACTATGGGTGTGAGCTCAAAGGAGCCAATAATGGAGGCAAGTAAAGACATGAATTTTGTCCCTCCTGAGACAACCTGCCACCACAGCCAACAGCTTGGTGAAACCTTTTAGGGTTGAGGAGAAGACAATGGGCAGGACCATAAACTGGCAATGTGTTCGCATCTATAAACCTTACTTCAGATGAATCAGAACATGGAAGGTGTACTTAACGTAAGTGACAAGTCAGACAGGCAGCTTGATGGCATGAAGAATCAGGGCCAAGTTGACTGTTAATGAGGAGTATGTTCTTGCAGCTTTCCCTCCACTGCCATCAATGGGATCCCCCCAACTTTTTTCAATGGCATGAACCCTGTGCTGCCTTTTGGAGGTAAGTAAATACTTCTTGCTTTAGTTTCCTGGCTTTACTGGTCACTCCCCCTGCACTGGTCAGCCCATATAGGTAACAGTGCAAGGGGGGCCCAGACCGCTTCGTGAGATTCCTTTGTTTCTTTGTTGCAGCAAACATCACCTTATTTTGAAGTACTGTGTCCAAGATGGGCTGGTGGCATCAGTTATTTTTCTACTGTGTTTTTAGTTTTTTCCCGCATACAATTGTGTGCATTACCACATAAGGCCATTTTAAGCACCATATTCTTAAAATGGTCATGTCACATGGTTTTTTAACCTTTCCTTTGGCCATCTTGTCCCTTGGCATTTTTCCTGCGTTCTCAAATTAGGAAATGTCATATGTTAAGCCCTTGCTTCGGCTCTGGCTTGCGTTTCATGGGCAAAGTGGAGGTGTGGGCATCCTGGGTAGATACGGGAGTTGAGATTGTCTTGTCCCAATCCACATTCCATTCAGGGGATGTCTTTTGCTTGGCCGATGTGGGGCAAGAGGCTGTCCGTGATGGGACAGCCCACGCAAGTTTAAATGGTGTGGAGCCTTGTCACTGGTAAGCTCAGGAGCGCTAGCTCGAGGTTGAGATAAAAGGAGGAGTCCTGCAGCTGCTCCCCAGAATGTCGATGTGAATCAAAACTCTTATGAAGAGAAGCAGCCCACTCATTACCCAAAGACTGCAACTGACGATGACCAACATTGTCTCCAGCCAAGTCCTGGTGAAGACCTGCCTCTCTGCAACGATCCACAGAAGACCTGTGCGACCTGTGTCAGTGGTTCGATCCTTGGGCTGGTGGGACCAATATCCTGTTTTCAGAAGCCTTCAGGAATATCCCGGACCATCCTGTGGGCAGATCAGCTTTGTCCAGGGCATCACCTGTGCATCAGTCACCATTCTTGCAACATGGCCCTCTTGAGGCCGTTGACTGTGTCTCCATCACCACATGTGTTGCGAACCACCCCCTGATGAGTGTGCTCTTCACTGCTGCCCATCTGTCATGCCCTGGGTCAAAGTGAACATTGAAAAGCGGCCGTAATTACAAATCTCGATGGCGCCAACTTTAAGCAGGTGAGCAGGTTACTCTTCAACTACATTTAATTGTCAAGTCTTCGTGGGATAAAGGGCTGAGGCGAGAAAATGTCAATTCTACTACTCTCGTCCCTTTGAAATGTACATGTCAGCTGACCATTGTGTCCTGAGGAGTCTTTAAAATAGATCTTTAACTTGTTGTGGGCCACACAGTGGTGTTTGGTAACTTTCTGCCAGGGACACCTCCCAGAGCTTATGAAATGTGGTATGAACAAGTGGTAATTTCTCACTCAGGCAGAATCAAAAGGATTACCTTTGAATGTGGCATTTATTAGTGGTACTACATTGGCTAATTGTAGAATGCACACCATTTATTACATTGAATGTTTCCAACGTTGGAATGCATACATGTAATGGAACTTGAGCTTCATGGAGGTACTATGGGAGGCAGTTGAAGGGACTTTTACAGGAGAGCTAACTTGGATGGATGCCAACTGAACTGTTGGAGCATCCATGACTGTTCCGAGGGAATTGTAGGTACTACCAGTTCAATCCATGCGGTGGCGCTGGGGAATGCCTTTAAAGTTACATTGCCAGTGTTACATCCCAAATTAATGCGGCAGCGCTGGGAGAAAAGTAGGCATGTTCGGCAGCAGTGGGGGAAAAGATCCACAGTGACTGTGCCGGTATTTTACGTGAACCAATGCGCGGCCACTAAAATAAATAAATAAAAAGAACCTATGTTCTTTGCCAGTTGACCTGTTTTATATGTAATTTTTGTGATGCACTTCTCATGTTTGTGTTATTGGAAAGGACGGAGATGTATTGTGATGTACTTGTTATGTGTGCGTGCTGGCATGGAATGCTGATGTGAGCCAGCAGAATGTTTGGTGACGAACGCAGTCCCAATGTTCTACCCTGTGCCAGTTGAGCCTGCATGATGGGATCCAGTGGTTCCTATACTTATATGTTAGCTTAGAGTAACTTGTAATAAAGCTTAAGTAAGAAGCTACAGAAGCGTCAGAAGCTACTTTATTTCAGTAATGCAATAATGAATCTACTTTGCCGGTTTTTAATATGAACTAATGTGTGGAGCTGGAAGAAAAACCTTTAAAGCTATGCAGCTTAATATGGTGTGTGTATTCCTACCATGAGTACATGGAAACGTTAATGGCAGCGGCATGCAAGGAGAATTCATGTTGTAGTTTTACTTGAAGGAAGAATTCAGTACTGAATTCCGTGTGGATTTATCCGTTTGTTTAGCAGATTCATTCCGCAGCCCAGCATGTTTTCAGAATGTGTATTCCACAGCGTGTTCTCAGCACCATGGAGTCATTGTGAGAGGCCTGTGCGCAAATCTACTGCTGGGGTTTAATAAGCTTATATTCAGGGTGTTGAGAGAGTAGACTTGTATGCAATAGTAATCATAAATGTACTGCTAATCAGTAGCAGTGCAGTTTTATTAGTAAGAAATAATGAAATGCTATTTGTCCTGATGGTAGTTATGACATGAACAGAATATAAGAAATGTGTTATGAATGCTTGATCACCACCACTCTGCCCAGTGCTACTTTTCATTCCAGATTCATGTAGATAAATTATTAGAAGGTGAATGAGGAGTGCACGTTATTAGTGCATGTATAAATGTAATCGTGCATGGAGTGTTATGTTGGGGCTCACATGCTGGCCAGGTGTGTTGCTCGCATTTTAAATAAAGAGTGAGATGTGGAGAAGTGAAATTTGAGATAATGAGAATGTGTCGGAGAATAGAATTAGGCGCTGGGAGAGAAGCTGGCAAGTCCGGCATAGGTGAGGGAAAAGATCCAAAAGGGACTGTGCCGGTATTTTAAGAATGTGTGCATGAGAATGTCCATTCTGGGCAAGTGACACATGGAGAGAATGAGCGCATAGGTTTACGTAAGCATAAAGGTGGAGTGTGCTCTTTAAAGTAAATCTGATGACATATAAAAATAAAAGTCAGCTTTTTGGTGTGCCCTGGACATATTAAAACTTAAGATGAGATATGAGAATATCTTAACTATGTAGTTTAATAAATATTAAGGTGAGGCATTCATGCACATTTTTTATCTATTTAAGGTTGTGCATTCTGGGAGAATCTAACCCTAATTGTGCGCTAATTTAAAACCGTATTACACCTGTCTAATTCAATGGTTTTGTGAGAGTATGTGGATTCATAATGGAACTTCTGACACTTATCAGAGGTCAGTTTGTGAGGTAAGGTTCTGGCACCTACGGTTTATACATTGTGGTTGTGCACATCTTTACATACAGTGGAGAATTGCCAAGATATGGAGGCATTAATTGGTACTTTCAGTACAAAAAAGGTTTTATTGTGCATGACAAATAGTGGTTTTGCTCCACCCCACACACCAGGATGGGGTTCCTATGTTCTTCCATTGCTGGCGTGTCACTCTGTGCAGCTACACTGCATGCACATGTGTTTCTTTGTCTGGTGAGAGATCTTTTCTATCTTTTCATAACCTATGTGTGCTATAAGGAGAGGGGTGCGTGATTGACTTCCTGGTTGTTGTTCATACAAATTGAGTTGTAAGATCTTTACGAATGCTGTGACTGATTCCGGAATGTTAGAAAGGTTTGGTCAAGAACAACAGATATATGATATTTTATGTGCATCGTGTCATACACAAGTGTTTCAGAGGTAAGGGAGGACAAAACGACAATCTTACTAGGCCCAGTGACATTGAGAACATACGCGTGCAGGGGAGATGGAAGGGGGAAAGTGCGAGGGGCAGGGAAAGTGCTGAACACGTGATAGAAAAGGCAGTGTGGCCAGCAGGTGGCAAGTGTGGGAATAAGTTGTAGACAATGGGTGTCTAATACGTGCTGGAAGGGGACTGTAGGGTTGCAGATACAGACCCAAGTGCAGGGGTTGCCAGGAGGCAGTGCGGGTGTGTGACTGGGAGGGCAGGGATCTGGGCCTGAAATCAGAGCGTAACCAGTTGCCCAGTGCCAAACCAGACAGATTAGCAGTGGAGAGGAAGACCGAAGGAAGAAGCAAAGAGGACAGTCTTGCAATGGTTATTGAACCGAAGATGGTTCTCCTCAAGTTTCAGAGAGGCAGGGGAGGCTGTTCCAGAGGGAGGCCCCAGCAGAGGAAAGGGATCTACCCCCAACTCGTTGCTTGGAGAAGCAACTGACTCTGAGGGAGCTGGAGGTGACAGAGTGAAGAGCTTGAATAGGAATGTATTTACGGAGGGAGAGTTGAAGGTATTGTAGACCCAGGCCCCAGAAAGCCTTGTGGACAATGCAAAGTGTCTTGAATGAAATCCCTTCAGCCACTGGGAGCCAATGAAGAGATTTAGGGCTGGAGAGATATGATCCCAGGGCTTGAGGCCAAGGACAAGTCTTGCAGTCCTGTTCTGGATGAGCTGCAGAGGGGGGGGGGAAAGAGTGGTTGCAGGCAGATTTAGAAAGAGGCTGTTGCAATAATCCCGCCTAGAGAGAACCAGAGCTCTGGAGACGGTGAGCTTCTGGGGGAAGGAGAAGAAAGGAAGAATACTTCTGAGTAGGTGCAGTTGATAGACTTTTTTGAGCGGTCGGAGATGTGAGGAGAAAAAGAAAGCGTAGAGTCAAAGATGACCGTGAGGTTCTAAGCCTCGCAAGTGGGAGCAGGGAGAGTGACGGGAAAAGAAGGTGCAGATGAGGAGGATTCTCTGTCTTACTGCCATTAAGGCAGAGGTCGTTGGCGGCGCACCACTCCTAGATTGCTGACAGACAGTCGGAGGTGAGCGAGGGAGTAGAGGTGGCAGAGGGGAGCCTGCAAACAAGTTGGGTGTCATCCACACAGAATTGAAAGTGTGAGCAGAGAGCAGCAATCCAGTGGGCGAGCAGTGCCAGTTATTGGTTGAAAAGCCAGGGTGAGAGGTTAGATCCCTGGGGAACACCACAGGTAGACAGTGAGATAGAGGAAAGGAAGAGACCAAGTTGGACCTGGGAGGGTTGGTTGGAGAGGAAGGTCGTCAGCCAGGCCAGTTCCTGATCAGTGATACCCAGATTATCATGGAGGCGATTGAGCAGGGTGACATGGTTGACCGTGTCAAAGGCAGAAGAAAGATTGGGTAGGGTATCAGGACAGATCGGATATTAGAATCAAGGTTGGAGAGCAGGTCTTCACGGATGTTCAGGAGAGCAGTTTCCGTGCTTCTGGCAGCTCTGAAGCCAGACTGATGGTCATGGAGACAGAATCGGGGTGAAGATTAAGTTGGGAGATGGCCAACTTTTCCAGGAGTTTGCCCAGGAAAGGAGTGATAGAGATCGGGCGATACTTAGCCAGGCAAGAGGTGCCGATGGCTTGTGGGTTTTTTGAGAAGAGGGTGCACAAGAGAGTGCTGCAGAGTGGAGGGGAAGGCTCCAGAGGCAAAGGAGTGGTTGCAGAAGTCAGCCAGAGCGGGAGCAAGGGTGTCAATGTGGTCCTTGATGGTTTTGGACGAACAGGGAAGAACCTGTTTTGACGAGACTTTAATAGATTGGACTTGTCTGGAAATCTCTTCAGGGAAGAAAAGAGAAAAAGATGAGAAAGAGGGAGGAGAGGCGGCTGAAGGGCGGCTAGCAGGTCTTCCAACAGGCTGAGACGTAAAGCTTGTGCTTGGGAGTGGCAGTCCCATGACTTGGAGGTGGCAGCTCCAGGTAAAAGGAGATTAAGTGTATGTTATGGTTAAGAATGTTGTAAGGATTGCTTATTAGCGGGTCTGTGCGCGAGTGTGACAGACTCTTGGTCCACAGTGTGGCATACTGGGATGGAGGGTGGATTGTTATGTTGTTGATGGTTTAATTGGTAGTAAAAGAGTGTCTAGTCAGTTGATTTAATTTTCAGAGTAAACCTAGAATGGATGAGGTTGTTGTCAGTGCATGTTTGTGTTGTGACTAGTTATGAGTGTTTGTCGGCTGTTTCATTGTTTGCAATTTCATATGAAGGGAGATGTGTAGTATGCACTATATTTACTACATTAACTGTTTCCACCATTGGAATGTATATATGTAATGGAACCTGAAATACATGGAGGTTCTATCGAGGTAGTTGAACAGACTTTACAGGAGAACGCTAACCTGGATGGATGCCAACACACAGTTCTCCGTCTTTCCCACCTTATTCTTAATCTGTAACTAAATAAACACAGTTCCCTTTTGTACTTCACATTTCCTGCCTCATCCTTACCTCCAGGGTGACTTACCTGAAGTATGACAACACTTTACTAATCTTAATACTGTGCTGGACCTAGCAACGATCCAACTGATTCATTCATTCTCAAGCACCCATTTGTCCCTCCTGTGTAGAAAGCACCACCTTTTAAGGCCATCGTGTTGGGACGACCGCACAGTTATTCATTGTGAATTTCATTGGTATTGAAATGCGATTATGTCTGTTACTGCTCCCCCTACAACGGCTATGCCCATAATTCCAGCAAAGAGCAAGAAGCTAATTTAGTTTTACAGTGCTGGCTACACCATTAGGCTGATCACCAATGGCTACTGTCAGGATTTCTAGAATGCAATCTACTACAACAGCAGAAAAGCTTGCAGATAGAAGACAATTATCAATAATTTGGGTGATTAACTACTGTTTTACAATGGAGAGAGCTGCAGTTCGGTTAACAGTACATTGTGCTGGCACGGATTTTCTTTTCTTTTCTTTGCTTCCCTTAAAGCATCTTTGCATACTTTTAGATCAGCTCTATCAACAAGCTGAGAGGATAGTTTGGCAGTTCAAGACAATCTTATTGCAAGAGCACAGTAGAAATAGAAAACCGCAAGGTGAGCCCTTCCTCTTAATGTAGAATACAGTCACAAAAAAAAGTTAAACGGTGCATTTAGTTTATAATGTTACTCTATTCACCCATACCTGCATCCTTGTGTATTAACTTCATTATTCAAGTGCACAGACCTTGTCCAGAAAGAGGTTTATTACAGTATGTTCTTTAATTTTTAGTTTCTAACGAAACACAATCTTTGGTCTTTCAATGCATGTCTACTCACTGTTCTGGTTTTAAACTGCCTTTTGCTGCAGGTCAATCCTTTGCAAAGCTAGGTGCCCAGTTTTGGAATTCCCTTCCCTACATTCTTTGTTAAAATGTATTTTATGAAGCATTTAAAGACATTGCGACTGTGTTTGATGCAACTTGCTTGTGGCACATACTGTAATACAACTCAATGTTATATTTTGCCAACTGGTCATTCTACAGTAGTTCTCCAATACTAATAGATTCTAAGTGCTTCAGAAAAGACAGTCAACATAACATGCTGGGCTGTGTAGTCTCCGGCAGATTTCCGCCAACTGTTTGTTGGATACATGTTTCGGGCAGCATCTCCAAGAAGAGGCGAGCGCCAGTTATGTTTTATGAGGGGATAATGGTGTGATGCTGGAAATGCATTGGAGGGGCAGGGTCTCGTCCTTGTCCTCCACCTCCTTATTCTGTGTGTTCCGCTTGTTTTCTGTAAAGGAGTCTGGATTGAGCCCCTGGCAGTGCAGCTCTTAGTTTTGTTCTTGGTGTACAGTACCCATGGGATACCCTTATTGCACCCATGGATATGAGTACAACTCTGTACTCTGGTGTATGTTTTTGGACACATGTGTGTTGCCCACAGAGCAGGGTAAGGGCTGGTGGCAGCTAAATGTTAATGGGACAGTGGCTCTAGTTATCCTTCACTTTTGGGATACCCAGGAAATGCCATAAGAATCAATGGATTGGGATACCCAGGCTCTGCCATAGGAAGGAACAAGTTACTTACTTGTAACTGTTGTTCTCCAGCAGGGTCTGGCATGGATTCATATGATCATGAATATTCCCCGTCGTCAGGCCGGGAATCCTCGGTATAGAAAAAAAATCAGTATCAGTTTGGTTTCTGATCTGACTGTCTTAGTAGTAACCAATCACTGGTCTCTGGGTCATACTGCCCCCAGCCAATGACTGCCCTTTCCCTAAGCCCCGCCTCCGGCAGCCATCCCCAGATTTGGTAGCACGTAAAGTGGCAGTATGACCAAGTGAAGAGCCGCAGAGGGGTAGGCGGGAGGGTTCGCATGTGAATCCATGCCAGACCCATGCTGGAGAACAACAGTTACAGGTAAGTAACTTGTGCCTTCTCCAGCATGGGGTCTGGCATGGATTCACATGCTCATGAATAAGAGAATACATAGCAGTACACACATGCACAACCACGGGAGGTGGCAACAGGCTCAACATTAAGCAAAACAACAACTCAACATTAAGCAACTCTTACCTCCTCACCAGGCTCACCTTAGGCGAACAGGTTGTGCAGCACTGCTTGGCCGACCCTGGACTCCTCCCTGGAGTCCCGATCGACGCAGTAGAATCTTGTGAAGGTGTGCGTCGACCTCCACGTCGCAGCCCTACAGATGTCCAGCAGGGGCACACCAGACAGGAACGCCGTGGTAGCAGCGATCGCTCTGGTCGAATGGGCTCCCGGACGGCCGGGCGGCTATCGGTTTGCCAACCAGTGACAGTGCATGATGCATCCGGAGAGCCATCTGGAAATGGAAGTCTTCGAGAGAGCCTTCCCTTGATTCACAGTCCCAAAGTTCACAAACAGTTGTGACGTCTTTCGAAAACTCTTTGTGCAGTCCACGTAGAACTTCAGCGCTCTAGCTACATCCAGCGAGTGCAAAGTCCTCTCAGCCAGCGACGAAGGCGACGGGAAGAAAACTGGCAACACCAAGGGCTCGTTGAGGTGGAAGTCCGACGCCACCTTGGGCATAAAGGATGGGTGTGTCCTCAGCACCACCCTCGTGTCATGAAAAGTTAAGTATGGAGGCTTGCAAAATAGGGCCTGGATCTCTCCCACTCGTCGTGCGGAGGTGATGGCCACGAGGAAAGCTGACTTCCACAACAGGAACTTCAAAGGCGCCGAAGGCATAGGCTCGAATGGGGCTTGGTCAGCACCACATTAAGCTCCCACGCCGGGGGAAGGAGCCTTCACCGGCAGGAATGATCGGAATAGTCCCTTGATGAATTCTTTCACCAGGCGATGAGACCACAAGGACGCCCGTCCCGTCGTCCTGGTATATCGGGAGATTGCAGCCTGATGTATTTTGATGGAGGCGTGAGCCAGTCCAGCTTTGGCCAGCGACAGTAGGTACGGCAGTACTTGAGGGGCCGTAATCCGCAGAGGGTTAAATCTTCTGTGCACGGCACCAGACAGAGAACCTCTTCCATTTATGTCCGTAGCACTTGAGAGTTGAGGACGCACTGGCCTTTGCAAGAACCTCTCTGCAGTCGGCCGGGATGTCGTACCCTCCAAACTCTAGTGCTGCAGGAGCCAGGCCTGCAAGTTCAGCGACTCTGGGTTGTGGGGAAGAATGGCGCCTCCTTCTCTGGAGAGAAGGTCTGCGTCCGTCGGCAGCTTGACTGGTGGGGACGTTGACAAGTCCAGAAGGTCCGGGAACCAGATCTGCCTCGGCCACACCGGTGCGACGAGGATCATCCTGCACTGGGACCTCTTGAGCTGGTTGATGAGCCGGAGCAGCAACGGCAGCGGAGGGAACGCATAAAGAAATAGGCCGTCCCAGGGGAACGAGAAAGCATCGCCCATGCTCCTCGGCTGGGGGAACCTGCTGGCGAACCTCCGGCACTTGGAATTTGTCGCCGTCGCGAAGAGATCGATTTGGGGTTTGCCCCATCGTCGGAAGAGTCGATCCACTTGATCCTGGCGTAGTTCCCACTCGTGGCACGAGCGCAGCTCCCTGCTGAGTGAGTCAGTGATCTTGTTTTTTATTCCTGCCAGATGAAGAGGCACCAGAAACATCCCTTTGGCGACGGCCCAATGCCACAGATCCTGGTCTTCCTTGGATAGGGTCGGGGACCTGGTTCCGCCCTGCTTCCGGATGTAGAACATTGTGGTGGTGTCGGCGGTGAAGATCCTCACCACCTTGCCCTTGAGGGACGGAAGAAAGGACCTTAGGGCCCAGAACACCGCACGGAGCTCCAAGATGTTGATGTGGCGAGACTTCTCCTCCGGGAGCCAAAGGCCTCTTGCGTGAAGATCTCCGGAGTGTGCTCCCCAACCTTCCAGGGAGGCGTCCGTCGTCACCGTCACCTGGTGAGCTGGGGTCTGAAAGTCCGTGCCCGCCGACAGATGGGAGCGGGTACTCCACCATCGGATCGTCTGACGGAACGCCTCGTTGAGAGGGATCCTGTCCTCAAAGCTGCCCGTCGACTGGATCCAGCGGGCATCGAGGAACTCCTGTAAGGGTCTCATCCGACGCCTGCAAAGGCGCACCAGATAAATGCAGGAGGACATCATCCCGAGGAGGGACTTGATGGATCTTACCCTGGCCATGTCCGTGGCCAGCAGACGCTGCACCTTGCCCAGAATGGTCCTGGTCCTTTCCTCCGACGGCGAGGCCAGCCGTGCCACTGTGTCGAGCTTGGCTCCTAGAAACAGGGCGACTTGCGACGGAACCA
This sequence comes from Ambystoma mexicanum, assembly GCF_040938575.1. NCBI lineage: Eukaryota > Metazoa > Chordata > Amphibia > Caudata > Ambystomatidae > Ambystoma > Ambystoma mexicanum. The sequence goes on along the minus strand of NC_090922.1, from coordinate 642,578,383 downwards.
GGTGGGATTTTGGAAAGTTGATGGAGAATCCCAGGTCTGTGAGCAGCTGGACGGTCTTCGCAGTGTGCTCCACGGCAAGCTCCCTTGTCCTTGCCCGGATGAGCCAGTCGTCCAGGTAGGTGTAGAAGTGGATACCCTGTAGGCGCAGCCGTGCCGCCACTGGTGCGAGGCACTTGGTGAACACCCTGGGCGACGACTTCAATCCGAACGGGAGGGCCTTGAACTGGTAGTGCCGCCCTTGGACCACGAACCTGAGGAACTTTCGGTGTCTTTTTAGAATGGGGATGTGGAAGTATGCATCCTCCAAGTCCAACGACGACAGGAAATCGCCCTCCTCCAGCTATCCCAGCACATGCTGTGCCTTGATGTACTTGTTCAGTCGTCGTAGGTCCAGGATGGGGTGCCATCCTCCTTTTTTAAGAGGAAGTACCTTGAGTAAACTCCGGAGCCCCGAAGCCTCTTTGGGACGAGCTTGATGGCACCCTTCTTGAGCATCGCCCTTACTTCCAACAGTAGTTGGGGGACGTGATTTTCCTTCCTGGCCACGGGTGGAACGCGAGGGCACTTCTTCTGAAACTCGAGGGCGTGCCCTTGGGCCAGGGCGTCCAGCACCCAACGGTCGGTGGAGATGGACTCCCACACGCTGACGAACCTCGCCAGCCGGCCTCCCACCGAGGTTCTTCGGCGGGGGCCCGACCCTACGGTCGGTTAAATCTTATTTGGAGGCCGCCTTGCCTCCTTGTCGACGACGACGGGAACCACCTGACTTGCCGCGTCCCCTGTAGGCTTACTGAGACGAAGATCTTGCCGCTTGGCGGTAAGTGGAGGAGCCACTGCCGGATCCCTTGGAGGCACCTTGTCTGCCTCCGGAGCTCCGAAAGGACGGCCGTCGTCGTTGGAGCACTCCCAGTGCCCGGGCATGTCTGTGTCTGTCTTGATGGCCTGAAGGGACTCATCAACCGCCTTCCCAAACAGGTTGTTCCCGTCGAAGGGCATGTCCAAAACCTTGGTTTGTACGTCCTGGCGGAAATCCGTGGCCTTGAGCCATCCTCGTCGTCTCAAGCAAACGCTGTTGCCCAACTGACGGAAACCGGTGTCGGCCATGTCCGTTGCCACCGTGATGGCGTGGTCCGAAGCAATCTCCCCCTCCTGTAGGATTTCAAGGGCCTCAGCCCTTTTGGCGTCCGGAAGGAAGTCTAACAGAGGGGCGATTTTGAACCACAACTCCCTGTCGTAGCGGGCTACGATAGCCAGGGCGTTGGCCGCCTTGATAGTCGTCGCTGCGGATGAGATGATCCTTCGTCCCATCGTGTCCAACTTCCTGCCCTCGCCGTCTGGCAGGGAAGTTGATGTCGAGGCCGATGCCCCCCCCCCAGCTTTCTTCTTTGCCGCCGCCGAGACGACCGAATCCGGGGTAGGTTGTGCCCGAAGGCACAAGGGTGCAGCGTCGGGGACCCACTACTTCTTCTCGTACCTGTCCCTCTTTGCCGGCGCCGTGGCAGGGTTCTTGAGGAGGGCGAGCCCCTCATCCCAGATGTCATCAAGAAGCGGTACGGCGAGGACCGTCTTCCTTTAACTCGCGCTGTTGTTAAAGGAACCCTTCTTTCTTCTTTTCTTCTGGGCAGTGCTGGAAAAGCTCGGATGCCCTGGAAATCATGGCATGAAAGGATCCAATCTTGTCGGGCGGGGACGCCCGATCAGGGGGTGACGGGGGACACGTCCCGTCGTCGCCTCCGTCGTCATCTGTACCTGTACCTGTCGTAGCCGTGTCCGTGGGTAGTAGACCGGGGGGAAGGAAGAGCTGGCCGCAGAGGTGGGAGAGGTGGCGTATGATACGTCCTCCTCCTCTTGTGCGGTGGACTCTCCGAAGGTCCTGGCTCCGGTTCCCCCGTCAGGTCTGGCTCAGGTACCTCCGTCGGGGGAAGGGACAACCTTGTCCTTATCTCCGAGCATAAGGACTGAATCGCTGACCAAATGGCCGCCGAGGTGTCCTGCGGCGCCGGAAACGAAGGGCGCGAGGGCTCTTGAGGAGCCTCGTCAGCGACACCGTCGCTCTCGTCGTCACCCTCGTCGGGATCCCTCCCGATGGGCTGGGCCTCTTCCACGACTTCGATGAGCTCTTCTTCAGAGGTCGTGTCAGTATCCACGATGGCCACCAGCCCCTCCCCTACCTTTTCCAACGAGGACTTTGTGGGGGTCTTCTCAATGGGCCTGAAAGACGACTCCCTCCGCGGTGGCAGGGAGACTCTGGGTCCTGAGGGTGCCTCCACTGGTGTAGCCTCCACAGGCTGAGCCAGGGCCGCAGCGACATCCTCAATCGAGGTTTTAGCCGGGTGAATTAAGGCCATCGTCACCTTCTGGACGCCTGGGGCCTTCACCTTGGGTGGAGGGTCTGAGCCTCGCTCCCCCTCTGCCGGAATCTTCGAGATCGACCGGGGCCTCTCCAGAAGCTTCGTCGGGTTTTCAGACTTCCTCTTACCCGAGCCAGAGCGTTGGCTCGTGGTTGATGGCGCCGGGGAGGATGCGCCCTGCCTGGCAGCCAAGGAGCCCGACCGTTCTGCGCTCCCGGTGCCCGCGGACTTGCGGTGCTTAGCCTTTTGTTGGGCCCCCGTCGCCGGGGCACCCTCACAGGACTTAGAAGACCGCTCAGACTTCTTTTTCTTCTTCTCACCTGACGGGCTCTTCCCTTCCAGCCAGTTGGCGAGACGGAGGTGGCGATCCTTCATGGTCCGCTCCGACATGTTCCCACAAAACGCACAGTCCTTCTCCTTGTCCGTCTTGTCCTCATGGAGACAGTAGAGGCATAACGAATGCTTGTCCTCCTTGAAAACATTCTGAAGCTGGCATCCAGGGCAGGTCCTGAACAGCTTCCCGGGCGTCGAGCTTTCTTTCTCCTGGGCCATGTCCGGGGTAGGCCTCGGAATTTCTGGAATCCTCCAAAAGCATAACTTGACGAAATCTTCACCCTTGAGGGGCGTAGAAAACTCAGAAACGGATCCCCGTTGATCTGATGTAGAAACGGTGGAGCTTGAGGCTCTATTTAACCGAAAAATGAGAACAATCTCCTGAAAAAGCGCGAAAACGCAGCAAAAGCTCGAGAGCTACAGCATGGGGAGTCCCAACACTTGAACGTGCGGTAAAAATCTGACGATGGCTGACGGAGGCGGGCCATAGGGAGAGGGCAGTCATTGGCTGGGGGCAGTATGACCCAGAGACCAGTGATTGGTTACTACTAAGAAAGACAGATCAGAAATGAAACTGATACTGATTTTTTTCTATACCGAGGATTCCCAGCCTGACGACGGGGAATATTCATGAACATGTAAATCCATGCCAGACCCCATGCTGGAGAATCAATGGATTCCTACACAAAGGCAAGATGGCGAATTTAAGTAGACGTCATTTTGTAGTCATAACCGAAGCATAGGGTCTGCATGGCCAAATAGTATTCAGCCTGTTAAACACAGGCTGCAAACCCGAAGAGAGCACCTGAATGAGCCCAAGCGTTGATTAGAGAGGCCTGCGCTGCTGCCAACTTCCACAGGAATCCCCCTTTGTTCTCAAAGTTTTGCTAATGTGTTGCACTAGGAAGGAATCTGTCCCGCAAGGCCACGAGACAGTGTTCAGCGCCTTGGTGTACGTGTTATCACAAAGCAGGACTCCGACCCCCAGACAGCCAGCCACAAGTTATAGCCCCTGCCAATGCCTTGTGGGCATGGGCAGGGGCTATAAGACACCTGAATTCCAAGATACTAGTTGATCCCAGACCATCGACCTTAAACCAATCAACCATAAAATATCTAACAGTATGGTCGTTCCATCTTTATTCCACACATGATTTGTAATGCAAGGTACAGGGAGGGATACATTATAACTCAAAAGCGAGGCTGGAAATCTTGTAAGCCAAGAGACGCTATTGGGATGAGTGAAATGTGTGTGCGTGTTTGTGTGGGTTAGCGTGACCTAGAAACTCCCCCTGTGCTCGTTTTCGAACATGCCAGGTGCATTGTGTAGTGATAAAGTAGCACTATTCTTCAAATGTGTAATTGTCTTGTCAATTTTGGTTCCCAGGAGATGAGCGCAGCTGACCCCATATGATGGGAGACAGACGGCCAGGGCTAGGGCCAATACCCTGGCATCCCCTATGGAGTGGGCTGACCATGCATAGGGCCACATCAACCAGCCGCACAGGTTTATACTGTATGTCAGCTACAATGTGTCCCCTTTAAGGTTCTGCTTGCACCTTTTTTGCTCAGAACATTATTGGTAGCAGAGTTCTTTGCTGGAGCACCTACTTTTTGTAGAAATAAAAACTTGTTACCCTTGCAAGAGTTTCTTGGGCCTTTTTCCCTAGCGGGTTGTATTTTTTTTATGGTGTGAGCATTTAGGGGCGTGCCTTCAGCAGCCCTGACTCTGTTCCCTTTCCCTGAATGGTTGTTGGGTAGAAGGACCATATATGGCTTTGGGGCTGCCTCCTGCCAGACTGGCCGCAGCCTTCCCAGGGGCCTTCCCAGGGTGCCGCTTTGTGTGGGTACACCCTTGAGGTGGAGCCTACCTGAATGGAGTAAGTAGTCAATATGCATTCTCTTCTGTGGGTGTCTGGTCTTGGTTGTGCGACACAATGCCTGAGCCGGCCCTGACAAACTGGAATGAATGCAGTGTAGTTCACTGAAAGGCTTGGGAGTAGTACCCAATCCACATCCTGTGTTGTGGGTGTCTGGTTTCTGGTGAATAGCCTGAATGCCTGGGAGCCTAATTGGGTGCTGCCTGATTGAATGCACTTGTGTGTGATAGGCTGGCAGAGCTGAGTGAATGGGAAATGTTCAGCGTAACAGGGGGCCTCAGTCTCCCCTCCTTGTCAGAAGCTGAAACAAGAAACCTGAAGAAGAAGCTGAAGTCATCTTGCATCCTGGAGTGCAGCTGGGGAAGAAGTAGTCTGCAAATCTTCAAGCAATCCGAAAGCTGCTGTGCTGACTCAAGGACTGAACCAGAGATGACCTGGATAGGTGACCTCTTTCTGAGCTACGAGGAACATTGTGCAAATGCTGCTCTTCACCCGAAGTTTCCTGGAAGCCAGTCCTATGTGCCTGTCGTCCAGAGAAGCAATTGTCTTGGGTCCAAAAGAGGAGGGCTGAACCTCTTGAAGCCAAGAAGTTAATCTCTGTCACCCAGGGTTTGGAGGAGCGTTTGTGACCACTGGAAAACAAGGTGCCTGTTATCGCCTGGAAGAGGGGGTACCATGGCATAGTGTTGCTTGACACCCGGAGTTGTGAAAGTTCCAAATCATTGAAGAATCCTTCAGGGGGCATCCCAACCACATCTATCTACTTGCCCACACAAGAAAAGGTCCAGGGTCGGTGCCTGCAGTGGAGAGTCTGCCAGTGGGTTTCCCGCCAGACTTGGTGAGGGTCTGCAGTCCAGTCCAATGGTAATTTCCAGGTTGCCAGAAGCCATCCTGAGGTCCCAGTTGCGGCTGCATCACTGAAGAACCAAAAGGCCGAAACCAGACACCTAATACCGCCACTGCACCCATCGTCACCAAAAGTCATCCAAGGGTCTTATCTTAGGCGGTCAGGTCTTGTCGGGGTCCACAACAAGTATCACCTTCATGCGACATCCACAGCTGGAGTATTGACCCGCCAACGGCGACCGCGGTGAAGACCAAAAGTTCTGCCTTTCCGACACTGCTTGGTTCCTTTCTTCTTCTCAAGATCCCAAAGGCTCCTTCTTCCAAGGGGGAATAGGGGGAGGTTTTGTCAAGTAAAGACAGTACACTTTGCCTGACAAGGCTCCCAAGGTACTGTGATGAGGAAGAGCGTATTTCATCGTCAGGATTCATCCAGGGGTGCAAGATTCATCTTGGATCCTGTTCTCCTCTGGCTTCTCAGGTACTTTGGTGCAGTGGGTCCCGTAGAAAAAGAAGCAGAGCATTATTGAACATATTAGGACTGGGCTGTGATAGACAAGATAAAGTACACCCTAACCCTTCTCTTACAGGTTGCCACGGTGGGGGGGATCCTCGCACAGTATTACCTACCTACTTTAAAGAAAGCATTCTGCCAATGTTCTTAATGTAACCTGCCTTTCTACAGTAATGTCTATGCAATTATCAATGCTTTATCATTCCTGCGCTTTTTTAATAACTGTCAGCAGTTGGTGCATTCTAAATTGAATCTAAATTATATTGTGGTATGTGAGGGGCAGAAATGTGGGGCAGACCACATAGTAAGGTTTTCTCAACAAATTCCCTTTTATTATATTTAAAGGTTGGATGAATGACTCATTATGCCTACTCCGGCCAGGATTTCCCCACCCAAAATGAACTAAAGGAAACACTGTAACAAAGGATATCTGTCCCTCACACTTATACATATAACAAATGAATAGGGAAATCCATGGCAGTTCAACATAACAAATCATTAAATTAACAATGCAATCACATTCTCTCTTCACAACCTGGGTGATTTCCCCTTCCCCAGATTTAACTTGATTCTGTGCAACGGTTCAAGAAAAAAAAAAACCTGGGTTTCAACAAAAGTTGCAACACAGACTTATGCCGCTTCCCTGTGTAAGCAGAAACTTCCAATACAAAAAGTATATAGCTGCTCTTCCTTTCTAAACAAGTTCTCAGTTCACAAATGGCAACAATAATCGTCTTGGTCAGGATGATTTGGGCCACAGCAATACATTTAAAAGAAATATAGTTCCATTGCCACAACTTTACTTCGCCTTTCTCTTAGTAACCACAAACAAAATAAATTGTCTTTACTCACCCACCCGAACCTTAAGTAAGGGTAGATATACTCCCGACTCAAATGCACATGAAAGGGATGGCACTCCTATGGCCCATAAATCATCCAGTATACAGCATTGTAAATCAATCTTTATGTGTAATGTCCCCAAATTAAACTCTGGTGGCTTTGAAAATGAATACTCTCTAATCAACAAGAGCACCCATTGGTTTCGTCATGAGAGGGGTTGCGCTTACATTATTATAGAGAACATTGCACAGGCCTACAGGGGAAATATGGCCTCTGGCCAGAGGGACTTCATTGAAAGGGTTCTTAAGGACCCAAAATTGGTCGAGGGGCTATTGGTAATAGAGGTGAGAATGTACCCCCCACAGGGCTCATCAAACTCGCTGAGCTTTTCGTTACTTGTTGCGCCTAACAAACAATGTTCTAGAGCCCAGATGGTATCTGCCAGCAAGGAAAGCAGGCCTAGATGAGGTGGATTGAGATCCTTTGTATTCAGGCAACTTGGGCTCTGGAACCCATCGAGATGCAAGGGTTGAAGGCATTTAACATCCCAACGAAAAAAAGGTGCTAGAGGAAGGTCGTGGGGGTGGAGGGGTGAGGTTTTACTGACTTTTGTGGCACTACAATCAAGCTGGGAAACAAAGATGAGTAGTCAAAGCACCTCAGACTTGCACCTGATAATTGCCACACATTCAGACAGGTTTACTTAACTTATTTTTAACATCTACAACTGGCGTTATAGGACAAATCAGATGGCGTCTGACCCTTCTACAAGAACTAGTGAATGATTGGGAATCTAGGGTGTCTGGCCATTTTCATGTCATTGTTGGAAACCAACATACAGTTTGAACCATTAAGAGAAATGGAGGGACTGTGGCAAGATGTGGACGCAAACTGGGAGATCCTGTCATTGGAGGCCAGCATTCCAAAATGGGTGAACAAATATGCTTTGGATTCAGCCCAGAATTATATGGGCTAAACCGGAGGCTGTGAAACGGTAGGTGCACAGAGGACAGGCCAGGAAACAACAGGTTTTTTAAAATCTGAATGCTCTTCAAGAAATGACCATATATTGGTAGAGATGGGTGATTGGGAAGAAGTGGAAGAGTTCTCTATTGTAGATAGGATGGATAGTGATCATAAACCCCTCTCACTAAAACTAAGATGGTCTGGCAGGAAGCAAGGGGCAATTATGCCAACCATATCGAATGGCATAACTGGGAATGCTAAACGTGCTGTCAAGTCGGACAATTTTATGACAGCCAGTCTAAAATATTTGAAACATTCTTCAACTCTTCCCTCCATTGAAAACCTCTGTGAACCCAACCTTAGGGATGGTGAAATACTGGTTGGGTATGATCACCTAACTTCCGAGCTTGGTCCATGGTTCACTAGCCCAGTGACTCTACAAAAGTGGAGAAATCAGCAGCACCCAGGTTGGATTGACTCCCAATGCAGGTTGCTTAAGGAGGAGCTTATGTCATATCTCTGAAAGGAAGGAAAATTGAATAGGGAAGCTCTGCACCTGAGGAGGAGAGATTATAAGAGTTTAGCGAGGCTGAGGAAGTCGGAATTCCTCAGATCTAAATGGGAGCAACTCAATGGGCCTCATTACACGGAAGGCGGTAATGGTTAACGGCCACCGTTAATGGTAACGGTGACCGTTAACCATTACCGCCTTACTACGAGGTCCCTTAGCGGGTTGGTGCTTTAACGCCTGCTTTTTGCAGGCGTTAAAAACCAACCCGCTAAGGGACCTCGGAGCTAATTACGGCACCGCAAAATTGCGGTGCCGTAATTAGCGCCTTTCCCATTCCCATAGAGCCCTATGAGGCAGAAATGGGAATGGGGAAGGGCAATGGCGGAAGGGGGATTTACCGCCCCACCAACCTTGGAATGGGGCGGTAAATCCCCTTTCCGCCAAGGCGGTGCCGGTATTTTACCGGCATGAGCCATGGCGCTAACAGCGCCATGGCTCACCGCCTTCCGTGTAATGAGGCCCAGAGAAGCAGCCACTATCAAGTACAGGAAGTCTTTTTGGTCCTTAGTTTCTGACTAGAAGGACTCAAAAGAGAACACCCTTCATTGTATGATCACAGAAGAAGAATGGTTTTCCCCATTTTCGTGAACTATATGAGGAGGAAGAAGATTCTGAGGGCTCCCAAAGGGAGACAACAGTTGTCGAAATGGACTGGATATTACCCATCCATGGCAGCCTATACATCAATATTACCTTTGCAGCTTTGAAGAGTGCATTGCTGAGTACAAAGGGCCAGAGAGCCCTTGGCCCTGATAAAATCCCAAATGATATCTGGAAAGACGAGTCTGATGTCTGGGTGCCCATATTGACAAGACTGTTCCAAGTAGTGGTCAACCTCAATAAGGCCCCAGAATCGTTTTTCGTGCAGAGATCGTACCTATATGCAAAAAAGGTAGGACCCGAATTAGCCCAAAGTAGGCTGTTTGGCTGGGCTGGACTGGATGCAGCGTGATACGAGTCGCCGTCAGCAAGAAGAAACTGTGTAAAGTTTCCCTGCCGTAACTTTTGAGGGAGCAGGATTATTCACAGAGACTGAACTTTAATGTTTGGAACTTTATAAGCAGTGAACCCTGTCTCTCAAGTCTGTAGTTTTGATTCCCAACAGAATCTACTCTTTTGTTTATCGAGTGGTGTGATTCGTCATCAGATTTTTGTGTCTCTGCCCCCAATTTACCCAGTAACCAGCACAAATACTGACCCTGCAGCGCATCCGCGCGTGCACCTGAAGTAGCCCAAAGTAGGCTGTTTGGCTGTTCGGGTGTGCAGGTGTGCGTGGGGTCTGTTAACTTCCGGAGGTAATATTGGTTCACCTGTTTATTTTCATTTGGAACGCTGGAGTGACGTGCAATACCGCGGGTATGGTAGTATCATTGTTTAATGAAACGCTGTCTACTAATGAGGTTTGTGTAGCCCTCTGTGTTTTATTTTGCTACGCGGTCTATTTGAGTCATATCATTTGGAGAGAAACCGATAAGCAGGCACATGTCTAATTAAAAGTACAGTTGGAATCACATACGCTTTTTGGGTGTTGTTGCGTGAAAGTCTCTCAGTAAGGCACTTAAGTGGTGTGGTGATTCTTTTATCATTGTAGAAACGGGGACTCCTCTTGGGTATGTGGCTGTAGCTTAGAATGAAGAGAAAATCCATTATGGATAGGACAGATACAGTTCCTGGTATATTTGGGGCTATCAACACACAAAGGTCTAGTTTAACTAGAGCAGCTGCCCTTCCTCTCCCGACAATCAGTGATAATGAGGAAGAATTACTTGACTGTGCAATGTATTGCTCAAATGAACTAAAACAAATAACAATAATAGTGTGATTGAATTAGATCCTAACAATGAGGGTTCCTCTCAATCATTGTTTGTGGAAGATCCTGAAAAGTTGTGTGGGGTTGTGGAACAAAGCCTTGATAAGGGATAATAAAATGGACTCATTGCCAGTTAATGACAGTAATAGATCATTTATAGACACTCCGACTATATTTCAAGAGGGGCACTCTTTGTTGGGTCTTTCGGTACACAATGACAAAAGTGGTGATATTGAATCTTGCAATGTCAATGTGCCAGAGTTACCGTCCTTACTAGGCTTTCATAACGGTCTTGTCATAAAAGAGTTAAGAAAACAAACGGAAGTGCTTCATGGCATATTTCAGATGATCAGGCTTCTTCCGGACAAATTTAAAGAGGACATGAATATTTGTGTTTCTGCTCTCTTAGATGAAAAGATTAAGTTGAAGGAGTCTGACCTAAGTAAAGGGTTGAACATGTATAATTATAAAGCTCCGGACATCTCTATTTTGGAAGTAATAGATATTACCATTCCCATATCCAAAGAGAAGTCTGAAAAGGCCCCTAATCATATTCCAGCTCCGCTGGCCATATGTAAAATTCCTCCAGTTAGCGTGGACAATGGGGACCCACAACCTAGATCTGGAACTTAAACAAGAGGGTGGCATACCGCTTAAGGTTAAATTAACCAGAAAACAAGTGAAAAAATTGAAAAGAAAATGAATGATATGAAAATGTGGAAGAATTCATCCAGGACATTTTTGAGAGATAAAACCCTCAAGCATTCTATCGAGGGAGCATCTCAGGAGGCTATTTCTGAGAGGCAAGCCTTATCCGACATGAGTCAACCTCCAAAGGGTACAATAGTGAACAAACCCTTAGTAGAGTCAGGGATTCCGGGGGCGTAAAACTACTAAGTAAGTAGTATAATTGGGCCTGGATCAGTATACCCAGAGTGAGTATCAAGAGGGGGAACAGAATCTCGCCGATGTCTTGAAAAATAAAAAAGACTCTGCCCGTTTTGAATTACAGCTTAATTCTAGGTATGGGCCTAGAGAACTCCAGATCTATCAATAATATCTACAAGGAGAGGGATAAGAGATCTTTATCCCAGGTTGAGGTTGATTTGAGAAAACCGGTACTTAACTCAAGTTTGACAATGTCATATCTGTTTGAGGAGTGGGGTCCTAGAACCTTGAAGACAGCTTATAGTCTCTCTTTGTGGTCTGAGATCCCCGAATTAAGTCGAATTTCATCAGCAGACATTATGTTGGTGGATTCTATCCACAATTTGAGGTTTGACTATGTACAACGTGTTATTCCCTCGCCACTTGTGAGAGCCCTACTCCTAAAAGAAGCAGCAGCCCCACAAAAAAAGGGGCATCAACATTGCTAATTTTGAACAACCAATGGGTACTTATGGGAGGATGGACTCTATGACAGGGAATTATTCTGATGTCCATAGAATGGGGTTGAATGTACAAAAAGAAGAAGCAGCTAATAAAGGAATGGAAACTCAAGATTGGCGATGGCTAGCTTTATCATTAAGAGACTCTATTAGTTAGCTTCAAAATTTGAATAAACCACTGTAGCAATATTGAAAAATTGAGTGTATGAATTTGGAATTTGACATCATCCTACTCCAGGAAACGTGGGCCACAGGGGAACTGATATGGTATGGTTTCAATACAATCAACACTTTTGGCACAGGTGGGGAGAGAGCGAAGCCCAAAGGGGGGCTCATGACTGGCTATCATTAAGGTCGAACCATTAAGAAGTTGGATGAATGGAAAATAGATAACTGCACATCCATCGCAGAAATCAGATGTGAACTCGGACTACTCTCTATATCAGCAACAGTAGAGCAGAGAAGCATGCAGCTCTTCAGGAAAACCCTGATGACCGACAGTCTGCCAGTATTTCAGTTGATCGCAGAGGAAACTAAAAGTGGACGCTGTAAACTGCTAAACACGTGGGTGTTGGCGAAAGAAGAAGATTAGATCTCTATCCCTCAGAGAGTTAAAACAAAAATGGAAGAACGGGATTGGATCAGTACTAATGAAGCAGCAGCACCCAACAAATTGTTAACCCACCTCCCGATGGCTTCAAAAAAAATTGAAGGTACCACAGGTATACTGCATTAAATTCCCACATAAATCACGAGAGGCACCTTTATGAGAGCACAACTAAACCTTCCTATGCATGAAATCTTGGCAATTAGATCTGCCTCTAGCTCAAACAAATGCAGATTGTGTGGTGACCAACACCAACCGGAAACATTAAGACACTTGCTGATGTCTTGCCCCACGACTAAATATGCAAGATCAGTATATTTGACCCCGCTCCTCGCAGACTTTAAACTCTACAAAGAGGAATTATGGTGGGACAACCTGATCTCAGGAGAGAAGACGAGATGGACGATCGCCACGGCAAAGATCCTAAAATGAGCCATGGAGAAGATTGAAGCCCGCGCGAATTAGGCAAAATGCTTTTTCTGGAACTTTTTAAACCGTGAAACGTTTTCTTCCTTTTCGACCTTGTAAAAATCTGAGTGATTAAATACTAGTAATAAAAAAAAAGATATTGCATGCTTATACTATTCAGATCAAAAAATTGGCCTATGTATTAAATATTATGGTTGTCAACGTCTATTGGAATCCGTTGGAGTATTGTGATGCCCTTTTGGGAAAAAAATCTTTCCCAATTAGGGGACATTATAGATCTCTGGCTGGACACAACAAAATGGGGGCAAATTGTAATTGGTGGGGATCTAAATGCAGATTGTAATATCAATCCTTTACTATATGCTGATTTGAGATATGATATGACCATTCATTGTAAGTGAGGCAATCCTAAGGTAAGAGGGGCCCTTTGGCTAGAATTTGCCAACATCTGGGGTTTGGATTTAGTGGATAACTGTCAAAAAACTTTGAAAGCAAGGGATTCTTCCTCTATTTTAGATTATGTTTTTCTCTCTTATCAACTCAGCACGAGATTGAGAAAATTTGAAATAAAAGATTCTGCATATACTGATCATGCAATGCTTATTGTGTCTTACAATGTTCGATTTCAGTAGCTAATTCCCAGTTTTTGAATGCTATATTTTCAGTCAAAACAGGAGGCAACAGATTGAAATAGATGCAAAATAAAACAAAGACATGACAACCATTTTACAAGACTGAGTCTTTAAAAATGGAATTGAAATTAAGATATTCTGTGTTAAATACACCTTATTTAAAGGAAATCATGACGACAGTGGCTAATAAGAATTCTAATTCGAAATCAGCATTTATTAATCATTCGCATAGATTCAATCTGTTGATCCATGACTGTAAAGCTAGTCTCCGTTAAGAAATTAGAGTTATGCAAAAAAATAAAGATGTGGGGGTCAAAATGCTAAATATCAAAAAGCTCAAACAAAGCTTTAAAAACTGGAATATATGGTATAGAGGAACATTGTACCAAAAAGATTGTTAAAGTTTCTCTCAGCGTTTAGCAATAATAACTCTAAATCCTTCTGGGAGGTTTTGAACAATCTGGAAGCAAATCAAACTACAAGATTCCTCAATCCAATAAATGAACAACTGTGAATTGACCATTTTCATAAAATATATAACAAAGATATGGAATGTGCAACCGTCTGTATAACTGAGTCATCTAGCTGGCGAATTGATTTGACGTGTATTGGGATCAATCGTCTTATTAAACGTTAACAAAATTCAAAAAGTGTTGGCCCTAATAATATATTGAATGTATTGTTAAAAGAGAATATTGGCCTATGGTCCAAAAACCTATATCTGTTGTTTGACAACATTCTCATGATCCAGACCATTCCAGACTCTTGGAGACTGTCCTATGTTATTCCTATTTATAAAAAAGGTTTAGGAAGTAATCACACAAGTTATAGGCCAATTACCATAAGTGATGCCGATTCTAAAATCTTCACGCCCTTGGTATTAATTGATATCCAGAAATGGATATATACAAATGACATCTTGAATATCAACCAGACAGGATTTAAGAAAGGTATGGGAACAGACTGTGGGGGGACTTATTATTCCTTCCTTTCAAAGGGATAGCATGAAGAAAGGAGCTCAGCCTGTTTTTATGGCCTCAATGGATCTTAGTATGGCAGTTGATAGGGTCGATAGATCTACCCTACGGAAAATGCTAAATGTAATGGGTATGCCACAGAGTTTGTTAAATAGCATAATTGCTTTGTAGTCGCACACCAGTATACAAGATTGAATTTGTAAGGGCTGCTAACCAGAAAAATTCATATTTTTAATGGATTGAGGCAGGGGTGCATGTTAGCACTCAGCCTTTTCAATATGTACACTTCGTGCTGGAAGGGCCCGTAAAAATAAGGGATTAGTCTCCCCAAAATTTGGAGGCTTTTCGATTGAGTGGATATCATATGCCGATGATTTCATTTTACTGGATTGTACTAAAGTTGGGCTACAATGTGTACTACATACATTTGTGGATTACATAAAAGATCTAAAGCTGCAAATCAATCTGGCCAAACAGTCATTGTGCGTCTAGGCCAAAGAACTAAAACACAATTGAAATGATTTGTGTGTTGTAAGTTAAGCTATCGAATACCATGGGCTATTTAGGTTATGTAATCTCAGATACAGGCTCAGTAAGTATGGCAAAAACTCTGATAAAGACGAAAGCTGAAACTGCACTCAGACAAATGAGAATAATTGAATGCAAATTTTCGAAAATTTTCGTTAGTTCCTTTGAGAGAATTTTATAGGATGAAGATTGTCCCTCGTCTCCTATATGGTTCTGAGTTTTGATCATATACATTTCTAGAATATTTGAAAGGCATGGAAAGTTTAATCTGGAAAGGGATACTATTTTGTTTGCCAAAAAGTGTGCCTATGGAAGTGATTAGGTCCGAAGTAGGTTTACAGTGATTGAAATCTTTAGTTCTTTGGAAAAAAGCGCAACTTCTTAGGAAGTGTTTAACCTCTAAGCAGAAGGATTTTTATGCCATAGCTAGGGCGGTAAAAAAAGGTCTGTTTATGTTGAAGTTGAACCAGTAGGTGGAATCTGTATTATGTACTATAGGGGTGTCTATTACCAATCTTTTAAATAGACCAAGTTAGAGATTTAATCAAGTGCCATGATTGGTGGTTAATAATGAAATAATACATAAATCAAGTTTGTTCGTTATGGAAATTCTATCCAGTTTTAGAAATTTACCTGGTGAAATATCCTAGTAAGTCTTTTCGAAATCAAACCATGAGATTTAGAGCTAATGTTATGTTGTCAAATGAAATTGCAAACATTAGGAAAAACAACTGACAACAATAAATGGTGTAAATTCTTTGAGATGGAAGGGGAAGTTGAAACGTTACAACATCTATTATTAATTTGCCCAGTGCTTCTACCACAAAGAATTGTATATTTTTCACAGTTTGTGGCATCAACTCATGCGGACAATAGAGAAAATGTATGGTATCAAATGCTTCACGGTCATAGTGTGTCATTGAAAATAAGACTAATAGCGTATCTGAAAAATGTGCGTGATTTAACATAAATATGTACTTGAAGTTAAAATGATTATACTGATATTGTTGAAGGACTGTTTTTTATAGATCGATGTTATAGGTTGGAGATGGTGTTTCCTCAATTGGATTTCTAAGAATGTATAACATGAAGACCCAAAATGTTTTTCTTCAATTTAGGTATTGATTTTTTTATATGTATTTAGATGTTTCAATTTATATTGTAATGGCAGAATGGCAGAATGTCGTGGGGGGACACCTTGATCTGCCAAAACTTGGTGCTGATGTCTACCCGGCACTGTTGAGCACAGTCTGCTGGCCACGTCACCTATGGGGATCAGGCGTGGCCTGGAGTGCTTTATATTTAAGTGTTTACAGCTAGGCCTGGCCCACAATGGGCATAAGACCAAGGTGATGGTGTTAAGACCAAGAAGGTCAAGGGCTGTTGAGCTTGGGCTGGATGTTGAGAGGACTGCCCTGGAACAAGTTACTTCTATGATTATCTGGGGTTAAGATTTTCAGAGATTGGAACATGGGCAAGCCAGTCCAGTAGGTCGCAGACCATTCTAGAAAAGGATAGGGGTGTCTTTAAGACATTTTTCGTTTCACATGGTGAGCAAGGAGCCTTACCCTCTATTAGTATTTATACAATCCAGGTTACATCGGCAGTACTGTACGGAGGCAAGATATGGGGCGAATCCCAATTGTTCAAACCTGGGGGTGGCGGAGAATACATTTCTAAAAAAGCTAGTTACGTTATCATGCAGCTCCACTACTATTGGAATGCGACCTAGAACCTATAACTCACCAATCGGCTTGGAAAACAGTCTTTTACTGGGCCAGACTTTGGCGCTCTCCAGAGTTTGGAAAGTACCAAGACGCTCTTATAGATTTGTTAAACCATCCAGGTGGTCACTCTTTGCAATGGCCGAGCCATGTAAAACAACAGCTATAATTGGTGGGTCTAGATGAACTCTGATAGAACCTGCTAAACAGGTCACATAGCTCAAAAAGAGACGTCAAGCTGATTTCTAAATGTGTCATCCGTAAACATCTTTTAAGCTCATGCCTATGGTTGAAATTTGGATTGAATTACCTGTTATACAGTCTTCATTACGAAAATGTTAAAACAAATGAACATATATTGAGTCTTTTATAGCAAAACATTTTATGAAGAATGCACTTAGGGGTGAGGTAAAGGGTTAAATCTTGTGGTGAAAAGGTCAGGGTGGGTTTTTAGGGGTGGGAAACAGGTTTGGGGGATGCCTAGACCACCCCCAAAAAAAAACCATTCGTTTTATTTTTCAGTATAAAGGTTTCTATACAAGTGCATTCTTCATAACATTTTTCGATATAAAAAGACATGTAACTGGATTACCTCTGCTCGAAATACATCCAGTGAAGGGAGAGTTATCAAGATCTAAGAAGCCCAGCCTATGTGTGTATTCTGTTCACTGAATTCAGAACTGGCAACCTACAGGTCGCGACTTTCGCTTGCACCTGGAGGGGTGGCAACTCCAATTCGTCCGGTTTGGGGCATGGTTCCAATTTTTTCCATTCTGCAAAGGATAGGATGATTTGAGGAAAATGTACCTGTTTCCATTGGTTAGGAAAACACATGGTGAAAATATTTTAGAAGCAGTTGCTTTGTGTCGCTCCAGAAAAATGACAAATTATATTTATTGCTAAACATATTCACGGTGCTTGGCTCCGCAGGAAGTTTCTATGCGTAACCTGACTATTATTGCTCCTATCCGAGTACCCTATTAGATTTTATGATGTGGCTATAAGAATGTAACATTTTTATTTAATTATGTTTTGAATTAGAACTTTTAGATTGAGGTAATGATGTTGTAACCTATGTGTGCTGATGGCAAATCTGCTGAATAAAGCATTTTCTGATTGACTTTCCCCATGCCAGGCCGAGTTCTCCAAACGTTTGTCATCCAGGTATACTCCCCTGCCCAAACAACAGTTCACATCAACAGGTTCTTTGCGGTTTAGGTCAACTGTCAAAAAGTTCACAACTTCACAATATTCAACAGATTGTAGTTTCAGTATTGACAACAACTCTTCAGGGGAAACAAGATTCACATTGGTGCGCTTTACTATTGCTACAAAAACAGAAGATAGAGCATGAGTTTGTGCATGCGTTAGGCGACTTGGAAACGCAGTCCGAGCAGTCAGAGTCAGTGAGTGGCTTCAAAACCTCAAGAACTGTTCTTTCCTTCTCTTCACTCACCTACAATTGACGGGATATTGAGAGTTGCTGCGTACCTCTTATGAGACCTCCTTGTACTTGGAAATACTTTATGCTCCTTCTTATTGTGTGCAGTGCTATCAAGTTGGGACTCAGCAGTTGGTGCAGCGAGTGTTAGTGTGTGGCTGTGGGCGCCCTTGATTTGTAATCTCTCGATTGCTGGAAACAACCGAGTTTTGGAGAAGACTCTGAATCAGAAAGCAAGTTTGATCCACTTGTAGCTGCACATTTTTACTTTAAACTAACGCATCACCAGTCACATATGGCTGCAGCGCTGCATAGTAAATCTCGGACTAATACTCAAATGAATGGGGTTAACAAGACAACTCCTTCGGCTTCGAGCTCGACAGCAGAAGTGAACCATTCACTCACGGTAGCAACTGTTTGCCCACTTGCATTAAACACACCTTAGGCCATCTACCATTCATGAGCTCGATATTGAGGCGGCCTAGGGTACTCCTGGGACGGCTCTTCCAAAGACTACTCTATTGACATATGCCAAGGTCTCTCACTCAGTGGAAACGAGGGAAGTCTGCTTACGGTCTTTATTTACTTCAACGCAACTGGACTATCAGCGCATTGGGAAAACATACATCTACCAGGGGCAATGCTGCAGTGCCTATTGGCTTACCCATATCACGATCTTTTGAGGATTCAGTCATATTAGATGAGTCCTTTGTACGGCTTTGCAACAATATGCAACTTTCCTACTCCATGAGGAAGCCTCCTGGACTCAGAAGGGCCTCGAAGTCAGCCATCACATATTCCAACGATGAGCAGGAAGGTCATGCTACCCATGTTCCTTTGGTACAGACAATTGTGATGCTGGAAATGCATCGGAGGGACAGGGCCTCCGTATCCTTGTCCTTTACTGCTTTTTATCGTGTGTTCTGTCGTGTTTTCCGCACAGGAGTTCATGTGGGACTCCTGGCGGTGCAGCTCTCTCTCTTTTGGTTTGCTGAACAGACCCATGGGATATCCTTATGGCACCCATGGGTAGGGGTGCAAACCTGTGCCCCTAGTGTATATTTTTTGGCACCTTTGTGTGACCCACAGAGCAGGGTACGGGCTGGTGGCAGCTACGTGTGAAATGCCTGGTGCCCTGAGCGTCCTCCATTTTGGGATGCCCAGGCCCTGTCATTTGGAATCGGTAGATTCCGGATGGAGTCAAAATTGCCCCCATGGCCTCTTGCCTTCCATCACCTGTTACCTTGATCTTCCCGAAGTCCTGGGAAGCCCTGCCTCTGACCCTTCCCCCTGACTGGCTGTTGGGTGGAAGTTCCATATATGGTAGTGTGGGGAAGTGCCGACCAGACTGGCTGGAGCCTTCTCAAAGACCATATGTTGTGGGTACGCCTGTGGGTGGGACCTGGGTGAATGGAGTGTTCGACGAATATGCATTCTATGTTGTGGCTGTCTAGTATCTGGTGGTTGACACAATGGTTGACACAGCCCTGCCCGAAACCAGTATGAATGCAGCTTAGAGTGTTGAATGGCTCGGTACTTGCCCCAATACACATAACTTGTTGTGAGTGTCTGGAGAGAGGTGAATGGTCTGAATGCCCCGTGTGCCTGATTGGCTGCCTGCCTGCATGAATGACCGTAGTCGTTATTGGATGCTTGAGTGTGACCCAGCGGAATGAATGGGAGATCAACAGTATACCTGGGGACCTCTCGCTGCTAGGAATCGTGTTCAGAAGCTGAAGTCCACTACGACGAGTAACTGGAGTACCTGAAGCTTGATCTTGAAACCCTGCTGGATGAGAAGAATTGCTGTTGCTATCCTTCGCCATCTGAAAGCTGCTGTGCTTGAAAAACTGACCCATAGAGGACCTGGTAAGGCGCCCTCTTCCTGAGCTACGAGGGACCATCGTGCACAGCGGATCTTTGCCTAAGCTCCCTGGTAGACAGACCTTCGACAGGCTGCCGACCCGATACAGGGATTGCTGCAGAACTCCAATGAGAAGCGCCCGGACTGTTGTCCGCCACTGTCAACGACTGCCGTCGCCGACTGGAGCCGCCGTGCTCCCGTTGCCCAAGAACTTCATTAATCCAAGTATCTCGTCAGCACCGTCGCTGCTGTATCCTGCTGGAGAAGGCTTGACCGTCGACGGGCCGAGGAGCATCCACCGGTGGGTTTCCTGCCACCCAAAGACCACAGAGACCCCGATGACTCGACACCCTTGCTGGGCCACAGTTCTTCAACTCTTTGCGGTCCAGAACTATCGACACCAAGATGCCCCGCACGCCTCTTCCTGGCAGGACGTTTACGCTTCCCTGTCAACGAGCACCACTAGGAACAACGCGGCCACTTCACCGTCATAGCTCGACCTGTTCTCCGTCGGACGTTCTACGACCCGTGACTCCTGCCTGAAAGGGAGGACACTCAAGAAGGGCCGTCGATTCCCCGACGAGGAACGCTACAACGCCAAGGTACTTTGGGGTTGCAGAACTATTGGAAAGTCTAGTGTGAACGATATATGGACTGGGCTTGTATCTTTCTTCTACAGGTTGCCCAGGTGGGGGGGGGATCTCCACACAGAACTCGGTCTAGGTAACGGGCCAGTATTCTGCCAATTGCTCAACCATCTTGCTTTCCTTCCTCTCTCTACTGCTGGTTCCCCCTTTATTTTGATCTCTGTGTCATTCTGACCGTATGCACTTTAATGAGATCTGATAACGTTAGTGGTACCACTTTAGAACTGTATATATTTACCATTGTTGATTTCTGAGTACAAAGTGAGTTATCATATTAGTGTACGTGACCTTGAATATTAATTATATAAAGACTGTGTTGTAACCGATACAGTGTGTGGACATTCCTTTGTGGGTGCTTGGGGACTACACTGTACTTAAGAACCAACCTGCATCACCTCCCGAGAAGCTAGGCCTTGATTGCTCGTCCATTGCTACCATAATAGAGAATCTTGGCATGGGGTCTCTGTGCCTCCGCTCTACCATATAGACAGCGGAAGTGCAGACACCCCCCTCCAGTCTTTACAACAATCCTGGCATTCTCGAGGACGGGGGGCACCATACAGAGGGCATCTGCAAAACTATCAGTTTACCCGGACTACGCCTTGTAAGTGAAGAGGCGCCAAGCCCAGTTTGGAACTGCGAAGGAAAGCCTACGTAAAAGCACCCTCAAATAACTGTTGATTTACCCTTCAAGACTAAATGTCCTATGTAAGGGCAAAGCTTTGTTCTCGGATATGCCAGAAGACGCACACAGTTGGCTAAACACAGAAAAACTGGTGCAAATGGATGAATAACGCTCATCCCCACCTATTGATTTCTGCCGTGCAAGCATGTACAGCACAAACCACAGCAAGAAGTAAGAAAATTAGTTTGAACGAACACATCACTATCGTCACATCTAGCAGCTGGTAAACAGCGTGGGCTGATGGGTATAGTGTGGTAAGTTCTGAGCTGCCACTTTAGACTCTATAAAAAGGCAGGAGCAGCCTGGTAAGAAATGTCCTAGAGCTGTAATTACAAATCACAAATTGAGAGCACAAGCTTCCGCCTCTTATTAACTCTTCTTTTTCTGGATCGAGTGAAGGGCCAGAGAGCCTGAGCATGCAAAGCGCAGCTGGGCTAAAGTTGGGAGTTGAGGGTAAGTTAGAGGGATGGGAATGGGTTGGGGTTTATTTAGATCAGACTCTGGGTAGGACTGCGAGGAACCTTACACAACAAGAGTACTCAGGAGGTGGGATGTTCTACTGTTTATTGAGGGGTATAGGTTCACACCCACCACCAGTACTGCATTTAAGGGAAAGTAATGCCCGGAAATGGGATGCTTGGTGGCCCGAAGCCCCATCTTACTCTGAACAACATTGTAGAGGGTATTAGAGTGTTAACATGGAATGTCAGGGTCTCGACACTTACATAGAACGGAAGAGGGTCATGACATACTTGCGTAAGCACAAGATAGATGTAGCTCTGTTGCAGGCAACGCACCTTACAAAAGACAGGCAAAAGGCATTGGAAAATAAAAGGAGCGACAGGTCATTAGGCTTGACATATTCAGCCTATGCAAAAGGTGTGTTCACTTAGGGTGGCACCGTCAGTACCGATCAGAATACTGCAAACGGTAGCAGAAAATTAAGGCAGAATTATTCTAATACATGGGTTTCTTGAAAAACCTACAACCCAACCAAGATGCCACTCGCTTTTTCCGTTTGAGAGTGAGCCCATTTAGGAACAGAACCATAATATGGTTATGGAACTTTAATTGCACACACGACCCACTTCTAGACAGGTCGGATAATACATTTAGACACCTGTCCCCTCCGCCAAAGCATTGAACACCCTATTAGTCATTCGATATGATGGACATTTGGCGTAAATTACACCCCAGTGTACAGCCCTACTCCTAGTTCTCCGCATCACACAATCTTCAGACTAGATTATTCCTTCGTGGGGATAGAATTGATAGGAGACTTTGTAGATGGAGAGTATAAAGTGCAGGTACTCTCCGATCATGCCCCACTGTTACTAGGCGGGTGTGCTGCCCCACATAGGGCGAACATTACAACATGGAAACAGAGGGGAATCCTTACAAGACGAGATATTCAGGGCTCATCTACGAGACTCTATTCAGGGATACTTTGAACATAACACGGGGAGCGTGGCAAAGGCAAGTACGCTTTGGGAGGCCTTCAAGGTAGTAATCAGGGAGGTGGAAATTTCTGAATCTGGAGGGAGAGAGGGGGAGAAACCTGAAGGTGTCTCTCTGACTAGCCCCCAGAGATCTGTCATCCAGGGGGCCAGGACACAGCCATCACTATTGGATCCAGTTCCTGGGGGTGGACCAGTGAGGGAGGATCCCCTGGATGCAGGGTTCTCAGGGAGAGGAAGTGGGACACCGACAGGTGAGACGCGGTATCCCTCTTCTTCCAACACCTTTTCCCTATCCTACCACATAGGAAATTCCAAAATACTGATCCCCCCTTTTTCTACACGAACACTATCGCACACCACGAAATAGAACGGACTGACACCAGAGCCGTTTACCTGACATGTCCCAATATAAGGGTCAGGCAAAGTCAGGCAATTGACCAAACTGGCACACACCTGACAGCCCTTTCCCTTACCCACAGGGATAAAAGGTGGAGCATGAGAGCACAACACAAGCAAGGCAGACCACACAACGAGACAGCTATCCAAGCACGGCAGATCAAGAGGAGGAGAAAGGCGGCAAAAGGCTGACAAGGAGAGAAACAACCTTGCCCTTTCCGACTCAGATGCGCAAGATCTCCGTAGAAGGAATCGTAAGACTGCAAACAAGAGCCCAAGTGTGTTGCAGCAGATGTCAATGGTACACGGAGCATGCCTACACTGATAAGCAGGACAGTGGGAGATGCCTGCTACCGTGGTACCGGCCTTAACTCCTGATAAAGTAAAGCCAAGCGGTTCATCACAGCTGGTGAGTGGAGGGGAGAACCGATAAGAAACCAAACTGTGTTGAATGAAAGTTGCAAAGTGGCAAATTAAGAAAAGTACAAAGAACTGTTAACATTGAGGGAAAACCAGCTGCAGAGGGATCCGGCACCACGTGGGTGTCACTTGAGAGACTCTGGTTGATCCCGGGATGTTGAACTACCGATACCAGAGGCCCTTGGAGAGCCGTGAGGAAAAGGTCCAAGTGGTCCTACAGGAGTCTAGCAAAACCCTCTGTACAGTCGAAAATCTTTGTCCTGCACGTAATTGGAAAGCTAAGGGAGGTGAATCCCACATAGTGAATACAAGAGAAAGAATTGTGTTAAAGGAAAGACTTGGCAAGAGTGAACCCGATGGAGGGATGCCGATAGAACGAGGCGAAGCCTGAAGTCCCAATGAACAGTGTGTTGACGAAAGTGAACCCGGCATAGGGGTGTCCACAGTGAACTGTTTAAAAAGACATTAAGACTTGTGAATGTCACAGGTGAGATTATTCTGAAAAGCCGTAGTGAACCCGACGGAGGGAGGCTGAGATTTGAGAGAGGTCTGAGCGTGGAAGAGGGTGACCCAGGGGTGAAAGCTCATTACCCAGCGTACATGTGGAAAGGAACGTTTGTTTATTGTTTCAAACACAGTAGGTTCTCAGAGGCAAGAGACTTTTTATAGAAGAGAGACAACCACCGACGATCCTGATATCTGAGAGTGGAACTGTCATCTCGTGCTGGGAAAGCTCGAGCGTGTGCTGTGCTCAGGAGTCCCCCCTTGTCCCGTTCTCAAAACGTGGGGAAGGGAGACCCTCATTTGTGAACACTTTTTTTTCTTTCGTGTGAACCTTATCCCACACTCTTTGTATTTAGCATAAGGACTGGCTATAGTTTTTTCTTAGTATATGCATTTTATTTGACAAGACACCACTAGGACTGCCTTATTATTTGATGGTTGTAGTTTGCTCTTATCTTAGATTTAGGTTTAGATGAAGTGTTTTTCCAAACTACATATCCAGTTTAATAAACACCTTTGAACCCATCACTTGTGTCTCTCTTTACTGTTGCCACCATGAGTTCCTTACAGGGCATAAAGGCTCAGATGATGAGGGATCTATGCATAGCAGAGAGTGACCTTGAGGAGTTAGAACAGAGGGGAAGCATACATACTAATAGCCCCCCGGACATAGTTAAACTGAGAAATGACTGCATCACACTGGGATAGGTTGGGTAAATTAAATTATACAAAATATGTGGAAAGACAGCACTCAGAGGGGGACAAACCCGGCAGGCTACTAGTATGGCTCTATAAAAGTGAGGTTAGGCGGGACACGATTTGCTCAGTTACGAATAGCCAAGGTACCCCACTTAGCACACAAATATAACTGATAACTTCCATGAATACTATAGAGCCCTATATAGGGAAGAGTCAAACATCCAACATTTTGAAATAGAGGAAGCCCCATCCCAAATCACCCTCCCTGTACCAACGCTACCTCAGCAGAAATGATAGACGCCCCCATCACAATAGACTAGGTGAGGATACAATTAGAATGCTACCCTCGGGTAAAACACCTGCCATGGATGGACTACCAAGCACATTTTATAAGGAATACGAAGACCTAGTGGCAGTCCCCCTACTTGCCATGTTAAATGAAGCGTAGGAACCAGGTATTCTCCCAACATCATTAAGGGAATCTGTAGTTGTACCCCTGCTGAAGCCATAAAAGCCAGCCACATAATGTGGCTCATACAGGCCCTTGTCCCTACTGAACCAGGACAGGAAAATACTCACCACGCTACTAGCCAATAGGCTCAAGCAGGTCATAGCAAAGGTAATACACCGGATCAGACGGGGTACGTCCCTGGAAGGAACACGAAATGGAATCTGCGTAGACTACACCATGTTCTAGATCGCACTGCCCTAAGAACTGACCACTGCGTGATAGCCTCCCTGGACGCCATAAAAGCGTTTGACTCAGTCAGATGTTCCTGGTTGCAATCTACTCTACTGCGAAACGGCATAGGGCAGGGGTACATCAGATGGGTGAAATTGTTATATAACCAACCAATAGCTAGGATCAAGCGGGTCAAATAATTTCAGACAGTTGGGAACTGGAAAAAGGTACCAGACAAGGCTGTCCCCAATGGTATTCTTTCTAGCCCTGGAACTGATAACTGCGTTCCTTATTTATTTTATTTTTAATTTATTGTATTTAATTACATGCCCAAACCCTTAGGTATCACAGCGTACAGGCATCTTAGAGAGGAATATATTGATGCAGGCATTACCGTACATGGAGTAACCCACCTGATCTCAATGTACGCTGATGACATGTTACTGTATATACAACACTCAGAGACCAACCTGCAGCACATATTAGATGTGCTAGGAAGATTTGCAGCATTGTCATGTTTGTTCCCTCTGGCAGGGTGGAGAAACGAAAAGAATATATTGGCCAAGCTGGCACTGAAATGGCCAATAGTCACATTCAAATATCTAGGTATAGACATATATCATGGCCAACAGGCCGAGTACACACCTAACACATGAAAAGCGCTGGAGGGAATAAAACAATAAATGAACTTCTGGGTTGAGTTACACTTATCATTGATGGGTGGGGCTGCTCTGCTGAAGATGGTGGTCCTCCCTAGGTTGTTGCACCACTTCACTAATGTCCCGTATAATATCCCCAGGATGTTTTTTTAGGGTATTAGATGCGGCATGTAGAGGGTTCCTGCGGCAACACAAAAGATGTAGGCTTGCTCTGGCCACTCTCCAAAGACCATGAGAGATAGGAGGGATTAGCATACCCCAATTCAAACCATAGATAGCCTACTGTTAGCACCAGCCAGTAAACCCTTCTACTTGAAGGAAGTGCCGTGGATACTATGAGAAACCAAAGGGTGTCCCACCTAATAGTCCCCACAGATCTCTCTCTAAGGTGTCCAAGGCGCGGCCATCGCCTTTGGATCCAGACCCTAGGGCTGGACCAGTGTGGGAGGATCACTTGGGTGAGGGGTCTTCGGGGAGCAGGGGTGAGGCAATAGATGGCAAGACGTGGCATTCCCCCTTTCCTGTATCCCTGACCCCTCCTATTTCATAGGATTCTCTGATGCTCCAACTCCACCCCCCCCTTTTCACATAAACACTGGGAAGAGGAAGGCGACGACAGAGTAACAAGGCTAAACCTAACACATCCCATTTAACTTGTTACGGTAATCGGGTCTTGCAAAGTCAAGCACTTGACTTTATTCACATACATCTGATACCCATTAACTGTCCCCACACGGATAAAAGGTGTAACAGAGACACACTCTAAGCAAGCTGGAACACGGGAAGTAGCAGAACATCCGGGCCGATGGCGAATCTACTGTAGCAGAGCAACCGATCGAGGGACAAGAGCCAGGGGATGAAGGAACAGAGGAGTTCCCTGCAGGAAGTCTTTGCCTCCAAGGAATCGTAAGAGATATGTGTAGGAGGCCAAATTCCGGACAAGAAGACTGCATTGTGTTTCAAAGGCGCCTGCAAACCTCTCGAGTGAACGACAGAGTTGGGGAAGCGAGGCCAAGCCGGTGATCTTAACCTTGACTCGTGGATTAAAGGACAAAGATGAAAGTCTCTGCGGAAGGTGAAATGTTTTATTAAAAAGCAACTAAGTGAATGAACTTGAAAGAGTGTGATGATCGAGATTGACCTCGGCAAAAGGGGGAAGTAAAGAGTAAATATTTAACTCTTGAAGCACTGGGACAAATAACACAAGAGTGCGAGTTGAAGGGAAAGTCGAAGTGGGTCCTCCGGCGGTCTATAGTAAAAGCCTTGCACATCAAATGTTTGACGTCAGGAAAAGGCCCGAGCCCGACTGAGGGAGACCGGACGTCAAGTGTGATAAATTAGGGAAAGGAAATCCCTAATTAAGGTGAATAAAGCTTGGGGAAGGGAACCCCCACAAGTGCTGAGAGTGAGAGGTCCTGCACCAACTGAGGGAGGCCTACGTGAACTTTTGGATGACCTATGATTCCCTTTTGTTGAACTGTGAAAGAATTTTTTAATTCTGGATAAGTGACTAACGTGGAAGAACATGGAAGGCCAGATGGGCCACGGTCCACTTTTTGAACTGCTTTGTTTTGAAAACTTGAGCCAGAGTGTGTCATCCTGTCTACGGGGACCGCCTTACACTATGCTCTCCAACGTGAGGAGGAGAGCGGACTCAGCCACTTTATTTTCTTTGCATACATATTCCTCTTTAAACACTTAGTGCAGGCATTAGGTTTTGTAGTATAGGCCATTTTGATTTGACAGACTGACTAGAACTGTGTTTTCTTTATTATTTGATGGTCGAGACTACTCCCATTTTAGCTAGAGGGCATAGAAGGAGTTTCTACCAAACCCTGTGAATTAAATAAAGGTTTTCCAAATTGTACCTTTTGTGTCAGTGTCATACTTGTGATACCATGCCTCCCTTACAATACAGAAGTCTCAGCTTCAGGACCCGCCACACCTAATGGTCTTAGGCAAGCACATAGGGAATAGGAACCTGCAAAATACTGAGTACAGAGACCTCCTTTTCCCTGGAGATACGTCTGGCAGCACAGATGGCTGATAACACTTCTCGCACACAGGTGCTGTCTGGTTTGCTTGATTCTTCTACCCTGCTCCCCCTCAACCTCCTCCAGCCTACTTCTGCAGGAGTCTGTCCTGATAGATTATGGTTTCACCATCACCGTCTTGTGGCCAATGCTGGATTTGAATTTTATGGACTTCATTCATTCACGGTGCAACACCCTTTCTCAACTCTCATGCTGAACTTCCTTTGCATTTTGTACTGGTGGTCCTGAATCATGCTGTTCCCATCTTTATCTTGTATCCTGGCTTGCAACATTATGTGTTACTACTGACTTCTGCAATTGTATTTGCTCTCCACTCTTGCTTCTCCACGCTTTTTGATTGCTTACTCTCTGTTCTCTCCTCCTTTCCCTTCTCCCTTTTTCTATCTCCTCCCCTTACTTTCTACTATGCACTTACTCTATCAGAATTGTCCATGGACCTAATATGATAGCAACCTCGGCTGTTTCATCCACCCTCCCATTACTGTTTTTTTCCTCCCCACCCGCCACCAGCACCATCTGAAATGTGGTCAGGCCTAGTATCATAGTCGCTTGTTTTGCTCCCCCCTCCCTTTCTGCACCCCTCTCCCTCACCTTTTGTTTTTCTCCGGCTCGAGCAGAAATGTCGTCAGGCCTAGTACGGTAGTCGCCTGTCTGTTTCCCTTTCCGTCCCACTCTCTCCCTCCCTTCCTTATCTATGTCTTAGCTCTTGCACTATCTGAAATGTCATCAGGATGAGTACGACAGTTAATTTCACATCCTTACTGTTCATGGCCTGTAAGAATGTCATTGTATTTTCCCTTGTTCCCTCCCTTGGCTTGAAGCGCTTTGAAGCACATTGTGTATAGGCGCTATATAAATAAACCATCATATCATATCATAAAGTTTACTAAACATGCGCAGATTTTGGGACACCTCGGGGGTAGCGGCAGTCAGTGACCTATTCGAAGAAGATGTGCTGATGGACTTCCTGACTTTGCGTGAACAGACAGACCTGCATAGGGAGCAATACATAACACAGTACACTACTAAATAGGCTTAAACAACAATGGCCGAGGATACTAGAAAATAGGCAAGGGGACGCTGCGGTTGAAACACTATGATGTGGCGGAAGGCAGACACGTAGTGTCTAGGTCTAGGATATATGACTTGTTGCTCTCCAAGTATTCTGCATCACAGTTCCGAATACAGCAAATGTGGGAGAATGATTTGGGGAGGCCCTTTGAAGACACAGTCTTTTCATGAGTGCTTGGATATCATAAGTAAGTCTCCAGGAATGCCAGACTGCAGCACATACAGCTATATATCACACATCGGGCATACCCAACACCTCTGAAGATATCTAGGTTTAGCAACGCAGAAGTGCAATATTGTCAGAAATGTAAACATGAGAATGCAGGCATACTACACATGTTGTGGTCATGCCAGAGTCTGCAGCAGTTCTGGTGCACAATAGCGCACACAATGGCTGGAAAGGATTTGACTCTGGACATCTCCTTGCCCAGTGCTTTTCTGCTGGGAGTATTCCCACGCCCCAAAAGGGGGGAGACACATTAGTAAATTTAATGACTTGGTGTATGTGCTAGCAAAACGCAGGATAGAGATGCAGTGGAAGTCTCCTAATAGTGCAGATGTTAGACAATGGTGGAGAGACCTACAGAAATGGGCATTGGCAGAAACATCTACATGTCAAAAGGCAACCCATGGAGACCAAACAGAAACTGGAACAGACCTCGAATCCTGGAAAATCGCTCAAACAAGACACAGGAAGATGACACATCAGATAACTAGAACTAGGTAGTGCGACTATTGGATGATTTCAGAACTTAAAACCCTGATAGAGTTGCAGAAACGGCGAATAATGCAGTCAGTCGAGAGTAGAAGAGGCTGGGTGTTAGATGGGGTGTTTGTGTTCTTTTTTTGGGGTTGGGTTAGGGTGGGAACTGGAATGGGTGTTGAAAGGGACATGAACATGTTTGTATGATACTGTATAATTGATGTTCGTTGTTGGACCACGCAAAATGTTCAACAAGAAAACAATATAGAATTATTTAAAACCAAAAAAAAAAATTGAGGCAGTCAAGGCGATTGAGGTGGATTTATACCGCTCACTTCCTGTGACCCAAATTACCCACCAGAAATTCGAAGAGGAAACAAAAAAACCACAAAAAGTTCAATAATCAATCTGGGCACAAGCACAAGTCTAAAAATGTCTCGATAAGGCATGTCCGAAATTAGAGGGTCGAAATTAAGATTGTATAAGCATGAGCTAAAAGTAGCTCCTGAATTTTGTAAGGAACACATGGTGGCAACAGTAAAGACAGACACAAGTGATCACAGTTCAAGAATGTTTATTGAAAATGAATGCAGGGTGGAAAAACGCCTAAGCTAAACCTAAATTTAAGATGGGAGCAAGCAACAACCATCAATTGAAAAAAGAAGGCAGTCCTAGTGGCGTTTTGTGAAAATAAAAGGGCCTATACTAGGAGAAACCTATTGCCAATTCCTTACAACTAATTACAGAATGAGTGTGGGAAAGGGTATCAAAGTAAAAGAAACCGTGTTCATATAATAAGTCAAGATGTGATTGCCGTGAAGTCTCCCTTCCCCACGTTTTTAGCACGGGACAAGTGGAGCACGGCACACGCTTGAGCCTTCCCAGCATAAACTGACAATTACGTTCCAGCTGGCACAGCACACGCTTGAGTTTTCTCAGCATGAGCAGACAATTTCGCTCGAGCCATCAGGTTCTTCGATGGTAAAGTCTCTTTCCAATAAAAAGTCTCTTGCTCTCGAGTGCTCAATGCATTCCACAACAAACACAAAGTGTGTCTTCTGGGCGCAAACCCCTCAGTAATTGTATTCAACAAATTCATAAAACAGTTCCCATCTCAGTGAATTTTGGGTGACAGTTTTCCAACTCTTGGATCTCTCTCGACCGGGCTCAGATCCAAAATAACAAGGGGGACACTTTCCTTCCCCCTTGTCTTGCAATACTTCTTGCTTTCACAAATCTTAATGTCTTTTTAAACAGGTTTTCAGGCTTTGACCCTCATTACTGGTTTCCCTCTGCCAGGTTGACTCTACCCCGATCTTTTGGCTGTCGGTTTCCCTCTGCCAGGTTCACCCTGACCGACCTTTGGTTATAGACAGTTCATCATAGGACTTTAGACTTCTCCCCTTCTCATTAGCATCCCTCTGCCAGGTTCACTCTTGCTAATCTTTACAAAAACTTCCCTTAGCTTTCGCAATCATTTGCCAGGCAAAGACCTTTGACGGTACTGAGGATTTTACAAGACCCCAGTATGACCACCTTGACCTCTTTTCACTTCTCCTCAAGGGCTTCTGGTTACAGTAGTTTTTCTACCATCGGTTAATAGCCCAGAGATTTTCTGTGGTGCCGGCCTCCTCTGTTGCTGGTTTTCCCCCCTTAACTTCTCAAAGTTCAAATTAGCTGTTCAACTCACTGGCTGTGATGCACCGCTTGCCTTTCTTTAGCCTTGGGGTCAAGGTTGGTACCTCCGAGACAGATGTCTTGAAACACTTGTGTCTAGGTGTGTTATAAATGCCATATCATATCATGTCCTTCACGGCTTGGTTCTCAACGGAGGAGGGTCTCGCGTACCGTAGACATCTGCTGCAACACACGCTGGCCTTTGCAGTCTTATGTTTCCGTTTGCAGTGGTTTCACAGGCCTGGCTTGGAAAGGGCAAAGTCACTTCTCTCTCCCTCGGTTTGTGTCGTCTTTCTCCTTCTCTTGAACTGCCGTGGCGAGTTAGCTCTTACGTTGTGCGGACTGCCTTACTCGTATCATGCTCTTGTGCTCCACCTTTTATCCCTGTGGGTAAGGGAAAGGGCCGTCAGGTGTGCGTGATTCTGATCTAGTGCCCGACTTTGCCTGACCCTGGTATTGGGATACGTCAGGTAAACAGTCCTAGTGTTAGTCCGTTGTCTTTCGTGTTGTGCGAAATTGTTAGTGTGGAAAAAAGTGGTAGGGTGGGGAAAAGGTGTTGAAAGAAGAAGGGGGACACTGCGTCTCACCTGTTGGTGTCCCACTCCCACTCCCCAGGGACCCCCCCCACATCCTGGTGATCCTCCCTCGCTGGTCCACCCCCAGGAACTGGATCCAATAGCGATGGCCGTGTCCTGGCCACCTGGGTGATAGATCCCAGAGCCTAGCCAGGGAGACACCTTCAGGTTTCTCACAGTATCAAGCATTATCCACTGGCCAGGAGCTACCATTGGAGAACTAGGACCTAGCAGATCCTGTTCCACATAAGATGCAAACATATCATTTTGTCCTTTGTTTATGATCCAGTATGCCTTAAATGTTGTATAGATGTGCCCTAATGTTTATTTACAGATTGCCTCAAATGAACAGAATTAATTTCACATACGTGCGTTTGTTTGGCATCAGTTGGCCCGGGGAGACAAAAGTAGCTCCTGTTAGTTGCTGGTACCAAGCTAACTGGGCTCTTCTAGGCAACAAGCAGGAGCTAAATAGCTCCCAGCTCCCCTCAATTTCGGACCTTGCAGTGAATGCTATTATTGATTTAAACACTCAGCAGGTCCAACTAGGAGAGGCTCCACAAGTTGGGGACAATTAGTGGGGAAGGAAGGGGGTCGATAGTGGGTGCAGGAATTTGGCTACTTTACCTGCTTTGGGGGCTAGTTCTGCGGTTATGGTGTATCACTCGACAAGCCCCATTTCCTGGCCTAGGACTATGTGTTCTACTGCGGTCCATTTGCGGGGTGTGCGGCTGAAGGATCCAGCAACCAGCCATTACCATCAGCTTGGTCTTCCAACCCTTCCTTGTTCCTTAAACCTCATGCCCAACTACTGAGGGGTCAGCAGGCCTCAATTACTTCATTTTTAAAACCAGCTAACAGGCATTATATGGCAGTTCTTGTTTCGATCTCTGTGGGCTCTCAACCGCCAGTTTTAGCTCCCATCCTCCCTGTGGCTGATGAGAGGCTGATTAGCTCTACAACTATGGCCTCCCACATATCTAGTGGGCAGACCACTGTTGTGGATAAGTCCTCCGGGACTGTCGAGAGAGCTGTTACGCAAACCAATACAAGTGCCACAGATCTGTGTCCTTCCAAGATCTTGGGCTGAGAGGTACATTTTAAGGCGCATGGTCCTACTCGGTTGAACAGGTCGAAGGTTCTCGACATTTTTAACCTGATCCCCTCCTTTAAGAACCCTACATTCTGAAGACATGATTTGATTTCTCTTCCTTTGGGGAATAAAAACTGCATGGTGCTCTACTTGCATTCTGGGATCGTGGCGAATTCAGTTTGAGGCCAGAGGGTTGTCCTTAATTCTCTGGGCAATGCCCTATCCCCGATTGGAAGCCATGTTTGCAAAAGTTTAATATTCTGCTGCTTCAGGAAACTGAGGCTATTTCTACCTTTGACTTGAGTGGTTACATGATATTTACTACTCTGGCTACTAGAGCTGGCACCGGTTACCCGAGTGGGGGTCAGGCTTTGCTAGCGACACTAACCTAAGAGCTGTTGGAGATGTTTCATTTGATTCTGAGGGTATTTTAGCAGGGCACATGATTTTCTTAGATACAAGACTGAATATCAGTTTATTAATGCATATTGCAACGCTTCATTACACCTATATTAAATCCTTTCAGTCAACCTTGAATTTTCTTTTGGAGTAATGGCTTGCTGGGGGTCACTAACATGGGATAGTCAAGGGGAGGGGGACTACACGTAAATTGTGCTACGATCACAACTGCAATAACGCATCTTTGACTTTGCCTTATCTGTACAGGTCTCTTGCTTGGTGGCTGAGCAGGGATCATTATTGACAAACTGGGAATTTCAACCTCTTAATGTGTGTGCTGACAACTTAGGTGCAATACTCATGTGGCACAGGGGTGATAAATCTTTATGGATAGATTACTTCTTTGTTCCATCTTATTTTAAGTCTTGTTCTGGCGAGTTGCATCTCCGTGACCCTCTGCTTGGTGACCACCTAATATTGGACTTCATTCTTAGGGTGATGGTATATATGAATGAGGTTTCTACTTCTGTGTTTCCAGTGGTGCAAGCCAGGAATGGGACCACGTGTAAGTGGGATCACAGTCGTTACAAGAAATTCCTTCTCCCTTCCTATGATTCGTCTTCTGGCTTTGGGTGTACATCACATTCGATTTGCTCTCCATTGGATGTGGTGATAATTGAATGTTTGAACAGTCTTTCTGGGGAAGGTTACGCTTCTCATCTTTTTGACGCAAGATTTTTGGCTTCCAAACGGGAGAAGCGGAAGAACATTAGGTTGGTTAAAACTCATGACCTTTGTCCTTCCGACTATATCCTGGTGAAGATGCGCATTCTACATCAACATAGAAATGATCTGAAGGTTCTGAAGCACAAGAAGCTTCTTAATGACAACAGATCTATGTTGAATCTCCTTGTTAGGGCAGATTCAAGACATTTCTGGGCTAAAACTAACACCACTTTGGGACAGATAGTGATGACCTATTGTGAGGGATGACTTTTTTACAAACACATTTGCTATGTCCGCTCTGTTTTACAGAGTGGGCAATTATACCTTGGGCCGGTCAAGATAGGACCGTCTTTGTGGGAAGCTGAGGCCATTGAGTGGGCCATTTCTAAACTTAAGCCCTCTAGGGCTCTGGGTCTTGACAGTCTCCCCCCGTTCCTTCTTAAAAAGGATTCTATGGGCAAAGATTTTTAAACCCTTTTTCAAGAAGATCTGTATACCCACCTGGACCTTACGTCTTGGCCTTATTATTCATATTTTTTAAAAAGGGGACGTGAAGGACCAAGCCAACTATAGGACAATTGAGCTTATTGACCCAGTGAGTAAGGTCTTCGACATTCTATTGCTTAGAGACCTTAATCATATTCTGCAAGAACGCAATGTGCTTTCAGCTGGGTTTCAGGCGAGGTATGGGGACCTCTCAACGCCACGATATTGTCTCACTTGCTTCATGGCGTTTAGCACAGCCAGGTGGAACATTTTACATGGCCTACTCGGACATGTCGTCTGTTTTTGACTGCATTGTTTGGAAGAAGCTGTGGGCCAAGCTCGTATATATTCAGTTGTTCCTCTTTATTTGGTTCAACTGATTGCGCTCCTCCACCGTAATTCTTCAATGAGGGTGCGTTTTAATCAGTCGGGGTGGTGTCTTCTCCAATTTCAGTTCATCTTGGTGTACGCCAGGGATGTACCTTGGCGCCTACTCTCTTCAATGTCTACCTCAGCGATATCGCAGGGCTGTGATAGGAGAACGACTTGATCCCTGTTAAATTGGGCCACCTGCAATCTATTGGTTAGCTTTTGTGGACAATATCATCTTATTCGACAGAACTCCCATGTGTCTCCAGAAAAAGCTGAAAAGATTTAATTCCTGCACAGGGGATAATAATCTTACAGTAAATGGAGAACATTCCAAAGGTATTATCTTCTCTAAGGGAAGAAAAGTAAAAACATTTTGCTGGTATCTCTCAGGGGAGAGAGTGGAGAGGGCCGAGTATCTGTGCTACTTGGGATACAATTTGTTGAACACTGCTTCTTTTTCGTCCTGGAAGTTGAAGTTAATAGCTAAGACTGTTCCTCTTGTGTCTTATATGAAGAGAATGTCCTTAAAACTGTGCAGAGTTTCCCTTATTCAAGCTCTAAAATATTATCTAGCTAAAATAGAACTCATATTGCTCTATGGGTTGGATTTGTGTCTGTTGGATATGGGTCCTTTTTTGGACGCTGCACAGGGACAGCTATGGAAACAAGTTCTGAGTCTTGCCTTTTC
The DNA here is from genome assembly GCF_040938575.1 of Ambystoma mexicanum. Classification (NCBI taxonomy): domain Eukaryota; kingdom Metazoa; phylum Chordata; class Amphibia; order Caudata; family Ambystomatidae; genus Ambystoma; species Ambystoma mexicanum. The sequence continues at coordinate 642,542,689 of NC_090922.1, read as the reverse complement.
GATACCAAACTCAATTATGAGACACGAATGGGACTTGGTTTCATTACAGGCCCGTTATTAATGGAGACTTTTGTCCAATTACCAGAAAATGTTGTCTCCCTCGCCTAATTCGCTTACATCAGCTTATATCAAAGTCTTCTCTTAAATCTGTTAAAGCTCTTGATACTCGTACCCTTAACTTCTTCGACCGCATTGGTTCTAATAGAGAGGAGCAGAGTTTTAGATTGGATGTGGTTAAAGTCAAGCTTTTCATGGATGACTGGATAATTACACTTGAGGAGCTTTCAGCCTTCTCTTTGTACTCTGGAGGGCCAGTTTCCCCACATAAAAAGGACCATTTATCTACTTACCTAAAGCGCTTTCCCTGTAATAAATGGATATCGGCATATCAGCGCTTCAAGTTAAACCAATTTCACACAAAAGAAGGGTCTAGTGGATGGTCCCTCTCCTTGGCGCAGCCATTTCCTCTGAATGGTCGTTTTTTTTACTTCAGGGAGGAGTTAGAAACTCTTAAACACTGGGTCATGGTCTGTCAGTGTTTGACTCCTATTCGTTTGAAGGTTTTCAACAAACACATTGAGAGCTTTAATTCAGAATTATCCAAAAAGGTGTTCTGGGCTAGACTGATGTTGGGGGAAAACATATCCTTATTCAATGCTTTAGGAAGCTTTTTTAAACAATGCCTTTTTTTTGTTATTTGATTTATGTGCACTATTTTTTGTGGATGATGCGACTGTCAAATTCTTTTTTCTTAGCTGCTTGATCTATGTGCTGTATTTATGTACCTATGAAGTTTTTTTATTTTTTTTTAACTTTGTGTAAGGTGTTTTGCCAACCAGATCACAATAGAAAGAAAAAAAGAAAAACTTTGGTATTATGGAGTGCTCCTCCCCAAAAGATAGCAATTATTGTGTCTCATCCCACAGATTCCTCCCACTCCCCTGCGCCTTTTCTCCTACCAGGTGATCCTCCTGTAGAACACCACCCCCAAGGTCATGATCAGAAAGCGTCTGCCTTTCCATGGCCACCTGGGAGGAGACTTCAGGCAGAGAATTAGTGAGGAATCTGCAGGATAGGATTCATCACAGGTACCACATAGATGTGTATATATTTACTGTTATCAGAATAGTGGTAACCAAGCACAAAGTGTTTTATTTATTGATGTATATATTTACTTGAACCTTACTGTATACAAAAACTGGGTTATCACATAACAGTGTGTGAGCATTTCCTTATTGGCGGCTTGGGGATTCACTGTACTTAAAAACCAGCCTGCATCACCTCCCTCAATTCTCAGACTTGGTTGCTCGTCCATTGCTCTCACATATAGAAAATTTGGCTGCAGTGCTCTGTACTTCTACCCTAAATGTATAGGGGGCAGAAATACAGATACCCCCTCCAGTCCTTACAAATGGATACATCCCTTTTCAAAGAGAAACATCTAGTGTGATGTTACCTCAACGGAACTCACAAATTATGGGTGATCTGGGTAAGAATCCAAAGTATCCTACAGTGGCTGCGTTTGTGATGCAACAAGGATTTTACAAAGTGAAAACTAGGCCCAAATCTCCAGACCTATAACCCGTTGAGACTGTTTGGGTTCAACTCGAGGGGTAGCTGAAACGTGTCCATGAGCCCCTCAAGAAGGCAGAAAGATTTGATGGGATCAATACATTTTGAGGTAATGACACCTGACTATAGAGCACATCAAGGTAAAACTACCTGTCATGCGTGTGCAGAATGGGGGCACAACAAACATGTACACAGAGTAGACGTTTGGGTACATGTACTCTGTTGTACATTTATAGAATACTGTACATGTGTCTGTAGCACTGTATTTAATGTTCTGTTGCCGCAAATAAAACACGTGTAAAGTAAAAAAAGAAATAGAGACTGGTACTTGATTTTTCAAATGTTAATGCATCAACAAATATGTAGCACTGAAGAGACTAATCAGTGACATGGTGCACATCATGAACAGTGGTATCAGAATTCAATGGGGGGCCCTAATAAATCATTAAAAAGGAGCGTTGGGCATGGTCTAAGAAGAACAAATTACTTGCCTCTGGTAACGTTCTTTCTACTGGATGTTCCTCCCACAGATTCCTCATCTTAGATTTATCCATATCCTGCTTTACAGTCGCTGAAATAATGTTGACAGCAGAGGGAACTGTGTGACATCGACTCAATGTCTCTCGACGGGTACCATTCCCGTGTCCAGATATGATGTTGATAGTATAAATACCACACACAATGAAAGTTCTTCATTTTTTCCTCTCTGCACAGCCGACTTGAGGATTATATAACCCACGTGGGCATTAAAAGAGTGAAGTATATTAAAATTCACCCACGGTCAGAGGGGTAGACTGGGAGGGTGAGGAGGAATCGGTGGGAGGAACATCCAGTAGAAAGAACATTACCATGGGTAAGTAAATTGTTCTTCTAACAGATTATGTCCTCCCACTGATTCCTCATCTTACATAGACCCCCATAGCAGTTTTGGAGATGGAGGATTTGTGTTACTATTGATTGATGTTGTACAGAACCGCTCTTCCAAACCGAGCGTCCCGATCCAACCGAGTATCGAGGCAGTAATGCTTTGAGAAAGTGTGAAGTGACGACCAGGTAGTAACATTACAAATGTCCTGCACTGACACCTCTTTGAAGAGCCGAAGTAGTACTCTGGAGTAATGGGCTCTTAGGCTTTCAGGGACATCCTTGTCCGCAATAGAGTAACACTTCAAAATGCATAGGGTGATCCAACGGGATAAGGTTTGTTTGGTCACAGCTTGGCCTAGGCTCCGGCTTGTATAAACAAAACATAGTTGGTAATTCTGCCTTACATTTTCCATCCTAGAAATGTAGAAGCTAAGAGCCCTTTTTAGGTCCAGCCTGGGTAGCCTCTCTTCATCCGTACAAGGGTGAGGAGGTGGATAAAATGTGAAATGGAAGGCAGATACAACCTTGGAAAGGAAGGACGGACAAATCCTTAAGACTACCTTTTACTTGGAAAATATTGTAAAAGGAGGTTAACATGACAAGGCTTGTAGCTCACTCAGTCTGCAAACAGAAATGATGGCTACCGAAAAGATTGTTTTTCAAGGAAATCTGAGTGGAAAAGAATAGAGAGGTTCCCATGGAGCTCCAATTAAGGAGGTTAAAATCAGGTTCAAATCCCAGGACTAGACCAGAAAGGGGACCGGTGGGAAAGTATTTGTCAATGCCTTGCGGAATTGAATGACAATTGGCATTTTAAAGTAAGAGCCTTGCTCTGGTGGCCGTTTAAAAATGGCTAACGCTGCAAGGTAAACCTTGACGGTAGCAACCTGCAGTCCCTGATGGGCTAGGTGCAGCAAAAAGTAAGCACTTTTACTTGCAATGCTGCAGGTGTATTGCAAGTGAAAGGATCAATATCTTTTGCTCTACAGCAGCTGTAAAGCCTGTTACAATGGCAGCGGTATAGTGCTTTAGTTGCTGGTCTTCTGGCTGAAAGCAACACCTGCATTCAGAAGGTCCAATCTTTTTATCTTAGCCTCTCAGAAACCAGGCGTGAAGGTTGTGTTCTGATTCCTGGGTGATGAAGACAGCCTCCCTCTTGCGGGAGTAGGTTTACTCTTTGGAGAAGATGGAATGGAGGGCAGATGGACATGTCTACAAGGTCCGGGTACCACGTCCGCCTCGCCCAATCTGGAGCAATTAGGATCATGGACTTGCAGTACTCCCTCATCCTCCTGATGACATGAGGAATGAGGACTGTTGGGAATGCGTACAGGAGTGGAAATTCCCAGTCCACTACGAACGGGTTCCCCAGAGCTCTTCTCTCAGGAAATTCCCTAGAGCAGAACAGGTCGAACTTCCTGTTGATACTGAATGTGAACAGATCCACTTGAGGGGTTCCCAAAATGGGCTAAGATCTCTAGATGGGCTTGCTGAGCTGACTCCCACTTGTTGGAGATGGTGCTCTGCCTGCTCAGAGCATCGGCCGCCATATTCGGCATTGGCCGCCATATTCTCTTTTCTGTCTAGGTGGACAGTACAACAATGAGAAGGTTTTGTAGCACCCAAAACCAAAGTTGCTGTCACGCTCACCTGGTCTCCACGGGGGCGTCGCACGAAGCTGCACAAATGATATCTGCACTGGCGTTACACGGGGCTGATTGATGAGGCTTGCACGTGACTTGTCCCTCAATGTCACTGCCCAGAAAGCGTTTGCCTTGTTTTTTTTTTTTTAATGGTGGACTCTCCGTCCTGCGATCTCTAGCAGGGGTGCAATATGTTCAGTCTTTCCCTGGAAATCCTGCGGGGTTGTAGCAGAGTCTTCAAATACTTGACCGGTAAGTCTCTATGCCAATAGATGCTTGGTATAGTTGCCTTATGTCTTTATTGCCCAGGTTTTTACTTTTGTTTCTCTTCTCTTTCAGGCGCAGCCCTGAGCGGTTTGCTGATGAAGATTTGCCTCTTCCTACTATGCTGAGCAGAGTTCCTGCGTGTGAGTATAGCGCGAGTGCATGACGCTTAATGTCTTTAATAATGGTTTCTTTCCCCATGCGCGACTAACCTGCTTTTTTCTTTCCTTTTCTACAATGCAGGTGCAGCGCGGCTCCGGAGCGGCGATTGGATGAACCACTTCAAAGAAATCCCAGAAGGAAGCAATCTCCGGGTGAGTATCGGCTATTCTTGCAAATGCTTTCTTTTCTGCAGGTGCAACAAGCCGGAGAGCAGCTGAAGGCACGGCCGTTCGGATGGAATGCTTCAGGTAAGGCCTCAACTGCTGTACTAATTCCTGTTCTTTCTCTTCTTCTCAGGTGCCGATGGATCGTGATTCCAGGACAGGCGCGGCTGCTGACAGGCATGGCTGCTGAAGTTTGGGTAATGGAACTAAGCAGACACGGTGAGCGTACCGCTGCAGGAGTGAAGAATAACGTGAAGCGTGTTCTGTCTGTAGGGTGTGGTTTAAATAGTTCCAGGCAAAATAGTCCCTCCAGCCACACCCAGGGTAGGCTGGATGGCTCAGCCCATTAGGCTGGGCTGTAAGTAGTCCCATGCAGTTTCCCAGCAGATGAAATATTATGAGCCTGGCGCCAATGGCGCCATGACTCAGTCCAGGAAGTCCTAGGACACCCTTTTGGGGCTTTATAAGCCCTTATGGGTGCCAGTGACTGGGGTAGGCCCGCCAGCTCCAGATGTTTGGGAGCACTCCCCCCCCAAATTCCCCCTAATGGTGGGTTCTCCCATTGGTCCAGGTTTGCTCGGATGATTATGATGGAATCTTTTTAACAACCGTGGAGCATGAATGTGATTACTAGGTTCCCATGATCTTTTGTGTTGTCTATATCCTTTCCAGTCTATCAAATAGAACAGTTTTGATTTGATGAGTCCAGAATATCCTTAACTTCAAATTCAGGTTCCCCGTCGACCATGATTGGTTTTGGTGGTTTCAGAACTCGGGTCCCAGGTTGCACTGGTTTCAAAAAGAGAGACGTGAAACACAGGATGAATCCGCATGTGTGGGGGTAAATCCAATTTTACTGCTACCGGATTAATGATGGCCTTTATGGTGTACGGGCCTAAATATCTGGAATTGAAGGTATGGGTTCCTTTCACTGGTATGTGTTTCGAGGCCAGCCAGACTTCGTCCCCAATTTGATACCTTGGGGCTTCACCTCTATGTACGTCTGCCGATTTCTTGCATCTTTCTTTAGCTTGCCTCAGATGGTCTGTCACCTGTTTAAATGCTTGAGTAATGGTAGTGTGCAAACTTCTTACCACTGGCATTTCCAGAAGTTGAGGCGGGTCAAGATTCGAGGTTTGAGGATGCATCCCGTATATTGCATAGAAAGGACTCTGCCCAGTGCTGGAGTGTAAGGAATTGTTATAAGCATAATCGGTTATCCACAAGACATCTTTCCAACTGCTTTCTGTTTGGTGTAACATACATCTTAGGTATTGCTCCAAAGTCTGGTTGGTCCTCTCGGTCTGACCATCGGTTTGTGGATGGTGGCTGGTAGAAAGTCTTACATCGATTTGAGCTAACTCGCAAACATTTTTCCAGAAACGTGAGATAAATTGACTGCCTCGGTCTGAAATCAGGATGGAAGGAAATCTGTATTCGGACTATCTTTTCAAGGAATTCCTTGGCTAGGATTGAAGCTGAGGGTAATTTTGGGTCATTTTGGAAAACAAGTCCACTACCACTAAAATGGCGTTGAATCCATCGCAAGGAGGGAGATCAGTGATAAAATCAAGAGATGATGTGTGCCAAGGTGTAGGCGGAATATCCAGTGGATGCAGTAGATCTCTTCTTTTGGGCCTTGTTTTGTGCACAAATTCCACATGATAGTATGAATTGCTTGATGTCCTTACGTCATGTTGGCCACTAAAAGTGTCTCTTGACCTTGGCTTCGGTCTTAGCAATTCCAGGATGACCTTCTACCAGTGATTTGTGGTAATTTGAGATTACCTTTTCCTGAATTTCCTTGCTGGGTAGGTAGAGGCGTCCCTGAAAACATGGCAAATGGTTTGAGACTGAGTGGTGTGTACTTTTGGTTGGCCAATCTTGCAGAGTGTTGGTATCAATGAGATGTGTGATTTCCTCGTGGATATCATCTAATGTTAGAGACATTGTAATTCCTAGGATTCTTCCTCCAGGGATGATGGGTACTGGGACTGGGTTTGTGTATGCATCATCTACCCCTATACGGGACAGGGCATCCGCCTTTCCATTTCGACAGCCAGGTCGGTAAGTAATTAAAAAATCAAATTCAGCAAAAAAATAATGCCCATAGGAGTTGGTGAGATGATTGTGCTTTTGCGACCTTTAGATATTGTAGATTGCAGTGATCAGCGATTACTGTGATGGTGTGCCTTGCTCCCAAGAGATAATGTCGCCAACCTTTGAAAGCCACCTTGATGGCTAAAAGTTCCTGGTCTGTTATGGCATAATTCAGTTTGGGTGCCGTGAATTTCTCTGACCAAAAGGCCATCGGGGGAAGTTGACCCGTTTCAGGATCTCTTTGTGAGAGGACCGCTCCCATTGCCAAGCTGGAAGCGTCAGTCTCAACCACGTACGAGAGATCTGGACGAAGGTGTTTCAGGATTGGAGCTGAGATGAATTTTTGTTTTAAGCTCTGGAAGGCCTTTTCCACCTCTTCTGACCATTGGAAGCGTTTATTCTTTCGCAGTAAAGAGGTGATGGGGTGCACAAGTTGCAAAAAGCCTGGAATAAAGCGACGATAGAAATTTGCGAATCCAAACATACTCTGAACTCCTTTGATTGAGGTTGGAGAAGGCCATTTGAGGATGGCATCAACTTTTCGCGAATCTATACGTACACCACGAGGGGTTAAGACAAATCTAAGGAACTCGACCTCAGTAACATGGAAGAAGCACTTTTCTAATTTAGCATATAATTTGTGTTGCTGAAGTTTGTCCAGAACAGCATGGACGTGTTTTTCACATGCTCTTGTTCCGAAGAGGAGTATACCAGAATGTTGTCTATGTATACTACGACACAGACATCAATCAACTCTCGCAGGACGTCATTTATGAAATATTGAAACGCTGCTGGGGCGTTACACAGGCCGAAGGGCATTACTTGGTATTCAAATAGCCCGTATTTGGTACAGAAGGCGGTCTTCCATTCGTCCCCTTTCTTAATCCGTACAAGGTGGTAACGCTCCTCAGAGGTCTAACTTGGTGTACATTTGTGCATCTTTAACTTGATCCAATAGTTCAGGAATCAAAGGCAAAGGGTAACGATTTTTAACAGTGACTTGGTTCAAAGCGCGGTAGTCGATACAAGTCCTAAGGTCTCCTTCCTTTTTAGGCACGAAGAATAAGGGTGAGGCCGCCAGGGACTTGGACTGCCGGATAAAACCGTTTGCCAGGTATTGGTCTAGATACTTTTTTTAAAGAAGTTTTTCAGGCTCAGTGAGCACGTAGATTCGGCCACATGGAATCTGTGCGCCTGGTATAAGGTCGGTCTGGCAGTCATATGGTCTATGGGGGCGGGGAAGAGTGTTGGCTTGATCCTTCTGGAAGACATCCTGATAGTCTTAGTATACCCGGGGTAACGGATTCGTTAGACTCATGATCGTTGTCACTTCTTTGGCAAAAGGTTCTTCTGCTTGATAGCAAGTATGAGCACACTGGACTGAGAAGGTCAGCCTCTTAGCACGCCAGTCGATGCAAGCATTGTGTGATTCTAGCCATGTCATTCCCAGAATTATTTGGAATTGTGGAGCCTTGATTAAATCGAACACAATGGCTTCCCGATGCCCATCTTGGCACAAAAGCGTCATCTCTGTTGTTGAATGTATTACCGGTCCCGAGGAAATCTCTGTTCCGTCGACACTGGTGACTAAGTCAGTTGTGGCCATCTCGCAAAGTGGAAGATTCATCCTTGTAGCCAATTCTTAATACTCTCCATATAGTTCCCAATGGCTCTGCTGTCGATATATGCTATGACTGCATGCATTCGAGACGGCTGTTGGTGACTTATGAGAATCATTGGCAAAGCTAGGTGCGAGGTGGGGGAGTCCTTTTCGCTCGACAAACTGACCTCTACGCTTGTTGGGCGGGGAAGTTTTCCGGAACTGGTTTTGCCTCATCCTTGCCGGCAACCCTACTGCTTTCTTGGGTGGTTTCACTGGGCACTCGGAGGAAGTGGCCGGCTGTTCTGCAATACAAGCACAACTGTTGCTGCCTTCTCTCGTCTCTTTCAGCCTTGGATAGCGGCCCTTGCACCCCTCCAATCTGCACGGGTTCGGACAAGTCGGCAGTTTTGGAAACATTATCCTTTGGACGCACAAATACCCGAGTGTCCATTCTAGCTCTATCAGCCTTACGGTTCTGCAGTCTATGATCAAGCTGGACCCCCAAGTCTATGAATTCAGCACAGTCTCTGGGTGGATTGACAACTTGAGCTAAAACGTCTTTTAACTCGCCTCTCAAACCACGGTGAAACAACGTTGTTCTTTTGTCGTCCGGCCAACCAGTTTCCACTACCAGCCTATTGAAGGTTGCGATGTACATTAACAGATATTGGTTCCCTTGACGCAGAGACAGGAGTTCATTATCTAATGCCTGACCTTGGGAGTGCTGGGCAAAAAACTTATCCTTGTCCAGTTGTAACCTCTAGAAGTCTCGCAAAACGGGATCATCCCGATTGACTAGCGGTACCGACCAGTCTGCAGCACTGCCACTTAGATATGAAAGCACAAAGGCCACCATCGATTGTTCATTTGGAAAGGCCCCCGGCCTGCATAGGAAATGTAGACAACACGGATTCATGAAAACCGCGTACCTTTTTGGGTCTCCTGCAAAGCGTTCTGGGGGTGCCAAAGGTACGGCTCCTGGAAGGACCACCTGTACTGGATTATTTGGTGAAGCCAGGATCGTTGATCCCAATCCCGGTAGCAGTGTTTGCCCTGCCTGTGATTGAAGCAGTTGTCTGGCGAGGTCGTCTGTACGATCCTTGGCTACAATAAGTTCTATTCTTAAGGCATTGGTTTCTTGCCTAGCGGAATGCACCTTGGCCCTGAATTCCCCCAAAAGCTGGGCTAGCTGGTCAGTCTCTGAGGTTTCCATGACGCCCACCTGGAGGTTTTTGTAAGGCTTTGCGTTCTGCCACGCTCACCTGGTCTCAACAGGGGCGTTGCACGAAGCTGCACAAATTATATCTGCACTGGTGTTACACGGGGCTGTTTTATGAGGCTTGCACGTGACTTCTCCCACACTGTCACTGCCCAGGAAGCGTTTGCCTTGGGTTTTTTAATGGTGGACCCTCCGTCCTGCGATCTCTAGCAGGGGCGCAATATGTTCAGTCTTTCCCTGCATCGAGTTCCTTCACTGATTCTGCGGGGTTGTAGCGGAGTCTTGAAATACTTGACTCGGCCGGTAAGTCTCTAAGCCAATATCTAAATGTCTTTAATAATTGAGTCTTTACCGTGCCACACTAACCTGTTGTTTTATTTCCTTTTCTATAATGCAGGTGCAGCGTGGCTCCGGCGCGGTGATTGGATGAACCGCTTCAAAGAAATCCCAGAAGGAAGCAATCTCCGGGTGCGTATCGGCTATTCTTGCAAATGCTTTCTTTTCTGCAGGTGAGACGAGCCAGAGAGCAGCTGACGGCGCGGCCGTTCGGATGGAATGCTTAAGGTAAGGCCTCACCTGCTGTACTAATTCCTGTTCTTTTCTTTCTCTTCTTCTCAGGTGCCGATGGATCATTCTTCCAGGACTGGCGTGGCTGCTGACAGGCATGGCTGCTGAAGTTTGGGTAGTGGAGCTAAGCAGACACGTTGAGCGTTAAGCTGCAGGAGTGCAGAATAACGCGAAGCGTGTTCTGTCTGTAGGGTGTGGTTTAAATAGCCTTGTAAGTAGTTCCAGGCAAAATAGTCCTCCAGCCTCATCCTGCAATCTCAGGTAAAGTAGTCCCTCAGCCACACCCAGGGTAGGCTGGATGGCTCAGCCCATTAGGCCGGGCTGTAATTAGTCCCATGCAGTTTCCTACCAGATGAAATATTATGAGCATGGCGCCAACAGCGCCAGGACAGAGTCCAGGAGGTCCTAGGACACCCTTTTGGGGCTTTATAAGCCCTTATGGGTGCCAGTGACTGGGGTAGGCCTGCCAGCTCCAGATGTTTGGGAGCATGCACCATGACAGTTGCATTGCCTCCCTGCACAGTGACCCTACACCACCTCTTTCTGAGGTAATGTATCGCCACTGTGTTGTCCATCATTATCAGGATGTTTTTTCCTCTGTATGGACGGCAAAAAGGCAATCAGCACCAGTCTGATCCCCATCAGCCCCAAAAGGTTTGTGTGTAGTCTGGATTTTGATGGAGACCAAAGACTGCTGATCGCAAGATCGCTCATTTAAGCTCCCGAGCCAGTGAGGGAAGAATCAGTGATTACTGTTATTTCCGGCGAGAGTTCTCCTCGCAGGCCCACCACTGTAGATCCTGTGCGACCTTGCTCGCGACCTGAATAAGGTCAGTCATCCTGCCCAAGAATTGTGATCATTGGTATCAGAGGGCCCACTGGAGGGACCTCATTCTTAGGCGGGCTTCTGGGACCAGGAATATGCAGGATGTCATGAGGCCCAGGAGCCAAGTCGCATGCCGGTAGATGTTGGGTGTTCTGAAATCTTGTAACCATCTGCAAAATATGTTGAGCCCTCAATCTCGGGAGGCGAAGCCTTCCCTGAAGAAGAGTCCAGCATTGCTTTAATGTATTGCAACTTTTGGGAAGGTGTCACCTGGGACTTTAAGTTGCGGGAGAAGCCTAGTTTGTGGAGAGAGTGGCACATGCTCTCGAGACGTTCCAGAGCCTGTTCGGGAGAATGGCCTCTGATTAGCCAATCATCTATGTAGGGAAAGATGTGGATCCTTCCTCTCCTTGATTTCGCTGCCATCACCGCCCTCAACTTGGTGAATACCCTCAGGACAGAGGCCACCCCAAAAGGCAGTACTTGAAAAAGATAGAGGTTTGGGGGCTGTGACAGAGGGCAGAGAGAAGTGGCTTCCTGAGCAGTTTTTCCTCCACGGCCTCTGGGGGCACATGAGTACCTCCCTTGTCCTCTTTGGGTAGCTTGACCTCTTCCCCTTCGACCAAAAGAGGGGTAGTAGTGAAAAGAAGGCATTATCCAAGCTGGCGTAAATGAGAGTTGTTGTTGTGGCTGACGAATGGGTGTGCCTAAAGATTTTGCAGCTGCCTTAGAAGCTTGAAGCTTTTCTAAGCTATCGTCAGAATTTGGTACAAAAAGATTGGACATTAGGTGTTCCAAAATGTTCATACCCGAAGGGTATAACGCGGTCATCTTTTTTGCCCTCAAAGATAGATCCAAGCACTTCAATAATAATCTTTTTTGACAGAGGTGTAAAACTCGTAATTGGATCGGAAGTCGACGTTGAAGGACCCCTGGATGTTGGATCCTTTGAAAAAGAAGGCCCTGAAGCTTCAATGAAGTCTCTGTGGTCAACACTGTCGACGCTACTGGAGACGACATCTCTGAGGTCTTTAGACTCTGGCTTTTGGGCATGCGGGTCGTAAACGATTACCTACCGGTTTTCGAAGAAGCAGTGGGATCACTAGCATTCTTCGGCTCTTTGGTGGGACCTGGAGGTGCTGCCTTCAGAAACATTTTGACTGAACCTTTCCCATTCGCCCCCCAGGGCGTTCTGATTGAGAAAAAATACCCGACACTTGTCGGGTGAGGAGTGAGGAACAACAGCATTGTTTCTTCTACTTCTTCCGTGATGACAAAGAATTACAGGAATCGCTCCTATATGTATACTGTTTGGAGCATTTCTTGGGGCTTCCTGGAGACTTGTCTCCAGTAGAGCTCCTGCCTTCAGAAGATTTTTCTTTGAAAGAGTGGAGGACGGAGACTTTGAAACGGACCGACCGTGGGCAAGTTTCGACTTTCTCTTTTTTAAGGCCTTGCTAGTTATCAACTGTCAGGAGTCACACTCAATGACTTTGTGCTCCATGGCGAGGGACCAGAGACATACTCTGTGCGGATCTGTGATCGACCTCTTCGTGTCACAGTCCGCACATCTCTTAAAACCCTTTTCAGCGTAGACATTAAACAGAAATTCAAAAAGAATTATGTAGAATTAGGGTAGAATTGCTGAGGCGAGTCGAACCGTTCCGAGAGAGTGCTGTGCATGTGGAAAAAATAGGTTACTGACCATAGTTACCAACGTACTCTTCCTCCATACTGCATGGGCGTCCCTTGCAAGGGACGGGAGACGGAACCTTTGTCACCAGAAAAAAGCTTCTCCCCCATTCGCGCTGGGGTGAGGCCCCGGGAGCATGCGCTGCCCTGACTCCACCCTCCGGCGCCACACCTCAGTCACCATAGACACGTCGACAATACATTAACATTGCCTAATGACGCCAGTTTTATTAGGAGGGGAGGATGGTGGGACACATGGAAGAAAGGGTACTAAGGACTAACAGTACGTTAGTCACTACAGTGAGTAACTTATAATTACTCTTACGTCCTGTCCCCTTTCCTCCATACTGCATGGGCGATTACAACTGAGTGTAGCCCCAGGGTAGAGAGGAGACCCTCCTTAAGCAAACAGGTTTCTAAGAACCGGCTGTCCGAAAGCCACGTCTGATCTAGAGCCGGTATCCAAACAGTGCTTGCAGAAAGTCAAAGGGGTGGCCCTTGTGGATGCCCTGCTAATGACTTGCCAGGGGACATGCCGCTGGAATGCGATGGCCGTTGCCTTGGCTCTGACTGCATGGGCATGTTGCATGTTGGCTGGAAGTGGCTTATGCTGTCCCTCGTAAGCTTCTTTGATGGCTGAGACCATCCAACGGGCTATGGAGGCCTTGGAGGCCTGATATCCTGGTCTTGATCTGCCAAAAGTGACGAAAAGTGTGTCCGACTTACGGAAGCCCATGATCCTGTCCAAGTAGAATTTCAGGGCACGCCTAACATCCAGGCAGTGCAGAACTCTCTGTGCCTCGTCTTTGGGCTCAGCAAAAAAGGTAGGCAGCGCTATTTCTTCATTTAGATGGAATGCGGAAGGTACCTTAGGTAGGAACTGTGGACTACTTTATCTCAGTGAAGCGTAGTGTAGGGCTCTGAGGCGACCAGCGCCTGGATTTCGCTTATCCTGCGAGCCGAGGTGAGGCCGACTAGCAAGGCCGTCTTAATGGTGACCAGCCTGATGTCCGCGGAAGCCATTGGCTCAAATGGTCTGTGCGCCAGGGCACCTAACACTACATTGAGGTCCCAAACAAGGTGTGGCTTCTTGATGGGCAGGTAGAGTCTGGCGAGTCCCATCAGATTCTTCTTGACAATGGGGTTGGAAGAGAAGACCTCTTCCTCTGAATTTTTGTAGGCCCCAATGGTTGCCAAGTAAGTGCAGCAAGTGTCTACCTCCACGCCCGAGTGGGCGAGGTGCGCCGAGAAGGAGAGCATGTCTTCCAATGTACATGCAAGGGGGTTGATATCCTTAGAACCTGGTCCACTTGCTCTTATACTGGGCCCTGGTAGCTTTGCGCCTAGCGCCCTGTATGATCTCTAGATTAGCCTGGGACAGGCTGAGGTGTCCGAGCATGACCTGCTCAGGAACCACGCTGTGAGGGCTAGTTTCTGTGGTGCGGGGTGAATGACCCTGCCCCCCTGCTGTGCTGGGGGGCAGGGTCGGAAGGCGAATGGGAGGTCTCTCAGAGAGGCTGAGCAGCTCTGAGAACCATGGCTTGGCTGGCCACCATGGAGCTTAAGAATGAAGCGGAGTTGGTGAGACTCCTTGATCTTGCATATATCCTTTGAGGATGACCTTACGAATCTACTATCCGACAACCTAAAGAACTCTACTCAAAGCCTCATCCTAGGCGACTTCAACATCGGATTTAACGACCCACATGACCCCAATGCCCTACAAATTAATAACACTCTTGAGGAACTAGGATTCTCCCAAAAGATCACAGCTCCAACACACATCAAAGGACGGACCCTCGATTGGATTGCCGAGCATAACTGCCCAATCAACATCACATCTATAATGCCCCAGCCATGATCTGATCACTACATGGTATCTTTCACCGTAGAAGCTACCATTCCTACTAACAACAATACCCTAGCCCCCACTGCACCTACTAGAAATAAGAAAAATATCACCCCAGAAAATCTCATCCCCCTTACTCTCCCCACCTTAAATTCTATATCAGATCAGACCGGCCCAGCCTCTATAGTAGAAATATACAACAAAGTGATGCTTGCCTCTCTGGACACTATTGCACCACTAAAAGTCAGGAAGAGTAAACCCTGCCAGCACCTAAATACTTGGTTCACTCCCCAGCTCAAAGAAATCAGACAAAAAAACTGCCTCAGCGAAAAAACCTGGAGATCTGACCCATCAGGCACCAACAAAAACAACCTAAAGAATCTGGCCACCCTCTACAAAAAAGAAATCATCTTAGCGAAACAAACCTCTTATAACACCCGTATCACTCAAGCTAAATCTAACACAAAAGAACTATTCGCCATCCTGAAGGAAGTCAAATCCCCACCCAAGTCCCCAATTCTTGCCTCAAGGATAAGAACCGGTGCACAGGTATCCAAAATGCCCTTGCCAACAAGATAACTATGCTTCAGGCGAAGATCAATAACAAAAAAGTGTCCATAACTGCCCCAAACGCTGTTAACCTAGACCCTGCTATTAACCCATTACCAACTCCGAAACCGTTAGACAACACCCCCTTCCACTTTCGCAAAGTATCCACTAAAGAAGTTGACAAAGTCATCCTCACCCTCAAACCCTCCAATTGCCAGGGCGACCCATGCCCAGCCCAAATCATAAAAGACGCCGCCCGTGATCTCTCTCCTTTCATTACTAAACTTATAAATGCCTCTTTCACATAAGGCACCATACCTAGCAACCTGAAAAATTCCTGGGTCCTCCCCCTCCTCAAAAACCAAACCCTGGACCCCTCTATCCCTCTATCGCCCTATAACCACTGTGCCATTCCTATTGAAAATACTAGATAAAGTTGCCTACCAACAAATTCAACACCACCTGGAACTAAACAACCTCCTAGGATTCCGACAGTCCGGCTTCAGACCACAAAACGGTACTGAGACTGCACTCCTAGACCTCAAGGCACAAATAGACACACTTAGAGAAAACGGCACAACCTCACTCCTACTACTCCTTGTCCTTTCTGCCGCCTTCGACCTGGTAGACCATACAATACTATGCAATCACCTGGTCTCGGCAGCCTGCTTCTCTCAGGAAGCAGTTGCATGGATCCAGTCATTCCTAGACAACAGGACAATGCAAGTATTCTCTCCCCTAGCAGCTGCAGACCCTGCACCCATCACTTGCGGCATACCCCAAGGATCGTGCGTATCGCCCACTCTCTATAATATTTTCACAAAGCCCCTTTTCGATGATCTAGACGGTCTTGGTATCACCTAAACCAACTATGCAGACGATACACAGATCCTCATCCCGTTGACGGGAGATTATGACAAGGATTTGGCCTTTGTGAACAGAGTCTACCTCATCATCCAGGCATGGATGGCCGCTCACGGTCAATGCCTGAATGATGACAAAACCGAACTACACATTCTAGGCACCTCCTCCAACATCAAAAAATTGGGCACCAAATATGACTCCTTCATAATTGATAACAACACTATCACTGTAGCCAAAGTAGTTAAAACCCTCGGTTTTTACATAGATTCCACGCTCTTTTGACAAACTAGTGAATGCCATGGCCTCAGCTACCTCTTATACATGTAAACTAATCAGAGCAGCTAAGCCCTTCCTTTCACCCAACAACTGCGTCATCTTAGCAAGAGCATTAATCCTATTGAAACTAGATTATTGCAACGCCCTTTACATAGGCAGCAACAAATACATCACCTCTAAAATTCAAACATTGCAAAATAATGCCCTGAGAGGCGCACTAAACTTCCCTACAAATGCCCACATATCAGACCTTAGGAGATCCACTAACTGGCTCTCCACTAAAGATAAAATCCTCCTTAAAACAGCTTCCCTCACGCATAAATGCCTTAACCATGCAGCCCCGCAATACCTAATCGACAGATTCACCAGACAAACAGCCGCCCGTCCCCTACGAAAATCCAACTCGAACCTCTTACTAGTACCCAGATTCAAACTCACTAAATCTGGAGGGAGTAGCTTCGCTGTTAAAGCAGCACAACTGTGGAACTCCCTCCCAACCGATCTAAGAGAAGACCTCCCCTACCAGAAATTCAGATCTAACCTGATCCAATGGCTTAAAGATCATGATGTCTAACATCTCGCTACCGTCACTTAAGAACTCATGTATTCTCTGTATATTTAACTGTTTTTATATCTGCCACATCTGCATATTGTAAATTGGCTGTATATACTCTTATGTTCTTTTGTCTCTATTCGTCTACAGCACTGTAACCATAGCTGTACCCCTTGTTCATATGCAATATGTAACCTAAGGTGAAGAATCCTCTTTCTGCCTTTGCGCCCGAATACCTTTGGGTCTGGTGCGCAATATAAATCAATAAACAAACACACAAACCCTGTGTATCAGCAGCGTGGGACGGGAAGGCGTATGCTGTCATGCCGTTCCACTGAATCTGAAATGCATTGCCCAGGGAGCTGGGGCTCTGCACCTGCCAGGAGGCGAACTGATGGCACTTCCTGTTGTCACATGAGGCAAAGAGGTCCACCTGGGGGTGTCTCCATCTGCTTAAGTTTTCCTCAGTACGAGGTGGTTTAGATGCCACTCGTAATTGTCCCCTCCCAGTCTGCTGAGCCTGTCTGCCTCCAGGTTGAACTCCCCCGGAAGATGGACGGCCGTGAGGTAGATGTTGTTCTCCAGGGCCCATTCCCACATGCTGACTGGCATCTGCACAGTGGGGGGGACCTGGTACCGCCCGGCTTGTTGACATATAACATGCTGGTTGAGTTGTCTGTCTGAATGAGGACGTCCTTGCCGTCGATAAGGAAGGGTCCGAACGCTAGCCAGATCGCCTTCAGTTCCAGCCAATAGATGCGGTACTCCTGATCCTGCCGGGTCCAGATGCCATGGACGCAATGGTTGTCCAGCGTGGTCCCCCATCCCTCAAGAGAGGAGTCCGTGGTGATGGTGACCTGCTGGGTAGGTTGCCGGAAGGGCTTGCCCGTCCTCAGGTTGCAGTCCCTGTACCACCATGTGAGGTCCAGGTGAAGAGAAGGAGGAACGATGATCATCTCCACCTGAGAGCCCCGTTCCTGGTTCCATGATGCTGCAAAGTGCAGCTGTATCCTCCTAATCCTGAGTCTCGTGTGGGGGACGGCCAATAGGAACGCTGCCATGAGACCCAGTAGGTGTTGTTACCACCAGGCCGATGTCACTTCTCTGCTGAGGAGGTGCGCAGTGGCCATCTTGATGGCCGTGATCTTGTCTTCCAAATGAAAAACTCTCTCGGAGCCTGTGTCCAAAATGAGCCTCAAGGAGATCAGTCTGGGTAGGCTGCAGCTGCGACTTCTTGAGATGTACGGATAGCTGTGGTGGCCCTGAGCCCTGAGGAGGGCAGCCACTGTATTCATAAGCCTGCTAAAGACCCTCGGGGCCGGGTTGAGGCCAAAGAGAAGCACCTTATATTGGAAATGGCAGCCCATGATCCTGAATCGAAGAAAAGAACAACGAGGCTGCCAAATCGGGACATGTAAGTACGCGTCCTTCAAATCCAGGGAGCACATCCAGTCTCCCCTGCACAATGTCTCTGCTATTAAAGCCGGCGTAAACATCTTGACATTTTGTAGAGGTAGGGAGAGGTTGACGGTGGGAAGGTCCAGCACAACTCTCAGGCCCGCCTGGTTCTTTTTTGAATGGCGAAAATCCTGGAGTGGAAGACCAAGCCTCACTGGGAGGCTGGGACTTCCTCCACTGCCTGGCTCTCGACGAGCGACCGGATCTCTGCCAAAAGAGTTGCTGTCCCAACCTGTGGGAGTGGAGGGGAAGAGAGAGGAGAGGCTGGTATGGGTAGGCAGTGCCCCATGGATACTACCGAGAGGATCCAGGAGTCCGCAAAATTCTGGCGCCAGAACTGTGCTTGGAGAGAAAGCCTGCCCCCCACTGGAGACGTGTGGATCCAGAGGGGCGTGTCATGCCTTCTTTCCCTCTGAGGCTCTTGCAGAGGAGGGGGACTGGAAAAAGCCCTTACTCCCCACCCCCTTTTGTTTGCGCCTCTGTCTGTAGGTCCCTTGTCCGAGCGCTGCTGTGACTGGGTGTACGTTTTGGGCATGTCTCTGTGAGGATGGATCAAGACTTGGCCGTTTGTGAGCTGATTTTCTTTTTGTCCAGCTCCTCGTCTGTGGTGGAGTGGAAGAGGTCACCTCCTTCGAACGGAAGGTCTAATATGCGTTCCTGGACATCTGGGTTGAATTTAGTAGCACAGAGCCAGGCCGTTCTTCTCATGTCTGTGGCAATGCAGATGGCCCGGCCAGTGGTATCAATGTGGGCCACGGTGGACTCCATGATATCTTGTGCCACCATCTTGGCATCTGCGAGTCCTGCCTTGAATCATGAATGGCTCTGTGCCAGAAGCTCTGGGAGGAAATTGGCAATTTCCCACCAAAGCCACTAGTTAACGGCTGCCAGCATGGCATCCGCGTTGGCATGACGAAGATGCAGGGACGCGTTGGAATACAGCTTCTTCCTGTACGCCTTCAAGATCTTCTCCTCCTTGCCTAGCAGTGCCCCGCAGGAAGAGGCCGAGGACAACTGAGGCTTGGAGTATAGTGATGCTGCAGCGATCACCCAAGAGTGCGGCTTAGGGTGGGCCGCTAGCAAGAGTGTATCTCCCCTCCATCTGCCTGCACTTGGCGTCCAGGCGTCGATTGACCGAGTGTGGCTTGAGCCAGCCTTTTTTGGCAAAAGCGACCATATGTCCTTCTGCATCGAGATCCCTGTTCTCGCTGCGGGACGTAGCGTGAGGACTTCGGCGAGGACCCCCTCTGATGGTTGCTAGACCTTGGGTTGTGGAAGGCCCAAGTACTCTGCTAGCCCTGCAAGACGTTCATGGAAGGCCTTGGCTGATGACAGTGTGTCGGGGTCCTCCTTATCTGTGTCCACCGGAGGGTCCGGTTGTTCCGGCACCGGTGGAGGAGTGCTGTGTGCCGAAGGCTGGGGTGTGGAGACCGGAGCCGGAGGCTGCAGTGGAGGCTGGTATGGAACCGCCTGCACTATCGGTTGGGGTGCAGGAGCAAGCAGCGGAGGCTGAACAGGGGCAAGCGGTGTATGTATTGGGGCCTGCGGCGCTGGAGCCATTGGCAGGAGCACGTCCCTGAGGATGACCTCGATCCGAGGAGATTTCATGAGCCTGAGGAACCTTTCAAAAAATCTGTCCTCACAGGCCGGAGGGGTGGTAGGCGATATTGAAGGGGTAAGCGGGCGGATGCTGGAACCGTTGTGTACCCTGCCCATACTGACGCAGCAGAAACCTGCCCTGCGCAAATGAATGGTAGGCTGTAGGCCACATACCTGGTTGACACCAGTCCCACCTTGACACGTTCCTCCACCTGCTCCCTGCCTTGGTGCGGTTCAGGCGGATGTCAGAAATGTCTGGAACGGCGGCCATTTTGTCGAGCTGCCTTCCACGTGCTTGCGTCGTGTTCCTTGGCTCACTGGGCCCAGCCCCGTCCAGGAGTCTTGAGTGTGGATCATGAGGCCTACCCTGTTCCTCAGGCAGAGACCTGGTAGGTGTTTCACCGTCTGCGGATCTGCCGGTAGAACTGCATATAGCCGCCTGCTCGGACATGTTGCCGGTACTAGGGAGTGGCCCCTCGGGTGAAGACCTGGTAAAAGAACCTTCTTGGCCCTCAGCACTGTCATCAGGAGGATCTACTGACCCCTGTTTAGCAGAAACCTGTGCAGTTCCCTCTGGGACCACTGCAAAAGATTTAGGCTTACAGGTGTTTGGCAGTAAACCCACTTGGTAGCAGTCTGTACCACACAGGTTCACCTGGTAGCTGTGGCTGAGCAGTCAGACTTCCCTCAAGAAGAGTTAGGCAGTATGTGGAGTGTACAAGATAGGGCAATTTACACAGTAGAAGAAGCAGACACGGAACAGAGCTTGGGTGTAAAGATATATAATTATTTATTTTAAGGACACATCTATGAAAACACACTGGCACTAATACGGCAAACAACTTCAATTACAATTACTATAAGTATATCAATCCCCTAACAATATTTTGACAAGTCTAGGTTCAAAGGCACCACTTATTTGCAGACAGAGGTGAATGCTTTAACCTAGATGGCACTCTAATATTCGTTAGAACGGGAGAGAAGAACAAGTTACTTTCTTACCTGGTAACGTTCTTCCGATGGGATGGTCCGACAACGTATTCCATATCTATGACAGGTAATCACCACAGCTGTGCTGCTTCGGAAACTTTTTTCGGCGTCTGCGTCCTGCGTCGATGACGTCGATGCAGGTCTTCGAGGACCTCGTCCGACGTCATCCGATGTGATAAGTAAGACGCATGACGCCCGTAGCCTCAGTTGTAGTTTTTTCCCCCAGAACGTGTGACATTAGTCAACTGCCAGTCAGACACAAAGCCTTACGGAACGTAAGCTGCAATCGCAAAAGAAATTCTGCAGCAGGGTAGGCAGGGAGGGACGATATGGAATACGTCGTCCGACCATCCCATCGAAAGAACGTTACCAGGTAAGAAGGTAACTTGTTCTTCGAGGGGATTGGGTCCTCCGACGTATTCCATATCTATGACAGACTCCCAAAGCAGTACCAGAGCAAGGAGGAGGGAAAGAATTTATAATCAAAATTTAGAATTGCCAATCAAATAGCAGAGCAAAGGACCGCCTTGCCAAAGGCCAGATCCTATCCTCGGTTGGAATCGAGGGACTAGTGAGGTAAAAATGTATGTACAGAAGCCCAGGTGGCTGCATCACAGATGTTGCGAATAGGAACACCCCTCTGCAGGGCAATAGATGCAGCCATACCCCTGGTAGAATGGGCCTCCAAGCCAGCCGGCGGGTCCTTACCCGCAAAGCTGTAACACTCCGAGATGGCCAAAATAATCCAGCGAGACAAAGTCTGTTTCGTCACAGCCTGTCCCAAACGCTTTCCAGCGTAACCAATAAAGAGTTGATCGTCCACTCTGACCCGGGACATGCGTGAAACATAAAAGCTCAAAGCTCTCCTGGGATCAAGCCTATGGAGCCTCTCCTTTTCCTTACCAGGATGCGGAGGAGGATAGAATGCCGGAAGAACAACCTTCTGGGCCAAATGAAATTCCGAAACCACCTTCGGAAGAAAAGAAGGACAACCCTGTCCTTATGAAATACAATGAAGGGTGGCTTAACTGAAAGTGCCTGTAACTCACTCATTCTGCGAGCGGAAGTAAGCGCAACCAGAAACACAGTTTTCAGAGTGAACAGCCTCAAAGGGCAAGAATGCAAAGGCTCAAACGGAGCACCCATAAGAAACTTAAGAACAAGGTTTAAATCCCAACCGGGCACCAGGAAAGGTGACGGAGGGAACACATTAGTGAGCCCTTTCAGAAACTGTGAAATGAAAGGGATTTTAAAGTAGGAACACTCGAGCGCTTAAAGATGGACAGCGCCGCCAGGTAACCTTTAATGGTACCCACTTGCAAGCCCTTGTGGGCCAAAGAAAGTAAAAAGGACAGAACCATGGGGATGTCACATGCAAAAGGATCCACATTCTGAACTCTGCACCAGTCGCAGAACTTACGCCAACGGTACAGAGACTTTGTTGCTGGCGTTCGGGCCGAGAGCAACACCTCCTTCACGTCTTCAGGGAGGTCCCAATCCTTATACCTCAACCTTTCAGAAGCCAAGCGTGAAGGTTGAGGGATCTGACCTCTGGATGGAGAACCTGACCCCCCTCCCGTGAGAGCAGATCGTCTCGGTAGGGAAGACGACGTGGAGGGCAGATGGACAAGTCGAGAAGGTCCGGGTACCACGTCCTCCGAGCCCACGCCGGAGCAATGAGGATCATCCGGGAACCGAACTTCCATAACCTCCGCAGCACTTGCGGGATGACGGGGACTGGAGGAAACGCATACAGCAGCAGGAATGACAACTCCACCACGAACGCGTCTTCTAAGGCTCCTTTTGGAGGAAATTCCCGCGAGCAGAACCTCTCGCACTTCCGGTTGACACTGGAGGCGAAGAGATCCACTTGAGGGGTCCCCCAAAGGGCAAAGATCTCCAGGAGAATCTCCTGAGCCAGCTCCCACTCGTGAGAGATCGTCCTCTGCCTGCTCAAAGCGTCCGCTGTCACATTTTCGTCTCCGGCCAGATGAACTGCCGAGATCGAAACTTCCTGGTGGATGGCCCAGAACTCGAGCTGCATCGCCTCTCTGCACAGAGGAAGTGACCCTGCCCCCCCTTTTTGTTGAGGTAGTGCATGGCCACTGTGTTGTCCGTCAGGATCAGGACATTCTTTCCTCGCACAGTCGGCAGAAAAGCCTTCAGGGCTAGCCTGACGGCCCTTAGCTCCAACAGATTGATATGGAGTCTGGACACCGACGGAGACCAACGACCGCTGACTGTCAGCCCGTTGGCATGAGCTCGCCATCCCGTGAGGGATGCATCCGTCACGATCGTCACCTCCGGACAGGGAAGCCAAAATGGAGCCCCCTTTATCAAGTTGCCTTCGACGGCCCACCACAGAAGGTCCCGGGCGACCGAGGGCGGCACCTGAACCGGGTCCGACATCCTGCCGGAGGACTGCGACCATTGCATCTTGAGTGCCCACTGCAAAGATCTCATCCGCAGGCGAGCCTCTGGCACCAGAAGAATGCAGGATGCCATGAGGCCGAGCAACCTCAAGAACTCGAACGCTGGGAGAGTCTGGGCATTCTGAAACTTGTACACCATCTGCTGAATGTGAAGAGCCCTCACCTGGGGAGGAAAACACTGAACCAGGGAAGTGTCGAGCACTGCTCCGATGTACTGGAGCCGCTGTGTTGGCGTCAAATGGGACTTCTTTAAATTGAGGGAGAAGCCCAGCCTGTGAAGGGAGTGGCAGGTGACGGACAGATGATCCAGGACTTGCTCGGGAGAGCTCCCCCTGATCAACCAATCGTCCAGGTAGGGGTAGACGTGAATCCCCCCTTGCCTGAGATGCGCTGCCACCACCACCATGAGCTTTGTGAAAACCCTCGGGGCGGAGGTCAATCCGAACGGCAGGACCCGAAACTGAAAGTGCGAGTCGCCAACCGCGAACCTCAGGTACTTCTTGTGCTTGGGATGGATCGGCACATGGAAGTAAGTATCCTTGAGGTCGAGAGACATCAACCAGTCCTGAAGCTTAAGGGCCTGGAGGACTTGAGAGAGAGTAACCATCTTGAACTTGTCCTTCCTGAGGAGTTTGTTCAAACCGCGCAAGTCCATGATGGGTCTCAATCCCCCGTCTTTCTTCGAAATCAAAAAATAAGGGGAATACCATCCCTTGTTCCTCTCCGCTACAGGCACCAGTTCTATGGCGCCTTTCTCCAGCAGGGCTTCAATTTCCTGCGCAAGGAGCGGATCCAGACTCTGCAAAGAGAGGTTCCCCGGTGGATTGTCGCGAGGCCTGTGCCGAAAGGGAAGACAGTAGCCGTGGGTTATGATCTCCCGAACCCACACATCTGAA
Source organism: Ambystoma mexicanum (assembly GCF_040938575.1). Classification (NCBI taxonomy): domain Eukaryota; kingdom Metazoa; phylum Chordata; class Amphibia; order Caudata; family Ambystomatidae; genus Ambystoma; species Ambystoma mexicanum. The sequence continues at coordinate 642,518,544 of NC_090922.1, read as the reverse complement.
GTAATGGCACGCCACTCTACAAGATGCTGCGCCAGCCTTCCCCCAACCGGCGAACCATGGGACATGGCCTCATGACTGAGGGGTAGCGGCTGCGGCGTTACCTGAGGGCAAAGAGGCAACTGCCCGAGTGGCCTTGGCACCAAGGGTACCCTGTCGTCCACCTCTGGTACCCTGCGTTGGCCTCTTTGACTGCCAGCTCCTCTCGCTTTACTGAAGGATGAGTAATAGCGAAAGGAACCACCCCTCCATCTGCAACCTCTCAAGGCTCTCGTCAGCCTTGCTGCCAAAAAGGTGTTCACCATCAAAGGGCATGTTGAGGAGCCGGGACTGCACATCAGGAGCAAACCCCGACTTCCGCAACCACGCAAACCTGCGTATCACGGTGCTCGCCGCCATGGACCTGCTGACGCATTCAGCCATGCTCAAACCTGACTGAACGGACTCACACATGGCATCCTTACCATCCTGGACCATAGCAAGGAAACCATCCCGTTCATCCCCTTCGGGAATATGTTCAGCCGCTAACGCAACACAGTTCCACAGAGTGTGTGTGAAACGAGACAAGGCACAAATGGAGTTGGCCGCCTGAAGCACCATACCACCAGAAGAAAACACTTTCTTCGCCCAGCCATCAAAACGTTTGTCGTCCCTATCAGGAGGGATGGTAGGGTACGCCGCCTGCTTTGCCGGGGCCGTGGCCGCCTGCACCACCAAACTCTCCGGAGTGGGGTGCCTGGTCAAGTAGCAGGGGTCGCTACTGTCTGGACGGTATTTTCGCGACAAGGACCTGCCCACCGCCGGGAGACTCTCCGGAGCAGTCCAAGCCGCCGCCACCCTTCTCTGTAGAGCCATATGAAACAGCAGTACCGGGTCAGTTGGGGGACCAACATCAAGGATGTCCGTGAGATCATCCTGCACAAACTCCCCTGGGGGAGCAAACCATCCCAAGTACTCGGAAACCCTAGCCATAAGGCGCCGTACGAGAAATCGGCATGAGAGCAAGGCTCAGGCCTACAAAACTCCACCTCCGGAGAGGTGTCCAGTTCACTGGCATCATGCAAATCGTCAAACTGACTATGGCCCGAGACAATTTCATCTGGAACCCGACTAGGAACCAGGCCATCAGAATCCTCATCCACCTCTGAAATATATTCCAGGTGGCGAAAAGAAGGCACCCGAGAGTGCTTGCTCTTAACCAGAGCCTTCCTCAGGGGTTCCCCCCTGCCACGGGGTACCTCCGACACCCCGGCCTCGAAAGGCGTCGAGAGAACAGGCATCGGCGCCGAGAGGATTGGCGTCAACGTCGAGTAAATCGGCGTCGACGTCAGATGCAGCGCCGCCAGCATCGACACAGTCCTCGAAGCCGGAGCTCTGAGCGTGTCCTTCGACGACCTGAGCGTTGACGGCTTCCTCGGAGCCTCGAGGAAGCCTGTCGACGCCCTTGACGCCTCAGACGTTGATGTCTTCCTTGAAGACATCACAGGTGCACACGGTCTCAAACGCGTCGAGGACCAGGACCTGGAACGGGTACGTCGAGAACGAGTCCCCTTGTCCGAACTGGACCTCACCCGTGCCTCGTGCCGACCACTCTTGCGAGCGGTGTCTCTCGACCTCTCACGACCGACCCCCCTCGGGGGCGCGGACGGCTTAGTACCATGCGAATCTAGAATCGCCAGCATTTTCTTCCCGAAGGAAGCCCATTCCTCCGGCGTCGCACGGCTGGAGGGGTAACCGACTTGCCGGGCAGAGTCCTCAGAAGAGGACCTGGAAGACGACCGCTGTCGGCGCTTCCGAGAATGCCTCGAAGAGGCCGAGGAGTGGCGAGACCGACTCCTATAAGGAGACCCATGAGACTTCCGACGATGACGCGGAGAGTCTCCTCTCGAATCATCCGTCGAAAGCCCCGCAGACTTCGACTTCCGGGGCTTGGACACCCGACCTACCGACAACTTCTTCTTACGTTCACGTAAGGCTTTGGAGGTGAGCGACTGGCAGTCGATACAGTCATCCGTGTCGTGGGCCTCCCCGAGGCACCAGAGGCAGGCGTCGTGCGAGTCCGTCACCGACATCTTGGACCCACACTCCCCGCACTTCTTGAAGCCCGGACGCGGGGTCGAAGACGAAGTAGAAGACATCTTCACACAAAGGAGATTTCCACAAAAACTAACAGGTTCGAAGAACCGAGAAGAACAGAACTGCAAAGAGTCGAGGCGTTAACCGAGATTCACAAAGCAACACGCTCGCGGAACAAACGGAACTGAGGCTACGGGCGTCGTGCGTCCTACTTATCACATCGGATGACGTCGGAGGAGGTCCTCGACGACGGCGCATCGACGTCATCGACGCAGGAAAAAATTTCCGAAGCAGCACAGCTGTGGTGATTACCTGTCATAGATATGGAATACGTCGGAGGACCCAATCCCCTCGAAAAGGTAGGGTATGAAACCAACTTGGTACAAACACTTTTACGAAGCAAATGCAAGGCCCGCAAGGCAGGGTCTACTGTGGATTACAAAGTTCAGAGGCCAGGCCCACTAGGAGAGAGGCAAGGCGATATGTCCCAACAAGTATCACAGTGGAAACGCACTTCGAGTCTTTGTAGCAAATTGTCACAGAAAGGTTGGACCAGTTTAGAACAAAAAGTTAAGGTCTGGAGGCGACCCAATGGAAAGGTAAGGATTTAAGACACCTCACGCTAACCGTCACGAGGGAAGCCAGGCGGACACGGTACCTTGTAAGTGCAGAGACAGCTCCGGCCGGGGCAGTTGTTCCTGGTGGTGAATGCAAGTCGGGGCTTTGCCAAGAGATGAGATGATCTCGTCGTCGAAGGAAAGTTGAAGATCGTTGCACCACCAGGGAAGAGACCAGCCGCGGAGTGCTCCGTCACAAGGCACCACCTTTTGGTCGCGGTATGGGCTAGTGGCTATCCGCTGCCGGGGTGCTCAGCACGGTCAATTCGACCACTATGCCCTGGAAGCGAAGAAAAAGCAAAGGGACTGGTTGTTCCCACCAGGGGGAGAAGACTCTCCGGCGGGGAGATCTCCTCTGTCGTTGGGAAGTGGTGAGTCGGTTAAGCAGGGCTCCACCGGAGGTGTCGTCGTTGCAGGTCGGCTCAGCTTTACCCTCGTCGGATTCTTAGGTCCTGTGGCGACTTCTGAATGTCCAGTCCCAAAAGCCCTGCTTTTATGCAGCAAACCCCCATTCATTCAGCCTAGCTGTCAATCAAAACACGCTAAGTGGTGAGCGGGGTGGTTCACCACTTGGGCCAATCACACCAGACTGGGACTTGAGTTGGCAAGGCAACTCAGTCCAGGGTGCCTAAACCCCCTCCCCCGCCCCCTGTGGTACCCAGACAGAATGGCACCACTCTGGAGGGCTTCTGTGTAGAAGCCCGCCAAAAGTGGAACAAAGGGCTCAACCTTTGGTTCGGAGTTACAGAGGTGAACACAGACGCCATTTTAAAAGCCGAGTTCTGGCAGAAAATACCGACCGGTAGATTTATTTAAGACAAATAAACCGGCGGTATGTTAGAGACTAACGTGAAAAAGTATTAGCCTCCAACAATGGGAAGAATCCCATAGAGTTATATTCAGGGTCGAATATAACAAGTAGTTTCCACTGCCACCAGCCAAAACTCGACGAGGGGGGGGCGGGACAGTGCCCCCTCGAATAACAGACCCTGGGGTAATCGAATTACCCCTACTAGTACCTCCACAATAGGATGGTTTGTACTAATTCTGTTAGGAAATTTAGGTCTAGTAAAGCCAATGGTGACTTTACATGCCCTGTGAGACAGTAGTCAGTCCCAGGGTATGGAGTCTATGGTGGGGATCCTCTAGGACGCCCCAGTGTTACGGCACGGAGGGTGTGGTGTAACTCACATAGTAAAACACATGAGACCCTATGGAGTAAAAGACCCCATAGCCGATAGAACACATTGACATTCACAGGAATCAACCACATTCATGTCCAGGGGTGGGAGAAAAGAGTCTCACTCTTGGCAGGATAGACAAAAACAAACTCCAGAAATCCAGCAAAGCTGCTGGGGGACTCACTAGGTTAGGAAATTCAGCCTAAACAGAGAATTCTCCCTAACACTCGCCCCCCCCCAGACTAAGGGACAGGAGAATTCAATCCACTCCTGGATGAATCTCATACCTCTAGTCGATGACATACATCCTAGAGAGACCATCAGCATTTTGGTGGTGACACCCTGACCTGTGCTCAATGGTGAAATCAAACCCTTGCAGGCAGATTGACCATCTCAGTAGTTTTGGGTTTTCCCCTTTCATTTGCATTAACCATCTCAAGGGTTGGTGGTCAGTCTGAATGACAAAAGTAGAACCATACAAGTATGGCCTAAACTTCTTCAGAGCCCACACGATAGCAAAGCATTCTCTTTCGATTGTTGCCCACCTTGTTTCAGGATCCTTCAGCTTGCGGCTGATGAAGCAAACGGGGTGCTCCCTACCTTTCCCATCCAGTTGACAGAGTACGGCACCTATTCCTACATTAGAAGCATCTGTCTGCACAATGAAAGTTTGGTGGTAATCAGGAGCTCTGAGTACTGGGGCTTGGCAAAGAGCCTTTTTCAGGTTTTCAAAAGCCTGATTGCACTCCTCGTTCCATCTAACCTTTTTAGGAAATTTTGGAGAGGAGATGACATTCAGAGGAGAAGCTATGGTCCCATAGTTCTCAATGAAATTCCTGTAATACCCAGTGAGACCTAAGAAGGCTCTCACTTGGGTCTGAGTAGTAGGTGTTGTCCAATTTTGCACAGCTTCAATCTTACTGAGCAAAGGCCTTATTTCTCCACCTCCTATCTCATGTCCAAGATAGACTACCTTACTCTGTCCAATTTGGCATTTACTCGCCTTTATGGTCAGATTGGCTCGTCCAAGAGCCTGCAAAACATCTCCTAGGTGGGTTACATGTTCCTCCCAGGAATTATTGAACACTGCTATGTCATCCAAGTATGCCATGCAGAAGTCCTCCATCCCATTCAGAACCTGGTTTACCATCCGTTGAAATGTAGCAGGTGCATTTTTCAATCCGAAAGGCATCACCTAAACTGGTATAAGCCAACGGGGGTAGAAAATGCAGTTTTCTCCTTGGCATGGTCTGTCAGGGCTATTTGCCAATAGCCTGACGTCAAGTCAAATGTGCTGAGGAACTTGGCTGAACCAAGTTTATCCACCAACTCATCTGTTCTTGGCAAAGGGTGGGCATCAGTCTTGGTGACTGCATTAAGAGCTCTATAATCCACGCAGAATCTGAGTTCTTTAGATCCTGCCTTTGGTACTAACACAACTGGGCTAGACCATGGACTAGTAGAGGGCTCTATTACCCCGAGATCAAGCATCTTGCTGACCTCACCTTTGATGTGGGTTCATACATTTTCTGACATTCTGTATCGTCTGCTTTTGACTGGCAGACAGTCACCAGTGAGTATGTCATGCTGGCCCCAAGGGGTCAAGCCTGGTGAAAGCGAGAACAGAGGGGCAAACTGATTCAACATAGATTTGCACTCTTCTTGTTGCACGGGTGTCAGATTTGAAGAGAGATTCACTCCTTCAATTTTTTTGTCTAAAGGTAAGCCTCTGAGGAGATCAGGAAGAGCTTCACTCTCTTCTTCTTCCTCGGATGATGCTAGAAGCAACGCTCCTACATCAGGTCTCGAGACATACGCTTTGAGTCGGTTGGTGTGGAAGACTGTCGGAGCCTCCTTGGGATTGCCCAAGTCCACCCGGTAGTTGACCTCTCCGAGATTACCCACAACTCTGAAGGGTCCCATCCATTTGTCTTGCAAGGCCCTCTGCCTTGTTGGGATCATAACGAGAACTAGCTGGTCTTGAGTGAACTCAACCATGTTAGCCTTTTGATCATGCCAGTGCTTGACCAATGCTTGTCCAGCTTTCAAGTTATTACTTGCTTCCGTCATCATGTGCGACATTCTCCTCCGGAGACCTATCACGTAGTCCGTCACTCTGACTGGCTTGGGGGAAGGAGCACTCTCCAACCCCTCCTTAATCAGGGCCAATGGACCTCTAACAGGATGACCATAGAGAAGCTCAAAGGGAGAATAACCTACTCCCTCCTGAGGGACTTCTCTATATAACAAAAGGGAAGGCATGGCAGTAGAAGGTCCCACTTTCGTTTAAGGGGTTCTTCTAAAGCACCTATCATGCTCTTAATGGTTCGGTTGACCCTTTCTACCAACCCATTGGTTTGTGGGTGATAAGCTGTTGAGAACTTGTAAGTAACTCCACAGGTTTTCCACATGGCTTTCACGTAGTGGGACAAAGTTTGACCCCGTCAGAGATTACTTCCTTAGGAAACCCGACCCTGGTAAAAATACCAAGGAGGGCCTTAGCCACAGCCGGAGCTGCAACAGTCCTCATAGGAATTGCCTCAGGATACCTAGTAGCATGGTCTACTACAACAAGTATAAACCTGTTGCCTGAGGAGGTTGGAGGATCAAGGGGACCAACAATGTGAATCCCTACTCTCTCAAATGGGACTCCCACAACTGGGAGAGGCACTAAAGGTGCCACATTCTTGGAGCCAACCTTACCAGAGATCTGGCAGGTGTGGCAGCTCCTGCAGTGTTTTTGTACTTCGGCCCCCATCTTCGGCCAATAAAAGTAGAGAGAGAGCCTTTCCTTAGCCTTCTTGAAACTCAAGTGACCAGCCAAAGGAATCTTGTGGGCTAACTGCAAGCACTGTTGTCTGTTCTCTTGGGGTACTACAAGTCGTTTATAGTCTCCAGGTGCAGACTCAGTCGGTTCACTGTAGAAGAGGCCATCTTCCCAGTGCAACCTGTATTTCCCAGGCTCTTGCCCTTCAGCCAGGGCTTCTGCCTGGTGGCGAAGACCTTCCAGAGTTGGACATTCTCTCTGTCCCTTACTGAAGTCCGCCCTATTGGGTCCACCTTCTGCCAGTAAAGACTGCAGCTCAGGATGGTCAACAGGATCCAGACCTCCAATGAGTTCCTGGCCTTCCATTAGCTCTTCCTCAGAGTCTAATTCTACCACACAGGGTTGTACCACCCTCTCAGCCTCAGCTGGAGGGGGAGTTATGGGTGTAACTTTGGACAACCGTGGGAAAGTCCTTGTTGGCTGCACTGGAATGCTGGCTGCTGGTTTTGGGATAGAAGTCTTAGGTTTCCCTTTCGCTTCTGATTTCTTTGAGAAAGCAGCTGACAATTCCAGTGGAGCAGGAGTGATATCTTTCTTCATCATCTCCTGGGGAGTACCTCTCATGGTTCTCTCCCTTGCAGGTCTGGTTAGCTCCTGTAACCGTTTACTAGGAGGTCTGGGGGTATGAAACACAACTTGAAGAGTTTTTAAATCATTACCCAACAGAACTCGTCCTGGTACCTCACTCTGTATGCTGACAGGTATCTTTACAGTCATGTCATTACACTGGATGAGAACTGGTAATTGGGGAAGCATCTGCACAGGCACTCTAGCTAACTTGGTGAGGCGTTTGGGTGCCTTAGCAACATCCTCAGCCTGAAAAAAAGATTTATCCACCACAGTTATGCTGGCCCCCGTGTCCCTAATGGCAGGAGTCTCCTGACCATTCACCTGGACACTGTCCTTATAATACTCTTAAGTATTATCTGGGATAGAATTATAGTCATCTAAATTCTGTTGTTCCCACAAACCCAGAGACACTAAACAAACACTGGCTGAGACTCCAATGGGTTCATCAGCCAGTAGTAGAAAGTTTCCACTTGCCATTTGGACTTCCTCTTCTGGAGCGAAGGCTAAGGAGACAAGCTGGACCCCTGAAGGTTTACCCTTGCATCTGGGATCTCCTTTCACATGGTCAATCGAGCCACAAACAAAGCATTTACCGAATGCTTTCTGGAATGGTGGCTTGTTCTGGCCTCCCTCCGGTTTGGCACCAGAAGGTACACTATTCTGCTCTGGTTTTCCTTGTGGCTTACCCTTATGGTTTTGTTTGGGTCCCTCTTTGGAATTTGAGTTATTCTCTTTTGAGTCTTTTTTAGGCTGTTTTCCCTCATCCTTTTTCTGAGTTGCCCCAGAATCCTTATGAGTTGCCCCAGAATCCTTATGAGTAGCCCTGTTGGCAACCCACAAGTCAGCAGCCTTAGCTAGCTTCCTGGAATCCAATTCCTTCGAGTCAGCCAAGTGCTGTCTGAGCTCAGGAGAACAGGCATCATAAATAGACTCCAACATAAAAAGATTCTTCATACCCTCATAAGTGTTCACTTTGTAACCCTTAATCCATCCCTCGAAGTTTTTCAACCCTTCACTCACCCAGGTAGCCCAAGGGGTACCATCATGCTTTTTGCAGGTTCTAAACCTCTTAAGATACTGGGAAGAGGTCTTCCCAAATCTAGCTATCAAAGCTAGTTTCACACTTTCATACTCTTTCCTATCCTCCTCCCCCAACTCCATTACCACATCAGTTGCAACAGGGGGGATCCTAGAGAACAGCCAGGTAAGTAGCTCATTACCTGTGATGTTCTGGAGCCCAGGATTGTACTCAAGCAAACTCAGCCAATCCAACATAGCCAACTTAGGTTCATACATACCCACTAATTCCTTAGGCATCCGCGGTCTTTTGGGACTGGAACTTCTAGAGGAGTCAGAGACAGAAGCAGTTTCGACAGACAACTTTTTCATTTCTAACTCATGCTTGAGCTCCATTTCTCTGAGCCTAAGAATTTGTTGCATTTCTTGGTGTTTCTGTTCAGTTTGAGCAGTAATCCTTCTGAATTCAAAGTATATTTTCATTTTTTCTAGTTCAAGGACTTGAGGACTTAGTGTGGGGCCTGTTATAGGCCCAGTAGGTACAGCTGGTAAGGCAGACAGGAGAGCAGGGGAGACAGTTTTGTTAGCCTCTCCTTCCTCTTCAGCCTCTTCATCACTATCATCAGAACTTTGATTTAGATCAACACCATTACTGTTATCTACATTTGCTGGAGAAGTTGTTTCCTCTGAACCTGTCCCCAGACTTTGGTTTTCCAGCAGTCTCGCTATCAGTTGTACTTTCTTGCCTCTTACAGAAAGATTCCTTTGTCTACAGAGAGCTCTGAAACTCTCAGTACTTTCACCTGACACGGACTCTTGGCTGTAAACTTCCATAGTAGACATGTTTTTGAAAGTTGCTTTTTAGTGCCAAGCTTTGTTGTTAGTTATCCTAAAGTGTTGAAAAGCACTCTAAACTGTATACTCGATACAAATCCCACCGCTGCCACGAGTGTTAAGCAGAAACCTGTGCAGTTCCCTCTGGGACCACTGCAAAAGAGTTAGGCTTACAGGTGTTTGGCAGTAAACCCACTTGGTAGCAGGCTGTACCAAACAGGTTCACCTGGTAGCTGTGGCTGAGCAGTCAGTCTTCCCTCAAGAAGAGTTAGGCAGTATGTGGAGTATACAAGATAGGGCAATTTACACAGTAGAACAAGCAGACACGGAACAGAGCTTGGGTGTAAAGATATATAATTATTTATTTTAAGGACACATCTATGAAAACACACTGGCACTAATACGGCAAACAACTTCAATTACAATTACTATAAGTATATCAATCCCCTAACAATATTTTCGACAAGTCTAGGTTCAACGGCACCACTTATTTGCAGACAGAGGTGAATGCTTTAACCTAGATGGCACTCTAATATTCGTTAGAACGGGAGAGAAAAGGCAGGGTATGAAACCAACTCGGTACCAACACTTTTACGAAGCAAATGCAAGGCCCGCAAGGCAGGGTCTACTGTGGATTACAAAGTTCAGAGGCCAGGCCCACTCGGAGAGAGGCAAGGCGATATGTCCCAACAAGTATCACAGTGGAAACGCACTTCGTGTCACGTGGGAAGCCTGGCGGACACGGTACCTTGTAAGTGCAGAGACAGCTCCGGCAGGGGCAGTTGTTCCTGGTGGTGGATGCAAGTCGGGGCTTTGCCAAGAGATGAGATCTCGTCGTCAAAGGAAATTTGAAGATCGTTGCACCACCAGGGAAGAGACCAGCCGCGGAGTGCTCCGTCACAAGGCACCACCTTTTGGTCGCGGTATGGGCTAGTGGCTATCCGGTTGCCAGGGTGCTCAGCACGGGCAATTCGATCACTACACCCTGGAAGCGAAGAAAAAGCAAAGGGACTGGTTGCTCCCACCAGTCAGGGGGAGAAGACTCCCCAGCGGGGAGATCTCCTCTGTCGTTGGGAAGTGGTGAGTCGGTTCAGCAGGGCTCCACCGTAGGTGTCATCGTTGCAGGTCGGCTCAGCTTTACCCTCGTCGGATTCTTAGGTCCTGTGGTGACTTCTGAAGGTCCAGTCCCAAAAGCCCTGCTTTTATGCAGCAAACCCCCATTCATTCAGCCTAGCTGTCAATCAAAACACGCTAAGTGGTGAGCGGGGTGGCTCACCACTTGGGCCAATCACACCAGAGTGCGACTTGAGTTGGCAAGGCAACTCAGTCCAGGGTGCCTAAACCCCCTCCGACACCCCCTGTGCTACCCAGACAGAATGGCACCACTCTGGAGTGGAACAATGGGCTCAACCTTTGGTTCAGAGTTACAGAGGTGAACACAGACACCATATGGTGACTTTACATGCCCTGGGAGACAGTAGTCAGTCCCAGGGTATGGAGTCTATGGTGGGGATCCTCTAGGACGCCCCAGTGTTACGGCACGGAGGGTGCGGTGTAACACACATAGTAAAACAAGTGAGACCCTATGGAGTAAAAGACCCCATAGACCATAGAACACATTGACATTCACAGGAATCAACCACATTCATGTCCAAGGGTGGGAGAAAAGAGTCTCACTCTTGGCAGGATGGACAAAAACAAACTCCAGAAATCCAGCAAAGCTGCTGGGGGACTCACTAGGTTAGGAAATTCAGCCTAAACAGAGAATTCTCCCTAACAACCCCCTTTCCTGCCGGCTGGTAGCGGTTCGTCCCGCGCAAGTGAGTCCCTGGAAAAGAGTCTCCCTTGCGGGGTGCACTGGAAAAGAGTGGCCCTACCTTGGGCCTGGATCGATGATTGACAAAGTCCTTCAGGTCCTCTGGAGGCGATCTCTGGAAGAGCTCCCACCACCTGGCTAGTCTGCTCTTCAGCGACCTCGAGGAAACACAAGGCAACATAGGAAGAGGGCGTGGGGGTCTGAAGTTGGGAAGCGTCTGTCGCAGGATGGCCACCTGCTGAACCCTGTAGAAGTCGACATATACGCCGGGTAGAGGAGCATGACGCCTGAGGACCGAGTACCTGGATAAAAAGACAGAAGAGAAGATCCACACATGGAATTACATGGCCGAAGCCAAACCCAGGAGTGCTGGTGAATTCGGCCTGTTCCTGTCGACGCGGAAAAGGGGACTGAGGTGTGGTGCCGAAGGGTGGAGTCAGGGCAGCGCATGCTCCCAGGGCTGCACCCCCACGCGCTTCTAAATTTAAAGGGGAAGAAGGATTTTTCTGGTGAGGGGACGCCCATGCAGTATGGAGGAAAGGAGACAGGACGTAAGAGTATGGAACGGAGGCAACTGGTGCAGTGCGTGCTATTTATACCATCAACGACATTAGGTCCAGACGTGGGAGTGGTAATCGTCGAGGGACATCGACTTGATGCTGCAGAGTGCCTTTGCTGCCAAAAAACGTTCACAGACTGCAAAGAAGGATATGGATATGTCTAAGATGAGAAGTCTGTGGGAGGACACAATCCATTCGAAGTGTAATATTACAAATTAAGAATCATTTATTTCACCATTTACCAGGGAAAAGGACCTGGCTCCAGGGCTTCATTTGTGGGGGGGTGTTTGCCAGGTTCAGCCCTGCCACTTATTTTTGAGCCCCAGCACTTATTGTATCAGACTCACTTTAATTATGAAGGGGTGACAGTCAGTGCATTTATCACCCACAATGAGCAGGTTCGAGCTGTAGTGTAACCCCAAATACATTGACACTGTTGGGAGAAGCTATGGCGGTGGCAGCAGTGGTGCCCATGCACAGTGTTACCGGAGTGCTAGAAAATATTTGAGCCTCGACACTTCTTTCTTTTCGCTTTAAGCACTGCCTGGCTCACTAGAAGGGCTGGCAATTGAGTCTTAGGGAGGGGTTGGACTGGGAGTGGTGAGATGTGCACAGCATGTAGGGGGAGTTGGTGTGCTGCTACATACTGAGACCTACTGTGCTCTCTTCACCTGTTGCCTCACCGTGGCGTAGTGCAGTTCGTTGCGGTGCAAATGTCCCAGGAAACATGCATTCTAGTTTTGAGGACCGGTCCTTCTACGACCACATTGATGTTTTGCAGATTTCAGGCAACCGTCTCATGTGCGAAGGTGCTGAAATCCAGGGAAAGGGTTGGGTTGTCCAAATGTTATGTAGCCAGTCATGTCCAGAGGGTCCTAACAGGTAACTATGCAAAATGTGATGCAGATTGGTGAAACGTTGTGGAATGTCATAAGGAACAATGCTTCACCACAAACCCAGTCACACACCCACACATTTTCACTTTTATAAATATGGATAGATGTGTAAGAAAGCATTTAAATACAACATGAATGTCTACTACTCTACAGTACATACTATATCAAGGTTTAATTGCCTTTTCCTAAAATGTAAATCACACTGCAATCATTTGCCCACCCTCTCCTATTCAAGGTGTCATTTTAGCGTTATTTATAAAGTAACCCTTTTGATTTGGGCCTGTCAATCATGTTCAGGGGCCGAATTATGGTATTTCACTCACGTCAGGAGATGTGTTTACAATTATTGGGAAACAAAGAGCTTAAGGGTCCCTAACCAGTATGCTCTGTAACTAGTAGTAAGGGGAGTAGTGCTCAATCATGTACCTCCAAACAATGGGGGTCATACACTCGTTACCTTTGCTGTATTTTTTCAGTTATCACAGAGCCTGGCCACTGAAATGGATAACCCCCTCTCAACAAAACGCTTGGCCAGAGGTGTCTACATGAAGCAAGAGCTCAATACTGTCATTAGGTTACAGGTAGGTTGGTGGGTTGCTAGAGTACCAATGAATGCATCACAGGCTATTGGGATGTCCTTGGCAGGAAGGTTGTCTCATTACTATGGCCGGGTGGGTTGATGGGAAAGTAGATGAATGATTAACGCATCACATGCCTTTGAATGAGCCTACTGTACAGTACTGTAGCAAGATGTTGATAGCTGTTAAGTACCCAAGTGTGTGGCAGTGCCAGGAGACTCCTGTGCAAGTCGTAGGCACAGAGTGTCTGAGGGGGTGAGAGGATTACTGCAAGAATGTCAAATGCAATTGAAACCACCATCCAGTAGTCCTACAGTAGAAGGCTAATACTGTCACACAGCCTCTCCCGACAATGCTTTAGTTATTTGGTGCCCTTATGCGGATGCTGTGGGATCCAATTTCTGACTGAGTTTAGATCTGGCCTGTGACGATGTTTCAGCTGCCAATAAGAGCAATGCTACAATTCTTCAGCTGATGGTAGAAACCCGCTGTGTTCAGAAGCTGTTTGTGCTGTAATAACCAATACTGTATCAAACCATTCTGAGCAAAATCACCAGTTCTGCAGCATTTGTTGCAGCACAAAGTAGTGTCATTAGTAGGTAGCACCTACTGCAGTACTATGTTCCATTCTGCTGCATGCCTATAATAAAACAACATTAAGAAATGCCTTAAGAATCACATGTGTTATATTGCTGGCCTGATAGGTTTTATCAATGTTTTGATGTACTTCTGTTTGTAGTATTATTAGTAATGTGCACACTCACCATTGGGGCTTCGCACGCGTTTCATTAAACTACAAAAATCAATGACTGTCGTGACGAGTGTGCCATTCCACTAACCCCACATCCCCAAAGATTTAGCTTGGGACACATGGACCAGGACCAGAGTGAAATGCTTCAGGAAGATCAGGTGTGAACTCAGAAAGCTGGGGCTCAGGCACTGGGAGACAGGCCACATGGTTGGGGTCAAACTGAATACAGTGGGGGAAAGGGGCAGTGCCTCAGACATGACAAATACAGTGGCACACTTTTGCAAAAACATATTGCTCTCTGGTAGTATAGTAAATGTCCTTTTGGAAAGGGGTAATAAGGTACCTCGATGTATTAGAATATGCAAAAAAATGTCAGTGGTAGTGTGCATTAGAACAATAATGCAGATTTTTTAGGCAGTTTACTGTAAAGCAAAACGCACAATTTGGAGTATCTCCCCTCTTTTCCAGGGACCATGCCCAGCCAGCAAATCCTGGCTCCAACACAGAAGTAAGCAAGCTGAATACATGTGCATACTGTACGTACTGCACAGTATGGGATCCCTAGGATGCTGAGATCTGCAGTGTGAATTATCTATAAAAGTACATAAACAAAATAAAAAAATAAAGATATCAGTGAAGGTACAGGGTACTGCGAACACAATTGATCAGGATCACCCAATTTATCACGGGCATGCCAAACTGTTTAGTTGAGCAGCAGCTTCCAATTGTTGCTCCCAAATCCATATCAAGGTGACCATAACACGGAGCCACACCATCACGCAAAGATCTGGCGTCTGAATGCCTATGTACTTCAATGGATGCCTAGGTCACAACTCCTCCCACTCGCTCACCACCCGTGATCAGCACGGGAGCTCAGGAACCATCTCAATGGCAAAGAGCCAACCATCGGTGAAATGAGAAACAGTTTCATAAAAGGTTGTGCGCCACCAGCATAGCTGATAGATTGAGGCCAACGCATCACGGGAAGAGTTGCCTGCGTGGCTTGTTCAGCCTATAAAACCAGCATGATTTTAAAAATAAATGATGATTATTTAGCCCTTGTTGGCCTATATCAGACAGAATATTGAAATTAAAGGGTTATGTGTAGGGGGTGGGGAAATTAAAGTCTTGGCATATGCGCATGATGTGGTGGTAATACTGAATAACCCAATGGAAGGTGGGCCTATTTTGAAGAATATGATTGAGGAGGTAGGGAAGTTGTCTGGTTATAAAATCAATTGGGGGAAAACAGTAGTTTTTCCACTGAGTGTTAGTCTTAATTGTGATCGGTTATTGGGATGGGATTGTAAATGGGAAAGGGATTGTGTCAAGTATTTAGGTATTTATCTGATCCGGGATGTAAATAAGCTGGTTGAGTATAATGTGAATAAAATAATAGGTTCTCCAAAGGGATATTAGGAAGTGCCGTTATACTATTTTAAGTATCTGGGCAAAAGTTAATGCAATTAAAATGATGCTGCTTCCTATGGTTTTATATCTCATTCAATCAATTACACTGCAGTTCACAAAGAAAATATTAAGACGTATTGACAAAGTCTTCCAAGAATTTTTGTGGGGTGTTGGGAAAAGAGCTTTTATTCCACGTTATATTATGACTCGAAAACTTTGTGATGGTGGGCTTGGTTATCCTATCCTAGGGAGCTATTGTAAAGGATTCTTACTTAAAAAAATGTTTACTTTCTCAAATGATGATTTGGACTTAGCGCCTTGGTGGGTGTGAATTGAGAGAGAAATGTTAAATCCATACAATGTGAAGAGTTTATACTCTCTGGGAAAATTGCCTCGACAGGCATTGAATCTGAAACCAATTGCTGTTACAAAGGATGCATTGGTCTTGTTGATAACAGATAATGGTCAATGGTTGCATATGTATAAAGAAGCTTCTTTATGGTGTAATCCTGGTTTGCAGGTTAATAATAAAATGTAACATTGGAGAAGTTGGAGTAATAAAGGTGTTTTGATGATTGAAGATGTCTGGAATGATAATGATGAGATGGTTTCCTTTGACATTTTGAGTAATAAATATGGACTGAGCAGGAGGGAACAGGGAAGGTATAGATTATTGAAGGATTTTCTTTCTGAGCGGCGACAGATGTTAGGTTCAAGATTTGTGCAGAAGCCGGAGATATCTGAATTGTTTGCTGTGACGCAACAGAAAGTGTCGGATATCATGAATTTTATACCTTTGGAGAGTGCTTGGTTGGCCTCATGGGAGAAAGTGAGACTGAAATGGTCTGGAGAGTTGGGCAATGATATTTCGGTGGAAGAGTGGGAGCGAATCTGGAAGGTCCCGGTTAAGGCGAAAATTGACTTAAACTTACGTTGTATTCATCAAAGGGTGTTGGGTAGGATTTATTGGACTACGCAGCGTATGTATGATCTGGGATTGATGGAAGATGATATTTGCTGGGGGTGTCGAAAGGGGAAGGGTTCTCTGTTGCACATGTTGTGGTACTCTGATAAGGTCAAGGACTATTGGAAAGAGGTGTTGGACAGGATTGATGCGATTTGGACTATCAATTTTCCGTGAACCCTTTATCTGTGCTTCTACTATCTCCAAGATGTGGGCGCAGTATTGCTTTTGTAACTAGAAATTGGATTAATAAATGCTTACTGGTAGCTGTCAGACAGGTGTTGAGGGTCTGGAAAACTAGGAAGAAACCTCTTGTGGAGAGTTGGTTATGGGATATGAAGATTCTTTCAAGATATGAGAAATGCTCTTTTTATAGGCAGCAAAAAGAAATAGTATATGAAGAAATGTGGGGACCTTAGTGGAGTGGATGATTTTATGTCATGGTATGAGTTTTATGGCTTTATTCTTTTTTTTAAGTAATGGGGGTTGGGACGTGGGAGTGTGTTTTATGTATTGTCCTTTGTCCTGATTTGTCTTGTTCTTTTGTTGATCTGTATTGTTTCATGGTACTTTAGAGAATCTAGGCTTGGTATTTAGAT
The DNA here is from genome assembly GCF_040938575.1 of Ambystoma mexicanum. NCBI lineage: Eukaryota > Metazoa > Chordata > Amphibia > Caudata > Ambystomatidae > Ambystoma > Ambystoma mexicanum. Next base: position 642,501,851 of record NC_090922.1, on the reverse strand, counting down.
TTAGAATTAATGTTGATTCTTTACTTTGCTTTGTTGTTGCATATGTTTTTTTTTTTGTATTTTAAGTGTAATCATTTATTCTTCAGAATCAATGCATGGTTGTAATATATTTTGTGGAAATTATAAATAAAGTGTTTTTTTTTAAAAAGTGACATATTCACAGTACGGTTGTGGTCAAACAGGATGATTAGATTTAATAATCTGCTAACAGGGAGAGGTTGCACCCCGTTAAAGCATGGCAGATCAGACCTTTCACTGACCTGTGCTGAATAGGTTTTCTTTATCCAAAATCATGATTTCCTTCTTGTCTGGGTTATCTTAGTCCAAATAACACTTTGTACAATTTTAAAACAGCGCAAGGAAACAGCAATAGTTAATGTGATTTGCCACCTCTGCTCCAGGAAGAGAAATGAGGAAAGCTGATTTAAGGCAAATGGCAATGAAAATAACAAGCAGGGGTGGAATTAGGTCAGAGAAATGCCAGGACTGGGATCCCCGACAGCCCATACTAATATTATTATTGGTTAGGAACTTTTCAAGAGAGGACACACTTTAAGATCAATATGCATCTTTCGTGAATTAAAATATTTTCAGAAAGAATGAAAAATGCAATGGCCATGAAAGATGATTAGGCAACCCAAGCGCGGACATATATTTTTAATAAATCTAACTTGGAATTTTAACACTGTAATTGCTTTACTAAAAATAAACAGAATACTTGGGAACCTTGCAGAAAGAAATAACCAGCAAAAAATCTATGACAATGATGTTCTTTTGTGCTGTATCCAAACTAGTTTACCAGAAAATGATCGTATGCCTCAATGACCCCTTGAACCTAGACGTTGTCAGCTTGGAATGCCCCCACAATTCTCCAATTTCGCAAATCTCTCAAAACATGGCTCTTTCTACAACTGACCAAGGACATATCAATGGATGGTACACCCCATTTCGGCGTGACCAGTCCGGCGCTGGGATGTTTCGGCGCCAATAAGAAACATTTTCCAAACCATTCTGAGCTCATGTTTTGCATTTGTTAAAAAGCCTCTAGGATGCCATTTTTCAAACTGTATTCTTTGCCCATGTCATGCTGACTACACTGCTGAGTGAGCTCAGAAAATTCTCGTTTTAGCGCGTTCACTGTCATTGGGTACACCATTAAAATGCAAAATTATTAGATGCTGAGTCGGTGCCTGTGTATAGCGCCTACATTTTCAGAGTATATGAAGGGCGTCGAGTGGGTGCAAGTGCTAGCCTAAACCGAAAGCCCAAACATTTGGATGACCATCAACAGGTTAAATGCTTGCCAGTGTTGAGATCACATAATCTAAGCAAAATAGGGAATGCTGGTGCTTTATAAATTGACGTTTTGAAAGCGTAAGTAAGTTCAAGCTACACGGTGTGGCTAAAAAATACTTTCATTTTGAAAAATGCAACAAAAAAAAGTGCTTCAGTTGCCATATGCTTGTCTTTTGAAATATATACGTAGAATGCACTTGTGGCCACAGATGACATTCTTCTTTTGTAAAATCGACAATGTTAGTGGAAAACAACTAAACAACCGTCGGCACCGAGAGACCTGGAAAGGGTGAATGCTGCGCTTTACAAATAATGTGAATATGGAACCTAACAAAACATGTTCCATTTTAAAACTAGTCTTCAGTACAGACGACAGGAGCCACAGATATACATTCTTTGTTGTTTTTTCTGCAGGTTAAATTAGCAAAATAATTAACATAGAGTAGTACAATTCAGTTACAGAATGGGTTGGCCCTCAACGCCATGGTGGAACCTTGGAATCCTAACACCCCATTTCTGCACAGCCAGTTTGGCACTGGCCGATTACGCTGATACTGGTTCAGTGATAAATTGCGCCGAACTGGCCGCGGCAAACTGGCTCCTGCGGCGAACTGGCCACGCCAAATCGGCCCACGCTGACATGTCCTGCTCCGTCCAATGGACGCACACGGATGCTCAGACCTCCTTACAGTACTGCGCTACTGTTAAAAGATGACAGCACAAATGCTGGCCACCCACAGTCTGTACAGCACCCCGCTGCAGTCGAGCTAGGTCCGTGTTCAAACAATAAAAAAATGGTCATCTATTTAGATTTTGTCTAAATTACTTGATTACTTAGAAGCAATTCAAGGATTCCATACACTAGGATTAATGGCTCAGGAGAGAGATTGCTTAAAAGACAATGGGCAGGGAGACGGAGGAGGGAATAAGTACACAGGCAACTAACTGCAGGCAAGGCAAAGGTCAATGTGTCAGCGTAGTAAGCAAGATCATCTTTGGCATTAGGAATATTGCTTGGAATTATAACATACATATTTTTTTTTATAGCCAGAAGTATTATTGTACCTCAGGGTTGGTAATTTCTTCAGAAAGGTGTAGTTCTGTGCCAGTAAACGCAGAGACATATCCAACATTTATTATTGCATGTTCAACTGTTTGGAAAGCTCTTTCCTGAGCCTCTCTGACCATGGACGAAATATCAGAGCTGCAACCCTGGAAATTGGGGGAAAACCAGTAGAGAATTATAATCCTGGATTAACTAAAATCATCAAACTGAATCGTGATATTTGGTCATTTCTATGACAAATAAACCTATGCAACAAAAAAAGGTACGAGGAAACCGTAACAACTTTGAATGTAATATCCAATGTAGGTATATTTTATTCTTGAAGATATGCAATAATTAATAGTTACTCACCGTAATCGCATCGTGAAGTGCCATCAGAAGTGGCTGTTTGGGCTGGAAGGACTGACAGTCTTTACCTCCTGCTACCTGTGTTTTTGAAAGCTGCACACAGGCTCTGTCGGCAAGAGGAAGCTCGATCAACTTTGAAGAGGCGTAACGTGAACTATACACAAGTAATAACGCATCTTATGTTTTGGACTCCTTTTAGAATTGACTTTGAACTTTTAGGACCACGGCTTCCCTGCGGCAGTTACAACTTTCTAAAGTCATTTCAATTCAGTCACACAAGTGTTCGTTTGTATTCCAGTTCCTCCCCTCCCTATCATCAAGCGGCGTACGCCGCACGCCTGAAAGTCCATGTGTCAATATAATAGAGGGGTGTACGCGCATCGCGCGCAATCATCGTGAAGTGCCATCAGAAGTGGCTGTTTGCCGTTTCAGGCGGGCGGTAAGGAGGGGGGACTGTGTAACATTTTGACACAAAAGGATTGCTTAAATTGAGTGGACTTAAAGGCACATGTTAGGAAGGAATGCATACTTCTCAGTGATTTTGGAGACGTACGCTTACTTCATATGTGGAGAAAAAGCATATCCTTGGTTACCTAGAAACTGGGAGGTACTTGTTACTTGGGACTTCTGTTCCTGGGGGTATTCCTTTCAAGAGCATCAGATATAGCCAAATTGTCCAGTCAAGACCGCGGCGAGATGAGGAAGGAGGTTTGATTGCGGAAGACATAGCAAAATCCTTTATAACATTTTGGGGCCAAGAAATAAACTCCTATAATATAAGACAGCTGTCCAGAATATTTGAGAAAACAATAAATGGAACAACGGATATATTATACAATATGACATTAGAGGAAAAAGGAATTAGATTAATGACACTCCAAAATAGGATGGCTCTTGATATAATTCTGGTTGATCATGGGGGAGTTTGTAAAATCGTGGGATCAGCATGTTGCGTATTTGTAAGCGATTCCGCACCTAAGATTTTCGAAGCAATAAGAAAATTGCATGTTTTGAGCTCTGACCTTCACCCCCCCCCCCCCCCGAAGGAAGTTGGGAATTCAACATAAACATCTGGTTCTGGGAAGTATTACGCACATAGGGATGGAAATTAGTTGCAATCCTAGTAGCAGTACTAGGAATATTCATGACTTGTTGTATACACTGCTTACCTATAATTTGTACTGAAATAAGTGAGGAGTGTATGCAGATAGTAACAAAAAAGAGCACCACTAAATCAGATACTCAAATAAATGTTGAAATAAAGACAGTGTCAGAATTCATGTCAATTAATATTGACGACAATGACAAGGAGGAGGAAATCAGAGAATGCAAGATTCGGAATCAGACTCAGAAACATGGTTAGAAGAGGATGCAATGTATGGATGAGGCGTTTGGCATACGGCCAAAGGATGGTTTGTCAGTCCAGAAAAAAGTAGGTACCCCTCTATTATGGAGGCAATGAATGATGTTGGCCGAAGACCAACCGCCTCAAGTATTTGGTATTAGATAAAGGCATCTCTCAGCTTGACTAGAGTGCAGCCATTTTGATGTGATTGAAATCGCCATTTTGTTTTTAACTTTCACCTCTTGCTTTCTGTTGAAACTGCTTTGCTAAAAGATCATTCTGCTCAACTGTTACATTATTATTCATGCATAGAGCAAGGCCTCGAGATAGTTGTTGAAACAATAACGCAGGCAACCCAGACAGAAATTCCCGATCTCCTCCCTCACAAATCCTTGGAAGTAAGTAACAAGGCATTTAATCATCACACAGGTGCCAGCCAGTCTCACTCATGCGGTACAAATGGTAGAAACGAACAGTTAATGGCTTGAATTATGCTCGTCTTTACGGCCCCCCTTCCCTGAGCCCTGTAGAGCTTTGGAGAGCGAGTTGACCCCTAGCACACGAATAGAAACTAGGAGATAGCAAGGCCTGGAATGTGTCTCTCCCCTGCACGCAGCTTGCTTGCGAAAACAGAAGCAATGTGTTCTCTAAAACAAAGAATTATGTCTGCAGGCTCATGAAATTGCAAACTGTTGCTAAAATGAATGTCAGAAGGTGTCATACTCGTCACAATTGTCAATCATCGAATCCAATTCAAAGGAAACACATTATGGGTGGTATTGAATATGTCATTGCTGATTGTGAGGTGCCCATTTTGTATATATGTAAGTGTTGTACAATGCTCGCTCTCTTGCGTCCTTCGGGGTCTGGAGACACATGTCGCGGGGCGTGAGACCCAGTTGGCCAACTGAGACTATTTGCTTGCAATAAACCCCAGTTTTTGGGAATACAACCTCGTGTCTGGCGTATCAGTTCGTGTGTGGCGATTGTGCCTTGTTTCCATACGCGAGGGTCCCCTAGGGGCCCCATCACCTTGCTATATAGGCCTTGGATGTCTGATAACCGGGCCTCGACCCCCCGAAGGTGACACAGCGTCCGACTTGCGGAAGCTCTTGGTCCTATCCAGATAGAATTTCGAGTGTGTCTGACATCCAGACAGTGTAAGACCCTCTGAGCATCGTCCTTCAGGTCGGCAAAAACAAAGGTAAAACTATCTCCTCATTTAGATGAAACGCAGAGACTACCTTAGGTAGGAACGCAGGGTGCGTTCTCAGGACCAACTTATCCTTGTGAAAAGTAGTACAGGGTTTGGATGTCACCAAAGCATGGATCTCTATGACTCTGCGAGCAGAGGTGAGGCCCACCAACAAAGCTGTTTTAATTGATGTCTGCAGACGCCATTGGTTCGCAAGGCTTGTGCGCCCAACACCACATCAAGATCCCACATGGGGTGTGGCTTCTTGATGGGCGGGTAGAGCCTGGTGAGGCCCGCCAGATGGCACTTAACAACCGGGTTGGAGGAGGAGAAGACCTCCTCCTCAGAATTCCTGTAGGCCCCTATGGCTGCCAAGTAAGTGCGAAAGGAGTCTATTTGCACCCCTGAGTGAGCGAGGTGTGCCGAGAAAGAGAGCACATCGTCCAATGTGCAAGTAAGGGGGTCGATCTCCTTAGAGTCCGCCCAATGACAGGACCTGGTCCATTTACTCTTGTACTGGCTCCTTGTGGCCCTGCTCCTAGTGCCCTGAATGATATCCAGGTTAGGCTGGGACAGACTCAGATGTTTTAGTGTGACCTGTTCAGGAACTTCGCTGCGAGGGCTAACTTCTGTGGAGCAGGATGGATGACACTGCCCCACTGCTGCGAGAGGAGGTGAGCTGGACCCAGCGGCAGGTGAATAGGTGGCCTGTCCGAGAGGCTGAGCAGCTCTGCGAACCACGGTCTTGCCAGCCACCATGGAGCTAACAGAATGATGCAGAGGTGACACGATTCTCTTATCTTGCAGATCACCCTGTGGATCAGGGATGTAGGAGGGAATGCATACGCCGTCATGCCATTCCACTGTATCTGGAATGGGTCGCCTAGGGAGCCGGGGCCTTGCCTCTGCCAGGATGCAAACTGCTGGTACTTCCTGTTGGACCAGGAGGCAAAGAGGTCCACCCGAGGATCGCCCCATCTGCTGAAGACCCAGAGCAAGATCTGATTGTTCGATTGCCATTCATAATGGTCCGCTCCCAGTCTGCTGAGCCTGTCCGTTTCCAGGTTGAGCTCGCCCGGGAAGTGGATTGCAGTCAGGTAGATGTTGTTCTCCAGGGTCTATTCCCACATGCTGACCGCTAGGCTGCACAGCAGAGGGGACCTGGTGACACCCTGCTTGTTGACATAATAAATTCTGGTGGAGTTGTCTGTCTGGATGAGTACGACCTTGCCCCCAATGAGCGGAAGGAAGGCCAGGAGAGCTAGCCAGATAGCCTTCAGCTCTAGCCAGTTCATACAGGGACCAGACTGCATGGAATATCGTTGTCCAGTGTAGCCCACCAGCCTTCCAGGGAGGAATCTGTGGTGATGGTGACCTGGGGAAGGGGTGGGTGCCTGCCAGAAGGGCCTGCCAGTCCGCAGGTTGTAGTCCCTGGACCACCAGGTCAGGTTCGGGTGGAGAGAAGGAGGAATGCTGACAAGATCCGCTTGGGAGCCCCACTCCGGATTCCATGATGCTGCGAAGTGCAGCTGTAATCTCCTCATCTTGAGCCTCTTTTGGGGGACGGCCAGTAGGGCCGCGGCCATGTTCCCAGTAAATGCCGATATCACCAGGCCGAGGTCACCTATCAGCTGAAGAAGTGAATTACGGCCCTCTTGATGGCCATGATCTTGTCCTCCGAGGGGGAAAACTCTCTTGGGCTTGTGTCCCCGATGAGGCACAGAAAGGTCAGGCTCCGAGTAGGTTGCAGCAGAGACTTCTTGAGGTTGATGGAAAACCCCAACTTGTGGAGAGTGATCATAAGAGCAGAGGAAGTGTGATGCACCGCCTCTGGAGATCTCGCCCTGAGGAGCCATTCATTTGTCTGGTAAACACCCTGGGGGCTGAGTTGAGGCTGAAGGGTAAGACCTTGTATTGGAAATGGCAGTCCATGATCCTGAACCGCAGAAAGAATCAGTGAGGCTTCCAAATAGGGACGTGTAGATAAGCGTCCTTCAGATCCAGGGAGCACATCCAGTCTCCCCTGCACAGTGTCTCCGCTATGAGTGCTGGCTTAACCATCAAGTTTTGAAGAGGGAGGGAGAGGTTGACGGTGCAGAGGTCCAACACAACTCTCAGGCCAGCCTGGTTCTTTTGTATGGTGAAAATCTTGGAGTAGAAGTCCAAGCCTTGCTGGGAGGCTGGGACTTCTTCCACTGCCTGGCTCTCGACGAGCGATCGTATTTCCACCAACAGAGTTGCTGACCCAATCTGAGGGAGTTGAGGGAAGGAGAGGGATAAATCGGCAGGTGGTACCCCATGGACACTACAGATAGGATCCAGCGAAATTCTGATAACAAAACTGTGCGTGAAGGGCAAGCCTGCCCCCCATCGGAGAACCGTGGAGCCAAAGGGGCGTGTCATACCTTCTTTCCCTCTGAGGCTGTTGCGGTGGAGGGGACTTGTTTGTGCCGGTGCCGACTCAGAAAACGGTCAGGCTGTCTATACCTCTGTCCTTGGAAGCCCCGGAACCCACCAAACGCCCGCCCCTTATCGGAGCGTTGATGCAACTGGTGTACACCTTGGCCGTGGCCTTTGTAAGGATAAAGACTTTGCAGTTTGAGAACTGTTTCTTTTTATCTAGTTACTCACCAGTGGTGGAGTGAAAGAGGTCACTACCCTCGAATGGAAGGTCCAATATGCGTTCCTGGACGCCTGGGTTGAATTTGGTGGCTCTTAGCCAGGCAGTCCTTCTCATGTCCGTGGCGTTGCATATGGCCCAGCCAGAGGTGTCAATGTGGGCCACAGTGGACTCCATGATGTCTTGTGCCACCAATGTAGCCTCTGCCAGTGCTGCAGCGATCACCGAAGAGTGCGATTGAGAGTGTGCCGATAGCAAGAGTGGATTCCCCTCCATTTGCCTATACTTGGCATTGAGGTGCTGACTGACAGGCTGGGACGAGCGAGGCTTAAGCCACCCCTTTTTGGCCAAGGCGACAACGTCCTTCTGCATCGGGATCCCCATTCTAGCCATGGGGCGTAGAGTGAGCACCTCGGCCAGGACCCCCGCCTCCGGTTGTTTGAGGAAGCCCCAAGTACTCCGCCAAGTACTCCGCCAAAGCAGTTTGTGGAAGGCCTTGGCTAACAGTGGGGGAGGGGTACTCATGGAGGCCCGCTCACCTGATATTTCCTCTCGTTGCGGCACTGGAGGCGGGATGGGATAGGGGGAAGGAATTAGCTGACGCTCTGTCATCTCATCGGGAAACACAGGATTCACTTTCCAAATTCGAGGTGAGTCAGAAAGATAGGAGGATTCACAGGGAGGGAGATAAGGCATGGCGACTATTGGCCTGGTTGATCTGGTGGGTACAACCTCGACACACCAGGGGAATTGATTTCCACTCAGGCGGGGATAAATGAAGCCTTCAAACATTTCTATCAAGCCCTTTACATGAGTGAAGGGATGTACTTTTAGATATGGCACAGTTACCAATCCTGGCGAGCAATGTCCGGGACAAACTAGATGAGCCCTTTGAGGAAACAAATACGGGAGGTGTTGCAGTTGATGGGGAGAGGCAAAACTCCGGGAGGTGACGGGTTCCCGGTGGAATTCTAATGCAGATTTGAGGAATTACTGGTCCCTCAACTTAAGAAGATCTATGATGAGGCCTTTGAGATAGGGATTCTTCCGGACTCCATGCGTGAAGCAGTGATAATGGTCCTATTAAAGGAGCGAAAAGACCCACTTCAGTGCGCATCCCATCGCCTGATCTTGTCGTTAAATGTTGACGTGAAAATTCTGGGTAAGGTATTGGCTACCCGATTATGTGGTGTGGCTCCATAACTGGTACACCCAGATAAGTGTTGATTCATAGGGGGACGAAACACGACAATGAATCTCCACCGCCTGCACAATGTGATGGACCAGGTCGGGGATTCTCGGGTAGATATGGCATTGGCTTCATTCAATGCCATGAAGGCCTTTGACTCCAAGGAATGGGAGTGGTTGTTTTGGGTGTTGGGAGTTTATGGGCTTGGGAACAATATATGCCGGTGGCTGCATCTCCTATACAATAAACCGATGGCTAGAGTGAAGACGAATGATTGGGTGTCACAACAATGGATGTTAAGAATAGGGACGCGGCAAGGTTGCCTGGTCTCTCTGATATTGTTCTCAATGATACTAGAACGTTACCAAGGTTTCTCAGGGCAGAGATGGGGGGGGATGTAGGTATCCTGGTGAGAGGGGTACGATATGTGGTCTCTTTATAAGCTGATCATTTACTGCTATACGTAGGGAACCCGTTAGACAATTTACCAATTCTATTAGAGATACTGAGCAACTTCCGAAAATGATCTGGCTTCCGCATTAATGGAGAAAATTCAGTACTGTTCCCACTGGGGGGCCTATGTAACCGAGATCTTAGGATCCTCCCGAATTGGGGTGGAAAGGGGAGTCATTCCGGTACTTGGGCATCCAAGTCTTCCATAACATCGAATTAATATGTATACAATACCGGGAGTGCACTGTCACGAATCTGGGACTCAATTCAGTTCTGGAAGAATTTACTGCTGTCATTGATGGGCAGAGTGGCATTGTGCCAAATGGTCATCCTCCCGAGACACCTTTACTATTTTACCAATATCCCACACACCTTCAAGAAAATCCTCTTTAAGATGCTAGACGCAAAGAACAGAGAACTGCTGTGGAATTCGGGGAGAAGGTTTTCGCTTGCAACGCTGCGACATCCACGCCAAGAAGGGGGCCTTAATCTACCGAATTCCAAGTGGTACTTTATGGCAGCACAACTCCAAGCCCTACCGATCCATCGGAGCGGAGTGGAGTTGCTGTGGTCAACCATTAGGGTGAAGGAGACGACAGTGGTGTTCTGGGTAGTGCGGGAGATCTGGAAGAAGCTGTTGAGGAGCAGGCAGATGTTGGGGCTCTATAGCGCAGATTTACCGTGGAGCGCGGATCCAGGGCTTTGGTCGGTGGTACAAAGAATGGTGTTCTTGGGATTGATGAAGAGGTGTCTCAGTGGGTGCTATGTTCGAGGGGGGGGTGCCGTTTGAGGAATGGAGGCAACAATATGGAATCTCTAGAGGACAATTCTTAGCCTATGGGTCAATGGTTAAACGCTTAGCAAAAATAGGGGTGGACATCCCGGAGGAGCCCACCACAAACACAGGAACTGGCGGTCAAGGGCAAGTGGGGAAAGGATGCAGGGGAACAGATCTCTGAGGCAGACTGGGGGGGGTGAGGGGTGAATGTGGGAACACATCCAAAAGGTTTCAAGAGATGCTAGGTTTCAACTGACACAGTTCAACGTTCTGCATAGGGTGCATGTAACCCCCGTGAAATTACATGCAATGAACAATACCCTGAGCGCAGATTGCCCAAGATGTGCGGTTGTGCCGGCAGGGTTCTGGCACATGATGTGGGAGTGCTTGGTGATGGCAAGTTTTTGGCAATCAGTGGTGTCAAAGGTCAATGAACTATTGGGTTCCAGTTTTAAATGCACCCCGAAAGTGTGTATGTAAGGCTACTGCCTAGTGGGAAACAGCATAAAGTGCGGAGGCAATTGGTCCAATTCATGCTATTAGCCAAAAGGAGAGTGGCCATAGTATGGAAGAAACCTCAGGGCCAGTCTCTACAGCAACGGCTGGGAGATGTCCGCAGGTGGTGAATGGTGGAATTGGATGTCCTGCAACGTACCTGGGACCCAATGTTGGAAGAGGTGGTGGGGTGGTGGATTGAAGCCAGTTGTTAAATGAACTACAATCTTCGGCAGATTTTAAACCACCCTGAGCCAGAGAGACGCCATGCAACAGAGAAAGGGACATAGAACTGAGTGAATGCAAGAAGCGGGAAAAGAATGAAATCAGTATACGGGATGTGCTTTGTCATGTTTAGGAGGGGCATGGGGTGGGGGGGTGGCGGGGGACTTTGTTAAAAGAGCATGGAACATAATTTTTAAAAATCAATCATACATACACTGTGAATTTGTGTATGTGTATGAGAAAAAAAAAACATAAATGAGTTGAATAAAAAAGATGTTTAAAAAATAAATAAAAGACTCTTGAAACAACGCTTCCAGTTGTCCTGAAAGAGAACCAGCCGGCCCCCTACAGGCGAGTTGTGTTCCCTGACCGCTACGTCATTGCTTTTTGGCATATCCGGACACGGGGGAGCAGAAAACAACATTGCAATGTCCTCTACCGTTTCCTCCTGTGGTCGCTGGGGGGATCTGTCTGGCCTCTGCACACTGCGGTTCCGAAACCCCCTGGAGACGCTGAAGTCGGTCCTGCCCTGGGACTGAGGGAAGGACTTCTGGCCTGGTTTAGTTAGGATGGCCAAGAACTTAGTGGTCTATTTAGAGGTCTTCCTTCTCGTCAGCTCGTCATCAGTGGAAGGATGAAAAAGATCCGACGCCTCAAAGGGACGATCCAGAATCCTCACCTGCACAGAGGAGAATTTAGTGGCATGCATCCACGATATCCGCCTCATCTCGACCCCCAGGCACAGCCCTCCGCTGGTTGTGCCGATGTGGGAGACTGAAGACTCCATGAGGTCCTGCACAACTGACTGGGCATCTGCCAGGCCGGCCTTCAAGGAGGCCTGGCTCTCCAGAGGGAGGTCAGACAGGAACTCCCCGATCAGGCGCCACAGATTCTGGTTTGCCGCGGCTCGGAAGGTGGTGACCTGCCACAGATGCAGACCGGAAATGAGTTAGCAACGCTGGCCAAAAGACTCAAGGGACTTGCACTCTTTGGAAAGTCAACTGGATGAGGCCCCTGCTGAGGAAGACCGAGACGATGGTTTTGAATATAAGGAAGCCGCCGCCACCACCACTGAAGAGTGTGGCTAGGGGTGTGAAGCCAGGACCACCGGTTCCCCCATACAAAAGCCTGAACCTGCCGCCCAACTTCTTGTTCATCTGGGTGTTGGCCCTGCGATTTTCCAAGAACTTTCTCGCCACCTGCTGGAAATCCTTTTGGAGGGGAATGCCTGAACGACTCGTGGTCCGCCAGGTCAGAACCTCCGCCAACACCCCCGACTCCTGTGGAACCTGGTCTGGCTGGGGATCCCCTCCCCCCGCCCAAGAACTCTGCAAGGCCCTGAAGACGGTCATGAAATGCCTTTGCTGACGCCGAAGGCTCTTCGTCTTGGGCATCGTTGTCGCCCCGTCATCGTCCCGCCCATCATTGCCCCCCTTTTCCAGACGAAGGGGAGTCCGGGTCCTGGTATATAGAGGCCAGAGGGAACCACCCTTATCTGGAACCAAAGATAGCTAGCTGTGGATTCATAGGAGACTGCAGTGGTACGGGAAGAGGAGGAGGGCATTGACGTACCGACTGGGCCGGTACCGGAGGAGGAACGGGCTGCAGCACTGGCAACGCCAGAGGAAGGCCCAGAGGCGGCGGCCTAGGAGGCATGATCTGTGGGATCACCTCCTTGATGATACACTTCAGTAGCCCCGTTATCTGTCGGGGAGCACATGAGGAGGAGGAAGCGCTCAAAGAAGCGATCCTCGTATGCCGCCGGATCGCGAGCGGCACGGCCCTCCACTGCGCTGAGCCTTCTTTACTGATCAAAGCATCTAGGCGCCTGGGGTGTGTAGTCATAAGGCTGAGAGGGGTAAATGTAACCCCACGGAGACCATCCGCCTGTACTATAGGGTCCACCGCCGCTTCCCGAGGAAGGGGACTGGAACCTTCATGCAGGGCCCATTCCGTGTGCGAAGGACCCGGGAGAGGTCCCGAATATAAATCCAAGATGGCCGCTGGCCTTGCATGATCTGCTGCATGCTTATCCGTCATCTTTGGGCCTTGCACCACACCCTGGGAGGGAGGGTGCAAAGGCCTCATGCCACGTGCTGGCTCAGACATGGAAGGGTACTCCTTGGCCCTCGAACCTGAAGCAAAAGCGTCAACCTCCAGTAGGCTCAGAGCCCTCATCCCGCTGGCCGGTAATCGAATTGCCTGGCAGAACTACCTCGGAGGGGGCTCCGGTAGGATGGGCGCCCTCAGCTATGGAGCCGTTAGTGGTTTTGGATCGTGCTTCGAACTGACTCTTGGAGGTAGAAAACGACTATCATTTGCCCGCTGGGGCAAAAGAGGAGGACAAACTGGATCATCCCTCTGTGGTCAGCCAGAAGAGCCCCATAGCTTAGAAGCCGGTACCCTTGCCGTCTTCATGTCTGTGGACAGAATGCCCGGAAGAGTGCCTCGGCTTGGGAGAAGGGAGCCTGAACAGCCTTGTGTCTGCCAGAACCAGAATCCAAGGTCCCCTTCCCAGTGGAAACCCTGGGGAGGAGTGCCAGTGCTGAGGAGCCTTGCTAAAAAGAATGGAAGATCTCCCTTCAGCGGGAAAGACTATTTTTCAAGGCCCGGTGACCTAGAGTGCTGCAAGCCACGCAAGCGTCCCAAAGGTGGTCGGGCCCCAGGCACTCAAGACAGCACATGGGGGTCTAAGACTGGGAACGAGCGATCGCAGCATGTATCTCATGAAGCCTCCTGCAGCTGACATGCGCCGGTGGAGGCAGGGCACCAAAGGGAGGTGATGAAGATTAAAAAACAAAGAACGGGGAGCATGTGGAAAGCTGAAAAAGTCTCCTTGCCTAGCTGCCAAGTCCGACACTTTATGTGGAAAAAGGAACTGGGGTGAGGCACCTGCACGCTGCACTACATTTAAAGGGGAAGCTCCATTTTTCGCTGCCAAAGGTTCCGGTACCGTCCCCATGTTGGGGGGACACACACAAGGATGGAGGAAAGGGGACGGGAAGTACGAGTAAGAAAGTGATGAGAAGTGTTTAAGGGGCCTGCAGCGTCTGATGGGCCGATGGGAGTGGGTGTTTGTCTCTATAGAACCTATTGAGGTTGGGAGGTTACACTGTGGCCTCACAAGTGCTTATTACATGGAAGCAGCACAGCCCCCCTCTTTAAAATATTATTCTTGGTATAGTTGAGGCAGTCACTGGTGCCTGCAGGGCCGCCCTTGGACTGCTTCTAACAGTGGGGCTCTGGGCCACTGCACAGACTGCCCATGCCACGGGCCGGTTATGCCCACGCCGGTCGGTACGCTCCTGGGTACCCAATGGCTATGGGTAGACCCATCAGTGTACTGAAGTGTTGCCGACCTGTGGCATGCCGTTTCGGTGAAGCGCCTGCTCTGCGGTGATATCCCCTGCACAGTAGACCTCCCTTCAGTTCTCCGGCCAGCTCCGTGCTCACTCGCCTGCGCAATAGCTTTACCTCTACACAACCGTGTTCCTGCAGCTTCTGCGTATAAACATTTGTGTACAGACGCGTTATAAATGCCATATCATATCAAATATGTGTTGCTGCCGGTCCTCCGTCGGCTCTTTTCTGCTGGTTGCAACGTCCCTGCCAGCCTCGCCCCACAGCGTTCAGGTGGGACTGGCTCTACGCTACTCTAGGCAGGTTCAGCTTTAAGAAAGAGTACATCAGCTGGGTAAAACTGATATATAACAACCCAGTGTCCAGAGTCAAAACTGGAAAATACATTTCAGGGGCTTGAGAGCTAGAAAAAGGCACCAGGCAATGCTGCCCACTGTCCCTGTTACTTTACATTTTAGCAATGGAACCGATTGCTGAATAATTCAGGGCAGAATATATTATGGCAGGCATCGCTATTGATGGAACTCGGCATCTGATGTCAATGTATGCAGATGATAGACGGTTATACATTAAAAATCCAGAGGACAACTTGTAATTGATTCTTGATGCCTTGGCACACTTGGCAAAGATCTCAGGTATCACTCTCAGTGTAGACAAATCTTCCCTGTTCCCACTGGCAGGCTTTGTTAAAAGAGAGCCAAACAAGCAACCAATCCTGGCTTTGAAGTGGAGCGCATACACGTTCAGGTACCTGGGGGTTTAAATTTATCACGACCCAAAGCTTGAACCCCGCCATAATACAATGAAAGCCCTAGAGGGGGTTCAGAATTCAATAAGGTTCTGGAACAAACTGCCCCTCTCATTAATGGGTAGGGCAGCGCTATTAAAATGGTGGTGCTCCATAGATTCATTCACCACTTTGTGAATGTGCCGTTCAATATACCCAAGGCCTTCTTTACAGCCCTAGACACTCTATGCAGGGGACTCCTGTGGCAGAATGGTAGAAGAAGGATAGCACTGGCTTCCCTGTGTAAGCCTTATGAAGAAGGGGGTATTTGGATCTCACACTGAGTTATATTATGTGGCAGGACAACTACAGTTTGTAGTGGATTGGCTAGCGGATGAGCCTTCTGCAGACACAAAACTACTACAACCAGCCGTGCCATGCTTCTTCTTAAAGGAAATAGTATGGAACAAACGACCCTGTGACTGCCAGCGTTCACATCTGGTGAGGCTAGGTATACAGTTGTGGGACAGGGCTCATAAGTTAAAAGGGCTAAAAGATCCGTTTTCCGTACAGATTCCTTTGGTATCGGAAGTCCAAGCTGGTTCTGAAGTATACCTTGGAATATGCTCGATTTCGGAGAGTGAGGGTGGCGTAGCCATGATAGGAGACCTGCTCGACAACGCCTCCTTTGTGTCTTTTCAGGAGCTGGTAGAAAACACAGGCTTGCATCAGGGACAATACTTACTATACTGTACCATCAAGAATGAGATTACGCGCTGATGGCCTGTATATGGAGAGATACTAGAAAAACAGTTACCGACATAGTATACAATATATTGGAAGGGGGGCCATGCTATCTCTAGGATATATGAATTACTGTTGACAGGAGAACCCCCACCCCACCGAATTGGCGGCTAAGCGCAAATGGGAGTATGACCTCGGGGCCCCATTCCTAGATGCACACTTGTCTGAGATACTGCGCTACCATACAAAAGTGTCCAGAAATGCTAGACTTTAACTGATACAATTATTTGTGACACACAGAGCCTACATGACACCCTTGAGAATCTCAAAATTCCCGGGTGCAACAACACAAGACTGCCCTCGGTGTAGGGCCACTGAGGCGGGTATGCTACACATGTTTTGGGCATGCCCCAACATTAAGGAATACTGGGCAGAGGAGGAAGCGACAATGAGCAAAGGAGGGCTCCAGATGAACGTACTGTCCCCAGCTGCTTGCCTATTAGGACGGTTTATACGCCCCAAATATGCACGACATACACAAAATGAAAGATTGAGCGTACATATTGGCAAAACGCAGACTAGCTATGGCATGGAAATCCCCCAGGGGCCCCAGCATAGAAGACTGGTGACGGAACCTGAAAAGGTGGGTTCTAGCTGAAACTGTGGCTTGAAGACGAGCGGTACAACTGTGTCGGTCAGACGCCAACGAAGATATACTACCTTGGAATGCCCTGACACAGACTGTTTGCTCAAGCGAATGTGGAGTCAGATAGGGCAGATACGCCTCTGAATACCATTTGGGAACCAACCCCAAGAAGTAGACACTAATCCTTGATTGGTACTAGTCTCTTCAGGCAGAGTATGGGGGTGGGAATGTGGGTGGGCACAGCCAGTGGGTTGGGTGTTAAGGGTGTTCATGTGTTTGGCTTTGTTGCAATAATCAATGATGTGATACATACTGTTTTCTATTGCTGTATGTGTACGATTAAACCAATAAAGTCTGGAGAAAAAAAAATAGTAACAGTGCACACCTTTTTTTCAATTTCAAGTAAAACTTTTGTAAAGTAATGGTAAAAATGACTCAGATTTAAAGTGCAAGGGATAACAAAAATGGGTCCAGGCAAATGGACCAAACAGACAGACAGCATTTTTATGCTCTTGTGATGTTGGTCTTTTTGGCTTCATTTTTGTATTTGCAATAATAAACTGTATACTGTTGTGGATATGTTACACCATGGGCTGTTGTCTTTTTGGGTGGGTCCGTGAATGTGCCTCCCGCCTCACGTACTTAGAACGATTTTTGCTGATGCACACAGTGATAGGTGTACTCAAATGTTACATAGTAATCATACATACTGGTTACGTCCAGGTGATTTTGTGTTTTATAGATGGGCAGTTCCCACTCGTGGCAGGAACGTAGCTCCCAATGGTGTTCTTATAGCCTGCCAGGTGAAAAGGGACAAGGAAGATGTCCTGAAGAATGGTCCAGAGCCGCAGGGACTGGGCTTCCAGGGAGAGAGTGTGGGAGCGCTTCCAGCCCTGCTTCCATATTTAGAACATGGTGGTGATATTGTCCGTGAACCTCTGCACCACTTTCCCTCACAGCTGAGGTAGGAATGACTTGACAGCCTAGAAGACTGCCAGGAGCACCAGGATGTTGATGGAGGTCCATCTCCTCAGGGAGCCAGAAGCCTCTGGCGTGACATTATCCTATCCTGTGTGGTCCCCCCAACCCTCCAGGGAGGCATCTGTGGTGACCGTGACATGGTACAGCGGGGTTTGAAAGGAAGTTCCCTGAATGAGATGAGGGCATCTTCCCCACCATTGCAGCACTTGTCAGAACGATTGGGTGAGGGTGATCTTGTCTGTCCTAGAGCCTGTGAGCTGCAACCACCTGGCATCTAACTCCTGAAGAAGCACCATATGGAACCTGCAAAAGGCAACGAGATAGATGCAGGAAGACATCATGCCCAACAGCAACTTGATTGAGCGTACTGTTGCGACGGGTAATGCCGACAGCCGCTGAGCCGTCCCCAGGATGGCCTTCTCTCTCTGAGGCCCCCTCTGAGGGGGTTGCTAGGCATACAACCGTGTTGAGGCAGGCACCCAAGTACAGAGCTTTCTGCGATAGCACCACGCCGGACATTGGATAATTGGTGGATAATCCTAGAGTCAGCAGGTCAAATGGCCTCCATTGTGCGTTAGTCCTCCAGGCCGCACGACCGGAAGCTGAATCAGTTGTCCAGATAAGGGTATACGTGGATGCCCTTGCGGCATAGATGAGCTGCTACCGTGGCCAAACACTTTGTGAACACTCTTGGAACCGATTTTAGGACAAAGGGCCAAGCCCTGAACTGGTGGTGCGAGCCATTGACCAGAAAACGCAGAAACATCTGATATTTCTGATGAATGGGGATGTGAAAGTATGCGTCGTCTAGGTCCGGAGTTGCCAGAAAATCCCTTTCCTCCAGCTGGTCGATCACGTGCTGCAACCCGACCATCCTGAACTTCTGGGACTAAGCACTTGTTGGGGTGCCTTAAGTCTAAGATTGGTCGCCACCATCCTGACTTCTTTTGAACTAGAAAACATCTGGAGTACACTCTGGAGCCCCAGAGGACAGGCTCCATTGCCCCTTTCTTTAACATGGCTTGAACCTTCCGAAACAGTTGGGCAATGTGCAGTTCTTGACGCGCCACAGGAGGAATGCAAGGGCACCTGTGTTGAAACTCCTAGGCATGCCCTTGCTGAACAAGGTCCAGCACCCATTTGTCTGTGGTGATGTTTTTCCACTGTTTGATAAAATTCGGAAGCTGTTTTACCATTTCCACGGCCTTTACAGGCTCGCTTGGGTGTCTGCATCCTGGCCTGTGGGCGGCGACAACGCTGGTCCATGCTGCCATAGGCCTAGGAGCTGCCCCTGTAGGCTTCCTGGGTGGTGGAGTGGGAGGGCCGACGGTGGGGGGTGGTGTACCACTTGAAGGAACTGGGTAGCCCCCTCCAACCCTGAGGAACAAAAGGATGACCTCTTCTGCTGTAAGGTCCTACAGAGCGCAGAGTCTCCGTATCAGTTTTATAGCTTGGAGCATATACTATATATCTACCTTCCCAAACAATCTGTCTCCATCAAAAGGCATGTCCACCACCTTGGACCTGACGTCTGCTCGGAGGTTAGTGGCCTTCAGTCAACCCTGGCGTCAAAGACCACACCATTGCCCATCCGGCAGAACCCAGATTCTGCTATGTCCAACGCCACTGTGATGCTGTGATCGGAAGCCACCTTGAACTCCTGGACCAGGGCCAGGCCTTCAGCCTTCTTGTCATCCGGCAGGAAATCCAATATCGGCCCGAGCTTGTACCAAATCTCCCTGTCGTAACATGACAGGATGGCTAGCGTATTGGCGGTCTTGCCGGTGGAAGACACAGTGTTGTTGATGCAGTGACCAACCACATCTAGTTTCTTGCCTTTCTGATCTGGGGGCATCATGGAAGAGGACAAAGGATTGGACAAGCACTTCCCGACGGTGGCCGACATCACTGAGTCAGTATGGGTTGCAACCTCAGGCACCTGGGTGCTGAGTCCGGGACCCTGTACTTCTCCACGGAGTCCCTCTCGGAAGGTGTGGTGCTTGGCGTCTTCATAAGGGCCAATCCTTCCTTCCAGACGTCGTCCAATAAAGGGACCGACATAACAGCATTTCTCTGAGATGAACTGCGTTGAAAGAGAAAACCCTCCTCCTCCTCTGGCAACAAACCGAAAAGTTTGGACACCCATGTGATCATGGTGTGGAAGGAGCCAATTTCATCTGGTGGCAAAGCCCTATCGGGCTGGTCGGCACCCAGTGGCTCTCCATCAGCAGGTACATAATCATCAAACTCGCCTGTATAAGTTGCCGAGGTGTCCGAGTCCTTGCTAATTTCAAGGCCCTAGGGGGCATCGTCAGCTGGCACTGGAGCCTGGGAGGATTTAGACTGGGGAGACTCTTGGTAGGAGGCCTGGGAGGACTGCGGGCCAGCTCAGGAGACAGAAGAAGGCAGCCTCTTCTGAATTTCAAAGAGTGCAGGGCGGTGAGAATGTCCAGCGACACGTCCTTGGGTGCTGGCATGGGTGCGAACAGAGCCAGCGGGAATGCATCACGGCCAAAACCTCTCGGTAGAACAAAAGGCACGTATGGATGGATCTGGGCATGGAGAGCCCTCTTGGGACATGGACCCCTGGCCCTCCTCATGGTCTGAGTAAAAATTCTCAGGCAGCTGTTTATTCTCCCAACTACTGTAGATTTGGGGAGATTTCCTTGGGGAGCCCACTGGAGCTGGTGGAGACATCCTCACTGGTCTCAGCAGAGAATCAGATGGAGGTAGCAACTCCCTCACCCTACCAGAGTCCTTCAGGAAGGAGGCGATTATTGAAATTTGCAAAATTGGAGCAGTTGCCAACGAACTCGTGGTCGGTACACAGGACAGGGACAGTGGAGACAAAACCACCCTTTGTGTTTTCGTTGTTGTCGTTACTGTAGAAATTATGGTCGCCGCTGACCTTGTTGTTGACGAAGTGGTGGTAGATGTTATTGATGGGGTCGATGAGGTGGTCGCAGAAGTGGTGGTCGAAGGAGCCGTCGATGAGATGGAGGTCTTTGCCGACACAGTGGTTGTCCACGAAGCTGTGGCCCTGGTAGACTAGGGCGTTGTTGAAGGGGTCTTTGCGAGCGAAGCTGACGAAGATGAGGGAGCTGCTGATGAGCCACCCAAAGGTGTCTCCTTTGAAGACTCATCCTTGGAAGGGGTCAGGGACTTCCTTGCAGAAGGTACCCCACTAGCTGGTAGGCTTACAGGAGTCAGATGGGGAGCAAGCTCTTCCCAAACCAGATCCTTCAGCAGCTGCGACCTACATGGGAGCAGATAAGTGATCTTTTGCCTTCTTTTGGATCCCTTCAGAAGGAGCATCCTCAAAGGACCTCAACCTTTTCTTCTCAGAGGTACCATGCTCATGGGACCTGCCAGTCCTTGACAAGGCATGTCTATGCCCGGAGGCCACATCAGAGGTCTTCTCCTCCTTGAGCCAAACCACCAACCTGCAATAGCGGTCTCTTGGTCTTCGGCGGGAAACCACAGCAGATTTCGCATCCGTCTTCATCGTGGTCAGAATGCAGACGATACAGGAACTTGAGGTGCCGATCCTCGACAATCTTCAGGCCACAGGATACACAAGCCCTGAAGTGATTACTCTAGCCGATTTCGGACTTCGTCGAGGTGCGATCTAGGACCAAACCTAGACCCGCTGAAGCTTGTGGAGAGAATATTCAACGATGGAACTCTTCGGCGACAACGGATCCCCGCTGCCGGTAGTCAACAGGCCTGGTTGACGAGGAAAGGATTTGAGAAAAACATATCGAAGCTATCGAAATTTTGCCAAAAAGTTGAAATTCGAGGCAAAAAACTAGAGGACTACCAACACGGAATGTGCAGTAAAAATCAGATGGCCATCAGGGGTGGAGCTTAGGAGGACAATTGTCATTGGATGGGGCAGTATGACCCAAAGGATAGCGATTGGTTATAGAAGAGAAATGCAGTTTTCAGTCTAAAGCAAAACTGCTTTATTTTTATTGAGGATTCCCGACCTGACGACAGGGAATATTCATGAGCATATGAATCCATGCAAGACCCCATGCTGGAGAAAAAGTCAAGGCAGGCTCAAAAACAAATGCAAAAAGTTTAGGGGTTCATATATCTATGGAAGGAAAGCTGCTAAAAGAGAATTCTTACCTAACAGTTACCCTATCAAACAAACTGCAAACAGTCTGGCTTTTTACCCAATTGTTCACAGAAAGTGTGCTGTATAATGGTATGCTGGGTCATCCACATTTTGATGCATAATATTTACGGCTCTCCAGTTAAAAAAATCACTAGCCGCCACTGCCGAGGTATGTGACTGGATTCATGGATTTAATTATATTAGTTGTTTGTTCAATGGTGATTGGGGCAAAAAAGATTTTCGCACTGTCAATCTCGCTTATTTGATTTTTCATTGTGCTATGGTTAGAATCTGAGGGCCTATTGGCTAATTTAGTTGCTATGTTTGGATGTTCCCTTTTTTCATTTGGAAAGTAGAAGCAAGTGAATTACACCATTCATGGATTGGACAAACAGAGTATGCAGGCCTTTGGGAAACTGAATTGGTGTACAACTTGGGAGAGTTTTTTTTTTAAACTGACTCTACATTTTCAATGTGCCTTTTGAAAAAGGTTTGTTAAGCTTTAACAATAGCTTGTTTGACCGTCATACACAATGTTTTTGGTGCAGAGTTGGTGTTGGGTAAGGAATCTTTTCTATGTTGTCTTTCTAGAGCCATGATATTTGTTCTGAGGTCTCAAAGAGTTGATGAACCATTTGTTCTGTCTAGCACTTACTTTGATGGCCTCGACATATTGGTGACTATATCAATGATGGTGATAATGTTTATGTGATATGAGTTAAACAATGAGGTCAGATTAATGGGTTCAGGGCACTGTTGCAAAGGAATGAGCAAATTATCACTATTTGATAGTCATGGGTGTCTACATGAGATTACTTTGATATGTTTCCTGGTGGGTGGATTCGGTGGGGTGAGGTCAAAGCAAATGAGAGTGATCAGTCCATTGTTGTAAGTGGGATGTAACATTTGCTACATTGATATGCAGCACCCAGTCTATTATTTGACCTGTTAAACAAGTTGGAGGGTAAATTGCTTGCTCAAACTCTAGGGCCGACAGCATATTTTAATTTGTCGTCATTTTATTGTTCATTCATAACGCGCTTCATACCAGCAAGTGGTTTCTAAGCGCAGGATCAGGATTTTGAACCTGTGTTGCGCCACAGTGTCTTGCTTGCAAGATGAACGCGTTGCCCCTGAGCTATCCTTCCTCCGTTATATGCCCTAACTGTGATGTCCTCAAATCCATTTGATCTTTGAAGCCTAGGGTAAGATCCCCCAGAATTAAGAATTGGCCCGACAGATGCAAACGCAGCAATAGAACCTACAACAGTTTAGATGGAAAGTCAATTTTTAATGCTGGAAGGCTGGTAGATGATCCTATTGTAAGGGGTCATGCATTGAAGGAGGTCTTTGAGGAAGTGGGTAAACTGCCTGGTTATCGGATCAATTGGGATAAAATGGTGATATTTCCAGTGAGGGCTTCGCATGAATGTGAAAATCTGCTGGGGTGGCATTGTAAATGGGAATATTCTAGTGTGAAATATTTGGGTATCTATATTACTCAGGATTTTAGAAAGTTAGTAAATTATAATGTGGATAAAATCATTGAGGTTCTTAGGCAGGATATTATGAGATGGGGACGTGTCAATCTAACTCTTTGGGGTAAAATTAATGCTATTAAAAGGATTTTGCTGCCAAAGGTTTTGTATGTTGTTCAATCTCTGCCTATGCATTTTACAAAGGGAGCGTTTGTACGTATAGACTGTTTCAGGATTTTTTGTGGGGATTTGAGAAAAGGGCCAAGATTCCCCGGTATATTATGGTCCAGAAAGTTAAAGATGGGGGTTTTGGGTACCCAGTGTTAAAAAATTATGGTAGTGGTTTTTTGTTAAAGAAAGTGTCTGATTACTATGGTGAAGTTCTGAACCAGGTGCCGTGGTGGGTACAAATTGAGTTTCAGAGGTTTTTGCCATATGATATTAAATGTTTGTTTTCTTTTGGAAAGTTACCTAAGAAGGTGGGCTGTTTGAAGTCGGTTTTGGCTACTAAAGAAGCATTGTCGTCGTGGATAGTGGGAACTGGACAAGGCCTATATCTTTATGAAGAGGCTTCCATTTGGCATAATCCTGATCTGCAGTTTAATAACAAGGTACTGAATTGGAAAAGTTAGGTTCAGAGGGGTGTTTTGACTATTGGTGATGTGTGGAGTGCTGTGGGGGTAGTACATTTTGCGAGTTTGGTTGAGAAATTTGGGTTAAGGAACAGGGAATTAAGAAGGTATGATATTTTGGTGACTCTACTATCGGAACGGAGAGACATGTTGGGCGCTCCATTTTTGAAGAAGCCACAGAATTTTTGGAAATTTGACTACTTTTATGCAGATTATGCAACCTGATGGGCAATGGTTAGATTCGTGGGATAAATTGAGGTTGTCATGGACAGTGGAGTTGGGCAGAGAACTTACGCTGACACAATGGGAAAAGATTTGGAGTGCCGACGACTGCCAAAGTGGATTTGCAATTGCGCTATTTATATCAAAGGATATTGGGCAGAATATATTGGACCCCAGTACGTATGTGTAAATTGGGATTAGTTAGTGATGATCGGTGTTGGGGTTGTGGGAAAGAACAAGGTACTCTGGTACATATGTTATGGTATTATGAAAGAGTGGTGAATTTTTGGAGGGAGGTTAATGATGGGGTCGATCAAATTTGGGACATTGTTTAGCCACGCAATCCCTTAGCGGTTATCTTACTATTGTATAGTGGTGGACGGAATGTGAGTTGGGTGATATCGTGTGGGGTAATCAAAGTTTTATTGGTGCCGGCTAAACAGGTGTTGAAGGTCTGGAAGACACAGAAGAAGCCGATGGTTAAGGAATGGATTTTGGATGTTAGAATTTTATCCAGATTTGAGAAAACGATGTATTGTAAACAAAACAAGGAAACCCTTTATGAAGAAATGTGGGGGAGCTTTATTGATCTTTTTGGATGATTCTAAATTAGGTTCTGGAGTGGAGTGCATTGGTCTATTTTCAAGTAACATTAATATATGGGGAGGGGGTTTGTGTTGTTTATGTGGTTGTTTTGTGTGGTCCTACGTGTATGTTGTCATTTGTTTGGTAAATCTGGCTTTGTTTTAGGTTAGTCTTAAGTTTCATATGGTGGAATACAGAGTTCTGGTTTGAAATTCTATTTTATTTGTCTTCCACTGTTATGTATTTTGCAATTCGATGACCGTTAATGTTACTTCTGTTGTTATTGTAACTTATTGAAAATAAGAAATAAAGGGCCTCACATTACGAGAATGGAGGTAGCCATGGAGCGATTAGCTCCATGGCTGCCTCTGTTCCGGGCTCCATTACTGGGTTCCTGCAATGGGGACTTACTGGGTTACTCTGGAGATAGGAGGACCCGGTAAGTCCTCCATGCAGGAACCCATCTCCATTCCCATTTGAGCCCCCATAGGGCTCAATGGGAATGGGGAGGGAAGTAATAACGGGCAGATCACGTCTGGCCCGTTATTGCTTCCCTCTTCCCCTCGCAGGACCCGGAAAGCACGCCTGGTTTTACCAAGCGTGCGATCCGGGTTCCGCGATGGGAAGCTTGTAATAGGCGCTCCTGGAATGAAGGGGGCCGGTGCTGTACGGGCCCCATTCATTCCAGGAGCGCCAGCCTTATAATGAGGCCCAAAGAGTTTAATTTTTTTTTTTTTTTAAAGTGGATCTTGTTAGAAGAATTTGAATGCACAAGACTTATCAGCCGTGGATGCATTAGCTTGACACTATCTGAACAGTCGAGGAAGATTTATAAAATAACTACTCCTCAACCTTATCTCGATTTGTATTTAATAGAGAGAACCCCTCAGGAATGGCTGCAGCAATTGCAGGCCCGGAGTGGTCTTGTAGCCATGTTTCTGTAAGGGCAAACAGGTTGAGTTTATGCTTGCTAGTCAGTATGGCGAGGTAGGGATCGAACATTAAGTAATGTGAATTTCAAGGTACAGTTCTGCTTAGCATTACTTTTATTCCGCCCCGCTGGCGCTGTATTGTTAGAGCGATTAGTAGTTCTGTCATGGTTTTCTTAGTTTATAAAGGAGTTTGATTGCATGCTTCCTGAGTGGGAACCATTCGTTGGTTCGGCACTCTTTGCCTGGAGACCTTGAATGGGTCTGTCACTGTGCAGAAACAAAGGTAAAGAGTTTGTCCCCCAGCTCTATCAGTGCATTAGGGTCCACTGATTGGCACAACTCTCAATCCTGCATGTCAGACTCCTCCCCTAGATAGAATAGCCAAATCCTGTCTGAGTCGGAGACAGACATTTGACAGCTGCAGTCGACGCAGGGTTTGAAAGCAGAGTCATTCGGCATGGCGTGAAAAACAAGAAAGTTAAATACTTCTAACGAAGCAGTGATCTCGAAGCAAGCTGAGTGCGCAGAAACAGAACACTAAGGTCACAGGGCACGGCGCCTTAATATATACTGGCCCCAATGTCATGTTCGATGCGGACAGCCTAGAGGTGTCGGGCAAAGCTGACACAGAGGAGCTAGACTTCCACTTGTCGGTGGAAAACATTCCAAAGAGCCCCTGCACTGGGAAATCGAAATCAAAGGAAGGAATCTATTAGGATTAGAAGATAACATGTCACTCAGGTCCGGCTCCATTGGCCCTCAGAGTCGCAGCCACTAGTGCAATTTGAAATCTAACTGGCTCTGGTCCAGTTATACCACTCACTCAGAGGGCCGTAACCATGTCACACAGTTTGTTTTTCTCTTAAGTTGTAAATATACAATTACAAAACCAAATGAGATTTTTTAGGCAGATTTTGCATTCTTCCATTCATGGTAAAAAGAAAAAAAAAATTATTAAACCTACTCTATTTCTTCAGGGGTCGAAATTAGCATTTATTGAGCAGGAACAAAAAGCAGCTTGTGGGTATCGGACATCACCTGTTAGGCAGGAGCTAGGTCTCACGAACCAGGAGCTACCACAGCAAATCTGACTTGTGTGCAAATTGCAAATGATCTTTTTGACATTATACATTAATATACTTGAAGTGTCCCTTAGGTGTGTCCTTTATCATCCTTCATACAAATGTCCAAACGTGCACAGTGAACATCACATACCTATATTTGTATGGCACCACTTGGCTGGGGAGTCACAAGTAGCTCCTGGTAGCTCTTGGTTTCAAGCTAACCAGGCTCCCTTGGCTATACCTAGGAGCTAAATAGCTCTGAGCTCCTGGCAATTTCGAACCCTGTACTTGACCGGTTGAGAGTTATTTTAGTTTCTCCGTGTGCTTGCATCTTGAAAGCGTAGCTACAAAATCCTGAATATATTTTTTTTAAGCAAACATTAAAAACAAGTGGGTGGCAGCCTATAGTAATGGCTATTGTAAATAGACTTTACAACCCCATGAACAGAAAACTTTTTCATTATGTCCATTACTAAATGATACGTGTCTCTAAACAGTAACTTGCAGACATTTCCGGGTGTGTAGGGCCCAAGTATTTACTGAGTTCAAACCAATAAATGTAAAATGCAATTAACAATTGCAAATTCCTAAATCTTTGGCTATGCCAGTGCCTGTTTTGCTGGTTGTTAAAAGATTGAAATGCCTTCAATCTCAATGCATATCGTTTATTAGGTTGAGGATCGCACAATGAGTCTAAAAATCAGAATAAGGCCAACAGCGTGTGTGTTCATTGTATATAAGGCCAACAAAAATGAAGTCGGACTACCTGCAAGAGCAACTGTAAATAGCCTCCCAGTTTCTTCACATCATGCTGCAACTCATCAATCTTTGGAGAGTCCACAAATTGTTGAAATCTTCCAAGCCAATGTTTAGATAGGATCACCAGCTGTTCAAAAGCAGAAGTCATCCGGATGCTGAAACACTGGGTTGCACGATCAGAAGAGAAAACTGTCAGACAAAAGTGCACATATTAATACAACATTATTTGAGGGGTTACAACTGCAAAATTCCATACTAGTAAGTTGACATGATCTAAAGTGCCTCTGCAGAACAGAAGCAACATTTGAAGAAAAGAAAAAACATGTTCCAAATTATTCAGCAAGTTTTAGAAATGTCCGCTATTATGTGTGCTCTCAAGCGAATGCAACATTTAATAAATAATTTTCCTTCTATTTGGCGTTTCAGGGTTGGCCATAGGTTTCAATAAAAACATTTTAGGCCAAGTTAAGGCCACACCACCTGTCGATGCAGAGGGCACAGTGAAGTACAGATTTAGAGGCAACGAAACAGGGATCAATAAAGTATGGACTTTTTGAATGTCAAATGTAGCTGCAAACCTTGGTAAGAGATCAACAGAAAGGAAAACTAAATAATGCAATGTTGGTGCTCTGTTGTGTGATAGGTGATTACAAGCCAAGTTAGAGATCCCGAACCAATGGAGGGGAGTGTTCTTTTTATTGTTAATTATTCAAACGAAGTTGGATACTCAATTACCGATTTCCCTATAGATAAAATAGCTGAGTTCCCAAATCATGTATTGTTATTTAATTAAAAATAAGAACAATGAAGGAGGGAGGATTCAAACATCAAACCCACACATTAGCTCTGTGGACTTCGGTGAAAATAACATGCTCAAGAACTACTCAAAAGACTTTGAAAGTAACAATCAGATTTAAAGCATACGCTTTTAAGTGACTAACATGACTTACAGTTCTCTTGACTGTTGTCATCTTGGGTCTCGTAGGCATTGGAAATGGCAGTTACTCCATTGTGAATAGTGAGCAAGTTCAACATTAGGCTGTCTGCGACACTCCTTTCCTCTGCATGGCCCTGTCCGAGGAAGTCAAGAGACAAACTAATAATTTCCTTGCAAATTGTTGGCAGAAAGGATTCAGGAGGACTTGAGCATGAGCTGCTGGATTTACTCAAAAAACTGCTGGATGTGTTCATCATTCCTGCATTAGAGACAATACAACAATCATTTCAAAGAAGGTGTGGGTTAACATATGTTAAACCTGCTCAAAAAACATGATCAATCCTCTGTAGATGGCAAAAGTTGCATTTCAATTAAACCAGCAAATAAAGTGTTTTTGCAGTGCGGCATCAATGCTTTGAAGACATTTAATAATAATGAGTTGGTGATTTGCATAGCCCTTAAGGCCAAATTACTCGAGCTTTGAGGCGCATTAATAATCAATGTCACTATTATTACATAAAGGACATAGCCATTTTGGAGGAGCCACCAACTAGAAAATACGTAAATGGCACTACAAAAAGGTAGTAATGGAAGTCAGCTTAGTGCTTTGGTGAGCCTGGGTCAGGCTGTTAAGTACTGGGCATTAACCGCAATTTGGGGAAAACTAAAAAGAACAGTAGAATATTATTTTGGGTATAATGGATTTGCAGCAGGATTACATCAAAGGATCAACTTCAGCAACATGGAGTAATGATGAGCTTTGAATTCCTTTGCAATAAATACAAGTTTATTAAGGGGGAAATTAGGCATTATGCGATCCTTCTAGGTTATCAGTCTGCAATGTTTGCCTGTGGTTCGGAGTTAAAACCTCAAGTGCCTGGCCTACTCACTTTCCTCGGTGTGGAAAGGGTGGAGATTTGCCGGCTCTTATAGCATGTCGATTGGACCTGGAGCAGACAAGGTAGGGATATGAATGGTGTGGGAAGCAGGCCCTAGAGCTTGCGAGGAAAAGGGAACGATATGAGGTGGTAAACATGCTTAACATTAGCTTGCAGTCATCAATGGACCAGACTTTGACATATGTTCAACAAAAACACTTTCATAGATTTTTTACTCCATTTCACTTGTACCTATGCAGACTTCAAGCAAATACATCCTTATCTGTGTTAAGGCAGAGGCCAGCCTGTATCATATATTTTGCAAATGCACCATAGCTACAAATCTATAGGGGGTCTGGAATGTATTGCATGTAGTCGCATATGGAACAAGTTACTTACCTGTAACTGTTGTTCTCCAGCATGGGTCTGGCATGGATTCACATGCTCATGAATATTCCCCGTCGTCAGGCCGGGAATCCTCGGTATAGAAAAAAAAAATCAATATCAGTTTCGTTTCTGATCTGTCTTTCTTAGTAGTAACCAATCACTGGTCTCTGGGTCATACTGCCCCCAGCCAATGACTGCCCTCTCCCTAAGCCCCGCCTCTGGCAGCCATCCTCAGATTTGGTAGCACGTAAAGTGGCAGTATGACCAAGTGAAGAGCTGCAAAGGGGTAGGCGGGAGGGTTCGCATGTGAATCCATGCCAGACCCATGCTGGAGAACAACAGCTACAGGTAAGTAACTTGTTCCTTCTCCAGCATTGGGTCTGGCATGGATTCACATGCTCATGAATAAGAGAACACATAGCAGTGCACACATGCAAAACCACGGGAGGTGGCAAAGGGCTCAACATTAAGCATCTCTCACCAGGCTCACCTTAAGCGAACAGGTTGCGCAGCACTGCTTGGCCGACCCTGGACTCCTCCCTGGAGTCCCGATCGACGCAGTAGAATCTTGTGAAGGTGTGCGTCGACCTCCACGTCGCAGCCCTGCAGATGTCCAGCAGTGGCACACCAGATAGGAACGCCGTGGTAGCAGCGATCGCTCCGGTCGAATGGGCTCTCGGACGGCCGAGCAGCGGTCGGTTTGCCAACCGGTGACAGTGCATGATGCAGCCAGAGAGCCATCTGGAAATGGAAGTCTTCGAGAGAGCCTTCCCTTGATTCACAGTCCCAAAGTTCACAAACAGATGTGATGTCTTCCGAAAACTCTTCGTGCGGTCCACATAGAACTTCAGCGTTCTAGCTACGTCCAGTGAGTGCAGAGTCCTTTCAGCCGGCGACGAAGGAGACGGGAAGAAAACTGGCAACACCAAGGGTTCGTTGAGGTGGAAGTCCGACGGCACCTTGGGCATGAAGGAGGGGTGCGTCCTCAGCACCACCCTCGTGTCGTGAAACGTCAAGTATGGCGGCTTGCAAGATAGGGCCCGGATCTCTCCCACTCGTCGTGCGGAGGTGATGGCCACGACAGAAACTTCAACGGTGCCGAATGCATAGGCTCAAATGGGGCCCCCATGAGCCTGGTCAGCACCACGTTGAGCTCCCACGCCGGGGCAGGGGCCTTCACCGGCGGGAAAGATAGGAACAATCCCTTCACCAGTCGATGAGACCACAAGGACGCCCGTCCCGTAGTTCTGGTGTATCGTGAGATGGCGGCCAGATGTATCTTGATGGAAGCGTGAGCTAGTCCAGCCTTGGCCAATGACAGTAGGTACGGCAATACTTGAGGGGCCGTAATCCGCAGAGGGTTAATCTTCTGTGCACGGCACCAGACAGAGAACCTCTTCCATTTATGTCGGTAGCACTTGAGAGTTGAGGACGACCTGGCCTTTGCAAGAACCTCGCTGCAGTCGGCTGGGAAACTCCAGTGCTGCAGGAGCCAGGCCTGCAAGTTCAGCGACTCTGGGTTGTGGTGAAGAATGGCGCCTCCTCCTCTGGAGAGAAGATCTGCGTCCGTCGGCAGCTTGACTGGTGTGGACGTTGACAAGTCCAGAAGGTCCGGGAACCAGATCTGTCTCGGCCACGCCGGTTCGACGAGGATCCTCCTGCACCGGGACCTCTTGAGCTGGTTGATGAGCCGGAGCAGCAATGGCAGCGGAGGGAACGCATAAAGAAATAGGCCGTCCCAGGGGAACGAGAAAGCATCGCCCATGCTCCTGGGCTGGGGGAACCTGATGGCGAACCTCCGGCACTTGGAATTCGTCGCCGTCGCGAAGAGATCGATCTGGGGTTCGCCCCATCGACGGAAGAGTCGATCCACTTGATCCTGGCGTAGTTCCCACTCGTGGCACAAACGCAGCTCTCTGCTGAGTGAGTCTGCAATGGTGTTTTTTTATTCCTGCCAGATGAAAAGGCACCAGAAACATCCCTTGGGCGACGGCCCAATGCCACAGATCCTGGGCTTCCTTGGATAGGGCAGGGGATCTGGTTCTGCCCTGTTTCCGGATGTAGAAAATCGTGGTGGTGTTGTCGGTGAAGATCCTCACCACCTTGCCCTTGAGGGACGGAAGAAAAGACCTGAGGGCCCAGAACACTGCGCGGAGCTCCAAGATGTTGATGTGGAGTGACTTCTCCTCTGGGAGCCAAAGGCCTCTCGCGTGAAGATCTCCGGAGTGCGCTCCCCAACCTTCCAGGGTGGCATCCGTCGTCACCGTCACCTGGTGCGCTGGGGTCTGAAAGTCCGTGCCCGCCGACAGATGAGAGCGGGTAACCCACCACCGGATCGCCTGACGGAATGTCTCGTTGAGAGGGATCCTTTCCTCGAAGCTGCCCGTTGACTGGACCCAGCGGGCGTCAAGGAACTCTTGTAAGGGGCGCATCCGAAGCCTGCAAAGGCGCACACGATAAATGCAGGAGGACATCATCCCGAGGAGGGACTTGATAGATCTTACCCTGGCAATGTCCGTGGCAGACGCTGCACCTTGCCCAGAATGGTCCTGGTCCTTTCCTCCGACGGCGAGGCCAGCCGTGCCACTGTGTCGAGCTTGGCTCCCAGAAACAGGGCGACTTGCGACGGAACCAGGTGGGATTTTGGAAAGTTGATGGAGAATCCCAGGTCCGTGAGCAGCTGGACGGTCTTCACAGTGTGCTCCACGGCGAGCTCCCTTGTCCTTGCCCAGATGAGCCAGTCGTCCAGGTAGGGGTAGACGTGGATCCCCTGTAGGCGCAGCCGTGCCGCCACAGGTGCGAGGCACTTGGTGAACACCCTGGGTGCCGACTTCAATCCGAACGGGAAACTGGTAGTGCCGCCCTTGGACCACGAACCTGAGGAACTTTCGGTGTCTTTTTAGAATGATGATGTGGAAGTACGCATGCTCCAAGTTTAACGACGACAGGAAATCGCCCTCCTCCAGCCGTCCCAGCACGGGCTGGAGGGTGACCATCCGGAACTTCTGTGCCTTGATGTACTTGTTCAGTCGTCGCAGGACCAGGATGGGGCGCCATCCTCCTGTCTTCTTTTTTACAAGGAAGTACCTTGAGTAAACTCTGGAGCCCCAAAGCCTCTTTGGGACGAGCTCGATGGCACCTTTCTTGAGCATCGCCCTTACTTCCAACAGTAGTTGAGGGATGTAATTTTCCTTCCTGGCCACGGGTGGAACGCGAGGGCACTTCTTCTGAAACTCGAGGGCGTGCCCTTGGGCCAGGGCGTCCAGCACCCAATGGTCGGTGAAGATGGACTCCCACACGCTGACGAACCTTGCCAGCCGGCCTCCCACCGGGGTGCTTCGGCGGGGGCCCGACCCCACGGTCGGTTCAATCTTGTTTGCAGGCCGCCTTGCCTCCTTGACCTCCCTGTCGACTACGACGGGCACCACCTGACTTGCCGTGTCCCTTGTAGGCTTCCTGGGACGAAGATCTTGCCGCTTGGCGGTACGTGGAGGAGCCACTTCCAGATCCCTTGGAGGCACCTTGTCTGCCTCCGGATCTCCGAAAGGACGGCTGTCGTTGTTGGAGCACTCCCAGTGCCCGGACAGTCTCCGTGTCTGTCTTGATGGCCTGAAGGGACTCATCAACCGCCTTCCCAAACAGGTTGTTCCCGTCGAAGGGCATGTCCAAAATCCGTCGCCTTGAGCCATCCTCGTCGTCTCAAGGCAAAAGCTGTTGCCCAGCTGACGGAAACCGGTGTCGGCGATGTCCGTTGCCACCGCGATGGCGTGGTCAGAAGCAATCTCACCTTCCTGTAGGATTTCAAGGGCCTCAGCCCTTTTGGCGTCCGGAAGGAAGTCCAACAGAGGGGCGATTTTGAACCACAATTCCCTGTCGTAGCAGGCTACGATAGCCAGGGCGTTGGCCGCCTTGATAGTCGTCGCTGCGGATGAGATGACCCGTCGTCCCATCGTGTCCAGCTTCCTGCCCTCGCCGTCCGGCGGGGAAGTTGATGTCGAGGCCGATGCCCCCCCCAGCTTTTTTCTTTGCCGCCGCCGCCGAGATGACCGAATCCGGGGTAGGTTGCGCCCGAAGGCACAAGGGGGCAGCGTCGGGGACCCGGTACTTCTTCTCGTACCGGTCCCTCTTTGCCGACGCCCTGGCAGTGTTCTTGAGGAGGGCGAGCCCCTCATCCCAGATGTCTTCAAGAAGTGGTACGGCGAGGACCGTCTTCCTTTTAGCCTCGCGCCGTTGGTAAAGGAACCCTTCCTTCTTCTTCTCTTCTGGGCAGAGCTGGAAGAGCTCGGATGCCCTGGAAATCATGGCATGAAAGGATCCAATCTCGTCGGGCGGGGACGCCCGAGCAGGGGGTGACGGGGGACATGTCCCGTCGTCGCCTCCGTCGTCATCTGTACCTGTCGTAGCCGTGTCCGTGCCTGTATCATCCCCGTGGGTAGTAGACCGGGGGAAGGCAGAGCAGGCCGCAGAGGTGGGAGAGGTGGTGTAGGATGCATCCTCCTCTTCTTATGCGGTGGACTTTCCGAAGGTCCTGGCTCCGGTTCCCCCGTCGGGTCTGGCTCAGGTACCTCCGTCGGGGGGAGGGGTAACCTTGTCCTTATCTCCGAGCATAAGGACTGAATCGCTGACAAAATGGCTGCCGAAGTGTCCTGCGGCACCGGAAAGGACGGGCGCGAGGGCTCTTGAAGAACCTCGTCGGCGACACCGTCGCTCTCGTCGTCGCCCTCGTCGGGATCCCTCCCGATGGCCTGGGCCTCTTCCACGACTTTGATGAGCTCTTCTTCAGAGATCTTGTCCGTATCCACGATGGCCACCTGCCACTCCCCCACCTTTTCCAACGAGGACTTCGTGGGGGTCTTCTCAATGGGCCGGAAAGACGACTCCCTCCGTGGTGGCAGGGAGACACTGGGTCCTGAGGTCGCCTCCACTGGCGTAGCCTCCACAGGCTGAGCCAGGGCCGCTGCGACATCCTCAATCGAGGTCTTAGCAGGGTGAATTAAGGCCATCGTCACCTTCTGTACGCTTGGGGCCTTCACCTTGGGGGGAGGGTCCGAGCCTCACTCCCCCTCTGCCGGAATCTTTGAGATCGACCGGTGCCTCTCCAGAAGCTTCGCCGGGTTCTCGGACTTCCTCTTACCCGAGCCAGAGCGTTGGCTCGTGGTTGATGGCGCTGGGGAGGATGCGCCCTGCCTGGCAGCCAAAGAGCCTGACCGTTCGGCGCTCCCGGTGCCCGCGGACTCGCGGTGCTTGGCCTTTTGTTGGGCCCCCGTCGCCGGGGCGCCCTCACAGGACTTAGAAGACCGCTCGGACTTCTTTTTCTTCTTCTCGCCTGACGGGCTCTTCCCTTCCAGCCAGTTTGCAAGACGGAGGTGGCGATCCTTCATGGTCCGCTCCGACATGTTCCCACAAAACGCGCAGTCCTTCTCCGTGTGCGTCTTGTTCTCATGGAGACAGTAGAGGCATAACGAATGCTCGTCCTCCTTGAAAACATTCTGAAGCTGGAATCCAGGGGCAGGTCCTGAACAGTTTCCCGGGCGTCGAGCTTCCTTTCTCCTGGGCCATGTCCGGGGTAGGCCTCGGAACGTCTGGAATCCTCCAAAAGCGTAACTCGACGAAATCTTCACCCTTGAGGGGCGTAGAAAACTCAGTAACGGATCCCCGTTGATCGGATGTAGAAACGGTGGAGCTTGAGCCTCTATTTAACCGAAAAATTAGAAAAAATCTCCTGAAAAAGCGCGAAAACGCAGCAAAAGCTCGAGAGCTAGAGCACGAGGACTCCCAACACTTGAATGTGCGGTAAAAATCTGAGGATGGCTGCCAGAGGCGGGGCTTAGAGAGAGGGCAGTCATTGGCTGGGGGCAGTATGACCCAGAGACCAGTGATTGGTTACTACTAAGAAAGACAGATCAGAAAAGAAACTGATACTAATTTTTTTTTTCTATACCGAGGATTCCCGGCCTGACGACGGGGAATATTCATGAGCATGTGAATCCATGCCAGACCCCATGCTGGAGAACCCCATCTACTCTAGCAGTTTCTCTACTATAGAATGATAACTTTTGGCATCTGAATGATAACTTATGGAATCTAGATTGGGACTTGAAGGAATATGTGAAACGTTCAGTCATTATTGGGAATAAGTTAATTATGAGAGTATGAAAAAGAAACACTTGTCCAGATAGGAGAGAGATGGGTGAGGTCATCAAATTGAGCTCCCATGAAAAGGTGATGTTTGGGAAAAGGTAGATGGAATAAAGTTTTTGAAGATTTAGGGAAGGTTTCTGAATGAAATTGGATTGAGGCAAAAACATCTGCATAGTTCTTCTAGACAGGGGATGCTTGTTCTCAAGGGATGCTGAAGAGTTTGGTGAGATGGTTCAGCCAATTCCTCCTCCTCCTCCTCTTATTTCTTTGCTCTGCCCCCTTTTTCATATCCTGTGTCTCACTTTGCACAGGAGGCTAAATGAAACAAATCGAAGGTGTATGTTCTGGGGAAGGGGGAGTCTTCTCTGATTCCGTTCATATTATATTTTGGCTTGCTTACTCTTTTGAGATTGCCGGTTCCGTTTTGAAAATTCTATAAAGTTTCTATAAATAAAATGTGGAAATCTACTAAATGAAAGGCCAATCCACAGCAAAAGAGGTTGCATATCTATTAGAAAATGTTTTCTGATTGAGTGGCTGTTTGGATAATCGTATAAAATACCTCCCACCACCCATAGCCTGTGGTGTCTCTGAATACATTTGCTGAGAGTATCATCTTTGATCTCGATATAATCCAAAGTATAATCAAGAAGGTCTCTGCTTCATATTTTAACCACATTCATTCTTGCTGTCCGTATGGCCCAAGTGAACAAAAGAGCATACAGGAAAGAAAGAACGTTCATATAGTGCCACGTGTTGTAAGCAGCGTCAAGGCTATGAGAAAATAAGGTGGAATATACGGAAGCCTTACAGGTGAACACAGACAAGAGAACCCACTTTTGCCCATACGAAAATGCATTATACACATATTCATCATGTCAGTTCTTGTAAGGTCTATCATGATCTCTTGATAAAGGGACAATTGATTCCTTTTGTATGTGACCTATATCAATAAAAGTTGCAGTTTGAGCGAAATCCCATTGGAAATAAGATTACCTGATGCATGGGACCCCTGAAGGCTCTGAATTGGGTGGACTCTGATTTCATACAAACATCCAGATATTCGTCGATTCTTCATTAGACTTCGACTCCTGAAATGTAGAGGGGAAAATAGCGCTCATAGAAGTATAGCGATACACGATTATCACAAGGTATTACGTGAGAAGGTGATTCGTAATTAACACCAGTGATATAGCATTTTGGATTGATAAAACTAAACAGAAAGCTTGTGAAGGGGATTTTAAATATGAGCCATCGTACTCTGCAATTACCACAAATATAAACATTTAACTTGGTTGCGAAAATCAGCAAATCAAAAAAACAATACTTCCTTATTAATCATGTTCCTACACTTTGTCCATTGTGCCTGCTACTTATGCCAACTTTTAGGAACATGATTTCAACGTAGCTGTTTTACCAAAAACTCATAGTTAAAAAGAGTAGGAGGCTGGGGGTTCATCCCATGTCCCGGACATGCCCCAGATAACCCCATTCACATCAACCATAACTTCAGAAAATAGCAGAATAAATGTAAGATGTTGATTGGAGTTGAGGTGCAGACTGTGGATGAGTAATACAAGAATACAAAAAACAATAGTGAGAGTAAAAAAGTAACAGGTATTTAGTGCCAAATTACAACCAGGGCATCTTCAGGTCACTAGAACTAGCTCCACAGTCAGAGGAGGATAAGAAGGCCAACTGATCACGATCATTTATGTACCTAGTTAAAAAACAAAGGGTGTGAGAAACACTGAAAGATACAAGTTCCTCACACATGGATATAGGGTATGAAAAACTATAGAATGTGTATTTACTAAAGTGTGCCATGAAACCCTTGGTTCCATCAAAGGAAGTGCAGCCAATACCATGCCCATCATAAAGGCTATCGCAGACTGATCATCCAGAAAGGTCTAGCTGAAATTGCAGATTTGAAGATTAACACACTATTTAATGTGACACTTCGAAAACCAAACTGTATTTAGCTCTGTAGCAGTGGGAAATATATCAAGCAAGATTGGGTACAATGTACGGCAGCCTGAAATATTACTTCCAAAATATCCTTTAGTAATTAATATTTGTGTATGTGTTTCAAAATGTACTACTGTTGTGAACCCACTGGAGCCTGCTTTAGGATACAGTGCAAGAGCATGATTAAATGGCTGCCATGCAGCAGCTGAACACAAATTGAGAACTGTTACATTGGCAATATATTTTCAAAGGGCTGTGGTAGTAGGTGAATAAGGTGGGCTCATTTATGTTGCTGATGGGTACTTGCTGTGCCTCACATTGAGTACATCTTTTCCTTTTTAACACCATCCAATTTGGTATACACAACAGGTATAGGATATAAGAGAAGAACTATGTTTAAAAGCTGAGGAGGTCTTCTTGGTGTGTGGGATTGGGCGGCTATTCTATAAACTAGGGAACTACGACACACAATAGCTGTGACAAGTTCTGGAATGTTGTTGTGTGGAGAAAATAAAAATGTATGAGCCAAGTTGTCTCATCTAGAAATCCACAGAGTATATTGCTGGTCTTTCAAAGAATGAGATAAACAGAGATAATTAATCCAAAAAAACGCTGAAGATGGAGGTCAAGATGGAATTTAAGAACCAACCCTTTGGGAGGACTGAGAAAGGAACATAATTAGTGAACACAGTATTTGACACCGTCTAGTGATACTCTAACCAGGTAACAGACTGAGAAATAATGCTGGCTTCAGGAGATCTGAAAGTGGTTTATAGGTACAGCTAACCACATAAAACCAATTACATTTGATTCTGCAAAAAAGTACACAAATATAATGTATTCGGGCTTTAACCCACTAAGCAGGTAACATCCAAGAAAAGCATAGATCACCAAAACACACACACGGAAGTCTCAAAGTAAGACTAATTTGACTACACTAAACACAGAAGCAATTCGATGAAGTAAAGCAATAAAAACGATCATGTAAAGTGAAAAGACAAATACAAACACATTACACCAACAACCAAATACCATGCTTTAAGACAGACACATCAGCAGATCTGTCAGGTAAGTAGGCTTAGTGTCTAAACAGAGTCAGAGTTCCAGGTAAGTACCGTAGAGGGGGTAGGAAGTTGCATTGGTTCCACTGCACAAGCATTGGCAAAGACAACAGGTTCGATTTTTTTTTGTTTAAAAGCACCATTGCAGACATGGATATAGGGTATGAAAAACGAGTGAATGCCTGGTTACACTCAATCCCACAACACTAGGGACGCTCTTACGGGGATCCTTGGCTAGAACTCCACCCATCACAAGCAGGTATGAGTAGAAGGGAGAGGGCTTTGCACCTAAACAATCCCTATTTGTGGGAGCAGGGAAGGGAGGCAGATAGCAGGGGTTGGGAGCACAAAAACAGGTATGTGCAATCAAGCCCCTCACTCTGATTTTCTGAGTGACCGCCCCTGGGGTACTCTGAATTACTGGGGA
Organism: Ambystoma mexicanum; assembly: GCF_040938575.1. Lineage (NCBI taxonomy): Eukaryota > Metazoa > Chordata > Amphibia > Caudata > Ambystomatidae > Ambystoma > Ambystoma mexicanum. Next base: position 642,462,789 of record NC_090922.1, on the reverse strand, counting down.
CACTTATGTCTGCGGTTGGTTTCATCAATGGAGGTTCAGGGGCCGTAGGTGCAGCAGCTAAAGTTGGCATCATGGCTGGATCCGGCTTAGCAGAGGTTCACGTCTCTGGTAGGGAAAGTTCTGACAGATTTCTAGCTGGAGAGGACAGGCACCTCAGGGCAACAGCCACAGGAGGTCCCCATAATGTGAAGAGACCTCCAGGACAAGGCAGAGCAGCGCAGTAGTGAAGAAACCCCAAATCGGGGGTCGGCAAGCAAAGTTTGTGGCAAAGCAAAACAACCAGCACCATATCCATATTGGGCCCTCTTTGCGCAAAAAAAGCAGCGATGGCAGGAAGAAAGTCTTCGGCCACAAGTCTATGACAGGCACAGTCCAGATGTCTAGCTCAGTACGGTGGCTGGTACAGTGGGGGTGCCTTTTAAGAGACTGGACAGGCCACAAGAGGGTTCTGAGACATTTTTGATGGCTTCTGGTGGTGGGTTACTCATGCAGAGGTTCAGACTTGTTAGTCCCACCAGTATAAGAGTTGAAGCATTGGTGAGGGTCTCCCAAGATTGCAAGACGTCCAACAGGTCTGCAATAGGGGTTGGCTTTGGCAATGCTGGTCGTCCCACGCAGCAATCTTCATCACATGCTACTCTTCTTTAGTGTCTTGGCTCCAGTGGACCATCTGACAAATGGCTGTAGGGTTCCCCTTCTTATCGCAAATTCTGGCTTTGGACTGCACCAGCCCACCAATAGCAAGGGCCTGCACCTTTCAAACAGGTTAGGGCTGTCTCAATCCTGGACAGCCCCTAACCTCACATCTGACCAGCCACAGACATGCTTTGGCAGGAGTAGAGATTGGGGCCAGACAGTCCCAATCCCCATTTCTGCCATGTCACATACACACAGCACTTTGCCTTAAAATCAAAACCAGATCCAGCGAAAGTGCACACCTTTTATATGACTTTTCCCAGACCTGAGAGAGCAAGAACACCACCAAAGAAAAACATGAGCAACAGACAGAGCTAGGTCCGCATTGCAGCACCATTTTGAGTACTTGGTTCTCAAAATAGCACTATCAGGCAAAAACACAAATAAAACTTTTATTACAGTAGTGACTACTGTACTCGTAGTCCACAGCCCCTTTCCTCCATACTTTACAGGTGTGTCTGTCCCACAGGAATGTGACCGGTACATTTGCACAAACAAAATATATCCTCCAAATTCCTATTGGGAGCGGCGTCCATGTACGCACGAGGCATGATATGATATGGCATTTATAACGTGCCTGTACAGAAGTGTTTCTAGGCGCAACAAGAAAAGGAGGGGGAAATAGAGGGAGGACAAAACAACGATCTTACTAGGCTTTGTCATTCAGATCGCGCAAGTGCAGGGAGGTGGAGAAGTGCTACGGGGGCGGGTGGGGGGGGGCGTGCATGTAACTCAAAAGTGCAGCCAGCAGGTGGTACAGAGCAGGTAAATCAGAAAGTGCAGCCAACGGGTGGCTCATAAGTGCAGAGAGAAAGGACTGTGGGGTTACAGATACAGACCACAGGTGCTGGGGGAGCCAAGAGGCAGAGCGAGGTGCGACTGGACATGCAGGGACCTGGGCACAAGTTCAGAGGGTGGCCAGGTGACCAGTGCGTGGAGCAGTTGGGACATCAGCAGGGTAGAGGAAGCGAGAAAGCGGAAGAAAAGAGGAAGGTCTTGAGTTGTTTCCAGAACCAGAGGTGATTTTGCTCGCGTTTGAGAGAGGCAGGGAGGCTGTTCCAGAGGGAGCCCCAGTCAAAGATAGAGATCTGCCCCCAACTCTCTGCTTGGAAAAGCGACTGACCTTCAGTGAGTTGAAGGTGGATGAGCACAGAGTTTGAGACGGGAGATGTTTAGGGAGAGAGTTTGGAGGTAGTGCAGTCCCAGGCCCCAGAAAGCCTGGTGGACAATGCATAGGTCTAATAATAAGGGAGGAATCCCGGGTGACACTTGATGAACAATAAGTCACAAGTGTCGTGTTCCATCTGATCCCGGGTAGGATAAACAATGAAAAACAAGGGGAAATAGAGCAAGGGTGGAAAGGTCAAGTGAAGAATAGCTAACTAATCAAAATAGAAAGCCCAATTGAAGATAAAGACTAAAGTTGAATAAATTAGAACAAGGTTAAAACAAGTATTGACTAAACATAAGTGTGAATCAACAATCACAGTTCAAATAAATTAATAATGTTCACACTGCATGTCATAGGAAAACAATAACAAAAAGGCCTATTAGGGACTAGTATTAAAGAGGTTGATAATAAAAAAGCTCATTGGTTAATCACTGTGTACAAATAATTTCACAGACATTTACAATTCAAAGACTCTGATGGTATCCAGTGTGAACATTATTAATTTATTTGAACTGTGATTGTTCCATTTCCCCTTGTTATTCATGGACAATACATAGGGTCTTGAACTTGATCCTTGCAGCCACTAGGAGCCAATGAAGAGATTTCAGTGCTGGAGCGATACGAGCCCTGGGTTTGATGCCAATGACAAGTCTTGCAGTCCTGTTCTGGATAAGTTGTAGAAGACGGAGAGTAGAGGTAGCAAGATTTAGAAAGACTGTTGCAGTAGACCAGCCTAGAGAGGACCAGAGCTCAATAACAGAGTTACCGCCAACTTTACCACATACCACCACACTCCTATCGAGACCGATTATGCTTTAAACTGAGGACTTTGAAAAGAAAATAGGAAGAGAGATCTCTCCGTTTCTGGGAAGGGAAGAGACCACCTTGGGGAAGAATCTAGGATGAGTACATAATACAAATGTGTCCTTAATGAAAACAGTGTGTGGCTCTGACACAGACAGAGCTTTTATTGAACTAATTTGTCGGGCCAATGTAAATCACCATTAAAATTGCTGTCTTTAAATATATTAACCTTAAGTCCACCAAGCCCACAGGCTAGAAGGGTTTTTGAGATATGAATAAAAGAACCAGAATCAGAATCAACACAGAATACGGACCCTTCGCTGGTGGGTATGTCTACAGAAGGCCTTCAAAGGGATGCAGATTAACAGAATTAGATGTTGAGAACATAATTTCTTTTGAACTTCTGCAGGCACCGGTTTTTGCATATGGCACCATCAGACACCCTAGCTGCAATGCCTTAATAAGCTAGGAAACGGTCAAGTGTTGTAAGTGAGCAACAGATCTGTTGTGATGGCAAGGCAACTGGAATTTCATTGAGGGGTAGGTTGTTGTTTCATAGTGAGGATCAGTGTGCAGAGTTGGTTCCTGTAACAGACGTAAGTAAAATGTCACATACTGCTATTTTACCTCTATATTTGTGGACCCCCAAAGTTTTGCTTTTGTTTCAGCCTCCTGTCCTGACGTTCTGCCAGTGAAGCAAAGCATTCAGCAGCACTCCACTGGGCTTTCGCTCATGTTATGGGGAAAATGACTCGTCTATTTGACAGTCAGTACTGGGAAACTTAGTTTCTCTTAGTCTTATGATTTTGTTGACACTTTTGGCAACTATTTTATTATTTATAGGCATTTTTTTGGTTATACATTATCGAAAACCTTTTCGCCAATTAATTCAAAAGAGAAACAAAGTTCATTTCATTTAAATCCAAAAGCGCGAATTCAAACATCAACAAGCGCTACTTCAGTTCATTGAGATACGTTCTAATTTTAGCAAAAGCTGTCAATAATCGTTTTACTAACGCCAAGGTGAGTGGGATGCAATTCCCTCCTAAAAGCTCCCACCACCAATACTCCATCGATCTTGAACCATACTTTTTTGTGAATTATGTCATCAGGTTTATTCTTATGTCCTTCAATGCGGGGCAGAATACTACCAAATTCTTTAGTGATTCTAACAAATTGTCTTTCTTGCACAGTCTGCAAACTGCCCCACATATGCTGTTTCTCCTTTGACTCTATATCTCTCCAGTCGGAAATAGGTTTAATCTAAATATCCCTATAAAACCAGTTAGGAAATAGGATCAAATACTTAAGCATTGTGTTCAGCTTGCGTGCCCCTTGAAATGGTTTCCCGTATCCTTTCAGAGATTGGCATTCTTCCTGGGTTGCAATCCAGTCTAAAGTATACAATTTTTTTTAACCTTATCTGGGTTGTCTGATTCACCCAAATCGAGTAAGATTGCTTGACAGATCTTTTTCCATTCTGACAGGGTCGTATCATTTTCGTTTACAAGTGATTCCATCAGAACCGCGAAGCCCCCTGTCTTGGTTACGTCAATGCACTTCCTATACAACGAAAAGGCCTTCCAGGTCACTATCGTCTTCATGACAGTTAGACCAAGTTCCATTTGGATTGTTTGGATCAGCGTACTCTTTGATAGACGGAGTACGTGCTTTCAAAAGATGTCTTCAATCCTGGACCAGTTCTCGGCCTGGAACCTGAACGAGGTCTCTGCTCCATACGTTAAAATCGGCAGAGCCTTCATTCGGGAGAATGAAATCAACGGAGTCAGCGAAAAGCCACAAAATCTCTTCACCAGCAACCTTCCTTGGCTTGCCACGTTTTTGCCTTTAATCGCAGTACGTCCAGTCTTGGGGTGTCTCTCTTGTTTGTGTTCAGACATACTCCCAAGTATGTGAATGACTTTACTTTAGGTATTCTGCTTCCCATAAGATGCCACCCCTTAGATTTCCTGTGGGTTCGGGCCACCTTTGTTTCAAAAGCCGTTATCCTTGATTTTAAAGGATTGATAAGGCCATTGGTCACCACATATTTCTGTAGTGCATCCAGTTGCCGCTGGTGGCCTACTGGCGTCTGGTCCAGCAGGATCACGTCCTAAGCATATAACAGACGACCTACTATGAACCTTCCAATCTTCGGTGGGAAACACCAATCATTCGAGAAAGCATCTTCTATGTCCGATATAAATAAATTAAAAAGATCAGGGGCCAAAGGACATCCTTGTTTTAGGCCCTTGTTGGTCAAAATGTCTTTTGTCAAAAGCCCCGATTTGTCCAATCTTACTTGCATTCTGGTTCCTGAATAAAGATCTTGGATTGCTTCCAGTGCGCTGTTTGGGCATCCCCATTGCAGTAGTTTGTTCCACAGGTTAGGGCGATTGACAGTGTCAAAAGCCCGAGTAAGATCAATAAAGGCCATATAGATCTTCCTGCCTTTACTTCTTTCGACTTGGGCCTTAAAAATATTAATAATAAAAACATTCAATGATGTTCCTACGCCCTTAACGAACCCAGCCTGCCACTCATCCCTATGATTTGAATAGATGCACTTTGACAGCACCTTCAGTGATAGTGTGGCGAATACCTTCCCTGCCACATCTAGCAGTGCTATTGGCCGACAGTAATTTGGGTCAGATCTTAAGCCTTTTTCATACATCGGAAAAAATCACTGCTTTTTTCCAAGAAGTGGGTATTGACTTTGATTTTATAATGTAGTTGAATAACATCACCAAAAACAAGGACCATTGCACAGGATCTTGTTTTAGTAAGACATTGGTCATCCTATCTGGCCCAGGGGCCCTCAGGTTGTCTTGAAAGAGGCCCCTAGGGGACCCTGACATCTATCGAAACAAGGCAGGTCACCACACACGATAGAGACGCCAGACACGAGGTTGTATTCCCAAAGCTAGGGTTTTATTGCAAAGTAAAAGTCTCAGTTGGCCAACTCGGTCTCACGCCCCGCGACGTGTATCTCTAGACCTCGAGGGACGCAAGAGAGTGAATTACGTACATCAGTTACATATATACAAAATGCATATCAAACAATCAGCTATGACATGTATAAACACCCCTCTTCATTGGGTTTCTTTGAACTTGGTGTGATGATGGACATCTCCGACCACTATGACACCTTCAAACATCTATTCTAGTAACTATTTGCAATTTGTGAGTGCGTAGGCATCTTTCGGTTTTTGAATAGAACATGGCGCTTCTGTTCTTGGAAGCGAACTACCTACAGGGGGAGTTGCATTCCAGACCTTGCTATCTATCAGTTGCTATTCATGTCCTGGGAGCCGACATGCTCTTAGCGGGCTCAGCAAAGGGGGGCCGTTAGAAAAGCATAATTCAAGCCTTTAGCAGTATTATTCTAACATATTCTACCATATAACGAGACTGGCTGGCAGCTGTGAAATGATTAAATGCCCTGCGGCTCTGCTTCAAGGCTACATTAAGGAGGGAGCCGGGCATTCTTCCTGGCGCTGCCTACGTTTGTGTTTCAGCGAAACTCTTGTTATCCTCTCGGCCCTGTGGCCTTGTCCTTTCCATATACAGACAACAATGTTCCACAGTCGAGCAGTGTAAGCGGAAAATATACTGCGAGGCAATAGGAACAGAAAGCAATGAGCAATGGTTAGAAAACAAAATGGCGATTCTTGTTACATCAAAATGGCCGTTCATTGGAAAACTCGAAAACCTATATTCTGTCGTATCGTGCATGAGACGGTTGGCCCACGGCCACCAAAATGCGTTTGCGGTCTCAAATTGGATTTCTAGACTGACAAACCCTCCTTTGGCCGTATGCCAAACGTCTCATCTATTTATTGAAACCTCCTCTAGTGATGATGAATCCGAAGTACTTATGTCGGAGTCTCGCATGCTATCGTGGTCATCATTGTCTTCATTAATATCTATTGCCATCAACTCTTTCATTACTCTCATCTCATTTGGGTCTGGGCTAGTTCGATCATGAGGTTGTTTTTTCTTCGTTATCATTTTCATGCATCCTTCCGTACATCCCTCAGTTACTTCTGCACAAACTATGGGTAAACAATGTATACATCGCTGTGCAGTCTTTTAAAGGATACGCCTCCACCCACTTACTGAATGCACAGATTACCACCAAGACGTATTTTAAGTTTTGGCACCTTTCCATCTCTATGAAATCAAAATGAACTACCTCAAACGGCATGGAAGGCGGGCCAAAACTGCCTGTTGGTGTCACTGTTCCCTTTCCTACATTGTGTTGTAAACACGTGATACAGTTCTGCACCAACCTCTCTGCATTCTTTTTTATGTTTGTATTCTGCCATACTGTAGAAAGGTGCTGTATCATTTTCTTGGCACAGATGTGCGTAGGGCTCTGGGCCATTGTGACCATTGCAGTCACATATGAATTTGGCAACATCCAGTTTCTAGTTCCCTTGTCCACCCAACAACCCCCCAAATCCAACTCAGCAGATCCCTCTGCCCATCCCTGTATTTCAACGGCCGTAGCCTCGGCCTGCATTTCTTTGACAGTCGCAACTCAATCTTCTATCATACAGGGTACTTCCGCTGTCTGAACCGTCATCATCTTGGTATTCAAATCAGTGGCAGTTTGTTTCGAAATCCTGTCTGCAAACGCATTTCCCTCTCCTATTTTGCATGTTACTTTTTTGTGCCTCGCAATTCACTATTGCTAGGCGCTTTGGAAACGTAAGTGCAGACAGCAATCGTACAATCAAAGGGCCATGTTGAATTCTGGCACCATGTGATGTCAGAAACCCTCTCTCAGCCCAGAGTCGTCCAAAGATGAACCACTCCAAACGTGTACTGACTATCAGTATATATATTCACATTCAAATTTTCAGAAATCTTGCAGGCTCTGGTTACTGCTATTATTTCCAAAGCTTGTGCTGAATTATAGGGGATTCTTTTACTATCTACAACACTCTCTAGGGTAGTGATAGCGTATGCGGCAGTTGTCGTGCCATCTGGTAATTTAAAACATGAGCCGTCACAAAATAACTCTCCATCCGGCTCTTTCTGTGGAATATCACTTAAATCAACTCTCCCCTTGGTTTCTTCCTCAATGGTGGGGGGGTGATTCATTCTTCCCAATTTCTTTTATGGTTAATGGCATTAATTCTGCAGGATTCAAAGCGCTACACGCCATAATTTGGATATGGGGCGCGAACAAGATAATCTCATATCTTGTCAATCTAGCAGAGGTGAGGTGTTGTGTCTGTGTCCTATTTAATAGGACGTCTATGGCATGTGGCACCATCAGAATTAAAGTGTGCCCCAATACCATCCCTTCCGTTTGTTTCACTGACGCAGCAGCCGCAGCGACAGATCACAAACATGGTGGTAGTGCACGCGCTACAGGGTCCAGCGCAGACGAAAAATAGCCGCACGGCCTATTTCTTCCACCTTGTTCCTGTGTCAAAACCGCCAATGCACATCCTTCACTTTCACACACAAATAGTCTGAACATTTTCTCATAGTTCGTGTGAGGCTATGCCTCGGCTAGAGCCGCGGCGTGCTCCGGACACGCCTCAGCTAGAGCCGCAGCGTACACCAAACACGCCTCGGCTGGAGCCGCGACAGGCTGCGCCTCGGTTGGAGCTGCGGCATGCTCAGAGCGCACCTCGGCTTGGCTTACCTTGTCTTCAGGCCTGCCCAGATGGGGTGAGCGAAGGGAGGAGTGGCCGACTCGCCACCGCCGTGCTCCTCATGGCTACCCCAGGGCTAACCATAGCGGGAGGGAACCACCCAGCAGCCGACCATGCCCCTACTCGGCGCGGCCACGGGCACGTGACCGACGCGAGGGTCTTCCATTGCTTAAAGGGGAATGGCAATACGCTGGGACGGCGTCCTTTAAAGGAGTCGGGTCAAAGCCTCATGAACCAATAGAAAGGGGGCTCGGCTGGACGCTCAGTGATTGGTGGGGCCCTAAGACCAGCTGTTATGATAAAAGCGCGCCAAACCATTCCGATGTGTGTTTGTTCTCTTTCCACAGGATATCGGTAAGAGAGAGAAGGGAGAGTCAGAGTGGTGGGCCTATCCGGATGCTAAGGGATAGAACCAAGCTGGGACTAAGGCCAGCATACCCTGTGAAGCCAAGACACCGGTGAAGCAAACCGGAAGCACTTGTTTATTTTGTTACCTTGAGACGTTTTCTGCCTTACCAAGAATAAATATACTTTCATCATCCGCCTGTCTCCCGTCTATAATTCCACACTGGCGACGAAGGTGGGATATTAGACAGCGCTATGGAACCTCTGATTAAAACCCTGCCCGAGGGCCAACAGCAACTACAGCAACTGATCCAGCTGCAATCTCTACAGGCAGCCGCGGATAGGCAAGCCTTTCAACAGGCCATTCAGTTACAGAGCACCCTACAATCCAATGCCCAGGACAAACAGCATGAGACGATATCCCGTTTCACAGATGCCGTAGCCAACACCAGAAATCAACCACTGGTACCTTCGGCGTTCCTACAAAAATATGAGGAGGGAGAAGACCCTGCCTTTTTTTTCACTAGTTTCGAAAGGATTGCTAGGAACGCACAGTGGTCCCTGGATCGGTGGGGACAGTACGTTGCCCCCCTCCTGTCTGGAGTGATGCAGGGCGCATACCAGGCGGCGAATCCCAACGGCAACACCCCGTATGGGGAGATTAAAACCGCAGTGCTGGATCGATTAGGCCTGGACGATGAAGCCTACCGAATCCAATTGAGGGAGACCCGTCTCAAGGCTGGGGAAAGCCCGTGCCAGCTGTTCTATAGAATAAAGGACCTGGTTGAGAAGTGGCTACTGGCTCCAAACCCCGCTAATCAACCATTGCTTGACAAAATCATCTTGGAACAGTTCATAGAAGCCCTACCAGGGCATATGCAGAGGTGGGTCAGACAGCACCACCGGCCCTCCCTAACCGAAGCCGTGGACATTGCGTCGGCATTCCAGAAGGCCGACCAACCCCGACTACAGCCTACCGGAGTATCCACCCGCATAGCCATTCCAGTACCCGACCCCCTTATGAGTAGGGGTAGCCGAGCCCTGCCCATACGATGGAGATCCACCGTTGAGAACCCCAGGAGACTAGAGGACAAGAGACCAGGAGTAGACGAGAAGACCCCGTTGTTGACCCCTGGTTATAAACAGCCGCAATGCTATGGCTGCAATGAGTGGGGCCATATCGCCAGATTTTGTCCCAGGAAAAGATCCGTTGAGCCAATGGACATCGGTTACCTGCACCCGGTAGACGAAGAGTGCCTCACGGGTCCTTATGTGGTGGACATCCGAGTCGACGGCAGACCAACACACGCCCTCCTGGACAGCGGCAGCAGGCAGACCGCCATATCACCAATCGTGAGTAACACACCCTGCTTATCTAATATCACAGTACCTATTAGATGCATTCATGGGGACATTAAGTGTTATCCGATGAAGGATGTGGTGATTGACTTGAATGAAACATCCACTCCCTTAAGGGCTGCCGTCCTACCGTATCTCCCTGCCCCGGTGGTGATCGGGACCGATCTCCCCATCTTTAATCAGGCACTCAGGGCCCTAGAGGAAAAGGAGAAGACACCGCCCGAACCCAAGGTTACGGCGACGGCCTCTGGTTCCCGGGAATCCCTCCCCGGGCGGAAAAGGTGAACCCGGACGGCCTGGTGTCAGGCTAGTTATATGACACGTCCCATCAATTGGAAATTGGAAGACAACCAGGACACCATACGAGGGGAGACCCTAACCGATCCCACTCTTCCGAGTAGCCAGGGAACGGGCCGCCCAAGAAGGGGAACCCAACCTGGCCGGTGGTCCAGCATTCCTCTTACGTCAGGGTCTCTTGTACCGGAAGTATAAGGGCGACGACGATACCATGAGGGAACAGTTGGTGCTTCCAAAAGGTCACCGCCCCCTAGTGCTCCAACTAGCCCACAACCATCCCTGTGGGGGTCACATGGCCTCTCTTAAAACCCAACAAAACCTTTTAAAGAGGTTCTACTGGCCTGGCATTTATGGGGAGGTTGCCCAATTTTGTAAAAACTGTCCCACTTGCCAGCTAACTAGCGGGGTCCTACCCGCAAAGGCGCCGCTACAAAAGATGCCTCTCATAGCGATCCCATTCCAGAGGATCGGCATGGATATAGTTGGACCCCTGGAACCCGCCAGCCGGGGATATAAGTACCTATTGGTCGTAGTAGACTACGCCACCCGATACCCGAGGCCTTCCCCCTGAAGGGGACGTCGGCCTGAGTGTTATGCGACCAACTGATCCCGTTTTTTGCCCGAGTAGGGTTGCCTTCAGAAATAATCACAGACCAGGGTACCAACTTTATGTCGACCCTCTTACGACAGATAAGTGGACAACTCCAGATCAAACAATTGAGGACCTCGGTATACCATCCCCAAACCGATGGACTGGTAGAACGCTATAACCAGACGATTAAGAAAATGCTACGAAGGGTGACGGGACCAACCGGGAAAAACTGGGATAGGGTGATCCCTTGGTGTTGATGGTGCTAAGAGACACCCCCCAGTCTTCCACCGTTTTTTTACCCTTCAAGCTCTTATTTGGGAGACAACCAAGGACCATACTGGATCTGGTGAAGGAAGAGTGGGAAGCGGCTGAAGAGGTGTCCTTAACTGAGTACACCGAGGAGCTAAAGGAACATCTGACTGCATTACGCACGCTGGCCCAAGCCAACCTCGGCCGTGCCCAAACAACCCAAGAGACAAATTATAACAAGGGGAGTCGTACGAGAACCTTCAAGCCAGGAGACCAGGTACTGGTACTCCTACCTACCAGCGCCAACAAGCTGTTGGCCAGATGGAGAGGGCCTTACAAAGTCACAGATGCACTAAGCCCAGTGACCTATCGGGTGCATCAACCCGACCGGGCCACCCCAGATAGGGTATATCACATCAATCTTCTAAAAAAATGGAATGCGCCTCTCATAAGCGCCTTTGTAAATGTTGAGGAGCCAGAATCAGAAGTGATCCTGAATACAGACCCTGATTCCCTGGAGGCTGTCAACTGGGGAGATGCACTGACCCTGGAGATGAAGGAAGACGTTAAAAGCAGGCTGTCGCCCTATGTCAACGCCTTTTCCGCCTAACCTGGATGTACTAATGTACTGGTACACGAGATCAAGACGGTACCCGGGCCATCCGTGAGACTTAGGCCTTACCGGATTCCTGAAGCCCGATGGAATGTTATCAAATCCGCGGTGGATGAGATGCTGCGGACGGACATTATCGAACCCTCCGTCAGCGTATGGTCATCCCCCATAGTGCTGGTTCCCAAACCGGACGGCTCGGTCTGTTTTTGTATGGACTACAGACGATTAAATGCGGTGTCCAGTTATGAGGCTTATCCAATGCCTCGAATGGACGAACTTCTAGAGGGCCTGGGTGCAGCCCAATACTTGAGCACTCTAGACTTAACCAAGGGCTACTGGCAAATACCCCTTCACTCCCAAGACAAGGAGAAGACTGCCTTCTATACCCCAGAAGGACTATACACCAGTACAAGGTTCTGCCCTTTCGACTTCATGGAGCACCCGCCACGTTCCAGAGATTGATGGACATCATACTGAGACTGCATGATGGATACGCTGCTGCTTATTTGGATGACATTGTGGTGTACAGCCGTTCCTGGAGAGAACATCTGGATCATCTGGAACTGGTAGTGGCCGATTTGCACAAGGCAGGGTTGCACATCAACCCCAAGAAGACTACGTTGGGAGCCCACGAGACCAGATATCTGGGACATATAGTGGGTGGGGGTATCCTGAAGCCTCAATTGTCTAAAACCCAGGCCATACTTGACATACCGACCCCCACTAACAGGAAGCAGATTCGTGCTTTCCTGGGATTGGTCGGATATTACCGGAGATTCATCCCCGACTTCTCCTCGGTGGCCGCCCCCTTGACCGACGCTTTGAGGCTTCGGGGAGTTCCGAACCTGACCAACAACCCGAGGGCCCTAAACGCCATTTCGTACCTGAAACAAAGAATCACATCGAACCCTGTCCCATGCTGTCCGGACTTCCAGGAGCACTTCTTTTTGCAAACGGATGCCTCAAACCAGGGCCTGGGGGCCGTGCTTTTGCAGGATAAAGGAGGGGACCTGCAGCCGGTGTGCTTCATCAGCGGAAGTTACTGTCCCATGAGATGGCCAACTCGACCATTGAAAAGGAGTGTCTGGCCATCAAATGGGCCGTTGACTCGCTCCGATACTAGCTACTGGGTCGCCGGTTCACGCTCTACACCGACCATGCACCCTTGCAATGGCTGGCTCTACATAAGGACACGAACCAGAGGGTTCTCCGCTGGTTCCTCTCACTCCAGCCTTTTGACTTTGTCACGTTGCACAAACCTGCAAAGTTTCAGCTAGTGGCTGACTATCTGTCCAGGTGTTCTCCCTGGCCCGATCGGCCTGGGATTGGGGGGGGGGGGATGTGTGAGGCTACGCCTCGGCTAGAGCCGCGGCGTGCTCCGGACACGCCTCGGCTAGATCCGCAGCGTACACCAAACACGCCTCGGCTGGAGCCGCGACAGGCTGCGCCTCGGCTGGAGCCGTGGCGTGCTCCGAGCGCGCCTCGGCTTGGCTTACCTTGTCTTCAGGCCTGCCCAGATGGGGGTGAGCGAAGGGAGGAGCGGCTGACCCGCCACCGCCGTGCTCCTCATGGCGACCCCAGGGGCTAACCATAGCAGGAGGGAACCACCCAGCAGCCGACCATGCCCCTACTTGGCGCGGCCACGGGCACGTGACCGACGCAAGGGTCTTCCATTGCTTAAAGGGGAATGGAAATACGCCGGGACGGCGTCCTTTAAAGGAGGCGGGTCAAAGCCTCATGAACCAATAGAAAGGGAGCTCGGCTGGACGCTCAGTGATTGGTGGGGCCCTAAGCCCAGCTGTTATGATAAAAGCGCGCCAAACCATTCTGATGTGTGTTCGTTCTCTTTCCACAGGATATCGGGAAGGGAGAGTCAGAGTGGTGGGCCTATCCGGATGCTAAGGGATAGAACCAAGCTGGGACTAAGGCCAGCATACTCTGTGAAGCCAAGACACCGGTGAAGCAAACCGGAAGGACTTGTTTATTTTGTTACCTTGAGAAGTTTTCTGCCTTACCAAGAATAAATATACTTTCATCATCCGCCTGTCTCCCGTCTATAATTCTGCAGTTCGGCGTACCCAAAACTGGAGCCGAGCATAATGCAGTTTTCAATCCATCAAATGCTCTCTGACATTCCTCATCCCACTGCAAAGGCATAACCGCATCTTTTCTAGTCAAATTCACTAATGGTTTCACAATCAACGCAAAATTACCAATCCATTGTCGGCAATATGAAGCCATGCCTATTATGGCTCCGACTCCTGTTTGTGTCTTTGGAATAGCCATACAAGAAATACTTTCTTTGCGTTCTGGCGTTAGTCTTCTCCCTCCTTTCGAAAGTAGGTAGCCCGAGTAAACTACCTCCTTTCAATTATACTGAAATTTCTTCAAACTAGCTTTATGGCCATGTGCCGCTAGGTGTGACAGTAGTAATACAGTGCTTTCTTTACAAATCTCCTCTGTGTCTGCAGCTAGCAATAAATCGTTATGTATTGCGAAAGTACACAACCCACGGGTAATTCCAGCATGTCTAGTTCTTTTAATGCTCTACTGTAAATACTTGGACTTTCCGTATAACCTTGCGGAATCCGTGTAAATGTAAATGATCGTCCTCCTAATGTGAACGCGAACAAGTATCTACTGTCCTTGTCCACTGGTATACTAAAGAATGCGTTCTTCAAATCTATTACACTAAAATATTCTGCTGAAACAGGTATCATTGTCAATATTGTAGTGACGTCTGGAACTAGAGGAAATTGCGGATGTACTACTTTATTCAATGCGCGTAGATCAATTATGAAACAGTATGGTACCTCATTACCTCCTTTTTTATAAACCGGAAGGATCGGGCTGTTACATGTACTGCCTGTGATTTCCTCTATTACCCCTAATTTCACCAAATCAGTAACAATACTCTTCAATCCTTTCTCACCTTCAACCGAAATTTTGTATTGGGGTATTCACGGTAGGGTAACACCTTCTTTTAAAATAATCTATACTGGCTCTATCTTTAAACATCCCACATCGTTGTCATGCATTGCCCATATACAGGTTGGTACTTTACTTAGTTCCCCTGGTAACGATTCGGACATGAATTCTGACACAGGGGCATCGTGTGGCCATATCGTTAGAAACACTCCATTAGAACCTAGTTTTTTCAACAAATTTAATCCCAACAAATTTTCTCCACAATTTTCTGTTAGAAGGAAAGGACAATGTTCGGTAAATGGTCCTATGGTAACTGGGACTGGTTTGGACACTGGGTTTATGACTGGTGTACCTGCGAACCCTACGGAAATATTCTTTTGCCCTGACAGTGGTATATTCGGAACCAAGTGATGGTCTATTGAACACTTCTGTGCTCCTGTATCTACAAGAAAGCGGTGTTCCTCATTCCCGACTCTCATTTCTACGTAGGGTCCTCTCTGATTCACGGAAATAGACACTGGTTCCGTCCCCTGTCCTGGGCTGACCTATTGGGGAAATAACACATCGTCCGATGTGTAATCATTACTATTACTGTAATACGTGTTTGGCTGTGTATCGAAAACATTTCCACTCTTCCCTCTATTTCCCCCACTCTGATTTCCATATTGTTGATTTTGCTGTCCCTGACTCTGGTTTGGGGCATTTTGGTTTTGGCCTTGGTTTTGATTACCTCCATTATTATGATGCTGCTGCATACTATACCTATTTGGTCCATTCGCTCCTGGGTGTCCTCTATGCTGTCTCCTCTGACCAGACCCATTTTTATTCTGTAGATGCGGGCATTGCACTCGCCAATGTCCTTCCTCTTTACAATATGCACACTGATTCGGCCCCACTGTTCCCCCATTGTTAGGGAGAATTCTCTGTTTAGGCTGAATTTCTGTAACGCTCACCTGATTCTCGCAGAGGCGCCGGTCTTGACTGGGCGACTATAGTATCTTCAAAGGTGATGTGTAGCACCCGGTTGGCTCTTTGGGCTGGACCTCTGTGCACTGTATGCCTGACTCGAAGAGTAAGATGTCTGCAGATAGAAAATATGGGATTAATGAACTGGGGTTATTGGGGTGTCCCTATCTCTTTCCTTTTCTCCTCTCCTGTTGAACCCCAAAGGTTAACGGTCTCACCTTAGGTAAGTGAATGTCGGGCTCTCCATCTGCCTCGGGGCAGGGTGCTGTAACCAGTTTCTTCACTGGATAGGTAACGCAGGCCTCTTGACTTCAGAGGGCTGCTGTCCGTCGTTTACTGCACGAACGGTAAGTTTCGAGTAATTCTAATGTCTTTAAAGTCTTTAGTAATGATGTCTCTTGTTTTGCAGGGTTCCGGCGATGGCGGATGACGGGCTGAAGTGAGTTGAAGATGGAGCCCGTGTGATGAATAGAAGCGCCGGGAAGCACGTAAGTAAGCGCTTGTTGCCTGCTTCACGATGCGCTCTAACTGTCTTTTTATTTTGCAGGTACAAGTTCGGAGCGGCTGCAGGGTGCCGGAATACCCACTGGGTTAGATGTGGAAAGGAGTAATGGCACGTGAGTATTAAAGTTCCCCAATGTCTTTAAACGCACCTTGTTTTGTCTTTCAGATGCGGGATGCAGCGCCGAAAGCCTCCGGAGCGTGCAAAGAGTTGGTAAGCTTTTGTCTTTCAGATGCCGGAATGCAGTGTGAAGACCTCCGGAGCGCACGAAGAGTAGGTAAGCCTTTGTCTTTCAGATGCCGGAATGCAGCGCGAGGCGTTGGTGACAGCCGATGGACCAGGTAAGTGAAGAGCTGTCACTGAAGACCGTAATGCTAACCTGTTCTTTCTTGTCTTTATAGGTGTTGCTGAAGACTGGATTCAGGATGGTAAGCCTTTTTCCTTAGGCCCAGGATCAGATGCAGAAGACACGATGAGCGTTCTGCTGCAGAGGATGCAGAATAACGCAAAGCAAGATTCATCCATCGGGTGTGGTTTAAATAGCCTCCTGTAGTGCTTAGGTGTCTCCTTCCACAGCCACGCCTAGGTAAGAAAAGAGTTCCTGCTTTCCAGAGGAGTTCCAGTGTTCTGAATCTAGGGAGTGGCTCCTGCCCCACCCAACAGGAAAAGTAGTTCCAAACAGAAGAGGATCAGAGGCTCAACTGGCAGGCAAGTAAGCAGCATGGTCTGCTGCAGGTAAGTCCACCCAAGCATTATGAGCCCGGCGCTTCCAGCGCTGGGACTGGGCATATTTATGAGCCTGGTGCCACTGGCGCCAGGACTGGGTCCAAAAGGTCCCAATTGGGACTGGTTGGCACTCGGAACCTGGGTTATGGATCTGCTTCTGAGGGAATCGATCAGAGGATTGTGTTTCTCTAACCAAGGTATTCCTAGAATAATCTGAAACTGAGGGGCCTTGATCACATCGAACACGATCTTCTCATGGTGTCCATCTTGAGTTACTAGCGTCACCTCTTGAGTGGTATGCGTTACTGGCCCGGAGGCTATCTCCGTACCATCCACCGTAGTAATGACGTCCTTTACAGCCTTGGGACAAAGAGTTAGATTCATCCTCAAAACCATTTCATGATCCACATAATTGCCGATGGCACCGCTGTCGACGTAAGCTTCAATTGCATGTAATCGATCCGGATTATCAGGGCTAATGAGGACCATAGGTATCACGAAATGCGAGGTCACGGAACTGGTTTTCACGCTATGCAAGAGGACCTCTATTCTTGTCGGGCGAGGTCGTTTCCCTGCTCAGAGTTTGTAACTTTGGTAACTGCAGCTCCTACTGCCTTCTTGGCAGGTTTCACCGGACAGTCTCGAAGAAAGTGCCCAGAGTTTCCGCAATAGAGGCATAATTGCAACTGTTTTCTCCTTTCCCGCTCCTTTTTTGTTAGAGGACCTTTCAGACCCCCTATTTGCATGGGTTCCCCGGAGTCTACTCCTTTGGAAGGAGTTGGCGGTTTTGAAAATACTCGAGCATCAAACTTGGAACGATCGGCCTTCCTGTTCTGCAGTCTGTGATCTATTTGAACGACCAAGTCTATATAATCCGAACAGTCTTGTGGGGGATTCACTACTTGGGCTAAAACGTCTTTGAGCTCTCCACGTAGACCTCTATAAAACAGCGTAATCCTTTTGTCCTCAGGCCATTGAGTTTCCACTATTAGTCTATTGAAAGATGCAATATAAGCCAAAAGGTCTTGATTACCCTGTCGCAACGAAAGAAGCTCATTGTCCAAGGCCTGTCCCTGTGAATGTCTTACGAACAGTTTTTCCATACTAAGCTGAAAGGCTTGAAAATCATGGAGAACCGGATCATCTTGATTAACTAGAGGGATCGACCAGTCTGCCGCATTGCCACTAAGGTAACAAAGTACAAAAGCTACTTTAGCTTGATCAGTTGGAAAGGCTGCTGGCCGGCATAAAAAATGCAACCGGCACTGATTGATAAATACTGCAAACCTCTTTGGGTCACCAGAAAATCGTTCGGGCGGAGCCAGAGGTACATTCCCAGGTAGGTTGATCTGCACTGGATTCATAGAGGATGTTGAAGGAAGATTTGCCCCTGATGCGGGTAACGGGGTCTGTCCGGCTTGTGACTGTAGCAATTGTCTAGCAAGATCGTCTGTTCTCTCCTTGGAAATAATTAGTTCCCTTCTTAGAGCATTCGTTTCCTGACGAGCTGCATGCACTTTTGCCCTTAGTTCCCCAAGTATCCGGGCTAGGTGGTCGGTATCCGAGGTTTCCATAGCGCCTGGGCGAGAGTTTTGCGGTGCTTGCTTTGCGTTCTGTAACGCTCACCTGATTCTCGCAGAGGCGCCGGTCTTGACTGGGCGACTACCGTATTTTCAAAGGTGATGTGTAGCACCCGGTTGGCTCTTTGGGCTGGACCTCTGTGCACTGTATGCCTGACTCGAAGAGTAAGATGTCTGCAGATAGAAAATATGGGATTAATGAACTGGGGTTATTGGGGTGTCCCTATCTCTTTCCTTTTCTCCTCTCCTGTTGAACCCCAAAGGTTAACGCTCTCACGATAGGTAAGTGAATGTCGAGCTCTCCATCTGCCTCGGGGCAGGGTGCTGTAACCAGTTTCTTCACTGGATAGGTAGCGCAGGCCTCTTGACTTCAGAGGGCTGCTGTCCGTCGTTTACTGCACGAACGGTAAGTTTCGAGTAATTCTAATGTCTTTAAAGTCTTTAGTAATGATGTCTCTTGTTTTGCAGGGTTCCGGCGATGGCGGATGACGGGCTGAAGTGAGTTGAAGATGGAGCCCGTGTGATGAATAGAAGCGCCTGGAAGCACGTAAGTAAGCGCTTGTTGCCTGCTTCACGATGCGCTCTAACTGTCTTTTTATTTTGCAGGTACAAGTTCGGAGCGGCTGCAGGGTGCCGGAATACCCACTGGGTTAGATGTGGAAAGGAGTAATGGCACGTGAGTATTAAAGTTCCCCAATGTCTTTAAACGCACCTTGTTTTGTCTTTCAGATGCGGGATGCAGCGCCGAAAGCCTCCGGAGCGTGCGAAGAGTTGGTAAGCTTTTGTCTTTCAGATGCCGGAATGCAGTGTGAAGACCTCCGAAGCGCAGGAAGAGTAGGTAAGCCTTTGTCTTTCAGATGCCGGAATGCAGCGCGAGGCGTTGGTGACAGCCGATGGACTAGGTAAGTGAAGAGCTGTCACTGAAGACCGTAATGCTAACCTGTTCTTTCTTGTCTTTATAGGTGTTGCTGAAGACTCGATTCAGGATGGTAAGCCTTTTTCCTTAGGCCCAGGATCAGATGCAGAAGACACGATGAGCGTTCTGCTGCAGAGGATGCAGAATAACGCAAAGCAAGATTCATCCATCGGGTGTGGTTTAAATAGCCTCCTGTAGTGCTTAGGTGTCTCCTTCCACAGCCACGCCTAGGTAAGAAAAGAGTTCCTGCTTTCCAGAAGAGTTCCAGTGTTCTGAATCTAGGGAGTGGCTCCTGCCCCACCCAACAGGAAAAGTAGTTCCAAACAGAAGAGGATCAGAGGCTCAACTGGCAGGCAAGTAAGCAGCATGGTCTGCTGCAGGTAAGTCCACCCAAGCATTATGAGCCCGGCGCTTCCAGCGCTGGGACTGGGCATATTTATGAGCCTGGTGCCACTGGCGCCAGGACTGGGTCCAAAAGGTCCCAATTGGGACTGGTTGGCACTCGGAACCTGGGTTATGGATCTGCTTCCAAGGGAGCTGGGCAAACCCTGACCTTTTGGAAGCAGAGATCATGACAATTTCCTAACCTAGTGAGTCCCCCAGCAGCTTTGCTGGATTTTTGGGGTTTATTTTTTCTCCTGCCAAGAGTGAGACTCTTTTACCCTCACTCTTCGGCATGATTTAAGTGTGTTTCTTTCAATCTAGATGTGTTTAATGGGCTATGGGGTCTTTTACTCCATAGGGCTTCATGTGTTTTTGTGATGCGTGTTACACAGCACCCTCCGTGCAGTAACACAGGGGTGTCATAGTGACCCCCCAGTATAGACTCCATACCCTGGGACTGTTTACTGTCTCCCAGGGCATGAAAAGTCACCATTGACTTTACTAGTCTTAAATTCTGAACAGAACCAGTACAAACCATCATATTGTGGACGTACTGGCTGGGGCAATTCAATTGCCCCAAGGTCTGTTAGTCGAGGGGGCATGTCTCCGTCCCCCCTGATCGAGTTTTGGCTGGTGGCAGTGGATACTACTTTTTATATTCAACCGCAAATATTTTCCTATGGGATTTCCCATTGTTTTAGGCTACTATCTTTATTTAATTATTTACGGTAGCCTCGAACATACCACCGGTTTATTTAATTAATATTAATTCTCCGGTTGGTATTTTTTGCCAAAACTTGATGGACTGGCGTTTGTGTTCTCTTCTGTGACTCCAACCCAAGTCGAGCCCTTTGTTCCACTTTTTGGCGGGCTTCTCCACAGAAGCCCTCCAAAGTGGTGCCACTCTGTCTGGGGTACTTAGGAGGAGTGGAGGGGAATTTAGGCACCCTGGACTGAGTTACCTAGGCAACTCAAGTCGCACTCCATCCTGATTGGCCCAAGTGGTGAGCCGGCCGGCTCACCACTTAGCATGTTTGAGTGACAGCTAGGTTGAGTGAATGGGGGTTTTCTGCATAAGAGCAGGGCTTTGGGGACTGGAACTTCAGAAGTCGCCACAGGACCTAAGAATCCGACGAGGGAGAAGCTGAGCCGACCTGCCACGACACCACCACCGGTGGAGCCCTGCTGAACTGCCTCACCACTTTTCCCAACGACAGAGGAGATCTCCCGCCGGAAAGTCTTCTTCCTTTGACTGGTGGGGATAACCAGTTTCACCGTCTTTTCGCTTTACAGACATATCTCGTGGCTCTCTTGCCCGTGCCAAGCACCCCGGCAACCGGGATACCACGTTTTACCACGGCCGCGAAACAAAGATACCACCTTTAACCGGAAAACTCCGCGGCTGGTTTCTTCCCTGGTAGTGCAAAGACCTTCATCTTTCCTCCAAGTCGAGATCTTCTCTTCCCCCGGACGACGACGCAACTTGCACGCACTACCAGGTACAACTGCCACCGCTGGAGGATCCTTCCCACTTAAGGTACCGTGTCCGGCCTGGCTTCCCTTGCTACCGACTGTACGGGGTAGATTTAGTCCCGGGCTTTCGAACCTGGGTTAGTCTGGGACCCCCTGGCTAAACTTTCTTAAAGCCTCTCTGAACCCTTTTTGAACCCTCTGCAAGACTTTCAAAGCCTAGTGTAACTGTGATCTTGGGCGCATTTGTGCTCTGCTCTCTCTAAGAGTGGGCCCCGCCTTTGGACTTTGGCTCACCAGTGACTTTTGCTCTTCTGCCTTGCTTGTAGTGTTCCTGAACCTTAGAGTGGTGTACCTTTCCATATTTTGTTCCCCCCCCTTCTCACAAACCTTTTGGAGTGCAATCTAGTTAAGTGCTCACCTCTGTATGAAAATAAGTGGTGTTTTACTGTGACTTATCCGATAAGGGAAAAGGGGTGTATATATTACAATGGTAACTGTGTTTAGAATATTTTTCAATAAGAGTGCTGGAGTGTTTCAAACTGTGTTTTTAAATAAATAATTATATACTTTGATACCAAAGCTCTGGTCAGTGTTTGCTTGTATTATTGTACCTGAGTGCCTATTGTGTATACTCTGCATACTGCCTAACTCTTCTTGAGGGAAGTCTGACTGCTCAGCCACAGCTACCAGGTAAATCTGGGTGGTACAGACTGCTACCAAGTGGGTTTACTGCCAACACCTGTAGTTTTAATCTTTTGCAGTGGTCCCTAAGGGAACTGCACAGGTTTCTGCCTAACACCCATGCATATTCGAACTACTCCTTACTTGTGCGTTCCCTCGCCCTCTATTATGTCCTACTACTTGCTGCATTAATACCCTTGTCTTTAGATTTACCCTATCCCTCTCTTCCTTTTCTTTTCCTGCAGTCACTCTGCGCTCATAATATTGGGCCATATGCAGTACTTTGCCCAACGTTTTTGTTTGCCATGCTCTCTCTGATGTCATTATTAGATCCTGAATTGGAAGTTTTAACCCCCTCACATATTTGTCAACAAATAACCTCTTCCCTGCTTCTGAACCCAAATCCTGCCCACTGAAGTCTGTGAATACTTCTTCAAATCTATTAAAATAATCTGTAGCCAACTCATCTTTGCCTTGTACACATGCAGTCAATTGTCCCATTGGATTCTTTTCTCTGGAACAATTGTTTTTAACATCTGTACTATACGTGCTGGTAATGCCGCCAGGTTCGGTCCTGGTGTTCCTCCAACCACTTTATTTCTATCCTCTATCATCAAATCCGCCCATGTGGCGCCAAAGGCAGTTGTGTCATCTACCTTCCTTATTTGTTTCCATAGATCTGCTGGCAGGATCACCGGGAATATTAGGTCTATATCACCCATGGTAAGCACGGATGACTGTAAGCAGGACTCTACTTCCTTGTAAAACCCTGCAGGATTCTTTCTTATATCCGGAATCGTCTGCTTTTGTCACGTCTCCCAGTGTGCCCACTACTAGGCAACCCACTTAGCAACCCACGATCAGCCCGCATTTACCTGGCACATCTTTCGCTGCACATCGGGGCACAAGAACACGGCCTTCTGCTCGACACTGGAGAAAGATGACCGGTTTTCCAGGTGTTTTCCGACCTTCATTGTCCTGGCAACTCCCGTGGAAACTCTCGTATGCTTTGCAGCACCGCCGAGGAACACGGTGATTCACGCGGCACGTGAGGTGAACTGCTGCCAATCACGTTCATCCTCGGCCATCACGTGGTTTTCCCACGCTGCCGCGTTTTTGCATCATGTGACTACAACTAACAGTCAAAAGCGCCGGAAACCACGGTGCCAGGGCTTCTCAGCTACTTCTCGTAAGGACTGTTTTGCGTTATCGTTTTCATCAAGGATTCATTGGCTCTACGAACACGGACTGCTTTTTGGATACTCTACTTCTTCTTGGCTTCATCTGTTACCTTTGCCCTGAAACTCTTCTTGCTTACTTCTAAAGATATTCGACCCTGCACCTCCTCCACGGATTGCTTAAACGGACTATCCCTTTGCTTGGACCTTGTGCTTTGAACTGGTTTTGACCCCATTACGTGTTTTTGGACTCCTCTTTGGACTCCTCTTGTGCCAACTTGCCCAGGTGTGGAACTACTACCCAAGCCTCTCTGAAACCCGGCCCGCTGACCCTGATGGTTGCCCCTAGTGCATCACGACCTGACCCACAGCTCATCTAGGTAAGCCTTGCTACAATCAGTTCCGTATTGCTGTGTCCATATTGCATTAGTTGATAACCGTCTATTGCCTTACAGCGGTCAAAGGGGTTCTTCCGGCGTTTCCTGGTTCCAGTTGACGGCTCACCACACCTGTGGCCTCAAAGATTGCACAGACAGTATTTGGTCATTCTGTCTGTGTGGTACTTGGGGACGGAGGTATTCAATAATCGGCACGACCATCAAGATCAGAACAGACTGAGAAGCCTTTTTGGTCGTCCTGATTATGGATCCCTCCGCCGGGGACCCCGTGACCGCTTTAATGCAGGCAGTT
Source organism: Ambystoma mexicanum (assembly GCF_040938575.1). NCBI lineage: Eukaryota > Metazoa > Chordata > Amphibia > Caudata > Ambystomatidae > Ambystoma > Ambystoma mexicanum. The sequence continues at coordinate 642,438,967 of NC_090922.1, read as the reverse complement.
GCAGCCCTTAGGACCGACATGGTCACCGCAACAACGGCAATCCACCACCGTCTCGATACCTTGCAAAGCACACGTCATCCTCTACCGGCTGACGCCGAGATTGGAGACGCTCCTCAAGCCCAGTCTCCACCCGCTCCGCCCACAACTCCCACTCCTGTACTACTTCCTACTTCCTTTCCCCTTGCTGCCCCAGAACGATTCCAAGGTGATCCAATGAAATACCGCACATTCTTGAACCAGTGTAAACTACATTTTCTATGTCGACCCCAGGCTTTTCCTGATTCCGTCACCAAGGCAGCCTTCCTTCTTTCCCATTTATCTGGCGTGGCAGCTACCTGGGCGAACCCGTTACTGGAAAATAACCATCCAGCATTATATGATTTCGATCTTCTAGTAACGGAAATGGCTAAGGTATTTCGATACCAGGCATAAAGCAAAATCACGAGACTTGGAACTACTAGAGCTCTCACAAGGCAGACAAACACTTATTGAATATATAACACGTTTTAACCAACTTGCTGCAGAGACCTCATGGCCGGAGGAAAAGAAAGCTATCGTGTACTACAAAGGGCTATGAAATACTATGAAAAACGCCCTCTCAGTGGTCCCGGCCCTTCCCTCTGTTTTTTCCGAGTTGGTAGACCTAACCCTGCAAGTAGATGCACGCCGATCTGAGCGTAAGGCAGGGGTCGGTTTTTCAAATCAAACATCCTCGACTTTGTCGGCCCTGAACCCATGCAAGTCGGTGGGATTCAGAGTCCCATTACTCAGGCTGAACGGGAACGCAGAAGAACGGATAATTCTTGTTTTTACTGTGGCATCAACGGACATTATGTAAAAGAATGCCCACGACGCCCAAGAAATAAGAATCAGGGTTTTCAGAAGGCTCGCCCCTAAGAGCGGGGGTACGGGCGAGCACCTCCATGTCCCCCACTGAACCGGTTTTCGGTCCCATCAGACCTATCGTGGTCCAAGCCTCATTGAAACCTACTAGGGAGCTTACACACCAGGTACACATAGTGATCGATTCTGGGGCCACTGGCTGCTTCATTGATATAGCATTGGCTCACAAACTCAATCTACCCTTGATTAAGAAGGAACACCCAGAACCAGTGCAAGCAGTTGATGGTACCTCCCTTGCCTCCGGTCCTATCATGCATCAAACGGCTCCTATGGAAGTGATAATCCAAGATATCCATAAGGAAACCATGTCATTCGATCTTATCACCACCCCGCAATTCGGTGTCATTCTGGGTATTCCCTGGTTGAGACAACACAACCCACTGATCAATTGGGGTACGGGTCAAGTCACCTTTGAATCTGATATTTGTCAACACTTCTGCCTGATAGAATCACACACACTCTCCTCCCCTGCCAGTATTCTTGGGGCAATGGCCTCTTCCCATCTAAAGGAGACAATGCAAAGTGTACCCTCAACACATACTGTAGGGGCTGTAATGGCTGGTATCCCCACCGTTTATCATGAATTCCTGACTGTGTTTGACAAGGCCACGGCAGAAGGTTTACCACCACACAGACCCTATGATTGTCCCATTGATCTAGTCCCTGATGCAGTGATCCCAAGGAGCAGGATATATTCCCTATCTCAGTCAGAGGAACAGGCCCTAAAGGAGTACATCCAACAAGCCTTACGATTAGGCCACATACAACCCTCCTGCTCTCCGGCTGCTAGTCCCATCTTTTTTGTACCGAAAAAAGAAGGGGACTTACGTCCTTGTGTGGACTATAGAAAACTGAATGCTATTACCATAAAGAACAGGTATCCCATTCCATTGATCTCCCCACTACTAGACAAACTGACACGTGCAACCATTTTTACTAAACTGGATCTCCAAGGTGCTTACAACCTTGTCCGTATGCGTCAGGGAGACGAGTGGAAAACAGCATTCTGCTCCAAACATGGCTTGTTTGAATATACTGTGATGCCTTTCGGCTTATCTAACGCCCCATCTACGTTCCAACGATTTGTCAACGAGGTGTTCAGTGATATTCTTGACATATACGTAGTGGCTTACTTGGACGACATTCTGGTGTTTTCCTCCTCCTTGGAGGAACATATCGTCCATGTTAAGGAAGTATTAACACGCCTCAAGAATCATGTCTTATTCGCTAAACCCGAAAAATTTGAGTTCCATACTAAAGAGGTGGATTTTTTGGGTTTTCACATAACTCCTGGTGGCCTATCCATGAACCACTCGAAAGGCTGCGCTATCATAGACTGGCCTGCCCCGACCAACCTGAAACAGTTACAATCTTTTCTTGGTTTTGCCAATTTATATAGGCGCTTTATCGCTGGGTTTTCCTCCATTGTATCACCGCTAACCGCCTTGACCAGCCCTCTTGCCCCGTTCTGTTGGACACCGGAGCATCAAAAGGCCTTTGAGGCCCTGAAGACCAGGTTCACTTCCGCCCCGGTGCTTCAACACCCTGATCCGGATCTTCCATTTGTCCTGGAGGCCGACGCTTCCTCCTTTGCGTTAGGTGCAGTGCTCTCTCAACCTTGTTCAGCCACGGGGCAACTACATCCCATAGCCTATCACTCGAGGAAGTTCACATCTTCCGAATATCACTACACGGTTACTGAAAAAGAATTGTTGGCCATTAAGGACGCTTTGCAAACATGGCGACATCACCTTATAGGGGTAAAACATCAGACTGTGGTATACACTGATAACAAAAACCTCCAAGACCTGGCCTCCCTTAAATGTGTAAATAGCAGACAGGTACGCTGGCATCTCTTCTTCGCTGCATATGATTTTGTAGTGAAACATAGGCCGGGGACTACCCACGGCAAGGCGGATGCTCTTTCTCGTTCTCCTGGGGGGGAATCCCTGTCTTTGTATCCTGAAACACTATTAGCGAAGGGTCACATAGTCTGTTTATGCACATCATCCCTACCCATGTTATCCATCATTAGGCAGTGGGTTTCACAATATCCAAATGAATTGACAGATTGGGACTTGGTACTTCAGGAAGGGTTACCATTTATTCACTGGAAAATCTTTCTCCCCACAACTGATGTACGCAATCAGGCGCTTGCTTGGTCCCACGATGCCGCCATCAATGGTCACCCTGGACAACTACGTACCCTGGAACTACTAAAGCGCTGGTGGCCATCGATGCGGCGCGATGTGGAAGGCTACGTGAACTCCTGCTCCATATGTGCTCAGTGCAAAACACGCCGTGCTCGACCATTAGGTCTGCTCCATCCTTTGCCTCTACCCCCCAGACCATGGCACACTGTTTCTATGGATTTAGTCATGGATCTACCTCGCAGACAGGGCTATGACACAATCTGGGTAGTCGTTGACTCGTACACCAAAATGGCTCGTTTTATTCCTTGTACAGGGATACCCTCTGCCCCTACATTGGCCCGATTATTCTTCAAATCAGTGTTTTGTCTTTTTGGTTTGCCACAGGTCCTGGTTTCGGATCGTGGCTCACAATTCACCTCACGTTTTTGGCAAGCCATCACTAAGCTCCTTGGTATTGATGCCCGCTACTCCTCCGCTTACCACCCGGAGAGCGACGGGCAGACAGAGAGAGTGAACCAGACCCTAGAACAATACTTACGCTGCCTGACTCTTCAGTTCCAAGATACCTGGTTGAACCTTCTCCACCTCGCTGAGTTCGCATACAATAACTCTCAGCATTCCTCCACTGGCTTTTCTCCGTTCTATGCTTTATACGGCCAGCATCCCCGAACCCTTCCTTTCCCTGATTTCGACTCCTCTACTGCACCTGCTGCTACGGCCTGCGCCCGCGATCTTGTTTCAGTTCATGACCAGACCCTTCTCCATTTACGTGAGGCCCAAGTGTCTATGAAGGCAAAGGCAGACCGGAAACGGGTGGCAGCCCCTGACTACCATGTGGGTGACTGTGTTTGGTTGTCGACCCGCCATCTGCACATCTCTGGTTGCCGGAAGTTGCTGCCTCGATTTGTTGGCCCGTACAGGGTTCTCAAGGTCCTAAACCCTGTGGCCTTACGTCTTTTGATTCCATCAACATGGCGTATAAACCCGGTATTCCATGTCTCCCTGCTCAAGCCTTGCATTCCACCCACACGCCTCCTGCCCCTGTCTCGGTCTCTTCTCCAGATGTCTTTGAGGTCAGTGCCATTTTGGGCTCTCATCTTAGACGGGGTCGGCTGCAATACCTTGTGGACTGGTTGTGTTACGGTCCTGAGGAGCGCTCTTGGGTTTTTTCCCGGGATGTTAATGCCCCTAGACTGGTAGCTCGTTTCCATCGGGATCATCCTTCCTGCCCACTGGGTCGTGGGCCCTTGGGGGAGGGCTCTGTCACGTCTCCCAGTGTGCCCACTACTAGGCAACCCACTAGGCAACCCACGATCAGCCCGCATTTACCTGGCACATCTTTTGCTGCACATCGGGGCACAAGAACACAACCTTCTGCTCGACACTGGAGAAAGATGACTGGTTTTCCAGGTGTTTTCCGACCTTCATTGTCCTGGCAACTCCCGTGGAAACTCTCGTATGCTTTGCAGCACCGCCGAGGAACACGGCGATTCATGCGTCACGTGAGGTGAACTGCTGCCAATCACGTTCATCCTCGGCCATCACGTGATTTTCCCACGCTGCCGCGTTTTTGCATCATGTAAATACAACTAACAGTCAAAAGCGCCGGAAACCACGGTGGCAGCGCTTCTCAGCTGCTTCTCGTAAGGACTGTTTGGCGTTATCGTTTTCATCAAGGATTCATTGGCTCTACGACCACAGACTGCTTTTTGGATACTCTACTTCTTCTTGGCTTCATCTGTTACCTTTGCCAAGGAACTCTTCTTGCTTACTTCTAAAGATATTCGACCCTGCACCTCCTCCACGGATTGCTTAAACAGACTATCCCTTTGCTTGGACCTTGTGCTTTGAACTGGTTTTGACCCCATTACGTGTTTTTGGACTCCTCTTTGGACTCCTCTTGTGCCAACTTGCCCAGGTGTGGAACTACTACCCAAGCCTCTCTGAAACCCGGCTCACTGTCCCTGCTGGTTGCCCCTACTGCATTACGACCTGACCCACAGCTCATCTAGGTAAGCCTTGCTACAATCAGTTCCGTATTGCTGTGTCCATATTGCATTAGTTGATAACCGTCTATTGCCTTACAGCGGTCAAAGGGGTTCTTCCGGCGTTTCCTGGTTCCAGTTGACAGCTCACCACACCTGTGGCCTCAAAGATTGCACAGACAGTATTTGGTCATTCTGTCTGTGTGGTACTTGGGGACGGAGGTATTCAATAATCGGAACGACCATCAAGATCAGAACAGCTTTATGTTGTTCACCTCTTGTGTGGAAAAGGGGACATGCACGTATTGGGCGGTGTAATGGGCTAGTGTTACCTGCGCCGCTACATTGCCCGCTGCGGGAACCTCCACTTTGGGCACAAAGGTAGGTGGGACCTCTCTCATAGGAAATGCCCCACTTACTGTCCCTCCCCCTTCTCTTAGAGGCAACAATATTCCCAGATCCAATGATAGGGCTGTTTCTCCTGTACCTCGTTCTAATGCTCTCCTATATACTGCCATTATTTCAGGCGGGATGGCCTTATCGTTTTTTATATCTTTATCTAATAAATGTTCAACCATCGATTGTAGCGCTTTTCTTTTCATAGGCATGGAATATTCATCAAATATCTCGTGTATCTCCATTGTGGGAATACTAGGATCTGACATCCATCTAGACGCTTCTCGCATACATACTTTTAACTTGTCGCCCCTTTGTACTGATGACATCGAATGTCGTCGCTGTATATATGGCTCTACAGTTTCCTTTCTATTTGTCCCAATATCTTTACTCCTGTACCCGGGTGCAGTAAACATTTCGGCATAGTCATTATCTAATTCATCTTTAAGCTCAAAAAGGCTATACACATGTTCTCTCACTTCTTCATCCCTCTCCCTACAACGTGCTAATGCATTCAAATCTAACAATTGCTGCAGTGGTAATTTCCCAATTAGCTGTTTCCATCTCTCCACCAAATATTCACCCATGCATTCCAACACTACCTGTCTTTCGTTGTTTCTATGAAAGTCATATATCGAAGCCAATGTTGCCGTCCCATCATTCCCGTCTATATACATCTCTGCCTGTTGCTGCAATTCGATCTTCCTTTTCTTGCTGATTGTGCTGCGGGTTACCCTCGTGCACTGCCGTTGGTCAGTCCCGCCTCTTGCCACTGTGGTTTCAACTTCAACCCCGGGAGGAACGGACGGTACCGAGTATGTGTCTAAGGCGGGAGGTGCGGATGGGACAATGGGAACAGCAAGCATCTGTTGGGGGCCTGGTTGGCTAGTAGGAAGTGTTACGTGCGCGGTCTGTGGCTGTGGGAGGGCTTGAGCTACCGGAGGGGGAGCTTGAGCTACGGGCGGGGTCTGGGCAATAGCTACTGACGTATCTGGTCTTACTTCTGATCTTGGGCCTTGTTTTGTATGGGTCAATATATTTTCTATCAATTCATCTGTTATGTGTAATTCTCGCTGTGGGTATATCTTTTCTATATTGAACTGGTCACGCCTGCCTGCCCTTCTTAGACCCACAGTCCACTCCTCCTCTTCTTTTTCTTCCGCTACCTCGCCTTTTGATTTATGCCTGCGCGCATTCTTTGCTCTGCTTTTAAATCGGAGCATTGCTTCCTTTCTCCAGTCTTTAATAGTTTCAAATGCTGCAGGACGCGCTTTCTTTCTTATCAACACCCTTTCCAAGTTATCTATCCTCGCCATCTCAAAACGACCATTAATCGGCCACTGATGGTCTTGTTGCTTTCTGGTTTGCCTATGCCAAGTCTCACAGAATATTATCGCACCCACTCCATACTTCACATACATCTCATACGCCGGCGTTCCCCCAGGTGGTGCAATTTGGCCATTTTCCAAAGATTGTCTACCACAGCGGAAAAACCCTGCTAAGGTGGACAATACCCCAGACATGTTTCAACCTTCCCCTTGGTTAATCAACCTTACCTAGGGCGTTTGATTTTGCAAAGTCAACTCTCAACCAATATCAGGATGCTTTGAATCGAGGAATGACTCACCTGATAAATCAAGTCGTTTGTATACTGATGCACCAAAGGACGTCGTGTCTGCGTTTCTTGGCTTCCGCCTCGTTTCGGGACCCTCGCCTCCTTGTTCTCTAGCCAGGCATGTCGATCAGGGATCAGATGTGTGCAGATCTGCAAAGGAGTCTCTCATCACTTTTACAGGGCGCCCCGAACACCTCTTGATCCTGGCTCGATCGTCCCGTCCTCGCCGTTCTCTGCCTTTTCTCAATTACAACGTTACACGAAGGAACAAGTGGGGGAGGGTCCCTATTCGGGCGCCATCTTGAAAGGGGCCCCTAGGGGACCCTGACGTCTATGGAAACAAGGCGGGTCACCACACACGATAGAGACGCCAGACACAAGGTTGTATTCCCAAAGCTAGGGTTTTATTGCAAAGCAAAAGTCTCAATTGGCCAACTCGGTCTCACGCCCCGCGACGTGTATCTCTAGACCTCGAGGGACGCAAGAGAGTGAATTACGTACATCAGTTACATATATACAAAATGCATATCAAACAATCAGCTATGACATGTATAACACCCCTCTTCATTGGGTTTCTTTGAACTTGGTGTGATGATGGACATCTCCGACCACTATGACACCTTCAAACATCTATTCTAGTGATTTGCAATTTGTGAGTGCGTAGGCATCTTTCGGTTTTTGAATAGAACATGGCCCTTCTGTTCTTGGAAGCGAACTACATACAGGGGGGAGTTGCATTCCAGACCTTGCTATCTATCAGATGCTATTCGTGTCCTGGGAGCCGACATGCTCTTAGCGGGCTCAGCAAAGGGGGGCCGTTAGAAAAGCATAATTCAAGCCTTTAGCGGTATTATTCGAACATATTCTACCATATAACGAGACTGGCTGGCAGCTGTGAAATTATTAAATGCCCTGCGGCTCTGCTTCAAGACTACATTAAGGAGGGAGCCGGGCATTCTTCCTGGCACTGCCTACGTTTGTGTTTCAGCGAAACTCTTGTTATCCTCTCGGCCCTGTGGCCTTGTCCTTTTCATATACAGACAACAATGTTCCACAGTCGAGCAGTGGAAGCGGAAAATATACTGCGAAGCAATATGAACAGAAAGCAATGAGCAATGGTTAGAAAACAAAATAGCGATTCTTGTTACATCAAAATGGCCGTTCATTGGAAAACTCAAAAACCTATATTCGGTCGTATCGTGCATGAGACGGTTGGCCCACGGCCACCAAAATGCATTTGCGGTCTCAAATTGGATTTCTAGACTAACAGTTTAGTTTCCGTATTGCTTCCTGTACAAATGTTAAGTTAATGTCCAGCTGGTCCCACCTACTATTGGAACTTGATGTAACAGTTGATTCCCGCTGATCTGGGTCAAAGAATTTTGAGAGATGGTTTACCCATGTTGCTGCAGGAAAAGGGTTTAATAGCAAGGAGTCCTGAGGTGCATCCCGCCCATTAATTATGGTCCATATTTCAGATGTATTTTTTGATTTTATGTTCACGAGCATAGTTTCTGCGTCATGTTCTATCAGCCTTTTTCTATACAGTTTATGCCAGTTCATGTACTGCTGCTTTAAAATGTCGATCTTTATTTTTGTCTGCACTGTTCGATGTTTCCTTAATATACGAATTTGCTGGCAAAACAGTTTTTTTGCCAAAAGCTGAAGGATCGAAACAATGGTGATGGCTGATAGTTGGTTTAGTCGTGGACCCTTGCCTTATTTCCAAAGATTTTAGTAGCTGGATGTAATCCACCCTCCTGGTTTCTCCTTGCGAACTGTTATTGTGAATGGCCCATTTTAGCTCTCCCGAGAGCACTGGTATTTTATTGGCTCTAATCCTCAGCCCATTTCGACCCGGGACAACATCGGGATCAGCCATGTAATTAAAATCTGTGTACATGTTAGGGGCCGTGCAGGTGAACGATAGAAGGTTGTGATCATTCGAGACTTTGTCTTCGATACTCAGTGACTGAACTGCCGTAACCATGTTTCTAGAAACACAGATGTAACCGATCTGCTCACTGCCCATTCCTTTCCCAGTGAGTTTCCCCAGAATGTCTCCGTACGTGTTACCATTAAGCATCAATATGTCTCTCAAATTGATGGCATTGTTCCACAGGAGGCCTCTTTTCCTTGATTTAGAAGTGATTGCTAGATTCTCTTCCAATTGTCGCCCCGTGTTGCCACAACATTGGGAGTGGAGGTCACCACACAAGTGGAAGTCCGGGTCCCCCCATTTTTCTCTCTGGATGTCAATCAAGTTGAAAATCTGGTCAGGGAAATTAGTTAAAGCTGGTATTTTCGGGTTCCAATACAGATTTATCAAACATAGTATTTTCTCCTCGATCTCCGGTCCAAGTGGTAGTCTTCCCAGTAACCGTTGTATATAAGGATTCGGGTTGAACTCCTCCAGGAGTTGGAATTGTACCTGGTTCTTAATGGCTATTAGTAGACCAGACATAGGTCTTCCTTTTTGCCCTTTTATAGCTGGATTCAAATGAATAGTATATCCTTTGAGCGTCAGCCATGTTTCTTGCTAATAAATTACATCATAGGTACCCCTGAAAAGTTTACTGTTTGCAAACAGACGGGAAAATCCCCTTGTATTCCAACTAGCCAGCTTAAACTGCCTAGTCGCGAGGGGGTCTTGGCTTTATGGTTTGCTTGTGTTTTCAGCCAGTAACCCGGCCAACCACTTCCAGTTCTCTTCCAATCCTTTTTCCTCGTTGTTTGTTTTCACCTTTTCATTACATCCTCGCCTATCTGACTCCCAAGATGGTTTAGGCCGTTTGTCATTCTCTCTAGTAACGTAATGCTTTTTCTTGGAGTCCTGATCGGTACCCCTATTTTAGGTATAGCTGATTTCAAAGATGTGTTTGGACTCACTAGAACCTTTACGTCAAGCTATGTTAGATCAAACCCCCTGGGTCTCAGGCGATGTGCCTCTTCCATTAGCAAGTGTCTTATCAAGGAGGACACAGGATGGAGGATAACCCTGTTCGTTCTTTCTTCCTCTGGGAATTTGACTGTAATCAAGTCGTCCGTTGATAATGATCTCAAACAAGGGACGTGACAAAATAGTCGAATCACGTTGGCTCTATTTAGAATTAAACTGTCGCCCAAGGGAGACATTCTTTCCAGTGTCAGACAACTGATGAGCTTGGGTTTCCGTACGTTGTTTAATCTATCCATTTTCTTCTCTGTCCTGCATGAAGAGAGCGCCTGGTGTCTATTTTGTTCTTCTTATGCTTTCCTCGGCTTGCCAATTCTAAGAGGCAAAATTACGTATGCATCCTTCTTAGGTGTGGTGCAAGATTATTGGTATAGGGCTGTTGTCGGAGTCAAGGGGTCATCATGTTTTACGCTTTCAAACTGTTTATCCGACGTTCCAGCTGTTGTATTCCTTGGCAGCTTGTTGAGGGATTTGTCTTTGACCAATCTTTGGGTTCTCACCCTGCCCTTCTTTGAACCTTCTCCAACAGGTATTACAGCAAAGTTCTGATGTGTTCTACTCCTTGTTTGATCGGGATCCCCAACGCATTGTATACCCCTATTAATCCGTGGGGCCAGTCCGGCCAATGGGGTCCCACACCGATTGAGGGGCGGTCCTAACAGCTTGGAAGTGTTTCCTGTATGCCTCAATATGTTAAGAGCCCAGTTCTTTTAAAGCTTTCGGGCAATAGGCTTCGATAGCCATTTTGGCTGTCGGTCCTGTGACTGGTCAGATTCTGTGTCAGATGTAGCAGGATCATAAGTTGATTCTTCAGATTCCGGTCACTCAACCACTTCCAGGTCGTATTCCGACATAGTGTAGGTTGATAAGTCCATCAAATCAATTGAGGGGATGTCCTCAAGTTCTTCCCCTTGCGATATTACAGTAAGCATAGGGAACATGCAGCTGATTGGATCCCCATGCCTGCCAGCCCCTCCTCTCCCGCTTTAAAGGGTGAGGGCGACCGACAGGGAAAACCGCTTCTGGGCAAAGGCCTTGGGATAAGGCCTCAGCCACTCTCCGCAGCACTCAGCTACTCGAGGCTGCTGGCGACCGAGCACCTCGACTCCCTGCAAGCCCATTAAAGATAAGCGGCGCACCGTAAAATGGATGTCCAGCCAGTTCACTCCTAACCTGATCGTATGCAAAACTGCCCCGCCCTCCCTTGCTGCGAGAGCTATGCGCCCAAGACCATGGTCCCGTGGCACGTCCCTTACTGCAAAGGCCCCATCTGTCCTCTCGAGAAACGCACGCTTGCCAGCGAGGATACCCCCAGTGCCTGGCGCATGCCTTTACTCCATAGGTGCCCAGCGTCACCCAACACAGTATCCAATTCCAGCACACACTAACCGTCAAAAAATCAACTAGACCTGCTGGAGGGCAGGATTACCAACTCTGACAAATTGTACTACATGGAAAACGCATGCCCATATTTCAGCGCCTGTTGCCTCCCCAGTGCGTACCATTAACAGTATGGCTGCACCATGTAAACTAAGGGCTCTTCTGGGGAACACCCACATATGTAGCTAATAGGCAGCCTTGCCAAACTGCTGCTTCATATTTATCGTCTAATCTAATGCCAATGAATGCAGATGCCCCTCCTCTTTCAGAAACTGCTGAACTGAACGTGCATTGGGATATGCTGGGAGGAGATGACTCCATTACCCATAGGCCTGGTACTTCTCATGAAGGGCTTAAGCCAATGTTACAAAATACAGGCTTCCCCCTACCTTATAACATGCCTGTACCTAGCTCAGTGGAAATCTATCTACCTGTATTTGAAATTGGTAATGATGTATTGAAAATTATCAATGATGTGTTGGAAATTGTCAATGATGTACTGCTGGAGCCCACTATTGTATGCTCTGATTTGCCTAAATCCTTAGAAACTGAACTGCATGCACAAGAAGCTGTTATTGGTGACCTATTGTTGCCAAATACTGTGCACCTTGAGCAGAATGACCATAACTCATTGGGAACCGACCGGTCGGTGCCTAACATTGAATGCTGGGCCCAAATACCAATAGATCTGTACCTAGGCTCACCCACAGGCACTTACCTCCTACTCCTCTCACTTGTGCCCTGATTAATGCCCGTTCACTCCCTGCCCATGCACGGGACATCCATGATTGTATCACCAGATGCAACATTGGCCTACTGCTCATTAGTGAAACTTGGCTCACTCAAGCCGTGCACGGGACATCCATGATTGTATCACCAGATGCAACATTGGCCTACTGCTCATTAGTGAAACTTGGCTCACTCAAGCATCCGGCCCGGCCCTGGCCCTTGCCATTCCACCAGGAGACTCGGTTTCTAGAAAAGATCGTTTGATTCAGAAAGGGGGATGGGTAGCTCTTATTGCCAGAGAATGCATCCCCATTAGGAAGGTGGAAGGAGAACTTGGCCATAATAGTGACTATCTTCATCTGAAAGTCAATCTGTCCCCTAACTGCACTATCACCATCCATATCGTATATCGACCACCAGGGCCAGTGTCAGACTTCCAAGAGGCCCTGATCCACTCGCTCTCGCATAACTTGAACAAATCCTCCCAATCCATTCTCCTGGGAGATTTTAACATAGGCCTTAATGACCCCAACGATTCCCAGGCAGCCTTCATGAACAAAGCCCTGTCCACCCTAGGGTTTACCCAGGTCATCATGGAACCCACACATAGTAAAGGCTGCACCCTCAATTGGGTCTCCCATCACAACTGTTCGCCCAGGGTCAAGGACATCTCCCCCATCCCCTGGTCCGACCACCATGTTATTTTATTCGAACTTCCCACCATGAAGGGAACAAGTCAGATGCAGATTCCTCTGACCACCACCCCTCTCGAGAAGTGCTTACCTGCTCACTAAAGAAGCTCACCCCCTACCTCCAAGTATCTGCCCCGCAGGCACCCTTCCCAAGTGACCCAGAAATCCTGGCCACGGTATTCAAAACAACGCATCACGAAAGCAGTTGACGCCATTGCCCCACTCACCCAACGGAAAGCCAAGCGTTCTAAACATTCTAATGCCTGGTTCTTAAAGAGCTTCTTGACCTTCGCGCCAGAAAAAGGACTGCACTTTCCGATTGGAAAGTGAACCCTAATGACTCATCTAAAGTAGCATTTCAGTCTATCTCAAAAGACTACAAAAGAGCTGTGGTCCAAGCAAAAGCTGCTTCCTTCAACACAAGAATAGTGAACGCAAAATCCGGGACTAAAGAGATCTGTGCCATCTTCCGACAATGAGAAACACCCACTCCCTTCCCCCTCCACCTACCATTCAGGAAAATTAAGACTGGTGCAACAAGATCCAATCAGCGATGCTAGATAAACTCCACACCCTGCAAGACAAAATCCTTGCCAATCAGCGTGCACTCAGGCACCAAATCTCTGAATTACTGAGTAGGATTGCTGGTGACTCTCCCACATTCGCCTTCGAGGAAGTTAATGAACAGGAAGTCGGCAATCTCCTAAAGTCCATCAAACCTTCCTTCTGTAAAGGTGATGCCTGCCCGGCTAAGCTTATTAAAGACTGTGCCTCCATCCTAACCCCATTCCTCACAGCCTTCATTAATGCTTCCTTCCAGTCTGGCCATGTCCTACTGGTCTCAAGGAAGCATGGGCACGCCCCCTCCGCAAGAAACCATCTCTTGACCCCACTGTCCCAGGGAACAACAGATCCATCACTACGGCCTGGTTCCTGTGAAAATCTTGGACAAAGCAGCTTATCTGCAGGTCCAGAAATTTCTTGAGGCAAATAACTTGCTCGACCTCCGCCAATTGGGATTCCGTCCAAGACACAGTCCCGAAACGGCACTCCTAGATTTAAAAATATCAGATGGACGACCCGCTCTCCTCCTGCTCTTCAATTTATCTGCAGAATTTGGCTTGGTGGATTATAAGACCCTATGCCACCATCTCTCCTCCGCTGCCAACTTCTCGCCCAATGCCATTGCTGGGTTCACCTCGTTCCTCCAATGAAGGGTTATGAAAGTCTTCTCAGAGTCGGCCTGAGCACATCATAGTAACATTAAATGTGGAGTACCTTAGGGATCATGCATATCCTCGACCTTCTATAACCTGTTTACAAGGCTTCCGTTCCACATTCTGGAAACCTTGGGCATCACATATACCAACTATGCTACAGACACTCAGATTATTATCCCCTGACTGGTGACTATGAGGACGACATATTTACCCTTAAGTCCATCTACTCCACAATCCAAACTTGGATGGCAGAAAACTGGTTATGCCTTAATGGTGAAAGAAACAAACTTCTGCTAGTTGGATCTCCTATGACTATGAAGAAACTGGACAAACAATACAGTTCCTTCACGATTGACAACCTACCTATACCCCGTATCGCAAGCTGTCATGACCATGGGGGTCTATCTGGACTCTGACCTCTCCATGAACAGGCAGGTCAACGCCATAGCATCTTCCTCAGCCTACCATTCTAAAATGCTCAATGCAGCCAGACCCTTTCTGTCGGAACAGAACTGTCTCACAATTGCAAGAGCAATTATTGGATCTAGGCTGGATTACTGCAATGCCCTCTTTGTTGGGACGTCCGTAAAAACATTATGCTCCAAACCGTTCAGAATAATGCCTTTAGGGCTGCCACAGGCATTTCCAAGCGAGAACATATTTCTGAAACCGGGAAGCAGGTACATTGGCTCCCTATTAAAGAAAGGATAATCTTTAAAACCCTCACCCTGACAAATAAGTGTGTCCATAAACTAGCACCTGTATACCTTGCTCAGATAATTGTCAAGCCCTCCTCAGCCAGACGTACAAGATCTGCCTACGTCAACAGGATTTCCATGCCCAAATCACTGAGAATTCGGGCCGGTGGGTCCAGCTTCCCAGTCCTGGCAGCAACGTATTGGAACGCTCTTCCACCCCACATGTGGTGCATGGAGTCCCCACCTATCCTTCAGGAAAGCACTAAAAATGATGCTGTTTAACTAAACAAGTCCTAGGGTCCCTTTTCTTTTTGCCTTGGTAAACATAATGTTCCTCCTTGGCTCTCATGTGATGCGGAATATAGCAGAACAATATACTAAAAGCTGTAACCATCTATGTGTTTTTCTCCTATTGTATCCTCAATCTCATTGGAGGAGGAATATTCTGTATGCAAGCTCAATGTAACCATGAGCATTCTTCCTGAATGCAACTAAGAGAATTTCATGCAACTAAGACAGATTCATGCAACAGCGCCTCGATGCCCTCGGGCTGTTAGTCCGCTTTACAAATCTAAATAAAAAATGTTAGAGTTTGCATTTACAGTGATCTTAGTTTTGGTCGAGATCACCTTTTTTGGCAGCGTAATGTTTCTAATAAATGCTTTATTTCCAATGCTTTTGCGTTTCACAAGGTCTTTTGTCTTCTCCTTTAGACATTTTTTCCGTTGGCCTTCCTCCTGCTCTTTGTGACCTGGTGAGTCCTTATTTGGGCATGCATTAAACCGCGAAAGCCGGCGCTTTATGCAGGCTAATGCATGTCAATTCTGTGGGTACCCAGGAAGTGGGCTGAGACGGTCTGGTCCCAAGCCACACTACTGGTGCCAGGATGTCTGGTGTGCCTGTGCATGTGAGAGCCCTGATTGGACTATTGTTTGCAGTATGAGTGGGCAGATCTCCTAATTGACGAGCCGGGGTGCAAGCCCGCTGGACTTTCAGGATATGAGGAGGAGTCCAGAGTTCAGACCCGCAGATCACCCACAGGTCGAAATCGATCTATACACAGAGCCAAGTATCCAGAGGCGAAGCAGATCTAAGGACTATCCGGAGCAGTCAGAGCGGGTTTGTCACCTTGAGCCTGCTGTTGTCCCGGTAGAGCCCTGCTTTGCGCCCGATCTTCGAAGCCCTGAAAAGATGCTTCAACCGCTTGGAGTGGTGGGACCAATCGCTCTCGACGCCTCCTAGGTGCCCTGCAAACAAGCCTTCTCGGAAGTGTCTCTGGGCCTTCCAGTGGACTGACCAGCTTGTACCTTGGCACCCGTGCTGGAGTGTTGTTTCATAGAGGTTCGGGTCGAGCTTTGGGAGAATCCTAGTTCACACTGCAAAGACGCTTCTCGCCAAATCTCGTACTCTCTTCTACTTTGGGCCGTGAGAGAGAAGCGTGCGTCACTATGCGACAGTGGCGGTCACTGTTGGCGACTTCCCCGCCTGTCTTCAAGTGTCCTGAGACCAGCTGCATCAGTGTTTTCTTTTTCCTGCCTTCGTGATGTGAGATCCAGCTCCAGTTGTAAACCGGACAAGCATGCGCAGCGCCTGTGCACTTTGAAGCTTAACCAAGGAGGGGATTTCATACTCCAGGCGACCATCTTCAAACCTGCCAAGTTTGACCCTAGAGTGAGCTAAGGGGGGGTGAGTAATCATACCACTAACCGTTGGCCCACGGTTCATCTAATCCCTTTTTATGCATGAAGGATGCCTTGTGGTCCTTGCCTTGGGTGGCCTCCGCTCCCTTAGGCCGTCCGAAAGTTGGGGATAGCTTTGTTCTCCGCAGCAGATCCAAACTCTGACTCTCAGAACCAAATTTTCCACACTCCAGTGTCAACTTCTAACTTTGCCCCCCCACTGTATATTGTGTTTTGTACCTTCACGAATCACTGAGTGCTCTTATGCACAAATTGACATTAAGCAATCTTCGTAGGGCTGGACTTATAAAGTTAGGGATTCCCATTGCTGGAGTTGGCCATTGTGATAAAGTTTGATTGCTTTCCGTCCTAACAGGTTTTGACGGGAATCTGCACTTTACCACATTGAATGAAAAGTGACTGTACATATATTTTACATAGTCTATGTTTAAGTAGTGTTATTACTGTGTTCTTCATTATTCACTTGTGTTTGTTCTGGGCCTAATAACGTTTTTTGATATACTACTGTCTGAGGGTAATTCTTGTCATCATACTGTGTGTGCTCATCCAAGACCTCAGATCAACCCCACTATTCCTGAGACTAAGCCTTGACTGCTCTCCAAGCTACCTTGAATTGTCCTTGCTAACTTCACAGACGTGTTCCTTGTTTCACTAACCAGGGTGGCCTCCTGAATAACTGTTCACCAGAGCAGGAGCAGAGTTCAGAAATCCATTCCAACAAAGACACAAATGTCATTATACATACAAAAGCTAGGCAGTTTCATGCACACTGCTCAGCAGTAAAAAGGAAATCTGCAAGTGTTCACATAGAAATTTTGAAGATATATCTCAAGGTGTGCCTAGGTGTTTCAAAGGGCTAGAGCGCTTCGCACTAGAAGTAAAGGAGACCACAGATATTCAGAAAAGCTTGCAGATATTTAAAATAGTATTTAATTAGCAGAAACAGGCCTTTGATGTAGCTAACCATTTAGCCATTCTCTGCACTGACGGTAAATGTGCTATTAGTAACAAACTCACCGAACAGCCTTATTTCACCACAACCATGTGTAGAACAGTGTTCATCTTCCAATTGGCAGGTTTAGATTTTTCTGTCGTTGGTGTTGTGTTAATAGGAACACCATGGTGATTAATGAAGTGCCCTACAGGCCTGCTCAATGCTCCTCACTCCCGATATGTTTTCTCCTTTTGCACTCCATGAAATAAACAAAGACGTTCTATAACAAGAATTGAACAATCGCTTGGAAGCTTGAAACGCAATATTAGTAAAATGTACTACTGCTTAGATTGTATTTTTAAAGAAATATTAAAGGCAGAAAGATAATGGTCAGGGTACTACAAAATCTTGAATTCCTGCAAAAACAGAAAGGTGAAAAGTTGCATACAGCTGCTATGATAATAGCATTAGATGCCAAAAGGGGGGTCTATGAAGACTTGCCCCTGCAGTTGAGTAGAAAATGAAAAAAATAATCAAACTAATATACCGATCATGGGAATTTTACTTACCTCTCAGTAATGTTCTTTCAGATTAATGTTCCACCCACAGATTCCTCATCTATGATAATTCTTTCCACAGCGAAGCTGCTCTTTGGAAACTTTTCTGCCCCCAGAAGGGGCAGCGTGGCTCAGCGTCGGCTCCGTCCCACAACTCAATGCACCCACTCCGGACATGAGGTTGGGACCAGTATATATTGATGCACTGCGCCACACGGCATCAATTCCTGCCTTTTCCCCTTGCACACTTAGGGACCAAGGAACCAATTGTGTACTAGATATCTTCAAAGAGGGGCAATTCGCGAGGGTGATTAGGAATCCATGGGTGGAACGTCTGGCAGAAAAAAACATTACTGAGAGGCAAGACATTTGTTCTACTAATGGATTCCTTCCTACCACGGATTCCTCATCTACGTTACACTACCAAAGCTGTACGAAAATCTGCAGGAGAGCAGAGAGCAAGGACATCATGGGGACCGAACACTCTGGAGGACTGTCCTGCCTGTTAGGCAGAATCCTGTGCAGTTCCCTTGGGGACCACTGCAAGAGGATTAAGACTACAGGAGTAAGCAGTAAACCCAATTGGTAGCAGTCTGTACCACCCAGATTTACCTGGTAGCTGTGGCTGAGCAGTCAGACTTCTCTCAAGAAGAGTAGGGCAGTATACAGAGGATACACAATAGGGCCAAAACACAGTAGAATAAGCAAACACTGACCAGAGCTTTGTATCAAAAGTATATAATTATTTATTTAACACACACTTTAGAAAATACACTAGCACTATTAATGAAAAGCAAGTTCCAACACAATCAGAAAGTATTTACACCTCCCTTAGCAATTACTAGACAAGTCTAAGTTAAAACACCACTTTTTGTCAAAACAGAGGTGAGCGCGTAACTCAGATGGCACTCCAATAATTAGGTTAAAGGGAGAGAAAAAGGCAGGTCATAAAAATAAAACAGTTCCCAACACTTTTAAGAGACGAAATCAAGTTACTGAAAGCAGGGTATACTGTAGAGCCAATGTTCATAGGCCAGGCTCACTTTGAATGGAGTAAGGCATAATGTGCCCAAGATCACACGGTTTAGCAATGCATTCAAGTTTTTGTAGAAATGTTCAAAAGAGGTTGGGGTGGTTCAAAAGACAAAGTTAGAAGGTCTGGGGGCCAACCCAGTTGGTAAGTCAAGGAATTAAGGGTCACCTTGGGCAAACCGAAGAAAGGGAGGCCAGGTGGAACACAGTACCTTAAAGAGTGAGGAAGCACCAACGGTGGCAGTTGTTCCTGGCAGCGGGTGCAGTTTGTGATTTCGACCAGGGGAAGAGAGGATCTCGTGGAGGAGGAAACTTGGAGTCGTTGCACTGCCCAGGGAAGAAACCAGTCGCTGAGTTTGTCGGTGAAAAGGTGCGTTCCTGGTATTCGCGGTCACAGTGGTGAAACTTGGCTATGCGGCCGCCGGGGTTCTTGGCACAGGCGATTCGACCAAGAGACGTCCTGGAAGGCGAAATGGTGAACTGGTTGATCCCACCAGCTCAGGGGAAGAAGACTCTTTCAGCAGAAGATCTTCTCTTGTCGTCGGGAAAGTGGTGAGGTTGTTGCAGCAGGGCTCCACCGGTGGTGTCGTCGTTGCAGATGGCTCAGCTTCTTCCCTCTTCGGATTTCTTAGGTCCTGTGGCGGCTTCTGAAGTTCCAGTCCCAAAAGCCCTGCTTTTATGCAGAAAAACCCCCATTCAACAGCCTAGCTGTCACTCAAACATGCTAAGTGGTGAGCCGGGCGGCTCACCACTGGCCCAATCAGAACAGAGTGCGACTTGGGTTGCTAAGGCAACGCAGTCCAGGGTGCCAATTCCCCCACCCACACATCCTGTGGAACCTAGAGTGGCACCAGTTGGAGGGCTTCTGTGGAGAAGCCCGCCAAAAAGTGGAACAAAGGGCCCGACCTTGGTTGGAGTTACAGAGACGGACACAAAAGCCATTTTAGAAAAGAGTTCTGGCAAAAAGACCCAACCGGGGATTTAATATTAAATAAATAAACCGGCGGTATCTTTAAGTGGTGCGTTTAAAATCAATGGGAAAATCCCAAAGGAAATATTCCGGTGGAATATTTTGCGTGTTAACCACTGCCACCAGCTACAAACTCGATAAGGGGGGACTGGACAGTGCCCCCTTGAAAACAGACCCAGGGGCAATCGAATTAACCCCTTCCAGTACTTCCACAATATGATGGTTTGTACTGGTTCTGTTCACAATTTTGGACTAGAAAAGTCAATGGTGACTTACATGCCCTGGGAGACAGGAGTCAGTCCCAGGGTATGGAGTCTATGTTTGGGAGTCACTATGACACCCCTGTGTTACTGCACTGAGGCTGCTGTGTAACACAGACACAAAAACAGATGATACCCTATAGAGTAAAAAAAAAACATAGCCCATAAGCACACAAAAAGTCAAAGACATACCTCAAATCATGCCTAAGAGTGGGAGTCAAAGAGTCTCACTCTTAGCAGGAGAAAAAAACAAACCCCAAACATCCAGCAAAGCTGCTGGGGGACTCACTAGGTTTGGGAAATCAGCCTTATAAGAGAATTCTCCCTAACACTGCCAAAGCGGGTGTCCTGTCCCAAAGGGAATCCAAGAAGTAATGCTTAGCAAACGTGTGCAGAGACGCCCACGTTGCTGTCTGTCAGATGTCTGGGACAGGGACTCGCATCTGGAGGGCAGAGGTGGCAGCCACTCGTCTGGTAGAGCGGGCTCTCAGACCCTCGAGCACATCCCAGCCAGATCGTAACATTCCAAGATGCAGAGAATGATCCACCTTGACAGTCTGTTTGATCACAGCCCAGCTTGTTAGTTACAAGCACCAGAGTAACTAACGATAGCTAGTCATCTTAGCCTCTCTATTCCAAGAGACAAAGTAGCTGACAGCTTGCATTGGATCCAGCCTATGGAATCGCCCCTCTGCCTTAGGAGGATGAGGAAAAAACGCAGGAAGATGGAACTTTTGAAAGACATGGAAATCAGAGACTACCTTTGAAGAAAATGAAATGAGGTTCTCACTCTCAAAAGTCACCTTCTCCTTGGATAAAACCAAGTAGGTAGGTTTAACAGAACACCTGGAGCTCACTCAAGCTTCAAAACATCTTTTGCCGCATCCAGCATGGATGAGGCCGCCTCATGGGCCTTAGAGCTTTTGACATTTTCCCCCTTCTCCCTTTCTCATTCAAGCTCTGAGCATTTCCTTGTTTGGTTACACCAGGCTGTGCCTCCATTCTCTTCGGCTCACCTCCCTGCGCACCCCAATGACACCAGATTGGTGTTCCCTCAGGGTCAGGGGACCATGTAATCTCAGCCTCTTGGCAGGGACTCTCGGGGCAGCCGGCAAAGGGCACAGGCGAAGGGTGCCTTCCGCAGGGAGCCCTCCATCCCCGTTTGCCTGGGCGCCCAGTCGCCCACCCCCACCGGATGCCACGCTCGCCCTCTACAGCTGCTTCCAGGTAAAATACATTGTTCAGTCTTACCACTGCTGTAGTTACCACACTAATATTGTAATTCTCAGAGTTTCCCCAAGTGTAGATTTATTACACTGAAACTAGCCATAGTTTAAATTTGGCCTCACATGCATTCCCCCATCCCCAGAATGCTTCAAATGTAGGTCTGCTGTTTTGAGTCTCACCACGTATGCCTTTTCCACACTCCCATTTCTCTTCCCACAATGTTCCCAGGGCTGGGTTTGCTGTTTGGAATCTCCGCACTGTTGTGTTTTTTCCACTCACATTTGCATTTCTCTTCCCAGTGTCTTCAGAGGTGGGTTTGCTGCTTTTGAATATTGCCACTACAGTCTTTCTGCCACATTCGCATTTCTCTTTCCACTGTTTCCAGGGGTTGGATTGCTGTTTTGAATCTTGCCACTGTTATGTTTTGCCACACTTGCATTTTTCCTTCCCAGAGTGTTTCCATGGGTGAACACTGTTCACTGCAATCTAATTATTTGTTCACCAGATCCTCATGCACTGCATCCCAGGGAATTCAGCTGTGTCCCACTGGGGGCTCGGCCCACACAGCCAGAAACATCTGCGATACATACTGTTTGACTACAAACACCCCCTAAACATACAGCACCCTGGACCTGGCTCCAAAACATTCTAGAAAACATTTGAGTCCCACACAAAATTTGTGAACCCCCTGACTCTGTCAATTTTTCAGAGTACTGGTCCCCTCGCTTGACAATTATGGGCTGCTGTTGGGGACCACTCCCTACCTACCTTAGTTAAGGCTATACATGCACATGTATTTTACAACTGCTTTTATCACTGCTCAATCTTCAGACTACGGTCTTCCAAAGAGCGTTCATCCTCACAGCGCTTCGAGGGGATACCAATGGCAGCAAGCACAATACAAATACCAAATAACATAACAAACACCTATCTCGGAAGTGATGGCAACCAGGAAAATCACCTTAAGGATGTGCAGACTAATAGAACATGAATGTAGGGGCTCTCAAGCGAAGCTCCCATACGGAATGTCAAAACCAAATTGAAATACCATGCCGGGACAACAAACTGGTGTGGAAGAAACTGGTTAAACAAACCTGGCAAGAACTGCACATCAATGGGGATTGAAAAGAACGAGCCCTGATCCGGGGACATCTTGAAAAACGAAACAATGGTTAGGTATCCTTTCACAGTGCCAATCTGCAGGCCTGCTTGGATTAAGGGCAACAAAAAAGTCCAGAACAGGGGATAATGGAGATGATAAAGGGTCAAGATCCCTCTCCCAAAACCAAAACAAATATTTACGCCATCTGCAGACATAAATAGACTTTGTAGTGGGTCTCTGAGATGAAGGGAGCACATCAAGGACATCATCTAACAAGTCCCACACCTTGTATATCAGCCGCATTAGCCAAGCATGAAGGTTCAGGCTACTTAGGTTTGGGTGGAGAATTTGCCCCTCTAATTGGGAGAGCAAGTCGATTCTCCTTGGGAGGCATAAGGGAAGACAGATGGACACGTCCAGCCGCTCCAAATACCACATTCTCCAGGCCCAGTCCAGAGCGATCAGGATCAACGCGGTCCCGAACATGTGCAGTCTTCTGAGAACCAGTGGAATGACAGGTATTTGCGGGCATGCATAAAGGCGGGCAAAAGTCCACTCGACCATGAGAGTCCCCCCAGAGCTCCCCGATGAAGAAATTCCCCCGAACAGAACTCGCACTTCCTGTTCATACTGGAAGCAAAGAGGCCCAATAAAGGTGTTCCCCAAAAAAAAGATTGCCTCCAGAACTTCCTACGTAAACAGCATTTAGGGCTCACGTTAGAATTGTTTTCAAATGTGTGATTGGAAAGGCATCCCCACTAGTATGGAAAATGACAAACACCACGGGATGTATTACAAATACAATATATTTATACGAGTATGGAATATGAAATATGTATACTTGCACTAAATAAGTGATGCAAAAATGAAATGATAAAGAAATAACGAACACATTGTACTGATCGGCTATTAAAAATGAGTCAAGAGATTTTTGCCTTAGTCATTCAATGCAAAAAAACAGACATTGTTAGAAATAAGAAAATAAGAAAATAAGAAGAAAGGTTGAGGTACAATTGTGTGAATATATGTTGTTTCACCTAAAGTACCTCACATTAAAGGGTTATCTTATGTAATTTAGGGATTGGCAGGAATGCATAAAGGAGGTTGAAAGTCCACTCAAACATCAGAGTTCCCCAGAGCTCCCTGAAAAATAAATTCCTTGGAGCAGGACAACTTGAACTTTCTGTTCATATTGGAAGCAAAGAGGTCCAACTGAGGAGTTCCCCAAAAGAAGGTCACCTCCAGAACTTCCTGCAAGAGCTCCCACTCGTGGGAGGCTGAAGTCTGTCTGCTGTGGCATTCTCTCTTCCGGCCAGATAGGCTGCCATCAGAGGGACGCTGTTTCCCAAAGCTCAGAACCAGTCGTATTGCTTCTCTGCAGAGAGGCATAGAACCCATCATCACCTCATTTGTTGAGGTAGTGCATGGCCAATGTACTTTCCGTTAGGATCAGAACCGCCTTGCATTTCACAGGGGGGGAAGGCAACCAGGGTCATCCTGATCGCCCTCAGCTTGAGCAAGTTGATGTGTTCCTGAGACTCCACGGGAGAAAGGTCTGCTCACAGTCAAATCCGAAAGGTATGCAGCCCAACCAGTCAGAGATCCGTACGTGACTACCATCACCTGGGCCAAGGTTGATGCAACAACATGCCCCTCAGCAAGTTGTCTTGCACAGCCCACCGTGCAAAATCCTGAGCCACCTGGACCAAGACCTGTAAAAGGTGCAATATGTGGCAATGAAACTGCGAAAATAGTCAACAGAGAAGCCATTGAAGCGATCTGAAGCACAGTTTTGCCTTCGGCACCACTAGGATGCAGGAAACCAGAACACCCAGAAGGCACAGGAAGCCTGCAGCAGTGACTTGTTCCTGGGATTGGAGGAGACTGGTCATCTGAAAGATGTTTGCCACTCGGTCCTCTGGTAGGAATGCCCTGCCATGCGAGTGTCCAAGACTGTCCGATAAAGTCAGACAGACTGGCATAGCGACTGGCAGAGACTGGCACAGAGAACCCTGAGACTTTTAGAAGTTAAGGAAAAAGCATAGGCTGTGCCATAGATTGCAAGTGCAGAGAAGATGCTCCGAAACTAGATCGGCGGAGCAACCTCGGACGAGCCAGTAATCCAGGTAGTGAAAGACAAGAATGCCTTCCCTCCTGAGGTGAGCCGCCACCACGCTAGCAGCTTGGTGAAAACCCTGGGAGCCGAAGAAAGACCAAATGGAAGGACTAAATAGGTAGTGAGGTTGGTCCACCACAAACCTTAGTTACTTCCTGTATTTCTGTTGAATTGGCATGTGGAAGTAGGCATCGATCCAATGACACCAACCATTCCTACAGTTCGAGGGCTTGCAGGATCTGAGCTAGCGTAAGCATCTTGAACTTGTCCTTGCAAAGGTACACATTCGACAACTTCAGATCCAGAATGAGGCACAAGCCCCCATACTTCTTTGCCACCACAAACTAGGTTGAGCACCACCCCTTGCCTCATAGTGCAGTATCAGTTCTATCACACTCTTAGAAAGAAGCTGACAGACCTCATTCTAGAGTATGAGATCCGGATGCAAGGTGCTGGTGCAAGTCTGTGGTCCAGAGGAAGCTGCATGAAAGGGAGACAGTTTTCCAGTTTAATGACTTACAAGGCCCAAGCATCAAATGTGGTTTTGACCCATTCCGTGCTGGGGGTATCCCCTTTACAGGGGATCTGTGGCAGAAAACCCCACAAAGGTTTGGCTCTTGAGCTGCGAAAGGGACAGTGGTTGCCGCTGCACCTCTTCTGGGGGAATCTCTACCTCTACGCCTCAGGAAATGTTTGCCCTGTGGTCTGGTCACCACCTCTCGGGGCATCAGCGCCTAAAGGATGAAACCCACAGCCCCTCAATGAGGACATGGAGGACTGGTGCATGGCTAGTCCCAATGACTGCTGTGGCCGTTGATGACTGAAATTTGTGTAGAGAGTCATCAGCTTTCGCCCCCAAACAGATTTTGGTCATCAAAGGGCTGTCAACGCTTGTGGCCATGGACCTGACCACTCATTCAGCCGTATCCAAAACAGATTGCAAAATCTGTCAGGAAACTTCCTTGCTGTCTGTCACCATTCGCCACAGCCGACCAAAGGCCAAAAGAGAATTTCGCCAAGGTGCAAGAAGCGTTCACAGCACGAAGGGCCAGGATTCCTGACACAAACGCCACCTTCCCCCATGCATCCAGTCTCTTACTTTCCCTGTCGGGTGGAAGGGAAAGAGGATGAGTTCACATTGGCAGACGCAGCAAGCTCTCAGGGGAGGCACAAGTGGACGGCCTTCCCCACTTTGTAGAATTCCTCTGGAAAGACCCTTTCCCCCATGGAGACCAACAGTTCAAACCCAAAGGGAAACTGGTCCCCCTACTCATCGTAGATGTCACATCTTCGACATATAGGGTTGACATGGAAGAGATGCATACTCCCATACTGGTCCCAGACATCTTGCCCAGTCCGGGGTGCATACAGGCGTTGGATGGAGCCAATTCGGAGCCGCGCTCAGCCCTCTGGCAGCAAAATGTTTCCGAAGAGCAGCTGCACTGTAAATAGGTTTATCATAGATAATGAATTCATTCCTCCCACAGATTCCTCAACATTTGAAATCAAGGGGGCGGGATCAATGGATTTGATTTGTAGAAAAATAAGAGGAAGGAAACATTTATTTGTTGCCCAATCATGACATAACCAGCTTATACTTGTATCCGATTTGTCTTTAAATCCAAGAGGACTCTGGTAAGGACACCCCTCTTCCCTTAGTGGCACCAGGCTTTACTGGATGCTACAATATGGACTGCGCATGTGCGCTGTGAAGGCATTACGAAGCAGACACAGACAGATTCAAGTTTGGTCTAGGAACCTTTATTAACTAAAAATGCAGGATGGGAAAATGTCTAACTTGTCCTATGCTAAGGTGGGATTTCCCTACCTAAAGGAAACTAAAGATAGTCCGTTTAAGGAAGTCTAAAGCAAATAACTGTGTCAAAAATCTAGACTTGCCCTCACATCCAAACATATACAACGTGTAGGGATGTCAGCATCAAAATAGTGTTCAAATAAGAGCTCAGAGCTTCTTCCAACTCTTGGCTTATAACTAGGTTTCCCTTCCCCAACTTCAAGATAGTTCACAAGACACTGGGGTTCCCTTCCCCAAGAGTTCAAGTCTTTCAGTTTTCCATAACACAAGCGTTGGGACACTTCCCAGCTCGTCGGATAGGTTTACCTTTCACCAATTCAAATATTCAGCTCAGTTTCTTGATTTCAGAAAAACAATGGTTCCTTGCTATTCAAACACAAGCGTCTTCGTGGGTGCTTTCTGTGGCTTTTTCTTAGAGGGGGTTTACTCGGTCTAGGCACAGTTGTCAGACCACACAGTCCACCCATTACAGGTCACGCAACCAGCACACCTTGCATGCTTCCTTTTCACCAACACGTTCCCATGTCTCAGCTTGACAATTGTGCTGGATTCATTCACATATTACATCCTCTTGGTGTTGTATCGTGGTTTGGTTTGCCACCATGCACTTGTTCCACTCTTATATTGTCCTGGCTCTTTCCAATGCTTGTGTCTCATATCATACAGTTTCTTAAATTCTCTTGGTTCTTTCCTATGCTTGTTCACCACTGTTAACCCAAGGGGGTTCTTTAAGACGAGGTGGCACTCCTATGGGAAGGATGGGGATGTAGAAATTACTCAAACATCAATAATAAGTTCGACCCAAGAAGTTAGCAAGGTGTACGCTGTTTTATTAACAATGATCTAAAGCAGGGAGTACAACGGACATCGACAGATGTCACACAGCAAAATCGGAACGATTTACATAAAAAACATTTTATACTATAAATTCGTCATCATTGACGTCATACTACGTGGCAAACTGTAAAACCTTATGTGGGGCTGTGGTTGGCTAATGGGAAACATCTACATATACTTTTTACGGGGGTTAAGGTTATGATTGGTCTCTACTGTCAGGTGGGCAACTAAGCCCTCCTCTAATGCAAGTCATGTTCATCGTCAGAAAATACACGACAATCTATTGAGTCTCAAACTATAGGGCTCTTTGATATGTGGCTCTCTACAATTGGCTGGAACATTTGTACCCTTCTGGAACATTCCACTCGCTAGTAGCGCACAAGCTGGAACTCCAGGTGCTGGTGGGTTGGTCTTCACCATACCTCCCCACCCAATTAGCCCAACATCTATCATCACACTCTTACTTTCTGTCATCAATTAGCCTTTGAACATGGCCTTGTAGGCTTCACAACTCCTGGGAATATTAGGGAGTGCGTGTATGCTCTTATCTTCTGGTTTCTGCAGAGACTGCTTAGGTCTATTTCCATCCAGGTCACATGACTGATGACCACGTTTCGAGCTTCTTTTCGATAATAAATAGTATTAAAACAAATAGAACTTGGCAATCATCGTCCCTCAGCTGCACCTTGGCAGGAGCTTGGCTTGTCTCTTGTATTAATTGTATCCTTTGAATAGACAACCAGTTCTCGGCTATGCTGGCCTTCTTGACACTGGGTCGGACAAGCCTCCTTGATTCTTTCTTGGTCATCAGCTACTGTTCGTTAACTGCAACACTTTCAGGATTACTGCTCATGAGATCCCAGTTTGCTAAAACACAGCGTGGAACATTCAGATTTCTTATGCTTATATAAACCTTGGCGGCACCGTCTGCAATCTATATACTACGTATAGCTAGATTCTATGATCACTTAGGCAGGAAAGCAGGAAGAATAAGGAGCCCACTTATCATTTGAACCAGGCCCCAGCGCACCCATGGGTGACAAATATGCTGAAAGACACCCACTTCACCAACATTGCAACTTACATGCTAATTAGCCAATGCAGTAATACCAGAATCTACAAAACACAAGAATCCCTGTTTAAAGGCTTGCAGATGCCTGTATGAACTAACCTGATCTAATTCCACAGTGTAAAGCTATGTTTCAGGAAAATCACAGCCAAGTGCATTTGTCTCACTGAACACCAGCCACAGTGGGTATTCGTGCGAACTTCAGCAATGCTCCTCGCAAACCCAGTAGCAGCCAAGGTCGTACAGTAAGATAAGATTGCTTTCCTTGAACGACAGTGAACCCTGGCAGACAAACATTTTTAATTCTTCACAAATACGAGTAAGCCACAGCAGAACATCAAGAGCCCAGTGTTTTTCCCTGGGAACGAAAGACATTTTCGCAAGACCCACACACCATTTGAAACATAATTGTAACAAGAATGGCTCAGCTCTGGCCAATGAATGCTGAGGGCCCAGGGGCGAAAAGCCTGTTTCAGCTAAAACTCATGGGAACAGATTCATACTGCAACAACTTTAGAATTAGGTAATGGGGGTGGCGCAGCTAAACCAACCCACTGACGCAAAAGTCCTAATGTCCAATGGTCAGGCTTCCTATAAGGGCTACATAGGTAACCTATCACTTAGCAGCCAATAGCAGGATGAGATAGGTTTCTGGGAGCTGGTCCAATTCTGTGAGGTCAGCCTGCAGTGTGTTACAAAGCTGGCTTGCAAGCCAGTCCCGGTGGAGACGGTGCCTGGATTCTCGCTGTGCACGAAACTCTCTGCGTGTTTTTTTTGCTGCCCAGAAATAAACACAGTTTGGAACATGTCGCTGCCTGCTTGGGACTCTGCTGCATTTCTTTGGGCAAAATGGGAGGTGTTGGGGTCTCCCATAGCTCGGAACCCCAGAAGCTCGGGTGGGGGTCCAACTTCTCCCCAACAGTCCTCTTTACGTTCTCCACTATTATCTCTTCTCAGTGTGTCACGTTACATCATGTGACATCACCAGTCTGTTCTTTCATTCATTCATCCTCTCCCGCTCTTCAGGTACCTTTCCTAAGAGACGGTCAGCTCTTCATGGATACATAAATAATTGCTTTCTCAACGGGTAATTTGCTTCAAAGGATGCGTTTCTTATTGGCATCATTACCAGTGTCACCGTTGTCACGATCTCTGGTTCCCAACATATAGGCAGGTTAGGTGCAAGGTTTCTAGTGGAGGCTTTTGGCTCCTCCTCTACAAATGCTTCTCATGGCTTTTGCCAATGCTCGTTTTCTCATATCACACAGTTCCTTAATTTCTCTTGGTTCTTGCCAATGCTTGTTCACCAATGCTTCTCAAAGCTTTTGCCAATGCTCGTTTTCTCATATTATACAGTATCTTGAAGTTTCACAAACTTGCTTTCACCCAGATTGGTATTCAAAAGTACTTACTTATTCTCATTTTCATTTGGATCGATATTCAAAAAAATACTTGCTTTATTCAAATCAGTGTTCATTGCTAGCTTTGCATGCTCTCCTGCCAACCAGGGGTTCCCCCTGCTTGGTTCACTAACCGGTCAGATCTTACGGTGTTACAGCAAGGCTTCCTGCCGCCACAAGTTCTTTCTCTCCCATGCGGCGCCTCATCCAGTCTCCCAACGGCTCTCTGTGGCTTTGCTCACCCAGAGATGCTTCTCCTGTAGCTGGGGCCTCATGAGATCGCTTCACCTGGTTACGCTGGCTCCCCTCTTGCGTTCTGTCACCGGCCTGCAGCACCCTTCAGCTTTGCTTCCCGCTGTATACACTCTGTATCCTCCAAAGGGTCTTGAGTGCTCCACTTGCCATGCCACTTTGCCAGAGAGATCTGTTTCCACAGCTGCCTCCATTTGCACAGTACTTCCTGCTTTTAAAGTTATTGCCGCCATGATTGATCTTAAAAAGAATGGACCGCTCACAGGTGTCCTGCATTACTCTTGCTCGCCTCCTCCTCGTCCCAGTACACCACTAATGTCTGTATGCGTGTGTGTTAATGAGGTTGTGGTTCTCTAGTTGGTCTCTTCCTCATCCCAGTATCAAAGGAGAAATTACTCATCGCAATGCTCTTTCTATGGATTCTTCTCCCGCCGATTCCTCATCTGATAGATATCCTCATCCAGCTCTGCTGCTCGGAAACCTTTTGACAGGGGTTGTAGGGGACATCCAGACAATAGTGGTTGATAAATATGTGCAAGGATGACCATGTGGCTGCACGACAAATGTCCCTAATGGGAAATCCACTCTGCGAGGCTGTCGAGGCCGAGGCTCCTCTAGTGGAGTGTGCCTTGGTGCCGGAAGGGAGCTCTTTGCCTGCGGATTGGTAGGACTCTGTGATGCAAAGGATAATCCATCGCAATAGAGTCTGCTTCGTTACAGATAGACCTTTGTGAGACAAAGAATTGGCCACAAACAGCAAGTCAGATTTCTGGACCTCGGATGTCCTAGCAACATAAAAGCTGAAAGTTCATTGGAGGTCTAAGCGATAGAATCGCTCCTCCTCAGAGGCATGTGGTGTTGGATTGAAAAACTGTAGATCTATGATCTGAGAAAGGTGGAATTCAGAAACCACTTTAGAAAGAAAATCAGGTCTTACTTTAAGGGAAACCTTTTCTCCAGGGAACCATAGGAACGGGGGCTTGCAACACAAATCTCTCTTGGCTGAAGTAATCGCAACCAGAAAGGATGCCTTCAATGATAGCAGCCATAATGAACATAAATGCATGGGCTCAAACGAAGCTTGCAACAAGAACCAGATTAAAATCCCAGTCCGGGACAACAAAGGGAGTTGGCAGAAACATATTTACAAGAGCCTTCAGGAATTGGGCCATAACCAGGATAATGAAGAAGGACCTTTTAAACACAGAATGTCTGTGACACACTGCCAAATATCCTTTGACTGTGGTGACCTGAAAGGTCCGCTGATGCCAGTGACAGAAGGTACCTCCCCCTGGAATGGCATCCTTGCCGCTCCAGGGCTAACTGAAACTCTACAGTTCCTGGTTCTTCTTGCACTACCCAGAACTGCGCTGCCCTGGCTGCACTTACTCAGAGCATTGCTGCCCTTACTCAGATCATTGCTGCCCTGTTTTCCCCTCCCCTCTCCATTTCCCCTTGTGTTAGGCAGAAACCTGTGCAGTTCCCTTAGGGACCACTGCAAAAAGTTTAAGACCACAGGAGTAAGCAGTAAACCCAATTGGTAGCAGTCTGTACCACCCAGATTTACCTGGTAGCTGTGGCTGAAAGAACACAGTATCAACACTTTTAAGAAACCACAGCAAGTCAAGAAAGGCAGGGTCTATTGTATAGCAAAAAGTTAATAGGCCAGGCCCACTCTTGGAGAGAGCAAGGCAGAATGTGCCCAAGATCACACAGTGGAAATGCACTCAAAGTCTGCAGAAAAGTCAAAAGAGGTTGGATCAGTTCGGAAAGGTAAAGTTAGCAGGTCCGAGGTCACCCCAGGATAGAGAGTCAAGGATTTACGGGACACCTTGGACAATCTGTTGCAAGGGAGACCTGGCGCACAGTACCTGAAATGGTGAGAAAGCTCCAGCGGGGGCAGTTGTTCCTGGCAGCGGGTGCAAGTCGGGGCTTCGTCCAGGGGAAGAGAAGATCTCAACGTGGATGAAAGCTGGAGGTCGTTGCACTGCCAGGGAAGAAACCAGCCGCGGAGTTTCCTGGTTAAAAAGTACGACCCTTTTATTCGCGGTAGTGGTGAAGCGTGGCTATCCGGCCGCCGGGATGCTTGGCATGGGCGATTCGACCACGAGACGATCCAGGAAGGCGAAAAAGGCAAACTGGTTGGTCCCACCAGCTCAAAGGGAAGAAGACTCTCCTGGAAGAAGATCTCCTCTGTCGTCGGGGAAGTGGTGAGTTCGTACAGTAGGGCTCCACCGGTGGTGTCGTCATTGTAGATGGCTCAGCTTCTCCCCTGTTCGGATTCTTTAGGTCCTGTGGCAACTTCTGAAGTTCCAGTCCCCAAAGCCCTGCTTTTATGCAGCAAAACCCCCATTCAACAGCTTAGCTGTCACTCAAACATGCCAAGTGGTGAGCCGGGCGGCTCACCACTGGGCCAATCACACAAGAGTGCGACTTGAGTTGCCAAGGCAACTCAGTCCAGGGTGCCTAATCCCCCTCCCACACATCCTGTAGACCCCAGACAGAGTGGCACCATTTGGAGGGCTTCTGTGGAGAAGCCCGCCAAAAAGTGGAACAAAGGGCTCGACTTGGTTTAGAGTTTCAGAGGCGAACATAAACGCCATTTTAAAACCGAGTCCTGGCAAAAAGACCCAACCTGGGAATAAATATTAAATAAATAACCCGGCGGTATCTTTAACATTGCACCAAAAAGTGGTGCGTTTAAAATGAATGGGAAAATCCCATAGGAAATATTCCGGTGGAATATTTCGCGTGGTATTCACTGCCACCAGCCAGAAACTCGACAAGGGGGGACTGGACAGTGCCCCCTTGAAAAACAGACCCAGGGGTAATCGAATTACCCTTACCAGTACTTCCACAATATGATGGTTTGTACTGGTTCTGTTCACAATTTGAGACTAGTAAAGCCAATGGTGACTTTACAGGTCCTGGGAGACAGTAGTCAGTCCCAGGGTATGGAGTCTATGTTTGGGGGTCACTATGACACCCCTTTGTTACTGCACTGAGGGTGCTGTGTAACACACATACCAAAAACACATGAAGCCCTATGGAATAAAAGACCCCGTAGCCCATAGCCCATAAAACACATTACATAGTCAAAGGACATTCTCAAATCGTGCCTAAGAGTGGGAGAAAAAGAGTCTCACTCTTAGCAGGACAAAAAAATAAACCCCAAAAATCCAGCAAAGCTGCTGGGGGACTCACTAGGTTTGGGAAATTAGCCTTAACAGAGAATTCTCCCTAACACCTTGCACTTCTCTCACTTGCACGATCTGAATGACACAAGGCCTACCAAGATCATTTGTCTTGTCCTCCCTCTGACTTCTCTCCCTTGTCTTCTTGCACCTAGAAACACTTGTGTACAGGCGTATTATTAGTTCTATCAATCAACTCCATCACTGCAGTGGTGGGTCAAGAGATGGGTTCAATCTTGCGTTCCAGTACCACGCCTCATATCTTCTCCACCTACATGCATACAATGGCCTGGTAGACAGTCTGCGTGCAGCCAGCAACACCTCAAGTACTTCCTCAGAGAGGTCCTCTAGGTTCGAGTGAAGTACCCAACTTTCCGACTGGGTCAGTTGATCCGGGCACTGAGGCAACCAGTGAAGAGGACAGATGGTCAGATCCAAGAGGTCGGAGTACCAAGTTCTCCTCGCCCAGTCTGGGGCGATCAAGATCATGGTTGCACGAAATGTCTTCAGTCTCCTGAGAACCCCTGGGATGACTGGAACTGGAGGTAAGGCATAGTGGAGAGGGAAGGTACAATCCACCAGAAACGCGTCCCCCAGTGCGCTCTTCGCTGGGAAGTTCTTCGAGCAAAACTGTTGGCACTTTCCATTGGACTCCGTGGCAAACAGATCCATTGATGGGCCCCAGAGAGAGAAGACCTCCTCTAGGATTTCCTAGCACACTTCCCACTCCTGTGAGATCATGCTCTGCCTGCTCAGAGCATCCGCAAAGCCGTCTGTGTCCCCGCCAGATGAACTTCCAAGAACGAGATTTGGTTCTCTAGTAACCAGAACCACAGCTGCATCACCTCTTTGTAGAGGGGAAAAAGTGTGCACGCCACCCTGCTTTTTGAAGTAGTCCATGGCAACTGTGCTGTCCGTCAGAATCAGGGAGAGAGAGAGAGAGAGAGAGAGAGAGAAGAGAGAGAGAGAGAGAGAGAGAGAGAGAGAGAGAGAGAGAGAGAGAGAGAGAGAGAGAGAGAGAGAGAGAGAGAGAGAGAGAGAGAGAGAGAGATGGGGCGAAAGCCCTCAGGGCTAACCCGACTGCTCTCAACTCCAGCCTGTTGATGTGCCACTGGGGCCACGGGGGCCAGAAGGGCTCCACGCCATGAGATTGCTGTTGACGGTCCACCAGCTGAGGTCATTGACCACTGACCTGGACACCCTTAGGGGAGACATGAGGGCTCTGAGGTACCGAGCCCACTGAATTCTCAGGAGCCACGGAAGGGATCTCATGTGCAACCTGGCCTCTACCACTAAAAAAAATACAGGAAGCCATGAGACCTAAGAGGTGGCGGAAGGAAGTCGCTGGTAACGTGGTGTGGTTCCAAAACAATTCCACCATCTGTGCCATGCTGTCAGCTTTCTCCTCGGGACTGCTTCGATAAACTGGAGCCTCTGGACTGCTTTAACTTGTGACTTCGAGTTCAGGGAGAAGCCCAGCTTGTGCAGTAGTAGACAGGTATCCTCCAGATGAGACCAGACCTGTCGTAAGGGAATACATGAAACCCGGATCTCCTGAGGTGAAACGTGACTACAGCCATGAGCTTGGTGAAGACCCTTTGCACGGGGTTCAACCCAAAGGGAAGGACCTGGAACTGATAGTTTTTGTCCCCTTTGAGGAACCTCAGGAACTTCCTGTGCTTTTGGTGTATCGGCACATGGAAATAAGTGTCCTACAGATCTACTGACTCCAGCCAGTCCTGAAGTTTGAGAGAGTGGAGAATCGATCGCTCTCAACATCACCATCCTGAAGTTGTCCTTACTCAGGAACTTGAACGTTCAAGGGCCTGAGGTCCAGAATGGGACGCTGACCTCCCTTCTTGGGCACTAGGAACGAACGGGAATACCAACAGGATCCTCTCTACTTGGGAGATACCTCTTCCACAGCACCATTCAACAACATGCCTCTCTGTTCTTCCTGGAACTCATGTCCCAGTTGGATTGGTGGGGGTGGAGGTCTGTCCAGAGGTTTTGTTAAAAAGGGCAGACAATAAGTCCACCAAATCAGCTGTAGAGCCCAGGCATCGGAGAGAATCTCCTGTCACTGGGGCCAATGCCCTGCCAACAATCCACCAACCTGTAAGTCGCGGGAGGAGAAATCAAAGCAGCATTGAGGGCAGAGTCACCCCAGAGCTGCCTGCTGGACTGTAGCCCCTCTGCCCCTTCCGGAGCGTGAGAAACACCTCTTCCCGTGCCTGCCTGTGGGAGCTGCGCCTTTTTGCCTTAAGGCACATAGCACCTATAGCCTCTGCCTCTAGAGGCAAAGCTGACAGCAGGTTTGGAGGGCTGTGCAGCTAGGCCCAGCGTTTCTGTGGCTAATTTTGACTCTTCAAACTTTGCAAAAGAGTCATCAGCCTTCTGGCTAAAAAAGGAATTCTCCTTTGAAAGCCATGTCCAGTAGCCTATTCTGGACATTTGGAGAGAGGCCAGAAGTTTTGAGGTATGCTTGTCTCCTCAAGACTACCGCCAATCTCATCAAACAGCCCATGCAGTCAGCCACGTCCAGGCCCGTTTGCAGCGACTACCTGGGCACTGCCTTCCCATCTTCTACCAGCTGCAAAAATTCATCCTGCATTGCTACTTCGGGAACGTACTCAGCCACATCCTCCACAGCTTTCCATAAACCAAAGGAGTACTTTGCAAATCCACAGGCCACATTGGTGGCTTTTAACACCATGCTGCCAACATTCAAGTCGAGGCCACAGATCTGGTGTAGATTCTGGCTGCCTGCACAACTAGCCCTTCCGGAAAAGGGAGAGAAGCCAGAAATTATTGGTCTCCTCTCGCCGGCTTGTACTTCCCTGTAAAGGTAGTGGTGACTGAAGGAGGGAGAGCCTGGACTAAGAGAACCTGAATCACCATGAATAAGCAAGGGTGGAGGAGACAGAATGTACAGGATTCAGGCAAACCAGGTGCAGAGAACCTCTTGGCCGAATTTTGCATAATTTCTGGACAATGTGTCCATAAAGAATGCTTGCAAAAGGCAAGCAGGGTAGCCCAGGTAGCTGCTTTACAGATGTCTACAATGGGAACGTGCCTGGTAAAGGCTACAGATACTGCCTTGGCTCTAGTAGAATGAGCCTGAAGTCTCTGTGGAGTCGTGAGCCCTTTCAAGTCATAAGCCTTGGTGATACAGGAGACAACCCATCTGGCAATAGAAGCCTTTGATGAGAACGACCAGCGTAGGTTACAAAGAGCTTTTCTGCTTTTCTAAACGGTTTGGTCCTTTCAAGATAGAATTTTAAAGTTCTTACTACATCTAGATTATGCCATTTCTCTTCTGCCACAGACGTGTGCTGTCTAGGAAGAAAAACGGGAAGACATATTTCCTGGTTCAAGTGAAAATCGGAAACCACCTTAGGTAGAAAGGAGGCGACCATACGCAAGACAACTTTGTCTTTATGGAACACAATACATGGTTCCTTTGAGGAAAGAGCCTGGAGCTCACCAATTCTTCTAGCCGAAGTAATGGCCACTAAGAAGGCAGATTTCCAAGTTACATATTCTAAATCGCATGAAGCCATAGGCTCAAATGGTTTTTGCATTAGCGCTGATAAAACCACGTTGATATCCCATTGAGGTGGAGGTTCACGAATAGGAGGATGTAAAAGTAAAAAGTCGTTTAAGTGCCTTTTAATGGCTTTGTTGGAACGAGAAAAAGACTTGAGTTCTCTATTTAGGTAAGCACTGATGGCTGATAAGTAATGTTTACATGTGTCTACCTTGACACCAGTGGAAACAAAATAAGACATGAAGGACATGACATTATCAATAGAGGCCTTTAGAGGGTTAAGGATATGTTCTAAGGCCCAGTGACAGAAACGTAACCATTTGCAACGATATTGCTTCTTAGTGGAAGTTTTCCTGGAGGCCGACATAATAGCAATGTTTTGTCCTGACAAATGGAAGTGGGTGAAGGCTAGATTTTGAGCAATTGAGGGGAGGGGTGAAGGGCCTGCCCCTTCTGTTGAGTCAAAGATCTCTCGCAAGTGGAAGATCTAATGGGGAATTCCCTGCTAAATGCAGAAGATCTGGAAACCAAATATGGCAAGGCCAGAACGGGGCTATTAGAATCACTGTCCAGTTGTGTGACATTTTGAAATTCAGCAATATTTTGAGAATTAATAGAAGAGGTGGGAAGGCATAAAGTGTTAGTTAAACCAATCCAGATGTAGAGCATCTCCCAGGGACCCGCGACCCTGACCTTGCCTTGATGCAAACTGCTGAAAAAGTGAGTTGTGCTGGTTGGCAAAGAGGTCTACTTATGGATGGCCCCACTTCTGAAATATCATGTGTGCTACTGATGGTTTGAGTTCCCATTCGTACGCAGCGTACTTTCACCTGCTTCGTTTGTCCGCCAGGACGTTGTTCTTCCCATCGAGATGCAACGCCAACAAGAAAATGTGATTTTGAATGGCCCAATACCCACTTTGTTCTGCTATGAGACAAAGGGGGCAAGAGCGAGTCCCCCTTTGCTTGTTATAAAACATTGTCTGTTAGAATTTTCACCACCTTTCCTTGAAGTGAGGTAAGAAAAGATTTTAGAGCGAAAAATATAGCTCTTACTTCTAGGACTTTTATGTGGTCCTTCCTTTCCTGTGAGGACCAAAGACTGTGAGCTGTTAGACCTTGACAAATGGCTCCCCAACTGTACTCTGAAGAGTCTGTTATGACTATTTGGTGAGGGGGAGGTTGAAAGGGTGACCCTATTAACAGGTTCTCTGGGGAGTTCCACCAGAGCAGAGAGTCTGGAACTTGGCCTGGAATTTGGATCTTATTTCCTGGGGATCCGAGAGCCGATTCCAGTTGAGAGCAGGATGCCACTGGGTCGTTCTCATATGGAGCCTTGCAAAGGGAACTAGGTTTATGCAAGAGGCCATGAGGCCTAAAAGCCTTTGAAACCACCAAGCTATTAGTGACTGGTGGGTAGAGAACTGGACGATGGTCTGTTGAATGGCTTTGACTCTTTGCAAGGGTGGAAAGGCTTTGTGCAGAGTAGTATCTATAACTGCTACTAAGACTTTGATCCTTAGCGATGGACTGAGTTGGAATTTTGTCTCATTGATGGAGAACCCAAGGTTGAACAGAGTATGGAAAGTGATTTGCAACTTCTGAAGCAATTCCTCCAGAGACTGGGCTTTGAGAATATGGGCATAGATGGAATGCCTGTAACCGAAGGTAGGCTACCATTGACCCCAGAACTTTTGTGAAAACCTTGGGGGCAGAATTTAGCCCGAAGGGTAGACATGTGAACTGGTAATGAGACCTTCTTATTGTGAATCTCAGAAAATGATGGTGGTGTTTGTAGAGGGGAATGTGAAAATAAGCATCCTGTAGATCTACAGATGCCATCCAATCGTTTGGACGTAGAAAAGACAGAATCTGCGGAATGGTTATCATATGAAAGGTATCCAGAGACAGAAATTGGTTGAGGTCTGAAGGGTCCAGAATTGAACAGACCCCGCCTGATTTCTTTGGGATCAGGAAGTAACACGAGTAAAATCCCTGACCTACTTCCTCTTGTGGAACCAATTCTATCGCTCCTAGAAAGAATTTCTGAATCTCTTCCAGGAGTTCCAGGGATGATTTCTAGTGCTTTGGAGGAGAGGAAGGCGGAATAGACGAAGGACAAGGCAGTAACCATGATGAATAATATTCAGAACCCACTCCTCTTGAGCAATGGTTTTCCAAAATGGGGAGAAAGTTGGAAGGCCCAGGGGGGGGGGGGAGGGGAGTCAAATAGAGTTCTTTTGTTCCTGAGCAGAATTAGAGGAAGAGGGAAGGGCTGATTC
Organism: Ambystoma mexicanum; assembly: GCF_040938575.1. Classification (NCBI taxonomy): domain Eukaryota; kingdom Metazoa; phylum Chordata; class Amphibia; order Caudata; family Ambystomatidae; genus Ambystoma; species Ambystoma mexicanum. The sequence continues at coordinate 642,399,943 of NC_090922.1, read as the reverse complement.
ATTCTTTGGTCTATACCTTCTCTTTTTCCAAGAGTAGTACGATTTAGCAGAAGTGGATGAACCACTGTTGCCTTGTGTGCGTGGTTTAAATTCCTTGACGTTTTGGTGATAATGGTTGCTTCACCGAGATGGAGCTGTGAGTTTTAACTGCTGTAACACTAGCCTTACATTTCTGTAGGACCTCATTTGCAGATGGATCAAATAATGTTTTGCCACTGAATGGAAGAACAAGCACTTTCTCCTGGATATCCTGGTCAAGGCAAGAGGCAGACAAATATGCATGTCTAGGAATGCAGACTGCACTAGTAACTGCCCTAGCAGTTGTGTCAGTTAGGTCTTTAATGACTTGAAGCTGTTGCATAGCAGCTTCTCTGCCTTCAGAGATCCAGAAAGAGAACTCGTCTGCAGCTTCCTGAGGTAGCATGTTGGTGAAGCGCTCCAGATCCTCCCAATTAAGGATATTAAATCCTGCCAGAACTGTAGCTGTTTTAACCTGCCTAAGATGTATGTTAGAGGTGGTATAAGACTTCTTACTTTGGGTCTCGCATGCTTTTGCATTTTGGTCAAGCACTGAAGCCGGAGATGGAGAAGGGCCGTTACCCTTTGTGCCAAGGGCAGCAGAGACTATGGCTGATTAAGCTGGAAGACTTCCCATGAGTATGAAGGGTTTGTCCTTAGGCCCCTTGTATTTATTGATTAGGGCCTTGGAGATGTGGGGATCGGAATGAGGCTTTCTCCAACGAGTTAGATCGTGCTCCATAATGGACAATTCCATGGGCAGTGGAACTTTAGACTGCTGTGATGGCAGTTTCCCAAAAACACCAGCCATTTCAGGCTTATCCTTTGGAAGGATTTCAAGAGCTTTAGTGACAATGTCATGCAACACCGAAGGTGAATGAGTGGTGTCCTCCTCCGAGTCAGTGTCTTTTGACATTTTCTGTTTTAACGGGGGGAGGAGCAGAGTCCTCATTGTCAACTGGTAAAGGGTCGGGAGTAGGGACGACTGGAACCGATACCGGAGGTAATAATGGAGACATTTTGTCCTTGATGCTTTGAGCCAAGACTTTGAGGAAGGGCTCAGAAAGCATTGTTTCCAGCACAGTGTTAGCGATGTTGTTTGCCATTTAGGAGGAGCTAGGTAGAGGTTCTTCTAATCTGATAGGAGAAGTAGAAGAGTCAGCCCTATTAATCGGTTGGCTAGGATTGTAAATGCTCAACACCACGGGTCTAGGCACCTGAATGTTGGTTAGAACTTGCTGGGGTCCAGGTTGTGAAGGTACCAGTGTAGGTCGACCCAAATTGTCCTCAGACTGAGGAGAAAATGGAGGAAAAATGTGAGTAGTCTGTCCTCTCATAGGAATGCTGCACAATTGTTCTGGTGGAACTGTAAAAAATGTGGAAGCGTCAAAGTCTTCCGAGTCAGAAATTACAGTTGAATTATCTTTCTGGCTCTCCGAGGACTGAGCCAGAGACAGAAGACACGAGAGATTAATTCAGTTTGTGTTTTCGTGAAGAATTCGGTACTGCACAAGATCTCAAAAGAGTGCTTATGCCTGTAATGAGAGGACTTATGAGATTTCCTCGGTACCAAAGAGCTTGAAAACTCAACTGTGGTAGTTGAGGGTAAAACGTTCTTCCAGTACCAAAGTACCAGACGTTTTGAGTGCAGAAGCAGACTTAGGTTTGTCCAGTACAGGGCAATCAGAATGGACAGAATCAACCCCGGAGGCGTGAGTATCTTTGCACGTACCCATGCCTGTTTGGTGTACCGAGGCAATAGAGGGTTTTGCCTGTACCGTTATTTTGGCTGGTGTAAATAACTGTTCGGCACTGGGTGGGTCTTCTATGACCCTTTCCCACCTGGAGGTAATAGTGCTTTCCCACCCTGAGGTACTTTCAGGTGAATAGGTGTTAGGCAGAAACCTGTGCAGTTCCCTCTGGGACCACTGCAAAAGATTTAGGACTACAGGTGTTTGGCAGTAAACCCACTTGGTAGCAGTCTGTACCACACAGATTCACTTGGAAGCTGTGGCTGACCAGTCAGACTATCCTCAAGAAGAGTTGGGCAGTATACAGAGTATTCACAATAGGTCAAGAGAACACAATAGAACAAGTAAACACTGACCAGGGCTTGGTGTAACGAGATATAATTATTTATTTAAAACCACATCTAGAAAAACACACAGGCACTAATAGTAAGCAATTCAAAAACATGGTCACTAAAAGATATAAGCTCCCTTAAAAGAATTTTAGGCAAGACTTAAGTAAAGCCCCACTTATTTTCAGACAACGGTGAGCGCTTAATGTAGATGGCACTCTAATAATTCGTTTTAAAAAGGGAGAGAAAAGCAGAGAATAAATTGGAACAGATCCCAACACTTTTCCACGAACACAACAAGAGAGGAAGGCAAAGTAACACCGTGAATTCAGAGTCAGAAGCCGGATCCGCTTTCAGAGGATCAAAACGAAATGTGTCCAGGTCACATGGTTGCAGTGCACCAAAGTCTTGTAACGGTTCAAAAAGGAGTTGGACCAAAGAAAGGGACCAGTTAGAGGGTCAAGGCGGCCAGCCCAGTCCAGAAGGTTAAGGGGTTATTATTACCTTGTAGCAATCTTTAGAAAAGGAGGCCTGGTAGACACAGTACCTAAAAGTGGTGAGAACACTCCAGCGAGGGCAGTTGTTCCTGGCAGCAGATGCAAGTCGGTGCTTCGTCCAGGGGAAGAGAGGATCTCGTCGGGGAGGAAGACAGGAGTCCGTTGCACTGCCAGGGAAGAAACCAGCCGCAGAGTTTCTCAGGTACAAGGAGCGGTCCATTGATTCGCGGTTCAGTGGTAAGTGGCTATCCGGCTGCCGGGGTGCTTGGCACGGGCAGTTCGACCACAAACCGGTCTGGGGTGCGAAGAAAGAAGGTAAACTGGTTATGATATATGATATGATATGGCATTTGTAACGCGCCTATACACAAGTGTTTCAAGGCGCGACGAGGCAGGGAGGGGGGAACAAGGGGAGACAGACAAACGATCCTACTAGGCCAGGTGTCATTCAGATCGAGCAAGTGCATGGGTAGGGGGGACGGGAAAAGTGCAAGGGGGAAAGGGAGAGGGGAAAGTGCAGTACAAAGTGATTAGTAAAATACAAGATAAATAATAAGGGCCAGCTTGTGGCAAGTGCAGGATAAGTGCAGACTAGTGCTGGGAGGGGGGGGGCTGTAGGGATACAGAGACAGTCCCGTAGTGCGGGGGTTGCCAGGGAGGCAGTGCAGGGGAGAGTGGCTGGGCCAAGGGGAGAGTGGCTTGGCGAGTGGCCCAGTTGCTGATTCAGTACAGTTTCAGTGATTTAGCAGTGGAGAGGGGGAGAGAAAGCAGAAGCAAAGAGGTAGGTTTTGAGGTGCTTCCGGAACCGGAGATGGTTCTCCTCAAGTTTCAGGGAGGCAGGAAGGCTGTTCCAGAGGGAGGCCCCTGCTGCGGAGAGAGATCTCCCCCCAACTCGTTGCTTGGAGAAGCGGCTGACCCTGATGGAGTTGGAGGCGGATGAGCGAAGAGCTCGAGAAGTAAGATATTTAGGAAGAGAGAGTTGAAGGTATTTTGGCCCAAGGCCCCAGAAGGCGTTGTGGACAATGCAGAGGGTTTTGAACTTAATCCTCGCAGCCACAGGGAGCCAGTGTAGCGATTTCAGTCCTGGAGAGATACGGTCCCTGGGCTTGAGGCCAAGGACAAGTCTCGCAGTCCTGTTCTGGATGAGTTGCAGCGGGCGGAGAGTAGAGGCAGGCAGATTTAGATAGAGGCTGTTACAGTAGTCCAGCTTCGAGAGAACTAGGGCTCTGGAGACAGTGAGCTTCTGGGGGAAGGAGAGGAGGTGCATCTGGTAGTGTGACTTCTTAGAAACGTCAGAAATGTGAGGAGAGAAGGAGAGTGTGGAGTCGAAGATGACCAAGGTTTTTTGCCTTGCAGGTAGGAGCAGGAAGAGGGCCAAGAGAGGCCGGCCAGAGAGCTGCAGGGAAGGAGGGAGTGGGTGTGCCTATGAGTAGAATCTCAGTCTTACTGGCATTAAGGCAGAGGTCGTTGGCAGCACACCATTCCTGGATAGCAGAAAGACAGTCAGAGATGAGGGAAGGAGAAGAGGAGGCCGAGGGTAGCCTGAAAATGAGCTGGGTATGATCCGCATAGCACTGAAAGTTGGGGCAGAGAGCAGCGATGCGGTGGGCAAGAAGTGCCAGATACTGGTTGAACAGCCAGGGAGAGAGGTTAGAAACCTGGGGGACACCACAGGTAGAGAAAAAGATGTCAGAGAGGAAAGATCCCAGTTGGACCTGGGAGGGTCGATTTGAGAGGAAAGAGGTCAGCCAGGCCAGAGCCTGACCAGTGATACCCAGGTTATCACGGAGACGGTTTAGCAGGATGGTATGGTTGACAGTATCAAAGGCAGAAGAGAGATCAAGCAAGATGAGAACACATGGAATGTTAGAGTGAAGGTTCGAGAGGAGATCCTCATGGATGTTCAGGAGAGCAGTTTCTGTGCTTCTGGCGGCTCCGAAGCCAGACTGATGGTCATGAAGGCTACCAACAGATTCAGCATGGAGATTAAGCTGGGAGATGGCCAGTTTCTCCAGGAGCTTGCCCAGGAAGGGAGTGATAGAGATTGGGTGATAGTTAGCTGGGCAGGAAGGGCGGAAGAGGGTTTCTTAAGAAGAGGGTGCACAAGGGAGTGCTTGAGAGGGTATGGGAAGACTCCAGAGGGGAAGGAGTGATTGCAGAAGTCAGCAAGGGCAGGAGCCAAGGAGTCAATGTGGTCCTTGATAGTTTTGGAGGAACAGGGGTGGACCGGTTTTGACGGGACTTTCATAGATCGGACTTGTCTCGAAACCTCGTCAGCGGAAAAAAGGGGAAAGGCAGAGAAGGAGAGAGGAGGGGAGGCTGCAGAGGGGCCAGAGGCCGGGTAGGGAATAGAGGGGGGGAGGTGATAGGAGGAGAGTGAGGACAGGATGTCCTGAGTTTTTGAAAAGAAGTGGGAGGCCAGTGCCGTACAGAGGGCCTGGGAGGGGACAGGAGAGGTAGATACTGCAGCAGGATTGGCCAGCACCTTTCAGATTTTAAAGAGTTCAGCCGAATTGTTAGATGCCGCAGTGATGCGGGCTTGGATAAGGGCTCTCTTCTTGGTGAGAACGGAGAGCCGGTATTGCCTTTGGCGTAGGCGACAGGCCAGTTTGTCAGAGGATGAACATGAAGCACGCCATTTCCTCTCTGCCACCCTGCACTTGCGTTTAAGGGTGACGAGATCAGAGTCATACCAGTAGTTGCATTTGGCTTTGGGCTTCAGGCGGATTCTCATGACGGGCAAGGATATCAAGAGTATCAGATATAGCAGAGTGGAGAGAGGAGAGGGCTGTGTCAGGATGGGAGTCAGCCAAGGGGGGGAAGAGGGGGCGAGAAGGTGGCAGCGAAAGCCTCAACTGACACACGCTTCATGGGTCGGATGACCGAGAAGGAAGGTGGCAGTGATGAGGGTGGCTTTGCCTGTGGGGTAGGGAGGGTGAGGTGGGAAGAAAGGAGAAAGTGATCACTCCAGGAGAGAGGAGTGGAGAGAGGGACAGAGAGGGGAAGGTCAGAAGAGATCAGGGCATCTAGAGTGTGCCCTGTAGAATGGGTCGGCCCAGACAGGAGAATAGAGAGTGAGAGAGAATCGCCCACCAGTCAGGGGAAGAAGCCTCTCCAGCCGGGAGATCTTCTCTGTTGTCGGGAAGTGGTGAGTCGGTTCGCAGGGCTCCACCGGTGGTGTCGTCGTGGTAGGTCGGCTCAGCTTCTCCCTCGTCGGATTCTCAGGTCCTGTGGCGACTTCCGAAGTTCCAGTCCCCAAAGCCCTGCTTTTATGCAGCATACCCCCATTCACTCAGCCTAGCTGTCAATCAAACATGCTAAGTGGTGAGCCGGCCGGCTCACCAGCTGGGCCAATCACACAAGAGTGCGACTTGAGTTACCAAGGTAACTCAGTCCAGGGTGCCTAAACCCCCTCCCAAAACCCCCTGTGGTACCCAGACAGAGTGGCACCACTTTTGGAGGCTTCTGTGGAGAAGCCCGCCAAAAAGTGGAACAAAGGGCTCGACTTGGGTTGGAGTCACAGAAGAGAACACAAATGCCATTTTAGAATCGAGTCCTGGCAAAAAATAACAACCGGCGAATTAATATTAATTAAATAAACCGGCGGTATGTTAGAGGCTATGAGAATTAAATAATTAAAGTTGGTAGCCTCGAACAATGGGAAAATCCCATAGGGATATATTTGCGGTCGAATATAAAAAGTAGTATCCACTGCCACCAGCCAAAACTCGATCAGGGGGGACGGAGACGTGCCCCCTCGACTAACAGACCCCGGGGCAATCGAATTGCCCCAACCAGTACGTCCACAATATGATGGTTTGTACTGGTTTCTGTTAATAATTTTGGGACTAGTAAAGCCAATGGTGACTTTACATGCCCTGGGAGACAGTAGTCAGTCCCAGGGTATGGAGTCTATGGGGGGGGGGAGAGGGGTGTCACTATGACACCCCTGTGTCACTGCACGGAGGGTGCGGTGTAACACACATAGTAAAAACACATGAGACCCTATGGAGTAAAGGACCCCATAGCCCATTAAACATATTAACAGTCAAAGGAACACCATAAATCATGTCCAAGAGTGAGAGAAAAAGAGTCTCACTCTTGGCAGGAGAAAAAAACAAACTCCAGAAATCCAGCAAAGCTGCTGAGGGACTCACTAGGTTAGGAAATTCAGCCTAAAGAGAGAATTCTCCCTAACAATAGGCCAGGGGTTTCGCCCTGAACAGTCCTGTGAAGATTCCGGAACTGAGAAGGCAGTCTTCCCTTGGGTACTGACGGCCAGTGCCGAAACTAGTACCTCACCTGAAGGTATAGTCCCCCTCTTACCGGTATGGGTCTCCCTCCTGTTCCAAATGAAGTCCTTGGTCGCCTTTGGTACCAGTCCCAGCTCCGACATGGAGAGAAGACAAGTCTGCAGAGACCTCAGGTGAATTCCATAGTAAAATATGCAGGTACTTACCCGGTGATGTGTGCCCAGACAGCGGACGCATGAATGGTGGGGGATCAGCTGCTGAAAAATGCTTCCGGCAACGGATGCACTGCTTGAAACCTGTCGCATACGGCACGCGTAGAGAGGCACTACAAATTTAAAAAATAAAGAACCAATCACTAGGAAATAAGGGATGGACAGCCAAAGGAACGCCCCGAAAAGGGAGTGCCGACCTGCCCAGTAGGTGTAAAAACAGGAACTGGGTGTGGACCGTCGGTGAAGTGAGGGTAAGGTGTGGGCCCGGCACGTGAAGGGACGCATGCGTGAAGTAGGCCCTTCCCCTTCTATAACTCTTAAAGTGAGAGCTATCTTTTTCAGCCAGCCTTTCCGGCCCACCTGCGGATACAGGTGTTCCCAACCAGCTGGGAAGGAGGGAGAGCCAGGACGACAGAGAAAATAGATATATATATATATATGCACACATAAACATATATATATATACATATACAATGCCTGATGTCACGTCCGTAGCTGACGATTGAGGACTGAGCAAGACGGATCAGCGATCGAGTCGAGGTCCATTACGCCCCCTGTCGAAAAGTTTCCGAGCAGCAGAGCTGGATCAGGCAATCTATTAGATGAGGAAACTGGGGGAGAAAAGCAATCCATTGAACTGGTGTTTCTTGGGGAATGTTTTAGGGGAAAAGGATTTACAATAGCCTATAAAGGCTTGAGGGGGGAAGACTCATTATGAAAGGGAAATGGTGAATACCATGTCTCACCTAAGGGTGCCTCATCCCCACTTCCCAAGTCTCCTCAGCCAGGTGATTCTCCCTGGCATATCCACCCGCAGGGTCAGGATTCAAAAGCGATGGCCTTTCCCTGGCCACCCGAGAGGAGGATACATGGGGTAAAGAAGTGAGGATGAACTCAGGTTCCTCACATAGCCCAGTTTGCCGAGTATGGACATTCAGTCTGCCTCAGGTTACTGGGGAAAGGAAACAGACTCTGAGTCAATGGATTGCGCCATCAGCACCAAATTATATCATCGGGGTGGAGACTTTGCGCTGCTCGTCTGAGGAGGATGTAACCGGAAGTAGGTATGCACAGCAAGGTTTCACCCAGAAGTGGTCCACCACGTGAAATCTTATGTACATGAACGTAAAGGGAAGACTTATCTCTTGAATCAATAATTGCTATTGTTCTAAAGAAGGCTGGAAGTGTGCCGGAAAGCCCATTTAGTGCCTTTCTATGTCTTGGGGTTGAGCATCTAACAGATTTAACAAACTGGTTTTGATGGTGGAGGGGGTTTGTGGGTTGGGAATTGTGAGAAGCCTGAAGGTGTCTCATCCGCTAGTTCCCGGGGATCTGTCATCCAGGTGGCCAGGACATGGCCATTACTATTGGATCCAGTTCCTGGGGTGGACAAGTGCGGGAGGATCGCCTGGCTGGGGGTCATCGGGGAGTGGAAGTGGGACACCGAATGGTGAAACGCGGTATCCCCTTCCTTGTGACACCTTTTTTCGCCATCCAGCCCTGTAAGATACTTAGAAACTCTACCCCCACCCCACTTTTCCAACACAAACACTTTCTCACAGCGTGAACGACAACAGAATAATACCAGAGCTGTTTAGCTGCCATGTACCAACACAAGGGACAGGCAGAGCCAGGCAATTGCTGAAACTGTACACACCCACATGCCCTTTTCTCTTCCCCATAGGGATAAAAGCTGGAGCACAAGAGCACACTCCGAGCCGGGTCAAACGCACGAGGAAGCAGCTATTCCAGGACGACAGTTCAAACGGAGCAGAAAGGCGGTGAGACCTCAAAGGACGTCTAGGAGGGAGCTGCCTTACCATTTTCAACCCAGACCCACAAAGCCTCCAATGAAAGAAACATGAGACCGGGAATCGCAACTAGAGAATGGTGTGACAAATGTCAGCAGTACACAGAACCCTCCCGCACCGATAGCGGGGTGGGGAGACATGGTTGCCACTGTGGTGCCATCCTTGAATCCAGCAGCAAAGCAACTGCCAACGAGTTCAGCACAACCGGTGAGTCGGAAGAACCCGATAGTCGATCTGACTGTGTTAGGCTCAAGGTTGCAGTGGAAACATTAAGATAAATAGACATGGGTCTTTTGTGAACAAACTTGGTACCAGAGAGAGTGATACAGCACTAGGTGGACACTCTTTCGAAGGTCTCTGGCTGGTACCCCTCTCCTGAACAAACACTGTGTTGAACATTGTGAGTAAAGAAACTACGAGTACCAAGAGGCCATAGGGAAGGCCGGCATAAGTGGTTAAGGTGGTAAAGCCAAACCTTTGTACAATCGAAAGTCCTCAACACATTGAAAACATTTTGACTATTGTGAAACAGGCATTTGTGCTGGGGTGAAGGGAATGCCACGCCGTGCGAACTGTGATTGTGTGAAACGCGCGCTTGCCGTAGGCTAACAGAGTGACCCAGTGAGACGAGATCGCTCTTCAGAAGTCTGTTTAAATTGGCAAGTGCTCTGGGAGATTGACGCTGAAGGAAGGATATGAACCCGGCTGAGGGGGATCCAAGGGTGAAGGGTAATCACCTGACGTGAAGGTTAACAGAAGGAACTTTTGTTTTGTTGTTTTGGCATAACAGGCCCTCTGAAGCAAGAGACTTTGCATGAGAAGAGACTCGGGCACAGAAGGCCCTGATTTGAGGAAAGGAGCTGTAAGCTTGTGCCAGAGAAGCCCAGGAGTGTGCTGTTCTCGAGAGTCCCGCCTTGTACCGTGCTAAAAACAAGGGGAAGAGAGACCCCGGCCTAAGCTCTTGACTAATCATTTTGTGAACACTTTTCTTATGAACATTATCCCAGACTATTTTGTAACACAGCGGTAAGGATTGGCAATAGGTTTCTTAGTACAGGCCCTTTTATTTGACTAGACTCCACTTGGACAGCATTATTATTTGATGGTCGTACCTTGATAAGGCGTTTATCTCACCCATTTTCCAGTTTAATAAATACCCCTGAACTGTGATAACGGTCTACTTTTATTTGTTTGTATCGCGTTGTGAGCTCGCAAGCATCAGTGCGCCAACATGAAAACGCAAAGACCACAAAAACAGGCAAGTCACAGGACAACATAACTCATGTATCGAGTGTCATGAGATCATTTAACTGATTCCATGGGGCATTATCTGAAGAGATGGGTCTTGAGTTTATTTTGGAAACTGGTGTATTTCTCTTCCAGCCCGATTGGCAGGGGAAGATTATTCCACTTGATGGCAGCTTTGATGTGAAAGGCTTTGCCCAATCTGTTTGCTTTCTTGAACCTTGCTATCTCTATTTTGCCCTTTGAGTCTGATCTAAGCGTGCGTCCTGGCACATAGGCGTACAGTTTCCTTTTTAGGTAGACTAGGGCTTTCCCTTGAATGCATCTATGCGTCAGAGTGAAGGCCTTGAAAAGGATTCTATCCTCCAGGACTAACCAGTGCAAGTTCCTTCTATCTTCACTGATGTGCTCCTTTTTTGTTTTCCTTTCTATGATCCTTACCGCGCTATTCTGAATTATTTGGCACTTGGCAATGTGCCTCTTGTTTGCCCCTAACATGAGCGCATTACCATAGTCCAATCTGGACAGTATGGTTGCTCTTGCAATTGTGAAACAGTTTTCCTCACTCAGGTAGGGACAGAATGTCCCAAGGAGCCTGAGCTAATAGGAGCTGTTCTTGTTTAGTTGGAGAACCTGTGCTTCTGCGCTCAAGGACGCGTCTATATAAATCCGTAGTGGTTTTACTCTGTTGACCACCTTTATTTGGGATTCATTTATGAGAAAGGATTCATACAAGTTTGGCCCTAGACTGATTTGTATGGACGACCATTAACTCTGTCTTTTTTGCACTTAAGCACAGCCAATTGTTGTTCATGAAATTCTAAATTGATTTATAGAGTGCCTCCACCTTTGCGCTGTCCTGTGCATAGTCCCCACTCAGTTCAACCACCAGCTGGGTGTTGTTAGCGTAGTTCATGATAAAAGCTCCGATTTCATCTAGGACCACGCATAGGAACCTGATGTAAAGGTTGAAGAGCAGCAGTGATAGGCTTGCCCCTTGTCACACTCCACAACTAATGGTCTCTTCAAAGGAGAAGTTGTCACCCCAATGGACCTTGGACTTTCTGTCCGAGAGGAATGATGTTAGCCAACTAATTGCTTCTGTGGAGCTATTCGCGACCTTCAAGGGCAAGCTTAAGTTGATTATGATCTAAAAGATCAAACTCTGCACTGAGATCGAACAATATAAGAAGCCCAGCGCTCCCCATTTCCACTATGCTTAGCATATGTGATTGTATGTCCAGCATTGCAGTTTCAGACTGTGTGCCGCACGAAAATCTGGACTGCTGACCATGTAGAATGTCGTAAGCTTATACATATTTCTGAAGTTGGAAGGTGGCAATCTTGTCTATATCTTAAGAAGGAAATTGCAATTTGCAATAAGTCTTAAATTACCTGGATCTCTTTGATCTAGCTCCGTTTTTTTTTTTTGCTAACGGTGTAACAGTAACCGATTTAAAGCTTTCCGGGACATGTCCGTCACGAAAAGATGCATTCACCACCTGGCTGAGAAGAGGGGCAAAGTTGTTTTCGTTTTTGTAAATGAGTTTAGGCGGGGGGTGATGTTTTCGGTGCATGTGGTGGGTTTCATCGAGCTTAGGGTTTTTAGCATTTCCTCTGTGGTGATTTTTTTTAAGTGGAAAGGTTCCTGATGGCATGAGGTCGCAACTCCTAATGAGGGATCTATTTGACCCGATGACTCTTTTTGGGCCTTCCTTAGCAGGTCCCTGGCTCTTCACTTTTTCTGTGAAAGCCAATTGAACTTTATCACAGTCTTCCTGGGATGGAGAAAAGGAAGGACCCACGCTTTAGGCTTTTCGATTGCTTTAAGAATTTCAAACAGTCTACTAGTAGAATTTTCAGCTGTCTTTATTTGTTCATTGAAACAGTTTTTTGTGTGCGTCACAAATGCATTTTCTATAGGGACTTTCACTTTCTTTCCACCTTTCCTTCTTTTCCTGAGATGTGTTTTTTTGGCCATCTGTCCGCTCTTCTCCTTTTTTCCTTTTTTTGTGTCACTTAGGTGCTGTTGAACCATTGCTGATGGTTGTTGGGTCTTACTAACTTAGTTTAAGGGCTTTTAGTTCCACCATTTGTTTGGCATGCTGTAGGAAGTTTGCAGTTCGTCACACAAATCTTCCTCTTTAGATCCCCCTGTTTTCGCAATACATTTCTCTAGATGTACCGAGTCAATTTTTTTTATAGTTCCTATTACTGATTTTTATTGCCACATTCTCTTTGTTATTTCTCGTGAGAATTTTTATAGTCAATGAGAATATCACAGAGGAGTGGTCCAACCAGATGCAAGGTTTGGTTTCAAAACCATTGGTCTCCAGGTTTTTGGTAATAACCAAATCCAATTGATTGCTGTTTTTCATGGTGGGGTCCGAGTTCCTAACTCTGAAGTCGATGTTGTTTAGGATTTTCTCTAAGTAAATTGCCTCCTTATCCTTAGTGTTCCCATACCATCTATTAAAGTCTCCTAGTACCATTGTTGCGGTGTGTCACTTTCAAGGAATTTAATTGCTATGGGATATCTTCATTAAACTCCGAGATGAGAGACGGAGGCCTGTATAATAGTATGATACTTTTCTTTATCACAACCATCTGGGACAGCGATGGAGCACGTTGGCCCTATTGGTTCCTGCAGCCATGTCTCTGTGATGCAAGCAATGTTTATAGCTTCATCTGTGATTAAATCATGCACATCTTGCACATGTTTGTTTAATGATCGGGTATTTAGCAGGCAGACTAAGTTGTTTTGGATTTCCTTCATTATGTATCCTTAGGGTATTGTTAATTCTTACAGCCTCTGTCTGTCTTACTTTGATACCATGGGCCTCATTACACGGACGGCGGTAAGGGTTAACGGTCACCGTTAATGGCAACGGTGACCGTTAACCCTTACCGCCGTACTACGAGGTCCCTTTGCGGGTTGGAGGAATTAACGCCTGCTTCTTGCAGGCGTTAAAAACCAACCCGCTAAGGGACCTCGGAGCTAATTACGGCACCGCAAAATTGCGGTGCCGTAATTAGCGCCTTACCCATTCCCATAGAGCCCTATGGGGCAGAAATGGGAATGGGGAAGGGCAATGGCGGAAGGGGGATTTACCGCCCCTCCAACCTTGGAATGGGGCGGTAAATCCCCTTTCCGCCAAGGCGGTGCCGGTAATTTACCGGCATGGTCCAGGGTGCTAATAGCACCCTGGATTACCGCCTTCCGTGTAATGAGGCCCCATGTCTTTCTTACAGAATGGATTCATGCTTGGATTCTGTCAGATTGTTTGGCAAGATTAAATCTAGAAGAACAAGTTACTTCTTACCTTGTAACGTTCTTTCGACGGGATGTTCCTCCGACGTATTCCTCATCTTAGATATATCCTTCCAGCTCTGCTGGCCTCGGAAAATTTTTTCTCCAGAGGGCGCTGCGCGTCGACGTCCCTCGAGTCGATGACCTTCGACAGCCGCCGTATCAACGCTCGACGTCATCCTGCCTATAAAGGACGCGCGCAGCGTCCGTTGCTCAGTTCCGTTTTGTAGCCCACAGTATTACTGTCTGGACTAGACTAATCACCCTGAAGGAGCGTAAGCTGCAACAACAAGGGAAGTAGAACTGCGGGGATGGATGGGAGGGTCGATGAGGAGGAACATCCCGTCGAAAGAACGTTACAAGGTAAGAAGTAACTTGTTCTTCGAAGGGATTGTGTCCTCCGACGTATTCCTCATCTTAGATAGGCTCCCATAGCAGTATTCTATATTCGGAGGAGGGAGTACTGACTTCACGCTGTCTTCTATTGATGAATAGAATGCAGTACAGCCCTTCCAAACCTAGTCTCTTGACTAGAGGAGGAATCCAGATTGTAAAAACGTGTAAAGGTATGGACAGACGACCATGTAGCGGCCGCACATATGTCTTTAATCGGCACGCCTCTTTTGAGGGCCGATGAAGCTGCAATACCTCTGGTCGAATGAGCCCTAAGGTTTTGAGGGGGCTCTTTCCCTGCCAGTTTATAACATTCCAGAATGGCTAGAATGATCCATCTGGAAATGGTCTGCTTAGTTATTGGTAACCCCAGCTTGTGACCTGCGTAACCTACAAACAGCTGGTCTGCCTGTCTTATCCTGGCTAGTCTACTAATGTAAAAACTTAAAACCCTCCTAGGGTCTAGTCTGTGTAACCTCTCTTCCTCTTTCCCCGGGTGAGGAGGAGGATAGAAAGATGGTAGGGTAATCTTCTGAGAGATATGGAATTCAGAAACTACCTTTGGGAGGAAATTAGGCTTCACTTGCAGGACAACTTTGTCTTTGTGAAAGATTGTATGAGGGGGTTTACAAGAAAGAGCTTGTAATTCACTCACCCTTCTAGCAGATGTAAGTGCTATTAATAAAACAGTCTTAAGGGTAAGGAATCTTAACGAACAAGAATGGAGATGTTCGAAAGGTGTACCCATCAGGAAAGTTAGTACTAAGTTTAAATCCCATAGGGGAACTTGGAATGGTCTTGGGGGATAAACATTGGTTAACCCCTTTAGAAACTGTATTACCAAGGGTAATTTGAAATAGGATGGTTCCTCCGCAGTACGCTTAAAGATAGATAGCGCTGCGAGATAGCCCTTAATGGTGCCAACTTGAAGGCCTGAATTTGCCAAATATAGTAGGAAGGACAAAACCATTGGTGTACCACATGAAAATGGGTCGATATTCTGTTCTCTACACCAGCTGCAAAATCTGTTCCAACGGCAGCGGTATAAAGACTTTGTTGCTGGCCTCCTTGCCGAAAGCAACACCTCCATAACATCATCAGGGAGGTCCCAATCCTTGTACCTCAGCCGTTCAGAAGCCAAGCGTGAAGGTTGAGGGTTTTGATGTCTGGATGGAGAACCTGACCTCCCTTCTGTGAGAGTAGGTTCTCTCTGAGCGTAAGTCGAATTGGAGGGCAGATGGACAAGTCTAGAAGGTCCGGGTACCACGTTCTCCTGGCCCAATCCGGGGCAATTAGGATCATGGTTCGCCGGAATCTTCTCAACCTCCTGATCATTTGAGGAATGACAGGGACCGGTGGGAACGCGTACAGAAGCGGAAACTCCCAGTCCACTATGAACGCGTCTCCCAGAGCTCCTCTCGGAGGAAATTCCCTTGAGCAGAACAGGTCGCATTTCCTGTTTAGGCTGGTGGCGAACAGATCTACCTGAGGGGTTCCCCAAAGGGCGAAGATCTCTTGAAGGACTTCCTGAGCTAGCTCCCACTCGTGGGAGACTGTGTTCTGCCTGCTCAGAGCGTCCGCTGTCAAGTTCTTCTCTCCGGCTAGGTGAACTGCCGATAGAGAAATTCCTTCTTGGATTGCCCAAAACCAGAGCTGCATCACCTCTCTGCACAGGGGTAGTGATCCTACGCCTCCTCTTTTGTTGAGGTAATGCATGGCCACCGTGTTGTCCATCATTATCAGGACGTTTTTCCCTTGTAGAGCTGGCAGGAAAGCCTTCAACGCAAGTCTGATGGCTCTCAGCTCTAACAGGTTGATGTGTAGTCTGGACTCCGATGGAGACCAACGACCGCTGATGGTCAAGTCGTTGGCGTGGGCTCCCCACCCCGTGAGTGAGGCATCCGTGACTACTGTTATCTCCGGCCAGGGTTGCCAAAACTGTTCTCCTTTCAGAATGTTCTCCTGACAGGCCCACCACTGAAGGTCTCGAGCCACCCTGCCCGGAACCTGAAGAAGATCTGTCATTCTCCCTGAGAATTGTGACCACTGAGTCCTCAGTGCCCACTGGAGGGATCTCATTCTCAGGCGAGCCTCTGGCACAAGGAAAATGCAGGATGCCATGAGGCCTAGCAACCTCAAAAAGTCGAAGGCTGGGAGACGTTGGGCATGTTGGAACTTGGTAACCATCTGTAGAATATCTTGAGCCCTCACCTCTGGTGGCGAGGCTTTTCCCAGGGAAGTATCCAGGATCGCTCCTACGAACTGGAGTCTCTGCGATGGTATCATTTGAGACTTCTTTAAATTGAGGGAGAAGCCCAGTTTGTGAAGGGAGTAGCACACGTGATTTAGCTGGATCTGAGCTTGCTCCGGAGAAACAGCTCTGATCAGCCAATCGTCCAGGTAGGGGTAGACGTGAATCCCTTCCCTCCTTAGACTTGCAGCCACTACCGACATTAACTTGGTGAAGACCCTCGGGGCGGAGGTCAGCCCAAATGGCAGTACCCGAAATAGATAGTGAGAGTTGCCAATTGCGAACCTCAGGTATTTCCTGTGTTTGAGATGGATAGGCACATGGAAATAAGCGTCCTGAAGGTCCAGAGATACCAACCAGTCCTGAAACTGAAGGGCCTGGAGGATCTGAGAAAGAGTGACCATCTTGAATTTGTCTTTCCTGAGGAATTTGTTCAATTCTCGCAAGTCCAAGATGGGTCTCAGTCCTCCGTCTTTCTTCGGAATGAGAAAGTAAGGGGAGTACCAGCCCTTGTTCCTCTCCGCTACAGGTACCGGTTCTATGGCACCTTTCTCTAGCAGGTCCAAAATTTCCTGCAAGAGGAGCGGATCTGGAGCTTTCTGAGAGCTGATCCCCGGTGGATGACTCTGAGGTATACGTAGGAAAGGCAGGCAGTAACCTTGGGCGACTGTTTCCAATGCCCAAGCATCTGACGTGATAGCCTGCCATACCGTCAGATGTTGAGTCAACCTGCCTCCTACAGGTGTCCTGTGAGGGGAGTCCTCAGAGTGGTTTTGGGGCGGCTGATGCAGATGCCGATGGTAAAGAGGCACCTGCTGTTGCTGCGGCTTTAGAATATCTACCCCGTCCACCTCGGGTAGTTCTTCTTTGACCCCTTTGAACCGGTCGTCCTCTACCTCTTCCGAATGCGGTGTAGAAGCGAAAGGACTTGCCCCTCGCAGAGGTTCCTGTGGGACGAAAAGGAGTCTGACGGATTGCAGCTCCTAGGGATTTTGCTGCTGCTTTTGAAGTTTGCAGTTTCTCTAAACTGTCATCCGCCTTTTTCCCGAACAAAGAAGAGCCATCAAATGGCATGTTCAAGAGCCTGGCTTGCACATCTGGGGCAAAACCCGACTTTCTCAACCAAGCGAACCTCCTGGTTGATGTACTTGCCGCCATTGCTCTGCTGATACTGTCAGCCGAATCAATGCCCGTCTGGAGGGATTCGCACATAGCGTCTTTACCGTCCTGTATAATATTCAGGAACGCATCCCTTTCTTCTCCCTCCGGGATGCAGTCAGCCGCTGTAGAAGCACACTCCCAAAGTGTATGGCTGAACCTAGCAAGGGTGCAAGTAGCATTAACAGACTTTAACGCCATGCTACATGCTGAAAAGACTTTCTTTGCCATAGCATCATATTTTTTATCGTCCCTGTCCTGTGGGACTGTAGGATAAGCCGTCTTTACATCGGTAGAGGATGCTGCTTGTACCACCAGACTTTCTGGGGATGGATGTTTAGACAAGAACTCTGGGTCTGTGGAAGATACCCTGTACTTTGCAGACAGTTTTTTATTTACTGCTGGTATTACATCTGGGGTTTCCCAGTTTGTCATGATCTTTCTCTGAAGAGCTTTATGAAAAGGCACCACAGGATCCTCTTGTGGGCCTTTGTCAAGAATATCCGTGAGGTCATCTTGCTGGAAAGATTGTGAAGGTGTAGACCACCCCATGAACTCTGTAATCCTGGCCATTAAGGCTCTGTAGGGGGTTTCAGCATGCTCCCCCGGGTCTGGCTTAGCAAAATCCACCTCAGGGGAAGTGTCTAACTCACTTGCCTCATGTAAAGAATCATGAAGATCCTTTAATCTGCGCTCTTCAGAGGAAAATTCCTCTCTAACTGGGGTTA
This sequence comes from Ambystoma mexicanum, assembly GCF_040938575.1. Classification (NCBI taxonomy): domain Eukaryota; kingdom Metazoa; phylum Chordata; class Amphibia; order Caudata; family Ambystomatidae; genus Ambystoma; species Ambystoma mexicanum. Next base: position 642,381,987 of record NC_090922.1, on the reverse strand, counting down.
CAGATCCCTGTAACTCAAATGTGTCTTGTTCAGACAAATCGCCCTCTTCTAAAATTGAGGATATAGTTCTTAATTGTTCTGAACTCATAAAGGGAGTAAATCCCATTTCCAAGGCAGAGGGGGCCGAACTTGTCATTATTGGCCTCGAAAACGTCGATGTCGTCGACACCGAAGGCTTCGAGCGCGGCGTCGAAAACAGAGGTGGAGGCCTCGAGGACCTCGACAGAATTGGAATTCTACTCGACAATATCGACTCCATCGACGTCGAGGGCCTGGGGATCGTCACTGGATGTGTGGTCACCGTGACTTTTCTCGGCGTCGACGCCGGTGTCGAGGCCGGCGTCGAGTCGACAGACCCGTGTGTCGAAGGTCCCTTCGACAACGGCGTCGAAGACATCGACCTCGACGGAACCTTCGTCGACGGCGTCGACGGAACCTTCGAGGAAGGTTTGGAGGTCATAGTCCTACTCGAGGGTTCGAGACGCGCTCGAGAGGTTTCTTTCGCCGGGTACTGCGACTCGCAGCGTTTTTGACCTTCGGGTCTTTCGACCAGAGCTTCGCTCTCGGCAGTCTTCGAGGGGGTCGAGGCCGCTTTCTCGAAGACGCTCATCATATTTTTTCTGAATTCCTCCCATTCAGCCCGGGAACTATGTTTCGTGGGGCAAGGGATTCTTTTTGGCGAAACAGAGGAAGAGGAAGACGGAGAAGGGGATCTTCGACGTCTCCTCTTCGAGTGCTTCGATCTCGAGGAGTGATGAGACCCACTCCGAGACCTGGAGCGCGAATGGTGACGAGGAGACGAATGTCTCGACTTCGTCGACGATGAAGAAGCTTTAAAAGTCTTACCTTTCTCCAGCTTCCCCCTATGCTCCTTCAGGGCCTTAGCTGTCATGGACATACAGTCCTCGCACTCCGAACAATGGTGTTCGGCTCCCAAGCACCACAGACAATTTCTGTGAGGATCGGTCAACGACATCTTTTTCCCACAATCTCGACATTTCTTGAAGCCGGATCGAGGAGTTGTCGGTTCCGACGAGGAAGCCATCGAGTACGGATCGAATAACTCGAGGTAAATAGGATTATCTGACTAAGAAACTGAGCAACGGTATTCCGAGGCACCGAGTAGCGCGGAAAAACGGAACTGAGCAACGGACGCTGCGCGCGGCCTTTATAGGCAGGATGACGTCGAGCGTCGATACGGCGGCTGTCGAAGGACATCGACTCGAGGGACGTCGATGCGCAGCGCCCTCTGGAGAAAAACATTTCCGAGGCCAGCAGAGCTGGAAGGATATATCTAAGATGAGGAATACGTCGGAGAACACAATCCCTTCGAATATACTTTTGCTCAATTCATTACATGAAATTAAACAATTCTTCTCCTTTTAGTCAACCGGTTGACATGCCAAGCTCATATTTTCATCACATTCAGAATTAAAGCTTCACATTTTTGGGAAAAACAGAACTTTCGAAAGGGAATGAGGTGACGACCGAAACAAAAAGTGAGGTTGAGCTATTCTAATATTTATAACGACTTGGGAAACTTGCCCTGCACACTCTTTGGGACAGCATTGACCAGTCACCCTGCCATCAAGGGGGCAATGGAAGGTGCCCCCTGAACATATCCTTACCAGCATCACTCTACATTCCAGTAAACTGACCGTCCACCCATTCACAGAATCAACAATTTCTTCTCCAGACAATGGCAGATAGCGAACGAGGCAACTGGATAAACATTTTATACTGTCCCCAGAAGTGACCTATCCAAAGGAATGCCCTAGCAGAGACAAACACACAATACAATTGTTGATCAAGAGCTTGAACACTGGAGGCAATTCTGCTAGGGTCAGCTAACTGAATGTGTATCCTGCAATGTAGCTGCTTTGAATGGAAACAAAAGTAGATGGCAGAGAAGAGGAGGAGAAATCTTGTGGAGAAATCTGGTGTACAAGCACATATTCCTACTGGACCTAGAAATAAAAGTGAATGAATTTGGAAGAGAAGCATGCAGATGTCAGGACTCAATGCACAGCCTGCTCATATAATAATCATGTGCTGGAAGATGGGATTGGCTATGCATGAAGCAAAGCATGTGCAAGAATTCCTAGTTGCTTTAACATTCCAGCTGTCACCTGTGCCAGAAAGGACATCCTAAACAGAGAAAAGTAGTGAGGAGGAGGAGGAGTGAGGGGCATACAACTATTATTGCATTTAATCTGTTGGAAGAGTGTTTCTCCTGTTTTGGAACAGTCTAATCCTCCATGTTAAAATGCACATTGACATTGTAACATGTATCAAGTTCAGATGACTATTAGTACTGATAACATCTTTAACATGATTAGTTACCTTCTTCTGGAAAATGTTGCATCTGATGAGGTTGTCAGGTCAGGTTCCCACTCATCAGCAGGATCATAAAATACATCATCATCTTTGTTGTCATTACTCTGGAGAGATATAGAATAGAGGGATTTAGAGACCCTAATAGTGTTTGATCATTTTCAAATGATTTTGTTAAAGTTGATGAATGATACAAGTCCTAAGAAATACAGAAAAATAGAAGATGCCAAATAAGCAGCCTTCTACAAAGGAAATAGCTCCTTTAATTATGTTACCATCCCAGCCTTAGATTTATGCATTACATAAATATTATCCAAAATAGAACACCCATTTTTTTTTATCCCCCAAGGCACTATGAGGAAGACCAGCATCTCCTTAATCCCAGGAATCGGGCCATTTTACTTACATTGAAGTAGGTTTTTGAAAGGCGCAAAGAGTAAATTTTAACGTCAGTACATTTGTTAGCCAAATAATTTGTTAAGTGACATTGATCAAACTGTTCCCATTTTGGCTGTACTAAATTAAGTGGCTGCTAACTCATGAACATAAACGTGCAAAACACAAAACTTATTTACCTATGGGAAATGTTCTTCTGGATGGATGTTACTCATATGGATTCCTCATCTATGATTTCTACCTCCCAGCGCAGAAACGTTGTTGCTGCCAGGGGAGCAGCATAGTAGCTCTGCCCAATGCCTCTACGTTGTCCATACCGGACAGGACATCGGGGCAAGTATTTATTGAGGCACTGTGTCCCATGACCTTAGTTCCATACTTTTTGTAGCACTTTGATGCTGAGGGACCGCAGAACCCAGGTGTACTAGCTAGCCTCCAAAAGTGCATCTAGGGAGGGCGATGAGGAATCCATGGGAGGAACATCCATCAGAAAGAACATTACAGAACGGTAACTCATTTTTTCTTCCAATGGACTCCTTCCTCCCACGGATTCCTCAACAATTATAGACTCCCATAACAAGTACTTTGATCTGGACGAGGGAAGAGAGCAAGGACAACACCTAAGTCCGAAAAATCAGAAGCATTGCTCTACCAAAGCAAGCATCTTATGAGAATCCAAGCAGTAATATTTTGCAAATATGTGCCTAAAAACCCACGTGGCCACCTGACAAATGCCCAGAATAGGGTCTCCACATTGTAGATCCACAGTGGCAGCCAGCCCCCTGGTGGGATAAGCCGCAAGATCTTCAGGCACAACATTATCAGCCAGCTTGTAACATTCCGCGATGCAGAGAATGATCCACGATGACAGGGTCCATTTAGTCACAGCCTTACAAGCATGGCCACTACCATTACCAACAATAAACTGGTCATCTTTCCTGGTCTCTCTTGACTGAGAGACGTAGTTTCGGAGGGCACGCACTTGGTCCAGCCAATAGAATTGTTCCTGTGCCTTGGAACGATGAGGCAGAGGAAAAAATACAGAAAGATTTTCTTTTTCTTTTTAGAGATAGAGATCAGAGACCACCTTCAGAAAGAAGGATGGCCTCATTCTCAACCTAACCACTTTTTGGGGGAAAAACGAATACAGATTTAACCAACAGCACCTGGAGCTCACTCACCAGCCTAGCGGAAAAGACAGCGACCAGGAAAATCACCTTAAGTCTGAGCAATCTTAAACAAGAATTTAGGGGCTAAAAGGAACTGCCAATAAGAAATGTTAACACCAAATTCGAATCGCAAGCTGAATCAACAAGCTGCCATGGCACACAAGGGATTGCTCAGGGATTCTCTTGAAAACAGAAATAGCAGCAATATACCCCTTCCAAGTGCCAATCTGCAGACCTGTCCGGGACAAAGAAAGAAGAACATCCAAAAGAGGATGCAGAGCAACTACAGGATTCACTCTTGCTTTCCCTGTGGCATCCCTCCATCGGGTACTCATAGCCATTCTAATACAATGTTCACAATCATATCAGAAAGTGTGGGTCTCCCTTCCCCTAGCTTTCTGTTGGCTTTGGTTCAGAATTTCAATTGTACAAGGGATTTGATGTGACCCTTGTAGGAGCACTCTGACACTTAACTTCAGCCTCTCGTAGGGTCTCCTGGTACTTGTAGTGCCAACCAAAGGGGCCACCTAGAACCCTTTGAATGAACACTCCTGCATTGCCTGACCACTCTGCAACTGGCCCTTCACTGTGCTTCCCAGAGGTTCAAACACACACACAAGTCCTTGTGTTCACAATATGTTGCTGATTGCCACCTTCAGCTCAACACAGGGAGGCTTACCACCAGCTCTCTCTCCGACTCACCGGCTGTGTCAAGCTCTCTGGCATTTCCAGTCTCTGGAGTCAAGGATGGCACCACGGTAGCCAGCATGCCTCCCCAACTGGGGTATCAGTGCGGGAGGCCCCCATGCACCGTTAACATCCACTATGCTGCACACCAGCTGTATATCCCGGTCTTAGGGTTCCTTTCAAGGAGGCTTTGTGGGTATGGTTTGAAAAGGGCAAGGGTATTTCCATCCTTGTCGTCCTGGCGGGTCTTGCCGTCTTCCTTCTCCTTTTGAACTGCTCGTTCGGAATAACTGCTCTTGTGCCATGTCTTTTATCTGGAGGACCAGATTTTCAGGTGAGAAACATTCAGGTTTGTCACAGCACCCAATACCATAATTCACAAACTGAACTCAAGGGGAGTAGTATAGATGACCGCAAAGGGGCTGTTATATCTAGGCTCGCTCCCCTGGCGGAGGAAGTTCTTTAGAAAGACACGGTCACTAGGGAAAAGCTGAAGGGAAGGCGACATAGGTGAAGAATCCGATGCAGCGCTGGTAGTTTCTTCAGTCCTTGGCTGTACGATCTGTTGAGAGATGAAGGTTATGGCTTTGGTTAAGGCACATACATCCCCTAGAATAGACACAGCCCTTTGAACATCAGATGCTCTCCCGATTGGCGATCGGGCGTGTGCATGCAACGCCCCATTATCACCTCGTGGGGCGATAAATGGTGATCCTTATAGGGCTGCGTACGCATGCTGAACAAATCAAGGGGCAAACACTGCACCCAATATTTCTTTAGGGTGGTGCAAAGCTTGGGTAGTTTACTTTTTACAAGACCATTGATACTCTCCACAATCCCGCTGGCATGCGGGTGGTATATTGTACACATTCGATGCTTGATGCCCGATAATGCTGCAATTTCCTTAAAATTCTCATTGAAGAAATAGGGGCCGTTATCGGACCTTATTACGTCACACACACCCCACTGAGGGAAAAACCTCTCTGACCAAAAATGTGGCTGACCATTTTGCATCTGGATGTGCACAAGGACCAGCCTCCACCCATCATGAGAAAGGACACACAACATACGATAAGGTAGTGAGACCCATTGCATCTTTCACACGTATTCGTGTAATCAATATGCAACTCGCGGAATGGCCCAGTTAGGCGGGGCAGCGTATAGTTTGTAAAGTGAGACCTGTTCTATAAGTCTGGCATTGAGCCGGCCCTTGTTATCAAAGGCCTGCATCAAGGCCCCTGTCTGCCCCCTGTCCGCTGATGGTACGTTTGCTTGAGGTTTTCCTGCATCCCCTCACGAGAGCATTGAGGATTTCGCTGCCACACTCTTCAGTGAAGCCTGAACTACCATGACTTTCTCACCTCCACAACAATGGGTTAATCTCCTCTAACTCAACACACTCCTACCCTTCCGACTTTCCATCTCTCCAGGTCTCCCACTCTTACAACCTGTGATGCATTGTGGTTGTCACCTTCTGCTACCAATTTGAAATTAGCCGTGTTTCACCTACTGCTACCAATTGTAATGTAGCTGTGTTTCACCATCTGCTACCAATTTGAACTTAGCTGTTTCACTTACTGCTGCCAATTTGAATTTAGCTATGTTTCACTTTCTGCCGCCAATTTGAATTTAGCTGTGTTTTAACCTATTGCTACCAATTTGATGTAGCTGTGCCCTTGTGGTTGTATCAGGTGCTTTTTCTCTTCAACTTGGTGGTCCAGTGACTGCACTGTGCTACTCTGCCCCTCTGTTCCTATCCTGATCCTCCTCCCCTGCTTCCCCCCACCCTTTCCCTCCACTTCACCCATGGTGCTCTCTATTTCTCCTATCTCCTCTAACTGTTTCTCTATAGACTATCCTTCCCTTCTCACTAAATCTGGCAGGAAGAAGTTCAAAAAGGATATCATGATCTCTAACCCTGGTATCCCTATTGCGGACACCTACACTCCCTCGCCAGATCTATGGACTATTCATATGGTTTCTCTTCCTCCCACATTAATGGTGGCACCCGTTGGGAGGCCCTCCTGGCCCCCTTCCACTCCTCTAAGGTCATCATTAATGTTTATCTGAACGGCACCGGCTTGGTCCAAGGCCCTCAGGCCAACCTTTTCTTTGATAGACACTTCCAGCGCCTCATCAATTTCCTTTCTTCTCATGCTGTCCCTTCTCTCCCTTCTTCGGCTTCCTTGCCTCCCCCCCTCTACCCCTTCATTGGGTATCTTGCCCTATATGCTTTTTCCTCTTCTGCCCCCCCTCGGGCCCTTCTACACCTCTACACGGTGTACCTCTGATTTCTACCCCTCCCCGGAAGTGCTTCAAGGATGGAAACCTTCTCCACATTGCCACTCTCAACTCTTGCTCAGCTGTCAAACACTCCTCTGACATCTGCCAACTCCTGGAAAAACTAGACCTCACTGTCCTCGGTCTCACCGAGACATGGTTCACGTTCAGATTAGTCATGAGTTTTGACACTCTCCTCCCTGATGGCTACAAGATCGTCTCCGTGCACAGATCCAACCATTCCAGAGGGGGTGTAGCCCTGATCTTCCCGGAGTGGATTCCTGACTGTCATTCCTGTGCAGGCCTACTCCTCTTTCAAATGCATTGTCTGCAGGCTTTCTCTCTCTCCTGACCACTCTTAAAGTGGCTACTATCCATCAGCCACCTGGTCAGATCACCTTCTTTCTCCCTGAGTGGGCGGACCGCTCCCCCTTCCTCCTGGCCTCAACCACTCAACTCCTCCTCCTTGGGGACCTCAACATCCATCTTGAAGCTCCCTGTTCCTCCTATGGACACTCTTTCTCTTTCTATTCTTCCCCTCTGGCCCGATCACTCTGCAGGGCACACGCTGGATGTTTTGATCTCCTCTGACCTCCCCCCTCTCGATCCCTCTGAACACTCCTCTCTCCTGGAGTGATCACCCCCTCCTTTTCTCCCATCTCTTCCTCTACACCCCTCAGGCCAAGCCAACTCCAGCACTGTCACCTACCTTCTCGGTTATCTGACCCATGAAGAGCGCAGCAGTTCAGGCTTTTCACCACCACTTTCTCTCCCCCTCCTCCTCCTCCTCCTCCTCCTCCTCTGGCTAACTCATATCCTGACGCAGCCCTTTCCATGCTCTAACCTTCCATCTGTGATACTCTTGATGTTCTGGCCCCCGTCAGGAGGATCCACTTGAAGCTTCAAGCCAAGTGCAACTCTTGGTACGACTCTGACCTAGCTACCCTTAAACGCAAGTGTAGGGTGGCTGAGTGGAAGGAACAAGTTACTAACCTGTAACTGTTGTTCTCCAGCATGGGTCTGGCATGGATTCACATGCTCATGAATATTCCCCGTCGTCAGGCTGGGAATCCTCGGTAAAGAAAAAACCAGTATCAGTTTCGTTTCTGATCTGTCTTTCGTAGTAGTAACCAATCACTGATCTCTGCGTCATACTGACCACAGCCAATGACTGCCCTCTACCTAAGCCCCGCCTCTGGCAGCCATCTTCATATTTGGTAGCACGTGAAGTGGCAGTATGACCAAGTGAAGAGCCGCAGCGGGGTAGGCGGGAGGGTTCGCATGTGAATCCATGCCAGACCCATGCTGGAGAACAACAGTTACAGGTAAGTAACTTGTTCCTTCTCCAGCTTGGGGTCTGGCATGGATTCACATGCTCATGAATAAAGAATACACAGCAGTACACACATGCACAACCACGGGAGGTGGCAAAGGCTCAACATTAAGCATTACATCAAACTCAACATTAAGCAAATCTTACCTCCTCACCAGGCTCACCTTAGGCGAACAGGTTGCGCAGCACTGCTTGGCCGACCCTGGAATCCCGATCGACGCAGTAGAATTTCGTGAAGGTGTGCGTCGACCTCCACGTAGCAGCCCTGCAGATGTCCAGCAAGTGCACACCAGATAGGAACGCCGTGGTAGCTGCGATCGCTCTGGTGGAATGGGCTCTCGGACGGCCAGGCAGCGGTCGGTTTGCCAACCGATGACAGCACATGAAACAGCCGGAGAGCCATCTGGAAATGGAAGCCTTCGAGAGAGCCTTCCCCTGATTGACAGGTCCAAAGTTCACAAAGAGTTGTGACGTCTTCCGAAAACACTTTGTGCGGTCCACGTAGAACTTCAGCGCTCTAGCCACATCCAGCGAGTGCAAAGTCCTTCCAGCCGGCGACGAAGGCGACGGGAAGAAAACAGGCAACACCAAGGGTTCGTTGAGGTGGAAGTCCGACGGCACCTTGGGCATGAAGGAGGGGTGCGTCCTGAGCACTACCCTCATGTCGTGAAAAGTCAAGTACGGGGCCTTGCAGGAAAGGGCCTGGATCTCCCCCACCCGTCGTGCGGAGGTGATGGCCACAAGAAACGCTGTTTTCCACGACAAGAACTTCAACGGAGCCGAGTGCAGAGGCTCGAAGGGAGGTCCCATGAGCTTGGTCAGCACCACGTTGAGCTCCCACGCCGGGGCCGGAGCCTTCACCGGCGGGAACGATCTGAACAGTCCCTTCATGAACTCTTTCACCAGACGATGAGACCACAAAGACGTCCGCCCGTGGTTCTGGTGTATCGGGAGATCGCAGCAAGATGAATGTTGATGGACGCGTGCGCCAGTCCAGCCTTGGCCAGCGTCAGTAGGTACGGCAGTACTTGGGGAGCCGTAATCCATAGAGGGTTAATCTTCTGTGCGTGGCACCAGACAGAGAACCTCTTCCATTTGTGTCCGTAGCATTTAAGAGTTGAGGACGCCCTGGCCTTTGCAAGAACCTCTCTGCAGTCGGCCGGTATGTCGTATCCTCCAAACTCTAACGCTGCAGGAGCCAGGACTGCAAGTTCAGCGACTTCGGGTCGTGATGGAGGATGGCGCCTCCTTCCCTGGAGAGAAGATCCGCGTCCACTGGCAGCTTGATTGACGGGGACGCTGACAAGTCCAGAAGGTCCGGGAACCATATCTGCCTCGGCCACGCAGGTGCGACGAGGATCATCCTGCACCGTGACCTCTTGAGCTGGCTGATGAGCCGGATCAGCAATGGCAATGGAGGGAACGCGTATAGAGACAGGCCCTCCCAGGGGAACGAGAAAGCATCGCCCATGCTCCTCGGCTGGGGAAACCTGCTGGCGAACCTCCGGCACTTGGAGTTCGTCGCCGTCGCGAACCGATCGATCTGGGGTGTGCCCCACCGTCGGAAGAGGCGGTCCACTAGATCCTGTCGTAGTTCCCACTCGTGGCACGAGCGCAGCTCCCTGCTGAGTGAGTCGGCGATGGTGTTTTTTATCCCTCCCAGATGAAATGGCACCAGAAACATCCCTTGGGCGACGGCCCAATGCCACAGATCCTGCGCCTCCCTGGACAGGGCTGGGGGCCTTGTTACGCCCTGTTTCCTGATGTAGAACATGGTGGTGGTGTTGTCGGTGAAGATCCTCACCACCTTGCCCTTGAGGGACGGAAGGAAGGACCTGAGGGCCCAAAACACTGCACGGAGCTCCAGGACGTTGATATGGAGGGACTTCTCCGTCGGGAGCCAAAGACCTCTCGCGTGCAGATTTTCGGTGTGCGCTCCCCACCCTTCCAGGGAGGCATCCGTGGTCACTGTCTCCTGGTGGCCGGGGGTCTGGAAGTCCATGCCCGCCGTCAGATGCGCGTGGGTGCCCCACCACCGGATCGCTCGTCGGAAACTCTCGTCGAGTGTGATCCTCTCCTCGAAGCTGCCCGTCGTCTGGATTCAGCGCGCGTCCAGAAACTCCTGCAACGGGCGCATCCGGAGCCTGCACTGGGGGATGAGGTAAATGCAAGAAGACATCATTCAGAGGAGGGACTTGATGGACCTCACTCTGGCCGCGTCCGCAACCAGCATCCGCTGCACCTTGCCCAAAATGGCCCTCGTCCTTTCCTCCGACGGATAGGCCAGAAGCGACACTGTGTCGAGCTTCGCTCCCAGAAACAGTGCGTCTTGCGCGGGCACCAGGTGGGACTTGGCGTAGTTTATGGAGAATCCCAGGTCCGTGAGAAGTTGGACGGTCCTTGCCGTGTGCTCCACGGCGAGCTCCTTCGTCTTCGCTCGGATGAGCCAGTCGTCCAGGTAGGGGTAGACGTGGATCCCCTCTCGGCGCAGCTGCGCCGCCACCGGTGCGAGGCACTTGGTGAACACCCTGGGTGCCGACCTCAGTCCGAAGGGAAGGGCTCTGAACTGATAGTGACGCCCTTGGACCACGAACCTGAGAAACTTTCGGTGTCCCTTTAGGATGGGAATATGGAAGTAGGCATCCTCCAAATCCAACGACGACAGGAAATCGCCCTCCTCCAGCTGACCCAGGACGTGTTGGAGGGTGACCATCTGGAACTTCTGTGCCTTGATGAATTTGTTCAGTCGTCGTAGGTCCAGGATGGGACGCCATCCTCCCGTCTTCTTCTTCACGAGGAAGTATCTTGAGTAAACTCCGGAGCCCCGAAGCCTCTTTGGGACGAGCTCGATGGCGCCCTTCCTGAGCATCGCCTTTACCTCCAAGAGAAGTTGAGGGACGTGATGTTCTTTCCTGGCCACAGGGGGGATGCACGGGCACCTCTTTAGAAACTCGAGCGCGTGACCCTGGGCTAGGGCATCCAGCACCCAACGGTCGGTGGAGATGGACTCCCACACGCTGACGAAGCTCGCCAGCCGGCCTCCCACCGGGGTGCTTCGGTGGGGGCCCGACCCCCACGGCCGGTTCAGTCCTGCTTCGACGAGGCTTTGCCGCCTTGACCTCCTTGGCGACGACGGCGGGGTCAGCCTGACTTGCCTCGTCCCCTGTAAGCTTCCTGCGACGACGAACGGGCCGCTTGATGGTAGGTGGAAAATCCGCCGCCGGAACCTTTGGAGGCACCCTGTTTGCCTCCGCCGCTCCGAAAGGGCGGCCGCCGTTGCTGGAGAACTCCAAGAGTCCGGGCCGTCTCCGTGTCTGCCTTGATGGCTTGAAGGGAATCGTCCACTGTTTTCCCAAACAGGTTGTTTCCGTCGAACGGCATGTCCAAGACTCTGGTCTGCACGTCCTGACGGAAGTCAGTAGCCTTGAGCCATCCAAGCCGCCTAAGGCACACGCCGTTGCCCAACTGGCGAAATCCAGTGTCAGCGATGTCCATCGCTATCGTAATGGCGTGGTCCGACGCCACCGCTCCTTCCTGCAAGATCTCTAGGGCATCCGCCCCCTTGTCGTCTGGTAGGAAGTCTAGCAGGGGGCCAGTTTGTACCACAACTCTCTGTCGTAGCGGGCTACGATAGCCAAGGCGTTGGCCGCCTTAATCGTCGTTGCTGCAGACGAGATGAGCCTGCGTCCCATCGTATCCAATTTCTTTCCTTCGCCGTCTGGCGGGGAGGTCGACGTAGAGGCCGCGCCCCCCCGCTTTCTTCCTGGCCGCCGCGGAGACGACCGAGTCCGGGGTCGGCTGCGCCCGAAGGCACAAGGGGGCCGCGTCCGGGACCCGGTACTTCTTCTCGTACCGATCCCTTCTAGCCGGCGTCGTGGATGGGTTCTTGAGGAGGGCGAGGCCCTCATCCCAAATATCGTCCAGTAGAGGTACGGAGAGGACCGTCTTCCTCTTGGCCTCGCGCCGTTGATAAAGGAAACCTTCCTTCTTCTTCTCTTCCGGGCAGAGCTGGAAAAGCTTGGATGCCCTGGCGATCATGGAGTAAAACGATCCAATCTCGTCGGGCGGGGAAGCCTGGGTGGGAGGTGACGACGGCAGATCCTCGTCGTAAACCTCGTCATCCGTACCCGTCGCGGCCGTGCCACTCCCTGTATCATCCCCACGAGTCGTGGACGGGGAGGAGTGCTGAACAGGGCACGATGGCTGAAAAGGAGGTGGAGGATGAATCCTTCTTCTCTTAGGGGGAGGGCTCCCAGAAGGGCCTGGCTCCGGGTCCCCCGTCGGGAGCGGTTCCTCCGCTGGTGGTAACGGCAGTCTGGTCCTTATCTCCGAGCATAAGGACTGTATAGCCAACAAAATGGCCGCCGAGTTGTCTTGCGGCACTGGTTGAGGGGATTCCGACGGGCTGGTCTTCTTCCACGCCAACGCCGTGGCTTAAGACTTCGATCAGCTCTTCCTCAGAGGTTGAGGCCGAATCCATGACGACCTCCGGCCCCCCCTTTTTCTTCTCCGTCAGAGGTTTCACGGGGGTCCTGTTGATGGGCATAAAAGAGGACTCCCTCCGCGGTGGCAGGGAGACTCTGAGCCCCAAGGTCGCCACCACTGGTGTAGCCTCCACAGGCTGAGCCAGGGCCGCCGCGACTGTCTCGATAGAGGCCTTGGCCGGATGGATTAAGGCTTTCACCACCTTAGGTGCGCTCACAGCCTTCTCCTTGGGGGGAGGGTCACTGCCTCGCTCTCCCTCCGATGGGGCCTTCGAGCTCGACCGGGGCCTCTCCAGGAGCTTCGCCGGGTGCTCGGCCTTCCTCTTACCCGAACCAGGGCGTTGGCTCGTGGTTGATGGTGCCGGGGAGGATGCGCCCTGCCTGGCGCCCGTAGAGCCCGACCGTTCGGCGCTGCCAGTGCAGGGGACTTGCGGTGCTTGGCCTTGTGTTGGACCCCCATCGCCGGGGCGTCCTCAAAGGTCTTAGAAGACCGCTCGGATTTCTTCTTCTGCTTCTCGCCTGACGGGCTCTTCCCTTCCAGCCAGTTGGCGAGATGTTAATGGCGGTCCTTCATGGTCCGCTCCGACATATTGCCGCAAAACGCACAGTCCTTCTCCACGTGCGTCTTGTCCTCATGTAGGCAGTACAGAAAAAAGGAGTGTTCGTCCTCCTTAAAGACATTCTGAAGCTGGCATCCAGGGCAGACCCTGAACAGCTTTCCGGGCGTCGAGCTTCCCTCCTCCTGGGCCATGTCCGAGATGGGCCTGAGAAACTTCTGGAGTCCTCCAAAAGCGTGGCTCGACGAAATCCTCACCCTTGAGGGGCGTAGACGAATCCGACACGGGTCCCCGTTGATCGGATGAAGAAAGGGTGGAGCTTGAGGCTCTTTTGACCGAAAAATCGAAGTTTTTGAGAAAAAAAACGTGAAAAAATAGCACTAACGCTCGAGAGCAATAGCACGAGGATCCCAACACTTGAACGTGCGGTAAAAATCTGAAGATGGTTGCCAGAGGCGGGGCTTAGGTAGAGGGCAGTCATTCGCTGTGGTCAGTATGAAGCAGAGATCAGTGATTGGTTACTACTACGAAAGACAGATCAGAAACGAAACTGATACTGGTTTTTTCTTTACCGAGGATTCCCAGCCTGACGACGGGGAATATTCATGAGCATGTGAATCCATGCCAGACCCCATGCTGGAGAAATGGCGGGCCTCTTCTACACAGACAAACTGGCCTGCTCCAAAAGGTAATACCGGCTCCTTGTCCACATTAAGAAGAGAGCCCACATCCAAGCCTGGAACTCTGCGACATCTAACAACTCGGGCGAACTCTTTAAAACCTGCAAGGAGCTGGCCAACCCAGCTCCAGTGTCTACCACTCCTGTCGCCTCCCAGGCCCTTTGCACGACTCATTTCATCTCTAAAAACCAGGACATCCTGTCCACCATCTCTTCCTCTCCACCTTCTCTCTCTACTACATCTGGCCCTCCAGCAGACACCGCCTCTTCCTTTTCCCTGTTCTCGCCCGACGAGATTCCCAGACAAGTCTGATATATGAACGTCTCGTCAAAACAGGTTCCTTCCTGTTCGTCCAAAACCATCAATGACCACATTGACACCCTTGCTCCTGCTCTGGCCGACTTCTGCAACCTCTCCCTCACCTCTGGAGCCTTCCCTTACCCTCTGAAACACTGTCTTGTGCAACCTCTTCTCAGGAAACCCACAACCGACCCCTCATGCCCAGCTAACTATCGCTGTTGTCCATCACTCCTTTCCTGGGCAAACTCCTGGAAACGCTGGCCATCTCCCAGCTAAATCTTAAAACTGATTCTGTTGGCTGTCTCCATGACCATCAGTCTGGCTTCATAGCTGCCAGAAGCACAGAAACTGGTCTCCTGAACATCTGTGAAGACCAACTCTCCAACCTTGACTCTCTGTCTATCCTCATCCTACTCGATCTCTCTTCTGCCTTTGACACAGTCAACCATGCCACCCTGCTCAACCGTCTCCATAACAACCTGAGTATCACCGATCAGACCATGGCTGACCTCTTTCCTCTGATCGACCCTCCCAGGTCCAACTTGGGTCCTTCCTTTCCTATATCTCACTCTCTACCTGTGGTGTTCCCCCAAGGGTCTAACCTCTCTCCCTGGCTTTTCAACCAATACCTTGCACCTTTCGCCCAGCGCATTGCCACTCTCTGCTCCAACTTTCAGTGCTATGTGGATGACTCAGCTCATTTTCCTCTTCTCCTTCACTCATCTCCGACGGTCTGTCTGCTATCCAGGAGTGGTGGGCTGCCAATGGCCTCTGTCTTAATGCCAGCAAGATGGAGATTCTCCTCATCGGCACACCTGCACCCTCCTTTTCTGTCACTCTCTACCCGACCTCTGTTGGCCCTCTTCCTACTCCCAACTGTGAGGCTAAGAACCTCGAGGGTCATCTTCGACTCCACACTCTGCTTCTTTCCTCACATCTCCGAAGCCCCTAAGAAGTCAAACTACCAACTGCACCTCCTCAGAGGTATTCTTCCTTTCCTCTCCTTTCCCCAGAAGCTCACTGTCTCGAGACCTCTGGTTCTCTCTAGGCTGGACTACTGCACCAGCCTCTTTCTAAATTTGCTTGCTTCTACTCTCCGCCCTCTGCAATTCATCCAGAACAGGTCTGCAAGACTTGTCCTTGGCCTCAAGCCCTGGGATTGTATCTCTCCAGCCCTGAAATTTCTTCATTGGCTCACAGTGGCTACGAGGATTAAATTCAAGACACTTTGCATTGTCCACAAGGCTTTCCGAGGGCTGGGTCTGCAATACCTTCAACTCTCCCTCTTTAAATACCATCCTACTCGAGCTCTTCGCTCCTCCTCCAACTCCCTCAGGGTCAGTCGCTTCTCCAAGCAATGAGTTGGGGGCAGATCTCTTTCCTCAACTGGGGCCTCCGTCTGGAACAGCCTCCCTGCCTCTCTGAAACTTGGAGAGAACCATCTTCGGTTCCGGAAGCACCTCAAGACCTTCATCTTTGCTTCTGCCTTCACTCTTGCTCTCCCCTGCTGATCTGTCTGCTTTGGCACAGGACACCTGGTTACCCTCTGATTTTCAGACCCAGCCCCCTGCCCACCCAGCCACACACCGCACTGCCTCCTGGCAACGCTTGCACTTGGGTCTGTATCTGCAACCTCACAGTCCCCTTTCTTTAACTTATTAGATGGCCCTTGTCTGTGCTTTAATCTTGCACTTGCCACCTGCTGGATGCACTACCTGTTTTATCCGGTGCTCAGCACTTTCCACTCCTCCCCTGCCCCTTGCTCTTTCCCCCTTCCCTCTCCCATACACTTGCGCATTCTCGATGTCACTGGGCCTAGTAAGATTGTTGTTTTGTACTCAATTGTTTCCCTCGCTTGCCTCGTTGTGCTCCGAAACACTTGTGTATGAGCACGATACAAAATAAATATCATATCATATAGTGCAATCAATTACCATTTTAGTTATTGCCTCCTGCAGATTGGGGACAAACCAGTCCTCCTGTATATCTGAAGCGTTGTGTTGCTTGGATAGATGTGAAGGGTGAGGAAGTTGGTCAAATGCAACCATCAGCAACACTTGCGGCAGAACTGCTTTGCCTGATGTTTCTTGTTGCCACAATACATCCGTGGGTGACTGTTTGCATCCCTTTTCACCTAAAAATCCTTCTCTTCTAGCTCAATTAGTTGTGCAATCAGCAAGGCATTATAAGAGT
Source organism: Ambystoma mexicanum (assembly GCF_040938575.1). Taxonomy (NCBI): domain Eukaryota; kingdom Metazoa; phylum Chordata; class Amphibia; order Caudata; family Ambystomatidae; genus Ambystoma; species Ambystoma mexicanum. The sequence continues at coordinate 642,365,574 of NC_090922.1, read as the reverse complement.
GCAGCAACTGTTCTTTGCTCCGAGCCAGCTCTGGGTATTCTGAGATGTTTGGTACTGGGAGATATGCCACTTATGAGATATGAGACCTTGTCCGTGTTGTAAGTATGGGCAGTGCATTTCATCACCGCTGCCACAGAGGGCTGGGACAGGGCATCCAAAGGTGTATCCAAGAATGCTGCATTCTGTTACTGTAGTAGGGACCAGTCAGCCCTCCTAAATCCCATTCTCTTCCAACATGCAAGCAAGCCCTGAGTGTACTGTAGTGGTGACATAGGCGGAGTCTGAATAGATAGTAACGCAGCACCCTTGGGACGCTAGAAACACCTCAGTAAGTGCTATGAGTTCAGCTGCTTGCGCCAAGTAGTGCATGAGTAGTCTCTTTTGTACCCTCACTAGGCACACCGCCACCGTCCCAGTATGCCATATGCCTGTGTCCTGCTCAATAGTAGCTGACCCATCAACAAAGATCACCTCCCCCCTTCAAGCGGACTGTCCCTCGCTTTTGGGATGTCGTCCTCTTCTCCCTCAAATGTTACACAGTTGTGCATTGCAAGATCTTCCTCTGTAGATGGTTCTGTCAAAAAGGTGGAAGGGTTGATAGTTTTACACCTCATTATATGAATATCCAGCCTGGACAAGAGGATCCCATGCGCGGATGCCCATTGGGTAGTTAGCGTTGATTTGGAGCGCTCCAAGATGGTGAACACTGTATGCTCTACATACAATGTCATGGAGCAGGCAATAACAATTGTGGAACTCTTCTCTATTGCAAATGTAGCCGCAGTAAGAGCCTGTTCACATGGGAACTGGCCCTGCATCACAGAATCTAGCACCCCGCTATAGTAGGTCAATGGCTTGTTGCTCATTGTGCTTTTTTGTGTAAGTACCATTGACCGTTGCAATGGGAGAACAGATACAATTCTTGGGTGCAATGAGGGGTCTCTTGCACTGGGTCCATGAGTATCAGCTTCTTCAAATAAATGAAACTGTTGACCATGTCCTCTGTCCATGCAATCTTTTGGTCTCGTTGCTGTGCCTCCTTGAAGCCCTGTAGTAGGGGCCTGGTGTAAGTCGCATAATCTAAAATCCATGCTCTGCAATAATTATACAACTCTAAAAATGCTTGCATTTCTTTGACAGTTTTGGGCTAGGGAGTGCTGCGCACTGTGGCAGCGCGATCGGGAATAATTTTCTTCCCATGAACAGTTATCAATTGTCCTAAATAGAGCACTTCTTGGAGGCAATATTGCAGCTTCGCCTTGTCCACCTTGCAACCCTTATATGCCAGTAGCTGCAGGAGGATAATAGTCTCTTTCCGGCACTGCTGCTCACTTCACACCAACAGGTTGTCAACATACTGAATGATGGTACTGGGCACTTAAATATTCCCTAAATCAACATGCAATATTCTGTTGGAAATGCTGGGGGACTCGCAGTACCTCTGTGGCAATTCTGTGTGCTCGAACCCCCCCACCCCATATGTAAACGCGGTGAGGTACTGCAACTCAGGGTGCAGAGCTATGGACACTGCAGCATTTTTAAGATCCAACCCAGTGAAATGGGTCGCCTCTTTGGGAATGCTGCACAGTATCGTTGCAGGGGTCGGAACCAGGGGGAGTTTTGCCTGCACAATGTCATTTAGGGGGCAACGGTCCTGGATCTTTCTCCAACTCCCCCCTTTTGCCTTTTTAATCAGGTAGATAGCTGTGCTGCATGGAGAGGTAGAAGGTACTATTAATTCCCTGATTCAGGAGGGCCGTGATGGTGTCCTGTATTCCGTCCTTCGCCTTTTTAGCAGATATTGCTTTGCTCGGAGCAACACTGCACTTGGCTTTAGTGTTATTTGGACTGGCTCTACTCCCTGCAAAAGCCCTACATTGTGGCATTGGTTGTCAATCGCTCTGGGAGCTGCTCTAGGTCAGTCTCCCTTAAGGGGGGTGGAGCGACAAGGGCCATCAAGGTTCATTGCACCTTGCAATATCTGTCCCGACCACAACAATCCTTTTGACCGACACATGCAGGCCCTGCAAATCTGGAGACAGTATTGTACCTGCCACGTTTTGGTGTTACCACAGGGTGAAAGATGAAATCTGAGGGTACCTGCTCACACACCTTACCAATCTGGGGCACCACATCAAGAAATACTGTTATTCCATAGACAAACATGTCCAAGTCTACGGGGATGCCTCTGACAACCACCTCCCCTCCTTGGGCCTGAACGATGACCATTGCCCTTAAGGCACACATGCCTGGGGTGGTGCATACCACCAGATGGTCCGTAAAGGAAATGGTCATGTTCAGCTCGCTCAACAAACTCTGTCTAAACAAACTTATGGAGGAGGCTTCCGAGTATAGTAAGGGTGTGCTGACCTCCATGGTGTCAACAGAGTACTGAGAATGTGGTCCACCGCCCCATTTCCACGATTCTCAGCCTGGCCAGAATGCTGCTATTCTCACATCTGCGAGCACTGCCAAATCTGTTTCTGCGTTTGTTGTCACCACCTCTTCAAATGCTATTTTTTTTTTTTTTATTTGCATTTGGTTCAAAATACATGACAATTCATGTAGAACCTTTACAAAGTTTAAAATCTTACAGATAATCATTTATTCAATCATTGCAGTTTAGAAAATAACTAATTAATTTTCAATGTACTTACAAAAATTTGCCACTTCATATATTAGGGGTTTATATGATCCCTGCATCATTCTGGACCACAAAACTTCAAGGCAGTCCTCAAATTCAATTTCCACAAATTTCCTCAATTTAAGTGTCCTTAAGTTCTTAAAATGCGGACAATACAATATAAGATGTTTCAATGTTTCATAAGATTCATTACATTCAGCAAATCGACATCCCACACAATTATTTGATTTATTCATTTCCCAGTTCTTAGTTCTTTCCCTAGTATGGTATAGGTTTAGTCTAAATCGGATATATACCTTTCAGATATTTTCACAGGGGAATAACAAGACATGATCGTATCGTGGAATGCGCTGTTTTACATGTGTACCATATTCTTTATATAGCCCATAGGTCTTAATTGAATCAATTGTTATACACCAATCCATTTCAAAGAGTTTTTTCTTAGCAAAACCAGGACGATATTGAATATCCTCAACAGTAATATTTGCATTGTCCAAAATTTGTTGCATTTTCAATTGATAGTTAGAAAAGGATTTTGGAGTTTGAGAACCCAACATTTTGTTTAGATCGATATACAATGAGTTAATTGGAGGATAATGCATCTTGACATAGTTGGACAGCTGTCTCCATTTCCAACGAGATGATAGTGCAACCAGCCCCAATTCATGCCGAATAATGGCATTTGGAATTGACATAGGGAGAGACATTGCAGATTTCAAAAGAGAGCCCTGTAAGCTGTCCAGCGCGCTTGCCATGTCACATAGACAAATATATAATGTATACGATATAACACTTTCAATTTTTAATGTCATAAAATCTATTAGCGGGATTAAAGAGAATTTGCAATATTGGCTATAGATCCTTTTCATTTGGGACAATAGTGGTCGTGTTTTGTTTCTAATTATAACTGACCAAGCGTTAATGGAGTTGAGGGCTGATATATAATACCCTAAATAGATAGCATTGTTCACACAACTAATTTGTGTATTCAACATTTGCCATCTAAAATTCACTCCTTTTGATTTAACTCCAAAGGTCATAATGGCAGTTTTCGCTGGGTTAGGTGTCAAATTATTAGCTTTTGCAAAAGTCTCAAATAATGAGAGTTTAGTTTGAAGTCCTACCGGAGTAGGGTCAAACAAGATGATATCATCAGCGAATGCAATCCATTTCAGGTGAATACTCCCCACTTTAACAGAAAACAAATTCTCTTTTTCCCAATTTTCACCCAGATCAGATAGGTATAAATTAAATAAGGTAGCCGCCAGATTACAACCCTGTTTCACACCAATTGTTGTACATATGGGGGCAGTGGTCCCACCTTCCGGAGAGATTCTTATTCTATACGAAGTATTTGTGTGCAACTTAATGATCCAATACATCAGCACAGTTGGAATCCCTATTTTCAACATTTTCTTCCACAATAAATTGCGGACCACCGTGTCAAAAGCTGAACTCCTATCGATCATTGCTATATAAACAGGATTAGAATTCTTTTCTTTTACTCCCGAAATGACATGCGACATGATAAAAGCATTTAAGGTTGTACTCATGCTCTTCCTAAATCCAGTTTGGTATTTCGAGTACATGTCATTCGCCTCAATTACTTTCTCCAATTTGTTTAAGAGAAGGATAGAGAAAATCTTAGCCTCAGTATCAATTAAAGATATTGGACGATAATTTTCCGGGAGAGATGGATCACCCTTTTTAAATATGGGTACTATATTAGCAGTTAGCCATGAGGGTGGAACCTCCCCAAACCTAATGATAGAGTTGAACTTATGGTTTATAATGCCAGACCACAGCATGGGATCCGCCTTATAAAGACATGGGGGAAGACCATCCGGTCCTGCAGCTTTTGAATATGTCAACCTCGAGATTGCCCACATAATGTCAATGCAATCCCACTTCAGCCTTGGGATTTTAAAATATTCAAGAGAAACATCTGGGACAAAACGAAAACTGCAAGGCAGTTGGTATTTAACCTTTATAAATGTTTGCCAAGTCTGCTCAGGAATACAGTTTAGCGAGTACAATGCCACACATTTATTATTAGCTTTCAAGGTGCGCCAAATTACTTGTGTGTCATGAGCCAGAATGGCTCGAATTAATGTGCAATTTACGTCATTGTATCTTGAAATACGAGCAGATTTCAAATTACGTTAGTAGGCTGATAATATTCTATTCCTCCTTGCCTTGCTATCTTCGATGCCCAAGTTGCTTCTCTTTAAATATCTCAACGCCCTATTCTTCTCCCTTTTTAATAATTTACATGTATGATCATATAAGTGTGCATGTTGCACATTACCTTGTATTTTGCCAAGTCGCTCGAGTGCTGTGGCAACTATATCAGAATAATGCATGCACAATATATATTCATAATTTCCCCCTGCACGTTTGATCCTCTCGAACTCCGAGGAAATTTGTTTAACAACAAAATTGAAGATCCCTCGATTCCATCTGATGGAATGCAGAGGACGATCAATTTCAACCACTGCCAAGGTAATATTTGGCATGAGCGAATGACATTTCAGTTGACAAAAGGTGGAAAGTTGAGCGTGATCTCCTATCTCAATCTGTCCTATTACTAGGGGAGCCATATGCATGATAAGATTGTGAGATACAAATATATAATCTATCATTGAGTGCATTGTTCCTCTTGCCCATGTATTTCGTAGATTCATGCCATTTCTTACCATTAAATCCATATCCCACTCCGTGAGGAGTTCTCTAAATTTAACTCCTCTACTATAAAAAAGAGTGGATGATTTAAATTTGTGGGTTTCAGTCAAATCTCTACAATCACAATTAAAGTCACCGCCTATAATGATTTCACAAGTCCGGTATCTACCATATATATATATAATAAGCATGCGTCTAGTTCGTCCAACATCTCGTCGACTGGTAAGACAGCAGGATTCCAGTATAGGGTAATTATCATAAGTGAGGAATATCTAAATGAGTGTATTGTAAGATGAATCCCCAGTATACTGGCAGATTCCCAAGCTAATTCCGCTTGAGCCTGCAAGGATATCTTAACTCCAACCAACAGACCACCAGATGGACGTCCTAGCAAAGATCTTCTTGCAGGTGAGGTAAAAGTTAAATACCCAGGAATTACGAATGGCTCAGTTTTCATCGTTTCTTGTACCATTATTATTGTAGGTTGATCTACGGGAGTTAAAGAGAGTGCCACTTCATTAAGTTTACATGTCCGCAAGAATTCCAAGATATAATTTGCATATTCGTATCATTGCAAGGCTATTTAGCAGGGGTAGCTAATTTTGGACATAAAATTGCCGAAAGCATAGGTTCCAGCCATGGTAGCCCTTTTGTATTGGCTGCAAATTTCAAAATTTCAAACATGCCCCCATCCAGCCCTGCTTCAGATTGCAGATAAGGCCTACCTGCTTCTTCTATCTTTTCAATGCCCTTGGCCGGTGTTACCAGAAATATTAAAGCCTCCGACTCACAGTCAAACATAAACAGCGTCAAACCCTCCTTTTTTATTTCCTCATGATTAGACCAGATAAATTTCATAATAGCCTCAGAGGTAAGATAACATATAGCCCTGTGATTATTTACACTTGCCAAAGAAACCCCTGTAATATCTTCGGATTTGATTATTCTCAATTGAGGTATTTTTGAGAATACGGAGAATGTAAAGGATCGATTAATGCGATTATCCGCCAATATCCTTTCATCCCCCTCAAATCCAATAATGTACTGTGTTTCCAATTCACTATCTTGGTGCCTAGTTGGAGGTGTATTTTTTCCTGTATTTATTAATGTTGTAACCAATGGGGATGCCCTAGTAGCCACACGGGGATTCAACTCAAGTGAAAATGCGCTCTTGCTATCGGAGAGATCGTATTCTTTATTCATATTAGTTTGTTTCTCAGATAAGGACCTTCTTAAAGGAGGACCGTGAATAGATATGTAACTCGGTGCAAAGGGCGCATCCACATTATTTACTTCATTAATTGATAAATTCCCAGGCTGGGTCCTGAGAGGTGTCTCAACAATTTCCGCTTTTTTGCCTTGGCCATTTACCATCACTACATTTTTCTTTTTATCCAATAAACAATTTTCAAACCTTATTGAATCATCACGTGTTACATTCATTGTATTACTATTTCTATTTGCTACTTCTAATTGTATTTCATTACTCACTGTGCACATATTATTTACATGTGTACGATCGTTCGGAACATTAGTACATTTCTCGCTATAGGATTTCCTCATAGGTGTTTTTAGGGAGGTGCTGATTGCTTCATCTTGATGTTTTATTTGATTTTTTGAGGTACAGCATCTGCCTACTATAGGGAAATATTCACTTAAAGTGGCTTTTGCCGAGTTTTGAGTAATGAGATCTGTGTTAGACTTTACGGTTTCATTTTGCTGAGTTGAGTGGTCTTTTGTAATAATCATTGGTATTTTTTGATGTAACACAGTTTTGGAAATTGAGGTTTTTTGAGATTTTGATTTTGCCAATTGTGTGGTACTAGTTTTTATGATTCCCATGTTGGTGTGCACGTCATCCTTCAATAGTGAAGGGGTGCCTAGATCTCCTCCTCCTTTTTCCACTTTTACTTCAGTAGCAGATGCGAGGGCGTACTGGCTCTCTTTCGACAACTCCTCCAAGTTTAGCAAGTCTTTTCACAGCACGCATATGCATCCTTTTTGCCCGGCGAGACATAAAGGTTGGAGTTGCTTCGGTGTGAGTATTTTCAATTTCCGTCTTTTTTTGTTTTTCAATTTCATCCAACAAGACAGAAGGGCTATCGGGCGGATCTAGAATCGGAACTTTAGTAATAGGACTTCGCAGCATATCAGAAGGGTGTGCTTTGTTAAATAGATGAGAAACTATAATATCGTTTAATGCAGTTATCGATGATTTAATCTCACTCAGATCGTTCTCACAATTGCACTTCAATGGCTCAGATGATACCCCATGTGATTGTCCGGAATTGTTACATTCTAGGTGAGCAGGTAGCAAACATTGCGTGCTTTTCTCATGACACTCATTCGTAACTTCTCTTGATCTTTGGCCACCTGTTTCATATTGCAAAGATCTCAGGGTATCAATTGCAGTTATGAAGCCCTCAATTTTATCCATCTTGGAACAGAAATAATGCATAATTGCCTTTCATTCTTTTAATACCAAGTGGGTAAGTTCATGGCCCTTGTCAAGAAGATCTAATATTTTTGTGATCACTGGAAGGGGGCAAGGAGATTGATGTTCAACACTACACCTCTCTGATATATTACCCTCAGGATCATCATTTATTAACCTTCTTTGATCTTCGAGTTGCTCAGGATAGTACAATAGAGCATGCAAACTCCCTTCAGAGCTTCATTCACCTGTTATTTCATTATCAGTTTTAGTAATGCCCTTTCTATAGGTTGATTTGAAAATAATCTTGTTAGATGATCTGTGAACCAGTGGGGTCATCATTTCAATAGATTGATTAACCTGTTCATCTAATTCAGCCATTTTCTTCATAGTTATTCTAAACGGGTCTTCATTAAAAGTGCAAGGTAGCAGTGGGGTTATGCAACTCCCGACACTCACCCTAGCATCAATATTTACTTCGTCTTTTATGGAATTGGACGAAGTGGGAGTTGGATCGGCATGAATCTGGGCCACATAAGTAGTTCGTGTTGGAGTATCAGTATGATTCATATTATCGTCGTTAGCTACCACAGCTGGAGTGTCATTATCGAGTAGCTAATTTTCAGAAATAGTTCCTTTGTGGTCTAAAAAGTCAGTATTAGTTTCAGTACAAGCTTTCAATATTGCCCCCGTGCACCGCCCGCTACGCAATCCGTTAGCCATAGGTAAAATAGTAAATATAGCACTGGTGCAATATATTAATAAAGAGACAGGGTTTTCAGCTTTGTCGGAATAAAACAAAGATCAATAAAGACTAATCTAGCTTTACACCCAAAATTTGATAAAATACCAATTAGCACGGTGTATGGTGACAAACACCTAACACTTTATAATAAAATGTCAACAATTTATTAAAATGGAACCTCACCCACGCTCACCAGCGCATGTTATAAAATCATGAGATCTTCGTAATCTAGCAATATATAATATATTACACTATTTTCAGAGCAAACCGGAGCGTTACAAGTGTTAAAACGATTGTTGGAATGGAGCCTCAGGGATCAAAGTGACTAGACACTGCAGTCTCCATTCTGAATGTGCCGCCAAACAGCCGCACAACAGCCAGTGGGCTTTTCACCGTCGGGCTTAACGCCGCAAGGGTGGTTTCCTCTGCGCTTTGTAGTGGAGAATAGTCACGTGATAAATCACGTGTCAAGAGCGAGCTCCGCCTCCTCCAGGAAGCGAGCGTATGCCAGCAAGAGCCCCTAGACAGCTCGCAATGCTGGAAGTAAGTGATTCACCAAACGAACGTTCAGGCACAGGTAATTCCAGTAAAACAGCAGCGCACGCCACTCGGGAGGTTTCCTCTGCGCTTTGTAGTGGAGAATAGTCACGTGATAAATCACGTGTCAAGAGCGAGCTCCGCCTCCTCCAGGAAGCGAGCGTATGCCAGCAAGAGCCCCTAGACAGCTCGCAATGCTGGAAGTAAGTGATTCACCAAACGAACGTTCAGGCACAGGTAATTCCAGTAAAACAGCAGCACACGCCACTCGGGAGGTTTCCTCTGCGCTTTGTAGTGGAGAATAGTCACGTGATAAATCACGTGTCAAGAGCGAGCTCCGCCTCCTCCAGGAAGCGAGCGTATGCCAGCAAGAGCCCCTAGACAGCTCGCAATGCTGGAAGTAAGTGATTCACCAAACGAACGTTCAGGCACAGGTAATTCCAGTAAAAATGCTATTTAGCTAGCTTTTCCTGCACTCGTTTTGCATTCTCAGCTTGCATCTCTGAGCGGTTTAATTTTTCTCGTTCCATAATTCATTTACAATGGTGTAAAATGATTGTCTGAATTTCGACCAATCCCTTTGCCTCTATGCCCACTATCTTGTTGAGTGATTTCTGCACTTCCTTTGGTAAACCCCGCTTAATGACAAAATAGAAAAGAGGAACTGATCGGTCCCACTGGTTGTCTGTCTCCGCTCTCCAAATCTTACTGCATGCAGTGTTCGTCATAATGTATTGAACTATGGACTACAAGTCCGGCGTGTCAGGGTAAGCATGCCATAGTGCATCCCATGCTTGTGCTCTAATATTGTTAAAAGGGTCCCCATCATGTGCATCATCATCTGGTTTTACTCCCGTCTTAACCCACAAGTCCCAGCCTAGTCTCCCACAATTTTAACAAGTAAGCTTTTCATGTCCCCCACTGCCAGAGGAATTCCAGCTGTCTGTTTCTCAAGGCGTACATCCTCTTCCCAGCCGCAGTAGTAAGGGGTGGGAGCACCTTGATCAAATTATTGTTATCCATCTGAGCCCACAGCACATAATGCGTCCTTCCAGGCCCTTCATGCAATAGTGGCAGCTGCTTGCCCATTCCTCATCCCGCTCTCCATTCACCACTTCCCTTTTTCTGTGCTACGACTACCCGTCCAAATTTGTTCCTCAATCGTGGTCCCCACAAACTCTCACTTCTGGGCAAGATCTCTGGCACCTCCTGGGCATCCTCATCCTACAACTCATCCACACCATCCTACTCTCCTTCCCCAGCTCCCTGTCCACATCCCTATCCGACCTTACTGTCCCATTACCTACACTTTCTGCTTCGCGATCGCTCCCCTTCCGCCTCTCCACATGCACATCCTTGATAGCGGTGCTATCCAATCTGAACAAAAAGTCCCCTGACCGCCTGTCATCTAGGCTGCGCCATGGTTTGCTCTCCCCTTCCTTTATTGGCCTCAAGCGGGCCAGCTCTTAATTTACGACAGCATCAGTGATGGCCTCATCTACTATGTCGTTGACAATGACGTTGTTGTAGCAGTTTGAGTGTGAATATTATGTGCATTTTTAGTTCTCTTCCCCTGGGAAGAATCCTTGTGAGACTTCGCACTCTTTGGGTCTGCTCTGCCTGAGGGAGGAAGGACTTTGGACAGACGCCATCAGAGGCTCCTGCACCTTCATTCTACAAAGCAACCAACTTTCTGTGACGGTCCTTGAGCATCTTTGTTGGAGAATGTTTGGCAAAAGGAGAGTCGTTGAGTTAAGAGGCATTAAAGACAGTCATGAAGATCTGCAATGTACACATTCTTCGGATGACAGGTGCAAAGGCCTTGAAAAGGACCTTTTTTCTGGAGTCAGTCATAGTGTAAACGGAAACACCAACAGGCCTCAGAAGCCGAAATAGATCCCAGGAGGCGACAGAAAGCTGAAACTTAACCAATGATGGGTGGAAAGAAGCACAGAGTTCAGTTGAGTTGAAAAAGTGAAGAAATAGCAATACAATTGTAGAAAGATGAAGAGATGTTTTGAGGACTCCCAACATTGGACGTGCAGTAAACAAATCTGAAAATGTCTTCCATGCCTGGGGCTATGGGAGACCTGTCCATTGGCTGTAGGACAGTAAGACACAAAATGACTGATAAAGTACTACATTGACAGCAGTTTTAAAATGTCAGTGTTAACTTCTTTAATGTTGCAAATGATTTGTAGCCTGATGACAGGGAATATTCAAACAGCAGGTGAATCTATGATTGTTCCAATACTGGAAATGTATGCGTTTATGATGATCAATCCAGGTTATATAATTCAGATTTATGCTATGTTTTCAAGCAATGTATTGCTGTGCTAACATTTGTCTCATATTTTTCCAGGTTTCTAAGTGAACTTTGACATGGTCACTTTTTAATTTGGATAACCTAATCTAAAGCATGTAAACATTGTGAATTACTAATTGGACTCAACTAACCCGTGCATGACAAAAATATGGAAGATACAGATTCAATAAAGCTTGTGTAATTTAAAGGGCTAAAAAGGTGAACCCTTTGGGCAAAAGGTATTGGGTGCAATTAAGAACCTACTCTTTGATTAAATATTCTAATGTTACAAAATGTGCAATTAACTCTATTACCAGAACAATTTATTTCTACTACTCTTAACCAGGGTATCCCCAGTTAAGTTCACAATAGAACTTTCTAGCATACATATAAACAGGCAGGATCACGTTTGTCTGTCTGGTGAACCTAGAACATGAGGCAATGATTGAATAAAGAGGTACTCCCATAAATGTATTATTTTATTGTTCATCAACAAAGGCATCTCCTCCAAGCTGGTTGACTCTGCATACCACCTGTGATGTTTTCGTACATTTTTTGTATATTCCAGAAACTCGTACATTTTGTCCCTCTTATAAACCTTGAATCCTCCTTACCTACCAAGTAACTAGCTGTTACAATATTACTATTTGGACTATAAACAATATTGGTGGCTAATTGCATCAATTTAGGGCAGGTACAGTTATGATCCCCTGCCAACAGGATCTATCTGAAGCTTTAAAGGTATACCGTGAGGAAAAACAGCTTTCCAAGATCTTTTAACAATACGTTCTCATCGGTTTAATTGGGTTTCAGTAGGCATTCATTAGTAAAAGATATTGAGCAGCAGAATGTTGGTCCCATGAAAGACTAACCACCTACACGCTAGCACATAACAAATCCTAACACTCCACCTTAGCGCACACAGAAATTATCGTCAGCAATGATCAAGCCATCTGCAGGGCGACTTCTTAACTCTACGCGTGCTTTAGAAATGAAGCCTAGGCATCAAAACTAGGGATCTTCAGCAGTCACACTTCTTGAAGCATGACAACATAACAATTGGTTAAAGGATAGTTCCGGGACTTTTTTTTATTGTTCCTATGGTTCGGCCATGTGTTTTTAAGCATAAATCGGTAGATCGTAGAAAACTTTCCTATGGACCTTACCCGACTTTTCGTCCATTAACGCACTCGAAAACATCCGCCATTTTATGATAATCCTATCATTTCCCCCATCGCCCTGGCTCACCTGCTTTTGCGGCACTAAATCAAATCCCCCGCCCCTGAGCCTGACATCAGCAGACGCGTACCGCCCATTTCCCGTTTCGTGTCAACAATCGCTGCGCCTCAGCTAATGAAGTGTCGCCATGGAAATGGCAGGGCGCCTCTTTCCTCAATAAGTATAAACACACCGTTTCACAACACACAGCAGCAGATTTTCGAATCCATTCCTCTCTCTGTGTTACTTTGAGTATTCTGTGACTCGTTTCTGTGCTCTGGTCAGCTACCTTCGTTGATTGTAGCCCGTGTGAACAGATACCAGTACCACCGCTATAAATTATTTTACTTTCTTTACCACACAATGGCTACAATAATGCCGTATATGTACGAGCCCGAGTACACCGAGGAAGAACCACTGGAAAGGCAAGCACGCGAAAACGATGGGGATTCGGACGGCAGTTGGGAGGACCAGTCAACGGATGAAGAGCCTGGACCATGTCGCATGGACGGCGTCTCCACCTGGTGCACGTGCAATCGGTGCGAGCTAATGCCAACTGAGGAGGAGAACTGCTGCTGCCGAGAAAACCCGGGATGCCTGGCCTACATTTCGGAAGGCGAGCCAAGTCCGCAATGCATCACCGAGCTGCCAGAGTTCAGGGAAGCCTGCCTCTCACGGACCGTGTTGAGGATGATGATGATGGTGCTTATGCACGAACTTCGCGGCACTGTTCGTCCGCGTAATCCGAGTAACGAGTAAGTATACTCTGGTTGTGATGTCAGTGATGCCACTACTATGTCATGGTCGTCTCCCACATATAAAATTACATCTACATATCATTCGAATGCATGTAAATTGGTTCCATATTGTGCATTTTCTAGATAGAATTTTTTTCAAAGCAGAATGACATTTTTTACCTGAATCGACAGTGATAAGAAAGTTTTGTCATTTTAATACAGTTTGCATCTTTCATTTTCACAGGTGGTACAGGCTGGTGGCCTATCGTTGCTTCACTTGGTGGCTTCACGGGAGGCTCGGACACCGCGTTCGGAGAGTAATACCTGCCTGTGCGGTACTTGCCATTAGACATTTCCCCAGCGACAGTGGACAATACCGCGGATTTTCCCTGGATGTGCTGCAACCGCAACTTTACAATGTGTAATGTTTATTATTTATGTTAAATTGAAATTAAGATCTAAAATAAAACCCAACATATATTTTAACAATGGTTGTTTAGATTTGTTCAAGCGTTGGCAATAAAAAGAAGGCCGTTGGATTTTATTGATACAAAACATGGTTATAGGTAAATAATCAATATGGTTGATCATAATAAATCATCCTTTTGGGCACCGGGTACAGAGATGACCACCTCTGGCCCGTGCCGCCTTGCCACCACAGGCCAGCCTGCTGCTGACTAACTGCCTAGGCATCCAGGGTCTCCAGGGTGAACTGCACCCATATATTCTCCTGGGAGGGTGAGGTATTTATAAACTCACCCCCCTGCCTTCCATGTACTAGATCCTGCAGCCAGCCTCTTACATGCAGTTAGATGGCCTCTCCTTGGTGAGGCCCTGCGGCAAACGAGTCTTGTCTGCACGACCACCGCCCTAATCCACACCCCCCCCCGCCCTATCAAAGGCAGTTCGCACCGGGGTACTTGCGCTGGCAAGTGGAGCTGTCAGGGAGCGATAAAGGCCAAGAGGTGCCAAAGACCATGTACACTTCAAAGTGGTCTATAGAGCATGGGGTGTTGTTCCCATGTCTACCTCCAGACCCCGTGTCTCCTGCCAAGCATCCCCCCTCACGCTGGACGGCCCCCTGCAATCCACATAAGTGTGTCTCCATTCACGAGTCTTCCTGTGTCTTGTCTGCACGACCACCGCCCCAATCCACCCCCCGCCCTATCAAAGGCAGTTCGCACCGGGGTACTTGTGCTGGCAACTGGAGCTGTCAGGGAGCGATAAAGGCCAAGAGGTGCCAAAGACCATGTACACTTCAAAGTGGTCTATCGAGCATGGGTTGTTGTTCCCATGTCTACCTCCAGACCCCGTGTCTCCTGCCAAGCATCCCCCCTCATCCTGGACGGCCCCCTGCAAACCGCATAATGCCACGACATATACACGTCATTCTTTCACAAACACACCCCTGTTTCGAATTCTTTATAACCCACTTCATATTTCTAATGAGCACTTCTTTGCGCTTTGCTAGTCAACCCGTGAAGGTGCTGGTTATCTGCTCTTCGTCTCTGTGAACTTCCGTGACCACTTCGAGGAAACTCGTCAGTTTGCAACCTGTGAACTGCTCCCTGTTCTACGACAAGAAACTACTCTGATCCCTGCATCTAACTGTTTGTTCGTCAAGGTAAGGCCATGTACCATAATCATTTTGCGTCCAATTTCTTTTCGTTCAAGACAGTACATGCAAGGAACTAGTCACAAGTTCTGAGTTTACATTGGTATTCATAGAGAATTGTTGATCTTTACTTTTCAGAACTTTCCACAATGCCTGCCTGTTCCATTGGCGGTTGCCCTTCGAAGACCCATAATAAATCTGAAGGTACTATAATGCATGTTTTCCCTAAGACAATAGATCAGATAAGAGAATGGGTCCGATATTGCGGATATCCACTGTCTGAGCTTGAAAGTAGAGTCCTAGAAGTCTTTGCGGACAAGAGGGGTGATCGATACCGCATCTGCAGCAGGCACTTTACCTCTGACATGTACTCCACATCATTGCTAATAAAGAAGAACACACCGCGAGCAAGGCGAAAATTGCTCTCAACCGCTATTCCCACTCTATTCGTCCACATCCCTCCACTGGTGAGTCAAGTTTACGTATTTATCTCTCGGCCTTGCGGTAGTGTGTAGCATTAGCTAACAATAATTTCCCCATTTATGTATCCACTCAATATGAAGGCGGAAGATTCTCCATCCGTGTCGTTATTGCAGTCATCAGCCACTTCAAGCGCCTATCGGGTAATCTTACTTGGCTATTCTGCCACTGACTTGTTTTAGGCATGTAAATCAATAGTTTTAATTTATCGTGTAATTATTTTACCTAATGGTACACCCTTGTACTCGTCCTCTAGTCTTTGTTTTCAGTTATAATTATTGTTATCCAAAATAATGCAAGTACTGTCTTTCAGGGAGATGCTGAGGAGTCCAACGTATTGACGACTACCGTTGATGTCACTCAGATGCTCGAGGTACGTTTCAGGACAGTTCCGTCGCCCTCCTATGTGTCTTCTTTTTTCAATTTTGTGTTCATTACTAATGAAAGTCCTATGTTTCAGGGAGTCGATGGAGCATTAGTCCAAGAAGAAGGGGGAGCATGCAGTTACGGGTCGGCGCAACAGCTTGCAGAAGTGTGCACCGCAGTTACATCGTCCCTTGATGTTCTTATGCATTTCGAGGTATGGATACTGACAGTTCGATCAAGCGAAATCATATGACGTGATTACATCCGCTATACTTCCTCTTTTATTAACGCAAGTACTATGTTTCAGGGAGATGACGGAGCTTCTTCTACAAGAACATCACCCCTAGTAGTTGATGCAGATCTCTGGGTGGTGACACTTCCAACGATCAAGCAAATCGAATCATATTTACATATCCATTATTTATTTTAGACAACTGATCATTTGTGCAGGTCTATTTAGATGAGCCGTTCACGCCTGCACAAAGTTTCTGTTCTTTTTATCAAAATGGAAAACCATACTAATGCAATTACTGTGTTTCAGGGAGTCACTGAAGCATCATCTTCAATAATATCATCAATGGAAGTCTATGAGGAGCCCGAGGTATGGATCTTGACAGTTCCATCTAACTAGATCAACAATGCGTGAATAATTGTTGTTTGAATGTTCTACACAAAGCGTTCATTCGTGTTTTGCTATTGAGATGTACGTGGGTATTGGTCCCCAAGTACATTTTGTGTTTTCGATATTATTATACATACTAATGAAAGTTCTATGTTTCAGGGAGTCGATGGAGCGTCAGTGCGTGATGGATGTGCTTATCATGAAAATATAGTCGTTGCAGCGCAAGAGGAAGTGGAGACATGCACACACGAGTCGGAGCAACAGCGTCCTGATGTTGAAGTTCGAGGCAAGAAAGTTTCAAAGAAAAGAAAGCAAAAGAAGGTTAGTGTCCTGGTCACTATATTATGTTGTTTTTCACTGTTAATAGTTCAATACTGTAAATTGTGTTTAAACTGAACATCCCTTTTCCAATCTGTCCTCTAGTTGCGAGTGGGTGTACGAACTAGATCTACACAGACAGTGAAGCGAACGAGAGATGTTGCTTGTCAAACCTTTTGGCAGGGACTTGAGACTGGAGATGCATCGTGCCAATGGGAAGAATATGAAGTGATTGACAACGGAGCTATACCACATGCAGCCATTGATAGCGAATGTCCTCCTGGTAGTTCGGATGCAGTCGGAGATAAATTCACAGAATCCACACCCGCAAAAACTATGACCGCGAGAAAGTTGAAGAAATTGTCCTATTCACCCGTTGCCGGAGAAGGAACAGATGTTGCAATGGAAGAGAATGAAGTGGACTACAATGAAACACCTTCAATATCACTGAACATAGCGGAAGACGATATCAGAGATTCTACCTTTCATGTGAGTGACATGTCCTCAACGTTACAGGCCGAACCAGCTGGGATGCAGAGTGACAGTATAAGGAAAGAGGCCAAATTCATTGTATTCGATAGTTGTTTGATTGATATTATTATTCGGTTGAAATGTGGGCATTCGGTAGGTGGGGAAGTATGTGGGGAGCCATTGATTAATGTGACTCGTGCAATTCGAGGCACTAACCTTAAAATACATGCCACCTGTACAAAATATCATCCTTTCTCATGGTCTGCACAACCCATGCTGGGACAACTGCCAGCAGGCAATCTACTTTGTGCAGCGGCTGCACTTTTTAGTGGTTCAAGTTTTAAAAAATTAGAGTCTTTCTTTCAGTTTGTGGGAATCCATTTCATTGCGAAAACTCAGTTCTACAAATACCAAACCGATTATCTATTTCCAGCCATTAGCAAAGCTTGGAGAATGGAAAAAATGTCTATTGATAGTACATTCGCGGGCAAACGGTTCAGGCTAGCCGGTGATGGACAGTGCGACAGCCAGGATTTTCAGCCAAGTACTGCACCTACCACTTTCAGGACATGGAAAGTAAGAAAATTCTGAGTTCGGTGGTCGTGCAGGTGTCACAAAGTATATCCTCAGTGGCCATGGAGAAAGTTGGCTTTGTAGCATCATTGCAAGAACTACAATCGCGGGGAATGGTGATCGACCTGATAGCCACGGACAGACAGGTTTCAATTGCCAAGACAATGAGAGAAGAGTACAAAAATATAAATCACCAATTTGACGTTTGGCATCTTGCAAAAACAATCAATAAAAAATTGTCTGCTGCAGGTAAAAAAAAAGATATGCAAGGTATTTCACAGTGGTCCAAGTCAATCAGCAACCATCTTTGGTGGAGCTCAAAAACATGTGGAGGGTCGTTGGAAATTCTACTGGAAAAATGGCGGTCAGTAATGCTACACTGTACAAACGTGCACCGCTGGAACACGAACCAACATTTCCACAATTGTGAACATGGCCATTTGTCCACAGAGGAGGCACGGAAGAAGAAGTGGTTGATTCCTTCATCACCCACTCACAAAGCCATTGAAAAGATTGTATTTGATAAAACTATAACAAAAGCTTTGAGGGGACTCACGGAATTCTGCCACACAGGAGATTTGGAGGTGTTCCACAATATGTGCCTAAAGTACAGGCCAAAACGATTGCATTTTGGCATGGAGGGCATGTTATATCGGACTCTTTTAGCGGTCTTGGCACATAACCATAATGTTGGCCGTCAACAAAGTAGGACGACCGGAACTTTAGGGACGCTTTGCTACAATAAGGCCTTCACTAAAAGAAGTAAACAATGGGTGATCAAACCAGTGTTTGAGGATATGCAATATGAGTTTATTGAGAGACTTATTGTTGACGTCCTAGATAGGCACATAAATGGAGTTGTGAACGAACCTGTGCAGGGGACAACTGCATTGCCACCCAACATTGCCTCTGTTCCATGTCCACCTAAAGAAGAGCTCATTGAGAAATACACATCACGGTTTAAATGATTGTAATTTGATTGTCTGTTCTCTCGAGTCTCCTCATGTCGCAGGCCCATTGAATATGTTTATCTATCCAACCTTGTTCATTTGCGCATTAAATTAAACCAAACAGTAATATAAATCATTTTTCAAAAAATATAGAATGTCTCCGTATTTATGGTTCTGTGGGGCTGCAAAGCACGCAGACAAAATGCAAAGATGGAGTGTAAATTTCAAGTCCTGTAAGACGGCCTTACACTGAATGTAGCTAACTAGGAATGTGTGTTCGTTCAAAGTGAAGGTCAGCTGCTTTGATTTTTTCTCGGGTGCCAGAATGGCCCACGACTCAGTATAAGGTTCTATTGTTATTTGACCTTGACAGGCCGGGACCACGTAAGAAACGATAATGAATATAATTTCAGAAACGAAAGCCATTTCATGTTCGTTCATTAGAAGAAATAAAACGTCGGCATAGAAGGAGTGGTATTTCGGGGCTGCCCTACGCACAGACACAATGGAAAATGCAAATATAATGTAAGTAACTCTTTAGATGAGTTTATACCCCAATTTAATTACTATACAGTAGCTTTAAAGACGGGTTAAGTTGTACTTGTTCGTTCTATGTGGCATATTGTTTTGTACCGCGCACTATCTTGGGGAGAACCGTCTCCTTTTACGGAAGCACCTCAAAACCTTCCTCTTTGCTTCTGCTTTCTCTCTCCCTCTCCCCTGCTACAACTGGTCCACTGTCTGCGACCTCGGTCCTGGGCCCTTCCACTCTCCACCTGCACTCCCTGTCAACCCCTGCAATGGGGGACTGTCTCAGTATCCTACAGCCCCCCCTTGACGTATAAAACCCAGTTGCACTGTCCTAGCTATGAAATAATTTCCAGACCTAATATATAAAATGAATAATTTTAATAAAGATCTGATGGTGAGACTAATTTCATTTTTTATGTATTTCAAATAGATACATCGTCCATTATTGTCTGTGTCACGAGTACCAGACACCGGCGGATGGCTTCTATAATCGCCAATTGCTTCTCCGCGTGAACAACGTTAGCACCCTGACCATTTTGTGGGACGATCGCCAAGTACAAGTATGCCCTTACGCGGTACTAACGGCTAGATGCAACATACAGACCGTTGTGGTGGCCTAGTGCCTCGTTGTTGGAACAGCCATGCGATTATCAGTGCGACCGAAGAGCTTATTTTATCGTAAACCAACACCCTGTCTACTGCACACGAACATCGCTTGCCTCAAGACGAAATATTTTGGATCGAGAGCAAATAAAAATTAATTGATCTAAGACCCTGTGTACAGCAAAGGAACATCGTGTGCCTCGAAACGAACTTTTCGGAACGTGAGCAAATAAAAATGCAAATCGCTGAATATTCTCAAAACATTTGATGTCAAATAAATGTACTTTGCCAAATGTACAATCTTGCCGTTTGCTTTTAAACCACAGTTTCATATTCCGAATTGTGGCGCTGTATTGTGAGATGATCTAAGACCCTGTGTACAGCAAAGGAACATCGTGTGCCTCGAAACAAACTTTTTGGAACGTGAGCAAATAAAAATGCAAATCGCTGAATATTCTCAAAACATTTGATGTCAAATAAATGTACTTTACCAAATTTACAATCTTGCGGTTTAATTTAAAAGTACAGTTTCATATTCCCAATTGTGGCGCGCTGTGTTGTGTGAGCTCATCTGTGTTGATTTCCTGGTTCTGTGTGGAGTCGCGTAGAAGACGCCTGGGCGCGTTTGCCTACGCAGCTCAGTCACGTCACGGATAGAGGCGGGGAATATGAATGTTTTGATCAAGTCTGTTTCAGGGGCGGGGGATTTGATTTAGTGCCGCAAAAGCAGGTGAGCCAGGGCGATGGGGGGAAATGATAGGATTATCATAAAATGGCGGATGTTTTCGAGTGCGTTAATGGACGAAAAGTCGGGTAAGGTCCATAGGAAAGTTTTCTACGATCTACCGATTTATGCTTAAAAACACATGGCCGAACCATAGGAACAATAAAAAAAAAGTCCCGGAACTATCCTTTAAATGAGTAAACTAAACTTGGCGATTTAAGAAGTTACAGTGACCTCTGGAGTTCCAAGAAAACACTTACTTCTCCCTTACTAAAGTTATCAATTCACTGGGGTATTATCTGGGTGTATGGCAGGAAATATATTAATATTTAGCAACTTTTTCACCATACGGTTCAATGGAAATCCCATCTTTTTACCACTTTATTATGGTATGAATATTATTATTAATATTATGGTATATATTGAGCACAGACCTAGCTTCAAGAAGCAATGGACGCGTTACACAGGTACACCAATAGATGCACATAATAGAGGGGTACAACATTATAGATGCATAACGGAGAGCTTTTCAGTGGTAACAGAACCGATATACAGCAGGGGGTAGGATGCAGAGGAGGTCAGAGGAGGGATACAGCTGTACCGGGTGTTAGGGAGGAGAGGGGGTGGCTTCTCTATCTAGTCAGGTGGCATGAAGGGTGGCGTGATGGCCTAGATGTTGAGGAGGAGGTGGGTCTTCTCTAGGATGGACCCCCCCTCTGGAAGAAGGAGTCGCTGGGACACCGGTGTCTAGCAGGAGAAGGGAACCAAGCAGTGTTGGAAAGGCAACAGTGAAGGTCTGTCGCGATGGTCTCCTTCTTTGTGTTGTTACGCTGGCTATGGATGTCCCTCTAAGATGGAACTTGCTGTGGACCTCGACAAGGCTTGGGAGGTGAAGATACGTTCTTTGGTTTCCATGGATGACCTTTGGTGGCGGCGGGTGCAGTGGCAGAAGTAAGTGTCAGGTTTCTTCAGTTTGAGGTTTGTTGCCATTCGGTTCTTTGGTGCTGCAGCACCCATGACAGGATGACCTCTGGCAAATTGGACCCAAAAAATGCAGTTTTGTAGACCTCCACCAAGTCTGGACCTCAGGACTTGATATTTGGTTTGCAGTGGCGGGAAAGCCACCAGCGGAAACTTGGGACTGTGGACTACCTCAGCCTCTGGACCCTGGTCGACGGTGGTGGACTTCTTGGGCTCAAGATGTCTGGACACTACTTCAGGACCCACAAAAGATACCTCTGCAGGACGGCAGGCACAAAGGACTGGCTTTCAGGACACTTCTGGTGAAGAGCAGCAGTTGCACAAAGTCCCCATATACTTGGGGGGAAGAGGTTGCCTGTCCAGGTCCTCTGTAGTTCCGTCCTTGAATCAGCAAAGCAGCCTTTGTATTTGTTGAAGAGTTGCAGCCGCAGACTTCTTGCTCCAGCTGGAATTAGGATACAAGCTTCTATGTTTCTGACTTCTGGTTTCAACTTGCAGCTTCTGACCCAGAGCTAGGTAAGGGCTCCCTTGTTATACACAAATATCCCCCATTCACTCAGGCGGAGCTAGGCTCAGCCAGCCAATTCCACACTAGTGCATTCATCAGCCAACATCCAACGAGGCTCACAGGCATTCAGGTCATTCACCCAAAACGAGGCGCCCAAAACAGTGAATGTGTATTGGCGGCAACTCCCAGCCTTTCAGAGCCCACACTACATGAATTCCTAATTTCAGTCAGGGCTGGCTCAGGCAGACCACAGGCACTGTGGCACAACCAAAACCAGGCATCCACAACCCAGAATGCGATTCGACTCCTCACTCCATTCATTCAGGTCCTACCCCTTGGGTGTGCCAATACAAGCAGTCGCTGTGAAGGCTCTGACCAGTCTAGCAGAGGCAGCACCAGACCCATATATGGTCCTTCCACTCAGCGGAAGGAAACAGAGCCAGGACTTCTAGTCCAAATCGTGAAAAAAAGGGGGAGTCCTGTAGCCATTCCACATATCTTTAGAGGCAAGACCACTACAAAGAAATGCAGCCCACTAAAGACCAGGGGTCAACCAGTGCAGTGGACTAGCATTAGCTCCAGCCATGTCTTGGTGAAGCCCTGTTCCTCTGTACTGATCTCCAAAAGGCCCTCATTGGTGCTCCGATCCCTGGACTCATTGGAACACCATGTCCCGAACCGTGCTTGAGGATCTCGGCCTGCTGAGCATTCTGAAGTGTCTCTGGATCGCCCCAGTAGATCCTAGGCTACCTCGAAGCAACGGTCACTGTTCCAGGTTCATCCTTGGAACCTCAGGAATCTTCAACTTATACAAGACACCTGCTCCTACAGTTTCAGGCTTCCTGACCAAAGAGAAGCTGTGCAGGGACTGCTCCTTTGTTCACACCATGAGGATTGGCTGTCGCCACCTGACAATGCTGACTCATGCTGCAACCCACATACAGTGTGACGTGGATGTCTCCTGAGGTCACCTGGTCTGTGGAGGTCTTCATCCAGACAAGCCAAGGTTGTCCATCTGTACAGTCTCCAGAACCATTTTGCAAGCGTCCGGAACCGTCAACTAGCTGGACCAAATACAGACATCGAAAGTGACCCCTGTGAGCCCATGCTCCATGGACATCCCTCGTCCCGACACAGAATAGACTTGCTCAATTGTGACCAGCAGATTCAGGAACCCCTGAAGTGGTTGCTGAAGAAATGGGATTAAGTGGGACGAGTTTGCATTCATATTCCTACCTACCTCCATCCCCACCATAGGGTTGTATGGGCATAAAGTTCTCACCCCATCTCTTCCTTCCCTGACTAAGATCAGTAATGGTCTGGTCAAGGATCTCCCCCACCCCCTGAGGTTCCTCTAGATTGATGAGGTTGGGGGACCAACTAGTAAAAACTTTAAATGACTTTTTATTCAACTTCAGAAACAATTACTCACAACTGTTGGCTTTGGCACTCTGTTCTCGAATCACACAGTAAACCCTCCTCCAAAGTACATATTGTGGAACTGTTGACTTTTAGGCACTAGGCCCCAATTCGTAGCAGGGTTGGACTTATATTAAGAACTAGGTACCTTATCTTAGGTTTACCTGTGGATGTACAAACTAATTTACTTAACGGCCTGTACTGGTTCTAAATTTCTGTTTCTTTATTTCTCACTTGCTTTACCACAGTTATTTACAGCCCTTGACTGTGCTAACAATTGCATAACTGTCTCTGAAGGTAAAGCACTGATGTTCTGTTAGAATCCACAATAGTGAATGTGTAGATGATGGAAGTTGTGTGATTATATCCAACTGAGATTTTGGTTTCTTAGAGTGTATTGAAAGGCCTAATAAATAACTGTATTTTTCTGAATATCTGCTGTCTCACTTGAATTATTGGAGTACTCTGTATGTATCTCATTGTAGCTCTAGACCACGCGCACATCCTCCTGAGTCTAAGCCTTAGTGCTCTGCTACTGTACATTGGCTGGGTTTAGCTAGATATCGGTGTCCTTCCTGTTCACCATAATAGGTTGGCCAGTATATACTGAGACTCTGCGCCGTGTCTTTAGTGTCACCATCCTTCACCAGCACTCTGACGCAGAGGGACTGCAGAACCAAGGTGTACCAGCTATCCGCCAAGTAGAGCAGCTTGGGAGGTACATGCATCAGAAAGGGCATTACCGAGGGATAATGTCAATTGGTTCTTCTATGGATTCCTTCCGCACACAGATTCCTCATGTTCAATAGGCTCCCATAGCATTACATTGACCTGGAGGAGGGAGGAGAGCAATGACATCGCATAGGAAAAAACACAGGAAGATGGATCATTTGAGAGAGATGAAAATCAGACTCCCTTCAGAAGGAAGGATGGTCTCACTCTCAACATCACCTTCTCTTTGGAGAATACCAAAGAGAGGTGTAGCTGACAACTCCTAACGCTCACTCAGCAGTCTAGCGGAAGTGATGGCGACCAAGAAAAACACTAAGGGTGAGTTATAATGAACAATACTGTAGGGACTGAAATGGTATACCCATAAAATAAGTTTACATTCAAGTCCCAATCCGGAACAAACAATTGGCTTGGACAAAACAGATTGCACAATCCTCGCAAAAGTGCCATGACTGTGGGGATTGGGGAAAAAAAGCCCTGCTCTGGTGTTTTCTTGAAAAAATTAAAAGCAACAAGATACCCTTTCACAGTGCCAATCTGTAGGCCAGTCCAAAGAAAGCAGAAAATCCAGCACGAGGATGTGGAACAGGTAAAGGAGCCCATATCCCTATCCCGGCACCAAGCCAAACATGTACACCACTTGCAGCAGTAAACTGATTTGGTGGTCGGCCTCCTAGCAGAGAGGAGCCTATCCAGGACATCCTCCGACAAATCCCACTCCTTATACATCAATCTTTCAGTAGCCAGGCATGAAGGGTCTAAATTGGTGAAGTTCCGATGGAGGACTCTTCCTGCTGAAAGTGCAAGAAGATCCACTCTCTGTGAAAGACGCTCGGGAGGGCAGATGGGCATATTCAGCAACTTCGGGTAGCACATTCTCCGGGCCCAGTCTGGAGTGATTGAAAAATTGTGTACCCAAACAAGCACAGCCTCCTGATAACCGGCCAAAATCCCATTGGACAGTCGGTGCGTGTCCCAGAACTCCCATGTTGTGGAAATTCCCTGGCGCAGAACCACCTGCACTTCCTATTCACACTGGTAGCAAAGAGGTCCACCTGAGGAGTCCCCCAATGGGAGAACATCTACTACAAAATGTCCCGACAGAGCTCCCACACGTGGGAGGCTGAATTCAGTCTGCTCAATGCAGCTGCAAATACCTTCTCCCTGCTGGCTAGATAAGATGACAGGGACACATTGTTTTCCAAAGCCCAGAACCACAGTCATGTTACTTCTCTGCACAGAGACCAGGAGCCAACACCACCGAGTTTGGTGAGGTAGTGCGCATGGCCACTGTGTTGTCCATCAGCACCAGTACAGTCTTTCCCCGTACCAAAAGGAGGAAGGTGACCAGGGCCCACCTGATTGCTCTCACCTACAGTAAATGGATGTTTTCCTGGCTTTCTGACAGACCATAGATCGCTCACCGTCAGGTCTTGGAGGTGAGCGCCCCAATCTTTCAGTGACGTTGCCGTGATTAGTCAGTTGGGACCAGTGCTGTTAAAAAAAAAAGGCCCCTTTGAAAAGGGTGTCCCTCTAGGACCAACATTCTAGGTCTCTGAACACTTTCATTTAGACCTGAAGATTATTTGAAGTGTATAGCTGAATCTGAGAAACGCGACAACTGAGAAGCGCCCTCTTGCATAGCCGGGCCTCTGGCACTACAAGAATACAGGAGGCCATAAGTCCCAGAAAGCGTCTAAAAGCGGAGTCTGAAACCTTGGAGATGGACCATCTTGAATAGGTTCACTACTCGATCCTTGGGCGGGAAGGTCCTGCCCAAGTGAGTGGCCAAGTATGCACCGATTAAACAGAAGAACTGGGATGGTGAAACTTCAGACTTCTTGAAGTTCAGTGAGAAACCCAAGATGTGCAACAGGCTCCATTGTAGGTACAAATCTGCTGACTCAAGCTCTGGGGAGTGAGCATAGATGAGCTAGTGGTCGAAAAAGAGAAAGAAATTAATGCCACCACTGCTGCAGGTTTGTGAAAACAATGGATTTTCGAAGATAGGACCTTGAACAACCTTGAATGTTAGTGGCAATGCCCCACTGTGAATGCCAGGTACTTGCTGTGCTTTTGGTGAATTGTAACTTGGAAGTAGACATCCTGGGGATCTAGTGAGACACGGCAGTCCTGCAAGACAGGGGCTTCATGGATCTGAGCTAGGGAAACCATCTGGAACCGGTCCTTGCGCAGATACAGGTTCAGAAGCGGCAGATCCAGTATAGGACATAAGCCCCAGTACTTCTTTGGCAGCAGAAAATAGGTTAAGTACCTAAGCCTGCCTCATTCTGATTGGGGTTCCGGATCTATGGCACCCTTTAGTAGAAGCTGACAGATCTCCTCCAAAAGGAGGAGTCCGGAGGCAAGTTCGGATTGGTCGGAGAATAGTCACCTCATGGTAACACCAACTGATCGGGAGCAGTTCACAGGAAGATATCCTTCCCAAGAGTTCTTTATAGACGCATACATAATAAATATGAATCTATGTACCATGTGGCGGAGAGAAAAATGTAAATCCATTTTCCCCAGGATGGAGACATCTCCAGACATCAGACATTGCTTGTATGTCCAGATATTCCTGCAACCTCCTCTGCGTCTGTCACCCCTCCCCCATTTGTCCCTGGTTAAGGCAATACATTGTGGCAATCATGATCATTACCCTACAAACCGTGCCGATACCATCAGATCCCTCCCACCTACTTCCTTCGAGATATTCGGTCTGCCATTCTCAATCTTTTACAGAGTAAGATTCCCCACTTTCATTTTGGATGAGTGCTCAAGATGGCTGTGCCAGTGCCATTGTGAAAAGTGGTGAACTGCTTGCACGATGACAGAGCCGGCAGCTCTCCAACTCTGTGCGCTGAAGTGAGCGCCACCAACAGCACTACCTTGACAGTCACCGGCCTGATGTTCACGGAGACCATTGGCTCGAAGGGCTTACGCTGCAAAGCCGCAAGAACCACGTTAAGGTCCCAGACCGGAGGAGAAAAGCCTGGACAAACCCTTGAGTTGAGCCTTAACCACAGGGTTGGCCTCTGAAACAATTTGCTCTGGAGAATGTTTGTAGGTCCCAATGGCCGCCAGATAGGTGCGGCAGATGTGCAGAAAAAGCCATTATGTCGTCCAGGGACCAGGTAAGTGGGTGCAGCCCCTTGTCCTGAGCTCAGTGACAGAACCATGTCCACTTGCTCTTGTACTGCAAGCACATAGATGGCCTCCTGTATGTCCCAGTTGTGGTCCGAGAATTGGGAATGGTGGAATCTCAAATGGTCAGGAACAGGCCACTAGGGACAGCCTGGCTGGGACCCAGATTGGGTCCCTGACCTGCTGCGTTAGGAAGCCCCTGCTGGGGATGGGGTGATGGACAGGCCCCTGTGAGCACAATTGCAGCAGATCCGAGAACCAAGCACTCAAGGGCCAGTGGGGCACGATCAGGATGAGGCCGCATCCCACCAAGGCACAGAATTTGCACAGGGTTTGCTGGAGCAATGGAGGAGGAAACACAAGAAGAAAACCAGGGGCACTTGGAATTCAGAGGAGATGCAAATAAGTCTAGATCTCAAAACCCCCATCTCTTGAACAGGGGAAACAAGCAGTTAATGTGTAACTCTCATTCATAGGTGTTGAACACCAGGTGGCCAAGCTGGCCTGCTTTTGCATTGTTGTCCTCCGGGAAATGAAATGACAAGTTCCATATCCTCTCCGACAGGGCACATTCCTAAATTGACACCGCCTTCGTGCACAGGAGGGGGGAATGGGTGCCAACCTGCTTGTTCAGGTAGAACATTGTTGTGGAATTGTCGGTCCTGACCAGAACCGCATTGTCCCAGATAAGAGGTAGAAAGGGCCTCAGCGCCAATCCCGCCGCCCTGAGTTCGAGCAGATTGATATGCAAGAGGGCCTCCGACATGGACCACGCACCATGAATCGAGTAGCCATCCAGAGTAGCCCCCCAGCCCAAAAGGGAGGGATCCATCGTCATCACAAGACTAGGCTCTGGCAGGGTGCAGGGGGTTCCCACTGATATATTGCAGTCAAACAGCCACCACTGAAGATCTGGCAGGAGGGACAGGGGAATAGGGATCATGTCTGACAGACCCAGTTTCCTGGCCCCAGTTCGCAGCCAGGTTGAACTCGAGCCGTCTCATGTTAGAGGACGTGTCGAACTGTGAGTACGTAAGACGCCATCAGGCACAGCTGTGTCCCAGCACACTCCAAGGAACACCAGGTCCTGAGCAGGAGTCAACTGCAACTTCTGCCGGTTGAGGGAGAACCCCAGCTGGTGAAGGACGTCTGCCAGCCTTTGGAAGGAGTGCAGCGCCCCCTCGGGCAAGCTGGCCCTCACCAGCCAATTGTCCAAAAAGGGATACAAGGAGGCCAGCCACCAAATTCATGAGTTTCGTGAACACATGAGGGGCCAAATTGAGGAGGAAAGGCAGCATCTTAAACTGGAAGTGGTGCGACATAATCGTGGAGTAGAAGTCGGAGCCCAGGTCTGACTGAGGAACCGGCTCCATCGACTGCATGACCAAAAGAGAGAGGATCTCCCGCAACAGCGCCAGGGACCAACAGCGCCAGGGACCCTTTCTGAAGTAGGGGGGGACTGGGGGAGAAGGTGGTAGATGAGGGAGACTGAAGCCATTGGAGACTAACGGAAGAATCAAAGGACTCTAAAAACAACGCTTGCAGCTGACCGTGAAGAGAGCCAGCCGGCCCCCTAGAGCCAAGCTGTGTTCCCTGATCGTTACGTTATTGCTTTTTGCCATCTGAAGTGGGAGGGGAGGATGGGGAGCGGAAAAACCCCAGCAATGTCCTCTGCTGCTTCATCTTATGGTCGATGGGGGACCGGTCTTGCTGCCGTGAACCACCGTCCTTAAACCCCTTGAAGCTGCTGAAAGAGCAGGGTTTGAAGTCAGGTCTGCCCTGGGTCTGAGGGAAAGACTTTTGCCCTGGCTTGGTCAGGATGGCCAAGGTTTTAGCGCCTGCGTAGAGGTTTTCTTTTTTTTCGACAGCTCGTCCTCCATGGACGAATGAAGGAAGATCCAAGATCCTCTGCTGCACATCTGAGAAGAATTTTGTGGCATGCATCCACACAGTCGGCCTCATCGTGTCCCCCAGGCACAGCCCTCTGCTGGCTGTGTCGATGTGGGAGACCGAAGACTCCATGAGGTCCTGCGCAACAGCACAGGCCTTCGCCAGACCGGCCTTGAAGGAGGCCTGTCCCTCCAGACTGAAGTCAGACAAACACCCTGATCTCTCACCACAGCTTCTGATTCGCCACAGCTATGAGGGCATCAGCGTTGTCCTGTCGTATGTGCAGCCCGGCGTTAAGATAACAAAACTTGTCTACCTTGGCAAGACGACTGGAGGCGCACCTGCCGTGGACGAGGACGATGGTTTGGAATACAAGGTGGCTGTCGCCACAACTAAGGCGTGTGGTTGAGGAGAACCTTTCTTTGGATCATCGTTCCGCACCAGCCTGACCTTAAACAAGTCCACATGACTTCATCCTTCTCCTTATGAACGAAGGTGAAGATCTTTACTGCTCGTTCACATAGGGCCTTTGCGTGCATGGACTGGCATGACCCACAATAACGGGTATTGTACTCCTCGCCCAAGGCAAATCCGGTGCAGATTCGATACCGACAACTGCCGGCCGCAGTCCATGAATGGTTTGAAACCAGAGGCCTTTCAAGGGTTGGTCATGGTGTCGAAGAAATTGGAAAAATCTTAGCGAGGGTGTTCCTGAAGTGAACAGAGTGCACAGAAGAAAAGAACTGAGGTCCCGGGGTGCAGTGCCTCGATATATACTAGCCCCAATGTCATGTCTGGTGTTGGCCTTGTAGAGGCATTGGAAAAAGCCGACGCAGAGCTGTGCTGCGACCACTTGTGGCAGAATATGTTTCTGAACAGCTGCGCTGTGGATGGGATATCATAGATGACAAATCCATGTGAGGAAGGAATCCATTTGAACGTGTGATGAAGTGCCTGTTTTGCGATTTCTCTCACAATGCCATCTGAAGATATACTCTGCAAACTGTAAGCAGCAGCAGAATGCAAACACCTTCTGTAAAAGATGACCTCAGAAAGTTATCACATTCGATATTCCTGTGAACAATGCAGGGGATAGAAACTGATGTTTCACCAAGTGATTTGAAGTAAGGCACATCAAGATGGACAGTGAAAGGTCAAGAGGCCTTACTCTAAAATATTACCAAAAGTAGATCAGGAACAAAAACCATGTGAACCATGTGTATAAAAAAAACAAATAACTTACCCCGGGTAATGTTCTTTCAACTGGGTGTTCCTCCCACGGATTCCTCATCTTCGATATATCCATATCCTGCTTTGCCGTCTCGGGCAAAAAAATAAAAAACAAATCAACAGCGGAGGGTGTGTGCAGCCCGAGTTGATGTCCCTCAACGATTACGATTCCAACATTGTGACGTCGATGATAGTATAAATAGCATGCACTGTGCCATTGCATCTGTTCTTAGTTATCCAGTCTTTCTGCACAGCCGACTTGAGGATTAAATAACCACCATGGGCATTGAAAGAGAAGTATATTAAACAATTTACCCATAATCAGAGGGGTAGCCTGGGAAGACTAGGAGGACTGTGGGTGGACCATCCAGTAGAAATAACATTACCAGGGGTAAGCAATTTGTTCTTCTAATGGATTGCGTCCTCCCACAGATTCCTCATCTTAGATAGGCTCCCATATCAGTTTCATTAGATGAAGGTGGGAAAAGTGGAATTTTGTGTAATGTTCTGATTGATACTGTGCAGAACCGATCTTTCGAATTAAGCGTCCATGCGCGACAAAGTATCTAAGCAGTAATGCTTTCAGAAAGTGTGGAGTGAGGACCAAGGTGCAGCATTGCAAATGTCCTGCACTAGAACACTTTTTTGGAGAGCAGAAGTGGTTGCCACACGCCAGGTGGAATAGGCACTTATTTTCAGGGACATCTTTTCCTGCAATGGAATAGCACTCCGAAATGCACAGGATAATACAACGCGATAAAGTTCGTTTGGCCATGGCTTGTACTACACTATGGCCGGTATAACCAATAAACGGTTGGTCATCTTGCTGGATATTTGCCATCCTGGAGAAGTATAAGGTAAGACCCCTTTTCGGGTCAGGCCTGTGTAACCTCACTTCATCCTTAGAAGGGTGAGGTGGATACAAATCTGGTAAAGTTACCTTCTATGTCCGATGGAATTCTGGCACCACTTTGGGAAAGGAGGGACAATCCCTCAGAACTACCTTCTCCCTGGAGAATATGGTAAATGGTGGTTTACATGACAAGGCTTGTAGCTCACTCACTCTGCACATCACTTCTGCCATTCTTCAAGATGGTTTTCAGGGTTAATTACCTGAGAGGATAAGAGGATAAGAATGGAGAGGCTAGTACCAGATTCAAATCCCATGATGGAACCAGGAAAGGAACAGGTGGGAAAGTATCTGTCAGTCGTTTGAGGAATTGAATGACAATCAGCATCTTAAATCAAGAGCCTTGCGTTCAAAAATGGATAATGCTGCCAGTAGCCACCTGCAGCCCCTATCGCAGGAAAAAAAGCACTGCAGCTGTATAGCAAGTGAAAGGATCAATAGCTTTAGCTGTACACCAGCTGCAAAACCTATTCCAACGGATGCGCTATAGTGCTTTTGTTGCTGGTCTTCTGCCCAAATGCAACACCTCAATCACACCTTGTGGGAAGTTCCAATATTTGTATCGATCTCTCAGAAACCAGGCGTGAAGGTTCTGATTCCTGGGTAGAAGACAGCATCCCTCTTCCAGGTCCAAACTCTGGGGAAAACGATATGGAGGGCAAATGGATACATCTAGAGGGTCTGGGTACCATGATGTCCTGGCCCACTCCGGAGAAATTAGGATCATGGATTTCCCGAAGTTCCTTAATCTCATGACGACATGATGAATGACAGGGATTGGGGGGAATACGTACAGGAGTGGAAATTCCCAGTCTACTACGAATGCGTCCCCAAGAGCTCTTCTCTGAGGAAATCCCCTGGAGCAGAAGAGATGTTGCATTTCCTGTTGATACTCGACACAAACAGATCCACCTGAGGGGTTCCCAAAAGGGCAAAGATCTTTAGGACTTCCTGAGCTAACTCCCACTCATGGGAGATTCTGCTCGGACTGCTCAGAGCACCCATTGTATTTTCTTCTCCGGCTAGTAGAACAGTTGATAGAGATCCTGTTTTGCCGTGCCCAAAACCAGAGCTGCATTGCCTCCCTGCACAGGAGGAGTGACCCTATACCTCCTGTTTTGTTGAGGTAATGAATGGCCACTATTTTGGCCATCATTATCAGGATGTTATTCTCCTGTATAGCAGGCAAGAAGGCCATCAGCTCCAGTTGGATCTCCCTCAGCTCTAACAAGTTTATGTGTAGTCTTGATTCTGATGTGGACCACAGTCCACTGATCGTGAGATCACTCATGTGAGCTCCCCATCCCATGACTATTGTTCTATCCAGCCAGGTTTGACAAAAAGGTTCCCCTATCACCACATTTTTCTGCCCGGCCCACCACAGGAGATCCTGTGTGACCTTGCTCGGGACATGAGTAAGGTCCGTCATTCTGCCTGAGAATTGTGACCATTGGGATCTGAGCGCCCACTGGAGGGACCTCATCCTTCTGGCACCAGGAAAATGTAGGATGTTATGAGGCCCAGACACCTCAGTAAGTTGAATGCCGGGAGGTGTTGGGCATTCTGAAACCTCGTTACCATCTGCAAGATATGTTGAGCCCTCAACTCGGGAGGCAAAGCCTTCTCAGAGGAAGGGTCTAGGACCGCTCCAATTAATTGCAGCTTTTGTAAAGGTGTCAACTTAGACTTCTTGAAGTTGAGAGAGAAGCCCAGTTTGTGGAGAGAGGAAGGGCCTGTTGAGATGTACCAGAGCCTGCTCTGGAGAACAAGCTGTGATCAGCCAATTGTCTAGGTAGGGAAATATGTTAATCCCTCCCCTACTTAGATACGCTACCACCACTGCCATCAACTTTGTGAAGAGCCACGGCAGAGGTGAGCAGGCTCCAAAGAGGTGAAAGGCAGTACTCCAAACTGATAATGGAACTGGCAATGACGAACCTCCAGTACTTTCTGTGCTTGGGATATATAGGCACATGAAAGTAAGCATCCTGAAGATCGAGGGACAACATCCAATCCTGGAGCTGGAGGATATGCAAAAAAGAGTGCATCTTGAATATGTCTTTCCTGAGGAACTTGTTCAAGTGTCTCAGGTCCAAGATGGGTCTCAGTCCTCAGTCTTTCATCGGAAAAGAAACCTAGGTAGAGTATCAACCATGGGTATTGTTCCGCTGCAGGTACCCTTTCCACGGCACCTTTCTCCAACAGGAAATTAGTTTCCTGTAGAAGGAGCAGATCTGGTTCCAAAGAGATTGCCAGTCGGGAGACAAACTGGCGACCTTTGCAGAAATGGGAGCCAGTATTCTCAGGCCACCATCTGTAATGCCCATGCATACAAAGTATGAAATGCTATTCTTGCAGATGCTGGGTCAACCTGCCTCCCACCAGGGTCATATGAGGGACAGTGCTTGGAGAGGTTTTGGGGATGTGGCAGAGGGCAGTAAGGTGGTGGCTGCCTGAGCAGTTATTCTTGCACGGCCTTTGGGGGCACGTGTCAACCTCCTTTGTCCTCTCTGGGTAGCTTGACCTCTTCCCTATTGGACAAAAGCAATGAAAGGAACACCCTATCCAATCATTCATAGGTGGGTATTTCTGTTGTGGCTGGTGGATGGCTGCACCTAAAGATTTGGAAGCAGCCTTCAAAGCTCCAAGCAGTCAGCTGCATTTGGTCCAAAAATGTTGGGCCCATCGAAGAGCATGTCCAGGAGCCTTGACTGGAGTCAGGGACAAACGCAGACTTGCGTACCCATGCAAATAATTCTATCACCTCAATCAAGCCCATATAACTGCTAATGGTTAGATAAGCTGCAGCCTTTGAGATGGAAATAGATGCCTGCACCACCAAACTCCCTCGTGAAGGGTGCCTTGAGAGCAAGTCAGGCTAAACCGAGGGTGGCCTGTACTTCTTCACCAACTCCTTGTTTACAGCAGGAGTGGTGTCTGGTTTCTGTCAGTTTTCTAAAAAATAATCTTTTAGTGCTTTATGGAAAGGCAGCACATGATACTTAGAAGAGCCTTTATCCAGAATGTCAGTAAGGTCCATCCTGGGTAATGTCCTTAGCAGGACGCTGCCAACCCAAGTACTCCATCACCATATTCATGGCCATTCAATAGGCCACATTAGGGTGAGAGTATATATCTGGAGTGTCAAATTCCACCTCAGAAGAGGTATCCAGACGACTGGCTTCCCTCAGACATGTGACTAGGTCTGCAAGCCGGAATTGGTCTGAGACCAACTCTTCTGGAACATTGGAAGTTCCAAAACTTTCATACCCGAAGGATACGATTACATTTTCCTCCTCCTAAATGACCTGAAAAAATCATTCTTCGATCTGGGTATCAAACTAGTCTCAGAGGTAGACAATTAAGGGCCCTTCAACTATTTCGAGGAGGAAGTCCAAGAAGCTTTTTGCTTCAATGAAGTCTCAGTGTCGACGCTGTCAATGACGTGAGACAACATCCCTGAGGTCTCCCAAGTCTGGCTCTTCGGTCAATGCCTTGCATTCTCTGTCGGTCTTAGAAGATGCAGTGGGTTCAACAGCCTCCTTCTTTGGCTCTTTCGAGGGAACAGGAGGAACCACCTTCTAAAAGTCTTCCATTGTCATTTCTCTGAGCTTTTCCGATTCGGCCGCAGAAGCAGCCTTATTGGGAAAATGTACCAGACGCTTCTTGGGCGAGGAGCCCTAGAATGATGGCATCACTTCTTCGACTTCTTCTTAGATGAAGAGTGTTAGGCAGAAACCTGTGCAGTTCCCTCTGGGACCACTGCAAAAGATTTAAGACTACAGGTGTTGGCAGTAAACCCACTTGGTAGCAGTCTGCACCGCACAGATTCACTGTGGGAGCTGTGGCTGAGCAGCCAGACTTCCCTCAAGAAGAGTTAGGCAGTATACAGAGAATACAGAATAGGTACAGAGGCACAGTAGCACAAGCAAACACTAACCAGAGCTAGGTGTAAAAGTATAAACTTATTTATTAAAGGTACACTTATAAATTACACTAGCACACTAGAAAAGATAAGAAAGTCAAACACAGTTACTATTACTCATATGTACATCCCTAATCATTTGTTCTACAATTCTAAGTTAACACCACTTATTTCCAAACAGAGGTGAGCGCTTAACGTTAGATGACACTCCAACAAGTATTACCAAAAGGGAGGGAAAAGGCAGAAATAAAGAGAGCAGTAAGGTAAAACACTTTTCACATAAGGTTAGCAAAGGCAGTCAATGGTGGAACAAGGAGAATTAGTTCGGGGCACGCTTTAGAGGGAGCCAGGCGAAAAATGTGCCCAAGATCACACAATGTCATCAGTCTTTGCAGGTGAGAGAAAAGGTTTTACTACGGTTCTGAAAAGTTTAGTTAGGGTGACCCAGGCCTACCCAGGTTCGAGAGCCGAGGGCTAAATCTACCCCGTACAATCGGTGGCAAGGGAGGCCGGGCGGATCACAGTACCTTTAAACGTGGAAAGATTCCTCCAGCGGTGGTAGTCGTTCCTGGTAGTGGGTGCAAGTCGCGGCGTCGTCCCGAGGAAGAGGTGATCTCGACGGGGAGGAAGGCTGCAGGTCGTTGCACTACCAGGGATGAGGCCAGCCGTGGAGTTCTCCGGTCACAAAGGATTTTTACCCCTCTTTCACGGTTGAGGTAAAAAGTGGTATCCCGGTTGCCGGGGTGCTTGGCACAGGCAAGGCGGCCACGAGATGCTTCGGGACGGCGAAAAGAAGGCAGCAACTGGTTGTCCCCACCAGTTAAGGGAAGAAGACTCTCCGGCGGGAGATCTCCTCTGTCGTCGGAAAAAGTGGTGAGACGGTTCTGCAGGGCTTCACCGGTGGTGTCGTCTTGGCAGGTCGGCTCGGCTTCTCCCTCTTCGGCTTCTTAGGTCCTGTGGCGACTTCTGAAGTTCCAGTCCCCAAAGCCCTGCTTTTATGCAGCAAACCCCCATTCACCCAGCCTAGCTGTTACTCAAACATGCTAAGTGGTGAGCCGGCCGGCTCACCACTTGGGCCAATCAGGACGGAGTGCGACTTGAGTTACCAAGGTAACTCAGTCCAGGGTGCCTAAATCCCCCTCCACCCCTCCTAAGTACCCCAGACAGAGTGGCACCACCCTGGAGGGCTTCTGTGGAGAAGCCCGCCAAAAGTGGAACAAAGGGCTCCACTTTGGGTCAGAGTTACAGAGGTGAACACCAACGCCATTTTAGAATCAAGTTTTGGCAAAAAATACCAACCGGAGTTATAATAATAAAGAAATAACCCAGCGGGATGTTCAAGGCTACCGTAAATAAATAAATAAAGGTATTAGCCTAAAACAATGGGAAATCCCATAGGAAAATATTCGCGGTCGAATATAAAAAGTAGTTTCCACTGCCACCAGCCAAAACTCGATGAGGGGGGATGGAGACGTGCCCCCTCGACTAACAGACCCCGGGGCAATGGAATTGCCCCGGCCAGTACGTCCACAATATGATGGTTTGTACTGGTTCTGTTCAGGATTTGAGACTAGTAAAGTCAATGGTGACTTTACAGACCCTGGGAGACAGTAGTCAGTCCCAGGGTATGGAGTCTATGTTGGGGGGTCCCTAGGACACCCCTGGGTTACGGCACTGAGGGTGCTGTGTAACCCATCTCACAAAAACACATGAGGCCCATTGGAGTACAAGACCCCATAGCCCATTCAACACAAGGCAAACCAAAGAAACACACTTCAAACATGTCCAAGAGTGAGGGTAAAAGAGTCTCACTCTTGGCAGGAGAGAAAAAATAAACCCAGAAAATCCAGCAAAGCTGCTGGGGGACTCAATAGGTTAGGAAATTCAGCCTAAACAGAGAATTCTCCCCAACACTCGCCCCCCCCAGACTAAGGGACAGGAGGATTTAATCCACTCCTGGATGAACCTCATACCTCTAGTCGATGACATACATCCTAGAGAGTCCATCAGCATTTTGATGGTGACACCCTGACCTGTGCTCAATGGTGAAATCAAACCCTTGGAGGCAGATTGACCATCTCAATAGTTTTGGATTTTCCCCTTTCATTTGCATTAACCATCTCAAGGGTTGGTGGTCAGTCTGAATGACAAAAGTAGAACCATACAAGTATGGCCTAAACTTCTTCAGTGCCCACACAATAGCAAAGCATTCTCTTTCGATTGTTGCCCACCTTGTTTCAGGTTCCTTCAGTTTTCTACTGATGAAGCAAATGGGGTGTTCCCTACCCTTCTCATCCAGTTGGCTAAGAACTGCACCTATACCTACATTGGAAGCATCAGTTTGTACAATGAAAGTTTGGTGGTAGTCAGGAGCTCTGAGTACTGGGGCTTGGCAGAGAGCTTTCTTCAGGTTTTCAAAGGCCTGATTGCATTCCTCCGTCCATTTGACCTTCTTAGGGAATTTTGGAGAGGAGATCACATTCAGAGGAGAAGCTATGGTCCCATAGTTCTCAATGAAATTCCTGTAGTACCCAGTGAGGCCTAAGAAGGCTCTCACCTGGGTCTGAGTAGTAGGTGTTGTCCAATTTTGCACAGCTTCAATCTTGCTGAGCAAAGGCCTTATTTCTCCACCTCCTACCTCATGTCCAAGGTAGACCACTTTACTCTGACCAATTTGGCACTTGCTTGCCTTTATGGTCAGATTGGCCTGCTCAAGAGCCTGCAAAACATGTCCTAAGTGGGTCACATGTTCTGCCCAGGAGTGGCTGAAGACGGCAATGTCATCCAAGTATGCCATGCAGAAGTCCTCCATCCCCGCCAGAACTTGGTTCACCATCCTTTGGAATGTTGCAGGTGCATTTTTCAGTCCAAAAGGCATAACCTTGAATTGGTATAGGCCAACTGGGGTAGAAAATGCAGTTTTCTCCTTGGCATGGTCTGTCAGGGCTATTTGCCAGTAGCCTGACGTAAGGTCCAGTGTGCTGAGGTACTTGGCTGCACCAAGTTTATCCACCAACTCATCTGTCCTTGGCAAAGGGTGGGCATCAGTCTTGGTGACTGCATTAAGAGCTCTATAGTCCACACAGAATCTCAACTCTTTGGATCCTGCCTTTGGTACTAACACTACTGGGCTAGACCATGGACTAGTAGAGGGCTCTATTACCCCGAGATCAAGCATCTTCTTGACCTCCCCTTTGATGTGGGTTCTGACATGTTCTGACATTCTATATCCCCTGCTTTTGACTGGCAGGCAGTCACCAGTGAGTATCTCATGCTGTCCCCAAGGGGTCAAGCCTGATGAAAGTGAGAACAGGGGGGCAAACTGGTTTAACATAGCTTTGCACTCTTCCTGTTGCTCAGGGGTCAGATCTGAAGAGAGATTAACTCCTTCAACCTTTTCGTCCAAAGGTAAGCCTTTCAGGAGGTCAGGTAGAGCTTCACTCTCCTCCTCCTCTTCTGATGACGCTAGGAGCAATGCTCCTATTTCTGGTCTAGAGACATAGGCTTTGAGGCGGTTGGTGTGGAAGACTCTGGGAGCTTCCCTGGGTTTGCCCAGATCCACCAGATAGTTGACCTCTCCAAGTTTTCCCACAACCTTGAAGGGTCCCATCCATTTGTCTTGCAAGGCCCTCTGCCTTGTTGGAAGCATAACTAGAACTAGCTGGTCTTGAGTAAACTCAACCATGTTAGCCTTCTGATCATGCCAATGTTTGATCAGAGCTTGGCCAGCTTTCAAGTTGTCACTTGCTTCTGCCATCATGTGTGACATTCTCCTTCGGAGACCTATCACATAGTCAGTCACTCTGACTGGCTTGGGGGAAGGAGCACTCTCCAACGCCTCCTTAATCAGGGCCAAGGGGCCTCTGACGGGATGGCCATAGAGAAGTTCAAAGGGAGAATAACCCACTCCCTCCTGAGGGACTTCCCTATAAGCAAATAGAAGGCATGGCAGTAGAAGGTCTCACTTCTTCTTAAGGGGTTCTTCTAAGGCACCTATCATGCTCTTCATGGTTCTGTTAAATCCTTCTACCAACCCGTTGGTCTGAGGGTGGTAGGCGGTTGAGAACTTGTAGGTAACTCCGCAGGTTTTCCACATGGCTTTCATGTAGTTGGACATAAAATTGGTCCCCCTGTCAGAGATCACCTCCTTAGGAAACCCAACCCTGGTAAAGATACCAAGGAGGGCCTTAGCCACAGCCTGAGCTGTAACAGTCCTCATAGGAATTGCCTCAGGGTACCTAGTAGCATGGTCTACTACAACAAGGATAAACCTGTTGCCTGAGGAGGTTGGGGGATCAAGGGGACCAACAATGTCAATCCCTACCCTCTCAAATGGGACTCCCACAACTGGGAGAGGCACTAAAGGTGCCACATTCTTGGAACCAACCTTACCAGAAGTCTGGCAGGTATGGCAGCTCCTGCAATACCTATCAACTTCAGCCCCCATTTTTGGCCAATAAAAGTAGAGAGAGAGCCTTTCCTTGGTCTTCTTGAAACTCAAGTGACCAGCCAAAGGAATCTTGTGGGCTAGTTGCAAGAACTGTTGTCTGTTCTCTTGGGGCACTACCAGGCGTTGGTAGGCTCCAGGTTCAGATTCAGTTGGTTCACTGTAGAAGAGGCCATCTTCCCAGTGTAACCTATACTTCCCAGGCTCTTGCCCATTAGCCTGAGAAGCTGCCTGTTGGCGAAGGCCCTCCAGAGTTGGACATTCTCTTTGTCCCTTACGAAAAGCTGTCCTGCTGGGTCCACCTACTGCCAGTAAAGACTGCAGCTCAGGATGGTCAGCCGGGTCCAGGTCTCCAATAAGTTCTGGGCCTCCTACTAGCTCTTCTTCAGAGTCTAGTTCAACCACACAGGGTTGTACCTCCCTCTCAGCCTCAGCTGGAGGTGGAGTTACAGGTGTAACTTTGGACAACCTTGGGGAAGTCCTTGTTGGAAGCACTGGAGTGCTTGCTGTAGGCTTTTTCCTAGGAGTCTTGGGTGGCCCCTTTGCTCCTGATCTGGTAGTTACTGCAGTAAGTTGTTCCAGTGGGAGAGGAGTGATTTCTGTCATCATCTCCTGAGATAAACCTTGCAGGGTTTTCTCTTGCAGATTTGGTGAGCTCCTGTAACCTTTTACTAGGAGGTCTGGGGGTATGTGACAACTCCCAGAGCTTTCAGGTCATTTCCTAGCAGAACTCTTCCTGGCACTTCACATTGTATACTGACAGGTATCTTCACAGCCATATCATTACACTGGATGAGAACTGGTAACTGGGGACACATCTGCACAGGCCCTCCAGCTAACTTGGTGATGCATTTGGGTGCCTTAGCAACATCCTCTGCCTTGAAAAATGATTCATCCACCACAGTTATGCTGGCCCCAGTGTCCCTGATGGCAGGGGTCTCCTGACCATTCACGTGGACACTGTCCTTATAATACTCTTTAGTATTATCTGGGATAGAATTATACACATCTAAGTTTTGTTGTTCCCACAACCCCAGAGAGACTAAAGAAACACTGGCTGAGACTCCAGTGGGTTCATCAGCCAGTAGTAGAAAGTTTCCACTTGCCATAGTGACTTCCTCCTCTGGAGCGAAGGCTAAGGAGACAAGTTGGACCCCGGAAGGTTTACCCTTACATCTGGGAACTCCTTTCACATGGTCAGTAGCCTTACAAACATAACAGGCCCCAAAGGTCCTTTGGAATGGAGACTTGTTCTGACCTCCTTCTGGTTTAGCACCAGAAGGTATACTACTCTGCTGTGGTTTCCCAGGTGGCTTACCCTTATGGTTTTGTTTGGGGCCCTCTTTGGAATTAGGATTATTAGAATTCTCTTTGGAGTCTTTCTTAGGCTGTCTTCCCTCATCCTTCTTCTGAGTTACCCCAGAATCCTTGTGAGTAGCCCTGTTGGCAACCCATAAGTCAGCAGCCTTAGCTAGCTTCCTAGGATCTAATTCCTGTGAATCAGCCAAGTGCTGTCTGAGCTCAGGAGAGCAGGCATCATAAATTGACTCCATCATTACAAGATTTCTCATTCCTTCATAAGTGTTCACCTTGTAACCCTTAATCCATCCCTCTAAGTTTTTCAGCCCTTCACACACCCAGGTAGCCCAAGGGGTACCATCATGCTTTTTGAGGCTCCTAAACCTCTTACGATACTGGGAAGGGGTCTTCCCAAACCTAGCTATCAAAGCTAGTTTCACACATTCATACTCTTTCCTATCCTCCTCCCCCAACTCCATTACCACATCAGTTGCAACAGGGGGAAGCCTAGAGAACAACCAGGTGAGTAACTCATTACCTGTGATGTTCTGGAGCCCATGATTATACTCAAACATAGACAACCAATCCAACACATCCAACTTAGGCTCATACATACCAATCAATTCCTTAGGCATCCGGGATCTTTTAGGACTGGAACTTCTAGAGGAGCCAGAGAGAGAAGCATTCTCAACAGACAATTTCTTCATTTCTAGCTCATACTTGAGCTCCATTTCCCTTAGCCTTAGTTCTTTGTCAGTTTGAGCATTAAGTTTCTTGTACTCTAATTCAAGTTTCATTCTCTCTAGTTCAAAGTATTGAGGGCTAAATGTGGGACCTGGCAAAGGTCCGGTAGGTACAGCTGGTAGAGCAGACAGAGGCCTAGAGGGACTATCTACAACAGTTTCATCCTCCTCTTCTGGTTCTGACCCAAGATCATCAATACTTTGTGCCATATCAAGATCATTGCTGCTTTCTACATTTGCTGGAGTGATAGGTCCCTCTGGACCATCCTCCAGACTTTGGTTTTCTAACAACCTTTCTATTAGCTCTATTTCCTTTCCTTTAGTCATGAGTTTCTTATGCTTACAGAGAAGTCTTAGACAATCAGCAGTTTTTGTAGCAAGGGACTCTTGACTATAACTTTCCATAGTAGACAGGTTAAAAAATGACTTTTTCTTTCTTGTGCTTAAGCTTTGTGGTTAGTTGCACTAAGGTATCTCATAAGTACTCTAAAGTGTATACTCAATACAGATCCCACCGCTGTACACCAGTGTTAGGCAGAAACCTGTGCAGTTCCCTCTGGGACCACTGCAAAAGATTTAAGACTACAGGTGTTGGCAGTAAACCCACTTGGTAGCAGTCTGCACCGCACAGATTCACTGTGGTAGCTGTGGCTGAGCAGCCAGACTTCCCTCAAGAAGAGTTAGGCAGTATACAGAGAATACAGAATAGGTACAGAGGCACAGTAGCACAAGCAAACACTAACCAGAGCTAGGTGTAAAAGTATAAACTTATTTATTAAAGGTACACTCATAAATTACACTAGCACACTAGAAAAGATAAGAAAGTCAAACACAGTTACTATTACTCATATGTACATCCCTAATCAGTTAACACCACTTATTTCCAAACAGAGGTGAGCGCTTAACGTTAGATGACACTCCAACAAGTATTACCAAAAGGGAGGGAAAAGGCAGAAATAAAGAGAGCAGTAAGGTAAAACACTTTTCACATAAGGTTAGCAAAGGCAGTCAATGGTGGAACAAGGAGAATTAGTTCGGGGCCCGCTTTAGAGGGAGCCAGGCGAAAAATGTGCCCAAGATCACACAATGTCATCAGTCTTTGCAGGTGAGAGAAAAGGTTTTACTACGGTTCTGAAAAGTTTAGTTAGGGTGACCCAGGCCTACCCAGGTTCGAGAGCCGAGGGCTAAATCTACCCCGTACAATCGGTGGCAAGGGAGGCCGGGCGGATCACAGTACCTTTAAACGTGGAAAGATTCCTCCAGCGGTGGTAGTCGTTCCTGGTAGTGGGTGCAAGTCGCGGCGTCGTCCCGAGGAAGAGGTGATCTCGACGGGGAGGAAGGCTGCAGGTCGTTGCACTACCAGGGATGAGGCCAGCCGTGGAGTTCTCCGGTCACAAAGGATTTTTACCCCTCTTTCACGGTTGAGGTAAAAAGTGGTATCCCGGTTGCCGGGGTGCTTGGCACAGGCAAGGCGGCCACGAGATGCTTCGGGACGGCGAAAAGAAGGCAGCAACTGGTTGTCCTCACCAGTTAAGGGAAGAAGACTCTCCGGCGGGAGATCTCCTCTGTCGTCGGAAAAAGTGGTGAGACGGTTCTGTAGAGCTTCACCGGTGGTGTCGTCTTGGCAGGTCGGCTCGGCTTCTCCCTCTTCGGCTTCTTAGGTCCTGTGGCGACTTCTGAAGTTCCAGTCCCCAAAGCCCTGCTTTTATGCAGCAAACCCCCATTCACCCAGCCTAGCTGTCACTCAAACATGCTAAGTGGTGAGCCGGCCGGCTCACCACTTGGGCCAATCAGGACGGAGTGCGACTTGAGTTACCAAGGTAACTCAGTCCAGGGTGCCTAAATCCCCCTCCACCCCTCCTAAGTACCCCAGACAGAGTGGCACCACTCTGGAGGGCTTCTGTGGAGAAGCCCGCCAAAAGTGGAACAAAGGGCTCCAC
Source organism: Ambystoma mexicanum (assembly GCF_040938575.1). NCBI lineage: Eukaryota > Metazoa > Chordata > Amphibia > Caudata > Ambystomatidae > Ambystoma > Ambystoma mexicanum. The sequence goes on along the minus strand of NC_090922.1, from coordinate 642,321,848 downwards.
TTTGGGTCAGAGTTACAGAGGTGAACACCAACGCCATTTTAGAATCAAGTTTTGGCAAAAAATACCAACCGGAGTTATAATAATAAAGAAATAACCCGGCGGTATGTTCAAGGCTACCGTAAATAAATAAATAAAGGTATTAGCCTAAAACAATGGGAAATCCCATAGGAAAATATTCGCGGTCGAATATAAAAAGTAGTTTCCACTGCCACCAGCCAAAACTCGATGAGGGGGGACGGAGACGTGCCCCCTCGACTAACAGACCCCGGGGCAATGGAATTGCCCCGGCCAGTACGTCCACAATATGATGGTTTGTACTGGTTCTGTTCAGGATTTGAGACTAGTAAAGTCAATGGTGACTTTACAGACCCTGGGAGACAGTAGTCAGTCCCAGGGTATGGAGTCTATGTTGGGGGGTCCCTAGGACACCCCTGGGTTACGGCACTGAGGGTGCTGTGTAACCCATCTCACAAAAACACATGAGGCCCTATGGAGTACAAGACCCCATAGCCCATTCAACACAAGGCAAACCAAAGAAACACACTTCAAACATGTCCAAGAGTGAGGGTAAAAGAGTCTTACTCTTGGCAGGAGAGAAAAAATAAACCCAGAAAATCCAGCAAAGCTGCTGGGGGACTCAATAGGTTAGGAAATTCAGCCTAAACAGAGAATTCTCCCTAACAAAGAGCAAGAGTGGAGGGAATCGCTCCAGGATCTTGACCATTTGGAATGTCGAGATTGTTTCTTTGGCTTTTCGGGAGACACCTCTCTAGTGGAACTTCTGCCTTCGGAAGACACTCTTTTGTGATGTGGAAGACAGACTTGGAGACCGACTGACGGACCGACCGACCTAGGGTGAGAGTTTAGATCTTCTCTCCTTCAAGGTCTTGCTGGTCATTCATTGGCAGGAGCTGCACTTTGTTGTCTTGAAGTTCTGGGAGAGCCTCTGAGCAAGCAGTTGTTTGGCATTTGTGAGAAGGTAAAAACGTTTTGTTTTCTATATGAATATGCGTTACTTTTAGTCTTAAGATTGCATGTGTTCACGTGCATGCGCATACATGAAAGTGCACTGTACATAGTTTGTTTTCTTAGAGAGCAAGGAATAGCTAGGCACGGGGTCTGGACTTTACTTTAACTCCCTTTCCGACCACCGACACAGTGGATACAGGTAGAAGCAGTGCTGAATACATTTTTGGTGGCAAAGGCTGTACCATTACTTCTCAACAGGACTGCTATATATTCAGGCATTGTAGCCTAAATTATCAGCAGAGCTGCTATAGGCATAACATAGCACAATGCCAATTTTTCACAGCAGGGCTAATCGCATCATCCCCACATTTAATAGCATGTTTTGGACAGTACCTGCATTTCTTAAGAGAGCTGCTGTAATGACAGCACCAACATCTGTTGCCACTTTCTGCAGAGAGCTAAAGTACTGAGGAAGAACAGTGTCTGCACTCCTCCCACCATCCTCCTGAGCTGGTGTGATGCACACTGCATTGTCGTATACTCCAGTCCCACTGTCAAAAATCTAGCACATTTCAAAGCCTCATTATGAATCTCCTGACTCGCATGCAGGATAGTCCAAACAGGGTTAGAGCTTTTGACAAGCCAGTTATACCAGGCAAGCCTCACATGGAGCTGCCAGTGCCCTAACTATTTGACTTTCAGAGTCAACAGCCTGTTGGGAAAGGTAGGTCAGTGGGTCAGTGGGTCAATAACCCTGCTGCAGAGATCATTGTGTAACCTGTGAGTTCAAATCCTGTTGATAGGGGAGTTACTGTTTCTGCATCAGAGGTATGTGTTTAAGATGATGGTAAGGCTTGGAGGCCTGTGTTCTGTGGCAATATTCTACAAAACTTCATTCTCTCCGCGAAGCAGGAAGCAAAGGGACTGTAAAGGGTTAACAGTCTACAGTACCTGCGGTGGACGCTCTTTCTGTGACTTCGAGCCGTCTATTGTTGGAGGCGTGTTCTTGGAGGCGTGTGTTGTGTGGCAGTATCCTGCATCCTACAAAACGTCATTCTCTCCGCGAAGCAGACCGCAAAGGGACTGTAAAGGGTTAACGGCCTGCAGTCCGCGGGTTGGAGGGGGAAGAGGAAACACGCACGGTTTCAAGACTCCAATGTTCCAAGACTGTTACATGGAAAAGGGAAGAAAAAAAAATATACTGGTCTCCCCTCCGTGGGTAAGCGGGAAGCCAGTTGAGGCTCAGTGGATATTGTACCTTTCAAGCTTGTAATCTATTTTGAAAGACTGTGGTACGAACAAGACTGTTTTTTACCCAGTCTATGACCCAGGGCTAAACACCACAGCTATAACAAGTCGGCCGATAGACTGATAGACCGTAATAAAGTACTCTGCTATCGAGTCTGTTCGAGTGTACCTCGGTTTACATCAGTGAGCAGAAAGCCCAGCAAGGTGTTTCTTTAAAACAGAAAGCACGCCGAAACTACACTGTCTGATCCGTCTGAACCAGCAACCACTTGCTTCTCCCAGAGACTGCGGGGTGCCACTGGGCGATTAAACCCTTTGATCTGGGTGTTGAGGAATCTTTCCATGCTTCAGTGAAAAGTGCATCTTCTCTCCTCCTAGATACTGCGGGGCTCTACCCTTTTGGTTGCCCTTTGAGCTAGGATATTATTATTGGTTACTCAAGTATTCTACTTGTGTTTTTTTTTTTGCAGCATCTTTTCTTTCTTTCCTCCTGCCGAGTTAGGCAGACTTGCCTCTCACACACCATTGCACTTGGTAAAATGCGGTCTGGTTTGCGGAGCCAAGTGGGATCTACTTCTCAGACTCCTCAATCAGGAAATTATATCAACTCTGATGGAGCAGATGGGTGTGGGAGATAAGAGGTACTCATCAGTAAGACTAATTCTCTACCTCCTGTCTCGTCCTCGTTATGTCCATGTTCTCCCCTTTAACTTCATTGGGATAATACCACAACTGACATTGAATCTTGATAATCAGTTCAATCCGGCCCCCATACCCACAACCTTGGCCCAAGCACATATGCCACCTCCGGAGAGGATGGCGTCATGTGCAATGCCTTTTCCTGGCCCGCTGGCCCAGTTTGATACACTTAGGGGCACATCTTTGAGCCGACCAATTAGAAGGCAACGCTTTATGGACCATTACTTTATTAAATCTGTGACTACCAGCACGGAAATGAAGCCATGCTTGGTGGCAAGAGGTAAAGCGATGCTCGATCACTCAGTCATGACCTCGCAGCCTCATTTCGGCGGCCTCAGATGGATATTGGAATAATCAAATTTGTGGACCAGGCAGTTCAGCAAGAGACCTACTTCGTGCCTAATGGTGGGAATAATATTGACAGTGTGGTACAACAAACATGTGACGCCTCAATCCAGGATTCACTGACAGCCCTTACTAATATAATTGATCAACAAGGAATTGACAATGACTCTGGGGGTGCTGCACAGCTCCAGAGGGAAGACCTTGTGGATGTTGGTGCCCAGGAAGGGTCTCAGGCATTACATCATACTCTGAGGGAGATTGACGAGAGAATACGCTGGACTCATCCTACTGTATCTGCTCTTAATATGGTGCAGAGCTCTTTTCTGGCACTATATGATAACATTTGGGCCGAATTAAAAACCACAAATCTGTTGATGTTGGAAGTTAATGGCAAATTGGATAATATTGGGTCTGAACTACGATTTGGGCCTATTGGTTTGGGCCAGGGAAATGCAAAGGTCAATTTGGGGGAAAACAATATAAAACCTATTGTTTTTCTAAGTTCAGTGGATATTATTTACATTTCTGACTCTGGTGGCACCGAGGGCCTGGTGTATGATAAACTCAATGTTGCTCCCACAGATTTAAGGGTGGATGCTTTGCCATCAACGCCACCTCTGAATGGGGAGGAATTGTGTGGCCCCTATGCCCCCATATTGACTAAACAACTGACCACCCTATATCATTGGGTAACGGCATCACTGCTCCAGAGGTGTTCTTGCCAGAAAAAGCAGATATCCCGATGGAGGTACCTGCAACTAAATCTAGTAATAGAATTAAAGTAGTCATAGGTAACAATTTGGTGCAGAGACCACACATCCTCAATATTAGAGAAGCCCATCACTCCCTCTTTGGATCTAGGCTGTCCCAGGTCATTGAAGACAGCGACCAGAGAATGGTGGTGGTGGTGGCTAAATCATCCAGGGTCGATACTATTGTCCACTCTGACCAGCATTCTGACACCCCCAAAGAGGTGCTGTGCAGATGACCGATAACTGGTGACAGGAAGGTGGCACTCCAGACTCCCAAGGAGAAAGGGTGTGGGGTGAATGCATCTCCACAAGTGGGATTGGTTGCAGGGGGGACTGGTGTGGGCTCCCACGTGGATTGGGCAATTGTACCCCAGTTGGGGGAGGAGGGGGGCAGGCTGATTATCCCCGAGCGAGCACCTGGTATGGAGGGTCGGCAGGGATCAACCAGTGTGTTACGCTCACCTTGTCTCTGCGGGGATGTCGGCACTGCTGGGTGATGGGCGTCTACTGGTCTGCTCTGGGATGGGTCAGCTGTTTTCTACCTGCCAGCCCGTACTAGGTATCAGCTCCTACAATGAAGGAATCACCATGAGTGAAAACTACCAGTGTTACTTAAACCCCCACTCTCCTCGTGCTTTGGCTTATTTGATCCTGGAACCGCCCCCCCACACCCCCGAGGCTCTCCTCACCTTATGATTGTGGTTGGCAGGCTCTCCGTCCTGCTTGCTCTCAGCAGGGGCGCGCTTCTTGAGTGAACCAAGTTGCTTCACTGGTTCACATGTATAAGTCTTGTTCTTGCTTGCCTGGCTCCGTGCTGGAACACTTCTTGCTTTCTTTTGCCTTGTTGATGTAATGATGCTTACTTTGGTTCGTTAAGACCTTCTCGAATAAATGCCATGTCTCTTATTCCGGTCTTGGTTTAATGTTCTTAATGTCCTTTCCTGTTGGCCTTTCCTGTTGGATTAAAGTATTTTCCCCTTGGATGAGGTTAACGCCCTTTTAATGTCTTTTCCTTATTCTTTTACAGGTGTCAGAGTTTTGCTGCAGCTCTGCGTAGAAGAACTGGCTCTGGTACGGACAGGAGCGGGTGGAGACCCCGTGCTCACTGGACTGCGATGGTAAGTATGCACTCTTTAGTTTTGCTGTTGCGCGGCCCTAACTTGCTTGTCTTTTCCAGGTGCAGGTTGACAGCACAATGCAGAAGTTGTCAGAAGTACGGCGCTGCGAGCTGCGATGAGAAGAGCAGGATCACAGGTGAGTTGTCGTCGATGGAAATGCACGCGGAACATAGAAGATCCTTATGTTTGTTCTTTTGCTTTGAAGGTCCCCGGTGAACATCATGCTGCCAGTAAGCAGAGTAACGCGAAGCACAGTTCCAAAGCAGGGGCGTGGCTTATATAGTCAGCCACTCCTGATTAGGCCAGTCACACCCAAACAATGGTCTGATTTGAAACAATGAAGTACTGTGTCTCGATGCCCGCCATATTGGGGCACCAGGAAGTCTTTGTTCTCGGGCTGGTATTCCTTATCCCCCATGAGCCTGGTGCCAGAGGCGCCAGGACAGGGCCCAGGTGGCCTTTCCCTGTATTCCACAGGTGCTGTTTAGGGCTGTGCTCTGGACACTCCTTCTGAGAAATGATAATGAACCCACTACAGCACTGGATTGACTTAACATGGGTGCTCCTGGTCGGTTGGTCGTGACACAGGGGAAGTAAGGCGGGTGAGTTGAGTCTCTGCAATATCCCCATGTGGGTGGAAGTTGGGCTGTCCCCCCATGTCTTGGGATGCAGGCCAGGGAGATCTTGGGCCTTAGGACGTACTATAGGTGACAGCAATAGGCTGGCAACAAAGGCTCATGTATCTGTTGGAGTTGTTGGGGGCAGGCCTCCATGGGAATGAGATGTGGGGCAGGAAACGCCCAAATACACCAATCGGTTTGGGGTCCTAGAGAGGGGGCCTCCACTTCAGGCAACGCCTGTAGGAACTATGAGGAACGGATTTCCCCCAAATTGGGTGGGGGATGGGGAAATCTTGTGTCCCAGAAATGCCCCCCCTCCCGCTCTTATGTCCGAGAGTGGATGTTAGGGGGCAGGCCTCCACGGGAATGGGATGTGCGGCAGGAACCTCCCTAATACACCAATCTGTTTGGGGCCCTAGAGAGGGGCCACGACCCCAGGCAATGACTGTGGGAAGGAAGAGGATCAGATTTCCCCCGAAGTTGTGTGGGGGGGGAAATCTTGTGCCCTAGAAATGCCCCCGCCACTCTTATATCCGAGAGTGGCCGCAGGGGTCAACCTCCTGCAGCAATTACACCAGCCCACTCTCTATACATCAAGGGAGGGAGTAAAACAGCAGGACCCTCCTCATGGGGGTGTGAGAAGTTCCAGGGGCTGAAAGATAAATCTACAGGTTGTGGGAGCCCTCACCGGAGGATGACAAGCAAGCTTGGACAAGCTCATCCAGTTTGCTTGAACAGGTTTAACATCCTCACTATTTTTGCAGAAATCCTGGCCTTAGCCATGGTTGCATCGGCAGATATTGGGAGAGTGTCCTTTCCGGATAAAAACCAGCTTGATTCCTTTGATATTTACTTGAATTCCCCGTTTCTTACTCAACAAAAGGGCCTTTCTGCCTTGGGATTTGAGATTAAACAGGTGCTGGCTGAAGAAAGGGCAATTCCAGGCAGAAATGACAGCTTGAGAACTGCGGCTCGTCCAGTGGGTATGGAGAGCATTGGTACAAGTCCATTGGCTGGGTTAGACTCTGGAAAGGTGATCGACTGGGCAACTATCTTCTCTACACTGTGGCAGAAACTCGTCCCAACGGCTGCCCATTTCCAAGGGCATGGAGCAAAGAACGATTTCTTTGTGCCTGAAATCCTGGAATACTCGGGGCAGCTCGCATTTGTTTACCAATCCTAGCTGTCTGGATAATTTAAGAACCGCCAACTGTTTTTGCCTGCAGGAAACATGGCTGCTTGAGGCCCCGGTCCTATATGGCTATAAAATATTTACCCAACAAGCGAAAAGTAGTGGAGGGGGGAGGCCTTCTGGTGGCCTTCTCATAGCAGTGGAAAATACTCTGGGTCTGAAAGGTTTCATTATTGAAGGACTCCCCTTTGGAGCCCCGGGGGTTGATCTTACATTACAGGATGGATCTTTGAAGCTCCTGGTGGTCAATATCTATTGGCACAAAGGTATTTCGAGTGTGGATGTGTTTGTAGAGAAATTCTGCCATTTTATGGATGAATGGGTCACACTACATCGGAATGGCAGAAAAATTGCACTCTGACTGTTTCCATGAAACCCCTTGGGATCTCTGTGATACGCACTTGGATTGTGAGCCTATATCTAGGAAAAGGCACTCCGGGAAAATATGATACCTGGGTTTGTGGGGCCTTGGTCTACAGCCTTTGGTCGGGAGTCTGTGTATCAATTCCAATGTGCCGGCCTGGCACACTTGGCATCGGGGGACAAATTCATCCCTTTTAGATTACATTTATTTAGACAACTTTTTGATGAACCACTATGTCATTCTCTATCTCTAAAAATGTTTGGAGTGATCACAGTATTTTGATGGCTGGTTTTGGCATGCCAATTAACACCAGAGTTTAGATTTCAAAACCAAGTGACAGTTAACGCTGCAGTGAACTAAGTCAGGTGGACTGATATAAACATCAAAACACTGAATAAAAACCTAAGGGCCACACTGAACACCATAACCCTTGATTGGAAAATCAATAACTTTAATGTACATTAGATTTTTAGCCTCATAGGTGTCCTGGCCTCGAATATCCATCTAAGGTCAAAAACTAGAGGCACCAGGCGTGTAAGACATGACCATTGTTATAATGAGAATTTGGCCTCAGTAAAGTCAACTATGAGGAGGGAGGTGCGAGGTAATCCGAGATTAGAGCTGGACAATTCAATTTGAACTAATCTAATTAGAAAAGTTAGGCAGAAATCCAAAAATTACTGTTAATCAATAAAAAGGGCCTTATTACAGCAAGATGCAGAAACTATGCTATGGGTGCTGATCAATTCTCAGTTTAGTGCCTGCTGGATACTAGTTAATGGTCAAGAACCCAATTTTGCCATTACGCAACTAAACTCAATTTCTGAACTAAGCTGGATGGAATTCTTTGAGAGCAGATTTGGGATTACCACTAAAGACCATCTTGAGGAGGTGAAGGACATCACTGATTATCAGGATTACCCCAAATGGGATGCTCCCTTGGAGTGGATACCATTCTGTCCCTATCAACTAAATGCAAAAAAAATCACAGGCCGCTGAACCTAATGGCCTACCTAATGCAACCTTCAAGGCAGATAGTAATCTGTGGGCAAATTTGTTGCACTTTGAATTTAAAGATATCCTCAGTTCAGGGGTTGTTCCATCATCTTGGTGCACGGCCCATGTGATTCCTATCTATAAATGTGGGAGTAGAACAGATCCTAAGAATTACTGCCCTATTCCATTAATCGATGCGGATTGTAAGATCTTCTCTGCATTTCTACTCTCACATTTAGAGGAGTGGGCCATGGGGGCCCACCCTCTTGACAAAATGCAGACGGGTTCCGCAAAGGCCATGCAACTAATATCAATGGGCTGGTCCTTAAATGCATAAAAGAAGATGCCTGGAGAAGACCGAAGGGCTGTAGGTTCATGGCCTCAATCGACCTCTCGGCCGCTTTTGACTGCGTAGTCCATAGTAAACTTTGGGATAATTTGGCAATTTAGGGCCTGCCGATTGAACTCATTAGGCTGATCCAAGGGGTATATGAGAATGGTGGAATACAAGTTCGACTAAGCCAAAAAGGGGATCTATCAGAACGCATCAGGTGTTACTGGGGGGTTAGGCAAGGCTGCGTCCTAGCCCCTTGGTTGTTCAATCAACATATGTCAGATGAAGCAAACTCCTTAGCTAATGAAGGACTTACAGCCCCTAAAGTTGGTAAGAGTAAAATCATATGGCTTGCATACGCAGACAGCTTTCTGATATTTGATCTAACACAGTTCGGACTGCAGCAACTTTTGAATAGCTTTGCCAGGTATGCTATAGACAATGTCCTCATTATAAACCCTGCTAAAACTTGAATGTTGGCCTTCTCGAAAGTAAAATCTAAGAAAAACCATAATTCTTGGTTGATTGAAGGGACCCTAAACATCAGGGAATGTAAAATATCTGGGTTCCCACTTTGGAGCAAACAAGGGCATCAAATTGGGCATTGATAGCCAGACGCAAAAATCTAAGATGCTTGAATCTCAAATTGTAAAAATCAATCGCAAATTTGAGTGGTTCTCATTGAAACCGGCGATAATGTTCTTTGAAGGAAAGATAGTGCCAAAACTCTATGGCCAAGAGTTATCTGCTGTGGGCATTCTAAATACTCTGAAAAAAATGGAGGGCAGGAATTGGAGACAGATCCTTGGCGTTCCTAATGCAGTGCCTATTTCTGCCATTAGATATGAATTGGGGGTGCCCTCTTTGTCGTCGAGGGTACAATGGCGTCTACTAACATACGCCAAAATTATGACTCCTATACCAAACTCTCTGTACCATCTTTTAGTAGATAATGTAGAGGTGTCAATACCTCTGACTGAGTTTAAGGGAAGATGTGAATTGATTCTATCGAATATTGGTTCTAATCTAGACACCTTGACCAATAGTCCCTGCAAACTAAAAAAATCTTTGCTGGACTAAGATTCGATTATAACTACTGATGCCTTCCACTCATATGCATCAATGAGCCATCTTGCTCATGAACACAAACGCATAGGAACCGTCTCCTCCATCCTCCTTCAATTTCCAAACCGTTTCGATCGTGGGCGCCTCCTTAGGGTATGGTGGAACCTTCTACCAACCAAGGACATCTTGTACAGGAGGAAACAAATCTCAATTGATGAACTGGGATAGATTCTGTAAGGCAAAACCAGAGTCAATTAAACATCTTGTTCTGAAATGTGATAATCCTACTCTTGTGGGGATAAGAACTAAATTCCAGAATACCTGTCGACAAAACCTAAACCTAGTATTCTGGGAGGATCTACTATGGAAATGGTGTCTTAGTATCCAGAAGGTTTCGCAGGGGCTGGCCTTAGCAGGTTTTATTAAAGCTATAAATTTACCAAATACGTGAGGGAAAATATGATTTGTCAACTATTGTGAATCACTATGAACTATGGTGAAGTAGATATAGCTGCTACAGGGGTGCTCTACTTCTTTTTTTTAGCACGATTATAAATATAATTTTAGAATGCTCCGGTGCTGTATCACTTAGTAATCACAAATATAGACAACTGATCTCAAATGTATGCATATTTTTCTACAACAACTATGCATTTTAGGTTGAGGGTGAACAGCAACAAGATTAGGAACAGTAGTAACTTGCTACCATTTATTTAAATATGGTTGCTTTTGCTCTCGTTTTATTTTTCTGTACATTTTTTAATGTTAACTGTTTTTGTATGGTTTTATTATGCACTCAATTGTATTTTCTTCTTTCTTGATGCAATTAATTTTTCTTCTTTATGTAATGAATTTGTAAAGGTTTAATTTAAACCATATACAATAAAGCATTTTTTTAAAAAAAGATGAAGGTAACATTCAATTGTAACAGAACTGACTTACCTTTCGATTTATCAAAAGGACTACTAAATGTTCAGTGATTCAGAAACCATACATTTGAAAGGAGATGCTATACTGGTAATGGGCTCAAAACACACCTCATCTGGGCTTCTGTAGCTGTAATGGCTCAGAAGTAGAACAGGCATATCCCATGAGGGCTGCTATACTGTTAATGGGCTCAGAACAAGCACATCACATGAGGGCTGCTATACCTGTAATGGCATTTGTGCTGATAAAGCATCTGCATACAAGCAAGTGCTGCATCATTCCCAGCCTAATGGCCAAAAGAAGGTTTGCACACATATTGAAGAAGCACCAAATAGTAAAGCTGCACTATATTTGTAAATATACGAGGCATTTTCAGTTTTTATAGTATTTATTGGTGCTATCTCAAAAGACAAAACAGAAAAGGAAAGGAAGAGCAACTCTGAACCTAAGCAATACAGGAGAAGCAAGTTGGGGGTGGGAAGGAACAGAGAACAACATTAACAATTCGAAACCGAAATTCGAGCAACAGGAAGAGAGACAAATGTGGTATATGAGAGGACAACAAAGAAAATGATAAGGGAAACTGAGGTAACTAATAGGGGACACATACACAGGAGTGAGGGATAGAAGCAGAGCAAGAGAGACATTTAGAGTGCGAGACACCTGAAGGTGTCTCACTCGCTTGTCCCCAGAGATCTGTCATCCAGGTGGCCAGGACACAGCCATCGCTATTGGAGCCAGTTCCTGTGGGTGGACCAGTGGGGGAGGATCACCTGGATGAGGGGTCTTCAGGGATTAGAAGCAGGACACCGAAGGGCGAGAGGCGGTACCCCATTCCCTGTAACACCTTTTCCCCATCCTACCCTGTAGGGTATTTAGAAGCTCAAGCCCCCACCCCCATTTTTCGACACAAACACTTTCTTACACTGACAGACAATGGACTAACACCAGAGCCGTTTACCTGACATGTCCCAACACAAGGGTCAGGCAGAGTCAGGCAATTGGAAATAACTACAAACATCTGACAGCCTTTTACCTTACCCACAAGGATAAAAGGTGCAGCACGAGAGCACACTGCGAGCAAGGCCAACCGCACTAGGCAGCAGCTATTCCAAATGGCAGTTCAAACAGAGAAGAAAGACACCGAGACCCAAAATGGCTACAGGAGGTGGGGGGGGAGAGAAGTGCCCTTGCCCTTTTCAAACAAGACCCGCAAAGTCTCCATGAAAGGAATCATAAGACCAGGATTTACAGCTGGCGTGTGGTGTAGCAGATGTCAATGGTGCACAGCCACCTCCCACATTGACAATGCAGGCGGGGAGGCACGCTTGCTACCGTGGTACCACCCTCGACTCCAGAAGCAAGCCGAGCCAACGGGTTCAACACAGCCTGTGAGTCAGAGAAAGCAGAAAGCAAACCGAACTGTGTCGAGTCCAAGGTTGCAATCTGCAACATTATATGAACGCAAGGAACCTGTGAACAAAGAACTTGTGTGTGTTTGAACTTTTGGAAAAGCTCAGAAGAGGGCCAGCTGCAGAGTGGTCAGGTGCCACAGGAGTGCTCATTCGAAAGGCTCTGGCTGGCCCCCTTTTATTGTGGTGAAACTACAAGTACCAGAAGGCCATAGGAGAGGGCGGCGTGAGGTGTCGGGAGTGGTTCTACAAGGGTCACGTCAAATCCCTTATACAATCGAAAGTCTCTGAGCCATTGCCAAGAGAAAGCTAGAGGTAGGGAAACCATGCTTTTGGATGAGTTGAAGCAAATCATGAACTATATTTGAATCTCATGAACTGTGTTAAAGATGGCTATGCGAACCCGAAGGAGGAGTGGCAAGGGAAAGCTAAGAGAAGTGAAAACCTGCATCGTGAACTTTGAAATTGGCAAACGTGAACCCGGTTGAGGCATGCCTGTGAATCAGGGCAAAGCATGATACACCTGAGAACATTGTGGTGATATTCAGAGTGAAAGGTTGTAGGAAACCCAAAAGAGGGAGGCCTGCATTGCAAGAAGGATCAGAGCCTGGCGGAGGGAGATCCAAGGGGAGAAGAGCAATCGCCCAATGTGCAAGATCATGAAGACCATGATCCTGGAGCGTAGGAAGGAGCGATGAGGCTGCTAAATCGGGACGTATAGGTAGGCGTCCTTCAGATCCAGGGAGCACATTGTCTCCCTTGTCTAGTGTCTCTGCAATCAGTGCCGGCGTAACCATCTTGAATTTCTGAAGAGGGAGGGAGAGGTTGAAGGTGGATAAGTCCAACACAACTCTCATGCCAGCCTAGTTCTTCTTGTATGGCGATAATCCTGGAATAGAAGCCCAATCCTCTCTAGGAGGCTGGAACTTCTTCCACTGCCTGACTCTCGACGAGCGACTAGATCTCCGCCTACAGAGTTGCCGTCCCAATCTGTGGGAGTGGAGGGGAGGAGAGGAAGGAGGAGAGGGAGGTATCGGTAGGCGGTACCCCGTGGATACTACAGAGTGGATCCAAGGGTCCACAAAGATCTGGGGCCAGAAATGCACGTGAGAGGCAAGCCTGCCACCCACTGGAGACACGTGGACCTGGGACGATGCGTCATGCCTTTTTACCATCTGCGGTTGCTGCTGAGGAGGGGGACTGGAAGAAGCCCTTGCCAGCCCCCCTTTTTGTAGCTTGTGCCGGTGCTGACTCGGCGTGCGGTCAGGCTGTATCTACCTCCGTTTCTGGAATCCTTGGAACCCACCAAACACCTGCTCCTTGTCGGAGCGTTGATGCGACTGGGTGTATGCCTTCGTAGGGATAGATAAAGACTTTGCAGATTGCGAGCTGTTTTTATCTAATTCCTCGTCGGTGGAAGAGGTCACTACCCTCGAACGGAATATGCAATCCTGGACATCAGGGTTAAACTTCGTAGCCCGAAGTCAAACCGTCCTTCTCATGTCCGTGGCGATGCAGAAGGCCCGGCAAGAGGTATTGATGTGGGCCACAGTGGACTCCATGATGTCCTGTGCTACCAGCTTGGATTCTCCTAGACCCACCTTAAAGCGTGCCCGGCTCTACACAGGAAGGAAGTCTGCTATTTCCCGCCACAACCTCTGGTTACCGGCAGCAGGCATGGCGTCTGCATTGGCCTGACGCAGGTGCAGGGAGGAGTTGGAGTACAGCTTCTTACTGTACGCCTCCAAGATCATCTCCTCCTTACCTAGCAGCGACGAGGTTGCCGAGGACGACAGGCTTAGAGGAGAGTGATGCTGCAGTGATCACTGAAGACTGCAGTTGAGGATGCGCCGACAACAAGAGTCCATCTGTCTATACTTGGCATCGAGGCGCTGATTGACGGGTTGGGCTGAGTGTGGCTTGAACCACCACTTCTTGACCGGTGCCACAACGTCCTTCTGCATCAGGATCCCTGTCTTGGTAGGGGGTCTTAGGGTGAGGACTTCTGCCAAGACCCCCTTCTCGGGCTGCTCTACCTTGGGTTGAGGAAGGCCCAGATATTTTGCCAGACCTGCAAGCCTGTCTTGGAAGGCCTTTGCTGACAACAGTATGTCCGGGTCCTCCTCCTCGTCTGTATTCACCAGAGTTTCTGGCTGATCCAGAGCGGGAGGAGGGGTGCTGGGCGCCGTGGGCTGTGGTATGGAGACTGGAGCCAGAGGCTGTGGGAGGCAGGGAAGTCGGAATCGATGGGAGGAATGACTATGGGCACTGGTGGAGTGACCGCAGGGAGCAGGTCCCTGACTGCATCCCGTAGGATGGCCCCCATCTGAGGGGTTCACATCAGCGCCAGGAACCTTTCGAAGAACCCGTCTTCAGAGGCAGAAGAGGTGGCAGAAGATGTTGACGCAGTGGCTGGGGGCTGGAGCGTGTTCAGTATGGGTTGCAGGGCAAACCTGCCCTGCGCTGCTGATGGACAAACTGTAGACCACGTACCTGGTTGACACCAGTCCCACCTTGAAACCTGTTCACCCGCCTGCTCTGTTCCCAGGAGTGGCATCGGTATAGCAGCCATGTTGTTTGGCACAGCAGCCATTTTGTCGAGCGGCGTGCCACATACCAAAGTCGTGGTGCATGCCTCCCTCTCCAAGGTAGTGGAGCATAAGGCCTACCCGGCACCTCAGGTCTAGGCCTGGATGGCATATTGCCCTCAGCATTGTTGCCGGTAGTGCTGCATGTAGGCAGCCCCTCAGACATTGCGCCGGTACTAGGGCATTAGCCCTCGCTGTACACTCGGTAAAAGAGCCTTGCAGTCCCTCAGCACTGATTCCGGAAGGATCTGACGACCCCTCGACCGCGAGGCCGGTAGCTGGACTAGCCTCGGTGTGCGTGCTGGTACCACAACCCAAGAGGTTCCTCCCGCTTGGGCGTTTCCTCAGGAATGATTCGCCCTTACGGGGTGCAGTGGAAAACATCGGCCCTCCCCTAGGCCTCGATCTCTGCTTGATAAAGTTCTTCAAATCCTCTGGAGACGACCTTTCGAGGAGTTCCCTCCACCTAGCTAGCCTGTTCTACAGTGCGCGTGGAGTCAGTGCGTCGCACACAGTACAACCTTGCCAGCCGTGGTCAGGGCCAAGACAACAGAGGCAAAGAGCGTGTGGGTCAGACGTAGGGAAGAGACCCTGGCAAGCTGGACACCTGCTGAAGCCTGCTGAAGTCGACATGCGCCAGGGAGGAGCGTGCCACCGGAGGACCGAGTACCTGAATGACAAAAATAAGACAAAAGATATAAGAAGAAGAATCCGGTAAAGAGTGCGTGGTATTACATGGCCAAAGCCCGGAGCGCTAGTGAAATCGGCCTGTTCCCATCAACGCAGAAAAGGGGACTGGTGAATGGCACCGGAGGGCGGAGTTAGGGTACTGCATGCTCCCAGAGCCGCACCCCGCGCGTCTCTAAATTTAAAGGGGAAGACGTTCTTTTCTGGTGAAAAAGGTTCCATCTCCCATCCCTAGGAAGGGACGCCCATGCAGTATGGAGGAAAGGGGTCGGGGCGTAAGAGTATGAAGAAGAAGCTGCTTAGTATGCACCTACAAGTTCTTTGTCACTAATGTTTTCTAACAGTTTTAATTATACAGACAAATTGCATAGTTGTCAGGGACTTTTTACTCTTCTGAAGGAGGAAACTAATTTTTGCTCTCATGAAATTGGATTTACCCTCCAATAAAAAAAATTGGAGTAAAATATTCTGACCTCAAAATCCTGTCTGGAGCACTGCCTTCGAGGGACATAGACCCGATGGTGCACAACCCGCCGTCAAAATCTTGCTTGAGACTGCAAAGCAGGATGTGGATATATCTACTTGATACCAAAAATGGGGACCACCACTTTACAGAATCAGGAAATGTGAACATGAAACCAGCACCATCAATCACCGGTGTATAGTTCTCTCCTAAAATGGTGTAATTACATTTTTCATAGTCATAGAATGAATTAACTTAAAAATGGAAGCATATAATAAAACTCACCAACTTCCAAATCCGTTTAAATCCCTAGCTAACTGGACATTTCTAAAAATAGGTTAACCATATTAGTAGCAAAAAACGTATTGTGGTGGGGAATAAAATAGTACTGCAAAACATGTCGATGGAAATCACTTCCTGTATTAAACAGTTTTTTCTAGAGATGCTCAAAATACATTTCTATATTCAAATGACTGATTTGGATTGGAAATATGGCACTTGCTGGCTCTCGGAGAATATAATGCCATATTAGGCCTAAATTCCTTTATGAAATAACAGTCTCTGAACTGAACTGACAATGTTTCCACCAACATATTCATATCCATCTAAACTACAACTAGTTTTCCAAGAAATTGTATAAATTTAAAAAAGGCAAAAAAGGTACTGTAAATAGAAAAAAAAAATGAAATAAAGTACACTAAGTGAAAAAATGTTGTGGTCCCAATAATGGTGTTTAAGATAAACGTTCTACTGTGACACTAATCGATCCACCACCTAAATACTGTAATTTTGTATATTTGAATAGTACTCTTAAGTTTGAAGCGCTTGCCCCATCTAGGTTAATGTTACCTTTGTAAGTCACCTGTTACTTATATTTTATGTTAGTTTTGTCTTATCCCTGCACATTAACAAATAGATGTTGGTCTTTGTTCACACCCTCATACTAGATCACCACTTGTTCCCTTTTTGGTGGTATTATACTGGCACGCTTTCAAGGAATTCCTCCGCCATCTTTAAATGCATTATTACAAGCAATTTTTGATCGAAATTGACATTCTTCAAATAAAGACAAATATACCAGGTAACACATTTTGGTGAAATGCAGATTTATCTGAAGCCGTTAACCAAGAAAAGATGATATTGTGGCTTTCTCACTTAGAAATGATCTGTTTGTATTAGCTTACCTGGAATGAAGTGTACTAGTTGAAAGTGAATAATGGGTTTCAGCATAAGGAACAATAAGAGCTTGCCAACCTTTTTGATTATGTATCCTGCAAGTGACATTACCTCTGTAAATCATAGGCAATCTGCTTGTGATAAGTGTTCTACAAGGCTGTATTCATCCAATCTATGCATTTGCAGAATCTGCACAGAAATAAGAAATCAGTCATGTTTTCTTTGTCTTTGTGGAATCCGACAGCTTTTACATGTACCTGCCTCATCTCTGTCAATGTCATATTACATACTGTATGATGAATACTAGTTTGATTTTGTGTAAACTACTGCCAAATATCTTGTAAGGAAACAGAGGCGATGGAGGAATTACAGTGTTGCTCCTTTGTCTTTCCTGATATAGGAGTCATACCTACATACCTACTCTGCAAAGTGTGCTCTTCTGACGCTCCATAATATACTCAATGGTAAAGAAGTCCACCTGATACTATTATGCATCTTTAAAAGTCTTCTCAGCCCAATAGCTATGAGATTATTATAACTCACTCTTCTTGTTTGACTTCATGACATTGCTCAATGTCCCTTGGAAAATCTGCCACCCTTTACTTTGTATTGTAGATAACCCAAAAATTGATACAATTCTGGTAATGTTGTGCGATTTTCATTGGACAGGTAACAACCTTCATGTCTTTTTTGACTCCCAACAGGGTTTGAAATGCCCAAGGATCTCTTAATATCTTAAGGCAAACCATCAGCAGCTAGTGAATCACACATTCTTTTGGGAACGCTCACAGCAAATTAATCTCAACATTTGATTTCCAGATCACATCTAAATGGTCTGTCATGGACATGTTGCTATTACATGGGCAATATTACCCAACCACAAATGGCTGTGTAGGCAATATGCTAAAGGAATCGAAGTGGCGGATAAGCGTCTGCTAGTTAAACACAGGAAAGGTAATGGATTCTCCATTGGCACACAAATGGGGGGTGCACGTATAGTTAGATCTAGCTAGGCTCGGGGGGGAGGGTGGTGTTGCGCTCGAGGAAGATGGTCATCCGAGTTTCAAGGTCCGCAGCCCTGAGCCTCATCCCGACATGATGATTGTTACATAGGTGCTTGACCTGACCACTATGAGGTGGATGCGGAAGTTGCCAACATCGACCTGCTAGCGTCTTGCACCTGGGCTACGCCAGGCTCACCTATATATCATCTTCTTGCCGGATCGTATTCCAGAGCTAGCTGGGCCCGCTCGGCTAGCTTCTACGTCTACAGTGGGTCACAAACTGCTGGGACTCCGCGCGGCTGAACCCGCGATCGCTGGTGAACCAAATCTGCTGGCAACAACTCCACAGAACCATCTTGTTGCGGCGGTTACTGCACCCCGACCAGTCAGCAGCCTGGTGCCTTGCGTATCCCGAATGAAAACTGCTGCGGGTGGATGGAGAGCTCTGTGAGCTGTTGAGCTTGCCTGATGGGCTGCTTGTCTGGGCCAGACCACTAAAGTCCTGGGGCATGCTTGGTCCTGGTCTGACATGCAGCCAAGTCCTGGCCGGGGCTTGCTGATCCTCTGGCGGCTCGGCTCCA
The DNA here is from genome assembly GCF_040938575.1 of Ambystoma mexicanum. Lineage (NCBI taxonomy): Eukaryota > Metazoa > Chordata > Amphibia > Caudata > Ambystomatidae > Ambystoma > Ambystoma mexicanum. Next base: position 642,303,308 of record NC_090922.1, on the reverse strand, counting down.
CCCGAACTTTGGATCCTTCGAGGCTGACTGCCCCTGCCTTCTTCAGAGACCGGGGTCTCCCTACGTCGACACTTGTTGCCTCCTCCTGCACCCGGGCCTGGTTGAGGCATTCATCTGCTTACTACTGGTGACTTGCAAACACCTGCGGCTGGTGAAATTTACTGCCGCAAGCCCTGGGTGAACGGGCGGCCCACGGTACCTGCCCGCAGCTCCGCTGTGAGCGCAAGGTCTGCTGTGGAGTGCAGGGTGAGGCCAGGTCACCTCAGCGGCCTCCCTGACACCTGGTTGGTGCGCGAGACCAGGTGGTCCGGGCCCGAATGTGGGCTGAAGTGGGGGACGGAGGTAGGTCGGACTTCTCTCTCTGCCCCATATACTGGTTTCTCCGCCGACCCCTGGAGCTCTTACACATCCCACCAACCCCCGTTAGCTTGGCAGTGCTGTGACTATGGCACTGGGATGGCGAGAAATCCAGCAGCATTATGTAAAGAGCCAGAGGTCTTGAGTTTCCCCTGTTCGGAGCTGCCTCCATCTTCTTTACCCGCAGCTGTGGTCGGTTGGGGCTTGTGGTGCTCCCGGGCTCCTTGGTTGTCCTGCCCTTGCCGCATTCACATGAATATCTAGCCCACGGCCGGGCCTTGTGTCGACTGGGCGTCTTGGCTGGTGTGCTTCCCACCGCAGCGATCTCTTGGTCCGGTTCTGGCCCGAGACCCACAGGGCTTCTCTCCTATTGGATCAGCCGGCGTGAGGCAACCCTGGTGCAGTGCTCGCCCCCTGGATGTCTCCCGGAGTCGGCCCTGGCTTTCCTCCCATGGCCCCACTTTTAAAATACTTTGCTCACATCCTTCCATCTGCCGGCGGCTACGACTGCCCCACATTGAGCATTATAACTAGACTTCCGGAAAGGGGGAGATCGACACCGCTGCTCTTGGCCTCAACTTTATTGACGCACTTCACCTTTGACGATCTGTCTGCGTCTTGAGCTGCTTACCTTATCCATCATTACTACATCGGCGTGAAGTCAGCGTTCACATCAAACTGCCGAGGTCATACATAAGACCTTTTTGGGACACACTGCCACTTTCCAGCTGAGCTGCTCGGACTGTTGCATTCCACAGCCTGCAATTGGGGTAGTTTCACCCTATTGATACTTGTGCGACTTCTACTCGCACGCCCCTGCTGCCTGCTCTGGTACACGTCCTTGCCATCATGGCTAAGGTGGAAAGCAAGAAGCAGAGCTCGATTAATATTTACATTATGGCTGCACAAGGATCCAGGGAGGAGCCAAGGGAGATGGAGGTGAGCCCTCGGTGGCAGAGGAACCCACAGAACTGCAACGCATGATGGATTATATGCATCAGGGCTTTACTGCCCATCATTCCAAGCTTGATAATATGAGTGGCAATAAAGTTCCGAATGGAGAAGACAGATGCCACAGTTATTGAGGTCGAGACCAGGGTGGGGACAACGGAAGACGACATCTCGGCACTGAGGGCGGACGTCTCTTCACTCACCAGGCAGGTGCAGTCCATCCTCAGGAAGAATGAGGACCTGAAGTCTCGCTTTGAGACGTAACAATATACGCATTATAGGCGTCCCTGAAAATAACCATGAGGGCCCCATGGAGGAGTTTGTGGAGCAGATGTTGCTAATGCTTTTGGAGGGTCCCAAACTCTCACTGCAATTTGCTATAGAGCGGGCACACCGCTCCCTGGCAGTCAAGCCCAGACCGGGTGCTCCCCCGCACCCCATAAACGCCCGAGTTCTAAACTACTGGGACAGGGATGCATTACTAAGGGCGGCCAGGGCCAAGGGAGAGCTAAAGCTCGGCTACAGCAGGATCCATCTGTACTCTGACTTCTCAATGGTAGGGCAAAACGAGCTAAGGTCCTTTTTAACAATAAAGAAAAGGCTCTGTGACCTCGGAGTAAAGTATTCCATGATGTACCCGGTCAAGCTCAGGGTGGAGCCCAATGAGAAAATATTCTTTACCATACCGGAGGAAGCTATGAAATTCCTGGAGGAGAACTTCCCCGGTTGACCCAATGTTGTTTAAATTGCTTTATTGTTCCAGGTCTACTCTGACAAAGCTTAGCCATTGTTCTTTTATTATGCTCCGGCCCGCAGACTGCACTGTGTTACCGCAATGTTTGGATACTTGACATCATACCGGACATGCACTGCACACTTTTATTATTATGTTACTCTGTTGGGAAGTAGGCCGGGCTGCAACCCTTGCACAGCCCCCCATGCAAGGTTGCAACGGTTTTTGTTGGTTTATGGGTAAGAAGGGAGTCACTCCTCAGATTGGGAGAGGGGTGGGGGTGGGGGTGGCAGGTGGAGGGCCGGGGAGAGAAGTCAAATAAATACTCGACTTGTGCCTGTTGTGACGATATGACCTGGTCACTGGGTCAACCAATCCATCTAGTTATTCCCTCCTCTCCCAGGTGGGAAAACTGTGGTCATGGGTCTACTGACTAGACGGCGGGTGAGTGCCTAATGTGTGTGACCTGGAATGTCAGAGGACTGGGCAATCCTGTCAAGAAGCGTAAACTACAGTTACATGTGGATCATCATAAAGTTAAGGTTCTCTTTTTGCAGGAAACACATGCATTAGCTGGGGGACGTGACTGGTTTGCCAGGACATGGGGTTCCCAGCGATACTACACCTACTCCACTCAGAGCCGCGGGGTAATGCTTTTAATTCATAAATCCATCAGGTTTGCTCAGAAAGTGATACACATAGACACTCAGGGGCGCTTTGTTCTATTGTACGGCTCATTACTGGGTCGAGAAGTGGTTTTACTTAATGTATACGGTCCGAACATCGATGATCCTGAATTTTACTCCCAACTTTCTTCCCTATTAGCTGGGTTCCCCCTTATCCCTGGCGGCGATTTTAAAACCATAGTTGACACGGATCTCGATTGGTCTGGTACCAGGGCATGCCAGCTAGCTAAGGCGGCCCAGATTATTATGGAGGTACAGGTCTCACTTGGACGCACTCGTCAGATGCGTAGGGCAGGCATCCATCTTCCCAACATCTTTTCAGATTACTCCCCGGTCATTGCTCGTTGCTTTGGGGTGAAGGTGGTGGGAACACACAGTATTGGAGATTGAAACCAAACGCTTTACTTGATCCAGTTTTCGAGTCAGAGTTAGGCAAAGCTATCGACGATTACTTTGAATGCAATACTAGCATGGTAGACACTCAGGCCACCCTCTGGGAGGCCTTCAAAGTCTATATACACAGAATAGCCCTGGCGAAGGAGGCTGAGATCCTCGTATCGATTTGTAGAGCTATCAGGGACAGTGAGCTCCATCTGGCCTGGCTTGAAGCGCAATATGCCTAATTTCCGACCACCGCTACACTGGGTGAGATAGGCTCTGCACTTGATACCTTCAGGTCATATGCAGACCGGGATTGCAATTTCCTTGATGCTCCTCAAGCCGCCCGACAGTACACCGAGGGAGATTGTCCTGGCAGGCTACTGGCTAGGCTGGTCCATCATGAAGGGGGTACTTCCCATATCCCAGCAATTGAGAGAGCAAATTCTTGCCCTCTGTGCTCAAGAAATCAATGAGGAATGGTGTGCATTCTATGAAGTGTTGTATGCAAACATGGACTCTGCGCCTCTGACACTGACAGATGTTGAATAGTTCGACAGTCTCCCGCTTTCTGTCCTGTCCTCAGAGACCAGGGAGACGCTCGATCACCCAATAACAAAAACAAGGAAATATTGACAGCCATAGACTCTCCATCAGCTGACAAGGCCCCCAGTGCTGACGGCCTCGCTACCGAGTTTTATTACTACAAGAGGCATCTGGTCCCCTGGTTATCTGCCGTCTGGGAGGAGTCGTGTGCGGTCGATAAACTTCACCCCCTTGCTCCGCAATGCGATTATACATGTAATGTTAAAACTCGACAAACCAACAATGTGGCTCATATCGTCCCTTTTCCCTTATTAATTGCGAGGTCAAGATTCTTGTTAAGGTACTGGCCCTCCGGTTAGACCCCTATATGCCGCTTATTATTCACCCGATCAGGCAGGATTCATCCCGGGGCATTCCACCTCCTTTAACCTCCATCGCCTATTTGACATTTTAGCCCGTATTGAGCCAGAGACGCAGGCTGTCGCAGCAACATTAAATGCAGAAAGTGTTCGATTCAGTCTCTTGGAGGTGCCTTTGGGCAGTACTAGAGAAGAGTAATTTCAGCCCCCCTTCCTGTCTTGGATTAAATTACTTTAGGCATCCCCTCTTGCAAGGGTCCACACTGGGGGCAAGTGCTCTCCTCAGTTTGAGATTGCAAGGTGTACCAGACAAGGTTGCCCCTTCTCCCCTCTGATATTTGTGTTGGTCATTGAACCACTGGCGGACAGGATACGCGAGAAACATGCCCATAGCGGTATAAGGCTTTCGGCGGACCCGGAGACCATTTTCTTTTATGTGGACGACGCATTGCTTTACATCCGTTCCCCTGAGCAGAGCATGGCTTATTCCAGGATCTTTCCGGGTTGAAGGTTAATTGTACGAAGTCCACACTGTTTCCGTTGACGGATTCCACTAGCCCCCCCTTTGAGACTTGCTAGGGTTCGCTTGGGCTCAATCAGAGGTGAAGTATCTGGGGGTGGTGGTTACGTGTCATCTGTCCTCACTGTAGGACCAGAATTACAGAAATTACCTTACTTCACTTGTCCGGAAGGTTGAAGGCTGGACTAGACTACCGATTACATCGTCTAGAAGGGTGACACTCCTCATAATGATGATACTCCCACAACTCTTATATAGATTTCAAAATGTCCCACTGTGGCTGGGAGCCGAGTTCTTTAAGAAGCTCACTTTGGTGGTTAACGGCTTTCTCTGGCACTCTGGTGCGGTTCGTTTGAAGCTAGATACATTAACTACCCTGTATGCACAGGGGGGGTTTGCCACCTATAATTTTGAGCGTTATTGGGTGGCTGCCCAGGCGCACTTCGCTTCCCTTTGGTTTGACCCTGCTGGATTTCACCCTCCTGTTAGACTGGAGTGTCTAGCGGCTGGGAATCTAGATATCCGCTCTTTGGTTCTCTCCTCCGCGACCCTGAAATTGCAACCCGCTGATCCCACTGGAGTCACGAGGACGGCATATTTCCAGAATATGGAAACAGGTGGGCTCCCTCCATCCATTTCATGGTGGTTTTCCATTGTGGAACTGCCTACCTGGGACTCCCCTCATGGACGCTCCGACTGTCCGCGGCTGGTTTTGGTGCTGTTCGAGATGTCTACACTATGGGCTCCTTCATGAAATGGTGGGACTTACCCGATTCTTTGAGAGAGCATCCCTCCCGATGGCTACTCTACGCAGGCCTGCACCTAACGGATCAAGGGCATTCCCCTTGCTCCCCTCCTTATGATTTATTAACCGAGATTGTGAGCGGCTCCCTGACACATGGAGGGGTAGCCAGGCTTCATAGACTATTACAGGAAAGGGCAGGTTGTCCACTAGATAAGCTCCGGAGTACATGGAGTAGAGACCTAGGAATGGAAATAATGGATGAGACCTAGGAATTCAACCCAAGAAGTGTCCTTTGTAGGTTTTGGCTGATTGAACTGAAAATACTGCACAGGTACCACTACACTCCGACCAGATTACATTGTATATCAGCGGATCGCCCCGCTATGTGCCCTAAGTGCAACATTGACAATGCTGATTACATCCACATGCTTTGGTCTTGTCCACGGATAACCACTTTTTGGAGGGGGTTTGTGAGGCAGTATGCAGGATGCTACAATTTACTATTACACCGACTCCGATGGCATGCTTGTTTCATGAATTTCCCGGTACCTCTCGTAATTCCAGAAAGTTAGCAGGCCTATGCATGTTACTTGTAATTCGTTGTATACTAATACTTAGGTTATGTCCTGTGCCACCCACCTTCAACCAATGGCTCTGTGTCGTAACATGGGCTTCAGACACGGAGGAACGCCGTTCCACTATCCAACCAACTACCTGTAGGCCCAGGAACATCTGGCTCCCCTGTAGGTCTTATCTCCACTCTTTGTCCTCTTCGGACGATGAAGACAGCGACACCCCACCTTCGTCGGTTCATTAATGCTATTAATGTATGATAACCTGTGCCACATGGTATTCACCACTCCGTGGTTTAATATGTGTATTGTCTCCTTCTCTGAGGCCCTGCGTGGTCATAAGACTTGTTTTGTATACTACTGTCAAAATGATTGATATGTTTGGGTACGCTCGTCGTTCCTTGTTGTAAAGTCAAGCATGTTAAATAAAGGTTTTAAAAAAAAAAAAGATCTAGCTATGCTCTCAACCTTCTCACTTAAAATTACAGAAATTACCATAAGGGCACTGGTGAATATGGCTGGCACCACTAGACAACTGTTTTGGGTTATCAGGAAATTGTTCTGTCTCAGGTTTACTCTTCTGTATTTTATTTTCATACTAAATTTGATTTTCAAACGGAACTAAAGCCAAACAATACAATAGTAGAATAGCAAAGCCAAAACATATCTGGCACATACATAAGGTAGACCCCTACAGTGTATTATCAGTTACAATAACAGGGCATACAAACACCACATAGACCAAAGGGGTAGACTAACATCATACAGATATGACAAGAACAAAACCAAATCATTGATGATTATGCGAAGTGGAGGAAAAGAATCACTAAGTACTAAAGGGAACATTAAAAATGCTGTACGAAGTAGTGTGTGCATACACTATGTATTTCTCTTCACAAACCTCATAGAGCTCCTTCATTTGAGCAAGCTTATATTCAAACTTTTCCAGACTCCAGAAGGTTGAGATTCCCAGTTTGACGTTGCGAACTTGAACTTGAACAGCAGGGCCAGTAACATTTTCTTTAAGTGATATATCATGTCTGTATATTTTAGAAAGAGAAAGAAGAGCAGTAATAAACACGTCATTCAGAGGTCTGGAAATAAGTAACCAGTTGCAGTAATCAAAAGAACACAACCTAACGTTTCTGTAACTGTATCTCCCCATGGTCTAAGGCTTTGAATATTTCTGCATTCTTACCACTCACTCCCTCGTCTTTTCTGCTGCTAGAGGAGTTGTGTTAGTAAATAGCATAACACTATCAACCTATATGCAGGTCAAGTTTTAAATGAGCTATCACTTTGTATCTTGTTTGAATTCATTAAAGTTCATTGATTATTTATAAAGCAAATGCTCGATACAGGTTTCTGACCAATGAATATTCGAATAAAACTATCACGAACAAAATAGACAAGGATGGTGAGTCAGATGATGAGAATACAGAACATTAAATACAAAAAAGACCGGCAATTGCAGAGTGACCACATCATATTCGTCAGTCCTGAGACATACGCCTGAGGGAAGAACAAATGACTTACCGTTGGTAATTTTCTTTCTGATGCTTTAGTCCTTCCCATCAATTCCCCATTTTAGAAATATCTTCCAGACCCAAGTCTGAATTTGGAACTATGTTTGTAACAACCAGGGGATGCACTGCAGCTCTGTTCAGCTCCACTCAGCGTCAATGGCGCCCATAACTCCGGATGAGACATCCTAGGTATTCTATATGGAAGCTGGCTGGACGACCTGGCCTCTGTTCAATCCAGTTTCCCCACACTGAGATTTAGGAACCACATACCTGCAGTCGGTCACGAGCATTCCATAATGAGGAGCAGGTCGGAGGGCAATGAGAAATCAAGGTAAGGGAGAAGAGGACTGATCCATCAGAAAGAACATAACCAAATCAAAGTAATTTGTTTGACTGATTACTTCCTTGCCAAAGATTGCTGATCTTAGAAAGAATCCGAAAGCAGTAGGGAACCTGAAGTAGCGAGAAAAGCAAGGATCCGTTACTTACACCAGGAAACTCTTGAGTAGTGCAGAACTAAAGAGCGTGTACACTGATCAGACAAGGACTATATTGCTTTGCGTACATATGCAAGGATGCCCATGCTGCCACCCGACAGATCTCAACAGGGACGATCCTCTGTAAGGCAGATGTGACATGTATCTCAATGCTTGTGACCTCTACACAAAGAAAGGAATTTTCATCAGAACAAACATTACAAAAAAAATACTTATTACCAAGGGTTTCCCATTTCATCATTTACCCTATCCGGCCCATCTTAGAGCTTTGATCTGATAAATTGTGGTAATCTTGCAGGGTCAGTGATTGATCCGATTATCTACTTCCTTTATCTTAATCATGTCATGCATCTATGCACTTCCTTCTTTGTGAATGGGAAGTGTGTTTTAAAACAGTCTATTCATCAATACATATTTCCCTCGCACCTTTATTGATAACAAAAGTGAATGTTTGTTATCAGTCCTTGAATCACCCACTGGTCTTTTATGAAAGCTTGTAATAATCTCAAATGTGCATTTTTTAAAAATGTGTTTATTAAAACATGTTTGTATGCGTTCATAAAACAACATGCATCCAGAATGATGAATCTTCTCCAACAGAGATCTCAGGCTTTTTAAAACCATTCTTTACAAAAAAATCATCATGCATTCGCTTTCAGAAATTTTAAGTAATAACCCCACTGTTTGCAATTGCACCTCTAATTATTTAATTTCATTTTAAATACTTCTGCTTGCTGTTTACAATCTGATTAAGGATGGAGCACAGTCTGTGTTGTGATGCTGAATCATTGATCCTTTTAAATGACCTGTGGTAGAAGCAAACCACTGCTTCAAGAACATCTTTTCCTAAAACAATGTTTGCACACTGTACTGTAATCTTTCAATCTGTCCCTTGTTGCACAAACACACTTCTAATTCAAGTGACAGAATATACTCTGTATCCATAATGCTACATTTTATTTGCTGCTCTGAATCAGTTTACAGGATAATCAAATAAAATGACAAGTCCAGCTTTAGAGCCAGTTTAACAAAAAATCTATATAAAAGTGCAAGCTCATTTCTGTGCCTCTTTTCTCTAAATTAAGCTTACAAAATAATAAATATAAAAAAGGAGGGCTCCTCCTTCTCTCTTTGAAAAAATGTAAAACATAAATTAACACTTTGGTTCTCCAAATAATAGCTTTAATACCCTTTCCATTGTGGCTGTCACCCATCCTCTGGCTGGTACTCTGTTATCTGCTTCCATCTTTGGCTTCTATTCAAGCCTTGCTCCCATGCTCTGCACAATTCATCTCATCTGCCAAAGTACCATAGGATTGGGTTTGTTTCCGAGGGTTACATGTGATTTCATCAAATGAAAAAACTACCAATTACATTTTAACGAATAAAAGACAACTGATAACAAAAAAACAATGGCTTTTTCGTTGTTTGGGCGGGCAGGAGGGAGAGCACCCCCAAAGCACTCCCTTTTTTGTAATAGCACCCCCAAAACCATTACTCGCACCCCAACCCCATTTTTAGATTTTTCCAAAATTTGTTATGTTGGTATTAGTTGTTTTTTCATTCGTTACATTTCATTAGTTTTCTATTTGATATAATCACTGCATACCGTTTGAGTCATCCTTACATTCAGATTTACCATCGATTTATATATTCCTGAGGCAGGACTTTATCTGATCAATAGACAACTTGCTGAAATCTGTTTAAAAAACCTAACAGTAAATTGCACCAAGGTTGATAAGAGGAGCAGGACATCACTTTATTTTAGTATATATAGTACAGGTTGTTGCTTTCTGCCATGGTTTGTATTAGATCATCCTAATTTGCTTACGTAATGCAAATTTTCCTTGCAACTAAGTGGACTTACCTCATACTGTCCATCGTTCTGTCCTCATTCTCATCGTTTCCGAGCGGAGAGAATATATTTTAAAAGGGGCGTTCCTGAATTCAATTATAATACAATGTAATATGACCATAGGCCTTTCACTGTACAATGATAATGGCTAAATCGTAAATACAATATACATTTCTTCATCTAATATATTCAATATGCAATCTGTTTCTAAGTGCTATGGTTAAGTTATACATGATTGAAGAGCGCCCATTTTCTGGTGCTCCCTATCTAAGTGCAAGTCTTGTATGCTTCCACTGAATGCAAATACATCTCCATGGTTCTAAATACTTACGGGCCCTATGAAAGTGATAAGTATATATACCCTTCTAAAATGGTCCTTGCTGGGGTGGGGGTTGTGCAGCGACATAAGCTAGTCACATGCAGGGCTCACTCCGCTCCGACGGAGGGGATAAAGTCGGAAAATATCCGGAAGAAAGCAAAAAATATCTCCAGGTCCACACAAAGGGATGGTCGAACATCTGAGACATACAAGCGTAGGGTTGTAAGGCTGCACGGAGAGGGAGAATGAGAATTTCGGGAGACGGCAGCTTGGGCCAGTTTGAATTAAAGATTGCGACCGGTGAGGACTCCAGCACCGCGATAGCAGAGGGCGCATAAATCCCTTTGGTGGCAGGCGGAAGAACATTGCCGGTGCGGCGGTCACTGGCAGGACCGTCAGAGGTGCCCCGGCGAAGACACTATGAGGAGCAAGAAGAGATCCGGAATGACCGATTGGGGGCTGGGGCGAATAGCCCCCAGGTGGCATCCAACGAATTGGAACATGGCAGCTTCTGGTGTTCCTGGCCAAGGAATGGCAGACTAACGCAGCGAGTGGGTGCCGGGAGATGAGGCAGGGGTGCGATTGTGTCCTCGTTGAGCAGGAAGGCCAACTGCGGACTGCCTGCCCCCCCCCCTTGGAAGATGTAAGGCACTCATGATAGCAACAGTAAAGACAGACACGTGATCACAGTTCAAGGGCGTTTATTAAACTGTATATTGGGTGTGAAAAACACTGAATCTAAACCGAAATCGAAGATGGGAGCAAGCTACGACCATCAAATAATAATAAGGCAGTCCTGCTGGCGTCTTGTCAAATAAAAAAGGGCCTATACTAAAAAACCTATTGCCCATGCTTACAACTAAGTTACAAAATAGTGTGGGATAATGTTCAAGAAAAGAAAGAAGTGTTAACCAAATAATAAGTCAGGATGGTATGGTTGGGTCTCCCGTCCACATGTTTTTAGCAAGGGACAAGGCAGGACCTTTGAGCACAAGGTTACAGTTCCTTTCAACGATGCTAGGACCTTCGCGGCCAAGTCTCTTGCCTTAGAAGGCCGGCCGTACGAAAATAAACAAAAGTTCCTTTATTCTTTATTAAACTTTCATGTTGGGCGATTGCTCCTCGCCCCTTGCACCCCCCTCAGCCGGGCTCTGATCCTTCTTGCAACTTTAGCCTCCCCCAATCGGGTTCACTATGGTTTTTCAGTCAAAACATAACTTAGAAATGTCATTGTCTTTTAAACCAACTATCCATTGTGGACATCCCTCAGCCGGGTTCGCAGTTGTCGTCACAATGTTCACGGGTATATCCCTATTTGCCCTCAATTCACAGGCATCCCTCTGTCGGGTTCACATTTGCCAGCTTCACAGTTCGATCAGTTTTCTCTTTTCTACTTTCGAGTATACTAGGGGTTTTGCTCCACCCTCGTAGGACCACTTTGACACTTCACACTAGCCTCTCCTAAGACCTCTTGGTCTTTGTAGTTTCAACAAAACACCAAAAGCCAAAAGGGCTTCAGTCAAGAGTTCTTCGAATGAGCGACCCGTGACACCTGACCACTCTGCTTCTGAACTTTTTACTAGGGTTTCTTTAAAGTTCAATTACACAAGCCCCTTGTTTAACAAGATTACCGCCTGCAACCTTGGGCACAGCACAGTTCGCTTTTACAATCTGACTGCTCCAACTCAACGGCTGTTCCCAACGGTTGGAGTTTCTTGTCTCGGGAGTCAAGGACGGCACCAAGGCGGCAAGTGCTTCTCCCCGCTTTGGCTATCATGCGGGAGGGCCCCATGTGCCGTGACACCTGTCACACCACACGCCAGCTGGACTTCCCAGTCTTATGATTTCCCTTTCGGAGGGCTTTGCAGGTCTAAGTTGAAAAGGGCAAGGGCAAGTCCCTCCTCGTCTCTCCAGGTCTCTCCGCCTTTCTCCTCCGTTTGAACTGCCAGTCCGGAAAAACTGCTTTCTTGTCTCGAAGTGTTCTTTTGTGCTCTGCCTTTTATCCCTGTGGGGAGGGAAAAGGGTTGTCAGGTGTGCATAGTTATTGTCAATTGCCTGACTCTGCCTGACCCTTGTGTTGGGACATGTCAGGTAAACGGCTCGGGTGTTAGTCTGTTTGTCACGGTATAGGAAAGTGTTTGTGTTGGGAGGGGGGTTAGGGTGTAGAACTTCTGAATATCCTACGGGGTAGGATGGGGAAAAGGTGTTATAGGAAAGGGGGTACCACATCTCACCCATCAGTGTCCCACTTCCACTCCCAGAGGAGATTCCCCCACCCCCCTCCAGGTGATCCTCCCGCACTAGTCTGCCCCAGGAACTGGATCCAATAGCCATGGCCGTAACCTGGCCCCCTGGATGACAGATCCCCAGGGACTAGCGGGTGAGACATCCTCAGGTTTCTCACAAAGAACAGGAGGCCCGCCCCAGACCACACACTACTGGAACATGATTTGGGCCAACAACAACGGTGGAGAAGCCATGTGCATAAGGAAATCCAGCCAGGGGGACTACCTGGATGAGACCGGGGGGGGGGGGGGAATCGCCAATGAGCATAAGAGGCCCGGCTGAGACTGCCACTCCATGACTGGTAAGGGGACAAAGTCCAACCAGACGGACCATATCACTGGCTAAGAGCAACATAGTGCATTGACCTTTAGTGCACACAGGGAAAACTAGAAGCATCCATGTTGCCGGAGGTGGGCAGGGAAATAGGAAAAAAATAAATGAACAAGGCCAGCCTACAGGCAAAATGGACTCATACACCACACTCTCATCTGGGGCACAGGAGTCGTTGGAGAAAGGAGGATCGACAAAGCAGAAAGAGGGGCTGTCCAGAGAGTCCACGAAGGACATCCCGAAAGCGATCCAGGAAGCTAAAACCTCAGGAAATAGACGAGATTGGCATGAAAGTGGGATTCTTTAGGCAGGATCTTCAGAACGTCTTGTCTGGAGTGGGAGAAGCAGAGATGAGACTTTCGGAGTTGGGAGACTCAATGAGACCCATGAGGAAGGATATTCTGGACCTAATGACCAGGACGAGGAACCTGGAAGTAAAGGAGTAGGATGTAGAAGGTAGGGCCTGACGCAGCAACATTAGAATACTGGGTCTTCCCGAAAAGTCAGAGGACCCATCAAGGGAACTACACCTTGAAGGATGGTTGAAAGACTGGGCGGGCCCACGTTGGGGTGGACCCTCTCTACCAAATATAAATCAACCTCTCAAGAATTGAGCATAGTAAAGCAAGTTTATTGTATACAAACAGCTGGGAGCGGCTAGCTGACGCCTAAGAGACAGAACTAACCTAATTCTCCTCGAACCACACACAAGTTACACTTCATATACATTGTTGCAACATTTAACACACTCCCACATAGTTCGTTACAAATTCAACCCCCAAATATGATTGGATAACCCTATACAAGGAACTCTTAGCCCCTAAGTGAACACGCTCTTATTGGACACATATACCTAAACACCATTCCATTCAACATACATTCGATCATATTTACAAGTACCCCTTTTGGGCTCTCTCCATAGTTGATCATGACATCATCCCATGATTACTTATTCACCTATCACAATCCTGATTTATTACAAGTTCCACCTGGTCGTGGATTACATATTATTATGGTATTTATTGAGCGTGGGCCTAGCTTTGAGAAGCAACAGAGCACAATACAGATTCATGACAGAGTGCTTTACAAAGGTGTACAACCTTACAGATGCATAACAGAGCGATTTCCAGAGGTAACAACAGAACAGATATACAGCGGGAGGCGTGTGGGGGTAGGATACAGAGGGGCACAGAGGATCTCTAATCCCGGGTGTGATGCACATGGCTTGGCTTTTACAAGAACACTTCATCAATATGAGAGGGAGAGAAATAAAAAAGTTTCCATTGAAACAGCAATAAACATCCCACCTTCTGAGACTTGCTGGCGTCCCTGGTATTTCACATTTCACGCTAATTTGTTGTGACTGCCATTTCAGCCCACATCCTAGTCATCTTCCTGGGAACCTAACTGAAACCCATAAACCATTAACCTCTGCCCTTAAGCACCTCTTGCACCCGGTTTATTAACTGCCTGCAAGTCGACTCTTCAATGTGGCCGGACTTCACTGGTCATTGAATAACAAGCGCCCGTGTTCTCAGGAAGAGTATATCCCTTATCCACAACAGCACCAAGTCATAAACCTATGACCCACTAGCACTTCATTGTGTCCTGGTCTCGAATGTCCATTTCATACTATCACAACTGGTCAAATGCAGTTAGCTGCCTTCCTCCTTCCTTTGGCCACGGCCAACCAACTCTCCAGATCACAAAAAGTGCATCTCACCAATCCATGCTTCCGTGGCCTACACAATCCCCATGCCTGAGGTAAATGACCTTCCCATGTATTCACCATGAACCCCCTGTTATGTTATGATATGTTATATACATTTATAGAGTGCACAAACACCCGAAGGCACCCTGGCGCTTGGTTGAATAAAGAGCTACCATAAACAAAATTAGAACACAGATGTTTTGCGCATACGCCGAAAGGTAAGGTGATCAGCTGTCATCCGCAGTGGCAAGGGAATAGCATTCCAAGCCATGGCAGCAGCCACAGAAAAGGCCTGGCCACCAGTACGCCTCTGTCTAAACCGGGGGACCTTGACCAGGAAGGTAGAGTGAGAGCGGAGACATTGTGTAGGCACGTAATGGGGGAACTTTACTTGAATATATTCTGGCCCGGGGCCGTTAAAAGCCCAATGTACCATGCACAAGGATTCGAACAGAATCCTCTTGTCCACCGGAAGCCAGTGGAGCTGCCTCAGAAGAGGGGAAATGTGGGTTCCAATAGGAGGCTGAAGAATAGCTCTGACAGCGGCGTTCTGTAGTTGCTGTAGCTGATGAATCACATAGCGGGTCTGGGCAAGATAAAGTGAGTTACAGTAGTCTAGACCACTCAACACGAGGGCTGCTACCACCGGAGTGCGGCATTTTTCCGGCAAAAAAGGGAGTACCTTCCGGAGTATGCACAGCTTAAAATGACCGCTCTTACATACTGCCGCAACCTGGGCATGCATAGCAAGAGAGGAGGAGATAACAACCCCCAAATTCTTTACGGATACCACCGTCTTGCTACCATTTAATTTGAGCCAGTTATAAGACATCCATTCCCCAACCCCTGTTCCCCAAATGTCCCAAACACATCTCCCTTAAAAACCCACATGTATATAGATATATTCATGTATGTGTGTTCAGGACTAATGCATGCTTTTACAGTGGCTTCCCCATCCGTGGATTTCTCTTCTCACATGTGCATCTAAAGCTCCTCACTTTGCATCTTTAGGCACTATGTTGCACATCACACAACTACATTGTATTCACACTGTACCTGCTTAATTGTCATTATGATGCTACATGTATGCAAATATAAAATGTATCAAACTGCACACAAATAACAGCAATAATAACACTCATCCCATTCCAATTAATTATACTAGATACATACCAGATGGCAACATTGCACCAACATCGAGTCTACCCCAGGCATCAATATGGCGCACGTAATGTAAACCTTTTTTCTACATTGAGACCAATATTGACCATCCCAACATTCCCCATTTAGTTAATTTACTAATAAACCCATTCCTTGTTCTTTTACAACATCTTCGAGGAGTCAGAACTCTATAAACATCCCTCATGCTCACCCCAATATGGGCATACTCCAGTGAACAAAACCAACCGGCGCCCCCACCCCCCCCCCCCCCCCACCATTTCCGCAATTTACCTACTGTGCCACACAATCACCCCAATCTGGCAGAGGGAATGAGACAATATCTGGGGAACCAACCAACCACGGATCCATTTCCAACTGAGTTTGTGCACCTATGCGGTGTGAAATTGCAGTGGCCCTAGCCTTGGACAGTTTCACAGTCATCATGGCAGCAGCTTTTGTCATCTTATCAGAACAACATCTGAAGAACATCTGACCGGAACAAAAAATAATAATCTAAAAGACAAAAATCAGCATGATGATCTTCATAGCTCTGCTGATCCAAGGAGCGCAAGCAAAAAAAAAGTCCAACCAAGTGTCATTCGTAATTCTTGCCTCTTTCTGCATGATCACCCAAATCTTATGCAGTACGACAATTGTCTGTGCCAGAGTCCCATTCTCCAAATCGTTATGGGGCACAAAGGTGCAACATGTGCTCCCTATTTTCTGGCAAACCCCACCCTCCTTGGCTGTCAGGTCGAGGGTGTACCTGTTTTGCAGAGTCATTAGTCTCAAGGTCTGCATTTCTAAATTTACAGCACTGAAAGCCGATTCTGAAGAATTGACAAACAAAAGCTCATAGCAAGTGACCTGAAGCCACCTCGCATTAGCTATAGCTTGAACGCTGGGAGCAAGAAAAGACCATCAAAGTTGTGCTGAACAATCTGTAATGTTCAGGAATGTTCATCAGGGCTTCAGTAGATGCTGCAGATTATTAATTCAACCTCCAAGTCCAATTAAAAAAATTCCACTTTCTCAAGTCCGGACAAGGTCAACAGATTGTCCACATTTAATGAAACAAGGGATGCAAGGGGCACAGCAATTGGCAAGTGCTGGGTTTAAGGCAGCAGACTGGGTAGGTTTGATAAGTGCAGGAAGAAAAAGGGTGGAGCTGTATGGGTACAGATACAGACCCCAGTGGAAGGGGTGGCCCGGAGGCAGTGCGAGAGGGTGGCAGGGTGAGCACACATCTAGGCCTGGAGGACAGAGGGTGGCCAGGTGCACGGTGCCAAGAGAACAGATCAGCAAGGGATAGGGGGAGCAAAGGCAGAAGCAAAGACGAAGTTCTTGAGGTGCTTCCGGAACCAGAGATGGTTCTCCTCAAGTTTTAGAGTGGCAGGGAGGCTGTTCCAGAGAGAGACCCCAGCCGAAGACAGATCTACCCCCAGCTTGTTTCTTCGAAAAACAACCGACCCTTAGGGAGTTAGAGGTAGAGGAGCAAAGAGCTCGAGAGGGGGGGTATTTGCAGAGGGATATCTGAAGGTATTTTAGACCCAGGCCCCAGAAAGCCTTGTGGACAATGCAGAGGGTTTTGAAATTAATCCTTGCATCCACTGGGAGCCAATGGAGAGATTTCAGAGCTGGATATATACGATCCCAAGTCTTGAAGCCAAGGACAAGTCTTGCAGTCCTGTTCTGGATTAGTTGCAGAGGGCGGAGAGTAGAGGCAGGTAGATTTAGAAAGAGGCTGTTACAATAGTCCATCCTAGAGAGAACCAGAACTTGGGAGACCAGGAGCTTCTGCGGGAAGGAGAGGAAAGGCAGAGTACCTCTGAGGCTGTGCAGTAGGAAGTTTGACTTTTTAGAGACAGAGATGTGGGCGGAGAAGGAAAGTGTGGAGTCAAAGATGACCCTGAGGTTCTTAGCCTCGCAGGTGGGGGAAGGAGAAGGGTCAAGGTAGGCTGGCCAGAGAGTGAGGGGAAAGGATGGTGAAGGTGTGCCGATGAGAAGGATCTCTGTATTGCTGGCTTTCAGACAAAGCTCATTGCCGGCACTCCAATCTTGAATGGCAGTTAGGCAATCAGCGATGAGAGAGGGAGAGGAGGTGGCTGGGGAAATTTGAGCAGAAAATGGAAATGCAGCAGGAGCGAGTTGCCAGGTATTGGCTGAAAAGGCAGGGCGAGAAGTAGACCCCTGGAGAACACCACAGGTAGAGAAGAAGATAGATGATAGGAAGGACCCAAGTTGGATCTGGGAGGGTTGATCAGAGAGGAAAGAGGTCAGCCAGGCCAGAGCCTGATCAGTGATAACCAGGTTATCACGGACACGGTTGAGCAGGATGGTATGGTTGACCGTGTCGAAGACAGAAGAGAGATCAAGTAGGATGAGAACACATGGGGTGTTAGAGTCAAGGTTGGAGAGCAGATCTTCACGGATGTTCAAGAGCAGTTTCCGTGCCTCTGGCAGCTATGAAGCCAGACTGGTGGCCATGGAGACAGCCAATAGGGCACGGATGTAGCTTTAGGCATCAAGCTGTTAAATATTAAATGTTTTTCAGGCACGATGAGAGCAGGCACGTGCAGTGTAGTGAGACTGCACACACCTCGCCAGGCTGGAAGTAATTGTCGGTAAGAAAACTGTGCGCAAAACTATGACAAATCAAGTCATGCAGATGTTCCTCCAGCCAAATGTGAAGTGTGCGACAGCAGTTCCCATTCGCCCTTAAAAAACAGACCCACATCAAACATTTCAGATATTGATTCCAGATATGTCCACAATTATTAATCTGTGCCACAGCTTCTTTTGAAAAAAACCTAATTCCTGAAAACTTTTCACCCCTTACTCCCACCCCTTGTTGGTAACAGTAGATCCTTCCAAATTCAACTGGATTCTGTGTAAAGTGTACATTTTCATGCTCTTTAGGATTTCTTTTGAACACTTCTCATCAATAGGTATGACAGAAGCTGTAACTGATTGCCTTGAAACTTCTGGCAAACCCTGCACAAGCCTAGGCACACCTGACAATCCTACATTTGACTTCCTTTCATCGGGAATTAACAGTCTATGGACATCAGAAGAATGGTGGTTAAGGGAGCAAATGACTATACAGATCTCCCTCTTCCCACCCTCCTCATATACCGGTACCTGATATTATCAGCTGCAATGTTATTGATCTGATTAGAATATGCAAAACGACCACTGACCTTCTGATTGATTGTTGTGCAGTTTTCAGAGTCTTTAGCAGAAATGCAAGGAAGGTGTGTGCTCTCAGGGGGGAGGGGAAATCATGAAGCTTCCGATTTCCGATCCTAGAAAGTTGTCTGAAGAACTAAGTGCAGACCAATATAGTTCTTAATTATGAGGTAGTAAGCAGGCAAATGCTCTGGAAGATCCCCACTGTATTGGGGACTGTGTCCATGAAGATGCAGCAAGAGAGAACATCGTAGTGGAAGATCAGCGGCACAGTAGAATGTGGCGGCTTGTGGACAAACTGTAGCTGTGAAGCAGGAGGGAATTGAATTCAGCAGAGCTGCACAAGATGATAGCAGAGGAAGAAGGAAAGCAAACAGGCCAAGGTCAAAATTAGAAAGGCAGCAGCTCACGAAAAGAAACAGCGGCTCTGTGAAAGCATGCAGAATTGAGCAAAGGCAAGGATCTTTGATAACAAGCTACCTATTAGCTAAGGGCAATTCAAAGAAAAAAAGAGCTCCGGAATCAAGCAGAAGCCACGCGAGGTGCTTACCTTCTCTGGCCCTTATGTACTAAACACAGATGTTCTAGCATCGGAGAGATCGCTGCTATCTTTAGGGAACACTAAAACATTGCAGACAGTTCTAGTGAAAGGAACAAGAGAGTGCCATGTTGCAGGAGACATGTGCTGAATGGATAACCGTTTCCACCTATGCCAGAGTCCATGGCTGGTCCTTGATTCCTGACATGCAAAGCCATGCACATCCACTATTTGATCTCTATCTACTTCGTCATAGTCTCTAATAAATTTAGAATCAATACTTCTTTGTGAACTAAATAACACCTAGCTCAACCCTACATCACTAGACAACTTAAAAATATTCACATTTACATTGTTTGTTGCATCCAAACAGGACAAGAAAAAAAAGAGAAAACCATACAATCAAACATCCCAACATTCATTTTGAATCCACATTTCTTCTTAAAATTTAAAACAAACAGTGCCTGCTTTTATTCGTCCAACCATCTCAACTCGAACAAACTGCGAATCCTAGGGCATACTTAACTTTTAGACCTGCTATAGCTCCTGTGCTGGTGGAGGGGCGCTGGTATCCCTTCTCATGTCACTGATGTGGATCCAGCTCTTGTTGCCTTCCACCTTCACAGAAGAGAAGGTTGGGAATATCACTCGATAAGGCCCATGGGGGAACTCCTTTCGTGCCACCTCTGAATGTAGGAGCAAACAAAGACCAGGTCACTGGGTAGAAGCTGCGGCCGATGTAGATCTTTGGGCCCTTGAACGTTTCCCTCGGTTGACGGCTGATGAAACAACACAACATGTGAAGATACAAGTCTGACACCTTTGGTTAAACCCCCAAGGTATTCCCTAAACTCCTCTCCAAGGATTTCTGCTGACTTGTGGGCATCAGATACTGTGCATGCAGGCGAATGTGGTGTGTGCATTCTACGCCCCGTCACCATTTCATATGGACTCAGATGGTGCCCGTTTCTTTTTAGATCATTGCAAAGCTTGGATAATCGAACCTTAAGAATTCCATTCATATGCTCCATAAACCAGTTGCCAGAGGGTGGTACACCAAATACAACCTGTGTTTGATCCACAAGAGCGAAGTTCTTCTTATTGTCTTCATAGTATTTCCAGGATTACATTCTCTACACTATACAATTTCCTACAAATTTACCCACCTGCTCTTAAAGATTGGGTATAAGCCAATTCTCCTGGAGCTCTGCTGCGATTTGTCGCCAGAAAATCTGCGAAGTGTAAAGTAGTTGCTTTAGAGCCACAACAGGGAACACTAAATGCATCAATACCTTCCCTATAAGCTACAATCTCCACAGCAAATCCGTCGGCAAGACGGTGCATCCCCTCTTTGCCCAGAGCTTTTTTTCATCTTTTGATGTGCTCTCCTGCATCTCCACAATATGAAGGGGACCACAGTATACAGAGCTGGCACCTGTACCTGCTTGGACACTGTTTCCATTCTCTGGGAATCATTCAATGGAAAATATGCAGCTTCCTTTGCCGCTCTATCAGCGCATCATTTCCAGTCACTATAGCGTCATTACAGCTTGTATCCACAGTGCATTTAACTATTCCAACAACCCTTTTGAAAATGTTACTGCTTCAATTAGTCTGGATAGCAGCACAGCATGCTGGACAGGGGTCCTGTCGGATCACCTAAACCCTTTCCTATGCCATCTCAACAAGCCTGAATGTACCATGGAGGTTACATATGCAGAGTCTTCCCCTTCCAAAGCCTCTATGAGCGCTACTTATTCCGCCGATTGCGTGCAATGTGAAGGCAACTGCTTCTTCATCCTAACCTGGTATTCCCCATCCACAAGGATCACAATTGCAGCACCTTTATGTCTTTCTCCGGTGTCCTGATTGTTGAGGAACAGTCAACAAAGAGTACCTCACAAACCTCCAAGGCATCATCCTTAACATCTGTGCTCTCTTCTCCTTCATATGTCACACAGTCATGGACAATATCATCAGATTTCACTGGTTCATCTACAAATGTTGCAGGATTTACTAGGCGACACCTTACTGGATGCATGGAAGCATTTGATAGAATAACTTCATACCCTAATGCTCTCTGTATTGTAAGAGTCGATTTGGACATTTCCAAAATCTCAAAAACCACATGTGCCATGTGCAGATTGCTCACACGGAAACAGGCCCTGCATAACTGGGTCTAAGAGTCCACTGTAATAAGGCTTATGGCCCTATGATGTTTTCTGGGTCAGGACCGCAGTCATCAGCTGGCCATTCGAAAACATGGCTTCTTGTAATACGGGTCACCAAGACCAGAGCATTGCTGATCGCAGCCTTGGGCCCCTGGAAACAATTCACCATTTATTCTGACCATTCAATCAGACCCTTCACATTCTGCGCTCCCTTAAATCCTTGCGTAACTAGAGTAGTTCAAGATTCACAATCTACAATAGTTAAGAGTCCCAAGAACTAATGCATCTATCTCACAGTAGCTGGTTGGGGAGTATTCAGAACTGCAATGGCGCTCCCAGGCATTACTTTTCGTCCTGTAGGTGATATTACTTGCCCCAAATATATTACCTCTTTCTGGCAGTATTGCAATTAATGTCTGTCCACTTTGTATCCCTTCTCCGCTAGCAGGGTGAGGAGTGTTATTGAATCTCCTCATCAGTGCTCTTCTGTAATGCTACAAAATAGTATATCGTCCATGTACTGAAATACTGTACTGGACACATGTAAATTCCCCAAATCCATTTGAACCACTCTGTTGAAGATGCTCAGAGATTCACAGTACCCTTGAGGCAACCTTGTGTGCTCGAATCTGACCAAGATATATAAACGCAGTAAGGCACTGAGAATCAGATTGTAAGTAGACCGAGAAAAATTCATTCTTTAAATCAATCACAGTAAAGTGGGTCGACCCAGTAAGGATGTTACAGAGAATGGCAGCAGTATTAGGCACCATTTGAAACTGTGCCTCAACAATACTATTCAAAGGGAACAAATCCTGAACCATCCTTCAACTGGACCACTTTGCTTTTTTCACAGGATAGATGGCCGTGTTACATGGGACACGGAAAGTTGCATTATGCCTTGCTTCCACAACACCATAATGTTCTCAGAAATCCCTTTGTCGGCCTCTCTAAACATGAGGTATGTAAGTGATTTCAACCCGGCACTCCACCCAAGTCAATGCCTAGCGTGTGATGCACAGCTGGAACCCTTAATTATTTATTTATGTCTACAAGTTCTTTTATTTCTGAATGATGTACCCTTATATCACGCCTTTCTCTTTGAATCTCCCCCTCAACCCCCCAGTCACACTGAACCAGGAAGCAGGCTGTTTTGCAAAGTTAAAGGATTCATTTTATGTATTTCACAATATATATATATCACACTATTTAATATTTATGCCAGGATCACCAATCGGGTGATGTCAAACAACTCTCTTTAATCACACAGAGTAATAATAGGAAAAATAATGCAGCATAGAATAATACTTTGTGTGGGTTCAATCAAATGCAATGTGATCACTCTTTCCCCCTGCACACTACTCAATCCCCCAATATGCAATATAAAGGGATGGAAGAAGAGAAAACAGGTTTCAGGAATACACATTGAACAAATACAGTATCAATCCCAATTTCCCCCCAGCCAACACAGAGAAAAACAGGAATGATTGCAAACTTGTCAAAATGGTTTTGAATGTGGCTTGGAATGGAATGGTAAAACACTGAAAATGGATTTAATTCACTAAAATGGATTCAATACTAGTGAGAGATGGTCTGTATGGTTTCAGATAAACACTAGTAATGATGACTGAGTAACTAGCAGATTAAAAACTTAATTTTGAGGTTGGAAGCAAAGAACAGCTATTTCACACGTGATGGATTTGAGTGAAACGAAAAATTTGCGGCAAACCTTTCTGCGTGTGGTAAGCGTGATTGCGGAAAAACTATAAGGAGTTGGGATGCGGTTGTGGATTCGTTGGAAAGCTGAGGATGTTAGCTTCAATTGGACTTGTTTCTAGCATACATGGTGTGGAAGTTACGGAGGTTTTTGTAGAGGTTATTTTTTTCAGAAAGAGTCAAAATTTGCAAAAGAAAGATGTGCTTTTTAAAATTACAAACAAGATTTCTTTACACTAAGGAGACTATGAAGCCACAAACTACACGACAGCACAGCCACCAGCCCAGCGACGCCTCTGGATGGTTTTTGCCCGCCGAGACGCTTGCCTTTCTTTGGAAAATATATTGGCGCAAAGATGATTTTAACACTACTATTACCAAAGGACTATAGGGATGAGAGAAAGAGTCAGGTAAGACAAAAGATTTTCTACAATGCAGTTCTGGATATACTAGAATGGGTTTGGATAGGATTACTTATGGATAAGATATTGGCTAGGGACAATCCTATGCTAAGGATACTCACTACCACTGTTTGGAATGGACCCGTCAGGGAGACTTTCTGGACAGGAATTCAGCTAGCACACCGGCACCGAGCACGGCACTCTGGACACTGCACGGTGGGATTGGACTGGATCTGATGGGTTGGTACTGGTTCGCAGCAATCTGGTCACAGCTCTGCTCTACTGGTTGGATCTCTGGGTTCTGGCAAGAATTCTTAGCAAGAAAGCAGAAATCAGCACAGCCAGGCTGTTATTTTTGGTTTCCCTTGGAGGTCTGGGGTAAAATCTGGTTTCAGGATTTATTAAAGGCCAAGCTGGGAAGGGTTCAGCTTTGGAAGTGGGCCTTTCTGCTTTCAAAGGTCTGGAGTCTTGGATATGGATTTCTCTTGCAAAGTGCTCCGCCAGCAATCGGTTGGTGGGTGAATGCCGGTCTGTCTAGTTCCTAAGCTGTCTCTATTTATGTATTTTCTAATGGGGTGGGTATGCTGAATTATACTAGGCACACCCCTAGGGATTCTATTGGTTAGGGTATTTCCTCTCCCCTGATTTGAGAAGAAAACAGAGTGTCATGATGACACTGTATTTGTTGATCCAGGTAGAACCTCCCCCTGGTTTTCTGCACATGAAATCTATTTTTCATACAAGACATATTTACAATTTTACAAACTGGCTAGCAATAGCATATTAATATCACAGATTTGGTGGAGCAAGTATTCATCCCAGCCCAGTCTCGGTGAGAGCTTGGGTCTAGATTTGGCAATTTTTCGCACTTTTGGTCTGGTACCCAATGTCAGATTTGTCCACATTTTTAAACATATGTGCGCATGACATCTGGGCATAATCATGTGAAGTTTCATGTTTCTGGCATCACCACAATTGCGACAAAACCACAAATTCTGTATTCATGTCCCTGAACATAGCACATAGTTGTGAGTAGTTTTAAAACGTGACCAGAATTTTCATATTACAATACTGTCTTTCACACATTTTTACAATTTTGCACAGTCCTCTGTCAGTCCTTTTCAAAAATATACTTTCTTGTGCTTTAAGAATACACAGAACTGTCTGTCCCACCCCCAAACCTTTGGTGGGTCAAGAGCAATCCCCGCACCTTTCCTCTAGCAGGGGTTTCTGTTGACACTCACATCTGCATATTCTTTTCAGCCAAGGGAGTCCTTTGTCTCTCTCTAGGAGCAGCAGAGCAAAATCCCCTCCCCTCTTCATGAACACCTGACTGGAAGTTCCTGATGAGAAGCAGGAGAGATGCCTTTTGTTTGGGGCACGCTGTGGAATTTGCTTTGAAGTTCTTTGGCTGGTATCAGTTTACTTTAAAACCCAACTTGTTTAAATTTCACCTCACTGATGATGCCCAACAAGGCTGAAACACGTGTATGGGGTTACTGATGGTACTCTTGTTCAGAGGAGAATTGCCTAGCATTTCGGCGCTGGACTGCCCCTGGGCAGGACAAGGGCTGATATGCAGGGAAATTTCTTCTCTGTGAAAGGGACAGTGAGCTAAAGACTTGGTCGAGTCTCTCCCAGGGGTTATTCACCCAAGAACAGGTCATTGGGCTGTGTTCGTGCTGGTAGAGAGATTCCCAGACCCCCCTTTGTTTTGCATTAATTAACTTTGGGTTTCACCCTAAGTTAAAAGGGCGATCCAGACGTGGACCCCTTACTCACTGTTCTTAGAGAGGCACCAGTTTCACCTCACTGATGATGCCCAACAAGGCTGAAACACGTGTATGGGGTTACTGATGGTACTCTTGTTCAGAGGAGAATTGCCTAGCATTTCGGCGCTGGACTGCCCCTGGGCAGGACAAGGGCTGATATGCAGGGAAATTTCTTCTCTGTGAAAGGGACAGTGAGCTAAAGACTTGGTCGAGTCTCTCCCAGGGGTTATTCACCCAAGAACAGGTCATTGGGCTGTGTTCGTGCTGGTAGAGAGATTCCCAGACCCCCCTTTGTTTTGTTTAAATTTGTCTTTGATAAAATAAACTTACATTTCAAAATAGGCAAACAGATCTCTAATTCCACTCTTTTTAAAACAGAGATTAAATAGTGGCAACCTATATTGTTTTTGATAGCAAGTTACTTAATTTCAACCATGGGATTTTAACTGCACAAATTAAGCTTACAATGTAATTAACTGACAGCTTTCATACAGGCTGCCGACGGTACTGCGCCCATATTTTACAGATTTTCACAGACAAGCACACTTTTTAATGTGGATATTTTTGTGATGGAATCTGCTTCTCCTGACATTGTGTGCTTATGTGCATTCCTTAAATAAGGTGATGGTTAACACCCAGCAAGGATGTTGGATATTTCCTGATGTTTTGAACCATTATTTTGCAATTTTAGCAACCAAGGAAAAACGGATTTCAGAGCACTTCTGGGTTTCCTTGCAATGAAGCACTGCCTTTCATGTAGTTCCCATTTTCCCTCTGTGGGCAGCCCAATGACAGGTTTCAGCAGTGTGGTCTCCAGTTCCACCACTGACACAGGCAAAGTAGATTGGCAGCCAACTTTTCCGGTTTCACTGCGCAATTTTCAGAGGTTTTAGCACGCATAGGGCTTTTTGCGGCCAGTTCGCTGTTTCTGGTGCCACCACACAGTGACGTAGCAAGGCAGAGCCTAGTGGGTCAATGCATCCCACAGTTACTGTCTTACACGTGGCAATATTGCACCAAGTTTCAATTTCATTGGTAATGCTCCAATATTCTTTAATAACCTCAAATCATGAGGACTGCTGGTCCACAAGTGACCCAGCACATTCTCTAAATCTTCCTTCCAATAAACAAATGACTTACTTCGACTGGATCTTCCTCCCACATATTCCTCATCCTTGATATACTCCAAAAGCATTAGCATAAGCAGGTGGGTACTGAGAATTTCCCATTATTGATGCTGTGGAGCACAGATTTTCCAAATTTGGCCTCCTAACCTGACCGAGTCTAGGCAATAATGTTTACTGAAGGTGTGCAGAGATGACCAAGAAGTCGCTTTGGAGATATCCTGCACGGGTACCTCTCTTTGAAGAGCCGAAGAAGTCTCAACTCCTTCAGTAGAATGTGCTCTGAATCCTTCGGGCAAGTCCTTGCCAGCTAAAGAGTAGCATTCTGAAATGCATAATATTATCCATCTTGAAATAATTCGTTTTTTTGACAGCCAACCCTAGTCTATGGCCTGAGTAGTCTTGAAATGTAAAACCGTAAAGCCCTTTTAGGGTCTAGGCGGTGCAATCTCTCCTCCTCAGAAGGATGAGGTAGTGGAAAGAAGGTTGGTATTATCTTCTGTGTTAGATGGAATATAGATACTACCTTTGGTAAAAAAATAATGGATGCACTCCGAATACCACCTTGTCTTTGAAAAAGGTTGTGAAAGGCGGCTTGGCCAAAAAAGCCTGCAGCTCACTCACCCTGCAGGCAGATTTTATAGCAGTCAAAACAAGGTTTTAAGAGTTAAAATTCTGAAAGGGCAAGAATGTAGAGGTTCGAAGGGCGTCCCCATCAGATGTCTTAATACCAGATTTAGGTCCCAAACCTGTACAATAAAAGTGACCCAGGGAAACAAATTTGTCAATGCCTTCAAAAATTGAATAACAATCAGGATCTTGGGGGGGCGTGGCTTGATGGCTACGTGAGTGGACGCGTCTTGCCGGAGCTCCCGCTGATCCTTCATTGATCCGCTGAATTAAGGGAGAAGGCGGGCGATGTGACGGACTGGCAGCACACCCGGAGACTCATGAAGGTTCAGGGCACATACCGTATGCAGCGTGGGGCTGATCCGAGGTGACAGAGGAACCGCGGCCGAAGGGAGTTAGCCGAGCGCCCCACACTGTTGGGCAACCAAAATGGGAGCAGCACACAAAGGGTCATAAACTGACCAAAACATTAGAGCCGCTGCACGAATACACCCCAGTAGCGAATGGCCTGTGCCGAGCCCAGCTGGAAGTGGCCGATCAAATTGTGGAGGTGAGCACCGAAATCCCCTGAACACATTACTGGAGAAAACAGCGGTGGTGGACCACCCGGGGTGTAATAGCTCACGCCGTGGGCAGAGTAGGAGACGGCCCTGCACATATGTACCCGAGATTGCGAGCCCCCTCTGAGGTAATGCTGAGGGGGCCGCAGTGAAGCACCGGCCCTGGTCGGGGCTCGGTGGGTGGCGAAGGGCAGGCGACTCGAAGCAGAGCGCGCCGGACAGCATCGTAGGAGGAGGGCGCCCTGAAGAAACGGCAGCTGCAGCGGTGCCTGCCGTGTGCGGGCACCCGCATCGAGACGCTCAGCCACGAACAGCCTGCGTGGGGAGTGCACCGTGCGGGCTGCGCAAGTCAGGGGAGCCAGCCCCCTGCAAAGGCAGACAAAGACTGGAGGGCCCCCCTGCAGGGACTCCACAGAGCGGCGCCCGACAGGAGCGCACCGGCGGAAAGGATAGAGAGAACAAAGGGGATTGTTTCCCCGAAAACAGCGGCTTGGCCGAATGGAGAGTGCGCCCTAAAGGTGGTGCTCACCTCGGGGGCTCACAGCGGTGGATAGAAGCGGCGGAGGCGACTCCGGAGAGGGCTGCCACACAGAACTCCCCCCGGGGTAGTGACAGGAAATTTGGCAGCAAGAGAAGGGGGGAAGGAGGGCTTAATTAAAAAAAATTTCAAAAAGGATTTCAAATCATTAAACTAATAACAGTAAGAACAAAAGACCTCAGGAGCTGTGCGCATGGTGTCGAGGCACGACACACTGAAGCTGCTTGCACGTGAACGGTCCGTGGGGCAAAATAGTGCTAATATGGTGTAACGCTCACCTGATTCCCGTAAAGGCGCCGGTCTTGACTGGGCGTATACCGTATCTTCAAAGGTGATGTGTAACACACGGCTGGCTCTTTGGGCTGGACCTCTGTGCACTGTATGTCTGACTCGAAATGTAAGATGTCTGCAGATAGAAAATATGGGATTAAGGAACTGGGTTATTGAATGTCTCTCTCTTCTTCCCTTTCTCTTCTCCTGTAGAACCCCAAAGGTTAACGCTCTCACCTTAGGTAAGTGAACGCCGTGCTCTCCATCTGCCTCGGGGCAGGGTGCTGTAACCAGTTTCTTCACTGGATAAGGGGAGCAGGCCTCTTGACTTCAGAGGACTGCTGTCCGTTGTTTACTGCACGAACGGTAAGTTTCGAGTAATTCTAATGTCTTTAAAGTCTTTAGTAATGATGTTTCTTGTTTTGCAGGGTTCCGGCGATGGCGGATGATGGGCTGAAGTGAGTTGAAGATGGAGCCCGTGTGATGAATAGAAGCGCCTGGAAGCACGTAAATAAGCGCTTGTTGCCTGCTTCACGATGCGCTCTAACTGACTTTTTATTTTGCAGGTACAAGTTCGGAGCGGCTGCAGGGTGCCGGAATACCCACTGGGTTAGATGTGGAAAGGAGTAATGGCACGTGAGTATTAAAGTTCCCCAATGTCTTTAAACGCACCTTGTTTTGTCTTTCAGATGCGGGATGCAGCGCCGAAGGCCTCCGGAGCGTGCAAAGAGTTGGTAAGCTTTTGTCTTTCAGATGCCGGAATGCAGTGTGAAGACCTCCGGAGCGCACAAAGAGTAGGTAAGCCTTTGTCTTTCAGATGCCGGAATGCAGTGTGAAGACCTCCGGAGCGCACGAAGAGTAGGTAAGCCTTTGTCTTTCAGATGCCGGAATGCAGCGCGAGGCGTTGGTGACAGCCGATGGACCAGGTAAGTGAAGAGCTGTCACTGAAGACCGTAATGCAAACCTGTTCTTTCTTGTCTTTATAGGTGTTGCTGAAGACTGGATTCAGGATGGTAAGCCTTTTTCCTTAGGCCCAGGATCAGATGCAGAAGACACGATGAGCGTTCTGCTGCAGAGGATGCAGAGGATGCAGAATAACGCAAAGCAAGATTCATCCATCGGGTGTGGATTAAATAGCCTCCTGTAGTGCTTAGGTGTCTCCTTCCACAGCCACGCCTAGGTAAGAAAAGAGTTCCTGCTTTCCAGAAGAGTTCCAGTGTTCTGAATCTAGGGAGTGGCTCCTGCCCCACCCAACAGGAAAAGTAGTTCCAAACAGAAGAGGATCAGAGGCTCAACTGGCAGGCAAGTAAGCAGCATGGTCTGCTGCAGGTAAGTCCACCCAAGCATTATGAGCCCGGCGCTTCCAGCGCTGGGACTGGGCATATTTATGAGCCTGGTGCCACTGGCGCCAGGACTGGGTCCAAAAGGTCCCAATTGGGACTGGTTGGCACTCGGAACCTCGGTTATGGATCTGCGTCCAAGGGAGTTGGGAAAACCCTGACCTTTTGGAAGAGGGGATCATGACAGTACCCCCCCCTCAAGGCCCCTCCCAAACCGGGTGTTAGGAAGAATTCTCTGTTTAGGCTGAATTTCCTAACCTAGTGAGTCCCCCAGCAGCTTTGCTGGATTTTGTGGGGTTTATTTTTTTTCTCCTGCCAAGAGTGAGACTCTTTTATCCTCACTCTTGGACATGACTTGAGAGTGTTCTCTGTGACTTACTATGTGCTTATGGGCTGGGGGGGGTAATTTTCCCCATAGGCCATCATTGGTTTTTGAATGTGTGTTACACAGCACCCTCAGTGCAGTAGCACAGGGGTGTCTTAGAGACCCCCAAACATAGACTCCACACCCCGGGACTGACTACTGTCTCCCTGGGTCTGTAAAGTCACCATTGACTTTACTAGTCTTAACTTAGGAACCTAACCAGTACAAACCATCTTACTGTGGAAGTACTGGTAGGGGCAATTAGATTGCCCCTGGGTCTGTTGTCGAGGGGGTACTGTCCCGTCCCCCCTCGCCGAGTTCTGGCTGGTGGCAGTGGATACCACGGAAATATTCCACCGAAATATTTCCCAATGGGATTTCCCATTGGTTGTTGATGCACCACTTTTTGGTGCAATGTTAAAGATACCGCCGGCTTATTTATTTAATATAAATTCACCGGTTGGGATTTTTTGCCGGAACTCGCCGCCAAAATGGCGTCTAGGTTCACTTCAGTAACCCTGAACCCGAGTCGAACCTTTGTTCCACTTTTGGCGGGCTTCTGCACAGAAGCCCTCCAAAGTGGTGCCATTCTGTCTGGGTACCACTGGGGGTGTGGGAGGGGGTTTAGGCACCCTGGACCGAGTTGCCTTGCCAACTCAGGTCGCACTCTAGTGTGATTGGCCCAAGTGGTGAGCCACCCCGCTCACCACTTAGCATGTTTGAGTGACAGCTAGGCTGTATGAATGGGGGTTTGCTGCATAAAAGCAGGGTTTTTGGGACTGGTTCTTCAGAAGTCACCACAGGACCTAAGAAGCCGAAGAGGGAGAAGCCGAGCCGACCTGCCAAGACGACACCACCGGTGAAGCCCTGCAGAATCGTCTCACCACTTTTTCCGACGACAGAGGAGATCTCCCGCCGGAGAGTCTTCTTCCCTTAACTGGTGGGGACAACCAGTTGCTGCCTTCTTTTCGCCGTCCCGAAGCATCTCGTGGCCGCCTTGCCTGTGCCAAGCACCCCGGCAACCGGGATACCACTTTTTACCTCAACCGCGAAAGAGGGGTAAAAATCCTTTGTGACCGGAGAACTCCACGGCTGGCCTCATCCCTGGTAGTGCAACGACCTGCAGCCTTCCTCCCCGTCGAGATCACCTCTTCCTCGGGACGACGCCGCGACTTGCACCCACTACCAGGAACGACTACCACCGCTGGAGGAATCTTTCCACTTTTAAAGGTACTGTGATCCGCCCGGCCTCCCTTGCCACCGATTGTACGGGGTAGATTTAGCCCTCGGCTCTCGAACCTGGGTAGGTCTGGGACACCCTAACTAAACTTTTCAGAACCATAGTAAAACCGTTTTCTACTCACCTGCAAAGACTTGTGACATTGTGTGATCTTGGGCACATTTTTTGCTTGGCTCCCTCTAACGCGGGCCCCGAACTAATTCCCCTTGTTCCACTATTGACTGTCTTTGCCAACCTTATGAGAAAAGTGTTTTACCTAACTGCTCTCTTTATTTCTGCCTTTTCCCTCCCTTTTGGTAACACTTGTTGGAGTACCATCTAACGTTAAGCGCTCACCTCTGGTTGGAAATAAGTGGTGTTAACTTAGAATTGTCCAACAAACGATTAGGGATGTACATATGAGTAATAGTAGCTGTGTTTGACTTTCTTATCTTTTCCAATGTGCTAGTGTAATTTATGAATGTACCTTTAATAAATAAGTTTATACTTTGACACCTAGCTCTGGTCAGTGTTTGCTTGTGCTATTGTACCTCTGTACCTATTGTGTATCCTCTGTATACTGCCTAACTCTTCTTGAGGGAAGTCTGACTGCTCAGCCACAGCGACCACAGTGAATCTGTGCGGTGCAGACTGCTACCAAGTGGGTTTACTGCCAACACCTGTAGTCTTAAATCTTTTGCAGTGGTCCCAGAGGGAACTGCACAGGTTTCTGCCTAACACTGGTGTACAGCGGTGGGATCTGTATTGAGTATACACGTTAGAGTACTTTTGAGATACCTTAGTGCAACTAACCACAAAACTTAAGCACAAGAAAGAAAAAGTCATTTTTAACCTGTCTACTATGGAAAGTTATAGTCAAGAGTCCCTTGCTACAAAAACTGCTGATTGTCTAAGACTTCTCTGTAAGCATAAGAATCTCATGACTAAAGGAAAGAAAATAGAGCTAATAGAAAGGTTGTTAGAAAACCAAAGTCTGGAGGATGGTCCAGAGGAACCCATCACTCCAGCAAATGTAGAAAGCAGCAATGATCTTGATATGGAACAAGGTATTGATGATCTTGGGTCAGAACCAGAAGAGGAGGATGAAACTGTTATAGATAGTCCCTCTAGGCCTCTGTCTGCTCTACCAGCTGTACCTACTGGACCTTTGCCAGGTCCCACATTTAGCCCTCAATACTTTGAACTGGAGAAAATGAAACTTGAATTAGAGTACAAGAAACTTAATGCTCAAACTGACAAAGAACTAAGGCTAAGGGAAATGGAGCTCAAGTATGAGCTAGAAATGAAGAAATTGTCTGTTGAGAATGCTTCTCTCTCTGGCTCCTCTAGAAGTTCCAGTCCTAAAAGACCCCGGATGCCTAAGGAATTGATTGGTATGTATGAGCCTAAGTTGGATGTGTTGGATTGGTTGTCTATGTTTGAGTATAATCATGGGCTCCAGAACATCACAGGTAATGAGTTACTCACCTGGTTGTTCTCTAGGCTTCCCCCTGTTGCAACTGATGTGGTAATGGAGTTGGGGGAGGAGGATAGGAAAGAGTATGAATGTGTGAAACTAGCTTTGATAGCTAGGTTTGGGAAGACCCCTTCCCAGTATCTTACGAGGTTTAGGAGCCTCAAAAAGCATGATGGTACCCCTTGGGTTACCTGGGTGTGTGAAGGGTTGAAAAACTTAGAGGGATGGATTAAGGGTTACAAGGTGAACACTTATGAAGGAATGAGAAATCTTGTAATGATGGAGTCAATTTATGATGCCTGCTCTCCTGAGCTCAGACAGCACTTGGCTGATTCACAGGAATTAGATCCTAGGAAACTAGCTAAGGCTGCTGACTTGTGGGTTGCCAACAGGGCTACTCACAAGGATTCTGGGGTAACTCAGAAGAAGGATGAGGGAAGACAGCCTAAGAAAGACTCCAAAGAGAATTCTAATAATCCTAATTCCAAAGAGGGCCCCAAACAAAACCATAAGGGTAAGCCACCTGGGAAACCACAGCAGAGTAGTATACCTTCTGGTGCTAAACCAGAAGGAGGTCAGAACAAGCCTCCATTCCAAAGGAACTTTGGGGCCTGTTATGTTTGTAAGGCTACTGACCATGTGAAAGGAGATCCCAGATGTAAGGGTAAACCTTCCGGGGTCCAACTTGTCTCCTTAGCCTTCGCTCCAGAGGAGGAAGTCACTATGGCAAGTGGAAACTTTCTACTACTGGCTGATGAACCCACTGGAGTCTCAGCCAGTGTTTCTTTAGTCTCTCTGGGGTTGTGGGAACAACAAAATTTAGATGTGTTTAATTCTATCCCAGATAATACTAAAGAGTATTATAAGGACAGTGTCCACGTGAATGGTCAGGAGACCCCTGCCATCAGGGACACTGGGGCCAGCATAACTGTGGTGGATGAATCATTTTTCAAGGCAGAGGATGTTGCTAAGGCACCCAAATGCCTCACCAAGTTAGCTGGAGGGCCTGTGCAGATGTGTCCCCAGTTACCAGTCCTCATCCAGTGTAATGATATGGCTGTGAAGATACCTGTCAGTATACAATGTGAAGTGCCAGGAAGAGTTCTGCTGGGAAATGACCTGAAAGCTCTTGGAGTTGTGTCACATACCCCCAGACCTCCTAGTAAAAGGTTACGGGAGCTCACCAAGTCTGCAAGAGAGAAAACCCTGTGAGGTTTATCTCAGGAGATGATGACAGAAATCACTCCTCTCCCACTGGAGCAACTTACTGCAGTAACTACCAGATCAGGAGCAAAGGGGCAACCCAAGACTCCTAGAAAAAAACCTACAGCAAGCACTCCAGTGCTTCCAACAAGGACTTCCCCGAGGTTGTCCAAAGTTACACCTGTAACTCCACCTCCAGCTGAGGCTGAGAGGGAGGTACAACCCTGTTTGGTTGAACTAGACTCTGAAGAAGAGCTAGAAGGAGGTCCAGAACTTATTGGAGACCTGGACCCGGCTGACCATCCTGAGCTGCAGTCTTTACTGGCAGAAGGTGGACCCAGCAGGACAGCTTTCCGTAAGGGACAAAGAGAATGTCCAACTCTGGAGGGTCTCCGCCAGCAGGCAGCTTCTCAGGCTGATGGGCAAGAGCCTGGGAAGTATAGGTTACACTGGGAGGATGGCCTCCTCTACAGTGAACCAACCGAATCTGAACCTGGAGCATACCAACGTCTGGTAGTGCCCCAAGAGAACAGACAACAGTTCTTGCAACTAGCCCACGAGATTCCTTTGGCTGGTCACTTGAGTTTCAAGAAGACCAAGGAAAGGCTCTCTCTCTACTTCTATTGGCCAAAAATGGGGGCTGAAGTAGATAGGTATTGCAGGAGCTGCCATACCTGCCAGACTTCTGGTAAGGTTGGTTCCAAGAATGTGGCACCTTTAGTGCCTCTCCCAGTTGTGGGAGTCCCATTTGAGAGGGTAGGGATTGACATTGTTGGTCCCCTTGATCCCCCAACCTCCTCAGGCAACAGGTTTATCCTTGTTGTAGTAGACCATGCTACTAGGTACCCTGAGGCAATTCCTATGAGGACTGTTACAGCTCAGGCTGTGGCTAAGGCCCTCCTTGGTATCTTTACCAGGGTTGGGTTTCCTAAGGAGGTGATCTCTGACAGGGGGACACATTTTATGTCCAACTACATGAAAGCCATGTGGAAAACCTGCGGAGTTACCTACAAGTTCTCAACCGCCTACCACCCTCAGACCAACGGGTTGGTAGAAAGATTTAACAGAACCATGAAGAGCATGATAGGTGCCTTAGAAGAACCCCTTAAGAAGAAGTGGGACCTTCTACTGCCATGCCTTCTATTTGCTTATAGGGAAGTCCCTCAGGAGGGAGTAGGTTATTCTCCCTTTGAACTTCTCTATGGCCATCCCGTCAGAGGCCCCTTGGCCCTGATTAAGGGGGGGTTGGAGAGTGCTCCTTCCCCCAAGCCAGTCAGAGTGACTGACTATGTGATAGGTCTCTGAAGGAGAATGTCACACATGATGGCAGAAGCAAGTGATAACTTGAAAGCTGGCCAAGCTCTGATCAAACATTGGCATGATCAGAAGGCTAACATGGTTGAGTTTACTCAAGACCAGCTAGTTCTAGTTATGCTCCCAACAAGGCAGAGGGCCTTGCAAGACAAATGGATGGGACCCTTCAAGGTTGTGGGAAAACTTGGAGAGGTCAACTATCTGGTGGATCTGGGCAAACCCAGGGAAGCTCCCAGAGTCTTCCACACCAACCGCCTCAAAGCCTATGTCTCTAGACCAGAAGTAGGAGCATTGCTTCTAGCTTCATCGGAAGAGGAGGAGGAGAGTGACGCTCTACCTGACCTCCTGAGAGGCTTACCTTTGGACGAAAAAGTTGAAGGAGTTAATCTCTCTTCAGATCTGACTCGTGAGCAACAGGAGGAGTGCAAAGCGATGTTAAATCAGTTTGCCCCCCTGTTCTCACTTTCACCAGGCTTGACCCCTTGGGGACAGCATGAGATACTCACTGGTGACTGTCTGCCAGTCAAAAGCAGAGGATATAGAATGTCAGAACATGTCAGAACCCACATCAAAGGTGAGGTCAAGAAGATGCTTGATCTCGGGGTAATAGAGCCCTCTACTCGTCCATGGTCTAGCCCAGTGGTGTTAGTACCAAAGGCAGGATCCAAAGAGTTGAGATTCTGTGTGGACTATAGAGCTCTTAATGCAGTCACCAAGACTGATGCCCACCCTTTGCCAAGGACAGATGAGTTGGTGGATAAACTTGGTGCAGCCAAGTACCTCAGCACACTGGACCTTACGTCAGGCTATTGGCAAATAGCCCTGACCGACCATGCCAAGGAGAAAACTGCATTTTCTACCCCAGTTGGCCTATACCAATTCAAGGTTATCCCTTTTGGACTGAAAAATGCACCTGCAACATTCCAAAGGATGGTGAACCAAGTTCTGGCTGGGATGGAGGACTTCTGCATGGCATACTTGGATGACATTGCAGTCTTCAGCCACTCCTGGGCAGAACATGTGACCCACTTAGGACATGTTTTGCAGGCTCTTGAGCCGGCCAATCTGACCATAAAGGCAAGCAAGTGCCAAATTGGTCAGAGTAAAGTGGTCTACCTTGGACATGAGGTAGGAGGTGGAGAAATAAGGCCTTTGCTCAGCAAGATTGAAGCTGTGCAAAATTGGACAACACCTACTACTCAGACCCAGGTGAGAGCCTTCTTAGGCCTCACTGGGTACTACAGGAATTTCATTGAGAACTATGGGACCATAGCTTCTCCTCTGAATGTGATCTCCTCTCCAAAATTCCCCAAGAAGGTCAAATGGACTGAGGAATGCAATCAGGCCTTTGAAAACCTGAAGAAAGCTCTCTGCCAAGCTCCAGTACTCAGAGCTCCTGACTACCACCAAACTTTCATTGTACAAACTGATGCTTCCAATGTAGGTATAGGTGCAGTTCTTAGCCAACTGGATGAGAAGGGTAGGGAACACCCCATTTGCTTCATCAGTAGAAAACTGAAGGATCCTGAAACAAGGTGGGCAACAATCGAAAGAGAATGCTTTGCTATTGTGTGGGCACTGAAGAAGTTTAGGCCATACTTGTATGGTTCTACTTTTGTCATTCAGACTGACCACCAACCCTTGAGATGGTTAATGCAAATGAAAGGGGAAAATCCAAAACTATTGAGATGGTCAATCTGCCTCCAAGGGTTTGATTTCACCATTGAGCACAGGTCAGGGTGTCACCATCAAAATGCTGATGGACTCTCTAGGATGTATGTCATCGACTAGAGGTATGAGGTTCATCCAGGAGTGGATTAAATCCTCCTGTCCCTTAGTCTGGGGGGGGCGAGTGTTAGGAAGAATTCTCTGTTTAGGCTGAATTTCCTAACCTAGTGAGTCCCCCAGCAGCTTTGCTGGATTTTGTGGGATTTATTTTTTTTCTCCTGCCAAGAGTGAGACTCTTTTATCCTCACTCTTGGACATGACTTGAGAGTGTTCTCTGTGACTTACTATGTGCTTATGGGCTGGGGGGGGGTAATTTTCCCCATAGGCCATCATTGGTTTTTGAATGTGTGTTACACAGCACCCTCAGTGCAGTAGCACAGGGGTGTCTTAGAGACCCCCAAACATAGACTCCACACCCTGGGACTGACTACTGTCTCCCTGGGTCTGTAAAGTCACCATTGACTTTACTAGTCTTAACTTAGGAACCTAACCAGTACAAACCATCTTACTGTGGAAGTACTGGTAGGGGCAATTAGATTGCCCCTGGGTCTGTTGTCGAGGGGGTACTGTCCCGTCCCCCCTCGCCGAGTTCTGGCTGGTGGCAGTGGATACCACGGAAATATTCCACCGGAATATTTCCCAATGGGATTTCCCATTGGTTGTTGATGCACCACTTTTTGGTGCAATGTTAAAGATACCGCCGGTTTATTTATTTAATATAAATTCACCGGTTGGGATTTTTTGCCGGAACTCGCCGCCAAAATGGCGTCTAGGTTCACTTCAGTAACCCTGAACCTGAGTCGAGCCTTTGTTCCACTTTTGGCGGGCTTCTGCACAGAAGCCCTCCAAAGTGGTGCCATTCTGTCTGGGTTCCACAGGGGGTGTGGGAGGGGGTTTAGGCACCCTGGACCGAGTTGCCTTGCCAACTCAGGTCGCACTCTAGTGTGATTGGCCCAAGTGGTGAGCCACCCCGCTCACCACTTAGCATGTTTGAGTGACAGCTAGGCTGTATGAATGGGGGTTTGCTGCATAAAAGCAGGGTTTTTGGGACTGGTTCTTAAGAAGTCGCCACAGGACCTAAGAAGCCGAAGAGGGAGAAGCCGAGCCGACCTGCCAAGACGACACCACCGGTGAAGCCCTGCAGAATCGTCTCACCACTTTTTCCGACGACAGAGGAGATCTCCCGCCGGAGAGTCTTCTTCCCTTAACTGGTGGGGACAACCAGTTGCTGCCTTCTTTTCGCCGTCCCGAAGCATCTCGTGGCCGCCTTGCCTGTACCAAGCACCCCGGCAACCGGGATACCACTTTTTACCTCAACCGCGAAAGAGGGGTAAAAATCCTTTGTGACCGGAGAACTCCACGGCTGGCCTCATCCCTGGTAGTGCAACGACCTGCAGCCTTCCTCCCCGTCGAGATCACCTCTTCCTCGGGACGACGCCGCGACTTGCACCCACTACCAGGAACGACTACCACCGCTGGAGGAATCTTTCCACTTTTAAAGGTACTGTGATCCGCCCGGCCTCCCTTGCCACCGATTGTACGGGGTAGATTTAGCCCTCGGCTCTCGAACCTGGGTAGGTCTGGGACACCCTAACTAAACTTTTCAGAACCATAGTAAAACAGTTTTCTACTCACCTGCAAAGACTTGTGACATTGTGTGATCTTGGGCACATTTTTTGCCTGGCTCCCTCTAACGCGGGCCCCGAACTAATTCCCCTTGTTCCACTATTGACTGTCTTTGCCAACCTTATGAGAAAAGTGTTTTACCTAACTGCTCTCTTTATTTCTGCCTTTTCCCTCCCTTTTGGTAACACTTGTTGGAGTACCATCTAACGTTAAGCGCTCACCTCTGGTTGGAAATAAGTGGTGTTAACTTAGAATTGTCCAACAAACGATTAGGGATGTACATAAGAGTAATAGTAGCTGTGTTTGACTTTCTTATCTTTTCCAATGTGCTAGTGTAATTTATGAATGTACCTTTAATAAATAAGTTTATACTTTGACACCTAGCTCTGGTCAGTGTTTGCTTGTGCTATTGTACCTCTGTACCTATTGTGTATCCTCTGTATACTGCCTAACTCTTCTTGAGGGAAGTCGGACTGCTCAGCCACAGCTACCACAGTGAATCTGTGCGGTGCAGACTGCTACCAAGTGGGTTTACTGCCAACACCTGTAGTCTTAAATCTTTTGCAGTGGTCCCAGAGGGAACTGCACAGGTTTCTGCCTAACACCGGGCTTCTCCGGGGGTTTTGGCTTGTCAGGAAATGTTCGGTGAAATCTTTTGATTAGGCGAGGAGCGTGGACATATTCAGCAGGTTCCCAGGATCTCTCTTGGGAGCCGTAGCCTTTCCAGTCAATTAGGTAAAATAGTTTAGATTTGGAGATCTTGGAGTCCAGAATGCTTTTGACTTCAAACTCGAGTTCTCCATCAACTAGGATAGGTTTTGGAGATTTAGTTAGTCGGGTTTGAGGTTGCACGGGTTTTAATAGAGAGACGTGGAAGACCGGATGTATCTTCATGTGCGGGGGCAAGTCCAACTTGACCGCTACTGGGTTTACTATGGTAGTGATGGAATAGGGACCAAGGTATCTTGTGTTGAATGTGCGTGGCCCTTTTAGAGGTAGATATTTGGTGGATAACCAGACTTGATCCCCTACTTGATATTGAGGGGCTTCCTTCTGATGTTGATCTGCTCCTTTCTTGTATTGTTCTTTAGCCCTTTGAAGGTGAGAAACAGCTTCCTTAAAGGCTTGGGTGATTGTAGAATGCAGGTAGTCTACTGCTGGTGTTTCAAGATCTTGGAGGGGATCCAACTCCGAGGTTCGAGGGTGACTGCCGTACAAAAGAAAAAACAGGGTTTTCCCAGTTCCCGAATGGACAGAGTTATTGTAGGCATATTCGGCTATCCAAAGGATGTCTTTCCAAGTTTTTTCAGTTTGTTGCAGCATGCAGCGTAAATACTGTTCCAGAGTTTGATTGGTCCTCTCGGTTTGTCCGTCGGTCTGAGGGTGGTGACTGGTCGATAGTCTCACATCAATTTGAGCCGACCGACAGCAACTTCGCCAAAAATGAGAAATAAATTGACTACCTCGATCCGAAATTAGAACCGAAGGAAAACCGTGCAGTCGGACGATGTTTTCGAGAAATTCTCGGGCCAGAGTTGCTGCTGTTGGCAAGCCTTTGAGCGGAATGAAATGCGCCATCTTGGAGAATATGTCCACGATTACTAGAATCGTATTGTATCCGGAGCATGGAGGTAGATCGGTGATGAAGTCCATAGAAAGCGTATGCCAAGGGCGAGGTGGGATGTCAATAAGGCGTAAGAGGCCTGCTAGTCTTTCCTTTTGACTCTTGTTTTGGGCGCATACTCCACAGGACATTATAAAGTCTCTGATATCTTTTTTCCAAGACGGCCACCAGAAGTAGCGCTTGATCTTTTCTGAGGTCTTGGCCATACCGGGATGTCCTTCCATTAAAGAATCGTGATAACAAGAGATTACTTTTTTCTGTAAATCTGTGCTGGGTAGGTATAATCGTTCTTGGAAATACAATAAGTTGTCCTTTACTGCAAAGTCCTTTCCCTGCAGATGCCAATTCTGTATGTCTGCTGGAGTTACAAGTTGCCTGGCTTTATCCTTAACTTCCTCTATGGATTCTGTGGCGATTACACCCAGAATTCTTTGTTCGGGAATGATTGGTACAGGTTTAGGGTTGATCAAGTGTTCTTCCACTCCCATCCGAGAAAGGGCATCAGCTTTACCGTTCTTTGTACCAGGTCGATAGGTAATTATGAAGTCAAACTCGGCAAAGAATAATGCCCAACGGAGTTGTCTAGAGGATTGGGCTTTTGCGGTTTTCAAATTTTGCAGGTTTCGGTGATCCGTAATCACAGTAACGGTGTGTCGGGCCCCCAGCAGATAATGCCGCCAAGCTTTAAAGGCAGACTTGATAGCCAGAAGTTCCTTGTCAGTAATCGTGTAATTGATTTCAGGAGGCGAGAATTTGCGGGACCAAAATGCCACGGGATGCAACTGATTGGTTACCGGGTCCTTTTGTGATAGAAATGCCCCCATGGCAAGGCTTGAAGCATCAGTTTCCACGATGTAGGGGAGTTCGGGGCGGGGGTGTTTTAAGATTGGTGCAGAGATAAATTTAGTCTTCAAATCCTGGAAAGCTTGTTCCGCCTCGGTAGACCATTCAAAACGTTTGTTTTTCTTTAACAAGGCAGTGATGGGCTGGACTATTCGAGAGAATTCGGGGATAAACCTGCGGTAAAAGTTAGCGAAGCCTAACATGCTTTGCACACCTTTTACGGAGGATGGTGATGGCCATTTGAGAACTGCATCGACCTTCTTTGAATCCATACGCACTCCGCCAGGTGATAATATGAATCCCAAGAATTCAACTTCAGTCACGTTGAAAACACATTTTTCCAACTTAGCGAAAAGTTTGTGTTGACGCAATCTTTCGAGGACCATTTTCACGTGTTTCCGATGTTCAGATTCCGATGAAGAATAAACAAGGATGTCGTCAATGTAAACAACAACACACACATCTATGAGCTCTCTGAGGACATCGTTCATAAAATATTGAAAGGCGGCCGGGGCATTGCAAAGTCCGAAGGGCATGACCT
The DNA here is from genome assembly GCF_040938575.1 of Ambystoma mexicanum. Lineage (NCBI taxonomy): Eukaryota > Metazoa > Chordata > Amphibia > Caudata > Ambystomatidae > Ambystoma > Ambystoma mexicanum. Next base: position 642,261,588 of record NC_090922.1, on the reverse strand, counting down.
GATATTCAAATAGCCCATACTTGGCACGGAAGGCCGTCTTCCATTCATCGTCCTCTTTTACTCGTACCAAGTGGTAAGCTCCTCTAAGATCCAGCTTTGTATATATGCATGCTTTTCTGACTTGGTCCAGGAGTTCAGGGATCAAAGGTAACGGATATCTATTCTTAACTGTGATCTGGTTCAGGGAGCGATAATCTATACAAGTTCTAAGGTCTCCTTCCTTTTTTGGAACGAAGAACAAAGCTGAAGAAGCAGGGGACTTGGAAGGACGAATAAACCCATTTGCCAGGCATTGATCCAGGTATTGTCGAAGGTGAAGGTTCTCAGGCTCGGTGAGGGCATAAATTCTACTACAAGGAGGAGTAGATCCAGGTATCAGGTCTATCTGGCAGTCATAAGACCTATGAGGAGGTAGAGAGTTAGCCTGATCCTTCCGGAAAACATCTTGGTATTCTAGGTATTCGGGAGGTAACTGGGGAGTCTCTGAAGAAATTGCTGCCAGTGCAACACCAGGTGGAGGGTGACAAGTAGAGACACATTCTGGAAACTGGACCGTTCTTGCTCGCCAATCGATCAGAGGATTGTGTTTCTCTAACCAAGGTATTCCTAGAATAATCTGAAACTGAGGGGCCTTGATCACATCGAACACGATCTTCTCATGGTGTCCATCTTGACTTACTAGCGTCACCTCTTGAGTGGTATGCGTTACTGGCCCGGAGGCTATCTCCGTACCATCCACCGTAGTAATGACGTCCTTTACAGCCTTGGGACAAAGAGTTAGATTCATCCTCAAAACCATTTCATGATCCACATAATTGCTGATGGCACCGCTGTCGACGTAAGCTTCAATTGCATGTAATCGATCCGGATTATCAGGGCTAATGAGGACCATAGGTATCACGAAATGCGAGGTCACGGAACTGGTTTTCACGCTCGGCAAGAGGACTTCTATTCTTGTCGGGCGAGGTCGTTTCCCTGCTCAGAGTTTGTAACTTTGGTAACTGCAGCTCCTACTGCCTTCTTGGCAGGTTTCACCGGACAGTCTCGAAGAAAGTGCCCTGAGTTTCCGCAATAGAGGCATAACTGCAACTGTTTTCTCCTTACCCGCTCCTTTTGTGTTAGAGGACCTTTCAGACCCCCTATTTGCATGGGTTCCCCGGAGTCTACTCCTTTGGAAGGAGTTGGCGGTTTGGAAAATACTCGAGCATCAAACTTGGAACGATCGGCCTTCCTGTTCTGCAGTCTGTGATCTATTTGAACGACTAAGTCTATATAGTCCGAACAATCTTGTGGGGGATTCACTACTTGGGCTAACACATCTTTGAGCTCTCCACGTAGACCTCTATAAAACAGCGTAATCCTTTTGTCCTCAGGCCATTGAGTTTCCACTATCAGTCTGTTGAAAGACGCAATATAAGCCAAAAGGTCTTGATTACCTTGTCGCAACGAAAGAAGCTCATTGTCCAAGGCCTGCCCCTGTGAATGTCTTGCGAACAGTTTTTCCATACTGAGCTGAAAAGCTTGAAAATCATGGAGGACCGGATCATCTTGATTAACTAGAGGGATCGACCAGTCTGTCGCATTGCCACTAAGGTACGAAAGCACGAAAGCTACTTTAGCTTGATCAGTTGGAAAGGCTGCTGGCCGGCATAAGAAATGCAACCGGCACTGATTGATAAATACTGCAAACCTCTTTGGGTCACCAGAAAATCGTTCGGGCGGAGCCAGAGGTACATTCCCAGGTAGGTTGATCTGCACTGGATTCATAGAGGATGTAGAAGGAAGATTTCCCCCAGATGCGGGTAACAGGGTCTGTCCGGCTTGTGACTGTAGCAATTGTCTAGCAAGATCATCTGTTCGCTCCTTGGAAATAATCAGTTCCCTTCTTAGAGCGTTCGTTTCCTGACGGGCTGCATGCACTTCTGCCCTTAGTTCCCCAAGTAACTGGGCTAGCTGGTCGGTATCCGAGGTTTCCATAGCGCCTGGACGGGAGTTTTGTGGTAGGCTTTGCGTTCTGTAACGCTCACCTGATTCCCGTAGAGGCGCCGGTCTTGACTGGGCATATACCGTATCTTCAAAGGTGATGTGTAACACACGGCTGGCTCTTTGGGCTGGACCTCTGTGCACTGTATGTCTGACTCGAAAGGTAAGATGTCTGCAGATAGAAAATATGGGATTAAGGAACTGGGTTATTGAATGTCTCTCTCTTCTTCCCTTTCTCTTCTCCTGTAGAACCCCAAAGGTTAACGCTCTCACCTTAGGTAAGTGAACGCCATGCTCTCCATCTGCCTCGGGGCAGGGTGCTGTAACCAGTTTCTTCACTGGATAAGGGGAGCAGGCCTCTTGACTTCAGAGGACTGCTGTCCGTCGTTTACTGCACGAACGGTAAGTTTCGAGTAATTCTAATGTCTTTAAAGTCTTTAGTAATGATGTTTCTTGTTTTGCAGGGTTCCGGCGATGGCGGATGACGGGCTGAAGTGAGTTGAAGATGGAGCCCGTGTGATGAATAGAAGCGCCTGGAAGCACGTAAGTAAGCGCTTGTTGCCTGCTTCACGATGCGCTCTAACTGACTTTTTATTTTGCAGGTACAAGTTCGGAGCGGCTGCAGGGTGCCGGAATACCCACTGGGTTAGATGTGGAAAGGAGTAATGGCACGTGAGTATTAAAGTTCCCCAATGTCTTTAAACGCACCTTGTTTTGTCTTTCAGATGCGGCATGCAGCGCCGAAGGCCTCCGGAGTGTGCGAAGAGTTGGTAAGCTTTTGTCTTTCAGATGCCGGAATGCAGTGTGAAGACCTCCGGAGCGCACGAAGAGTAGGTAAGCCTTTGTCTTTCAGATGCCGGAATGCAGTGTGAAGACCTCCGGAGCGCACAAAGAGTAGGTAAGCCTTTGTCTTTCAGATGCCGGAATGCAGCGCGAGGCGTTGGTGACAGCCGATGGACCAGGTAAGTGAAGCGCTGTCACTGAAGACCGTAATGCTAACCTGTTCTTTCTTGTCTTTATAGGTGTTGCTGAAGACTGGATTCAGGATGGTAAGCCTTTTTCCTTAGGCCCAGGATCAGATGCAGAAGACACGATGAGCGTTCTGCTGCAGAGGATGCAGAATAACGCAAAGCAAGATTCATCCATCGGGTGTGGTTTAAATAGCCTCCTGTAGTGCTTAGGTGTCTCCTTCCACAGCCACGCCTAGGTAAGAAAAGATTCCTGCTTTCCAGAAGAGTTCAGTGTTCTGAATCTAGGGAGTGGCACCTGCCCCACCCAACAGGAAAAGTAGTTCCAAACAGAAGAGGATCAGAGGCTCAACTGGCAGGCAAGTAAGCAGCATGGTCTGCTGCAGGTAAGTCCACCCAAGCATTATGAGCCCGGCGCTTCCAGCGCTGGGACTGGGCATATTTATGAGCCTGGTGCCACTGGCGCCAGGACTGGGTCCAAAAGGTCCCAATTGGGACTGGTTGGCACTCGGAACCTGGGTTATGGATCTGCTTCCAAGGGAGTTGGGAAAACCCTGACCTTTTGGAAGCAGAGATCATGACAGAAGGCCCTGATTCTAGGGAAGCCAGAAACTGTGCAAAGCTAGAGTGTACCGCATTGTCCTGTGCTGAAAATGTGGGGAAGGGAGGCCAACTTCCTGAACATCTTGACATATCATTTTGTGAACACCTTTCTTTTTCATAACATTGTTTCCCCACACTATTTGTACTTGGAGGTAAGGATTGGCAATAGGTTTATTAATATAGGCCCTTTTATTTTGACAAGAAACCACTAAGACTGCGATAGGATGGCTGTAGATTGCTCCCATCTATAGATTTAGGATTAGATAGGTGTTTTTCTAACCCTTTTTTTGAAGTTCAATAAACATCCTTGAACTGTGGTCACTTGTGTCTGTCTTACTGTTGATGCCATGCCTTCCTTCCAGTGCTGTTTGGGGGTACTCGACAGCTTGAACCTCACAGCACGTGCGCACCATCCCATTGGTACCGCAACGAGACACTTCACAACAACAGCCACAGCAACTCTTCACCGGCGATCGAATTTGGATTAGCAACTTCACCAGGAAGTGGAACCAGACGAAGTTGCATGGTCCCTATAGCGGCATCTACGCCAGACCCACAGCAGTGAAGGTGGAAGGCTGTCATGCATGGATTCATCTCCACGATGTCAAGAAGGCAAGAAGCTCAGCATTTGTCAATTACAAGGGTGAAGCAGGACGTTACTAACCCAAATATCATCCCTGATGAACCTGAGGGTGGGAATCACCATGCAGATGCAAACCTGTAGTACAGTGATATGAAAATTGTGGGAAGAGAGAATTCGAGCGGATCTTGCTTTGTCTGTTCTTTAATCCCCCATGCCACAGCTACACCAAGACTGTTTATACCACAATAAATACAACCAGAGGTAGGGAAATGCTTAGTGCACCTGGCATTATCCAGGGTGCGAGGTGTGATCCAAGGACACAAAGTTCAAATGTAATGTGTAGAAGCAGATGGAGCAACCTTTAAAGATCATTAGATAAAGATAAAGAAATTAGCAGAGACAGGACACATGAAGAAGATTGTATTAGTTATCAGCAAAATGAACAGGGGAAGAAGGAATCCATGTTTATGGTACAACCTCTAATGTAATGCTCTGATGAGGCAGGGCAAGGACAGAATCACTGTCACAGACCACAACTACAAATGAAAAGTGCTGTGTTTCATAACAATGAGCGGGTCAACGGGCTGTTTGGATGCAAGGCAGGAGGAATGCTAGGACTAACAAAGGAAAAGGTTTTTTTACAACTTAATGAAAGCTGTTCTGTTGTCTGGGGAAAATATATTAGAAGGTGGACCTGGGCAGATGAGTATAAGGTCCCAAAAAACATCATGTGACTTACATGATTCTCCTGGTGTTTCAGGAGCAGCGGCAAGACATACATTGGGGCCAACCAGTTTTGTGAGATCACGATAAACATCCCTGTCATTGAAGAGGACACTGCTGCCCTTATGGTCTTATTTTGGATCTGCAGGGGGGAAAAGCATCTGTCCAGCTGCCACCATCCTGGAGTGGAACCTGCTCCCTGGCCACCCTACACACCCCAATGTTGGTAGTTTGGGTGGCAAACCTCAACAATAAAGAAAAACCCCATGTCTAAATCAATTTTTCCAACACATCAACGGGCCTGACGCTCCTTTGGCATGCAACATTATCGAAGTAACTATCTTTACCAGGATTCGAGTGATGGATTGAATTCTACAACTGAAAAGTATCACTTATTTAACAAAGCAGAGACCTTTTTCGCATCTATCTTTCCTCCTGTGGTGCAAGCAGCTACTAACACCAAGAAGCTCCAAATAGTTAGTTGGGAGTTAATCCAGCTCGCTAACGAAACAGAGCAGTGTCTGAATGCAATTAAAGAGTAATTAAGAGCTCTCGGGTTAACCAGTCTCAAAAAAAGATACACCCTCGATTTGATGACTGCTGTTAGGGAGAATTCTCATGTGCCAATTCCCTCTACCTTAGAGCCCTCCAGCTCTTTTGCTAAACTTTGGGACTTTGAACTTTTTAATTCTGCTTGTTTTCTGCTTGTGTTTTCTTTGGTTATGGGAGTTTTACACAACTCCATAGGCATCACCTTTTCATGTGCGTCACACAGCACCCTCAGTGCAGTAACACAGGGAAGCTTTTTCCCAGAGAAAGTAAAGTGAAATTGACTTTACTAGTGTTTTTAAATTCCTAGACCCAGCACACACTATTTTACAATAGAGTGCTGGAGGGGTTACTAGAAACTCATGTAGTAGTCAAATGCTACCCTTTCCTCTCGAAATGGCTGGTGGCAGTGGTTTTACAACGAACTACCATGATTTTTCCCCACCGTGAACACTGGTAGCTTTAAATTGCAGGAGCCATGTTTTTCAAAATGGCATCTGAGCGCCCTTTTTTTAAACAGGTCCCAGTCTTCTTTTTTCGCCATTTCTTTTTGGAAAGGTCCTTCTAGAGTTTGTCCCTGTGCGGCAAACCAGGTTTGATCCCTTTGTTCCTACAACTTTGCTGGGCTTCAGGACTGAAGACCGCCTCTGGCGCCCGAGTGTCTGGGGTAGGCAGGAAGTGAGGGAGGTGCCCGAAACTCAATGTGCTTAAGTCTCCTAGGAGACCCAAATGCACTCAGGCGTGATTGGCTGGCTGACTGTCCGGCAAGGACAGCTACCCTGCTGGGTAAGTGGCAGCTAGGCAGGAATGAATGGGAGGAAACTGGATAAAAGGAGAGTCTCTTGGCATGGAAGGCAGAGTCGACCACTGGAATGAAATAACCAAAGACGAGCTGGAAGAGGACGGCTGCTGCAACTCCTGGACCATTTGTTTGCCCGGTGAAGCCCTGCTGCAGGTCCGAATCGCCAAGTTCATCTTGACAGAGAAGCCCTTCAAGGGCGACTTCTCCCTTTGAGTTGGTGGGACCAATCAACTTGTACGCCACCTGGATACCATTCTCGGAGCTGGTCGTATTTTCCTCCGAGTGCGGCAAGAAACTGAATAGCCAGGGAGAAGGACACCAGTTTGTGTGCTTGACTACAGCTACCGGAATTGAAAATTTGCCTTTGCCACCTTTTTGACCAGTCCCAGTGCAGGAGTCCCCCGACGTCCTCCCTCTTGTCCCCACGACTGAGGCTCAGTAACAGCGAGATCTGCAGGAACAGACGTCTTCAACTGCATCTTTTTCTTCATTGTAAGGTACTGTGAAACCTGATGAGAACTTACCTCTCACTGCAAAAGTGCTTGACATTTTGGCAACGTGCAGGCGTAGTCAGCTTGTGACCCAACATATGAACCTTTCTTTTACGAACTACTTCTGAGAACTTTGGCAAAGACTTTTCTGTTTAACTTCCAGAACTACTTTATCCTATACAAGACTTAAACCCATTGATGTTGGCCTAACCTATTGCATTGAATCAGCTCCTCTCGTGAACTCAAACTATTTGCACTGTAACTAATATTCGTTTTATTAACTTATGCCTTTTTGCTCCTCCTTCAAATGCTCTGAATGCCATTTTGCTCCTCCTTCAAAGTAGTTTAAATGCCTCAGAATCTGATCTTGTGAAGTGCTGAAGTATATTTTTGTGTGATATTGATTGCCTTATTCTAGTGAATGTTTTATAACTGACTGTGAAATAAGTTAATGAGTGTTTTACCAAGAAACCTTGAGTATAAGAGCCTATTTGAATACTTGTAATTATAGACCTCTCTGTAACATCCCTACAGCTCACATTCCCTCTTGAGATAAGCCTGGCTGCTCAGCAACGCTACCACAAAACTGTGTAATACAGACTTATATCAAAGGTTGGTTTTGTTTACACCTGTAGTCTTAGTTGTGTGTAGTGGTCCCAAATGGTACTGCATACAAACTCTGCCTAACAACTGCCATGGAGGGAGGGGCATGTGAAAAAATATGCAATTCATGTTGCACTTGCATACTTTTCAACAATTCTGACAAAGGAACCTTGACACTAGCCATTTAGATACTACACAAATCGCGTATTACAATGGAAAAGGAGGTTGGAGTGAAAGTAGATTGTATTACGAGTTTTGCTTGGGTTGCCACATGGATGAAGGTTGTTTTCAAAGTGCCGATTCCTGTCTTGTTTAAGTTACTTTTATGTTTCTGCATTTTTCAGCTGATAGCAGGACTTTGTAAAAAGACCATGTTCAAAAAACTGCCTACGATCTCACTCGCAGGCAAAGATATCATATCTGGGTGGAAAATGCTCAAACCCAGACAGAAATGCAGAATGGCGAGGATCCAACTGATATGGTTAGATTAGAGCATCAAATTGGTTCACCAGAAATGTAATTTGACTGCCCTACTGATCCAGAAGACAAACTTATGTAGACATATTAGGGAATGGAGCATTTTATTATTTACCTTGCAGCCCAAAAGAATATGAAGGAAATGCAAAAAACGCCTGTAAGGTTTGGGTATCAAAAGATTTTAGCGAAATACTTAGCTAAAGGGGTGATTATAGAAAGGCAAACGTCAGTCTCTGAACGTAGACAAAAGTACAAGCTGCACAAATTTCATTAGCCTGAAATTTCAACATTGTGACGTCACAGTTCCTTGGTTATTACTGAATAAGATTTCATTGGGTCAACACTCTAGTGAGTTTTATGCTAGTACATACATAATAGAAAGCATCACAGCAAAACACATTCGTTATTGAGTTCAGAAATACTCTTCCAACACCTTAAAAGTGCAACTTTGTTTTTCACTGGATAGGCTACAATTTTGTGCCATTTAGCTAAATGCAACGCTCACTTCAAAGGCCTGAAAATCCTGCTGCATTCAAAGAGCTCTGAGCCACGCAGTCATTGTACATAAAATGCAAAACAGTGCCAACATTAGTCATGTCCTCATTGTTGCAAGAAGTTGATTTTCCCATCCTTTCCCATAGTTGACAAGAAAACTCAGCATGTTGAAGAGTAATGAGTCATGTCCTGAACAGTAGGAAGAAGTAATATACAATTGATGCTAGAGGCCTGTATTAATGAAGAACAAGGCTTGAAGCCAAGTAAGACACTGCCAAAATACTGAGACAGGTCTGAAGTGCTACTGCCCCTTGGCAGGTTTCTGAGTCACAGTAGAAAATGCATGCAGAAAATCACAGTAATTCTGCCCCAGAGGCACGCTACTTGCAGCCACTTTATTCATAAGACCTTCACTGCAAGATAAATAGTTTCAGTCCCAAGTTGGTCCCATGGAATACAAATCTAACGTTTCAATGTGATTGTTGCATAAATATGTTACTGTGAGGAACAGAAAGACGTGAGAACCATCGGGGTAAACAAATAGCTGAAGTGATGGGTCCGGATACTAGATGTGTCAATTAAATGTTGCTGAGGTCGCTGATTTGGCTAATCCCACGAACTGATTGGTTGACATGCGACAAGTTAGGTCATTTCCTAGGGGTTGTTCTTAAACGTCACAATGGGTTGAACCTATGATGTCAGCTATAGGTGCTGAACAATAATGTAGAATTGACTAGGATATTATTTAGGTGTAATCTAGGTAGAAGCCAGTAGAAAATCAGGGGTGTGTTCCAACAGGATAATCTGAAATGTTTCATTTACTAGTGGGTTCATATGCTAATTTTGTTTCTTTTGTCTATAAATAGTGAATCTCAGAGTGGGCGGGTGGAGGGTCTTTTGTATTTTGGTTTCCTGATTCGCCTACCTCTGGCTGTATTGCATCACAAAAAAGATACTATGTTTCTACATCCTGTGCACCTCTTTCTGTGGATGATTTGTAGACATAAGGATATATTTCTAAAAAAGGAAAAATCTATCTAGCCATAATGCTTGAAGCTGGATGATGTCCCTACCTATCCTGGGCCTTTGAACCACAAACCAAAAGTGAGCACAATAATCCCAAAGCATTTAGATAAATAAATAAAATAAATATAATTGTTTTTTTATAATGTGCCTAATACCATACCCGGGTTTGGGTTCCAAGTGTGGATCCGGGATTCAAAACTCTGTTGCTCTGCATGGTCTTGCTTCCAAGACCAGTGCGTTGCCCCTGCCTGAAGAGGTAATTAAATACTAGATAGCAATTCAAAGTATTTTGGGAAAACACTGTTTACAAAACATGTCACTGAACATAGGAATCTAGTTTTCTGAAATTTTGAATTCATTTTAAGGGCACCAATGGTAGCCTATACTACATCAAGGTGCACAGATCTCTTAGCTCAATCAAGTTTACAGAACATGATTTTTAGAGATTTACAGAAAAGCAAATACATATCCAGTTGACATAGAGCAGGGGATAACTCATTCTGCAAACACGGTGCACCAACAGAAAAGCTACTGTCGCCACTGAATCTAAACCTGGAATTAGGGATTCCTAAGAGGCAAAGGGTTTCGGAGCATAAGATCAACCTGGTTTACAGGGACGGAACTTGCATTGCAAATACTTGGGACATGTCATTCAAGCATTTCAATACGAATCATAAGGCCTTAAACTTGATCCTTTATTAAGAAAGGAACCAAAGTGGAGAACAGGCAAAGGATGTAGGTGCATGATTAGGGAAACCCCAAGACCAGCCGGAAAGCAGCATGCTACACTATGTAAACGTGAGAACTGATATTTCGAGATCCCCATGTATAGGGCATTGCAATAATCCAATCTAGAATTTAAGAAGTAATGACAGCGTTCTTTATTCAAATAGGAAAGGATTTGTTTAATCAAAGTTTATAAAAAGCTGTTTGAGTTACTTCTTATATTTGATAGTTCATGTCTAAATTTGATTGCCGATGAACCCTTAGTTTCTCTTTATCTATTTGCAAATGTTTTTTGGGAACTGAATAATGAAGGGGTAAAAACGTTTTCCCAGCTTTTTCTACACTATGTTTGCAGAGAATAACTTCCATTTTGATGGGCTATACCTACTTCAGCTTGCCATTTTACAAATTTATTGGGATTTGTTTCAGGACTCCAAACTTTATAGTACACCTGTGCTCCATCTGCCTAGGAGTGGAGCACCAGGCTTTACTTAATAAAAATCCAAACCAGTGTCCGATTATGTATATAAAAAAGTAAGGGCAACAGTTAGAAGCCCTGAGGGGCATGCTGCCTAAAGTTTAGAAGACACATGTGGACACAGCCTTACCCACTGGAATTGTTCACTTAGAAAAGATTAACATCTTTAGACAGAACTACCTTAAATAACCTCTATGTTTGGTAAGCAGGTACTCTTGCAGATAAATCCAACATCACCCAAAGAGTCAAAACGTCCTGATCACTGAAAAATAGAATATCATCACAGACGGTCAAAAGTGGAGAATCTGTACCATGGTGATGACAAAATCTGAACACAAATCTTTGGGAAAAGGGTAGGATTTAAAAAATGAATAGTAGTTGAGTGTCCACAACTTTTTTCAACACTTTAGAGACCCAAGATAAACTGGCAAGTGCAGTATTTTTCAGATATAATGCATTCAGCTAGGGCTTCTTAAAGAGCAGTGAAACTCTGGACTCTAATGAAGTCAGGCACAACACTCGTCTAGCAATTTACTGATAAAAATTAAACATGAGATTGACTATAGATCAGCCTGAGATTTTGTTGGCAAGGCAGCTAACACATCTTCCAACAAGTGGGGCTTAGCTTTGTAAGCAACAGAAGAATATCTGAAGCTAAAAATGAACAAAACATATGTCACACATGGAAAAACAGCAGATACGTCCAAAGTAGGCAACAAAAAACAGGGTTTGAAGGGTCCTGTAACTTTTTCCAGTTGTCAATGTTACATTAAACATAGGTAACCTTGGAAATAAAGTAGGGAATTACAGATTGAAATATTTCTTCCGATATTACAAAGATAGAGGAGTCAGAGTTGTTTAAAAAAAATCCTTAATGACAAAAAAGTTTCCTGGGTCTGTTTTCAGCATTACTAATCTCGCTCTGACCAAACAACTTCTTAACCACATAAATTGATTCCTTGTAAAGTCATCTGAAGTGCCTCCAATATCAACAAAATATTGTCAATTTTACTTATTTCCATTTGAAGAAGTTTGCTTTTAAGATTTATTAGATCTATGAGGCGAAGGATTTTTTCACTCTACATTCTTGGAAAGGAACAACTGTATCACAAAGTTGACGAAAAGCAATTGACAGGTGATCAAAATAGTCCCTGTTAAGTGTGAGAAAGGGATGGTGCTCAGAAGTAGACACAGACACAAGGATAAAAGTTTCAAAAACCTTTATTTATAAAAATAGGGTTTGAAGAATGCCTAACTTGCCCTATTTGTAAATGGGAGTAGTCTCAACCATTAAAATAAAGAAGAAAGAATAGTAAAGACTGTCTGTCAAACGTAAAGGATCTGTCTCTGTCAAACCTATGCTTGCCCTCACGTTCTAACTTAATAATGTTTATGTCACAGGTTTCCCCCCTTCTCACCTGTTGCTGTTTACTAGAGCTCCTTGAAGGAGTTTTCTTGCGTACAGTCCGGGTCTTGTACAGCCCTGTGTGGGCTTCTTCAGGTTCCAGCGTGTGATCGGCACTTCGACTCCTGGAACGTTCAGTATGTCTGGGAAATCCAGGAAATGATGATGTGTACTCGAGACGGGTACACGGGGGTCCAGGATACAGGAGGTAAGGAAAGGAAGGGACTGAAGAAGGAAGAACTAAGGGTCCAGGAACCGGGAACAGGTAGTCAGCGAGAGCGAACTACAGCAACGCACGTCTAGCCACTGCAAGCGGTAGCGTTGAGATGCGCTGGCCCGCGGGGCGTGGCTTCTTTATAGAGTGTGCTACGTCCGACGTGGAAGCTGGTAAACGTTCCGTGTCTGTCGGCCATGATGGTAGTACTGCTGAGTGCAGGCCTCGATGTGTCAGGGACCAGGAAGTCCAAAAGGGACGCAACCGACGGTTCATGCCAGTTTAGGGTATTGGATAAAATTCATAAGTGTCTCAAAAGAATATCAGGAGGGTCATGTATTTTCTTCTCAACTCCCTTCTCCTAGTTTAAGTCACTCAGAATTTCCCAAAATTCAGTTTGTTCCAAACAGTACACAAAAAGGCAGTTCAATGCTTTTCTTTTTTTTAAAACTTTATTTAGGTAAGAGGCAGAGTGGTAACATGACGTTGAGCAATTTCCCATTAAATCCATTGGCAACATTCCTACAGCCACACAATACATTTGCTAATCTGATGATTGGGTTACATGTTTTTACATTACACTGTTTGTCTCTCGCATATTCCCGAAATGGCCCACAAATGTCTTTAGGCCTACTCATTGCAGTTACTGTTTCAACTTAACCCTCCTCCCTTTTATTTACGTAGGTCAGTTCTCTGAGCCATTCCCATATTGTTGGTGCGTACTTAGATTTCCATTTTAACAAAATGCATTTCTTTGCTATGACGCAGCCCATGTTAAACAATCAGCACATTTTAATAGCAACCTTTCCTATGTCATCCATCAAGTATTTAAGGGGGAGGAGAGCGGGGGTGGGGGCTCTTGGTCATGACATGTAGCGCCTCAGCTACTTCCTGCCAGAATTGTGTCACCAAAACTTATGCATCGTGTTTGCTGACTCTTCTTCACATTTCATACATTTATCAGATACATTAGGGGAAATTCGTGCCACTTTTGCAAGTGTATAGTGCAACCTATTCAGTACTTTGAATTGTATGATCCAGAGTGAGACTTCCTTTGTTAGTAAAGCTCTGCCATTTAGTCTCATCTATCCTCGTTGCAATGTCTCCCTACCACTTTCCCTTCGCTGTATTACACTGTATTACACTGTTCCTGGCCTCTCTGCACTACCCCATATAGCCTTAACATCAGCCCCCTTCGTTCATCACCCAGAACTATAACTTCTATGCAATTGCAGGGTTCCGGCTCCTGGGGAAACAATGGCAATGTCTTCCGCACCGCTGCTCGCATCCGGAATTATTGTAACATCCTAACAAGATTATCTCCCACTTTAAGACTAAATTCTTCCTTCGCTACGAATCTACCGTCTGGGTAGAGCTCTCCCAGCTTCATTTCCTTCTCTGTGTCCCATGATACTTGAACATCGAAATCAAATGTTGGGGGGCGCTCCGGACAGTTCCACAATGGGATTTTGCTGCTATAAGGGGCAGTTACACCCAGATGTTTAAATATTCAGTTCCATGCGTTCACCAATGTGCGCACTGGATAGAACGTGCATGAGTCTATGTAGCAGTCATCTAGAATGACCGATTTAAGATCTGTCGGGCCGCCTCGTAGTGCTCCAGTGCCCGGTGTGATGAGTTGAGGTCTGGTCTGTACCAACATCCTGCACAGTGTGCCTGTGCTACCAGGTAGTATAACTCGAAATCCGGGGCAGCCAGACCGCCCCGGTCGTAGGGCTCAGTCAAAGCTTCTCAGCACATACGGGGCACACCACCCTCCCACACAAATTGTACTGCCATTGACCAGAGCTTAAAGTATTTACGTCCCGGTCGTATTGGGATGGTATTGAAATAGTACAATAGTTTGAGAACTAACATCTTCACCTGCCATATAATGACATTGGGAACTTAGACCATGCATTCAATTTAGCTGCCAGTGTATCAAGATACTTTTCATTATTTCTCTCATAACAGTTTCTGTGTTTGGGATACTACCACCCATAAATATTTAAAACTGGACTGAGCCCAACTGAATCCACAAAGATCTTCCGGTTCAACTGTGTTCTCCGTGAGTAGGACCAACTCAAATTTTGCAGTGTTAGTCGTGTAACCTGAATGATTAGTAAACCTTGCTACCTCCTCCATAACTGGTTTAATATTTAACCCGGGGTTTCGAAAATATAGTAAGGTGTCATGGGTGTATAAGGAAATTATCTGTGGGGGTCGGCTATATGTATCCCTCTATGTCCATGTTGGCATCTCATCCGCTGCGCAAGTGGTTCTATGTGAGTGCAAACAAGAGAGGGGAGAAGAGGCAACCCTATCATGTAACCCTAACTCTAGCTGTCTGGTTAGTATATAGTAGTTTCACATAACCAATAAATAGATTTCCCAGCCGAAAGCGTTTAAGCACAGAAACAGAAAGTTCCAAGAAATGGAATGAAAAGCTTTGTCAGCGTCCAATGATGCCACGACTACAGATGCATAAGGGTCTATCTGGGAAATAATCCGAAAGAGGAGTCGTAGATTTAAGGCCGTGGATCTACCAGGTATGAAGCCCGATTGATCAGGATGAACAAGATGGGGCATATGTGAAAGAAGCCTATTCGCCAATACTTTAGCCAACACTTTTGCATCTGAATTAATCAAAGACAATGGGCAATAGGAGGCTACATGCCCGGGGGCCTGCCCGGTTTCAATAATACAGTTATGACTGCCTCAGATAATGATGCCGGAAGAAGTCAGTCAGTGCAAGCCTCTTCCCATACCATGAGCAACTGCAGCATCAGGATAGCCTTATAAGTTATAAAGTTCTATTACCAGTTTGTCTGGGTCTGGTGCTTTGCCCAAGGCCAGCAAGGAGATAGTCTTCCCTAGTTCTTCCAACGAAACCAGTCCATCGAGCGCTTCTTGGGCCTCTTCACCAAGGTTGGGGAGCGCAATCTCGTCTAATTACCAGTCCACTTCCTCTTTAGTACAATTATCTGCAATTGCATACAGCTCCTTGTAATAATTCATAAACTCTGCGTTAATCGCTTCAGTCTGTTAAAAACCATCCCTCTATCCCTGTGACTAGTACTGCCCCTCTCTTGTCTCGCACTACACCCACCAGGAACCACCCGGGATGATCCTCTTCCCCAGACCTGCGGACCTGAACCAGTTTTGCCATAAATCGTACCTCCTGGTCTGCTAATTCGCAAGTTCCCTTTAATAATCCCCAGGAAAGCCCTGTCACCAGAAGTTCCATATTTATTTTCGAGCGTATGCAGTTCCCGCTCCACCTGTCCCAGATCCCACCTGGTATTTTTCAGTATTGCAGAAGTGACTGAGATCGCTGTTCCCTGTATCCACACTTTAAACGTCTCCCATACTGTTGTGTAGCGCGGGACAGACCCTTCATTCGTTTTAAAAACCAACCTATTACTTCACGCAGGGTTGACACCAGTGCAGCATCCAATAGTGCCATCTGTGACATCCACCACATAGGCTGGGGTCTTGGTACATTATTCAGTGACAGGGATATCACCACCGGGGAATGGTCCGACAGGGTACACGGCAAAATCTTACTGCTGCGTAGTCTGTGCGACCAGGTTGCTGACACCAACCAGAAGTCAATTTGGGACAGTGCGTCATAAACAGTCGAGTAGTATGTACAGTCGCCAGTTCTTGGATGTACCTCCCTCCATACGTCCACCAACCCATGTTGAATCAGTATCTGCCCAATCGTCCGAGCCATTGCAGTGATCCCCCGCTGTCTGGTACTAGATCAATCCTTAGCTACGTCTAGGATTATATTAAAATCTCCACTCCATACCACAGGGATGTCAGCCATCTTCCGCAATAGTTTAGATCGATGATATAAAAACTGGGATCGTAAATATTCGGACTGTATATATTCAACAGAATTTCTCCCCCAATGATTTCCCCAGTAACAATGAGATATCTTCCTTCGGGGTCCACTTGAATGTCCTCCGCTTGAAAAGGTAATGATTTATGTACTAAGATAAGTACTCCCCTTGCCTGCAACAAATAGGGAGGTATAATATGCTCAGTCGCCCCCATTTTGGTGCAAACCGGTCGTGTGGCGCCCAGAGCCTGTGCTTCCTGTAACATCACAATTTAGGGAGAGTGTCTCTCAAGATAGGAAATAACCTTTCTAGCTTTTACACGGTTAAGGCCTGGTACGTTCCATGATATTATTACTATTAGTTCACCCATTTGTCCCTTGCAGATGAGCATATAGTGTATGCATGCGTGTCTGTGCCTGTTACGCTCACCTGGTCTCTGCGGAGGCGTTGGGGCACAGTTGCAGCCCTCCCGGGGGTGATGTCGCTCGGGTCCGACTTCGCCCTCTGCGCTTATGTGGTGACTGGTAGTAATAGATGATGCTGCTCGGGGGCGTGGCTACGAGGGCCATGTAGGAGGACGTGATCTGGAGGAGCTCCCGAGATCCTGTAATGATCCGGGCGAAAAAGTGCGTAACGATGGGCCGACGACCGCTGAAAATACACACGTCGGTGTGTGAATGATCGGGCCACGCGTGGTGAACTTCTGGATGGTGTAGGAAGAACGGCAGCAGAGATCTGTGCGGAAAAGATAAGGAGCGTCGGAGACGAAAGACGACACAAAATGGCCGACCTATGTCCGGAACAAAAGAAGAAGCAGGCCGCACGGTGACTGAGCGAAAGGGGCGTACTGAGTGCGCATCTGTCATTTGTGCAAAACACAGGTCCTCTGGGTCATGTCGAACAGAACGGTGAGGCCGAAGGCGAAACAGCCCACCTTAGACGACTTCGCTAAGACGTCCCCGGGTCAAGACAATACCAAGAGCAGGGACAAGCCGCCTGCAAGCGGCATGACGACATCGGGCGCTAACCAAGAAGTCCTAGCTGCGATTGCGGAACTAAGGGCGGCCTGGGAATCTAAACTCGAACTGCCCGTCACTGAACTGAAAACGGCACTGGACCTAAATGTCGGAGAGGTGCAGGAGGACGTTAATCTACTCAGACAGGACGTCAGGGCCTTGGCGGAGCGCACGGAGTCCCTTGAGAAGGAAGTTAGCCCGAATACTGCGGATTGCACCTCCCATAAGGCCGAATTGCATGCCCTGATACAAAGAGTGGGCAACTTGGAGAGCAGAGCAGAGGAGGCGGAAGGACGAGCCCGACTGTTAGGCAGAAACCTGTGCAGTTCCCTCTGGGACCACTGCAAAAGATTTAAGACTACAGGTGTTGGCAGTAAACCCACTTGGTAGCAGTCTGCACCGCACAGATTCACTGTGGTAGCTGTGGCTGAGCAGTCAGACTTCCCTCAAGAAGAGTTAGGCAGTATACAGAGGATACATAATAGGTACAGAGTCACAGTAGCACAAGCAAACACTGACCAGAGCTAGGTGTAAACGTATAAACTTATTTATTCAAGGTACACTCATAAATTACACTAGCACAATAGAAAAGTTAAGAAAGTCAAACACAGTTACTATTACTCATATGTACATCCCTAATCATTTGTTGGACAATTCTAAGTTAACACCACTTATTTCCAACCAGAGGTGAGCGCTTAACGTTAGATGGTACTCCAACAAGTATTACCAAAAGGGAGGGAAAAGGCAGGAATAAAGAGAGCAGTAAGGTAAAACACTTTTCACATAAGGTTAGCGAAGACAGTCAATGGTGGAACAAGGGGAATTAGTTCGGGACCCGCTTTAGAGGGAGCCAGGCGAAAAATGTGCCCAAGATCACACAATGTCACAAGTCTTTGCAGGTGGGTAAAAAAGGTTTTACTACGGTTCTGAAAAGTTTAGTTAGGGTGTCCCAGACCTACCCAGGTTCGAGAGCCAAGGGCTAAATCTACCCCGTACAATCGGTGGCAAGGGAGGCCGGGCGGAACACAGTACCTTTAAAAGTGGAAAGATTCCTCCAGCGGTGGTAGTCGTTCCTGGTAGTGGGTGCAAGTCGCGGCGTCGTCCCGAGGAAGAGGTGATCTCGACGGGGAGGAAGGCTGCAGGTCGTTGCACTACCAGGGATGAGGCCAGCCGTGGAGTTCTCCGGTCACAAAGGATTTTTACCCCTCTTTCGCGGTTGAGGTAAAAAGTGGTATCCCGGTTGCCGGGGTGCTTGGCACAGGCAAGGCGGCCACGAGATGCTTCGGGACGGCGAAAAGAAGGCAGCAACTGGTTGTCCCCACCAGTTAAGGGAAGAAGACTCTCCGGCGGGAGATCTCCTCTGTCGTTGGGAAAAGTGGTGAGACGATTCTGCGGGGCTTCACTGGTGGTGTCGTCTTGGCAGGTCGGCTCAGCTTCTCCCTCTTCGGCTTCTTAGGTCCTGTGGCGACTTCTGAAGAACCAGTCCCAAAAACCCTGCTTTTATGCAGAAAACCCCCATTCATACAGCCTAGCTGTCACTCAAACATGCTAAGTGGTGAGCGGGGTGGCTCACCACTTGGGCCAATCACACTAGAGTGCGACATGAGTTGGCAAGGCAACTCAGTCCAGGGTGCCTAAACCCCCTTCCACACCCCCTGTGGTACCCAGACAGAATGGCACCACTTTGGAGGGCTTCTGTGCAGAAGCCCGCCAAAAGTGGAACAAAGGCTCGACTCGGGTTCAGGGTTACTGAAGTGCACCTAGACGCCATTTTGGCGGCGAGTTCCGGCAAAAGATCCCAACCGGTGAATTTATATTAATTAAATAAACCGGCAGTATCTTTAACATTGCACCAAAAAGTGGTGCATCAAAAACCAATGGGAAATCCCATTGGGAAATATTCCGGTGGAATATTTCCGTGGTATCCACTGCCACCAGCCAGAACTCGGCGAGGGGGGACGGGACAGTACCCCCTCGACAACAGACCCAGGGGCAATCTAATTGCCCCTACCAGTACTTCCACAGTAAGATGGTTTGTACTGGTTAAGTTCCTAAGTTAAGACTAGTAAAGTCAATGGTAACTTTACAGACCCAGGGAGACAGTAGTCAGTCCCAGGGTGTGGAGTCTATGTTTGGGGGTCTCTAGGACACCCCTGTGCTACTGCACTGAGGGTGCTGTGTAACACACATTCAAAAACCAATGATGGCCTATGGGGAAAATTACCCCCTAGCCCATAAGCACATAGCAAGTCACAGAGAACACTCTCAAGTCATGTCCAAGAGTGAGGGTAAAAGAGTCTCACTCTTGGCAGGAGAAAAAAATAAACCCCACAAAATCCAGCAAAGCTGCTGGGGGACTCACTAGGTTAGGAAATTCAGCCTAAACAGAGAATTCTTCCTAACACCGACGAAACAACATCCGCATCGTGGGCCTGCCGGAGGGATTGGAGGGCCACGATCCCACGGAATTCATTGAGTCCATGCTACTGCAAGAAATACCCGGAGGAGCCCTATCTCAAGGATTTGCGGTGGAAAGGGCACATAGAGCTCTAACAAGGAGGTCACGCCGGGGAACCTGCCTAGGCCGGTGATAGCCAAAATTCTTAATTACCGAGATCCGGAGAGGATATTGGAACACTTTCGTAAGGGAGGAACGATTACGCGAGGAGCAGCAAACATCACGGCCTATCCGGACTACACCCCGTCTGTGCAGCGTAGCCGCATGAACTTTGGGACGGTAAAGCGGAGATTGAGAGAGGCGGGCCACAAATATATGTAACTGTATCCGGCAAAATTGAAAGTCATTCATAAACACAAAACTTTGTTTTTTGAGACCCCGGAGGATGCCATGAGATGGCTCGATGCGCGGGGATGTCCCCAGGAGTCAGAAGTTCGGACGGAGAAAGAGCATGGAAGAGATAAGTAATGTACGAGGAAGGTGCCACAAGATGGCGCGGCACGTGGGACTTGAATATAGTAGTTTGCGCAGCCTTCAGTAGAGAAGGTCAGACTATTGCACTAAATGTTACAAGCACTGTAGTTATTATTGAATTAACGGGAGCCTTACAGAGCGGATCTCTTCACCCCACAACAATTTTAGTTAAGTGGCCATTAGGGCGACTTCACCCTACTGAGCTCTGTGCATTGTTTGGTGCTTGCAGGGCTAGATGTGGGGGTGCCTGAGTTCCGAGAATGGAGCTGGGCAGCAGTTGGGGTGTGTGATGTTGGGGAAGGGACGGGTGGGGCGAGGGGAGGGAAGTTGGGAATTTGCTGTGTACATAGTTATGGGGAGTTTGAGCTGGTACGAGAAGCTACAAGCAAAGATGGAGAGCTGTATCTGTATCACGTGGGCAAAGGGGAATCGCTGCACTGAAGGCAGGAAGACGCTCATGAGCCATGGGGGACCTTAAGATCGTAAAATGGAATGTTAGGGGACTCAACAGTTACTTAAAAAGAAACAAAGTCATGATGTACTTAAAGAGACAGAAGGTTGATATTGCGTTGTTGCAGGAAACACATTTGACCCAGCAAAAATTGGAACTGGTGGGGAAGAAGTGGAGAGGTACTGTAGTAGGCTCTCCGTATTCTGCCTACGCTAAGGGAGTGCTGGTCTGGGTGGCAACGCATGTTCCGCTCCAACTTACACAAGAGGTGGTGGACACGGAGGGGAGGTTGGTCATATTAAAGGCTCTGGTAGAGAATAGAGAGGTGTGCATTATAAATACGTATGCCCCCAACCAAAACACTGCGACATATTTTAGAACTCTGTGTACTCATCTGGGCGCGTGTATGGGAGGAGCGGTTATCTGGGCAGGGGATTTCAACTGCGTGCTCAACCCAAAGGCAGACAGATCTGATGGGAAGATTGATAGGCCCACCCCAGCGGCCAGGGTATTGCAGACATTACTAGACGACTTTGGGCTGGCAGATGTTTGGAGGCTGAAACACCCCAACGAAACACAGTACTCGCATTACTCAGCTCCGCAGCAACTGCATACGAGGCTGGATTACTTTTTTGCCCCGCCAGATGTGGTGCTAGAGACCACCCAAATAGACTATAGAGCGAGGGTCCTGTCGGACCACTCGCCTCTGGTGCTGAGTTGGCAGTGCTGCCGCCCCAGGGCGCGGATACCCACATGGCGCCTCCGGGCAGAGGCGCTCCGGGACCCGGTCTTCAGGGAAGCTATCAGGGATGCGATCACACAGTACTTTGAGGTAAACACAGGCAGCGTAGACTCGGCATGCACGCTTTGGGAAGCCTTTAAGGTGGTATTGCGGGGTGCTGCTATTGCCAAGTCAAGAGGCCTACAGGGTGGGGTCCTAACGGAACTAGAGGAAGCAGAAGAGAAACTGAAGCGCGAAAGCAACAGGGCGGGAAGAGATGCGGAACTTGTACTCGGGTTACACCAGAGGTGCGCAGAGCTTTGGGAAAGGCTCTGCAACCTTAACTATAAGAAGTATGTTGAGAGGCAACATGCAGGAGGGGATAAAACTGGCCGCTTGTTGGCGTGGTTATATAAGAGCGAAACCCCCAGGCCTCCGATTACGACAATAACTAGAGAAGACGGGGAGGTGGTTGACACCCAGGAGGGAGTCAACGAGGCATTCTTGGACTATTATAGGACATTATATGAGGACAGAAGAGGGGACAATCGAGAGGAGATTAGAGAAACTCTAAAAAGACATGGAATTACCTAAGATTAGTGCTGAAGAAAGGGAGGAGCTGGACGCACCGATTACCTTAGAGGAATTGGGGGAGGTGGTGAAGCAGCTGCCCACCTGCAAGACCCAGGGCGCGGACGGATTCCCTAGCGAGTTTTATAAAACATATAGAGAGGAAGTACTCCCCCCTATGCTAGAGATGCTCAATGAGTCTTTTGAGAAGGGTCGGCTGCCGGAATCGCTTAGAGAAGCGTTGATTGTGCCGCTCCCTAAGCCCAATAAGCCAGGGCATAGCTGCGGCTCCTATAGGCCGTTGTCAATGTTGAACCAGGATAGCAAGATATTGACGGCGGTCCTGGCCAATAGGCTGCACAGAGTTATTAGCAAACTGATACACCCGGACCAGACAGGTTATATCCCCAACAGAAATATAACCCACAACCATAGGCGACTCCACCGGGTTATTGAAGAGGGAAACAGGAACAAGGAGGAAATGGCGGTGGTGTCCCTAGATGCAGTCAAAGCTTTTGATTCAGTGAGGTGGCCATGGTTTCTGGAGGCCCTGGAAGAATACGGGATGGGGCCGGGTTATGTTAGGTGGGCAAAATTACTATACAGTGAACCACTAGCCAGGGTACGCACAGGATCTGTGATATCTGAGAGATGGCAACTCAGTAGAGGCACCAGACAAGGGTGCCCCCTGGTCCCCGATGTTATACATTCTAGCCCTGGAGCCCCTGGCAGTGTACCTCAGACAACAATATGACATGGTCGGTATTGAGGTAGGGGGAGAGAAACACCTAATATCCTTGTATGCTGATGATTTTACTACTATATTTGAAATATCCGGAGGAAAATCTTCAGTATATTCTAGAGGTTATGGAAAAGTATGCAGAACTGTCCGGCATAGCGGCGAACCCCCAAAAATCAAGCATGTTCCCATTGGGGAGCTACATAGGAGCCCCACTGGAGCGGTTGCCAGTGTTGTCCGTACCTTGGGCGGCTGATTCCTTCCGCTACCTCGGAATAGATGTGTATCGTACGGTGGAGGGGGAACACTTGCATAATACCGAGGTGGCTGTGAAAAAAAACGGAAGAAATATGAAGTTTTGGGAGAAGCTGCCGCTGGCGATGATGGGACGGGGGGCGATGCTCAAAATGGTGGTCCTGCTTACATTTCTTCAGTAATATACCATACTTGATACCCAAAAAGTTTTTTGTCAAACTGAACAGCATGTGCAGGGACTTCCTATAGCATGGCACTCGCAATAGAGTGGCGCTATGGAAGCTGCAGAACTTCCATGATAGAGGGGGCATTAAGCTGCCGAATTTTGAGGCCTATTATGTAGCTAGTCAGTTGCAATATGTAACCAAATGGCTCTCTGATGAGGTAACTCCTGAATTTAGGCTGTTTGGGCAGGACTGCACCCCGTTCTACCTAAAGGAGATTATCTGGGTGCCTAGACTTGAAATTAAAGAACGCCCAGGTATGATGTTGCTTACGTGGAAGATGTGGCGCAGAGTATGCCAACTGATGGAGAACCCATACCCGTGTTCCCCACAGGTGCCGCTAGTCGCCTTAGCTGGGGGAGACAACCAACTCAGAATGATAATTAGGACCTATTGGGAATCGGTCGGGCTGGTCACATTGGGAGATGTATGGCAAGAAGGGATTATTAAAGATTTCGAAGAACTGGAAGAAGAGGCAGGTTTGCACAGAGGCCAATATGTCACGTATCTTAGGCTAGTGCAGACTATTCGTAAAACCTGGCCAGAGACTGTACTGGCGGAGGAGCCAGACGTCCTAATGGGAACAATATATGACATATCAGAAGGAGGGCACGAGATCTCTAGACTGTACGAGATGGTGATGACCCGGGTGGGGAAGGATTTGACTAATTTGAGGCTGGACTGGGAAGCGGAGGTGGGGGCAGAGATGACCGACGGGATGTGGGAACGTGCTATGGGATACCACAAGAAGGTGTCCAGAAACGCCAGATTGCAGCAGATACAGTTATACATAACGCATAGAGCCTATATGACCCCGAAGAGAATATCTAAGTTTGTAAACGCAGGAAGACAAGCATGCCCAAAATGTGATGAAGAGGATGCTGATATGACACACATGTTCTGGTCTTGCCCAGTGATTGAAGCTTTTTGGGGGGAAGTGGCACGAAAACTAGCGGATAAACGGGTCACGCTCAACATAGATACGGCCTGGGCCTGCCTGTTGGGAGGTTTTCCCAGACCACGGAATACTAAACATGTTGGGAAACTGAGGGACGTGGCATATGTGCTTGCTAAAAGAAGGATTGCCATGGGCTGGAAGCAGTGCCACAAGCCACGGGTTGAGGTATGGTGGCGAGACTTGCAAAAATGGGCGGAGGCTGAAACGGTAGTGTGACAGGAGGCATGTAGCAAGAGCGGGGAAGAAGAAGTGGGTAACCTGATGGCTTGGAGAATGTTAATAACAGGACTGTTTGGCACATTGGTGGATTCTGCAGCTTTGGAAGGAAGGGATATCCGGCCACACGCAGCAGATACAGAAAAAGAAACGCAAATAAGCTCTTGAGGGGGGGGGGGGGTTTGGGGAGCAGTAACGTGCGTTAATTGATGTTCATAAGTCTGTTGTAAATAATGCTGCAAGTTTGGTTTGTATTGTTTATTTGTTTCCAAAATAATAAAAACCATTTAAAAAAAAAATAATAGATGATGCTGCTCGGGACTGCTCCTGCGTGGAGAATAGGGAGCGTGAGTATGCCAGCTTGTGCGCCTGATCCCCTTCCAGACCCCTTCTCCCAAACCATAGTACCCGTGGGATGCGCTGTCCCTGGAAAGCTCACCAGTTGATTAGTTTTGGCGAGCACTGCGTCCTGCTGCTTCTGGCAGGGGCGCTTGTATGATCTGGACAGAGTTCCCTCACTGGTCCTTGGCATGTGGTAGTCCAGTCCTGCTGCTACTAAGCCACTATACTTCAGGTAAGTGTTCCTATTTGCCTTTGTCTTTCCTCGTCTGTTTTTGTTGTATTGTAAAGTTTTTTGTCTTGTTTCGCTGTCCGTTCCGCTTATGATGTTTGCTCTTTTGCTTTCTTGCCTTGCAAGTGATGTTGCTGGCCCGGCAGAAGCTGCCAAGCACGAGGTGACAGCCGGAGGGAATGAGAAACAAAGCTGCAGTGGTACAGTAGCTGGTAAGTTGTTAACTAGGGGGCACGCGGGGTTCAAATGCAGCACGCCCTAGGACGGATGTTCCAAGCTTGTCTTTCTTCTTCTTCAAAGGGTCCGAGTTTGTGGATGCAGAGTGCGGTGCTGCGGCATCGGGATCAAGATCACTGGATGTCAGGAGATGAGTCTGCAGATGAAGCACCGGTTCCCTGGAGGTGAGTATGCAGGAGAACGCCTGGTTTCAAAGGTAAGTAAACTGGTCCAAGCGGCGGGGAGCGTCACGTTGCACGCGAGTGCACAGTAACGCAAAGCACCAGCCTCAAAGATGGAGCAGCTTATATAGCTGAGCTTTTGAAGCCACGGCCACCAGCTTCAGCCTGTCTGCCACACCTGATGAGTCAGCACATGAAGACCAGGCCTAGGGAGCCACACCCAATGAGTCAGCACATGAGGACGTTCTCTGGAATAAAGGCTTTCAGCTCCTGGAAAGGTCTTGTAAAATAAAAGCACTCCTCCACTGAAATAAAGTAAAAGCACTCCTGCACTGAAAAAGTGTTCCTGCTCACATCTCTATATGAGCCTGGTGCCAAAGATGCCAGGACTGAGTCCAGCCAGGGCCCCTGTGTTTATAGGTCCCAAAGGGACATAAGAGAGTCAAGTGACCCATTGCCCCATCACTAGATGGTGTGGTTTGTGTGTTCTGGGGTCTATGGCCATGACAGTGCCCCAATGATCGCCTCCTTATGCCATTCCCAACTGTCATCCTGTCTGCCAACTTTTATACAACACCCATTCTTTCCAAACCCCCAAAGGACCCCTCCTATTTGTCCATCCGGTGTCCCCCATCATCCCCTCTTCCCTGCATCATGAACTCACCCCTCACTTCCCCCATCCCACACCATCTACCCCAACTGGATGATGTACCCCTTTCGTGACCATGGAAAACTCCCCCCCGCCACCTGCCCATCCAGGGTCCCCAAACTAACACCCGACATACTTCCTTCCAAGCCCCCCTCCCTCATCATCCTCCCCAACTTGATGATGCAGTCCCCATATAACCATAGGCATTTCCTGGGGTACGCTACCAGCAGTCACAGCCTGCGTAGGTCAGCCAGGTGGTCCTACACCCCAAATTGTTAAACAATATCTTGTGCCTGCATAGTCAAAGCACCTTCAAAGCAAATCGGAGTCTCCAAATTAACCCTCCATGTCATTCCGTCTGGCGTCATCTCTCGGGACTTGATTTGGATCCCTCCCCTGTTCTGTCATTGGGGTCGAAGCTTCCACATAGGCAAGAGCATCCGCAGGAATTTCAAAGAAATGTGCCACCATGCTGGATACGCAATTTTGCGGGAAACATAAGGGAATACTTAACATGTCTATCCCTCAGTAACCTCTTTACAGGGTTGTAAGATCTTCTCAGGGCCTGGATCACCACCGCAAAATCAGGATAAATATTAACATTATTAGCTTCGAAGCGAAGCGTCATACACTCCCTGGACAGCTTCAGGACACAATCCAAGTCCCTATAATTAAGCATTTTTGCATTATAGTGCACGGATGGACTGCTAGTCTGGGAATTGGCGCTAAACTAAGATGAGCACGCTCAACTAGCAAATGTGCAGAGAATTGTTCTGCACCAAATAAAGCTTTTAGGAGATCCTTAAGGAATGGTTACATTGGTCCCTTACATGCCGCTTCGGGCACTCCAACTGTGCGCAAGTGATTTTGCCTTGATCGTGATTTGAGGTCATCGCATTTCCGTTGGTTCTTGGCAAGCTCCACCTTCAATGTCACGATCGTGTCGGCCCACATTGTCCTCTACTTCGCCGACCCTGGTCTTGGCCTCGTTGATGCGGCCACTCTCCTTCTCAAGTTTGGATTTTAGAGACCCGATGGTTGCGACAATGTCTTCCAGCTTTATATTGACGCCCATGAAGCCACTTCTGCATTGCCACCAGCATTTGATCCTCTCGGGCCACACTAGTCGTGGCATTTGGAACCCTCCCCCCGCAGTCGAGGTCTGATTGCTGGTGAATGAATCCATGGGTCTCCTTACATTCCGGCTCCTTTAGTCAAGTTGCTCCCCTGACCACCCCCTTTCAATCATCAGCGGGCTGTGGTGTGTTTCACTTTCCCACAGCTGCCTATATACAAATGTCTGCCCGCACCAATCCAGTTCTCATATGTCACAGGGCTCGGGCACCGCAATGATATGCCCTAAAATAAATCGCAATTTCCAAGAGTTGCTGTGTGGCGGACCTGCTGGATAACAGTCTCCTATACACAGCCACTGAGCCACCGCCTCATTCAGATGGTGCTGCTTATTCAGCCCTTAGTCCACTCCCCTCAGAGTCCTACCACAGGGCAGTCACCCAGCAGAGTCAGGCCAGTTGGCAGGCCTCCGGATCACACTGGCCCGGTGACACGTATTAGCAAACGTGGAGAGCCCAGGGAACTTAGGAGCTGCCACGAATGCCCAACTCCAGGCGGGGGCAACCAACTTCAGATCTCCAGCCACACTGAAGGGAGCCGGTCTCCCAATGTGAGGAGCAGTAAACCCTGCACAGCGCCTCCATGGCCCGTTCCGAGCTTCACCAGCCCCTGAGGTACAGGATTTCAGCTCAGGTCCGCACACGCTCACCTGGTATCCACGAGGATGCCACCAAGCCCTGGTTGGATGATTTGCACTCTCGAAACCTCTCCCGGTCCCTTGGTAAGGCCTCTGGTTAAAGATGGGTCTGCAATATAGGAGAGCTGGATTCAATACTAGATTGTCTATGTTTCCCCACCTCCCTTGGCCTCAATTCCTTCCTCCCCCTTGTGCCCTCTCCTCACCTTAATAATGTGAAAGGTGGATTCTCCGTCCTGCTCCTCGTGGCAGGGGCGCGTAGATGTGGGGGGCGAGCAGCGACCAAGTTACTTCACTGGTGCAAGCCCCCCCTGTGGGAATCCAGGCCTGCTGCGACTCCGTAGGTTTGCTGCTTTACAGTCTTTATATGCAGTTCTTATGTTCCTCTTAGATCGAATAATAATGTCTTGCTTCTATCCTTTTAGGTATGGAAAGGTATTTTGGTGTTGTCATGCAGTTTGAAGATGAGCATGGGCCGGTAGGCGAAAGTGCGGTGTGCTGTCCGGTGAGTAATGCGCGATGCGCAGTTTAGCCTTTTATATTGCTAACCTGTGTCTTTTCTCTACTTGCAGGTTGCGATGTTCCTCGCTGAGCGCTCTAATGTTCCAGCAATGATCCTGACCAGGACAGGACTACCCAGGCATGAATTGTGTGGCTTTCTTCATTCGGGAGGAAACGTGAGTAAATGCTTACTAATGCGGTCTTTTTCTAGGTCATGGTATTCCAGGATGCATGCGGTGCCGGATGATGGAGTTCGTACCTTCAGGTGAGTGGAACTGAAGTCGGCGATGGATTGAAGACAGGATACTGTTCCAGGTAAGTTTCGTAGTGTTCTTTCTCTCTCTGCAGGTCCTTGGTTTAAGGTAAGCTGGCATCAAAGAACTGGACACTGTGAGCATTACGCTGCCCCCAGCAGAATAACGCAAAGCATGTTCTGCTGTTTGGGTGCGGTTTAAATAGTGTCAGGTAAAGAAGTCCAGGTAAAATAGTCCCAGGCCTGCCACACCCAAAAGACTAGACCGCATAGCTCAGTTCCTTGTAACTGAGCTATGTGTGTGCCTCCATGTTGGCTGAACCCCTCCAAGTTAAATAGTCCCAAGTAAATAGTCCCATTCTAATGTTGGTCTTCATGATGGTTAGGAGTCTGGCGCCAAAGGCACCAGGACTGACTCCAAGAGAGTCTTGGATGAGGTTTTAAGACCTTTGACCTGGCCCTAACTGGAAGGCTGACTTGCCAGTGAGGGCCAGGGGCAAGGGTCATGACAGGCCCCTCCCCCTTCTAGGCCGCCAGATCAACAGGCACAGTAGATGGTGCACTGTTTCTCGCTGGAGCCGGCACCTTCACCCGCTCCTTCCTCAGCGTGCCAGATCTCATTGTTCCAGCCGCAGGGAGCCACCATCTCTGGGCCGCCAGTGCCCCAGATTAACCGCCACCACTGAGCACAATAATATTTCAGAATGCAAGCACGAAACGGGATTTATGAGTAAAAGGATTGTCCGAGCTGGAGCTCACTCTCAGGCAGCCATTCTTCTTTGCTGCCCCCCACACCGCACAGTTCAATAGTTTTCTTATTCAGCGCAGTTCATGTACTCCTCCCAGGCTTCCCTTGCCTGATTCAATGCTCTCTAGCAGCTCCTAAGTTCCCTGGGCTCTCCACGTTTGCTAATACGTGTCACCGGGCCAGTGTGATCCGGGGTGGATCTTTCCGGCTTTCGTCATGGGAGCTTAGCCCCTCTTTAGTATTCTATATTACATTATTTCATCATCTTGATACACGGGGTTCCCTTCCCCAATCTTCCTGCTTTCCTCATGCAATTTATGTCAAAGACTTTAGAAATAGCACAGCTTTACTTATTCCCATGCCTGACCACTCCGACACTGTTGCATTCTGGTTATCGTATTTCTGTATACTCTTTCCTCAAGCGTGCTTTCTTGCAACCGGACAAGTTCTACTTCCTTGTCTCAGTCTCAAACATGCTCCTTAGCACCCCCACAAGTTCCACTTTCTTGTCAATTAAATGAATCACTCAGTTTTGTTTCATCCGATCCCCATCTGGATCTTGCCTCACTCAATATTCTCTTCCGTAGCCTTTCCCGTCTGCTTTCCCTTTCATTAACTTTATTCAACTCACTTTTCACCTCAGCAATATGTTGTTTAACTTTCACATTTTACAGAGACTTCGACAATGCAGTATTCCACAGGACCACTCTATTACTTGGTTTCATCACAGTTTATAGCAATCAAAGCTTTCTTTCAACGCGTTTCACTGCTTACGCGTAACCTTGCATGCAACTTGGTTATCATTTACATTGTTACAAACCGGGCTCTCTCATCACTTTGAACTCACTGGCTGTACTTTAACAACTCGTCCTTCACAATTCTTTTCTCCGCGGCCAGGGTCTATTCCCTCCTGCCCCTCAGATATTCGTGGGCGGCTTCCCTGTCCCAGGGAAACGAGCAATCTCTTGGCACAACATTTGGAGAGATTAACCAGCTTCTCGGCTTCCTTTGACGAACCCCTTCGGCTTCTTGGAGACATGGCCCCATCACCACGCTTTCTCCTGCTTCAACTTGCAGCCTTGTAGCGTCTCGGCATCCTGTACACTCAAGCCTGGTTCTCAATATCCTCTGATCAGCTGCTCGCCATCTCGCCTGCTCGCCTTCTCAGACTCGCCTTTGCCTTTCCTGGCTTTCCATTCTCTCTGTGAATCTAGGTTCCACCTTTTATACTTAGAACGGTTCTCAATTGGATTCAAGTGTTTGTGATCGTAGCTAAGTGCCGGACTTCTCAGAGGGACATTCATAGAAAGAGAAAGTCCTTTTGAGTGTAGGTGTTCCGTCGTAATGTTATTTAGACGTGAAAAGCATTGAGGGTTCGGGGGAAACCAGGGATCTGGATAACAGTATGCTGAGGTAATGTCGTGAAGTGGGTTATTTGAAAGGAGGGATACCATGTTTCACCCGCTGGTAATCCCTCCCCATCCCCTAAAGGACCCTCCACCCAGGTTATCCTCCCTCGCTAGTCTGCCCCCAGGGTCTGGATCCAAAAGGGATGGCCCTACCTTGGCTACCCATTTGGAAGATTCCCCAGGAGTGGGAAGGGAAAAACCCTTACGTTTTTCACAAAAGCAATACCTGATCAATATTAATTTCCTATAAGAATATCTCAGCAGGCTATTTTTCTAGGGACAATTTTACATGCAACAGCTATCTTACAGTGTTGAGTAAAAACTTCAAAACTAATGACCTAATGAAATGATCTGACCAACTGACTGTGGTCAACACAATGCCCTCTGACATGGGTGGAAACAAAAGGAAGAAGATTTGAATCACGCAATATTTATGTATTTATTTTTGAATTTATAAAATGCACTGAGCCCTCAGGCATCAAGGTGCTGGTTACAGGCATTGTTTAACATGACATATTTCTTAATAGCATTGTGGCCGAACATCGGTTATGTTAGGTGAAAGTGAAATGTCTAAGTTTCTTGGAAAAGAGTAATGTTTTGAGCTGCTTACGGAAGGCCCAGGAGGAGTGTTCCAGTCTCAAGGCTGGTGGGTACTGCATTCCAATTCTTGGCAGCAAATGCCGGGCAGCTGGCCCTGACTGCTCTTTCCCGACGAAATCTGGGGGTGATGAGACGATTTGTGAGTCACGATCGTCTTAGTCTGGTGGCAGAGGTTTTGGTAAATATAGTTGCAAGCTATCTTGGAGCAGAGTATGAGATGCATTTTTGAGGTATGGCCAGTGAGTTGAAGTGAATGCGCTGTCGGATTGGCAGCCAAAGTTCATCTCTTCTAGCCTGGGACATATGTTCTTTTTGTGCTATGTACAGGGGAGCCTGTAGAGCATTATTTTGTGGAATATGAAGTTTGTTGATGTTACCGGCAGAGGTGCCTGCGAAGAGGGCGTTGCAATAGTCCAACCTGGAGCCTATGAAGACTCTTGCAATAGTGAGGCAGCTTTCTTTGGTAAGGAATGGTCTACAAGCATAGATATGTTTTATGGTGTATGCTGCTGAAGAGGTAATGGCGTTGACTTGCCTGGAGAGTGACAGGGTGGCGTCAAGATACACTCCAAGGGTTTTGACAATGCTAGAAACCTCATTGGTGATGCCGTCAATGTTGAAGGATTTGTATGCCTTGTCTAGTTTGTTTAGGAGGGTTTGAGAGCCAACAAGGAGCAGCTTCGTTTTGTCATTGTTGAGGCAAAGCATACGAGTCGTCATCCAGGCTTGGATAGTTTGCCACATCGATGTCAATGAGTCGGTATTGGTGGGGTAGTTGCCTGTTATGGGAAGGAGTTGCTCGGTATCGTTAGCATAATTTGTGTAGGAGATTCCTTGTGCGTCGAGTAGGTTGAAGAGAGGTTTGGTAAAAATGTTGTATAATGTGGCAGACACAAATGACCTTTGGTGGACGCTGCAAGTGACAGGTGTAGGGTAAGGAGAGGCATATGTGGAAAAGACTCTTAGTTCTGTTAGAGAGTGTGATGCTAGAAATGCATTGGAGGAACAGGGCCTCCATGTCCTTGTCCTGTACCCCCTTATTATGTGTGTTCTGTGCAGAATACACAAGTGTCCACGTGGGACTCCTGGCAGTTGGTTGTGGTGAACAGAGACCCTTGGGATATCCTTATGTCATCTATGGGTGGGGGTATAACCCTGGACCCCTAGTGTATGTTTTTGGGCACGTGTGTGTGGCCCACAGATAAGGTTATGGGCTGGTGGCAGCTCCACGCTGAATTTGACAGGTGCTCAGAGTATCCTCCATTTTGGGATACCCAGGCCCTGTCATAGGAATCAGTGGATTCCTGATAGAAGGCAAGATGGGCCCTGTGGCCTCTTGGTTTCTAGAACCCGTTACCTTGTTTTCCCAAAGTCCTGGGAAGCCCTCACTCTGTCCCTTCCCCAGACTGGCTGTTGGGTGGATGAACCATACATTGGGCCTCATTAGGACCCAGGCGGTAAGGGGTTTACGGCGGCGTAAACAGCGCCGACCCTTACCGCCTGATTCCGAGGTCCCTTAGCGCCATGGAGGATTTAACACCTGCTTTTAGCAGGTGTTAAAATCCATGGCGCTAAGGGACCTTGTTGTTAATTAGGCCACCATAATTTACGGTGGCGTAATTAACGCCTTCCCGACTCCCATTATGCCCTATGGGGCAAAAATGGGAATGGGGAAGGGTAAATGGGGATTGGGGACTTACCGCCCCGCCAACCTCGGAATGGGGCGGTAAGTCCGCCAACCACCATGGCGTAAACATAGTTTACGCCATGGTGGTAAAGGTACGACCCAGGCGGTAACTTACCGCCTGGGTCGTAATGAGGCCCATTGTATTGTGAGAAAGCCCAAGCCAGACTGGCTGGAGCCTTCCCAGTGACTGTATGTTGTGGGTACACCCTTGGGGTGGGACCTGTGTGAACAGAGTATGTGACCAATATGCAATATGCTATTTGTTTTTGTATTAACACTTACTGTAATCACCAAGAGGTGTTGAAATGTATGTTAATATATTGGTTCAAGGTGGTCCCAGTACCAGAAGTGTGGAATATTGACATGTATAGTGAGATTGTGAATGAATGATGGAATTAATGGTGGTGTTAAAATGTGGATTTTGAGAACAATAAATATTTGTGTAAATTGCTTATAAATAAATATATATATTTTTGACAAGACTTGGTATTGTTTAAATGTGTACAGATGTTCTGATCTCATTTCGCCCAGGTTCATTTTTGTTGTTCCATTATATGTAGCCTGTAGAACCTGTGGCAGTAAGGCAATCCCTATTTCGAAACTCTGAAAGAGTATTTGGTGGTCCACCAAATCAAAGGTGGAAGAGATCTCCAGTAGTAAGACGAGGGCTAATTTGCCAACATGTTTGGATTCGTCAAGTTGATTTTTTTTAAATTGAGGAGGGCTGATTTGGTTCTGTGGCCTGGTCTGAAGCCAGATTAGTGCCGGTCTAGAAGGTTGTGGGATTTCAGGTGCTGTTGGATTTAGAGATATGCTGCTCTATCCAAAGTTTTGAGCAGCAAAGTTACAGTTGTGAATTGGTAGGGATGTCCGGATCAAGTGTGGGCTTTTTTTAGAAACGGTGGTACCCAGGCATCTTTTAGGTTGGTTGGTACAATCCCTGATGAAAAGGAGGCATTGATAAGGGAGAGGTTATGAATGGTGCTAGGGCTTCGGCACCGTTTTTGATGATAGGGGCAGGGCACATGTCCCCTTGACATCTTGATAACTTGAGACATTTTTTTTAAATTAAATTTGTATGTCCTAACAATTACAACCACACAGCAACAAGCTCTAATATAATACACAACAATTTAAATATCTACCTATATTCTTATTAGTTCGAACTACTAGTTAACACCCCCTATGCGCCTTCATCTCAGTTAGTCAATCAAGTACAATTACTGCATCTACATCCACCATTTGCTGTATTCTCTCCTCTTCTCTTACATTTGTGAACAGTGTTACCGTGAGCACTATCCATCTTTGAAGGTCTATTCCAGTCTCTGCATTTTGTGTTTTAAGTGCCTTCCGCTGTGCACCACGTTTCCAATTCTTTACACCATCTGTACACACTTGATTCTCTTGCATCTTTCCATCCCATGGATATGCTGTGCTTGGTTAATAAATACATCAGGTGCTTGAGTTTATTCAGTCATTTGTCTTTCATGTTCTTCTTATGGCTTGAGACACTTTATGATTGTGATGACATTGTTGTTGAAGACAGGCTTAAACTCAAAGATAGGGACAGCTCTCATTTAACTAAGTTCAAGGCACATCTGCTTTGCGATACCAAACCTGGAACCCGAGAAATTTCTACATGATAGGTTTCTCTCTAGCAATCAAGGCTTTCTGAAGGCTTTAGATATCTGAAATTGAAATGTGGAGTGAAAAGCATTTGTGACTGATTCTTGTGCTGACATCGGCAAAGTAATTGAAATATATTCCCTAATGAACAAATAGTGGGGTGTTGAGAGGGTGCACCCAATTCCTAGAGAACAGTGAAGGAGTTTGGCGCTACTGTCCTGGCATTCCAAAAAGAAAAATCATTGCTGAACACAAGCCTTTAAAATAACTAACCAAGTCAAACCCACAAAAGCATTTTTGTATGTATGCCCAAGTTTGGAACCAACAATGTCTCACAAATAGTGTTCCGAAATATTACATTTCAATCCATCCTAGAACAAGGAACACATTTTGAGCCAATATTTATTTTCTGATGCTAACACTAGTTAATGGTTTCAGAAAAATCTAACTGATTTTTGTTTTAATCTTTATTCGAAGAACTGTTCTCTATTTGAATTAAATAGACAATACTCAGCTTTTTCTGTCTCTCATCCTTTGCTCCTGAAGTCCACAATAAACTCTCTACCTGTCTATTGGCCATCAAATCTTGGATGTTGTCTCACTTTCTGGTACTCCACGCCACCAAAACTGGAGACGGCATCTCCCCCTTATTGCCGGAAGACAGGACATATAGTTGTGACTCTGCAGTTGGTTGGGCATCATTCTCCCGAGGAGTCTCTCGCATTTTCTTGCTCCCACCAATGTGGCTCTCTGGTATCACCATTAGTGCAGAATGTAGGGTGGCCAATGAGCAGA
Source organism: Ambystoma mexicanum (assembly GCF_040938575.1). NCBI lineage: Eukaryota > Metazoa > Chordata > Amphibia > Caudata > Ambystomatidae > Ambystoma > Ambystoma mexicanum. The sequence goes on along the minus strand of NC_090922.1, from coordinate 642,226,524 downwards.
TGCCGCTCCAGGATTGTGGGAGGTGCAGGTATGCCTGGCTGCCACATACCCAGTAAGTGTCCATGAGTGCCGCTGTCCCTTTTCTCATATCCGGTATTGTGAGGGTCTTGTTGCAGTTTTTGTTTACCCCCATGATGGTCTTCCCGTCTCCCTTAAAACACACTTCATAGTTTATTTCTTTCTGTAGTTTGAAGGGCTTTTCAATGGCAGTCACCCAGGTCAATTTTGGGATGTGCTCCTTCCATACTGGTGTACATGTTTTGTCTATCCACTGTAGTTTTCCTGGTGTCACATCTCGCAGCGCCTCAGCTTTGCACATTATTTCTTCATCTTTCCACTTATTTTCTGAAAATAAGGTCCCTTTTATTATAAAAAAATGGTTCTTCCAAACATATTACTCCTTCTGCCTTCGGGTAACATGTCTTCTCATTCTGCAGCATTTTAAAAGTTACCTCGTGTGCCTGGAAGGTGTTCTTAATTCTGCACAACGTGAGATGAAGGAGACATTGGGCATCCACAATAGGCAGTTCTTTTGGTAGCAATACTTTGGGTGTACCTGAAGCATGGGGAATAAGGGAGCAGACATAGCAACTCATTTGTTGTTTGCTTTGCGGTTGCACTCATGTCTGCATACCATTTATTTGTCTGATGGGGGTGTCGTGGGTATTCCATCTTGTCCAGTCCCAACCCGTAATACTCATCGTATTTTCCACTTCCCACCTCCCTTTTCCTCCTATTATTTCTAAGATACCTCCCGGCTTCACGGGCGAGGAGCAGTCTAGACCCCCCTTTCTTCCCTCCACCCCCCTTTTCCCATTCATCATATAATGCTACGTATTTCACTGCCATCTCCTCATTCTCTTTCTTTATTCTATCAGGTAGTCTGTTCTCTGTTGTGGGGGTGGTTACATGTGTGGGCACGGTGGTGGTGGTGTTGTACAGCCATGATATAACAGAAGGGTTGCGATCATTTAAACTGTGGGCATTGTAATCGGAGACATTTGGCGGGGAAGTTGTGCTATCCTGCATTTTATCCTGCAGTCTTTCATGTGGCGAGGTAGCTGTATTGGGCGGTTTCGTGTTATATCCCCATACAAGTTTAGATCCGTCCCACACCAAAAAATCACCTTCTTTAGTATTCGCAGTTGTAGTTTGATTTGTTACATTAGTCCCGTTATTCCCTCCCCCCTCGTTCATCTCGATAGAGATGAACGCTATAAACCAATAGGTAGCCAAGCAAAAGAGTATTGTAAAAAATAATGTAATACACACAGACAATCCACACTCATACGAATATCTACACCTTTCAGCTAAATCATTTCTACATCTAATCAATCTATTCGTTGCGGGCTGCCCGTTTGTTGCCATGGTAGTTCCTGTTTAAAATATAAAAGTGCATTAAGTATGTGCATGTAAACATTTCTTGTTGGTACTGTGTGTACCAGGAAGTCATAGAAAGGGGAGGTTGTTGGGGGTGGGGGTTAGGGGTGCACAGAGAAGGTAAAAAGAGAATACATATATCTTACACCATTTTTTTATTTTTTATTAATTTTTCTCAATTATCTCTATCAATAACCTGTAATAGAATTGTTCCGTTAACATCTTAATTTACCAGTTACACTCCCCCATTCATGTGTCCGTTTTTAATCATCATTTCCATCATTTTTGTTTGCGGTTGTCTGTGCCTCATCCTCTTCTTCCCGCACACTATTGTATGCCTTTCACACATCTGTCAAGTGTATCCAGTATCTCAGTCCCTTTACCTTCACAGCTGTGGGTGTACAAAAAACAACCTCGTATGGGCCATGGAACCTTGGGGCATTCCACCGGCGCACAAAGCTCCAGACATAAATGAACTCTCCTGGCATTAATTGTACTTGTGGGTCCGGTTCCACAAAGGACACTGTTGTGTTCCCTTCCTCCCTTGTCAATGGTGGTTAGAGCTGCCTTGAAATTGCACGCGCGGCCCTAGTTAGCTTCTTCAGGTAATCTGTGAATTCATCTCCTAATATTGTGGCGCTTCTGTGTGCATCTGAGTGTTGGCGCAGTGGGGAATGTGCTGTCTGCATCCGTCTTCCTGTCACAATTTCTTGCGGGGACAGGTGATGATCCTTGCTCGGCTGATTCCTCAGCTCAAACAGTGCAAGTGGTAGGCAGTAGATCCAGTTTTTCTTTAACGAAAAACACAATTTAGACAATCTTCCTTTCAACAGGCCGTTCATCTTCTCAACAACGGTGTTACTTTGGGGATGATAAATCGAGCAGAGTTTATGCTTTATTCCCAATAATGCAGTCACTTCCTTGAAGAGTTCGTTCACAAAAAAGTGCCGTTGTCTGAACGAATTACGTCACAAATTCCCCAGCGTGGGAACACTTCCCTCACTAGGAACTTTACAGCGCTCTTAGCATCAGGGCGCGCACATGGACCCGCTTCCACCCGCCTGGAGAATGGACATCCAACCACTAACATGTAGCGTGCCACATTACACCTCTCCCCCATGTCTGCATAATCAATATGCAGTTCTCTGAAGGGCCCTGTCGGTTTTGGAATTGTTCCCCTGAGTGTCCGTAGGGTCATCCCCGAGTTATATATTTGGCAAGTCGTGCACTCCATTGTCAACCTGGATATGTGCTCCTGGAGACATGTCACGAACCAATCTTCCTGTATCTCTGCCGCAATGTGTTGTTTAGCATTGTGCGCTGGAAAGTGTAATTGCTGGAATGCTATTTCTAACAGTTTGATGGGCATCACTACTTTTCCTGAGTTATTTTGGCGCCACAATAAATCTGTTGCTGATTGGCTGCAACCCCTCTTTTCCCACAGCACTTTTTCTTCTCCACTTGCACCTTCCTGCAGCTCTAGGATTTGTGATATGGGCATTGCATTGTATCCTTCTGGGAGTTCTTCGTTCGTCTGGTGCTGCAATAGGTACTCACCTGTTCCATGTCTTTCAAAATATGAAGCCTCCTTGGCAGCAGCGTCTGCTGCCGCGTTCCCCAAAGACACAGCGTCGGTGTTAGACGTATGTGCTTGGCATTTCACTATTGCTACCATTGTTGGGCCTTTTAGAACTTCAATTAATTCCTTCAACAGTTCGGCATGCTGCACTGGGGTCCCATCCGCCCTTCGAAACCCTCTCCGCCCCCACCGGGCTAGACCTCCGTGTACGGTGGTCGTCATGTAAACTGAATCTGTGTATATCGTCACTGCACATCCTTTAGCTGCATGTAATGCTTCTATTAGGGCGATAAGTTCTGCTGCTTGGGCTGAGAAATGGGATGGAAGGCGGTATTGTACTAACACTTCATACTCACCTTCTTCTAGCCTCACTACTGCTAGTCCCACATGTTTCTCTCCTGTGTCCATGTCAATTGACGCTGACCCATCTACAAAGTACACCTCTCCCTCGCTCAGGGCATTTTCACACACCACCGTGCCCTCCCCTGTTTCTCCTGTGTATGTTGCACAATTGTGTTCTTGCATGTCCTCTAGTGTGCACGGTTCTGTGATGAATGTTGCTGGGTTTACTGTCCTGCACCTCACTACGTGAATGTTGGCGCTAGACAATATCTCATAAGCAGTTGCTCGATTTGTGGTCAGTGTACTTTTTGATCTTTCCAGTATTGCAAACAATGAGTGTTCCACGAATAACGTGACAGGGCACCCCATTACTATTGTGGCACTTTTCTCAATGGCGAATGCAGCGGCAGCGAGAGACTGCTCACACGCGAAGTGCCCTTGTATTACTGCATTTAATGTGCCGCTATAGTAAGCCAATGGTTTGTGTCCTAGGGAAGTCTTTTGTGTCAGTACAGCTGTCATAAGAGTCCCCTTGCAATGTGAGAACAGGTAATATTTGCGCTCATAATCAGGATTGGAGAGTACTGGAGCACTCGAAATCAGTTCTTTTAGTGATACAAACGAGTCACTCATTTCTTTTGACCACTCTATTTTCCTGTTCTCTTGCTGGGCCTCTTTGAGCGCTTGCAGTAAAGGTCTGGTGTAGGCTGCATAATCTAGTAACCATGCTCTGCAATAGTTACACATTCCTAGGAATTTTTGCATCTCCTTCACTGTGGTTGGTTCTCTCACTGACCTTCTTGCTTCCACTCTGTCAGGTATTATCCTTTTCCCATCCTTTGATATCAGCTGCCCCAGGTACAGCACTTCTGACTGACAGTATTGTAGTTTCCCTTTGTCCACTTTGTACCCTTTATGGGCCAGCAGTGTCAAGAGGGTAACCGAGTCTCTTCAGCATATTTCCTCATTCTGTGCGCAGACTAGCAAATCGTCTATGTACTGAATGATTGTGCTTTCAACTGTTAGATTACCCAGGTCTTCGTGTAGTATGCGGTTGAATATGCTGGGACTTTCACAGTACCCCTGTGGTAACCTGCAATGTTCATATCTCCTCCCCCCTAGTGTGAATGTTGTCAAGTAGCTGCTTTCTTCTGCCAAGGGGATGGAGAAAAATGCATTTTTCAAATCAACTATTGTGAAATGCGATGCCGTCTTCGGGATACTGCACAGTATGGATGCAGGGTTCGGGACCAAAGGGAATTCTTTTTGTATGACATCATTTAGGGGGAGTAGATCTTGGATCATCCTCCAAGCCCCTCCCTTTGCTTTTTTGATCGGATAGATACAAGTTTTACATGGGGAGTTTGAGGGCACTATTATCCCCTGTGCTAGCAATGCACTTACTGTCTCTTTTATCCCTTCCTCAGCTTCGCGGGACAATGGGTATTGCCTCACTCGGGGCACAATTGCCCCTGGTTTGAGTTTTATTACTACTGGTGTTACTCCATGCAACAGCCCTACATCATGGGGGCCTGTTGTCCACAAATTGTTTGGCACCAGTCTCATGTCATCATCAAAAAATGGCGGCGGTGCTCCAACCACTGCCATCAACTGGACGGGCACTTGTCTTGTTTGAATTAAAATGTCACATGGTATTGCTATTTTCATTATTATTTCGCCATCACTCTCTGAATCAGAAAAGAGATCTTCATCGGACAAGTCACGTAGGGCGATATCAGCATTAATGCACAGTACAGTGCGCCATTCACACCAATCTATGTCCATCCCAATTACTGCAATCCTTTTAGCGGATACTTGCACAGCATGCAGGTCTAAGGATACCACTGAACCTGGTGCTATGTCTGGGCGTACTATTGGGCGGAAGATGAATTCTGACGGTACCCTCCACTCTAACTTTTTTAACTCGGGTACTACTTGGGCTAATGTTTTTAATCCTTCAATAAACATTCTTTCTTCCACTGGCATGCCGTGTATTTCTGGCGCTGTTGCTCGGGCATGTACCACTAGCATTACATGCAATGGGCATATTCCTGGGGTTGAGCACACTATCCCTCTTTCTGTGAACGATATTGTCATATTAAGCTTGCTGAGAAGGTCCCTTCCAAGCAGGTTTATTGGGGATTGTTCATAATAAAGTAAGGGCGTTTTTACCGTTTTGCCCCCTACTGTCACATCTAAATCTTCTGTGTAAGGAACTTACAATTACAGCCCCAGAGAACCCCTGCGTCTCTAACTTCCGGTTAGATAGCGGAAACCGGCCTTCACGGATACATGATTTCTCGGCTCCCGAATCCACCATAAATATGAACTGCTTGTCCCCTATCTGCGCCCCTACCAATGGTTCCTCCGCTGCAATGTAGGTGGTAGATAGAACATGACACGCAAGTGTTCTCTGTGGGCTGTCCTATGCTGGTTGTCCCATTGCCCCCCCTGGCTGAAGACATTTCCTGAAACTACTGATACACCACTATAGGGGGCTGGTGCTCCATTGGCACTTGTTGCAAAGGGGTTGCCTGGGGTGTATTGCATATTGTCTTTGTTTTGTGGGTGATTCTGTGTTCTATAATGTTGTGCTTTTCTTTGCTCTGCATACCCCTGTTCTTGTTCCCTCTGTTGTTGTCCCATTGGAAGACCGTATGGGCTTCCCGGGTGGGGGTTACCATATTGTTCCATCTCTTGAAATCCGTTGTTTGGTCTGTTTCTGCACTCTCGAGAAAAGTGTCCCCACCTCCCGCAGTTCCAACAACTTCCCAGCGCACCTCTGGGACCCTGCCATCCACTCCCTCCGTTTCCCCCGTACCCTTGTCCACCCCCTCTGCGACCCCTGTACCCACCTCGTCCCCCTCGAGGGGTCCTATCTTGCCACTGCGGACCTCCGTTCTGCTCCTGCTCGTTCCACTGTGGTTGCCCTGTTCCTGCCCAATTCGTTGCCATCCTCCTCTGTATTGCTACCAGCCCCTCCTCCTCTTCTTCTTCTCCCTCCCTGCTGTGTGGGAGCGGGGCTACTGCTGCAGCCAACTTCACCAGTTTTGTTTGTACTAACTTTGCCTCGTCTGCCAATCTTTTTTGCGCTATTTCCTTTTCCCTCTCCTTTATCCTTTTACAGTGGTGAACTATTATGCTCTGTATTTCGGGCCACCCTTTCGCTTCAATACCTGCAATTTTGTCAAGTGCTTTTTGTACCTCTTTAGGGAGCCCCCTCTTTATTATGAAGTAAAATAATGAGGTTGACTGATACCACGGCGTGCCCGTTTCCGCTCTCCACATCTCCTGGACCCGAAAAATGTAATCCATAGCATCTTCTCCATCATTCATCGTACATTGCATGACACACTGCAAATCTGGGGTGTCTGGAAATGTTTCTCTTAATGCGTCCCACACCCTTGCAGGCACTGTGTTAAAAGAGGCTCCATCATGGCGATCGCAGTCTAAGGTTACCCCCGGGAAGCATACTCTATCAGCTTGATCCCCAACTGCCGATACTAGCAGACTTTTCACATTACCTATTGCTAGTGGTACCCCGCCTGTGTGTTTCTCAAATGTATATATCCACTTGCTTGCCCCTCATGATAGCGGTGGTAATAGCTTTAACAAATTGGCCTTGTCCATCTGAGCCCAGGGTATGTAATTCGGCCTCCCTCCTCCCCTGTGTATTAGTGGGAGTTGTAACCTCCCCTTTGTTGCCTTGCCTGTACTCACCTTCATTCCTTTCTTTCCTAGTGGAGCCATTTTCCCCAACCTATTCCTTAGTCGTCCTGTCCATTCTTCTTCCATTGTTCTTCCCGAACATGCACCATCCATCCCCTCATTTCCTCCTCCCATCGCCATACTTAACCTTTCACCTTCCTCTGAGTCCTCTTCTATATCGCAGCATAGTTCCTCTCTACCCCCTATGGCCATTATTTCATCGTCAGTATGCTCCCCCCTTTCCTCTAGTTCAATTATTCGAGTTGGTTCTTCTTGTATTCTGAACAGTATCTCCCCCTTCTTCCACCCTTCCTCAATTGTTTTATCATGACCCTGTGTTCTTGTTGTCAGCTCTGACCGAGTAGCGTTAGCCCCACTCTGTTCACATATGCTTTCTATCCTCAAGAGCTCATCTTTTGCTATGGAGAGCCTAGACTCTAAGTCTTCTGTTAGTTTCTCTATATTTACTGTGGGTGTACTTACCTGGTCGCGCTGTCTATGGCTCTAATAAGGTGGGGGTGCAGTTGGCCCTCTAGTCGTAGAGACTGTTGTTGGGGGCACATATGTGGGTCGCTATATCCTTCTGCGGGCACTGGCTTATTCAATATTGGGTACAATCTAGTTACTTCTACTGGTGGTCCCCCTTCTTGCAACATCTTGTCGTCTTCAGGTATCAGCAATGGATTATCAGTGGTAGATGGCAAATCAGTTCCTAGCTCTCTTTTCTTTTGGGAGGGGGCACTTCTTCAAACAATCTCCATAGATCTAATATTTCTTTCCTATTATGTAACTGCTTCCCCTTGTATTTTATACAAATACATGTTGCTACCATATCCAGGACACTCTTGTCAAACGATCCTCCTTCTGGCCATATTTGGGGTAGCCCTTCCCCCTTTAGTTCTGTAATCCACTGATCGTGATATTTCTTGATACGTTCAGCATACCCAGGTAGATTCTTACAAATATGGGTCCGGGGTGTTTCTGCCCCCATGGTGTCTAGTCGCCCTATATTTCACTAGATATATCTATATATATATATATATATATATATATCTCTACGTGTAGGGATCTGTGTGTTTTCACCACCTGGGCAATATGGGAATGGGTGTGCACAGCTTATACTCTGTATAGTGTAGGGGGCACATACGAGAGCAAACCACTTTTTGTACACTACCAATATCTTCAGCACATTTATTCAACAAATAGTTTACTGCATCGGGCTCATCCCCGTAAAATGTCTTCTGGTCACACTTACCATGACCGCACCATAATTATGCACATTTTACCATTATTCCATATTCGTCTTAGCAAACTATGTTCTGACACACATGATGCATATAGACCAGCAAGCAACACTCTATTCACAGTTCAACTCGTAATCCTTTTCCTCCCTCCCTAGTTGTCTCCTTCTTTCTTACTTTGATATAGACTCCTCTTTTTACTTAGGTTATCTTTTCCCTTTTTTTTTTGTACTAACCCTGTTTTTTCCCCATAAACCCAGAGAGAAGAATAGAAAGAATAGCAGTTACTAAAGTATTCACTGTGTCACCCTATTTTACCAAACACCTTTATCTTATTTTTCACTTCTTCATATATTCCCAGTACTAGTCAAGATAGCACTATGCAGCGTCGACTTCTACCCCCTTGCGGAGCTAGGTTCCCGTCCCTTTATCTGTTTTCACCTCTTGATCCGAATGGCCATATGCAAAGAAAAAGTAAAGAAAGTCTAGAGTGGTTCTTAGTATTCCCAAAGTGTCCCTTTTTAAATGACCTTGTTCCCTGTCCTGTTTTCCTCCCCTGCTCCTTTTATGGTCGCTCGCACTTAATACTCACGTGCCCGTCTTGAACCGAGAGTCTCCGAACTGGGTCCGTCCAGGCAGCGCTGCCGCACGCTCAACGGTCAGCCCCGGCGAGCGGTACTCAAAGGGGATTTTTCAACCGGGATCCCGTACCCTCTCTCTGTTGAGTGCGCACTTCTAAGCGTACCAGTCGCCGTTGGCGGGCAGCCTACCGGAGCCGGCGCACCATGCGTATCCCTTTTCGATAGGAGATTTTCGTGCCAAAGGGGACGGTAGGGATATATTAAGAAAAATAATCACGCTGTCGGGGTCACCACTGAAGGCGAGCGTCCCCAGATAGCACGACCCTCCCCACAATGAGAGGCAGTAATGGACTCTCCCAAGATGGGAATAAGGCTAAGACAAAGTGCGGGTGAGCTTAATTGGAGTTTATATAAGTCAAAATAGGGCATGCAAAGGACTCTGCAAACTCCGAGAGCGCTCTGTCTGACACTAGCAAAGACAGGCGTATATATTTACAAAACGCGTCATAAGAAACTACACACTATAGGGAGCACATGTTCGTGGGTATTGGGTGGCGATGACTAACTATAGGTGCAGCTGTGATGTGTTACGCCGTGGTTGGTGGACGTCACTGGGTGCCAACGCGGGGCGGGCAGGTCAGCTGGGCTCATCCAGGCGGTGCCAGGCGTGGCCAGTGTCATTGATGAATGTCTTCCTTGGCTTTCTGCCCTAAGGGCCACGCACACCCCATTCATTCAATACCGCAATGTTATCTTTCCCTGTAAATCCTACAATAGGTTATCCTACAGGTTAATGCAACACAGGAGGAATGCACCTAGAGTGGGGTCCTTTGGTGATACATCAATACATGGTTACCATCATCCTGTTGGCCGGGTATCATAGGTCCCGAGGTTGGGTCTAAGGGCAAGGGGTGAGCTGTCCAAGTTTTCATGTATCGTTAGAAGTCATTATGAATGTGTTCCTCCAGTGTTGCTATAATATTGGGTGTCCTACTTTTACAGGGGCCATTAACCCGGGGTGAACCGGTGGGTCGGGGAGTTTAAGACAGGGCACCTCTGGCCTGCGTTTATGGCCGGGTTTACTGCTGGGTTGTAAATAATTCAGGTGGCTGGCCGTGGCCATGTAAGCTGCGGGGGAACGTGAATGCTTGAAGCGGCTCCAGCCGAATTGGGGGAGGTGAGGCGGAGCAGCCCGGGCCTCTGCCTTTTCGTCTGGCAGGCTTCAATGGGGAGGGAGGGGAAATGGCCTTGGATATGCCCACAATGGTATTCTCCTCGTGTGTTGCAGATTATATAAAAAAGGCATAAACATTCATATAATGTACAATACTCTGAGTTTTTTTAACAGCTTACATTTCTACATCGTTAGTACCTTTACATGGCCATTTCAAATGCGTTACCTATACCAATTTTGCTATTGATAACTATATGTTAAGTATTTAACAACCACGACATTTTGTTACACTCTATGCATACACGATAAGCGAGGTAGTATTAAGGTTGGTGGAGTGCGCAGGAACAACTGGCCAATAAGACTGATTGCATTGACACATGGTGAGCTTGAACATTCGAATACATTCTATGCGCTTTCTTACACAATTTACATGAGTTCCCAGTGTAGTTGCACTTGATTTCCGTTGCACTCTAGCAGCATTAGTTCAGTTATGGTATGGGGCCTTGGAGTACATTCTTCTCAGAGAAACATATAACATAGAACCCGGGACACTTCTACCATTTGCACATAGCTAAGGGGATATGGGTATTTCAACCAGGATGCCACATGAACACACACTCTGCCTTCTTCATGGAGTTTACATATTTTATCAAAGGGTCATGGAGAAAAGAGTTTCATCACAGGCAGTTTGCATATTGGTATTTAGGGTCTCTACTTTTGTTGGGGGACCATTTTACAGTTCTTTTCCACCCCGGCCCTGCTGGCCGGGTCATACTGTGGACAGTGATACACTGCGGAAGGTGAATGTTACAGTGTTTGCTTCTAGCACTAGCTCATGTCCGTCTGTTCGTGGGAACGGGCTCTCAGCGGATCTGCCAGGGAGCTGCGGCCACAGGGACAAGTGCGAACTCTCCAAGGGTGGGGGCCGTGCTGCGGCGCACAGGGGCTCATGTCATTCTGGTTTCACAAAATGGTTTCCAGGGCCTAGCTTAATACAGCACATTTGGTCAATGTGTCAGCCAGTGGTCCACCCGCCAGCTAGGCCCTGGTGGCAGGGGGGTCCCTGACGAGCCATGGACTCCACAAAGTGGGGGGGATGCAGGGGAGGGGGGTCTCTTGGACCTATCCTCCCATACACCTGTTAACACTATTCTGTCTCCTCTTCCTCCCTCTTTTGCTTCGTGTCCTCCTTCCAGGCTTCCCATTTGTTCCACAACTTACAACCTGGGACTCTATTTAGACACTGACCACATTTCTTTATACTCACATGCCTGTCGCTATCACTTATATAATATTTGGAAAAGGCCGTTCCTTCTTGACTTTTGATGCTACTAAACTCTTGAAATCTTCCCTAATTTCTTCCAGATTTTTCTACTGTTCCACTGCTCTTTGGGCTTCCTCTTACCCGTCTTGCTCCTCTGAAATCTGTTTTCAATGCTTCGGTCTACTTTTTCTTTTTGCTCCCCGTGATTCTATTTCTTCTTCTCTTTCTACTCTTGACTGGCTCTCATTCCGGTCCCGAATTAAATTTAACTTTCTGTGTCTGGTCTACAAATCACTTCATGGTCTTGCACCCGAATATCTTTCTTAGTTGGTTTCATTTTATTCCCCTTCTCACTCTCTTTTCTCATGTTCTCAATTTCTTCTTGCTGTCCCTCGTCCTTTATGTGCTCAGTCACGTTTTTGTTCATTCTCTTTGCTGGTTGCCTTGCACTGGAATTCTATCTCCGTTTATTCTTTATTTCGGGACTCCTTGAAGTCTTACCTACTTCACTCTGGTTAACATAGCAGATTGCTTTTGTTAATTCTCACTTGTATTGTATTATTTTATGACCTCATGTACAGCGCTTTGGCTTAAAGCACTATATAAAACTCAAATAAAATGCAAATACAATCAATGTCAATTTGTAGGTCTACATTGTGGAGTATTTTTTGCATTACATGAAATATTTCTTCATATTACCTTTTCTATCTATATATATTTGTGGAAATTGGGATGAAAACATCCTCGAAACAATAGCAGGCAGGCTGCACTTTCTTTTCTATTGACATGCTGCCTGCATTCCTGTGGAATATGGTGGGGGCCGTCCCCAGCATTCATTGAAAGTTAGGGGACCACCTTTAATTTCTTGATTTAATATTTAAATGAAGAATATTCAGATTAAAAACAGCCCGTTTCTTGTCCCAGATTTTGGGGCTTGGATTGTCGTGCAGGGGACAGAGTGGGCAGTGGGGATTAGATCAGGGATACTTTTTCCATGAAACAAACAACAAAAAAACAAACAAAAGTAAATATATCATTTAAGAGAGAAGTAATTCCATCAAATCGGGAGTCGGGAAGCAGGTGCATAGAGGGATCTTAATTCTAGAGTCCCATTATGCCCCTTACTGAAGAAAATGTTTCTGTGATTCAGCTGACACTGCCAAATATATATCGGAGAGGAGGAATATGTGGGAGGACGCAATAGATTAAAAGAAACAGAAAAGCTAATCTGTGGAAACTGCATCATTTCAAGACCCTCCAATCCAGACTGATTACTATGCATTCATGAATAAGAGCCCAGAGACCCACTCTGCTACACTGAGACGTCTTTGTGCATCACGTGTTCTTAGGTCTCATTTCAAAGAGTTTTGTTACAGAGAAACTAAAATACAAGGTAACAATGCCCTACAAGGCACATCATCTGCCACAGTCCATCTAGATCTTTCAAGCACAGATCAGTCTCAGTGGCTTGCTCAACTAACGGGTTTCATTCAAAGTCATATTTCAAATGTTTTTTTTTCCTTCAAACTTTAATGGGCCTTAATAGAGCTTAATACAGTTCTTCCCCAATACTGTAATGCCACCTCTCCATAAAACAGTTAACCTTATTTTTTACCCACAAGTATTTTTGTTTCATTTTGACCCCACAGAGTTTCTAGCAACATATTCCTGTTTTTGCAATGTTCTGCATCTCAGTTGTCCCGATTTCTTATGCAGATTTGAAATATGCTGGGCTGTGTTTTACATTCCCATAATCTTTCAAAGCCTTGATATTGACGAAAGTAGCAAAAGAAGAGCTTTAGTTACCACTGGCCAACCTCTCTTTTTAATACCCGTATATAGACCAGGTCAGTGACCTCTGCTCAAGGAGTTATCAGTCGATCTTTCAGAGGAAGATCCTATAATAGAGAACCAGTGTTCCAGGTATTCGCCTAACATTTCACTGTTTTCATGTAGATTCCATGAGCAGCAAAGATGTTGATTGGCTTTAGCTCAATGCATGGAAATTCAATGGAATAACAATCGTACACACATGATAACTGATTCCACGTTACTTAAAACTACTACCCATTTTCCAAGACCTGAATCATAAATGTATTCTTCTAGTAAGTAAAAATTTACATTTTCCTTTTAAATAGATTAACCTCATTATAAGATTCTTACCTGTTGAAAACAGTTTCTTTCCTTAATTTGCTGCTGATGGTGTTGGCTTCCTTAATCATCATGGACAGTTTCATGGAATTCCAGTTGGGTGTGGCTTGAAAAAAAACAAAAACAAATTCAATCACCCAAAAGAATATCAGAAAAAAAAGAACACTGGTTTCACTTATGATAGTTCTAAATGAAAACATTAATAAACGCAAACAATGTGAAATTAGTCATTAAGAAACACTGACAGAGAAGACAGGGTGATAGCTTAAAGTACACCCTAAGGACTGTTCGCAATCATGCCTTGGCACAGGAAGCTAAAGTGAGTTGTTCTTGATCAAACCATGGTTGAGCTGGAATATGAGTTCACAATTTACAGACTCCACACCCAATGCCCAATTCTTGAGTGAATATCATGTGCCATAATAAAAGAACACATTACTTCCATATGTTCTGATGGATGTTCCTCGTACAAAATTCTATATCGATGATATGCATCTCCCAGCGCAACTGCTCTTCAGAAAGTTTTCCACCGCCTGGACGCAGAGCTGAGCTCTGCGTCGGCTACCCCAACACCTCTACGTGGCTGACATTACGCCTGAGCCGGTAAATATTGAGTTGTGCCTCTTGATGCATAACTTACTTGCCTGTAACTCTGGTTCTTCGGCATTGTATCTTTCATAGATTCACAAACTTTTTATTTGCATTTTTAAACAATACATTTCAACATTAGGTGAGCCCCCCCCCCTCCTTTGGCCCCCTACCCCCAGGTCCGGATTCGGTCCTTGGCTCTACTCTCTGCTCCTGTGAGTATCTCCACCATGCTCTTGGAAGAATTATGTGGCATATGCGTGTCAAGGTCCCTCTGTAGGTTCTACCCCCTCCAGTTTCGGTGTCCTCTAGCGGTCATACCAGTCCTAAGAGGCGCATTCTCCTTGGGCACCAGGTCCCCCTGGGCCTACTCTGTAAGAACTCCAGTACCCTTGACCAATCAGTTAAGTAGCTATGGTGATCGCCTTGCAGGGAGTATGTTAGCCATTCGAGAGCTGTGAAGATCCATATTTTTCCGACACATTCATGTTCAAGCTGGGGCTCTTTCAAATTCCACTTTTGAGCAAGCGCCAGTGCCCCCGCCATCATCAGGATGACATGTACTTTGCGTTCCGCTTTCGCTGGTAATTCTTCCAGTACGCCATCTAGGCCAATCAGTGCCATACCTCGATTGCCTCTTCCCTTTACCCCCAGGGTATGTTCTATTACCTCCTGTATCGCCCACCAGTAGTCTTGTATACGGGGGCAATCCCACCATATATGGCTCCATGTTCCCTCCCCCCCCCTCCTGCAATCCCTACACAGTGTTTGGATTCCCTGGGATACATGTTGTGGAGATTCACCGGGGTTTAATGGCCTGTAAGGTCAGTTTTACCCATACGTCCTGGATCATCTGGAGGGACCTCGTAAGCTTGGGTATATTATACCCAAGCTGCCCATAGTTTTGCCCAGTCTGTCTCCTCTATTGGGTGTCCTATTGTCGCTTCCCACTGCTCCATGCATCTCCTTTGGGCCGGATCTTCCCCCTTTTTTCATGTGAGCGTATATTGTTGCAACTACCTTCCTATCCCTGGGATCTGTAGTCTGATATTTCTCCAAGGGAGTTAAGTCACGCGTCATTACTCCCTTCATAATGGGATGCTGGAGCCAGTGCCTTAGTTAGGCATATCTAAATCTCTGCCGCTCTCCAACACCTAAGTCTGCCTTACATTGGTTGAAGGACTTCACCTCTTACCCCTCAAACATGTCTCAGATCTTTTGGCATCCTCCTTCCTGCCAATCATTAAAAGCCTTGCCTCGCCACCCTGGGTTAACTGTGCATTGCCAAAGATCGGTGTTAGTGCAGACGGATAAGAGGTAATGTGGGTGCATTTAATGGATTCTTTCCAGGAGTTTCCCACTACAAAGAGTATTGTGCTGTTGTACATTTTTGGGCGATCTCTCTGCCTTAGGCTTCCACAGTACCTCCTCCAAGTTCTCACCTGCCACAGCCCTGTCCATTGGTGTCCAAACCTCATCTCGGTCGCCCTTATGCCAGTCTCCAATTACTCTTATTTGATCAGACAGATAGTATGCTTTAAAGTCTGGTTTCCCCAGCCTCTCTGTTTCTAGGCATCGTCATTACCCTTTTCGCTACCCTCGGTCTTCGGTTCCAAACAAATTTACTTGTGTACTTTTGGATAGCTCTGAATATGGAGGACGGTACTGGGATCGGGAGGGCCATGAAATAATATAACACCTGTGGGAGTATGACCATCTTTAGGACGTTTATTCTACCTAGCCACATTATGGACAGCGGATCCCAATCTATCAATTTGTTCTTTAAGGTCTCTAGAAGCGGTGGCTAATTCGTCATGTAAAGTACGTCTGTTGTCTTTGCTAATTTGACTCCCAGGTACATTATAGCCTTCCCTACCCATCTGTACGGGGAACCCTCTTTAAGTTCAGTCTCTGCGTCCTTTGGGAATGTCAAGTTCAGTATTTCGGACTTGTGTGCATTTATTTTAAGCCCTGCAACAGCCTCGAATTGTCGCATCTCGTCATCTATTGGCTTAGAGGGAGATTTCTGGGTGAGTTATTGATGATAACAAGTCATCCGCGAAGGCAGCTATTTTATGTTCTTTATCCCCGAATAGCACCCTCGCTATTTCCTTGTTGGCTCTCATCGATGCCAAGAGGGGCTCCAGATGTATTGCGTACAACAAGGGTGACTAGGGGCAACCTTGCTTTGGGCCCCGCTGAACCTTGACCGGTTCTGTTATCTGGCCATTAATGGACAATCGCAGCAGAGGGTGTTGGTAGTTAGCTTCAACCCTAGCTAAGAATTTGTCCCCGAAACACATCTTTTTCATGGTTGGGAACAAAAAACCCCACTCAACCATATCAAAAGCTTTCTCAGAGTCCAGGGCTAGGAGAATGGCTGGGATCCTTTTTTATTGGCCTTTTCAATGAGATGCATAATTTTTCTAATGTTGCTGGTTTGTCGGCCCCTGACGAACCGTGACTGGTCTGTGTGAACTATTTGTGGGAGGATTCGGTCAAGTCTACTTGCTAGTATCTTTGTATACATTTTGGCATCGACATGGATTAAAGCGATTGAGCGGTATGAGCTGCACGCTGTTGGATCTTTTCCCTGTTTGGGGATAAGAACCACCTTTGCCTCTTCCATGGTTCGTGTAATGCCCCCGGCGCGAGGTTCGCTGAATAAGGCGGTTAGGTGCAGTAGAAGGGTTTCCCTGTGTAGCTTGTAAAATTCTGTGGTAATCCGTCCGGACCTGGGGACTTATTGGAGGGCAATGCTTTTATGGCCGCCCAGATGTCCTCTTTGGTCATGTCTTGTTCTAGGGCTTCCCTCTCTTAGTCTGTTATACCTGGGAGACTAATATCCTCAAAGTATCGTTCTTGTGCGTGTAGCAATGGGCCGTCCGAGCTGTAGAGTTCAGGATAGTATCTAAAAAGTTCTCGTTTGATGTCTTCCGTGTTAGTGCTTGTGGTGCCCTCTCAACTTTTATTTTTAATATAGTTTTGGCCTTCTCCTCGCTCCTCAGCATCCTGGCTAGTAGTATCAGATTTGTTTGCTTTAATGTAATACTTCTGGTTGAGGGATAATAGGGCACGCTCTGCCACCCTGGTCTGAATTGGCTCTAGTTGACCCCTTACTGTCCTATAATCCCTCCTGGTCTCCCCGCTCACCACCACAATCATCTTAGTCATTATCTCTTTGAGCTTTCCCTCTAATTTCGTCTCTTCTAGTCTCATTTACCGGTCTCTGCGTGATAATTTTCCCCCTTATTGTCCCCTTAAACATGTCCCACCTTGTCTGCAGCGAAGCGTCTGCAGGTTTATTAACTTCAAAAAAGCTCATCATCCCTTATGTGACTTCCTGCCTCAGCTTGTCATCCTTAAACAGGAAAGCAGGGTATCGCCATTTCCATAGGGCAGCGGAGCCTTGGTTTCTTTTTATTGTTAGTCTCAAGGGGGCATGGTCTGACAGTATAATTGTCCCCACACTTATCTCTTTTACCCTACCCAAAAGACCCTGAGAAGTCCACACGTTGTCTATCCTGGAATGTGAGCAGTGTCCATGAGAGTGTATCCCGCCTTTTGCCCCTCTATCTCCCGACAGATGTCGATTAAGCCAGATTTCTTATTTTCTCCTCGAGCTCTCCAGAGGGTTTCCCATGTGTGGTTAAGCCTTTTCTGCTCCTGTCCCTTGCAGGGTCCCACGCCATGTTAAAGTCTCCTGTTAGGATAATGGGGGCCTTTGCAAATTTCTCCAAATCTGTTCAGAGCTTTCTGGATGAAGGCATCCTGCCCCATATTGGGGACGTATATCGTGCCTACCATATAGCCCTCCTCCTTCCCCGTTATAGCTAGGTATCTCCCTTGGTCGTCTCTGTTGGTATCCAGGACTGTAAGGTCAAGGTCATTCCTCAGGGCCGTTAATAACCCCCCCTTTCTTGCTGGCATGGGTGGATTGTTAAATTTGGCTGAAACCCCAAATCCTTGACCTGTCTCTGTCCTGTGTGTGGACCTGGGTTTCCTGGAATGCTATTATGTCAGGGCATTCCCTTTTCAGGAATCTTTCAGTTTTTTTCCTTTTAACTGGGGAGTTTAACCTGCTAATCTTGAGGGATATGAGTTCAAGGTTGTTGTCGCTAGCCATTGTCCCAAGGGTGTTCCTGTATTCGTTGCCTCTTGATGGACCAACGTCTGGACACTCCCCTGCTTCTCCCCCTACTTCCTGAGCACCTACTCCCTGAGTCCCACCCCCCACCCCAGTTTCCCTCTCTCCCTGTACCTCATCTGGGCAGATTCAACCAGCCTCTAGCCCCCCTCGATTCGCTGTCTCGAGGATTGAACCCCTCCCGTCTCCCAGATTGCTCCTCAGCAGGTTCCCCCGAACCCATTCCAAGATCCTCTACGCTCCCTTCGGTCCCCCCAGGACCATATATGTAGACCCTGTTGTTTGCCCTACCCAGGCTTAGGCTGTTAGTGCGCCCCTTTGTTCCTTGTTGCTACTTGGTCATTCAGTGTTATTTGCGGGGGAATTTCTCCTCTCTTGTGGCTGTCTCACAGTGGGGCCTTTTAGATGTTGCTGGAATCCCCCTTTCTCAGCTCGTTTGGGTCTCACCGTCGACCATTACCAGGGTTTAAGACTGCTTTGATGCCTAGCTGTTGCATGGTCTGGAGTTGGGCCCTTCTCTTTGATCTACCGAAGTCTTGCTACCTCCTCGTAGGACTCGATTCTGTGTTGCTTCCCCTGCCATTCGAAGAGCAAGCCGATTGGGAACTTTCATCTGTAGCGGACGTCTTTGATTCTTGGGACTGCCAGGACTGGAGCCATTCTCTTCCTCTTGCTAAGAGTGGACTGGGCTAAATCTTGGAAAAGACCCATCTCCACCCCCTTGTCAGTTATCTGTTTCATCCTTCTTGCTTTTAGAAGAATCCTTCTAAAAGCAAGTATTTCATCGTGTATTCATGAAGGGCTACTAAGACATCCCTTGGCTTTGACCCTGGGTCTTGCCTGCGAGGTTCCACCCTATGAATCCTGTCAAATTTTATTTCCAGGGTGTTCTCAACTTCCAGGTCGTCTGCGAAAATGCTTCTGACCTCTGTGTCCAGCTCCTTGTCTAGGACCTCCTCCGGAAGACATTTAAGTCAGATGTTCGACCTCCTGGATCTACTTTCCAGGTCTTCGGCCTGGAGCTTGAGGGTCGCTGTTGCCAAACTCTCCAAAAGGGTATTGGATCTCCTTGCGTCTTCCGTCAGCTCCTGAATCACTCTTTCATTTGTATCCACCCTTTCTTCCATTTTGTTTATGTCCCGTTTGTTTTCTGACAGGCCCTCCGCTAAATCTTCTCGCAGTGTGTCCATCTGCTTTTGAACTGCATTGGCTATTTTATCATTGAAGTATGCTTGAGCAGTGTTTGAGTCACTGGCAGGTCCTGGTCGACCTGAAAGGGTCTTCCTCCTTGTTCTGGTTGGTCCTGTGGCATTTGTACCTCCCCGGGGAAGTTAGCTTCTCTGGCCGAGATCTTTTCCAATTCCCCTTCCTGATTTTTTTCCCCTGGACTTCGACATGCTTGAGCAGAGGCGAATGGGCCCCCTTCTATGACCCTCCCCTCAGCCTTATCAGTTGTATGCAGCGTAGGTCTCTGGGGGTCTCCTTGTTCTTCCCTGAGTTTGCCTAGGCTCTCCCTGCCCGCCCACCCCCTTCTGTTGCAGGGCCAGGTCCTTTGATCTATCGCTTCTTTAATTTCTTTAGATCGGATGCCTCTTTTTCTGGGGTCCCTGAATCACTTAGGGTTGTGGTGGTGAAGCCGGAGGGTTCTATCCTCTGATCAGGTGTGACTGCTTTCCCTTTTGTTACTGCTGTCCTATAATTTGCCCAAGTTACTGCGTTGGGGGTCCCCTTTTTGCACTGGGATGCTTGTGCTGCCTTATAACAGTCCTCTGGTCGCAGATGGATAGCTATTTGTCTCTTTGGGTTGTATATCCCCCTTTCTCTTTTCTCATTTAGGGCTCAGCCAGATCCTTGTCCTCTTGTCTCTTTGCGCTTCCCCCGGGCCGTTGCCTGGTATCCTGCTACTCCATGGATTCCCCGTACTCTGGTCGGTCTCCCCCGTGGAGGGATCGTGGTAATGGTGTGGCCGGGGGACCTCAGCCGCGCACCCTCGACTGGGGTTCAAGCAATGGGGAGTCCACCCCATTCATGCGGTTGTGTCCTAGGGAGGGGTTACCAGTGCCGGGCCTCCCCGGGTACATAGAGGCGCCTGCGCCGGGGGCCCACTCCCTCTCTGATCGACCCCCCCTCACTGCGGTGTGCCCGGGGCAGACAAAGTCGGCGCCCCGGGTGTCCTCTCTCCTTCACGCTGAATGACTAGGATGGGGCAGCCGGTCACTACTCCACCGGTCCTCCTCACCCCGAAAGGACCGCACTCGATTCCGCCTCACTCCGGCAAGACACTCTGTTGCCCTCTTCGCGGAGGTCCAAAGTCCTATGTGCTTAGGTTGGGGGGGGGAAGAGGGAGGCCCTTGGGGCGCACTGGGCTCCTCTTTGTCTGGTTACACATTCGTGGAGGTCCTCTTGAGCTCTCTGGCATAAGGATCTGCCTCTGCAAACCTAAGGAGTTCCTCTGGATGGGCCTCCTCTCTCGGCCCCGGCTCTCCCGCTCTGCGTTGCACCTTGGGGAGGCCTCTCAGTTTCTTTATCGGTCCACTCCCCCAGCGAGATGGACGTGGAACATTCGGGAGCACATCGATTACGCTGCTTCCCACCCGGCGGCCATCTTGGAAATTCCATCTCTGCTTTTTTAACCACATAGTAAATACTCAATGATTCCAGGGTCTGAGAGCAGAAGACCAAATTACTAACTTCCCTGAAATTATGTTTCTGATGACTTAGTCATTCCTCTCACCTATTTCTCATCTCGATATATCTTCTACAGTACCAGCTGCATTCGCAAAATTCTTTAGCCACCATGGGGTGCATTGCGCCTCCACGTCTGATCAGTTCTGTGCCACTGATGCCAGATGTTGTGATGGGTCATTTATATGGAGCCAGTCATGCATTATAACCTCAGTAACACCCTTTTCCCTAGCACTCAGCAGCTGAGGGATGACAGAACAGCAGGTGTAAAAACTATCAGCCAGGAGGGGCAGGTGGGGAGGGTAATGACGAATCTGTGGGAAGATAGATTAATCTATTAAATAGTACATTACTGAGAAGCGATTTCTTTTTGTAATGACTCCCTTCCTCTAACCAACAGTTCGCTTTACATAGACTGCCAAGGCAGGACAGAACCTGGAAGAAATAGAGTGAGAAACATTGCATATACCAGAACACTGTGGAGAACACCTCAACCAAAGTCAGCATACTGACCCGAGAAAGAATCCACAAAATAATGCATGGCAAAAGTGTGTAGAAAAGTCTCTGTAGACAATTTACAGATATCCAGCACAGGGAAACTTCTCTGCTGGGCATATGAAGCAGATAGACAGCTGGTCGAATGGGCCTTGAGACTTTCAGGCCCTTCCTTCCATGCTAGATCATAGCACACAAATACAGAGGAAAGAAAATCGACCTAGGCAGGGTCAGCTTAGTCACAGCGTTGTGCGCGCAGGAAACAGCAAAGCTCACAAAGAGCTGCTCATCTTTCCTGATGTTCCCAGTCTGGTCGGAGAGAACATAGTGATCGAGACCCCTCTAGTGGTCCAGTCAGTGAACCTGTTCTGTCCAAAAGGGTGAGATAACGGGAAGAAAAGAGGAACATGAATATTCTGTGAAAGATGTAAACCCAACACAACCTTGAGACCCAAAGTCAGTCTCACCTTCAAAGTCACCTTTTGCTTAGAAAAAGCAAAGTAGTGAATTTAACCAATAAGGACTGGAGCTCACTCATCTACATAGCTGAGGTTATGGCAACCAGGAAAATCACCTTCATGGTGAGGATTCAGAATGAACATGAATGTTAAGGTTTAACCGAGCTGCCATTAGGAACAAAGTTAAAATGCTAGAGAGGAACAATAAATTGTTGTTGGGGAAACTGGTTAGAAAATCCCCTTAAAAACAGTGGGAACAGTGACGAATAAGCTCTGCTCAGGGGTCCCTCTTAAAGAATGGAATAGCAGCCTGGTACCCCTTTATACGGCCACCCTTACGACCCTCCTGGACAAAAGAGGAAAGAAAATCAAGCACAGAGGAAGTTGGAAAGATCTAACGGTCCAAACCCTACTCCTGGCAACAAGCCAAAAACTTTTGTCATCTGCGGACAGCTGTATTTAGTGGCAGGCCCCCTTCTTAAAGCTCAGCCTCTCAGCAGGCAAGCATAAAGGTTGAGGCTGCTGAAGCACCCAAATCCACGAATGGGAAAGCAGGTCCACCCATGTTGAGAGGCACCACAGAGGACAGATTGACATGTGCAAATGCTCTGGGTACCATGTCCTTTGGGCCCAGTCCACGGTAAGCTAAGTCATGGTTGACCCGAACATCTGCAGTCTCCCTAAAACCAGTGGTGGGTTCACAGGGATTAGAGAGTACACACAGAATAGATTGAAGTTCAAAACGAAAATCAATGTATCCCATAGAGCTCTGTGTTGTGGAAATTCCCTGAAGCTGAACTTGCACTTACTGTGAACACTGGAGGCAAAGTGGTACACCTGATGGGGTACCTAAAAGGGCAAACATTTCATCCAAAACCTCCTGACAAGAGCTCCCACAAGCGGGAGGTCGATGTCTGCATGCTCAAGGCATCTGAAACCAGTTTTTCCTATCCTGCAAGATGGGCAGCAGATAGGCACACAACATACACCAGAGCACAGAACTACAGTTGCATTGATTCACAAAGGCAGTGCCCCTGTCCCACCTCGGTTGTTGAGGTAGTGCATGGCATCCATTTTGTCCATAGAAATCAGGTACTAAGAACTGTATAAAGAAGAAAGGACCAGGACCAGCCAGATGACATGCAGTTCTAGCAAGTTGATTTGTTCCCGAACCGCTTACTGTCAGATCTCCCAGGCAGGCACCCCAACCACTGAAGGATGCACCACCGTCACTATGGACTGCTGACACCAGACCTGCTGGAGAGGTGTTCCCCTCAGCAAATTGGCCATCAGAGTACATCACAGCAGGTCCTGGAACACCTTGCTGGAGACTGGCAACAGGTTTCCCTAAAACTGAGAACACTGAATTAGAAGCAGCCACAGGAGCAAGCACACCACAAACAAGTCTCTGGCACAAACAGTATGCAAGCAGCCATGAGGCCCAGAAGACGGAAGTAGGGAGAAGAGGCTTCCATGCTCTGGGACGTAAAGATGTTCACCATCTGCAAGAGGATTGCCATTGATTTGTCAGGAGGAAAAGCCCTGCCCCCATAAGTACCCAGCACTGCATGAAGTTGACAGACGGACACAAAACCTGCAACTTCTTGAGGCTTGGGGAGAAGCCCAAACTGTGCAAATGTTAGCAGATGTCAAACTGAAAAGGAGCCAATCTTCCAGGCAGGGAATTAAATGAACCCACATCCCGCCTGAGAGAAGTGCCCACCAGTGCCCACATCTTGTTGAATACCCTTAATGCAGAGGAAAGGCTGAATGGCAGGACTCTGAATCCTCCATCATAAACCTCAGGAATGTCTTGTGTTTCTGATCGATCGGCACGTGGAAACAGACATCCTGAAGGTCCAGCGACACCAGCCTATCCTGGAGCTTGAGGACCTAGAGGATCTGGGCCAAGGTGAGCATCTTTAATCTGTCCTTGCACAGGCAAAAATTCAAGTGCTGAAGATCAATGATGAGATGCAGTTTCCCTCATCCTCCTTGGACACCAGAAATAGGAGAGGGTACCATCCCATCGCTCTGTGGCAGGCACTAGTTTGATAGCACTCTTTCCAAGAGAACTTATACCTTTACCCAAGAGGAGATGATCTAGAGGGGTAAAGACGATGGGATGGAGGTTGGGCATTGAATGAAAGGAGGTCTGTATACCTGCACTACGACCTGTAAGGGCTAAGTGTCTGAAGTGGCCAGACAACTCCTTAACGAACAGGAACAATTTCCCTCCCACTGGAGAAGAAGTGAAAGTCCAAACTAGAGGTGTTTTGAACCAGGGGCACGTGAGAAGATAGCAGTGGAAGTAACTACACCTCTCTAGCCAACTCTGCTTCTACTATGGAGGCGGGAAAAAGCTGCTGGGTTCCCTTACCAGAGGATGCTTGACCCCTACTGGGGTGGACGAAAGAAGGTAAGGGCCTGAAGGAATTATCCCTCGATGTGCAAGGGACAGGCTGTTTTAACAGCTAAACCCAGGGACTGAGCCGTGGCCAAGGACCCATTTGCTTTCGTCCCAAAAAGATATCACCATCAAACATGTCCAGCAGTTTGGCTTTGACATCCAGGGATAAACACAAAGTCATCAACCAAAGGTGCCAGTGTACATATGAGACAGTGTCCATTCCACAGGTAACACAATCTACTGTGTTGAGACAAGATCGAAATGCCTGGACGGGCGGTCTACTTACCGTCTTCCATCAGAAAAGAAAACTCAGCTTTCACATCTCCTGTGCAGACAGATTGGCGTCAGAATCAGATATTATGGTAACCATAGTGCAGGTGGCCTTAATAGCTCCCAAGGCCACATTGCTAAAGGCAAACATTTGGCGACATCACGCATACTGTTTTTTGCATTCCCGGTCCAAAAGTAGCAATGATATATCAGCCACCTCTGACCCCTCAGTGGAGATCTGAACCATTAGGCTCTCAAACATTGAGTGTGTGGACACAAATTATGGATCAGAGGGAGCTGGGCTGTGTTTGTTGGTAAGATCAAAGCCCACTGAAGGAACTGAGGCAGGCATTTGCCACACTGCCAAAAGAGGGACAGCCATAGCCGACTGAAAGGAAAAGAGGTCTCTTTCAGAGTATCTTCTCCCAAAATGTCTAGCAGTCCAAAATGAGCCCCAGATACCGAACCACCTTGGTAATAGTCTCCTGGAAGGAAGAAGGTTCATCCTAAAAGGGACCTGAAAAGAAAAGAAAAATTCCAAAAGAGGTGTCTACCTCACGGGCAACCCTCAAACCACAAGTCAGGTCGGCCATGCCTGGTTGAACATCTCCTCAGGAAATTCCTGTCCTTCACTGGAATATAGGGGATCAAATCCATAAGTGATCTGTGAAAAGAACTCTGTGAAGCAGGAGTGCATTTCACTGAGATGGCGGTGGCGAGGCTTCTATGAATGAGAGCGTAGTGGTGCGGTATTTGGAGAAGCGACCAGAAACAAGACAGTAGGCATGTGTGGGTGTGCAGAGTAGGTGCCTCTGTCGGACTGAACAAGCACAGTGTGACCTACTATGTCACTGGCCTGCCTCACTGGCACTTTGCCCAAGACTTCAAGTATCTTGAGACTAAATTCTTCCAAATCTTGTGCAGAAGACGATATAGTGGGGGAAAGGTAACTGGTTAGGTATTCCCCCAAAAAAACATGACCAAAGCAACGAGGCAGAAAATAACATGTTTTTAAAGTAGAATTTGTGCGGGACTTTGGAACCCTTTTTAAATAAATAGATAGGTGGTGGGGTAATGGTATAAATTAAGGTGCGGGAGCTGCGGGGTGGGTGTCTCCCTCCACAATAAAAAAAGAAATAAGGGAACAAAAAATCATAATTCGACTAAAAACATGTGCCATTTTTGGCTTCGTTATTTTATTATTGCTATTTTAACGTAGAACCACTGGTTACACAATGAACCCCTCAAAGGTCTCATCAGTGCCCCTTGAACAGTAGTGACAACTCGATTTCCTAGTGCTTGAAGATAAGTGATGTCTGAAGCCACTGGGAGAATGGGACCTATTGGTGTGTTGCTGCCGTTTCTCTCTTTGTCCTTTGCTTAGGGGGCCTTTTCACCTGAACATCTTAAAGGGTAAGGTCTACTTCAAGGAAGGATCTGACGCCAGAGACTTTGCTGGCAGCCTTTTACCTCCCCAATGGAGGCAGATTAAGTTTAGCAGCACGTTCACCGATTGGCAGGATTTGCATTCCTTGTGTAGTGATCCTCCCATAAGCAATACAAACATTCCTTATGGGGAATCAGACACCGACCTTTGTCTTTTACGCAATCCAAGCAGGTCTTGAAGTCCAATACTTTAGGGTTATGAGGCATGACAGTGCAAATTAGGTAGCTAAAACTACTGGCAGTCCAACCACTGCTACAGCGTGTGCCGTGCCGAAAAAAAAACAGAGGTCAGGGGCACTCTGCAGGCTGCACATACACTGGCCCCCAATGCCACATGCGTGCAAGGTGCAGGGTGGAGCAGACATGGAGTCACACGGCAAACCTGGTGGCTGAAAATGTTTCAGAAGGTAGCGGGCATGGAGAACATATCTAAGATTAAGAATCTCAGAGAGGAAGGAATCCATTAGAACCATGGCTGTCCTTACACCGTCTGTTTTCTACATGGACAGCCTATATGGCTTTTACACCTTATAATTGAGGCATGAGAGTCGAGAGTCAATGCCCTCCTTCATAGGCCCACAAAAAAAGATCCAAGATGCCCCCAAATACCTATGTAGGGATGTAAACACTTAGGTTTGCAGAATTGCTTACTTCTATTTTTCCTATAGAGACACCAGCCGAAGAGGTGACTCAATGATACTTCGAAACTCACATTGCTGGAATTTGTTGAGTCTTGCGCTCTCAGTTTCTTTTTTATCTACATTACCACTCCTTCAGCTTTTCTTGATCCCCCCGATCCATGTTTTCCAGTGTGGTGTACCAGTGGACCTCCATCAAAAGTAATCCAATGGAAGAAAAAGTTATCAAAAAAATGGAGAGTACACCAAGTAAGAAGTAACGCGAACATAATGCACCCAAGGAGCGGGGAAGCACGGTGCAGACAGCTATGTGTAACTGAACTTAATTAAATGAGCGGTCAACGCTGCCCACTGCGGCTGAACTTTTCATACGAACTTCATAGAATTATCATGCCACATTTTATTTAAGACAGGTTACTACATCATAGTAACCTGTCATTTCTTTTAAGACAGTTACTACGACTTATGGTGGGGCTGCGTCAGTCCCCTTTTTCTAAATATATGTTGAATGATACCAATTGGTTGCTACAACTTTGGACCCCAATTACATTAATGTTAGGACTGATGTTCTGTACTCTGGCCTAGTGGACAGTGGTATAGAAGGCCAACCAATATTACGACATGGACACCTCTGGGGGCTGTAGCCAAGCCAGTTCAAGGTAGCAGTGACGAGAGGTCCAGGCTAAGTCTCAAAAGGTTGTGAGCTTGTAAAGGGTCCACAATCAGTACACACAATGGGAATCACAAATTACACTTAGACAGTTTGTATAAAAAACATTTATTTATTTATGGCCAAACACTATGAAAAATGGCTACTAACAGGTAGAAGGATCACACAATACTAACAATAGAATACATATATACCGTCACTAGAGTAGGGCATACTACAGACCAAACCCCTGTAAAGGAAAGTGTAGATTAGTTTATACACTATAGGTCCACAGAGAATAAACCGTAACTTCAAAAGTCCCTCCCTAAATTGTGTGGGGCCTTTTGGCCAAAAGTTCAGAAAAAGTTCTGTCCGTTTCTAACGCTGGAAAAAAAATCAAAGTAGGGTCTCTGGGGTCCAATGAACAATTCCAGGGGTTAGAGGACAGGTTATTCTAACTAACCAAAGTGTCCCCAACTTTCAGAAGGCTTGCGCGAGCAAGCAATGGCAAAGCCAAAGTTGTAAGTTTTAGAAAAGTTAACAAAACCTTTAAAGGGAATTTAGGGGCAGGTAAGAACCACTGTAACTCAGCCCCAGTGCTCCGATTCTTCACAGGACTTGAGTCGCAGGGGTTGCGGGTTCAAGCAGCTCTCCGGTCGGTGTCTTTAGCTGGTGCAAGGACTCTCAGATGAAGAATGAAGAAAATCAAAACCCAGGACCCCTCTCAGGACTGGACTCAACTCCAGTAAGCTGTTTCGCACGGTGGTCACCAAAGCAAGGCAACGCAAAAGACTTTCCCTCCTTTCTCAAGTCCTATTGACGATAGGACTCTGAAATTTCGCAGAGTTAAGTCTTGTAGGACAAGTACAGGATCCCTCAAGTTCCAGGCCTCAACGCAGAATGGCGACATCGGCAGCACGGTAGCCCAAACTGAGAGCTGGTCAGCCACAGGGCAGTCCCGGGGGAACTTCCGAAAGCTCTTCTTTGCAGGGTACTGAACCGACAAAATTAATGCATGCCCCCCCAAATCCCCCACTCCATGGGTCGCAGCTCCCTCGCAGGACTGACGTAGATCAATAGCAAACAGGGCTCCTTCAGGACAGTAGCAGAAGTTGGTCGCCAGGGCTCTTTCAGACGGGTCTCCAGTCTCCTCACAGGTCTCACAGCTGGACAGCAGTCTTGGCTCCTTCAGGTTACTCCAGGATCTCTCTAGAGTGGGTGCAGGGGTCTTATCATCCTAAAAGACAGGTAAGAGCTGAAACTCCCACTAGCCAATAGCAAAACTAGCCCCACACACACCCGAGCAGTGGTCCAATAACGAACACTGGCGGGAACACTAATTTCCAGTAGAAATCCAGCCCTCAGTCCAGTCATTGTTCAACCTTGTATTTGGTCTGATCATTTACTTGTCTCTTTTGAGTTTGTTTTACCATGTATCCATCAACAGAAAAGTAACCCTACCTGTAAAGTATCCAGCTGCAATTTCAATAAAATCAGTTAGAAAGATTTGGAATCCTGCTTACCCTCACTGATGTTATCCACATCTGTCTCGGACTCCCCCAGTTTTTTGGTGGCTTTCTGGAAATGCTGGATCTTGTTGCCTCCATCTCTACTAAAAGTGTAAGAGAGGAGAAATGTCCATAAATGGTACAGTGAGGCTCTGCATTTCTTGAAGAACAGAGGAAAGCAGGAAGTTCTGGATAAAAGACAAAATCGCCAGCTAATAGAAAGTATAGATCTGAGGTCCTCTTTGCAAAAAAACCTTTCTGGACAACCAAATTGCCCAAGCTGAGAGTAATTCCAATAAATTATTTCAGATTCTGAGGGATCTGGCGAAGCCTCCAGCTATGTCACCGAAAATTACCCCCACTAACACTGAGTGTGAAAACATCCAAGCTGCCTTTGCAGCTAAAATACAGGCAGCTCAAGCTAAGATCCGGGCCAACATGGTGGGGATGGAATGTGTGAGCTCCACTATACCTGTCAACACCCCTGATCAACCCTTACTTCAAGGGTTTGTATTTAGGAGTGTAACTGAGGACTCCTTGGCTAGCAGCATGATTAACATGAAGCCTACCACTTGCTCAGGAGAGCTGCTGCCATCTAAAATTATCTTCAATAATAAATCCCTGTTCCTCCCCTTTCTTATCCGGCTCATTGATGCCAGCTTTCGAGATGGTTATGTTCCTGAGGCACTGAAGAAGGTTTCAGTTACTCCCCCCTTATGAAGAAATCCGGCCTTGATACTACTAATTATTAGAGCGTTAGGCCTATTACTAATGCTCTGTTCTTTCTAAGGATTCTGGATAAAGTGGCTATGCTACAACTTCAGGAGTTCCTAGAAGGATCTGGAGCTCTTCATTTCAGACAATCAGGCTTTCGTAGCAATTATGGGACTGAGACTGCCCTGCTGGATATGAAGTCGGAGATGCTTCAGGTCATGGATCAAGGCAAGGCAGAGCTGCTGATATTGATGGACTTCGCAGCCTTCGACCTTGTCGACCATGACAAGCTGCTGGATGGGTTGCGGGCTTTGGACAATATATCGGACGATGCTCTGGCATGGATTAAATCTTTTTTGGCGGGCCACCAATCTTGCATTGTCTGGGCTAATGCAGTCTTCAGAGGAAATTCTGAAATGTGGTGTCCCCCAGGGCATGTGCATGTCTCCATGCCCCTTTAATGTTTATTGCTGATCACTGTGTGATCTGTTGGCCGAGCTGGGTGTCCATTTTACCAACTACGCAGATGACACCCAGCTCGTGTTCGAACTGAGAGGCAAGTATACAGAGGACTCTGAGACTATAAATAAAGTTTATACTGCGATTCAACAATGGATGACTCTATAGGGCATGTGCCTTAATGCTAA
Source organism: Ambystoma mexicanum (assembly GCF_040938575.1). Classification (NCBI taxonomy): domain Eukaryota; kingdom Metazoa; phylum Chordata; class Amphibia; order Caudata; family Ambystomatidae; genus Ambystoma; species Ambystoma mexicanum. Next base: position 642,196,449 of record NC_090922.1, on the reverse strand, counting down.
AAAGACTGAAATGATGATTTTTGGCTCACCTCAGGCAGGAACCAAATCAGATTTGCAATATTCAGTTTTTTGTGCGGAAGGCCACGCCATATTGACTGTGGATAGAGTCAAGACACTTGGAGTTTTCTTTGAGTCTTCCTTGAACACTAATGCCAATACCGAGAGCCTTGTGAACAAGGCACATCATACGTTGCAGGTGCTAAGGCTAGTTAAGCCTTATGTTTCTGGGTCCAACTGTGCCATTTTGGTACGGGCTCTTGCGATGCCTCGGTTGGACTACTGTATCGTTTTGATGTTGGGGTCTAGCAAAAATAATCTTAGACGGCTCCAAGTCCTCCAAAATTATGTGGTCCGCATCAACAATATATACTACCGAGACATGACCCCATCTCCGACCACAGGAGAGCCCTTCATTGGCTCCCTGTGGAGGCTTGTATACAGTAAGGCGCTGACACTGGTGCATAAATGCATTAATGGGCAAGCCCCTAGCTACCTTAAAGAAATTGTTAAAATCTGCACACCATCCAGGGCTACAAGATCTAGTTCTGGAATCTGCATCTCAGCCCCACAGAGCAAGGGAGTTAGAGGACTAGGTAGGTCGTTCATTGCCCAGGTCGCCCCCTTATGGAATAAGCTTCTGTTGTATCTCTGTGCTGAAACTAATTTATTTAGATTTGTAAAGCGCACTGCAGCCCTTGGGCATCGAGGCACTAAGATGAGTTTAAGAAGGATTGATTCTGGGTTACATGAATACCGCCCATGGAAGATTCTTAGACATGGTAAATGTTTGTACAACATACGAGTGACAAGGTTGCATAGTTACAGGTGCTGCGGTAGTCAAAACAGGTTTAAAACAGACGTATCAGACAAAAAGCCTAGTTTTGATCGCCTTACGGAATGCTGCATGAGAGTCAATGCTCCTGATGTGAGGCGGTAGGGCACTCCAGTTGTAAGCAGCCTGAGTAGGGAAGCTACTTCCACCGGCACGCCTTTTGTGAGTTTTTGGGATGGTGATCAGGTTCGTGTAGGGTGTTCTGGCTGGCCTGGAGGAGAGAGGTTGGGTGATCCTCTGGGCCACGTCAGGGGGGGGGGGGGGGGGGAGCAAGATGATGGAGGCACTTGTGGGTAAGGGCCAGGGTCTTGAAGATGATTCTCAGCTTAATTGGAACCAGTGGACCTGCCTCCTGAGTCCTGAGATGTGGTCTCTTCGTGAGAGACCCGTGGCGGCCCTAAGGGCATTATTTTGAGCAATCTGTAATTTAGCTATGTTTTTTCCTGATGTTCCAACAAGAAGGACGTTGCAATAGTCCAGTCTCGAGCCAATTATTTCCCTTGCAATAGTGACACAGTTTTGCTGTGATAGGTAAGGTCTAACTGAATTGATGAATTTGGAGGGTAGGTAATTTTCCTTCCATGTGGCAACCCCCAAACTTTTTGCTGTTGTTTTCACCCTGATCTAGACTTTGCCAGAGAAGAGCAGCCTTCCGCCGCACTCCTCTGGGCTTTCGCTCCATTCTTACGGGGAAACTGACATGCCCTTAAGACAGTCAGTACCGGGAAACGTTGTTTTCCGTAGTTCTTTTATCATGTTGCAGCTTTCGCGCAACATGACACAAGAGGGCACTGTAAGATAGGTTACTGCTCTCTTGGGTCTCTAGTCACTCAACAATCCAAAGAGAGTGTCTAGGGCCTGTAAACGGTGCAAGTGAATCACGGACGGGACTGGTGGCAGCTATTGTTTCTTTGTGTTTTGAGCTCCTTTTGGCTGTTTAAGCGCGTTTCTCGCGCTTAGCCCAAAATGGTGGCATGGCTCCCAAAATGGCCAGACCACGAGGCTCTTTGTCCTGCCCGCTGACCGTCTTGCCCCCTTCACCTTCCCCAGGTCGAGCCGACCTGGAGCCTTCCTTATTTGGGCATGTACTTTTCCGCGAAACACTGATGCTTTTGCGGGCTTCTACAGGCCTTGTGTGCGCCTCCAGGATGTGGGCTGGGATGTCTGGTCCCAATACACATCCTGGGTGCCAGAGAGTCTAGTGTGTCTTGAATGCCTGGGACCATCATGGTCCGTGATATGTCCACATATGGTGTGAGTGTTTTGTGAGCAGATCTCCCATTGGGGCCTCTCCGTTTTGGAGCAAAGGGAACTCTGGATAAAAGGAGGCTGGAAACACCACTACCATGTCGATCTCCTGAGTTCTCACGAACAATGGATACAGGAGCCAAGTATCCTGCAACTAAGAGGCTGAACTGAGGAATCGCTGGTGACCCGCTGAAGGACTGCTCCTCTGCACTGCTGTCGCCCTGTGAAACCATTCTGCCTCTGATCGAACGAGAAGGCCTGTACTGGTACTTCGACCCTTTGGAATAGTGGGAACAACTGTTCTCGGCATCTTCATCATCTCCTGCACGTAAGCCTTCGGAAGCGTCCCTGGGCCATCCAGTGGACTGACCAGCCTACACAGGAGTCTTGCTCTGTTACCGCCGTCAGGTTGTGTTGTATTCCGAGTCCTTAGCACTCTCACACGATTTGTACACATGGCATTCCCAGGTCTGAAGTGAGAAGTGTGCATTGGGCTGAAACACACACGGCCTCTTCGTTGCCCTGCTGTGGTAACAATCTGTGCAGATTCACTGCGTTTGGGACATCCTCAACTCTAACTTCTGCTGCCGCGGAATCTACACGACGCCGAGACATCCCCTGCTCGTATCTGAACCTGCCAGAACTGAAACTGACGCGGAGAAGCCTGGGTCTGCCTGCATCGGGGACCGGTGAGTAGCAACGCTAGGAACTGGTCGCCCTCCTGCAGTAGCTGGTAGCTTTTCCTCCCTGTGTTAAACAGCCCACCTCAAGTGGAGGCTGCACTTGAGTAGCGGAGCTCTGTTGGGCCTCCTTTGTTCACCACTCTGAACTGCCTGACTTTCTTGAAGAGACTCCCCTTGGCCCATTGGCACCAGTGTGTGCATGTACTTTTGAGCACAAGGCTCCACTCTTCGTAGGGCTCGGACTTCCTTCTAGTTAGGTGGCCTCTGAAGGTGAACTGGGTCTAACGATTTCTTGCACTGCCTGTTTTCCTCCCCATCTAGGTAGTCTGCATATTTCGTGCTTCCAACTCTTTAGACCCTTCGGTAATTGTATATATATTGTATTTGATTGTGATTGTGTTGGTTTACTTGAGATTTATCATGATGCTTTACTATGGTCAATGTTACAGAGGCCTTGTTATAAATGTGTCTATATTTTTAATAGAACACCTGCTTGGAGTAATTTGTAAGTGTCCTTGCTTTGTGTGCTCATTGCGGGCTTTCAGTCACCCTCACCCCCCTTGAGACCTAGTCTTGACCGCCGCGATCGCTACCTGGATTGGTCTGGCTTGTCCAGAGGTTACCCTGTTCCAAGAAACTAGGCTGGTCTTCTGAACCTCTGCCCGTCCAGGACAGAGTTCAGAAATCCATCTTAACACTGCGGTAGTCAAAACAGGTTTAAAACAGACGTATCAGAGAAAAAGCCTAGCTTTGATCGCCTAACGGAATGCTGCATGAGAGTCAATGCTCCTGATGTGAGGCGGTAGGGCACTCCAGTTGTAAGCAGCCTGAGTAGGGAAGCTACTTCCACCGGCACGCCTTTTGTGAGTTTTTGGGACGGTGATCAGGTTTGTGTAGGGTGTTCTGGCTGGCCTGGAGGAGAGAGGTTGGGTGATCCTCTGGGCCAGGTCGGGGGGGGGGGCAAGATGATGGAGGCACTTGTGGGTAAGGGCCAGGGTCTTGAAGATGATTCTCAGCTTAATTGGAACCAGTGGACCTGCCTCCTGAGTCCTGAGATGTGGTCTCTACGTGAGAGACCCGTGGCGGCCCTAAGGGCATTATTTTGAGCAATCTGTAATTTAGCTATGTTTTTTCCTGATGTTCCAACATAAAGGACGTTGCAATAGTCCAGTCTCGAGCCAATTATTGCCCTTGCGACAGTGACACAGTTTTGCTGTGATAGGTAAGGTCTAACTGAATTGATGAGTTTGGAGGGGTAGGCTGAGGAAGATGCAATGGCGTTGACCTGCCTGTCCATAGTTAGGTTTGGTTCAAGGTAAACGCCCAAGGTCTTGATCGCCTGAGACACATTGATGAGAATATTGTCGATAGAGAAGCAGTTGTACTGCTTGTCCAGCTTGCCGAAGGTGGACGGGGATCCAATCAGCAGAAGTTCAGTTTACTCAGTATTGAGGCATAACCAGTTATCTGCCATCCAGGATTGGATTGTAGAATAGATTGAGTTGAGGGTGTTCGAGCGCGACGCGTAATCGCCTGAAAGGGGGATTAGTACCCGTGTGTCATCAGCATAGTTTGTGTATGAGATGCCCAGGGCGTCAAGGATTTTAAAGAGAGGTCTGGTGAAAAGGTTGTACAGTGTGGGGACAATGCAGGAACGTTGCGGGACACCACATTTAAGGATGCTAGAGGCGGCACAAGAGGATTCTGAAAAGACCTTCATTGATCTTCCCTATAGGAAGGAGGTTATCCAGTTGCAGGCACTAGGCGAGAAGTTGGCAGGTCAAAGGCGTAGGACAAGGAGCGCAGGTTTGCCAGCGTCTGAGGTCATCCATTTGGTTCTTCAGATCAAGGAGGGCCGTTTCAGTGCCATGACGTGGCCGAAACCCTGACTGGTGGTTGTCCTCTAGAAATGTTTGCACTTGCAGATAGGCTGCCTTGGCAAGTAGGTAGGGGACAGTGGTGATGGGCCTGTAGTTCCCCGGGACCAATGGGTCTAGGGATGGTTTTCTAAGGAACGGACGCACCCACGCTTCTTTAAGCCCAGAGGGGATGTGGCCCGACTGGAAGGAGGCATTAATGAAGGCTGTGATGAGGGGGGCAAGGGATAGAGCACAGTCCTTGATGACTTGTGCTGGACAAGCATCCCCTTTGCAGTTGGACGGTTTAATCGAGTTGAGGAGTGTGAGGACTTCAGGGACGGTCACGTTCTTGAATTCAAACATCGGAGAGCGAGTGGGAGTAGTGGGTAGGAGTGAACTACTGTGGCTGTTAGCTATAAGGTTGGAGAGAGCTCGCTGGTGAGCAAGGATTTTTGAGTGCAGGGTGTTGAGTTTATTCAGCATGGCTGACAATGTTATTACACCAAGCTTCGTCCTTCAGAAGTGAAGGAGGCGGAGGGGCAGGGTTCTCTAACTCTCTGAAGATGGTAAACATTTCTTTGGTTCCTGACTTGGCATTGGATATTTTGGTATTGAAGGATATGATATGGCATTTGTTATGATATGATATGGCATTTGTAACGCGCCTATACACAAGTGTTTCGAGGCGCGACGAGGCAGGGAGGGGGGAACAAGGGGAAGACAGACAACGATCCTACTAGGCCAGGTAACATTCAGACCGCGCAAGTGCAGGGGTAGGGGGAAGGGAAAAGTGCAAGGGGAAGGGGAGGGGGGAAGTGCAGTACAAAGTAAGTAGAAAAAAATATAAATAAATAGGGCCAGCTGGTGGCAAGTGCACGATAAGTGCAGACAAGTGCTGGGAAGGGGGGGCTGTAGGGATACAGAGACAGTCCCGCAGTGCAGGGGTTGCCAGGGAGGCAGTGCAAGTGGAGAGTGGCTGGGCCCAGGACCGAGGTCGGTGAGAGTGGCCCAGTTGCAGATTCAGTGCAGTTTCAGTGAAGAATTTAGCAGGGGAGAGGGACAGAGAAAGCGGAAGCAAAGAGGAAGGTTTTGAGGTGCTTCCGGAACCGGAGATGGTTCTCCTCAAGTTTCAGGGAGGCGGGAAGGCTGTTCCAGAGGGAGGCCCCTGCCGCGGAGAGAGATCTACCCCCAGCTCGTTGCGTCGCGAAGCGGCTGACCCTCAGGGAGTTGGAGACGGATGAGTGAAGGGCTCAGGAAGGAAGATATTTAGGAAGAGAGAGTTGAAGGTATTTAGGCCCCATGCCCCAGAAGGCCTTGTGGACAATGCAGAGGGTTTTTAACTTAATCCTCGCAGCCACTGGGAGCCAGTGTAGAGATTTCAGTCCTGGAGAGATACGGTCCCTGGGCTTGAGGCCAAGGACAAGTCTTGCAGTTCTGTTCTGGATGAGTTGCAGAGGGCGAAGAGTGGAGGCAGGCAGATTGAGATAGAGGCTGTTACAGTAGTCCAGCTTCGAGAGAACCAGGGCTCGGGAGACAGTGAGCTTCTGGGGGAAGGAGAGGAAGGGAAGAATACCTCTGAGGAGGTGCAGCTGGTAGTGTGACTTCTTAGAGACGTCAGATATGTGAGGAGAGAAGGAGAGTGTGGAGTCGAAGATGACCCTAAGGTTTTTTGCCTTGCAGGTAGGAGCAGGAAGAGGGCCAAGAGAGGCCGGCCAGAGAGCTGCAGGGAAGGAGGGAGTGGGTGTGCCGATGAGTAGAATCTCAGTCTTACTGGCATTAAGGCAGAGGTCATTGGCGGCACACCATTCCTGGATAGCAGACAGTCAGAGATGAGGGAACGAGAGGAGGAGGCCGAGGGTAGCCTGAAAATGAGCTGGGTATCGTCCGCATAGCACTGAAAGTTGGAGCAGAGGGTGGCGATGCGGTGGGCAAGGAGTGCCAGATACTGGTTGAACAGCCAGGGAGAGAGATTAGATCCCTGGCGAACACCACAGGCGGAGAAGAAGATGTCAGAGAGGAAGGACCCAAGTTGGACCTGGGAGGGTCGATTGGAAAGGAAAGAAGTCAGCCACGCCAGAGCCTGACCAGTGATACCCAGGTTATCACGGAGACGGTTGAGCAGGATGGCATGGTTGAGAGTGTCAAAGGCAGAAGAGAGATCGAGCAGAATGAGAACACACGGAGTGTTGGAGTCGAGGTTCAAGAGCAGGTCATCACGGATGTTCAGGAGAGCAGTTTCCGTGCTTCTGGCCGCTCTGAAGCCAGATTGATGGTCATAAAGACTACCAACGGATTCAGCATGGAGGTTAAGCTGGGAGATGGCCAGTTTCTCCAGGAGCTTGCCCAGGAAGGGAGTGATGGAGATTGGGCGATAGTTAGCCGGGCAGGAGGGGTCGGAAGAGGGTTTCTTAAGAAGAGGGTGCACAAGGGAGTGCTTGAGGGGGGATGGGAAGACTCCAGAGGCAAAGGAGTGGTTGCAAAAGTCAGCCAGGGCAGGAGCCAGGGAGTCGATGTGGTCCTTGATAGTTTTGGAGGAACAGGGGTGAACCTGTTTAGACGAGACTTTCATAGATCGGACTTGTCTGGAAACCTCGTCAGCAGAAAAAAGGGGAAAGGCAGAGAAGGAGGGAGGAGGGGTGGCTGCAGAAGGGCCAGAGGAAGAGCCGGGAAGAGAGGGAGGGAGGTGATAGGAGGAGAGTGAGGACAGGATTTCCTGAGTTTTAGAGATGAAGTGAGAGGCCAGTGCAGTGCAGAGGGCCTGGGAGGGGACAGGAGAGGTAGAGACTGCAGCAGGGTTGGCAAGCTCCTTGCAGATTTTAAAGACTTCAGCCGAGTTGTTAGATGCCGCAGAGATGCGGGCTTGGATAAGGGCTCTCTTCTTGGTGAGTACGGAGAGACGGTATTGCCTTTGGAGCAGGCTGCAGGCCAGTTTGTCAGAGGATGAACATGAAGCACGCCATTTCCTCTCTGCCACCCTACACTTGCGTTTTAGGGTGACGAGATCTGAGTCATACCAGGAGTTACATTTGGCTTTGGGCTTCAGGCGGATTATCATGACAGGGGCAAGGATATCAAGAGTATCAGATATAGCAGAGTGGAGCATGGAGAGGGCTGTGTCAGGGTGGGAGTCAGCCGAAGGGGGGAGGAGGGGGCGAGAAGGTGGCAGCGAAAGCCTCAACTGACACGCGCTTCATGGGTCGGATGACCGAGAAGGTGGGTGGCAATGATGAGGGTGACTTTGCCTGAGGGGTAAGGAGGGTGAGGTGGGAGGATAGGAGAAAGTGATCACTCCAGGAGAGAGGAGTGGAGAGAGGGACGGAGAGGGGAAGGTCAGAAGAGATCAGAGCATCAAGAGTGTGCCCTGCAGAATGAGTAGGCCCAGACGGGAGAATAGAGAGTGAGAGAGAGTCGCAGAGGTCACGAAAGAGTCCAGTGGGGGGACAGGAGGCATCCAGGTGGATGTTGAAGTCGCCAAGAAAGAGGAGTTGAGTGGTAGCGGACAGGAGTGAGGAGGAGAGGTCAGCCCACTCAGAGAGGAAGGAGGAAATTTGACCAGGTGGCCGATAGATAGTAGCCACGGTAAGGGAATGTCTAGGAGAGAGAGAGAGTCGGCAGACAAGACATTCAAAAGAGGAGTAGGTCTGCTTAGGAGTGACAGTGGCAGGAATCCACTCAGGGAAGATAAGGGCAACAACCCCCCCTGCACGGTTGGGCCTGGGCACGGAGAGGATCTTGTAACCGTCAGGTAGGAGTGTGTCAAAGCTGGTGACAGAGCTGGCTGTGAACCATGTCTCAGTGAGACCGAGGACGTCAAGGTCCAGTTTCTCAAGAAGGCGACAGATATCAGAGGAATGCTTGATGGCAGAGCGAGAGTTAGAGTGGCAATGTGGAGAAGGTTGCCATCCTTGAAGGACTTCCGGGGAGGGGTACAGATCAGAGGTACGCCCTGCGGAGGTGTAGAAGGAGCACGAGAGGGGGCAGGGAGGGAGGGTAGAGGCAAGGTAGACGAGGACAGAGGAGGGGGGACAGCAGGAGAGGAAAGGAAGTTGATGAGGCGTGGGAAGCGTCTATCAAAGAGGTGAAGGTTGGCCTGAGGGCCTTGGACCAAGACGGTCATTAGCGTAGACATTAACGATGGCCTTAGAGGAGTGGAAGGGGGCCAAGAGGACATCCCAACGGGTGCCCCCATTAATGGGAGAAGAGGAAAAAGGAGAAAGCACAGAGACCATGTGAAGGGTCCATAGGTCAGGCAAAGGCACGAAAAAGAGGATGTCAGTGAGAGTTTCCTTAGAGCAGGCACTAGTGTAGGTGGCAGCGATAGGGAGGCCTGGGTTGGAGACCAGGATGTCCTTTTTAAGCTTTTTCCTACCAGATTTAGTGAGGAGAGCAGGATAGAGAAGCAGTTAGAGAAGATAGGCAAGATAGAGAGCACCATGGAATAGGAGGGGGAAGGGGGGAAGACAGACGATGCGAGAGAACGCCGACAGCAAGAGAGCGGCAAGCACAGGTTTACCACATTTTAGAACAAACAGTATGCGAGTTAGGTACAGAGTGGTGAGGCCACCTAAGTTTGAGAGTCCTGCAAGGGGAGAAAAACCCTAGTTTACCAGATTTCAGAGCAAACAACAACAGTATGCGAGTTAGGTACAGAGTGGTGAGGCCACCTAAGTTTGAGAGTCCTGCGAGGGGAGAAAAAACCCTAGTTTACCACATTTCAGAGCAAACAACAACAGTATGCGAGTTAGGTACAGAGTGGTGAGGCCACCTAAGTTTGAGAGTCCTGCGAGGGGAGAAAAACCCTAGTTTACCACATTTCAGAGCAAACAACAACAGTATGCGAGTTAGGTACAGAGTGGTGAGGCCACCTAAGTTTGAGAGTCCTAATTTAGGATGAAGCTTTAGCTTTGATGATGGCCATTTTGTAGTCTTTAGCTAGAGCCTTGAAGGCTGCTAGGGTGCTCTCCTTAGGGTTGCTTTTCCAGTTGGATAGAGAAACCCTTTTTTTGTAGCGTAGCTAAAGGAGCTCTTGGGTGAACCAAGCGTTGGCGTGCTTGACTTTTTTAGCTTTTTTGAGAGGGTGAGTAGGGCCGCAGTGTCAATGGCCTGGGTGATGGTGGTTTTAAATATATTAGCAAGTATCTCAGGATCGTTGGAGAAGGTGGGCAGTAGTGCCGGCACCGAGAGATGTTGAGAGATTTTCCTTTGTGAGCTGCCTAGAACTTCTAGAGAATGCAGCTGGGAGAGGGGTGTTGGGCTCCGATTGTTCTCTAGAGTTCAGATATCGAACTTAATGCAGTGGTGATCAGACCATGGGAGAGGAGTGATCTCTTTGAGAAGGAGTGGGCAATTGTGATGGACACCCAGTCTAGAGAGCGGCCCTTGATATGGGTAGGCTGAGAGATGGCTTGGGCGAAACCAAGTGTGGAGAGAGCTTTGTGGAGGGCATTGGCATGGGAGTCTTTAGGGTCATTGAGAGCTAAATTGAGGTCATCCAAGAGTAATATTTTAGAGGATTTTCTTGAGGTTGTCGGAGAGGGAGTGGATGCAGGCTTCCTGAAAGTCTGTGGTAGGTCCAGGGGGGCGAAACACAACCTGGAGGGCAATTGTGGGAGACTTTCAGTTTGAGCAGGAGGAAGTCAGAGCTCTGATCGAGGTCCTATGAAACTTTTCTGATCTGGAGGGTGTCACTGGCAATGACTCAAACACCTCCCCCTCTATGAGCGGAGCGGTCTTGCCTGTAGATGGTGTAGCCTTCCAGGATGGTGAGGGCAGGGCCGGAGTTGTCATTGAGCCATGTCTCGCTGAGGAAGATCATGTCGAGGCTGTTGCTGCAGACGAGGTTGTGTACATCAAGGGCGTGTGCAGGTAGAGATTGACAGTTAATGAGGGCACATTTAAGTGGGGAATCAGCCAATGGGAACATGGCAGTACTGGACTGGACAGGAGAGTGCAGGGTAAGATCAGTGTGGACAACCGGAGTGTTCAGCATATTCGCATATTCAGGGCCATCGCAGGGTACCGTACTAGCTACAACAAGGGGGCAATGCATTACATCAATTGTGGTAACATGTGGAGGGGTACCAACATTGGCAGTGCAGGCTAACATCAGTGGCATCACAGGGTTCCATAATAGCTACAACAGGGGGGCAATGCATTAAATCAATTGCGGCGACAGGTGGAGGAGTAACAAAATTGGCAGAGCAGTGCAGGTTAACACGAGTGGCAGTAGGAGGGCAGTGCAGGGCGGCATGGCAAATATTTGTGTTGGCAAGACTAGGAGTATTACCTGGTGAGGCAGTGGAGCTAATAGTGAGGACATATGCAGGAAGGCTGGGAGTTACATCCGTCGGCGCACATGTAACAGTAAACAGTCCAGCAGAGGTGAGCACGCTAGTAGCAGTGTTAATGTCCAGCACGCATTCTTTCATGATGAGATCCGGCATTTGTGGCGTTTGGCGAGCATGGGCAGAAGCTGGTGATGTCTCTGCAGTGTGAGCCGAGGGCAGGTGCATGGCACGCGTAGATGCCCTGTTGGGGTGTGTTGGGACGTGAAGGCGTCTCGGCACACGTGGAGGCAGGCGCAGGTTCGTATTGTGGGAATCTGTGCTGACCGCACTGCACCATGTGATCATGGAGGGAGAAGTGGATCGGTTGGCGGCTGGGGGGTGCGCTAGTCTCGAGAGGAGGCGGGCGAGCCTGCAGAGAAGACATGGGCTGGTGGAGGCGTAGGAGCGGGGCATAGCTCGTGAGCGTAGTCACTCGTTTCTGTTCTGGATGGGCTTGGTACACAGGTGACTGGGTGATGAAAGAGAGTGACCCTTACCTTTTTGAGTAGGGCTGGTGGCAGCGGTCTGCACTGTGGAGCAGCGGAGAGCTGCAGAGAGCGAGCTGCTTGGCCTTTTCTCCTGACCTTCGCTCCTCTGCAGCTTCGCCCGTCGGCTCGCCTCCCCTCCATAAAAGGGAGGAGAGGAGGGGCGGAGCGGGCGCAAGGACAAATGGCAGGGGCCCCGACGGGCTTGTTGATGTGTGGTTGCCATGGAAGCCACGGTGGCGGCCATCTTTGTTTTCCCTGAGCCCTCGTGGCAAACACTGGTCCCAAAAGCAAGATGGGGATTTCTCCAGCACTTGTGGCCATCGGAGGATGAGGGGGCACTCATGCGGGACATCCTTTGGAGGTGCGGGGGTTGCCTTCTTCTTGGGGCACTCCTGTGCTGTGGCGGAGGTGAGATCAGCTGATGAGGACAACCGAAGCTGGTCCCCTCGCAGCGGAGCTGCAGAGAGCGAGCTGCTTGGCCTTTTCTCCTGGCCTTCGCTCCTCTAATTTCAGAAGGGAGTCAAAACCATGGTTTTTGGTTGATCCCCATTGGGTGCCCTCACTCGCCTGATTCTGCTATCTGTTTTCTTCTCTCCCATTTTGCGACTGGATGCCTGCGGGCTTCCGGCGCACTATAAGTGCAAATAATAATAATAACACTCGCATATTGAAACCAGTTTGTGGATTAGGACCAGACAGCCCACGTGATTGTGCTGAACAGTCAAAAAACATTCGTTTGCAATTGGTTGGCAATGTCCAATAAACAATTTAGCTGTTCAAACCAAGCCAAGCCGTTCACTCCGAGCCAGACCCACCAGCGAGGACACTGTATAATGTTGCACACATGGGACACCAAAACCTCCCTATGCTGATTGTCTCCCCGTCCCGCATCCCATAGCACCAACCCCAATGCTCTGGCCCCCAGCTCCCTTCTCAAGTCTTGCTGCCAAGTGTAGTCTGACCACACCGAGGCTGGAGTTTAATTAACTTCATTTAATTTGCATGTCTCTGTGGATTATCCTCATGCACCCAGGTGCCTCGCTTGTCGGCTTCGAAATTATCTTTCAGATTAACATTGCTGTAGCTGTGTTCTCCTGGGAACATTCAGCCGTACAACATTTCAGCACAGTTTCTGATGAATGTTCAAAACATGCATTCTGCTTGTCACATAAGAGCATATAGCTTGTTTCTTATGAGCTGTGTGCAAGAAATGCTTCCCTAACGTGTGCCTACAAAATTGGCTTCTCTACTGTTCACATATTGCTCAAGGAAAACCCCCATACCCTAAGCCCCCACAACATCTTGCACCCCAACCCTATGCTTGCTCCATAAAACTACTGCATACAGCCCCCAAAGAACTCACCCCTCCTTGAGTTCCACCCTCTCACTTCTCGCTCTGCACCTGCTTCTGTGTCACCTTTTGCAAGCAGCACTGTGTTCAATGACTCCTCCCCCCCCCCATCCCTGGCGTCACCCACCACGTCATCATTGATGTCTCCACATTACTCCATGATGTCTCCATCCTTTTGTTACTTGCAAAACTGGTATGTGCGCCCACCTTGGCAGCGTTGAATCTGGACCTTTACAACAGTGTTGGGTGCCTTTGTCACTCGCTGGTCAGTTTCCAAAGTTCAACAACCGCTGCAGACAACTTTGTTTCTAGTCATCCACTTTTTTATGAAAGGCATACAGGGATTATAGAAGGATGCATTCACCAGGGGTCCATTGTGTCCTTGTTGATCCTCTGTCACTGGCGGCAGCCACTTCCTTGCACACTCCTTGTTGAAAAAAGTCCACATGCAGGCTGCTTCTTAGTGCTTTCTTTGGAGCTGTGGTACGATGAAGCAAAGTGGCTAATCCTACCACACCCACCACACATTTCCAAGGCAGAACCTAATGAAGAGTTCAGAATAAGTAGGAAGATGGACTGGGGACATTACAGACTGATAAAAGACTCAAGATATCATTATTAACAGTCATGTGGGATGAGGACACAGTTTTGGGATTACGGGGAGGGAAGATGCCACAGATTGCCACCAGTGTTTCCTTTAAGGATAAGAGGAGATTTTTGAAAGCCGTCTGGACAGACTTCAAGATGGTGATCGCTGTTTTGTGTCACTGACAAACATTTTCAGCGCTTCTCATACGTCCACCATTTGAATGACTGCTGGCAGCATGGTTTAATATTTTAAGTAACATATACAGATTCATGGTATTCTGCACTTACATTCAGTACTGCACCAAATAAACCAAAGACTATAAATAGTGACTCATCCCATCTGATGTCACAGAATGCTTGATATTGTCCAATTTGCTCAACTTTATCCTACATTTAATGTTCAGGCAACCAAAGTAAAACAAATGTTTTGAATTAAACCTCAATTTGTTTTGTCAAGTTTAACCTGACTTTGAATTGCGTATTACATAGATTTTAAAGCAGAATCTTCAGTTTTGAACGTTCCATTATCAGAAGTGTGATGTTCCTTTTGTTGATCTGATTTTGCTGATGGTATCACAATTGTAGAAGTATCTCCCATCGACTAAGGAAGTGATTAATGAAACCCAAAGAGGTGTCCTCAGTCGAAATACAAAATGATGGGCTTACATGGAAATAATTTAAGGACAAATGTGATAACCCTACAGTGCCCAAAACCAAACAAACAGATCCTCAGGAAGGCCTGAAAGAACATCAAATTCTATGTAGGCTGTTACTACCCTAAAACCAAATAAAAAACTAGAATATCATACTTGTTGATGGCTTATTCTTGTTGCTGCGCTCCTGCTGAAGAGCTTCAACTTCTTTAGCAATTTTCAGCTTTTCAGCTTCCAGGGCTTCAAGAATCTTTGCATGCCGAACTGTATGGTCTTCAAAAGCCTAAAGACATTAGCAAAAGGCACTTTAGAGTAAAGTTTTTCCCAATGAGTGCATAATTTCATTAGTAATGAGCATATTTGGGAATACCCCTCCCCCTGAACTGCCCGAGGACACATTGGAGTTTGAACTATAGCCTAGAAATAAAAGTGTGCCACTGCAAGTCAAAACATACTTGAGCATTAGAGAGCTCACTGCTCCTTTGTTTGTTGTAAACCTGCAACTAGAAGCAACCAAGGAACTTTTCAGGAGACAAAGAAAGGTATAAGTAAAAAGGGCCTTCAGCAAGGTGAAAGTATATAATTCACAGGAGGTACTAGCAAGTAACTTTCTTGTGAATAGATGGAGAAATTACTTACCAGTAATGTTCGTTTTATGGACTCTTCCCCCAGCATCAGCTGCTCGGAATTTAGCTTCGACCGGGAGCAGGGTGTGGCAGGACATTGTCTCTCGACTCCCTCGTGTTGGGCCGTGCCACTCCTCGACACTGGACGGGACGCTTATTGCTCCATTAAAGTGATGCACTAAGCCCTCCCCCCACCCCACACCACACCACTTACCTCAGTTCCCCACCTTTTGTGCCCCTGGCAGCTCAGCCTGCGAGAGGTACTGCACACTAAACGAAGATCAATTTAACAAGCCTTCCAAAAAGGGCAATATGTAAGGGTGCAGAATTAGAAGATCTGCACGAGTGGCACGGCTGTTGCTATAGACTTATTTTAAAAAAAAAAAGACCTATGGAAACCTTCCTATCCCTAATACTAAGTGTGGAATCCCGTCCACAAACAATAACCTAAAGGTACTGTCAGAATTTCGGAAATAATAAAGTAAACCAATGCCAAGCGCAAAGTGCTGGTGTGAAGTGCACAGCTACGGGCAGCTCTACATCATAAATTATGTGTTTCTGAATTGGGATAGTTTCCTTTCTTGGTGGTATACAGCTCCTTTAAATCTTGGGAGAAGCGTTGGACTCTTAAACCGCTGCGGGGTGCGAAGCGCCAGCGTGAAGTGGACGGCGGCAAGTGTCAGAGGCAGTGTGCAGTCAGTCCGCGGGTAGTGGTGGAAGTGGAGTGCCTGTTGGGGGTAAGCACATCTTCTCTATTGAAATGTTTGCCCACTTTATTACAAGAGGTTTTGAAATTATTTTCCCTTAGGCCTTACACATACACACTGCGAAGCAAAGCCCATGCAGCCGCTGCACCCTCTGCACTGTCATGTCATTGACGAGCCTCGAGCCCGGCCCTCAATGAAGCACGCTTCTTTCGTTTCGGCCCAGACCCCCACCATTCCTGTCCATCCACCATTGCAGAAGACTTGGTTCATAATCTGCAACACACTGAATCTGGGATGCTTCGAACTGGGACATTATTTCCATGAAAGTGTGCTTTTTTCAGTCACTAATTTATTGTTAAACTTCTATGAAATCCCAGATACAGCTCTTCTGGCTGGCGTGCAGGCTGTGGAATTGGCACCTTTGGCCGCCACTAGGTCTGTAGTAATGAAGCCAGCTTCCCCCCACTTACTGGATATTAATAAGGAAATTGAAAATATCTTTACAGAGCCTTAACTTGGAACGGAGGCCTTTCCCCATCATAAAGTTACTTTTGGCTCTAAAGCTTCAATCAGAGCAGTTGTAACTAATTTCTCAGTTGTTATCTTGCCAAAAGTACAGGACTCATCAGTGGTATGCCTGCCTACCATGGATAATCTCTCGACTGGGTGATCGAATCCTCCCTCACAAGAGCATTGTTGGGAGATTTCTTGATCAGCTTCTCCTAATCTTTATCCTGAATTGCTGGAGAGTTTGCTTGATTCTTCCTGTTTGTGCAGCCAACACCCAGAAGATCAGTGGGAGCTCTGCATGCTACCTACTCTGGTTTAGGGGGTGATTTGCCAAATTTAGACATTGTGTGGATGCCCCTGATCAAGTTGACTGTTTAAACTGAAAATTGAACGACCAGGCTAGTCAACCGATTCAGATTAATACCAAGATCTCCATCACTTAAGGATTTTTAACAGCGTCAATATCAGCCAGGACTATTTTTTACTGTCCCAGAGTACAGTATAATATACAGGCTGAAACAGGTTGCGCAACTTCACGTGTTGATTATTCTTGTGAAATGTTATTGCCACCGGAATCAAAACACAGGGGTCTACATACCTGTGGCCATTTCCATACTAGAATTCTCTACTGCAGTACCTCCTGTTACTCTGCAACAACCTTCAAACATTTCTAGCTCGCTCGCCTCCATCCCTACCTGTTAGAGGAAATTTGTGATCAGCAAGCCTACTTTCTCCATCTTCAATCAAAGGAAAAGTAATCAGAAATGCACATCAAAATCTCTCCCTAATGGCTCAGCATTTTCTCTCTATCAGTGCCTGTGATGGATTCCACGATGAGTGCTAGTCGGAAAAATAAACAAAAAGCAAAAAATAAAATAAAAAAAACAGTCCTCCAAGTCTAATTCAGAAGCGCCTTTGAGCATGGTTAATGAAGGCTATTAGGTTGAGAACCAGTGCGACTTTCACCATGGACAAATTATTAAATGTTGCCACGCACTCATTGCATATGGATCTACCTCAAAAAATTCACTCTATTTCAACTGGGAACACTTTACATGTCTCTCGGCTTGAGGTGTCCTCCCTTCATTTACTTTTGCCTTTACCACTGTCAGTTGCTCAGAACCTGGGTCAATACATCTCTAAGATGCCGCAATCTCCCCCTTTTTTTTACATTGGAGCAGAAAACATTGCTGCTTGGCCAGAAGCAACTGCCTCCTAAAGAGCTACCTCGGTCGCAAGTAGGGAGCTGTTTGCCGTTAGTAAACTTACTAGACAACAGCTGCAAGGTATGTGACAATGCCCCAAGCTGTAGGTTGCTGATAAAGCTCCCTGCAGGGATTCTACTTCTGTGGTCCAAAGTAAATCTGTAAGAGCTGAGTCTACGGCGGTAGGATGATGATTTTTCAGTGCTTTCCTGCTCTTCAATGCTGTGTAGTCCTGTTGCTCGTCTCCTCTTGGAGCAAGTAGTGGATTCAAAACATAGCCATTCTAAATCGTTCTAACGTATTAAATCTGTTTGACAATATTCCTACTCTTCGCTCCATTCAATCTCAATTGAATTCACTGATGTTAATCGGTTGGATAAGGTTTTGTTACATGTTCACTCTAAGATTGTGGCAAATTATTTTGGATGCAGTGCAATATGTTTTACCAATGGGCTATGGCATTGTGAAGGTCAATAAGGGCTGATCTCCTACAATGTAATAAGGAAGTCTATGCTGTGGGCCGGGGTAAATTTGAAATGTCCTCATGAACGTTACTAGTTTCTTAACTAGTTCAGGCTTCTTCAGAGTAGCTGAATTATCTAGTCGCACAGCTAGCCGTATTGAGATGGATAACTGGTTCTGGCTTCCTGGCGCGTTAACTTGCAAGACAAAGCATGTATAACTAGATCTGGGTGGGGGCAAATAACTTGAAGCTGGGTTTTTGGCAAACACACACGGGTTTAATCATCTAACATCTATTACAGACGGATGGTAATATATTAAGTAGCCTCAATGTGTTTTTGCCGCAAGAGACGTGGCTCACTACTGTTCCAGTTATGGATGGCTATTCTATTAAAACCCCTTTAGCATACTAAGGCTCAAAAGCACGTACCTTGTCGGCCCTTCTTCCAGCCATTAGTAATGGATTGGACTTTGGCCTTTGTGAGAAACTTGAGGGCGTCCTCACATCTACTCGCCTTGAATCCTGTATGCAGGTGGCCAGAGAAGGGCCATCGCTTTTGGATCCCAACCCTGGGGGTGGACGAGCGAGGATCACCTGGGTGGAGGGTTCTTGGCAATTGTAAGTAGGATGCACTTAGGTGAGACGCGGTACTCCTCATTCTCCTTTCAGAGGTGGTTATGGGATATTGTTCCCCATGTCGCCTTGTCTGAGACGAACAGGAGATATTCTCAATCAAGACGTACTAGAAAGAAGAGAAGAAGAAATGGGAATAGGGTACCTTATCCTAGTGACAACTGGTTTAACTCTCCTGACCTTTATGGGTTACTGTAAATCAGTTCCCCCTTTATCCCCTTGTGGGGTACCTGACAGTGCTGAGATGAGGACCACACAACAGAGTAATGAACACCACTTACTCTCACCACTTTGGCACTGGGACGAAGAAGATGACCAAAGAGGCACACCAGTATACTGAACAGACAAGTCCCACTAGTAGGTTCAGGCAAAGTCAGGGAATTTAAACCAAGTATGCCCACTTGCAAACTATCAAAGTCTCAGGAGAGTATAAAATGAGCAGTAACAGGAAGGAAGGTGAGCGAGTTTGTAGAGTAACTGAGGTGGTCTGGGTTGCCCAGGACCAGCCGGTGGAGAATGAGACTACGAGACACAGTCTGCAGAGTGAAGCAGCGAGATGAAGCGTGGCGAGGGAGCAGTGTCTCCGGGGAGCCGGACAAGTCCAGAGAAGGGAGTCGGGCGGCATGCCGATCCCTTATGAAGTAATTAGGAAGAAATGCTTGTTCCCTTGGGCTAAGAAGGGAGCCCATGAGTATTCGAGGGGCCACTGGCACGGCCCTGACCTCATAGGAAAAAGACGTTTCAACAGAATCCAGCTGAAAGCCAAGAACAAAACCGGTGAGTTCCAGATAATGGGAAACCAGATATGTGAATGGCGCGAGTGAATACAATGTACCAGAATATTTGCGCATGAGGAAATACACGTTCACAATCTCTGAACATGACTGAATAATAATATAATGACTAATTAAGGAATACTAAGTAACAGAGTGTTCGCGTATCAAGAGATATGTTCTCAAAAGTCTCTGTATGTAGAAAGAAAGCCTTTTATAAAAAGTGAACTACGCGAGGTGGCGAATTGTGAGCAAAACAGCATTTAACAAAAGGGGAGCCACGAGAGAGAAAGTATGAGCAAAATACCCAAGAGAGATTGTAAAGAAGGAAAATAAGCAAACTGATAACAATGAATACCAAACTGAATGAAGGAAAGCAGATTGCGAATATTGAACATTGAATTAAATGAAACAGCAAAACTGCTAACCTTGAATAATGAATTGTTTATTGAAAATTGAACTATACAAAGAGAAATCCTATATGTTTAATAATGAACTGCAGGAAGAGAATTCAAAGTTCCTGGTTGCATGACCTGTAATGGGTGAATTGTGCCGTCCAACAACTGCGCCCACACCAGAGATCCCCTATACGCTAACAAGGAAACCTGCTATTGTGTCAAAAGGAAAACTACAATTGTTATATATGAGACTTGGGGAAGGGACCCCGCAGCTATGAAGAAGAACCAGGTTACTCACCGTAGTGACCACCTTACTCCTAGTCGATAGTCCCCTTTCCTCTATACTTATGGGACATCTCTCCGTCCTGTGGGATGGGACCGGAGCACTTTGTAAAAAGCATCCAAATTTTTCCAAAAATGTGTCCTTCCTCTCTTACTTGCGCGGGGCCCAAGGCAAGTAAGGTGTAAGGAGTAAGGTGGTCACTACGGTGAGTAACCTGGTTATACTCCTACGTCCCGTCCCCTTTCCTCCATACTTATGGGAGATTCCCAAGCACTCCTAACAGGAACTACGGGTGGATGGAAATACCCCCTACTGAAACAGGTTCTTCAGCACAGCCTGACCAAACTGAGCATCAGCCCTTGAGCTCCTGTCGAGACAATAATGCTTACAAAAAGCAGATGGGGAGACCCAAGTAGCTGCCCTAGCGATGGACTACCAGGGGACATATTTCTGAAAAGCAACCGCGGCTGCCTTGCCCCGCACCAGGTGTGCATGAATACCCTTAGGAGTTTTCAGCCCTTGGACGGTGAAAGACTCCGTGATGCAGGCGGCGATCCACCGAGAAATAGTCACCTTAGATGCCTGCTTACCCTCAGGATTACCGAAGGTCACAAAAAGTTGAGAAGAACTCCTAAGCTCGGAAGTCCTGTCCAGGTAGAACTTAAGAGCTCTTCTGACATCAAGACAGTGCAGAACCCTTTCAGCCTCTGAGGCAGAGTTCGGAAAAAAGACCGGTAGGGAGATCGACTGATTCAGATGGAATTCAGTTGCCACCTTCCGTAGAAAGGCCAGGTTTGTCCGCAGGACTACCTTGTCCTTGTGAAAGATCAAGAAAGGATGCTCCACTGACAAGGCCTGGAGCTCACTCACTCTCCTCGCTGATGTAACGGCAACCAGAAAGGACACTTTCCAGGATAAGTACTTGAGGTCCACCGTGGCGATTGGTTCAAAAGGTTTATGGCACAGCGCCGTCAGGACTACATTAAGGTGCCACGGCGGATGCTGACTACGAACCGGAGGGTAGAGGCGTGTCAAATGCCTCTTAACCACTGGGTTACTCAGAGAATAAGAACATTGGTCTGTAGAAAGATAAGCGGAAACCGCTGAAGGGTAAGTTCTGCAAGACAGAACGTGAACACCCAACTCTGCTAGGGAGGACATGAAGGACAGTACCGTGTCAATCGTAGCCACCCTTGGATCCAATTTCTTCTCCAAACACCAATGACAGAACCTGAGCCATTTACTCCTGTAATGGGATCAGGTCGAGGGTTTCCTGGCTGCCTGGATAATACGCATGTTATCCGTAGACAAGTTAAGATGCTCTAAAGACTTGAACTCAGGCACCATGCCGCCAAGCTGAGTGATTGTAGGGAGGGGTGCCACATCTGCTGTTCCCCCTGATGAAGAAGTTCGGGAGTTACTGGTAACCTGATCGGCGGATACACTGACAGGTGTTGAAGTTCTGAGAACCAAAACCTGGCCGGCCACCACAGGGCTATGAGTAGAAGCGAACAGTTCACAGAGTTCTTCAGCTTCCAAATTGCCCGATGGACTAGAGGCAGAGGCGGGAAGTTGTAAGCACTCATGTTGTGCCATGGAATCTCGAGAGCACCCCCCCCCCAAGAGGCGGCTCCCAGCCCCCCTCTGGAGGCATACTGAGGAAGCTTCTTGTTTACCGCCGTAGCGAAAAGGTCCACCTCCGGTGTGCCCCAACGCGAGAAAATCCATGAGAGGACCTCCGCCTTCAACTCCCACTCGTAGCTGACCACTGTCTGCCGGCTGAGGGCATCCGCTGTGACATTCAGCTGGCCCGGGATGTGTACTGCAAGCAGCCAGACACCATGAAGCACGGCCCACTCCCATATCTGGATAGACAGGACAACGGGGGGGGGGGAGAGGGACTTCGTTCCCCCTTGTTTGTTGATGTAATACATTGATACCACATTGTCCGTGCGTATGCGGACCACCTTGTTGGCAATGTGCGGTCTGAACGCCTTGAGCGCCAGAAAGATCGCCAGAAGCTCCAAATGATTTATGTGCAGGAGCTTGTCCTGAGGCGAGCAGAGGTCCGAGACCTGAAGAAGATCTAACGTCGCACCCCATCCCAGAAGGGAGGAGTCTGTCGTGATCGTCACCGTGGGGGCTGGGTCCTGAAACCCTGCACCCACCGACAGGTTGCTGAGAGATGACCACCAATCCAGGTCCACTCTCATGGAATCCGGAATCATTATCTGCTTGGAATCCGGGTCCACAGCCTGACGCCAGGAACTCCTAAGAGCCTTCTGGGTCCATCTCATCTTGAGGCGAGCAAGAGGAAGAGCCAGCACACATGAGGCCATGAGGCCCAGAAGCCTCTGGAACCACCAGGCCGAAATGCTCTCCGACTGCGTAAACATCTGACACGTGGCTAACAGATCTGCCATTCTGTCCCCGGTCAGGTACACTCTGCAGTCAATCGTGTTCCAGCGAAAACCAAGGAAAATCAGGTCCTGCGAGACCGTCATGGAAGATTTCCGCCAGTTCACCGACAGCCCAAGATGGAACAGGAGCTGAAGGAGAGACTGGAGATTGCCCGCTGCTGCCAGCGCACAAGGGCTGCGTAAGAGCCAGTCGTCCAAATATGGATACACATGGATACCCTGGAGACGAAGATAGGCCGCAATCACCAACATCATCTTCGTGAAGACACGCGGCGCCGAGCTGAGGCCAAAAGGAAGCACTCGAAACTGGAAGTGCTCCTCTCCCAAAGAGAAGCGGAGATATCTCCTGTGTGGGTTCCAAATCAGGATATGCATGTACGCGTCCTGAAGATCCACAACGCTGAGCCAATCGCCCATCTGCAAGTAAGAACGTATCTGGCTGGGCGTGATCATCTTGAATTTCTCTTGGGGTAGGAAAAGATTGAACTGGGAAAGGTCTAGAATGGTGCGCAGGCCAGCCAGGTTGGGTTTGGGCACCGTAAACAGCTGGTAGTAGAAGCCCTCCCCTCGCTCCCCAAGGGGAACGCGTTCCACCGCTCTGAGGTCCAGAAGTTTCTGAACTGCGGCTTTGAGGGAGGGCGAGCCCGACAGCTGAAAAGGAGGGTTGAGGGGTGGGGAAGGGGTCAGAGGTAAGCGGAAGCCGTCCCAGCGACTGACAAGACCCATCAGTCTTCTGTGATGGTCTGCCATGCCTCCCGATGAGACGCAATGTGTCCTCCCACCGGGGTCTCATGCGAGCGCGGAAAACCCTAATTTAGTAGGTTTATCGGTGGAGGTGCCACCTGAACCTGAGGGGGAGGCTGTAGAGCGGGAGAAAAACCATGTCCGTTGTTGCCTACGGCGGTTATTCCCCACAGGGGTATCCACTCTGCAAGATTTGCAGTCAAGGAAGCCCCTAAAGCCAGAGGAAGGTCGACTTTGTGACAACGGTCTCTGGGTTTTGAAAGGGGCCTTCACCAGGACAGACGACTTAGCTGTCTGAGTGCTATCCTTCGTCTTGGTGAGCTCTACCTCTGTTGTAGAATGAAAGAGCTCCTTACCATTGAATGGAAGGGCCAACACCTTGTCCTGCACTTCTTTTGAAAATGTAGTGGCATGCAGCCACGCCTGCCGTGAGGTATCAACCCCCAGCATAAGGCCCCGAGCCGAGGTGTCCACGTGATGAGCCGCAGCCTCCAGGAGATCCTGGGCCAAGACCCTGACGTGGGATAGCCCTCCTTTGAAGTCTTCCAGCTTCTCGACCGGGATAAACTCCTCAAACTCCGACAGACCTTTCCACATCCGCATGTTAGCTCCTGCTGAAATCAATTCAGCGTTGGCCTGCCTGAGCTGCAAGTCCGAGTTGGCGAAGATTTTCCTCCCGAGGGAGTCTAGGAGCTTGTCCTCCTTTCCCAGAACCTGAGTAGCCGTCGTGGAAGAGGATGCTGCAGGCCTGGACTGCAAAGTGGCCGCAGCCACCACTGTGGAGGAGGGAGGCGGACAAGCGACAGGGCCACCTCTTCAGAAGAATGCAGTTTGTATCTCACATCAATTTTCTTATTGACAAAAAGTCCAGAGTGTGGCTTTTCCCAGACTCTGCGGACCTCGGCCAGAATGTCCTTCTGCAAGAACAGACCAGTATGCTCCAAGGGAGACAGGGTGAACGCCCCAGAGAGCACGCCCTCCTCCGGAGCGGGTGCCTCGGGCACCGGGACATCTAAGAAAATCATGTCCAGTACCCGGTCATGAAAAGCTCTAATAGAGCGGGGAAGGTCCTCGTTGTCCTGATCGCCTTGGGCGTCATCTGACAGGTCAGGATCCTGCTGAGCCGTGTCAGGCGCTGCCTTGTCCTCTGGGGACAATGGAGGCAAAGGCGGAAGAGTCGGGGAAGGCACCGTAAGCAAGGGAGGCGCCGGCAGAACGACCGGAGGAACGGGTGGAGCCAGAGGTGCAGGTGGACATATCTCCCTGAAAAGCCCTTTGAAATATTCCCTCATAGGGTTGGTATGCATAAGCGTTTGAAATTTACCGAAAAAGGCGTCCTCCGGGGACTGTTTCGGAACCTGAGGAGGCCTCCCATGAAGTTTGAAGTTTAGTTTATTTATAAAGCGCAAACCAGCCCCAGGGGCAACCGGGCGCATGAGGTGGACAAATCCAGGGACGTAATGGGGAAGGGTGCCACATAGACCCCTCCACTGACGTATCCACATAAATCAAAGGTGCCGACCCTGCAGGCAACGAAACATTGTGCGGAAGAGGCATCCGGGCGTTCCAATCGTAAACTGGCCGACAAGGAAGCGCACAAGGGACTATGTTCACCCAAGGTACCAAACCCTACACCTGAGGCCGATGGCGCAGTTGAAGTGGTACCCCCTAAAATTGCTGCCGCGGTCGTGGCGGGAACGGGCGCCATTTTGTCCTCATCTGAGGGGAACAGCAGCACGTGAGGAAGTGAGGCAGGGGTCCTCGTCGATGGATCAGGGGTCTTAACTTTAGCCTTAACATAAGGAACCTCGGCAGAGCCGGTTGTGTGAGGCCTGGAATGTTTTTGTGACATACCAACCGCCAACTCAGCCTTCGAAGGAAGGACCTCGGCTCTGCCGGTAAAAGAAGAACTTTGCTTCTTTGCCCCCTCAACAGGTCTGGTATCACCGCAGGAGCGGGAACGGTGAGAAACAGCTTTCACTGACAAGGCCTTGTCAGGCCTCTCAGAACTGTTGGTAGCTTTAGCCTCTGGACGAGGGACCTCGGACCCAGGTCCGGTAACAGCCTTATCTGCGCGGGCCTCGAACATCTGTTCGTTAACAGCAAGTCCCAAGGCATCGGGGCGCACCCCAGTCTTATTTTTGAGGGAAGCCGACAGAGAGGCCACAGAGCGAGCTCCGGTACCCCACGACTCAGTAGAACTGGGTCTACAAATAGCCCCAACAGGAGGGGCCTCGGAGCGTACTCCGGTATCCACAGGCCTCTTACGGAGACCCTCGGAGAAAGCTCTGGTAGAATTATTAGGCCCAACGGGCACCTCAGGGCGGACCCCGGTGACAGAGCGATCAACGCCCCTCCCGGCCCGAGTGCTCTGAAAAGTAAAGAATTTGCCAGGTGTTTTTTCTTCTCGTCGATGAACGCCTGAAAATGTAAAGGAGGAGTTTGTCGGAACACCTCCTCCCACCGCTCCAACCGACGTTGATTTGCCCGGACCGAAAGGGAGTCGCAGTAAAAACAGGAGTCCCAACGGTGATCCAGACCCAAACACTCTAAGCAAAGAGGATGGGGATCCGCCCTCACGAAATGACGGTTACACGATGAACAATCTGGAAAGTCTAGTCTGAACGACATAGACAGACTAGTAAACGACTGCTAGCGAGAGCCAGAAGGTAAAAAGGAAGAAAATCTTCTGAGGATGCAAGTGCGTCCAGTCACGAATGAGTGGAGAAAAGGACTGGGCCGATGCGCGGGGTGGAGCCAAGGTGGGCGGGGTTACTTTGTTCAAGTGTGTACTCTTTAATACATTCCCAAAAAAAAAATAGAAGTTAACAGTTGTGTCAAAACATATTCCTGTCCCTTACACTAATCTACAAATGTGTGCCCTCTTCTGACAAGGGTCTCCTTTCCTCTGGATTGGAGTATTTGACAGTTTCTTGGCAAAAAAAACATACCAGGAGGGATGTCTCCCTTCCCCTGGATTTTTCTTAGTGTTCCAATGTTATACGATGATTCCACCCTTTTCCTTCTTTTAATGTTCCACAAATTTAGACATGATTAGGGTTCCCGTCCCCAGGTTTTCTCCTCAACTTTATATTAGATTGCGGGTTCTGTGCCTTAGCTAGCTGGCCCATCTATCGTCTGCCCAAAGTCCTGCAAAGTAGAGGAATGGTCCTTCTCTGACTTCCTTGGATGCTCTGGTTCTCTTCTATGTTTTGTTTGACTACCTTTGTTTGTGTGGGTCCCAGACTCACACTTGCTTTCTTCTTGTTTCAGTGCACCTGGTTCAATAGCCTGCCAGGTACTGTGACTATGATGACTGACGAGGCTTGGATAGCTCTTTTGGATGCAGGACCCAGAATCATACTTGCTTCATTCTTGGTTTAGTCCACCTGGTTTTCTAGTGCTAGTTTAACTGGAGCCCTTGCTTGCCTTTGTGAGTGTGGGTCCCAGACTTGCACTTTCTTCCTTCGATGTTTAGTCCACTAGCGTGCTATACTGCCCAGTACGGTTGCTAGGATGATTGGTCTGGACGCTTGTCCCACTGATAATATATTCACTGTCGGAGTCCCAGACCTGTGACTTTCATTTCTTCCAGGTTCCGAGCTTCTACACCATTGCCTTGGGCCCCTTTCCCATCCACTCGCATCTGTGTACCTGTCTCTATGGTCCACAGAGTGCTTAGGGCTTCTGTGATACTTCTGGCCCTCTACGGTGCTTCTTCGCCAGTCAATGTATCCATGTTGCTTGCGGCGGCTCAGTGGGGAAACTGTTCAGCACGTTCTCTGTCTCCATGGGGCATCAGAAACTTCTTTCCCCTTCTTTGTGGAGCGGTCCCTCTGGACCCTCCTGGTAGTGGAGTGATCCCATTGTGGCATCCCAGTCTGCCTTCTCTCCACTTCCTTCTTCTCGAAACACTTGGTTCCTGCAGGGAGGGCCCGACGTTGGGTTGAGTCCTTCCTCAGTTTTACTACCGAGCCAAATACCAATACAAAAGCCCACTAAGGGAGACAACAACAAAGGAAAATCAAACCACAGGCCAACACAGGGAGATTTTTGCCTCTGTGAACCCGACAACTACAAAAATACAGGCTCCACAAGGGAAGATCAAACCAAAGGGTACCACAGGGAGGCATTTTCAACTGTGAACCACAGAAATACAAATACAACTACAAAACTTGCAACAACCCACAAGGGTAGAGACCTTACAAGGGAAGATATACCCACAGGCCACAACGGATCAGACCACATAGAGACCCTTGCCGCGATAATAGTGGTTTAATCCCCCAAAGGTTAGCCAGGTAAGCAGAAATGTCCAACCTATGTCAAATCCCCCCACCTAGAATAACAGCCTCAGAACAGAACCCAGTACAATATGCTACCCTCACAGAAGGTCCCGTTGGATTTTTTAACTGCATCCCAGTGCTCAAAGAAACTAGAGTGTTCCAAGCTCAAGTGTGACGCCTTGTCCCGTGCTGAAACGTGGGGAAGGGGAGTTTATCACTCAACTGTCCTGACATTGTTTCTTTAACAACCATGTTTTCCCACACCCTTTTTATTTAGAAGTAAGGATTGGCAATAGGTGTAGTATTATATGGCCCTTTTTATTCCGACAAGACTCCACTAGGACAGTGTTATTTTTACTTTGATGGTTGTAGCTTGCTCTCATCCTTAGATTTATGGTTCAAAAGGCGTTCAACCAACCCATTGAAGTTCAATAAACACCCTTGAACTGTGATCACTTGTGTCTGACTTCACGGTTTGATACCATGCCTTCGTTACACTAGTCAACGCCAGATCCATGTCCAAACACTACAGAAAAGGAGGGGTAGACATCCTATTCATCACTGAAACCTGCCTAAACCAAAACTACAAAGTCATAGGGCACAACTGTATACCCAACAACTTAAATCTCAAGCACGCCAACAGACAAGGAAAACGAGGAAGAGAACTTGCTGTAGCATACAAGGACCACCTAAAAATAACAGCCCGACCATTAAACATCACAAACTGCAAATCGCTCCCTATACACCAACCTCAGACCCCCACATCAACTTAAAGTTAATACTAGTCTACAGGCCGCCAACCTATAACCTGTGTGACGAAGCCCATGGGGTTGTCAATGCTTTAATGGGGAAAGCCCCTTCCCATGAGGCTATGGAGGTGAGGCTGCTACCCGATAGTCCCCCTGGGGATGATACTCAGCAGGTGGATCTCATGGAGAGGGAAAGTGTCCATGGGAGCAGTGACGATCGCCTTGGGAGAATGCGTTATTCCCCCCTCCATTGCTGTCCCCAATATCCTTACACCCCACTCAGTCCCCGCTGGTCTCCCATACCTCCATGTGTTTCAGTAGAGTAGAGGGTTTCATTAAACATACTGGGACAAGGAAGAGTGAGGTTTACCTAGGAAAACTACATATTACCACTGACACGAAGATGGAACAAGGAGGCAAAAAACCCACATCGGGACCAACACACAAGGTACAGCTTACAATTGACAGCCTCAACCATAAAAAGAGAAGAAGGACTCAACAGAGCATCAAGACAGTCCCGGAGGAGTGAGGAACCAAACGTTGGTTCCGTGGTGAGGGACCCGAAGGCTGGAATCGGAGACGCTGTCAAGGAGGGTTTATAGTGACATTTTCGAATGTCACAAAAAAATGTCAATTTTTAAAAATGTTTTATTAGTGAGGGGGTCCCTCCCCCAGCCCCCTGTTTTGTGCATTCGGAAATTTAACAGGATACCGTCAAGGAAAGAAGCGACTCTCCATGAGGTCCAAGGAGCAGGGACCTGGCCGGTGGTGGAAAGAAGGGACACCCGACCAGCGAAAGTCAACCGAGAACACGTGCAGCCAAGGACGTGAGGGAGAGTCTAAAGATGAGGGGAGGGGAGCCCGCAAGAGAGAATGCTGAGCGTGGCAGTGACAAAGAAGCCCCACTCTGCCTCCAGGAGAGACGGGAGACTGCACCAAGACTTCCCAAAGGTAGGGAAAGTGTTGAACCGGCTATTGGGGCATGAAGAGAGCTAAAAGGGGTTAACAGAGGAGTTGTACAATTTGATACAAACTTTGTCGAACAGTACCTGGCAGGAGAGTACATCAGGTCTGTTCAAGTGGGCATCAGGTGAAACCGGGACAGGGTCCCACAGAAACATGAGATCAGGGTCTGGGATACATATGAAGCGTGGAAGCCCCGCCAGTGAACATCAGGGGCAGGGGCCCACATAGGAATGTGCGAAGCCCAAAAGGAAAGTATACAAGAGTCAAAGACCGACACCAGCACAAAAACATTTATAATCAGTTTGCTTGAGCCAGGAGTGAATAGGGGAGACCACGAGAAAGTATAACACGATTTGGAACTCAGAGAAAAGAGAAACGAGTGGCAGAACAAACCTATGCAAAAAGAGAATGTTTTTGAACTGTAAAGTATGTAATCAAGTCTGGCAGGATAGTGAACCAGACTTGATATCACACTGGTGACATGGAGATATTTTCGGCATTGAGTTTTTGTAAAGAGTAAAGTCTACGGTCAGGTCTGGCAGGCTAGTAAGCCAGACCTGATAGAACATTTACAAGCTGAAGCGCAGACAGAGGAATAGGTGCCCAACAGAGGCATGGAAACTGTCATGTTTATATTGTAATGAACATGCAATAATTGATCTTGGAAGCTAAAGATTCTTTTACAATTGTGCGCTTTGGAATCTACATCCAGATTGAAGGGGCCTCCTTCTTCATTAAGAAGACACCCAGTTTTCTTTAGTTTAAGGGACAGAAATAGGTTTGGACACAGGTCGGAGGACATTTTACATTCTGACAAGAGTCTTTGGTATTTTTGTTGAGGTAGGGCAACCACTCATAGTAATAGAGCAAGATCGGCTTTTCTTTTCTTTCACTTTTATAAATACAAGTCTTTGCCAACAAACATGCCACCACGGTGTCGGACTCATACGTTTACACCCCACATTCATAGACACCTTTGTAGAAGCAGACCACCTGATAATTCTCAGGGAAACCAACATCTGGTTCTAAGAATAGATCATCAACTCACCCAAAACACTAACTAATCAGTTAGTGACAATGCATCTAAAACAAGTGGTGTACGGGGCAACACACAGCAGGCCACACACTAGATGCAATCTTCGGCAACAAAAACCTGGTCACAACTGCACACCAATACGAATCCTCTGTAGCAACCTCGTCATTATACCCAAACACAATAAAGGACCTGACCCCCCTCCGTTGTAACTCACCAACCCGGTAAAGAAATTGGAAAACCATCAACAGCGTAGACTGAGCTTTGGCATCATGGAAGGAGACACAGACAACAAATTCAATATGTAACAAAAAGGCTTTTATTCATGGAAATGTCAGGATGGAGTAAATCCTTACTTGCCCTATGCTAAGGTGGGACTTCCCTACCTAAGGAAACTAAGGATAGTCTATGTGAGAGAAAAGCCCAACTGAAAAGTCTGTGTCAAAAACCTATGCTTGCCCTCACAACTAAGACAAAACAATGTGTAGGGATGTCAACCATAAACTAAATAGTGTTCCAAAAGTAAAGTTCTGAGCTAATTCCAGTTTAGGCTTACTCTTCAGCTTCTTTTCCTCAATTGTCAACAAGTTCAGAGCACAATGTTCAAGTTACCTTCTTTTGGATTTAAAGTCATTACGTTCCACACTTTTGTAAATGTCAGGATGCCGTCCCCAAAGTTCAATATAGTTCCAGGGCAGCAAGTCTCAGTATTCCCTTCCCCAAGTTTTATATCAAAAGAAGCATACAAAAATAAGTCTCTTGAAGCTTTATCTTTAAACTGAGTTTCAACAATTCTTCATAGCTCAGGGTTCCTTCCCCAAGTCTCATATGCACCAATGGTAGTTTTCCTTTTGACACATTAGCAGGTTTCTTTGTTCGCATATAGGAGGGCTCTGGTCTTAGCACAGTTGTCAGACCTCACGGTCCACAAATTAGAGGTCACGCAACCAGGAACCTTAAATTCTCTCCCACGAGTTCACTATTCAACATATAGTAGTTCTCTTTGTATAGTTCCATTTTCAAAAGCAATTCAGTATTCAAGGATAGCAGTGTTGCTGTTTCGTTCAGTTCGGTATTCAATATCAGCAGTTTGATTATTTTCATTCTTAACAATCTTCCTTGGGGATTTTGCTCATACTTAATCTCTCGCGTGGCTCCCCTTTTGTTAAAGGCTGTTTTGCTTACAATTCACCACCTTGCGTAGCTGCGATTCTTTTTTGTAAAAGGCTTTCTTTCTTCATACAGAGACTTTCGAGAACATATGTCTTGATACATGACCACTCTGTCACTTAGTATTCCTTAAATTTTTATTTCATCATTATTCATCTGTAAAGCCTTATTCAGAGATTGTGAATGTGTATTTCATCACACGCAATTATGTTGCTACATTGTATTCACTAGCACCTTTCAAATACCGCGTTTCCCATCATCTGAAACTCACCAGTTGTGTTCTTGGCTTTCAGCTGGATAACTGTTGAAACTTATTTTTCCTCTGAGGTTAGGGCCTCAGCAGCGGCCCCTCAGACACTCCTGGGCTCCCTTTTCAGCCAAGGGGAACAAGCATTTTTTCATAATTACTTCAAAGGGATCGGCACGCCTCCCGACTCCCTTCTTTGGGCTTCTCTGGCTCCCTGGAGACACGGCTCCCTCGCCACACTTCCTCTCGCTGCCTCACTCTGCAGACTCTCAGCGTCTCGTTCTCCACCGGCGTGTCCTGGGCAGCTCTGGCGTCTCAGCTGCTCTCCCAACTCGCTTGCCTTCCTTCCTGTTATTGCTCATTGTACACTCAGACTTTGATAGGTTGCAGGTGGGCATACTTATTTTTAATTGCCTGTCTTTGCCTGAACCTATTAATGGAACATGTCTGTTCAGTATACTGGTGTGCCTCTTTAATCATCTTCTTCGTCCCAGTACCAAAGAGGTGAGAGTAAGTGGTGTCCATTACTCTTAGTTGTTTCTTCCTCGTCTCAGTGTGGTCAGGTACCCCAAGAGGAGACAAAGAACAAGTTACTTATACCTTGTACCAGTCTTTTGACTGGATGTTCCTCCAACGTATTCCTCATCTTTGACATGTAGTGTCCACAGCTCGGCTGCTTTAGAAATTTTTTAGCAGAGGGTGCCCTGCGTGTCTGGCGTCGGGTCGATGTCCCTCAAAGGCCTCCATCGAGGGTGACGTCATTGGATGTTATAAGTAGCACCCATTGTGGCCATAGCTTCAGTTCTTGTTTTTCCCCCCCTCCTTGTGTAGCAGAAGTGGCCACAAATGGGGCCTGACTATACTCAGCCTTGTTAGAACGGAAGCTGTAATAGCATGGGGAATTCTACCGAGGGGTAGGATGGGAGGGCGACGAGGAATACATTGGAGGAACATCCAGTCAAAAGAACGTTACCAGGGGTAAGTATCTTGTTCTTCGAACGGATTGTGACCTCCAACGTATTCCTCATTTTTGACAGACTCCCAAAGCAGTATCCATGATTGGAGGAGGGTGAAGAATTTATTAAGAATTGAAATGAAAGGGCAGAAGAAAAGACTGCCTTACCAAAAGCCACATCTGAAGCATGGGAAGTATTCAGGGAATAATGCTTGGTAAACGTGTGTATCAAAGATCATGTTGCAGCATCACATATGTTCTTTATAGGGACACCCTTTTGCAGGGCTGTCGACGTAGCCATACCTCTCGTTGAAGGAGCATGCAAGCCTTCAGGAGGGACCGTGCCCGCCCAAGTATAGCATTAAAAAATAGTGAGTATGATCCACGTAGACCACCTAGACAAGGTCTGTTTAGACACAGCCTGGCCTAGTTTGTGCCCGGTATACCCCACAAAGAGCTAGTCATCCACTCTCATCTTGGACATTCTGAAAATATAAAAAGCTTAAAGCTCTCCTAGGGTCCAACCTATGAAGCCTTTCCTCTTCCTTACTAGGATGCGCAGGCGGATAGAAGGCAGGTAGAAACATTTTCTAACTCAAATGAAAGTCCGAAACTACCTTGGGTAGAAAGGAGGGTCTGACTCTCAACACAACCGTCATTGTGGAATACAGTAAAGGGTGGCTTGGAAGAAAGTGCCTGCAACTCGCTCACTCTACGTGCAGATTTAAGAGCAACCAACATAATAGTCTTAAAGGTTAACAACCTCAAAGGTCATGAGTGCAATGGTTCAAATGGAGCACCCATCAGAAACCTCAAGACCAAGTTGAGGTGCCAAACCGGAACCTGAAATGGTGAAGGCAGGAACATATTCGTGAGCCCTTTTAGTAACCAAAGGAATCTTAAAATAAGAGCATTCCTCTGATGAGCGCTTGAAGATAGAGAGAGCTCCTCGGTAACCTTTAATGGTCCCCACCTGAAGACCCTTGTTGGCTAAAGAAAGCAAAAAGGATAGAACATCCAGAGTTGAACACTGAAAAGGATTAACATTCTTCTCTCTGCACCAGTCGCAGAACTTATTCCAACGGCACAGAGATTTGTTTGCCGACCGACCGCCTGGCCAAAAGCAACACCTCCATTACGTCGTCCGGGAGGTCCCAATCCTTGTATCGCAACCTTTCAGAAACAATGCGTGAAGGTTGAGAGTCCTGACCTCTGGATGGAGAACCCGACCTTCCTCTCACGAGAGAAGATCCTCTCTGGGGAAGACGCATTGGAACACAGATGGACATTTCCCGAAGATCCGGGTACCACAATATCTTGGCCCACTCCGGAGCAACTAGGATCATGCGAGACCCGAACCGTCTTAACCTCCTGAGAACTTGAGGAATGACGGGGACTGGCGGAAATGCGTACAGTAGCCGGAATTCCCAATCCACCACAAGCGCGTCCCCTATAGCTCCTCTCGGAGCAAAATTCCCTTGAGCAGTACTGCTTGCACTTCCGGTTGGCACCGGTCACGACCAGATCCACTGCAGGCTTCCCCAAAGGGTGAAGAACTCTTGAAGGACTTCCTGAGCTAGTTCCCACTAGTGGGAGCCTGCGCTCTGCCTGCTTAAAGCATCCGCCGCTGTGTTCTACTCTACGGCCAGATGAACTGCTGCTAGGGAGATCCCTTCTTGAATTGCCCAGAACCACAGCTGCATGGCCTCTTTGCACAGTGGAAGTGACCCTACACCTACTCTCTTGTTGAGGTAATGCATGGCCACCGTGTTGGTCGCAATTATCAGGACATTCTTCCCCCGTACAGACGGCAGGAAAGCCGTCACTGCTAGCCTGATTGCTCTGAGCTCCAAAAGATTGATATGAAGTGTGGACTCGATGGAGACCAACGACCGCCGATGGTCAGATCATTGGCGTGAGCTCCCAAACCCTGTGAAGGAAGCGTCCGTCACTACAGTTACCTCCAGCCATGGTTGCCAAAAAGGTTCTCCCTTCATGAGGCTTTCCTCGCAGGCCCACCACAGAAGATCCTGTGAGACCTTGACCGGAACCTGAAGGCAATCTGACACCTTGCCTGAGAATTGGGACCATTGAGTCCCGAGCACCCATTGAAAGGACCTCATTCTCAGACGGGCCTCTGGCACCAGAAAAATGCAGGATACCATGAGGCAGAGCAACATTAAGAATTTGAAGGCCGGAAGACTCTGGGCATTCTGAAATTTGGATACCATCTGGAGAATGTTCTGAGCCCTCACCTTGGGTGGCGAGCACTTCCCAAATGACGTGTCCAAGACAGCCCCGATGTACTGGAGCTGTTGGGAAGGTGTCATATGGGACTTCTTGAAGTTGAGGGAGAAGCCCAGTCTTTGAAGGGAGTGACAGGTAACGTTGAGATGATCCAAGGCTTGTTCGGGAGGCTGCGCCCTGATCAGCCAATCGTCCAGGTAGGGGTAGAAGTGAATCCCCCTCTCCTGAGATGTGCTGTCACTACCACCATCAGTTTGGTGAATACCCTTGGGGAGGTGGTCAACCTTAATGGCAGGACTCAAAACTGAAAGTGTGAGCCGCCAACGGCGCTCATCAGGTATTTCTTGTGCTTGAGATGGATCGGCACATGAAAATAAGCATCCTGAAGGTCCCATGACACCAACCAATCCTGAAGTTAGAGGGGCTGAAGGATCTGAGAAAGAGTTACCATTTTTAATTTGTCCTTCCCGAGGAACTTATTCAAATTCAAGTCAAAGATGGGTCTCAGTCCAACGTCCTTTTTTGGAATCAAAAAATAAGGGTAGTACCAGCCCTTGTTCATCTATGCTACAGGCACTGGTTCTATAGTCCCCTTCTCCAGCAGGGATAATATTTCCTGCACAAGGAGCAGATCTGGATCCCTCAAAGAGTGCTCCCGGTGGATTATTGTGAGGCTGCAGTAGAAAAGGAAGGCAGTACTCATGGGCTATTGTTTCCAGAGTCCAAGCATCCAAAGTAATGTCTCGCCATTCTTCCAGATGCTGAGACAGCGTGCCCCCCCACTGGTGAGCTGTGACCGAAGGCCTCAGAACGGTTTTGAAGCGGCAGTAGCAGAGCCCGATGGCAAAGAGGCTGCTGCTTGAGAAGCTCATCCACCACGAGGAAATTTACCTTGGGCTCTTTGACTGGCCATTCCTCTCGCCCTTCCAAATGAGGAGTAGTAACGAAAGGAACTACCCCTCCATTGCTGTCCGCTAGGACAAAAAGGCTGAGGCTGCCTAACAGAGGCGCCCAAAGACAAAAAGGTGAGACCCATCAAATGGCATGTTCAGAAGTCTAGCCTGCACATCCGGTGCAAAACCTGACTTCCGCAACCACGCAAATCTGCATATTAGGGTGCTTGTAGCCATGGACCTGCTGACACATCCAACCCAGACTGGAGAGATTCGCACATGGCTTCCTTGCCGTCCTTAACAAGAGCTGGGAAGCCCTCCCTATATGCTCATCCGCCATAGATATACAATCCCACAGTGTGTATGAAAATCTTGCCAAGGTACAAGAGGAGTTGGCTGCCTTCAACGCTATACTAACAGCTGAAAACACCTTGCGCGCCCATCCATCCACGCGCTTATCGTCCCTATCCGGAGGGATGGTAGGGTACGCAGCCTGTTTCGAGGTAGCAGTGGCAGCCTGGACCGCCAAACTCTCAGGACTGGGGTAAGATGACAGATAGCCGGGGTTGCTACTGGAGGGGCGGTATTGTCTCGACTTGTTCACCGTCGGATTAGTCTCCAGGGTTTCCCAATTCTTAGCCACTCGGTTCTGCAGAGCCACATGAAATGGCAATATGGGATCTGTGGAAGGACCCTGATCCAAAATGTCCGTAAGATCATCATGATCATAGTTGGCAGTAGGCCTGGCCCAGCCCAAATACGCCACCACTCTCGACATAAGGCGTCTGTAAGTGTCTATACCTCTCACATTATGCAAGGTATCACAAAGATCTTGCATCCTACTCTCCTCCGAGATGAGGCATTATTTCTGGCACATAAGGGGTCACAAACTGGAGACCAAAAGGAGCCTAACCATCATCAGAATGTTCCTCCTCCTCAAAAATTGAAGTGAGGGATTTTTAAAAGTTTTTCCTTGGCAGAGGAGTGCACCTCTTCTCAGGAAGCACAGCCAGAGGCTTCAAAGTCTTAGACACTGCCTTTTTAGGTGGTTCTACCGTTACCAGGGCCTGCGCCGGTAAATGCAGCACCAACGGCGTCTGCGTCAACAACGGCTCCGAAGGCATAGAGGGTCTGATCGGGGCGAAGGACCCAACAGGCACTATCGACTGGCGTGGCGTCAACGGCTTCGGGGGTTTGGACGGTTTCGATGGAGACGAAAACCGTGACCTCTCTTCACGTCTCGAGCGATCATGATGTACCTTGTCCGAACGAGACCTCGATGGCTCTCAATGTGGACGAGTATCCAGCAGAGACTGTTCACTGCCGGCTCCAACCGAAGGTGCAGACGGGGCCTTGCCCTGCTTATCGAAAATGTCAAGCATTTTCACCTGGAAAACTTCCCACTCCGCGGGCGTCGTATGTTTGGATGGGCAACTCACCCTCTCGGGGGTGCCGCCTGAAGAAAACGGCTAGGAAGGCGACCGGCGGTGCCTTCTCCTTGAGCGCTTCGACGAGGACTAGTGGAACCACTCCAGGACCTTGAGCACTTGGCCTTCTTCCTCTGAGGAGAGTCACCTCTCGACTTATCTGTCGAAGGTCCAGCAGGTCGGGCTTATACACCTTGCCTACCTTGAGTTTCCCCTATCGTTCCTGCAAGGCCTTTCGAGCCATCGACTGGCACTTGGAACACGTATCCGTGTCATGGCCCCCACAGGCAGACACAATGCGGATCCGTGATGGACATCTTGTATCCGCAGTTCCGGCATTTCTTGAACCCGGACCGAGGTGTCGTCAGAGTGGAAGACAAAGACATATCAAAGGAATCTTCACAGCAAATACTAGAAAGTACGAGGCGTGCTGAGTTTCACAAAGCAAATACGTTTCTGGAAAAACAGAAGCGAGGCTCCGGGCGCTGTGCATGTTACTTATAACATCACCATCGACGGAGGCCTTCGAGGGCCATCGACACAGGGCACCCTCTGCCGAACAATTTCCAAAGCAGTCAAGCTGTGGACACTACATGTTAAAGATGAGGAATACATTGGAGGACACAATCCATTCGAAAGGGGAACTGATCTACAGTAAGCCATAAAGTTGGAAGGGTTAAACGGGTTGCCACAAGGATAAGGGTGTTACTATGTCTCTTCGAAAGATACCCCATTCCCAATCCCACTTCTCCTCTTTCTAGTATGTCTGGGTTGATATCTACTGTTCTTCTCAGAGACAAGGGTGACACGGGGAACAATATCCCATAATCATCTCTGGGATAGGGGTTCCTTCCTGAAAGGAGAATGTGGAATACCGCATCTCACCTAAGTGCATCCCACTTACAATCCCCAAGACCCTCATCACCCAGGGGATCCTCTCTCGCTCGTCCACCCTCAGGGTTGGGATCCAAAAGCGATGGCCATTCTCTCGCCAGATGTGTAGAGGATAAAATAGGAATAGACTAGAGGATGCCCTCAGGTTTCTCACAAGACCTAAACACAAATGGTAGCCACAAAACCATCACTCACCGACCTGAACGCAACCACCATGGAAGAAAGGACAGATGGAATCCTAAAATGGATCACGAAACAGACTACATTGCACTGGGAAAACCTTTTTACCCATCACAAAAGAAGACAATGGCAAGATGGGAGGAACCCCATCTGAAAGCACTGAAAAAATTACGACCAACATAAACAAAGTGCATACCAAAGTATAAACAAAGTCAAATTGCTCAAAGCCAAAAAGACATTCTACAATGGACGGATCGCAAAAGCACAGAAGAAATGTTCAAGATCATAAATGAGATGAGAACCCCATCTATGTGCAACAACATACCAATCCCTACACAAAAACTATATGAAAAAATGCCGACCACAAATCACTAACATTCAGCTAATCATACATAGCAAGTCAAAAAGTCCCACCGACCACCTCAACCAGTCAACGACCAGACTAAACCTTTTCCCGCCTATCTCAGATAAATTCGGCAGCCTAGTGAGGAAAAGCAACAGAGCATGTTCGCCAACAGATCCTTGTCCACCAGGACTCTACAAAGCCATCCTCATGCCAGTGTTTGCTGGCATAATACTACCTCAACCTCTTCAACCTCTCACTAGCAACAGGATCAGTGCCACAAGCCTTCAGAACAGCCTACATCAAACCACTGCTTAAGATACCTCGCGAAACGTGGAAGACTTTACCAACTACCGACCATTCTCAAATATACTAGAAAGATACATCTACGAGCTAATCTTGGTGTACGTGGAAAATGAGCAGCTGCTGGATCAGGCACAAATAGGCATCAGATCTATGAGAGGAATGGAAACTGTGCCATCTATCTGGGACAACCTAAAGACCAAGTCAGACTCAAACAGCAACTCTGCATTATTACTACTTGATCTCTCAGCAGCCTTCAACACAGTCAACCACAACACTCATCAAAAGAGTATCATCTATTGGGATCAGCAACACTGCTCTCCTCTGGTTAAAATCTTTCCTGACAGAAACAGAAACAATTTGGCTAGAGCCATGCAAATCAGCACCTCAGAAAACGTGTGGTGTCCCAAAGGGCTCATCGCTTTCACTGTTACTCTTTGACCATGGCCTCACCTTCAACTACGCAGACACCCAAATCATTTATATTAAAAAATGCCAATAAAGATCTAAACTCAACCCTAACCAACTGCCTCTTCGAATTAAACCAATTGATAAAGACGACCAGCCTCATACTCAAACCTGATAAAATTGAAATCATGATTACACCCAACAACCTGGCAAACAACCAGCACATTCCATGGCCTGCCAATCTAGGCAACCAGCCTGAACCGTCCAAGGTGGTCAAAAATCTTGTAATTATGAAGAGCTAATAATTGGGTTTTTGTATGTTGAGGATCTACTTTACCTAATCTGGAGTATCTTGCTCTTCCGCCAGCCTCTCTTCCCTCCGCTCATCTTGGACAGGGATCCAGAATCTCAAGTATTAGCTTGTCCTGAGCTGGGGTTGTCAGGATGGGTTCAGCGTTGTTACTTGGACCACTGGTCCACCCCAGCCTTCTCGTGGTCACACCACCATGCTCTGCTTCTTTCTTTCTCTTTGCTACACCAGGCGTCCAGCTTTGAGTCTGCTGGCTTCCTGGTTACTGACAGTAACACACCTGGCCTCTATCTGTCTCCCATTTCTGCAGGACGCTGCATGTCTTGCCTCAGCATCACCCTCAAGCCAGCGTCTCTGCCGCTTTGAAACTCGCAGACTCTTCCATAATTTCCCAAAGCTCATTTCCCCTTCCAGACGGACGTAGCTGTGGTCCTTCGCCCTACGCAAAGGCTTGTTCCTTTTTCTTTGGTGGGTTCTCTTCTCCTCCATACATCCTCTTTGTTCCAGTGGAATGGGAGTTAAAAAGAAGGTCTTCATTTCGTGATGGCAAGAACATGTTTTGACCTTTTCTTCACAGATCTTATCCTTGGAAATATTTGAAGCTGTTATTCTTTTATTTTTATTTGTATTTGGTTCAACATAGAACCTTTACAAACATTACAGAATGATGAAAAAAGTAGTGACAGATGAAAACATTATTAAAACAACATATTTATAAAAGAAAACAGATGTAGAAGTCAGATTATTTACATTCATTAATAACTTAACCTTTCCATGAGCTGATTCTACAGCCTCATCTCTTTCGCAGCCCATTGATATTCAAGCAATAATTTTACAGATTTTTAAAACTCGTACCACCGTTGATGTTGGAGCAATATCGTGACCAGAGATCAATCTATACAAAAATATTCTGCGATAATCCCCTCCTCATGTATCACAAATCTCCTGAATTGAGCCAAACGTACATTCCATGTTCCCTCACACTCCATCGCAAGGTGCCTTAATGTTTGATTTGATGGGGTATCGCAGATTTTATTTAGCTTTATGGCGCTGTCTCCTTGATGCCACCTTGCCAGAACTTCACCACAGTGTACCAGATTTAATCTTATCCTCAGAAAGTCGTTTCTTACCAACCTGTCCGGAGAGATTTCATTAGGTAACGCGAGAGACGGCCAAGTTTTTTTTCTGCTGAGAGGAAAGGATTGCTTGGAGACGATTGCCTTACTTTCGCAATAGTTTCAATCCAATCAAAGATTTCCAACTCTTGTTTAACCTTTAATGGGTTAGTCATCAGGGTCTCTAAGTCCAAGTCGGCCCTAGCCACACATTCTTTCACTCTATTTTCAATATTAGCCAAAATGGATTGTTCAAGATGGATTCTAATGTCCCCATACAAAGAGGTACTCTGACCAGTGATGATCTCCCGATAGAGACATCAATTTCCAATTTGCCATACAATCAAGGGACTTGAGGCCTAATTCAAATCTAAGGCTCCAGCTCGGGGTACTTATGGGGAGGCCTAAAAATCTCTCCCATATCTGTCACTCTAAGGCATTCCAATTTGTAGGCCAAAGCCGTGGCCTAGCCTCTAAGCCATATAAAATCACGTGAACCGCTTTTGCCAAATAGAATTTTACCAGTGGTAGGATGGAAAACGTACAGTATTTAGAATTTAGCTTAAGCATTTGTAGTGCAATTTGTGAGATTTTCAGGGCTACATCTGCTTCAACCTTATGAAGAGCGGGGAAAGCATAGATTTTATATCCCAGATATTTCAGCTCCTCAATCCTTTGAATCATTTGACCCTCTAAAAACCAATTTGAGTAGTGGATTCTCTTCTGTGGGTGTCTGAAAACCACCATTCTCGACTTAAGCAGGTTTATGGATAATTCATTCAATCTTGCATATTCGCCTAATTTGGTCAGGAGTCACTGAAGACCTATGTTTGTTCTATCCAGCAACACGATGTAGTCTGCATAGGCCAGCCAATGGATCTTTTTTCCATTTAATTCTGGGCTGGCCAATGCAGACGAATCCGTAAAGACACCTACGTCTGTCAAAAAAGATTAAAGAAAAGGGGGGCCCCCAGACAGCCTTGCCTGACTCCTCTCGCGACCCTAATGAACTCTGATAAATGTCCCTGATCATCCAACCGCACCCTCAGAGTGTCCCTGTGCAATTCCACCAACATTGCCAAGAGTGTTTCTAGTATTCCCCAACTCCTCAGTTTGCTCCAAAGCAATGCTCTGTCAACCTGGTTAAATGCTTTGGATAAATCGACCCAAGCTCCATATAACAGTGTTTCTCCCTTCCCCATTGTGTATTCGCTTGCCAAGTTTAAAACCAGGCCATTTAAAGTTGGCCCTGTCTGAAACAGACAGGATCATTTGCTTATCTACCCAGGTTGTCAGTTCATTTAGCAAGAGTTTCATAAATATCTTGCTTTGTATGTCGAGCAGGGCAATTGGTCGGTAGTTTGCTGCTACTAGACGATCACCCCCCCCCCCTTAATGAAAGTTATAACCAACGCAATTTTCCATGAGGGTGGAAACAGTTGTCTCCTAAGGATCTCCCCAAAAAGATGGAATAATAAACTGGACCACCTTATTGGATCGTTATTAAGAACATGATAGGTAAAGCCATTTGGCCCCGCTGCCCTGGATGTAGATGATTTGAGGATTATGTCTCCAATATCCTCCTCATTGAAAGTGAGATGCCAGGGAGTATTTGGAATAGGGCCAAAATGGGTACACTCTTGGGGTTCCTGAATATTTCCGACAAATATTCCACCCACCCAGATTCTAGTACTAAATTACAAAGAGTACTGTTAGCTTCGGGGTCTAACTGTCCAACCACTGACCAAAAATGTCTGGTATTCCCTTCCCTCAGAAGATGTAACATCTGTTCCCAGTCTCTTTGTAACAGAGAGGCTCTGTGATTTCCTGCCCAGTGCTTCTAATTGCCTCTTTCTCTCTTAACATCCATTTTGTAGGTTTCTAGATCTAACCCAGCTGACTGCAAACCTTGCAGACTCTTTCTAAAATCTCTTTTCCTTTTCTGTGTGTCCTGATCAAAACTATGCACATGTTTTTTGTCATTTCCTGCTGCTGAATCACTGAGGGCTGAAGTGGACCAAATACATTTTATAAATTCATTCGGATGACGAGTCTCCTGAGTATATCTGGGAATCTTCATTAGCTGGTTTTTCAGTTTTGTGTCCTCCTGCCTGTATGTCACAAGTCTGATTTTCCCTTTTTTTCCCCCAACTAGGGCCTGTTGGTTTACGTTCGATAGCAGATCGGACAGATCAGGAAAAAATTATTCGAATCTACAATGGTCGCTCCCACCATCATGTTTTGTGGCCAGAGTAGAAGGATGCGAATAAAGGCATTGGGATACGAATACATAGCCCAGAACCAATGACGAATGTCCTCAATGCCAAGTTGTGGATGGCCCCAAGTCACCCTCTGAGCAACCATTCAACATCTTCAAATCCCAAGAGTCCAGGAAATCCATCCAGGTCCGCCCACTTGGAGATTTGTTTGAATGGGTGGCTTGATTGTTCCCTTCCATGGCTGTACACACTCTGTGTTTAGGTCACCAGCGAGGACTGTTTTGGCACGACCAATGCCTAATTTGATAATTTCTAACAGGGAGGCCAATATTAACAAAAAAGACTGAAGTTCTGAACAGGCGGGGTTCAAATAAATATTAATGATCACCCAAACAGGGTCTAAGGAGTTAGAATTTAAATAGACTCTCCAAGCCTGAATTCCCATGGGGTTCATGAAAATAGGTATAACAGTTTTTATTGCTTGATTTCTAAAGGCCATTAAGAGACCAACAGAAGGTCTGCCTTTTGCTTTTTGTGAAGCTGGTAAACAATTAATTGTGAAACCCTCAATTTCAATAGGGTTTACCAGCCAAGTACAATGCAATATTAATATATCGCTTAATTCAAACAAATAATTCTGCATGCCCCTAGCTTTAAAAGTACTGGATCCCCGCGTGTTCCAACTTACTAAATTCAAACCCCTTCTTCTAAAGCTGCTGGGTTCACACTCCAAGCTTCTGAAGGACCTGGGAAAGAATTTCTGGCCAAAGAGTCAAAGCATTGTCCTGCATCTTAAAACCGTTGGTTTCCCCTCTTTCCTCAATTTTTGCAGCGGCCTGACCATCTCCTCCCCTTTGCTGATTGTCCTTTACAGCTCCTTTACTAATAAGGTGACCTTGACCCCGATCCATCGGCTCATTGACAGAGACCTCTAGACCCTGACGCTCTAGATCTCTCAATGTATTCAAAATAGCTGTCTTTGCCCTCTTTGAGGTAAGCGCTACTTCCACAAAATAGGGATCTTGTGAGAGGAAATGTCACAGCCTCTATTTCATTTGATGAGAATAAATAGATGGCTGACTTTTTTTTAAAGAGCCCGAGGATCACAGATATGCTAAGCGATTTATGATTTTTAATATTCGTTAAAAGACTTAACCAAACCCTTGGGATGGCAAAGTCCTTTATATCCACTATGACAGTCAATTCTGAGGGTGGGTTAACATCTTGAAGGGTTTTGCTAGTTCCCTCTTGTGTTGGATGGGTAATGATCATCGTCGATTTCCCTATGCCATTCCACATACCCTTGTGGAGAGGTTTCCTTGATACAATTCCGGTCGTAGGGCAGAGATTATTCTTATTGGCTCAGCCGGTGGAATGTTTACAACTTATTTACCAGATGTCAGGGAAATCGGGGCCAACTTTATATTGGCCCCACTGTGTAAGCTTTGCGTCTTATTTTTTGCAAAATTCTGCTTTGATGGCGAGGGCTTCTTCTGCAGGAATATTGGAGCCCATTTGATTTTGTCTGGCAAGTCACTTCCTGATGGTTTTGAGCAGAATGGGTTGTTGTTCAG
Source organism: Ambystoma mexicanum (assembly GCF_040938575.1). NCBI lineage: Eukaryota > Metazoa > Chordata > Amphibia > Caudata > Ambystomatidae > Ambystoma > Ambystoma mexicanum. The sequence goes on along the minus strand of NC_090922.1, from coordinate 642,152,343 downwards.
TCATTAGCCTTTATTTCCGGTTTCGATGACATACAAAGCCCCTGTGATCCCTCTTGATCTTTTACCAGGCTAATCCTCAGGTTTGTTTGAAGACCTATACTCACGCTTATGGTTTCGACTTGATCTTGTGATACAACATGTTGAATGTTGTGCGATTTTTTTTTTTTTTTTTTTTTTTTTTTAAACATTTCCCAGATTTCTTGCCTTTAACGGGCAACATTGATGGTTTTGTTGGACTGGTTGCATTCAAAGTATCTTTGCTTTTGTTATCTTGGTGGTCATCAGTAGTAGCAAACAAATTCTTCTGTTATTGAGAATTTACTCCAGTGCTAATGACAATTGCTTATTTTAAATTGCTTGATTTTTTGGGATCTTTCTTTACTCGTAGCTGAGGAGGTCTTGATCTTTTTTTCCAGCTTGTCGCTTTTGCATTTTCCTTTGGCCTCTATAACTCTGGCAATTTGCAGGGTTCCAGATTGGCTCAAATTCAACCGGTTTTTCTAATATTTCCACAGATTGTAACATTATTTCGATTTCCTCATCTACTACCAATTATTTCGATTTCCTCCTCTACTACATTGGCCTTTCTCCGAAACTCCTCCAGAGTGTATTCTGAAAGTGGGGTATCACCCAAAGTTGGATTCAGGACATGGTCATGCTCATGCTCCTCCACCTCTCCCTGCGGGAACAATTTCATTTTTAAAAGCTGTATTAACTCACATAAGAGACTGACTGACTACTTCTACTTTTTTCTTAAGGTTTAATGAGTTTTGTATCGAGGAGATGTCCAAACCCTGTTTAGTCAACTCAAGTCTCACATCTCTCAATGAGGGAATAATATTTGAATTAATGGCAGATCCCAACCCACCAGTGTGAATTCACACTTGGCCGTCTCGTTTATGAGCTCCCGGAGTATCCCTGCTTGGGACTGTTCTTCTGTTTTAAGGAGTTCAAAAACAGACTAGAGAGTTCAAGACAAAGTTCAGAGCCTTCAAGTTTCCTTCTTTAAGGTCAGCCTTGTCTACAGGTTTTCCGGTTATTGGTGTTTTGCTTCCTATATTTTCTCTTGATGTAACTTCAATAGATGGTGTACCAGCATGGGGAATGGACATGTCTCCAACTCCGCTGATCAAAATGTCAGAGACATTCACCATTCTTATAAGGGAGGATAAACCTCTGTGCTGGATAATGGCGTTCGCAGGGCCTGGGGGATGACCCATGAGGAGTCCAATTCACCCTCGACATCATTTAAGCTTTTATTCCTCTTTCTTCCGAAGTGGTCTTTTATTTTCATTTGAATCTTCATGGTCGTTACTGTGTATCCTAAACCACGTTTTCAGCCTTGTGCCAAAACAGATTGGGTGTTCGTCTCTGCTTCCCCCTCCCCTGAGTGATCATGCGCGACTTGGGCATGCACTTGTGCCTGCGTCATCACTGAGCCGTTTTAAGGTGCGGGGAGCATATCCACTGAAGCAGCAGGGGACCCCACTACTGTTGGATCCACCAGATAAGATCCGTCCCCCTCAGCAGCCTTTGCCCTGTCTGACGTAAGCATACTGCAGAGCTTCATGTCCTTTAGCTCTGGATTAATTACTTTCACAAGAGCAACCTTCCCAATATCCTATACAGACTTGGACTTCTGCTAATTTATGATGCAATGGTGTAGGGATTGTAATTTCACAAAATGTCCACAAATTGGTCTGAATGAGGGAACTACAATACCTGATGGTAAACCCATCTATAAGCTCCCAATAAGAGTGCTGTTACTATGTCAATTTCTAATTCTGTCGCGTTGGGAGTATTTCAGGAAGGTCAGGAATTCCCCAATCTCCACTCTTCTCACAATCAGTACTGTCAAAAAAACACCTGATAGATTGGCGCAAGCTCACTTTGGAAATGAACACCGCGCTTCCGGTTTAGGGTTTATGGAGTGCAGTACTTTAGAGAGGGCGTCAGTACTTTGTTTATAAGCAGTTACAGAGGAATTTACTGTCTGGCGTACCCAGCGCTTACCGTGATTTATGTACTTCACGGAATGGAAACCAGAGTCCCACGCCCTCCAGTGCATGCTCTAACTTTCCTGCTGATCTTCGATGGCGCAATCTGTTCCTCAACAAATCCACCTAGACGGTCACTGTCTCTGTCCCACGTCCCAGCAAACAGCCAAACAGAAGATCCTCGCCCTTTTCGACTCAGGGATTCACACCGCAAGGGCAGCTGGGCTTTGGTTTTCTCCTCCTCCCACGCACATGTGACTCGATTCGTCAGCTGTCTTTGTGGAAGTTCAAAGGCACCAGGCGCACTCGCAATAGTTGCTTTTAAAATGACAGCTCAGCAGCAGAGATGCCTTCCGTAACTCAGCTCCAAACAGAAGCGCCTCCCCTCTTTTCACCTCAGGGCTTGAAGGTGTTATTTAACCAGGTCCTTTAGGTAGTTCCTCTTGGGAACAGGTGTCCTTGTCCCCAAAGGGGGAAGTCTCTCCAGTGAGGTCCCACTTACCTCTACACCTTGGGAGGGTATTGCGGAGTGGACTGTGCTAGGTGCCATGGACCGGACCACGCAGTCTGCAGTGTCTAGGGCAGATTGCAGCTTCTGCTGTGCCACCTCCTTGACGACAAAGACCAGGGAAAGAACCCATCCCTCATTCTCGCCCTCTGGGACGTGCTCTGCCACACTGGCTACAGCCGACCGGAGGCCAAAGGAGAACCTCGCCATTGCACATGAGGCATTCACGCCAACAACTACTTGCCCCACGTGTGCAGCCTTTTGCTTTCCATGTCTGGTGGACGGGAGGGAAAGGTAGAGGTCTTCAGGCTCACCATGATGGCCTGTACCACCAGGCTTTCAGGTGAGGCGTGGCCAGAGGGGAAAGCTGGGTCCAAAGGTGCATGGCGGTGCTTCCTCGTCAGATCCCAATCCACTAGGGAAAACAGGCAGGTTTTTCCAACAGTTCCAACACTGGGGCCTCCAACGCCAAGTTTAAGGGAAGAGCGTCTTTCTCTGGAGCATAGTCCAGAATGTTGCAGAATTTTATTGCACTCTGGCCCTGGACGGCGCAGAGAGTCAGAGTATCAGCCCCCTTTGCCATCAGGCGCTGGACTGAGGTTCACCTGGTGTTGGTGCTGGCAGAATGTTAAGGATTTTAACACAAGTTTCTGTCTGTGACAGAACTTGGAAAAGCCCACCTTAGGTAACTGGGCTGTGCCCCTTAGGTTTAGACTGAACGACCCAAAGGTTTACAAGCAATGGCTGAGCAGACAGGCTTAGGCTAGAAGGCACACAGTACTTCAAGCATACACTTAGTTCAAGGAAACACTGACACACTAGAAGTTATATAAAAATAGTGATTTATTTTATATACACTAAGGCTTTAGAAGTACATCAGGTACGTACTATTCACACAGTAATATAGGGGGGATTACAAGGTAGCACACTTTAAATCAATGTAAAGCAACATAAAGTGAGAAAAACTACTGACACCAGATAAGCAAACTTTAGATCAACTCTTGCAACTTCAGTTAACCCCTACTTAAAGGGGTAGTCCAGCTAAAAAAGGCACGTAGCCGCTCGTTCCTTGAAACAACACTGTACAACTTCGACCAAGACCACAGAACCTTCGGCTTGTGGATGAAGGTGAATAGTTTCGCCAGCCGCTCCCTAAGGGCCTTTGGCTGCAAGGACTGACACACAGTACTGGGTGTTGTCGCCTCCGCCCTGGTACTACAAGCAAATATGATGCGTATCAGAGACAGACATCACTACCACAGTCCACACGTGGCTTGCACCAGTCGGACTTCGACGGAGTCGGCATGGCGAATTACTAGAAAAATTCAACAAGCATGTTCCCGATTTCCGAACAGAGTGCATGGGATATTAAGTGAGTGCCTGGTCATTTAATAACAGTACCTGTCATATGAGATTACTTGTGCAATAATGGTAGTAACTGGCCGTATAACTCCGCTAGATCTCATATCTTTTTGGGCACATTACCAAAGGAGGCCAATAACAGGCACTTGGTGCTGGTACTATAGAACTATAAAACAAAGTACTGGGTACAGTTCTGTTTGATGACCCACCTGGACAAGGATACTGGTGTATAGGCGCGTTATAAATGCCACATCGTATCATAACCTGACCCTGGTATGAAGCAGACCTCCACAAATCAGGGTAAAACTTGAAGAAAAAACAATGATACCGAGTACTAAATATGCTGGTGCATTTCCCTTAATGCTGCTTGTGGTGCACTGTTGATCTATTTAGACCACTGGTGCCACAAGTAGGAGTTCTACGTTTATCTCAGTGTCTTTTAAGATGAAAATACATATTTTCTGAATTGCAAACAGAAAAAGGAGAAATTACTGAACGAATGTTCTTTCTATGAATTCTTCTCCTGCACATTCCTCATCAGATAGATATCCATTCAAGAGTCAGCTGCTCGGAAAACCTTTTGACATGGTGCACCACAACTCGGGCGTCGATCCGTCGTGCCTCAACGCCCCGATTGTTGATTCTGGATAGGACCTTGGTCGTCGTACATATACTACGTCACTACCCTCCTGTACCCCAGTCCCTCACTTCCACCTAGCCCCTGAGCTCAGACGCTGTGGAGGAAGAACCAATGATTCAGCTTAACAGCCACAACTCGCAGGAAAAAGAAAAATCTGACAAGGGTCTATTTTCTTTTTATTGAGGAAGGGGACCACAAAAAGGATACACAACACACCACTAAGGTCTACGGTAGCCCTTTAAACAAGAGATCACCTCTTTCGACCAATTTGGCTCCTGGAAACATGCTGTATAGTGCGCCTTATAAACATTCAACAAATAAAATAAAGAAGGTAGTCATTAACTGCAGGCACTTTCAAAACGGGGATGGCTGGGAAGGTGATGAGGAATATGCAGGAGAAGAAACCATACAAAGAAAATTACAGCAAGTAATTTCTCCTTCAGTGGATTGCCTTTCTCCTGCAGATTCCACATCAGATCGAGTCCCCAAGCAGTATGTGTGAAGGAGGCGGGATGAAAGTCCCTATATGAGGAAGCAATGTAAAACCGCTCTCCTAAAACGAGCAACAGCTCCAAGGGCTACATTCAGGCGGTAGCTTTCGGTGAAGGTCTGCAGCGAGGTCCAGGTTGCCGCTCAGTAGATGTCGTTCATTGACACCCCCTTTGCACAGCCGAAGAGGCAGCCACCCCCCACCCTTGTGGAGTGGGCTCCGATGCCTGGCGGGAACTCCTTCCCTGCATTGAGGTAGCATTCTGAAATGCAGAGAATAGATGGTTTGCTTGCAGACTGTCAAAGCCTTTCTTGCCATCGAGAAGGCTACAAAAGCTGGTCCACTTTCGTAACTCTGCCGTTCTCACAACATAAAAGCTAAGAGCCCTCTTCGAATCTAGCCTATGGAAAAGCTCCTCTTCCTTGGATGGGTGCAGAGGCAGCTAGAAAACTGGCAGGTCAATAGCATGGGACAGATGAAACTCCAAGAATACTTTGGGTAAAAACACTGGTCGTATCTTAAGAGAAACATTCTCCCTGAAAAAACTGAGAAATTGAGGCTTGCACGACAGGGTCGGCAGCTCACTGACCAGTCTGGCTGACGTATCGCCACCAAAAAAGCAGGCTTTAGAGAGAATAAACGAATGGAGCAAGAGTGTAGAGACTCAAAGGGAGCCGCCATGAGGAAAGTGAGCACCAAGTTAAGGTCCCAGTCTGGGACAACAATGGGAACATAGGGAAACTTATTCACAAGGCCCTTCAGGAATTGGACCATCACCGGGATCATAAAGAAAGAACTGTTAGGAAAGATTTCATATGTGTATGTAATTTTCCCTCCATGTGTCAACCCCCAAACTTTTTGCTGCTGTTTAGACACCATTGACTGACTTTGCCAGAGAAGAACAACCTTCAGCTGCACTCCTCTGGGCTTTCGCTCACTTTTTATGGGGAAACTGACATGCCCTTAAAACAGTCAGTACTGGGAGACTTTGTTTCACTTGGTCCTTTGCTCATGTTGCAACTTTTGTGCAACATGTAACAAGTGTGCCATGTATCCTACCATACAGCACACTTGGGTCTATAGTCAATTCCAAAGGCCCCAATACTCTCGCTGAACTTTTTATGAACTGTGCAGATGTGTCATGGACAGGACTGGTGGCAGCTATCGTTGCGCATTCTTTTTAACCCTTTCCTGCCATGTTAACTGTGTTAACCGCATGGCCATCTTGCCCCTTCACCTTCCCCAGGTCAAATCGACCCCGGGTCAGTCCTTATTTGGTCATGCATTTTCCAGCAAATCCCAATGCTTTCACAGGCTTCTGCATGCCTTGTGTGTGTGCCTCCAGAATGTGGGCTGGGATGCCTGGTCCCAATACACATCCTGGGTGCCAGAGAGACTGGAGTGTCCTGAATGCCTGGGACCACCGTAGTCTGTGATTGGTTAACATATGGAGTGTGTGTTTGCGAGCAGATCTCCCATTGGGTCCTCTCCGTTTTGGCGCAAAGGGAACTTTGGATAAGAGGAGCCTGGAAACACCATTACCATGTCGATCTCCTGAGTTCTCACTGAATAAGGGATAGGATCCAAGTATCTTGCAACTACGAAGCTGAGTCGAGGAACTGCTGGTGACCCGCTGGAAGGTTTGGCACCCTGAACCCGCTGTCGTCCCGCGGAACCCCTCTGCATCTTGTCGTCCTAGAAGGTCTGCGAAGATGCTTCGACCCATTGGAATAGTGGGACCAACTATTCTCGCCACCTTCACCAAAACCTGCAAGTAAGCTTTCTCAGAAGTGTCCCTGGGCCAACCAGTGGGTTGACCATCTTAGGCAGGACCTTTGCTCTGTCTCCGTCGTCGTTTCGAGGAGGCCCTCGAGACTTGGTATACTGCTAGCTCTGTGTCCACGGCACCCTCACACCAAATTTCGTACACTTGGCATTCCCAGATCTGAAGTGAGACGAGTGCGCCCGGACCGGAGTATCCGCAGTTACCGTGTTGCTCTGTTGCGGCAACGTCCTTTGCAAGTCTGCTGCATCTGTGACCCTCTTGCCCCTGAAGCCTGCTGCAGTAAAACTGGGGCGATTTATCCACCCGGAGCAGAGAAATCGCCACTGTCCCGTTTGGAAATCCTCGTTGGAACTCAGGAACTAAAAGGTGCTGAGGCGTCCTTTTTGCCGCCGTCGAACCTGCAACCGAATTGGACTAACCTGCTGAAGTTTGGGTCTCCTTGCCTCAGGGACCGGTGAGTAATCTTTACCCCAAACGGTGGCCCCTAGCGCCAGAACCCAACTTTACACACAAGTGGCCCCTGGGGGCCCTTGTCCTGTCCACTGCTATTGCGAAATAGTGACTCCATCCCAAACTCTCGAACTGCCTCTGCCTTCAAGTAGAGGTCCTTCTTGAATAGTGGGAACTTATCCTTCAATGCCTTATCCATCTTCCCGAGCTGCTAGAGACCCCTGAAGAGACCCTATTTTGCCCATTGGAACAACCGCGTGCGCTTGCACTACATGTACTATTGAGCACAAGCCTCCTCTCTTCTTAGGGCTTGGACTGCCTCTTAAATTAGGTGAATAATTGATGCTGAACTGGGTCTAAAGATTAACTGCACTGCCCGTTTCCTTCCCATCTAGGTTGTCGACATATTTCGTGCAGTCACCCTTTTAGACCCTCCTGGTCTTATATATATATATATATATATATATTGTAGTGAGTGTGATGTATTGGTTTACTTAGTGTTACTGTGATTCTTTGCTATGGTCTATGTTACAAAGGCCTTGTAATAAATGTGTCTATATATTTTATATAACACCTGTCTGAAGTAATTTGTAAGTGTCCTTACTCTTTGTGCTCAATGAGGTCCTTCCGTCACCCTCACCCCTCCTGAGACTTGGGGCCTGATTCTCAAGTTGGTGGTAATTGCCGAAAGTGTCGTAAAAAGGGCTAAAGACATTTTCGGTAATTACACCCTATTCTGAAGGTGGCGTAATCTTCCGAAGTCGGAATGATTGCGCCACTTCAGGAATATGGGTGCCAGTTTCTAGGATGGGCTGGAAACCAACCTAGCAACCGGCACTCTCGTTAACTCTGTCTTTGCATGGTTATTCTTGTGGCACTCCTCCGATTCGTTAGCACTTGAAATTGGAGCTGAAGTATGGTACCAAATTGGTGTCGTACAGGAGGAGTGCCACAAGAAGCACATGTAAAGTGGGAGGTGCCACAAGAAGCACACGGTTGTTTGGGTGTCCAGATGGTGACAGATGGGTCCAGCATTGCATTTTTTTATCTTTGTTTCCAGAAGAGTGCATACTGCCATCCATACGGATGGCAGTATGCACTCTTCTGCAAATAAAGATAAACAAATGCAGTGCAGGACCCACCTGTCAGCATCTGCACACCCAAAAACCACGTGCATTTTTTGTTTTCATCTCGGCAGCATTTTCGTTAAATAACGATTCCCTCGTTATTTAACGAAAAATGCTGCTGAGATTCTGCAATCTACCTGTTTCCATTAGAAACAGGCAGATTACTGTGAAAGCACTGTCGTGCTTTGCGAAGACACCCAGGCGCACATGAGAATAGCAGTGGTACCTGGGCATCAAGAAATGGCGTAGTGAGTTGTGCTCTTCTGCCATAGCTACCCTGATTGGTCTGGCTTGTCCACAGGTTACCCTGTTCCAAGAAACTAGGTTGGCCTTCTGAACCTCTGCCCCCTCCTGGACAGAGTTCAGAAATCTTTAACAAGAACCTTAATCCTGAGACCTTTTGAACACAGACAAAGTCGATAAGTAACCTTTGACTGATGACCTGAAGGCCTGACGAAGCCAATGACAGGAGGAACTCTATCACTGTAGTGATGGGGCAAGAGATAGGGTCCATCTTGCGTTCCCTGCAGCATGCCTCGAATCTTCTCCACCTGCAAGCATACAGCGATCTTGTTGATGGCATACGTGCAGCCAGCAGCACCTCAAGTACTTCCTCTGAGAGGTCCCAGTCGTCATACCTCATCCGCTCAAGAGACTCGCATGTAGGCTGAGGGATTCCGGTTTTGGGTGGAGTACCCGACCTTCCAACTGAGACAGGAGATCTGGACGCTGAGGCAATCGTAGAGGTGGACAGATGGCCAAGTCCAGGTGGTTAGAGCACCACGTTCTCCTCGCCCAATCGCAGGTGATCAATATCAGGATTATTTGGAACCTCCTGACAACCCATGGAATGATGGGAATCAGAGGAAAGGCATAGTGGAGATCGAAGTACCACTCACCAGAAATGCATGTCCCAGTGCACCTCTTGCCAGGAATTCCCTCGAGCAAAACTTTGTGCACTTCCTGTTGGACTTTGTGGTAAACAAATCCACAACTGGGGTACCCCACTGAGAGAAGACGTCCTCTAGGACTTCTTGGTACTCGTTCCACTCGTGTGTGACCACGCTTTGCCTGTTCAGAGCGCCCGCCAATCCGTTCTCTGTCCGTGTACTGCTGAGACTGAGATCTGATACTCTAAAAGCCAGAACCAAAGCTGCATCTCCTCTCTGCAAAGTGGAGGAGAGAGTTAGGCAGACTTGCGTGCAGTACCCTGTGAGACCACTACACACAATTAGGACTACAGGTGTTAGCAAAACCAACCTTTGGTATAAGTCTGTACCACACAGTTTTTGGTAGCGAGCTGAGCAGCCAGGCTTATCTCGAGAGTGAATGTGAGTAGTACAAGTAATTACACAGAGGACTTTCAATCACAGTGGTTCGAGTAGACACTTATACTCGAGGTTTCTTGGTAAAACACTTATTACACAATCATTTGGAATATATATCACTATAAGAGGCAACTTAATATTATCAACCAATACACTTCAATTCAAAACTCGAAGATTGAGAGACAGTTTGAGCTCCCCTGAAGTAAGAGCCAAATGGCAGTTCAGTTACTTAGAAGTGAGAAAAAGGGAACAAGGTAAGTAGAATAGATCACATATACTTGATGGACAGTGCAAATAGTTTCATTTCACCAGAAGAGTTCAATTCAATTGGCCAGGCCAAAGTCAATGGGCTAGTGTTCTGGATAGGAAAGAGCAGTTCTGGTATCAAAGAGTAAAGTCTTTGCAAAAGTTCTCAGAAGTAGTGTTGGCGAAAAGGAATTATATGCCGGGTCACAAGCTGATTAGCTCTGTAAATTGGGAAAGTTTCACAAACTTTCACCGCGAGAGTGGCGTTCTCTCAATCGGGTTGGCACAGTACCTTAGTATGAAGAAACCAAAGCAGCTGAAGTCGTTGGTTCCTGGCAGTTCCTGCAGATCTCACTGTTCCTGAGCCTCAGTCGTGGGGACAAGACAGAGGACGTCGGAGGACTCCTGCACTAAACAGGATTGTCGAAAAAGCAAACAAGATGGAGTCACTTCAGTTCCAGTAGCTGTAGATTCAAGCACACAAGCTGGTTTCCCTCTCCCTGGTTAATCCTAACCAGCCTTTAGAATGGTATCCAGGTGGCTTACAAGTTGATTGGTCCCACCAACTCAAAGGAAGAAGTTGTCCTTGAAGGGGCTTCTGTCGAGATGAACTTGGCAATTCGGACCTGCAGCAGGGCTTCCCTGGGCAAACCAATGGTCCAGGAGTTGCTGCAGTCATCCTCTTCCAGCTCTTCGGTTCGTTCGTTCCAGTGGTCGACTCAGCTTTCCAGTCCAAGAGACTCGCCTTTTAAACAGTTCCCTCCCTTTCATTCCAGCCTAGCTGTCACTCACCCATCAGGGTGGCTGTCCTTTCCGGACAGTCAGCCAGCCAATCACGCCAGAGTGCACGTGGGTCTCCTAGGAGACTGAGTAAAAGAAGTTTCGGGCACCTCCCTCTTTTCCTGCCCACCCCAGACACTCAGACGCCAGAGACGGTCTTCAGTCCTAAAGCCCGCCAAAGGCATACAAACAAAGGGAGCAAACTTGTTTTGGCGTGCAGAGTCAAACTCTAGAAGGACCTTTCCAAAAAGAAACAGCAAAAAAAGAAGACCGGGACCCGTTTAAAGAAACGGGTTTAGGGCACCTTCTTGAAAAACATGGCTCCCGTGATTTTTAGCTACCAGTGTTCGCGGTCAGGAAAAATCATGGTAGTTCATTGTAAAACTACTGCCACCAGCCTTTTCAATAGGAAAGGGTAGCATTTGACTGCTACATGAGTATTTAGACACAGGGGAAACTATGTAACCCCTCCAGCACTCCATTGTAAGATGGTGTGTGCTGGGTCTAGGAATTTGGAAAGACTAGTAAAGTCAATTTCACTTTACATTCTCTGGGAAACAGTTTATCCCAGAGAAGGTATTTAAACCTTTGGGAAGTCTAAAAGACATCCCTGTGTCACTGCACTGGGGGTGCTGAGTAACACATGAAAAAATGATGCCTACGGAGTTTACCTAAATCTCCATAATCAAAGAATACAAGTGCAAAACACATATCAAAATACATGAGAGTGGGAAAAAAATTCTCCCCAACAGGGAGCGCACACCACCTTGCTTGTTCAGGTAGTGCATGGCCACTGCATTGTCCATCATCAGGACGTGCTTCCCTTTAGAGAGGGCACCAACGCATTCAGGTCTAACCTGATCGCTCACAGCTGCAGCCTATTGATGTGCTATTGAGTTTCCATCGTGGACCAAAGACCACTCACCTGCAAATCCTTGCAGTAAGCGTCCCAACCCTTCAGTGACTAATCCGTGACCACCCTGGCCTGAGGCCACGGAGGACAGAACGGTTCCCCTGCCAACATGTTCTCGCTGTTGACCCACCAAGAGAAATCGTGGACCACCGACTTGAACAATTTTAGAATTTCTTTGAATGTGCCGAAATAGTGGGACCATTAACCCTGCAGGAGCAATTGTAGAGCCTGCATCTGCAGTCTGGAATCTGGCACTAGAAAAATGCAGGCGGCCATGAGACACAAGAGGCAGAGGTATGAAGCCGCTGGTAAGGTGCTGCAGTACTGGAACAATTGAACTATCTGCCTGACACCGATGACTCTCCTCGGAACGGTAGGGGGGGAAGGGAGGAGGTCTTACCCACCCGAGGGTCCAGGACCGTTCCGATGAACTGGAGCCTCTGTGTTGGTGTTGTGTGGGGCTTCTGTATGGTCAGGGAGAAGCCCAGCCAGTGGAGTAATGAGCAGGGGTCCTCGAGATGGGACGCAACTTGCTCCATTTACTTACCTCGGATCAGCCAGACAACCAGGTATGAGAACACATGGATGCCGGATCTCCTGAAGTGAGTCACGACTAGCGCCATGAGCTTGGTGAAGACCCTCAGGTTGGAGGTTAGCCCAAAGTGGAGCACCTTGAACTGGAGGAATCGCAGTTGATCCATCTGCCTGACACAAGCAACTCTCTCCTCGGGGGACGAGGGGGTTGAATGGGGAGGCCTTGCCCACTCGAGTGTCCAGGACTGTTCCAATGAACTAGAGCCTCAATGGTGGCGTCATGTGGGGCTTCTGTATGGTCAGAGAGAAGCCCAGCTAGTGGCGTAGTGAGCAGGTGTCCTCGAGATGGGACAAAACTTGCTCTGTTTACTTCCGACGGATCAGCCAGTCATCCAGGTATGGGAACACATGGATGCTGGATCTCCTGAGGGGAGCCGCGATTAGCGCCATGAGCTTGGTGAAGACCATCAGGGTGGAGGTCAACCCAAGCAGCTTGAACTGGAGAAATCTCAGGAATTTCCTGTGCTTTTGGTGGATTGGCACATGGAAATATGCATCCAGGAGATCCATCGACAACAGCCAGTTCTGAAATCTGTAATGATGTAGAATTTCTCTCACCGTCACCATCTTGAACTTGTCCTTTCTCAGGAACTTGTTCCAGGCCGAGGTCCAAATGAATTACCTCTTCCACGGCACACTTCTGCTTGGGAAGTACCTCTTCCATGGCACATTTCAAAAGCAGGGCTTGCAGCTCTTCCTAGAGCTCCTGTTGCAGTTGTTGAGGAGGAGGCGATGGGAGTGGCCTGTCGGGGGCCTTCGTAGGAAAGGCAGACAGTAACCCCACTAGACTAGCTGGAGTGCCCAGGCATCAAAGGTAATCTCTCGCCATTGGGGACAGTGCTCGCCTATTTGTCCTCCAACCAGGGAAACTATGGGGGGAGAAATCAAAGCGGCTTCAAGGGCAGAGCCAACCCAGCCGCTACCGCCTCCGTCTGCTGGCGTCTGGAGACCCACCTGCCCCTTGAGGAGAGCGAGAAACGCCTCTGTCTCTGGCTGGGTTGCGGGAGCTGAGACTTTCTGCCAAAGGGAACTCAACGCCTGTAACCTCTTCCCCTTGAGGCGAAGCCAAAAGGGAGGTTTTGCTGGCTGCTGGATAGTTAGACCACAAGACTTGGTGGCCACATTGGAGTCCTTAAATTTCTGCAAGGACTTTTTGGCCGACTCAGTCTGTGATATCCAGGCATGACTGCAGCGAATGCCAGGCCACCACCTTGCCATCAGCCGCAATTCTCTCGAGACCCTCGCCCTCCTCCATCTCCATTTTCGGGAATGTACTGAGCGGCTTCTCCGATAGCCCTCAACAAGCCAAATGTGTACTTTGTGAACACGCAGGATGCGTTAACCACCTTAAGGGCCATACTGCCTGAAGAGAACACCTTCTTGGCTAGGACGGCAACCTTCTTTCCTTCCCTATTCGTAGGCAGTATGGACGTGGATGTGGCTGACCTAGTGTTCACAGTGGCCACCTGCACCACTAGTACCTCTGGCGTAGGGTTAGTGGAGAGATAAACAGGGTCACCCCTTGCTGGCATGTACATTTTTGTGAAGTTGAAATTCACCGGGGGAGTGTTGCATGGCTTCTGCCATAAGGTAGCAATGGGGGTCGACAATAGACACGTTAAATGGCATGGCCCTCTCAGTAGATGGTCCTTCCTCCAGAATGTCAGTGAGCTTGTAGTCCAACAAGGGTCTGGCGGGGGAAGTCCAATCCAGGGTATCTATCATACTGTCCACTGTTGCACAGTACTTGGCATTTGCCTGCCCATAAGGGTGAGCGTGCTGTGGAGAGGTGTCCAGGCCACTGACATCATGGGGGCCCCCAGCTAAGGCCACTAAATCTGCCTAATCGAAGAAAAAAAAATAATAATACACTGCTGCCTCCAGTAGCTGGTCGTCATTGAAAGTCGTTGTCATTGTGTTCGAGTGCGAAACAAACAAACGCTCTGCTATCAGTGCCCGAGGGCTTTGATGACAACAACGTAACTGGTCAGCTTGAGGCCGGGGTCACCGGGCGGCACTGGAGCCATCAAAGCTTGCTGCTTCGATGGGGTCACCCGTACCAACAATCACTTTTTTAAACATCTGAAGCAACTGCTCTTTAAAGGCCCCCCACTCGGACTTGGATGTAGACCCTGCCGACAACTTACTGGGCTCATCCGACGAGTCGGATCTATGTCTGCGCCAATGACTCCTATTGTTTTTATGGGAGGAAGAGGAATGACTCGAAGAGTGGGACCTCTTTTTACCTTTATTCCGATGCCTCTCCTCCTTTCCAGGAGTAGGCCCACCCCCCTGTTTCGATCTCCAGCTACTGCGAAGTCCAGCGTGCCAGGGAGTTAGATGGGGCCCGACCTACCACGAGTTTCGCAGCGCTATCCCATAGTGATTTTGGGTCAATCTTCTTTCAAGAACGACAGTCTTTGCTAATGTGCAAGGAAGAATTAAAAGGGCCGTATTAACAAGATTTCTGTGTGTAAAAAGGCCTCATACGCACCTTAGCTGGATGGCTGATTGGACACATGTAAATTCTCAAAATCCATTTGAACCACCATACTGAGAACACTCAAATATTCACAGTAACCGTGGGGATACCTTGTGTGCTCGAATCTCTGACCAGGATACGTAAACGCTGTGCAGTAATGAGAATATGTGGGTCCATGATGGACATTTTGGAACTGCAGTCCTTGAAGCCAGACACGTTGGGAAATCACGAACAAACAATTAATCAGTACAAAAGATTCTTCTGAGAGAGTTGTTCCACGAGTAGCGTGCTGAGCGTGTAGAAAAAAAGAACTGAGTACAGACGCGTAGTGACATAGTATATGTACAATGACCGACGTCATGTCTGGAATCAACAACCGCTGCATCGAGGCAAGACAGATAGACAGCTGAGTCGAAGTTTTTTCAGATCAGCTGACGCTGGAATGGATATCTATCTGATAAGGAATCTGTGGGAGAAAGACATTCAATTGAAGAATAGTTTACAGAATAGTATGCACATTTTGCCTGCCTAGAAATAGCCTGTCATGAATGAGAACATCTGGTTTATTCCCCGAAAATCTTTTTATTACCAGATGCAACAAGTAAAATACTCATGCATTAAACCCTTATTGGTGTGAGAAAGGCATTTGTTGGAAATACCTGCATTTGTGATGGCAAAACCTGAAGTACTCGAGCAAACGGTGGAACACTTGGGAAAAGGCAACGAGTAGTACTTGGCACATGATTCGAGTACCTAGGCAACTGATGTCATTCTTTCACAAAAAATGGGAGTACCTGGCACATGATGGCAAAAACAAACGCCTATGGCAATTTCGCTCAAATGATTGGGGTGCTAGGCCATCAATGGCAAATTGAGACATATTGTGAGTATCTAACCCCCTGACGGCATTAACTGGAAAATGCTACAGGGAATTGGGTTTATTGCGCAAAATATGTGGGCATACAAATGGAAATAATGAATTGAATTCCTGCCATGAGCAGATTATGGTAGCAAACGTCAATCCCTGAGCATATGACCTGCCAAATTGTGCGCGTAAGTGGGCATTTTATGGCAGTATCTGCAATGTAGGTATCCGGGCATCGGATGTAAATACCTGGCAGCACAGAACAAATGTCGCATATACAAAGGCCAAAACAAATAGGTTCCTCAATGATACCTGTCTGGTAGACTGGGTCTCCATTTCAAGGCGTCTCTTGTTCATCTGAACTTCCTGCTCCAGGCGATGTTTCATCATTTCTAGCTCCTGGATTTTGTGTGTAGCCTTTTGGTTATTCCGTTTCTCCAACTGCTTTCTTTCAGATTCTTCTTTCTGAAAGAAGACAGAGACCATTATAAGGTGAGGACCACAACAAAGAGACATACATATTACACAGAGAATTTGGCTGCATACCAACTACCCAATTACATGACACTTTAAAGACTGTACAACAATAAAAAATAAAGAGAAAATTAAGAGGTATGGACGTGTTGTCAAAAAGACAGGTTACATACCTTAGTGACTGCTGTACTTTCCTAGTCCTAGGTCCCCTTTCCTCCATAGTTAAGGGAGTTCCCACAGAACGTGGATGAGATAGGAGCCTTCAGTAAGTACAGCGCTCTTCTCCTTTAAATCTTAAAGAGCGCAGAGGCAGGCCACAAGCGCATACCGCGACCACGCCCACAACACCGCCTCTCGCGCTTCTTTCCATCGGTGGGAAGAACCGATAGTACCCAACTAAAACAGGGCGGGTGTTTAGAGTAATGGGGGCACGGGACTAGGAGGTGCTTACTGCTACGTCCCATCCCCTTTCCTGCATACTCATGGGAGAGTAGCAAGCACTATTTACCCCGAGAGGATGGAACTAACCTGAAGCAAAAAGGTTTCTTAGAACTGCCCATCCGAACTACGCATCAGCCATGGAGCTGGAGTCCAGCGTATAATGCGTGCAAAACGCTGATGGAGATGTCGAAGTGGCTCCTTTGCAGATCCCCCTTCCAAGGGACGTGCTGCTGAAAAGCCACTGTTGTGCTCTTCGATCTAGTTAAGGGTGCGTGTAGGCCTTGAGGTGATGGCTTGCCTTGAACCTCATATGGGATATGCATGAAACAATCCACCTGGCGATTGCCGTTTTAGCTGCCCGTTTACCAGGGTTTACTCCTCCAAATGTGACAAATCTGTGCAAGGACCTGTGAGGCCTGGTCCTCTCGAAATAGAATCTCAGGGCCCTTTAAACATCCAGGTTATGAAGTGTGCAATCAGCCTTCAGTAGTGTTATCTTCTGGTTCATGTGAAAGTCGGAAATCACTTTGGGTAAGAAGGATGGCTGCGTCCTTTGGACTAGCTTGTCTCGATAGAAAGACAAGTAGGGCTATGCTGCAGATAGGGCTTGAAGCTTGCTAGCCAAAGTGATTGCCAACAGGAAGGCTGTCTTCCAAGAGCCTACCCATTAGTTGAAAGTATTCATAGGCTCGAAAGGTCTGCGGATAGGCGCTGTTAACGATGTTAAGGTACCAGTTTGCAATAAGACGTCTAACAGAGGGAACAGATGAGCTAGTCCCTGTTACGCGTCAGAAGGACGCAGACTCTTTAAGGATATTTTTCAGTAAGTTTTATTAAATAATGCGTAAACCCAACTATCTCTATGGCTATGGGGTATTTGATACATAATGGAATAACTAAGGCGCTTGTCAGTCTTTACCAATGTCCAAAAAGAATCTGTCCACCGGCCAAACAAGAACCCTATCTGACCCTATCACTATTCCAAACAAAATAAAGGGGCAGGAGAATGACTCCCTTCTCCTGCTCAGTGCATCCAACACTCGTCTTCACAATACGTGCTTTTTCAATAGTTCTTGGTAAGTCTTTATCAGTTCATTTAATTCTTTCCTCATGTTACTATATGTATTCTCACTTTAGATGTGGTTTTATTTGTCTCAGACTGATTTATCATAAAGACCGCTTTTGGTGTTCAGCGCTTTACTTTTTATTTAGGTCCCACTCCACTGCTTGGGACACATGTTTTATCTTTCTTTCCAGGACAGAGTTATTCACTTTATTATTCCCTCCTTTGGTTATCTGTGTCTTTCTGCAGTTTATTCAAAACACTTAAGTTAATTTTCTCACTTGCCTTCACCTCCCTTTTCTGGATCGTTCTTACTTTTCTTGCATCTGAACAGTTCAGTTTTAACAAGGATATCACATTTCCATTCTCCTCCCCATCAGGGATTAATATTGTCTTCTTTCTCTCTTCAACGAGAATATTTCATTTCGATTCAATTCTCCTTCAGAGAGTGGTATTGCTCTCCTTATTACCTTATCACAGTTCAAATTCAACATATTTATCTTTTGATTTTTTTCATTAGTACCGAGAAGTTATTCATGTTGTAGGATATTCATACGTGATCTTCCTGTGCGCCTCCCCTGTCCCCAGTTGCCTTCGGTCTCACCAGGAAACTTCTTTGGGGATCTTATGTATCTGGTGATTGTTTGGTTTCTCCTACCCACTATTTTGCTGACTTAATCATCGTCTCGCACATATGCACGTCACTCCTCCTCTCGGTTATTCAGAGTCTCAACAGCGGACCGTACCGTTTGTTACAGCTTCCCTGTGGCAGTATCGGCAGTTGCGTAGGCCGGCTGCCCACCACGATTCTCTTGCAGTTACGCCCCCACCAATTCTTGAGAACTTTTCGGCTCGTCCCTTCTCAGCCTCTCGGTTATCCTACCTTCTCAGCGTTCCGTCTGTTGCTTCCCAGCAGAACTGGATGTCGCAGGCTCTGCGCCCTTCGGAGACTCAGCCTCTCCCCAGGTTCACGTTTCCAGGGGACCTCCCCTGCTCGGAGATGCCTTCCTCTCTTGCTTCTCATCTCCCTTGTGTCGAGTGTTCCTCTCTCAATACACTCGTTTCAGTGGATTGATCACTTTCTTAAATAGATAGTTTCTCTTTCTTGTGAATAATAGCATTGGTTATCTTCTTCAGCCCAGTCCTGAAAGTTGGCAGAGTTTGACAGACAGATATATAACATGTTTACTGGTGAAGATAGTTCCTTGTCCTTTTGTTCGCGACTTTCCCTTCTTTGTGTTTGGGAAACCGGCTTAGAATATCAAAATGTCCTTGTTCTTGACCCTTTCAATGTTCTACGGAAAACCAAAAAGGTTGCAAGTCCAGAAACCATCTCATTACTCACGCCATAGTATCTTTCCAGAGGCTCATCTAAGTCAGAAGAGAATGGTTTGTAATGAGCTTACATTTTCAGGTAATATTTAAGATTTGTGTTCGCCCATTTTATCGCTAAGGTTTCCAATCAACTGTAGCCTAGGACTGTTCCCTGGGGAAATGTTTTCAACTGGTTTATAATATCGGATGTTCCACCCCATCGTATTCTTGGGAGAGCACAGCGCCCAATCCTACCTTGGATGTATCAGTCTGTAGTAAAAGTTCTCTGTTGAAGTCGGGAATTCTAAGCACATGTTCACTACACAGTAGGATCTTTAAGTGCTCAAAACTTGTTTGTTTGATCGTCGTTGTCCATATGAGTTTATGGGGTTCAGCGCTTTTCAGTTTGTCAGGTTAGCGGCTAGCAATGAATAGTTGGGGATGAATCACCTATAATAGCTGTTTAACACTAGGAAGGCATGTAGATCACTCGTGGTCTTAGGGATGGGAGTTAGCTGTATGGATTTCACTTAAAGTTTGAATGAGGAAATGTTAAGCACCATCCGCAGGTCAGGCCATGTTCTTTTCCCGCAATGGTGACGACCTTGAATAACACGCCCAACCCTCTTCTGCAAGAGGAGGGGTCCTATTGTTTCTTTGAGGAGCAGTTTGGACATGTACTGCGAAACGGCATCTGAGCTTTTTTGAGGGGGGTGGGGAGGTGAGTTGGGGAAAAGAGGAAGACGTTAGCCTTTGTGGAACACTGACTGGGCCCAGTTGTCAGGGGTTACGAACCACTATTGGTCAATGGGTACTATGGACCTGCACCATTACGTCTCTTGGAGTGATTTGACTGTGCGGTGGGGGAGGGCTGAGAGAAAAACCCCTGGAATAATGGACGTACCTACATTTCTTTGAGGCACACACAATGACATGTCCATTCTGTTGCAGCTGTCATGGAAACCCCTAAATCTTCCAGAACTCTTTGTGGTGAATGTCTGCCTCTGAAGGTCTGAAGGCCCAGGTTTTGCAAAATGCTAATGCTTGGTCAGTGCCGCCAAAGACTTTGTCATCTGCATGCTATTTGTTTTCTTGTTCAACTCTTCATCCGTATCCAGGCTAAAGAGCTCCAACTCATCAAATAGAAGATTCCTTATCCGTTCCTAGACATCTGGCTGGAAATTGGTGGCTTTCAGAAGCACTTGGCACCTAACAGATGCACCTACGGCCATACTCCTCGCAGCTGTAGTAAGGTGATGGTAGGTGGTGTGATGAATCTGGACTATTCGTCCCTTCTACCCAGAGGGAATCCACCCCTTTTGAGGGTAGGGAGGGGAGCCTGCTCAGCAAGACACTGCCTAGGGGGGGTCTGGGCAAGTGGGACCTCACTGGGAGTGACTCCCTTGTTGGGGACAAGAAGGAACAAGTTACTTACCTGTAACTGTTCTCCGGCATGGGTCTGGCATGGATTCACATGCTCATGAATATTCCCCGTCATTAGGCTGGGAATCCTCGGTAAAGAAAAAATCTGTTTCAGTTTCGTTTCTGAACTGTCTTTCTACTAGTAACCAATCACTGATCTCTGGGTCATACTGCCCCCAGCCAATGACTGCCCTCTACCCAAGCCCCTCCTCTGCAGCCATCTTCAGATTTGGTAGCACGTAAAGTGGCAGTACAACCAAGAGAAGAGCCACAGAGGGGTAGGCGGGAGGGTTCACATGCGAATCCATGCCAGACCCACGCTGGAGAACAACAGTTACAGGTAAGTAACTTGTTCCTTCTCCAGCATGGGGTCTGGCATGGATTCACATGCTCAGGAATACAAGAATACATAGCAGTACACACAAGCACGACCACGGGAGGTGGCAAGGCTCAACATTAAGCATTACAAAAACTCAACATTACGCATCTCTTGCCGCCTCACCAGGCTCACCTTCAGGCGAACAGGTTGTGCAGCACTGCCTGGCCGACTCTGGACTCTGCCCTGGAATCCCGGTCGACGCAGTAGAATCTTGTGAAGGTGTGCGTCGACCTCCACATAGCAGCCCTGCAGATGTCCAGCAGGGGCACACCAGACAGGAACGCTGTGGCAGCAGCAATCGCTCTGGTTGAATGGGCTCTCAGTTTGCCAACCGGTGACAGAGCATGATGCAGCCGGAGAGCCATCTGGAAATGGAAGCCTTCGAGAGGGCCTTCGCTTGATGTCTTCCGAAAACTCTTCGTGCGGTCCACGTAGAACTTCAGAGCTCTAGCTACATCCAGCAAGTGCAAAGTCCTCTCAGCCGGCGACGGGAAGAAAACAGGTAACACCAAGGGCTCGTTGAGATGGAAGTCTGACGGCACCTTGGGCATGAAGGAGGGGTGCATCCTCAGCACCACCTTCCTCTCGTGGAATGTCAGTTATGGAGGTTTACAGGAGAGGGCCTGGATCTCTCTCTCTCGTCGTGCGGAGGTTATGGTCACAAGAAACGCTGTCTTCCACAACAGGAACTTCAACGGTGCCGAATGCAGAGGCTCGAATGGCAGCCCCATGAGCCTGGTCAGCACCACGTTGAGCTCCCATGCCGGGGCCGGAGCCTTCACCGGCGGGAAAGATCGGAACAGTCCCTTCATGAACTCCTTGACCAGGCGATGAGACCATAGGGATGACCGCCCCGTAGTTCTGATGTAGCGGGAGATAGCCGCCAGATGGATCTTAATGGAGGCATGCGCCAGCCCCGCCTTGGCCAGTGACAGCAAGTACGGCAGCACTTGATGGGCCGTAATCCGCAGAGGGTTAATCTTCTGTGCACGGCACCAGACATAGAACCTCTTCCATTTGTGTCCATAGCACTTGAGAGTCAAGGAGGCCCTGGCCTTTGCAAGCACCTCCTTGCTGTCCGCCGGGATATCGTACCCTCCGAACTCTAGTGCTGCAGGAGCCAGGCCTGCAGGTTCAGCGACCCTGGGTCGTGATGGAGGATGGCGCCCCCCCCCCTGGTGAGAAGGTCCGCGTCCATCAGTAATTTGACCAGGGTCCAGAAGGTCCGGGAACCAGATCTGTCTCGGCCATGCCGGTGCGACGAGCATCATCCTGCACCGGGACCATCTGAGTTGACTGATGAGTCGCAGCAGCAACGGCAACGGGGGGGGGGGGGAGGACGCATACAGACATAGTCCGTCCCAGGGGAATGAGAAGGGATCGCCCATGCTCCCCGGCTGGGGAAACCTGCTGGCGAAATTCCGGCACTTGGCGTTCGTCGCCGTCGCAAATAGGTCCATCTGGGGATTGCCCAATCATAGGAATAGGAGATCCACTTGACCCTGCCACAGTTCCCACTCGTGGCACAAGCGCAGCTCCCTGCGGAGTGAGTCGGCGATGGTGTTCTTTATTCCTGCCAGATGGAAGGGTACCAGGAACATCCCTTGGGCGACTGCCCAGTGCCAAAGATCCTGCGCTTCCTTGGATGGGGCTGGGGATCTGGTGCCCCCCTACTTCCGGATGTAGAACATCATGGTGGTGGTGTCGGTGAAGACCCTTACCACTTTGCCCTTGAGGGACGGAAGGAACGACCTGAGGGCGCAGAACACTGCTCGGAGCTCCAGGAAATTGATGTGTAGTGACCTCTCCTCCGGGAGGGAAAGGCCTCTTGCGTGGAGATCTCCGGTGTGCGCCCCCCCCATCCCTCCAGGGAGGCGTCCGTCGTCACCGTCTCCTAATGTGCCGGGGTCTGGAAGTCCATGCCTGCCGCTAGATGTGCGCGGGTGCCCCACCACCGCATTGCTTGGCGGAAAGTTTCGTTGAGTGAGATCCTGTCTTCGTAGCTGCCTGCCGCCTGCATCCAACAGGCGTTGAGGAACTCCTGCAGTGGTTGCATCCGTAGCCTGCATAGGCGCACGAGGTAGATGCATGAGGACATCATTCCGAGTAGGGACTTGATGGATCTCACCCTGGCCACGTCCATGGTCAACAGCCGTTGTACCTTGCCCAGGATGGCCTTCGTCCTTTCCTCTGACGGCGAAGCCAATCGCGCCACTCTGTCGAGTCTGGCTTCCAGGAACAGGACGACTTGCGACGGCACCAAGTGGGATTTCGGAAGTTGATCGAGAATCCCAGATACGTGAGCAGTTGGACGGTCTTCGCTGTGTGATCGACGGCGAGTTCCCTTGACTTTGCTCGGACGAGCCAATCATCCAGGTAGGGGTAGGGGTAGATCCCCTGCAGGGGCAGCTGCGCCGCCACTGGTGCTAGGCACTTTGTGAACACCCTGGGTGCCGACTTCAATCTGAAGGGAAGGGCCTTGAACTGATAGTGTCACCCTTGGACCACAAATCGTAGGAATTTGCGATGTCCTTTTAGAATGGGGATGTGGAAGTAGGCATCCTCCAAGTCCAGCAACGATAGGAAGTGGCCTTCCTCCAGCTGTCCCAGCACACGCTGGAGGGTGACCATCGGGAATTTCTGGGACTTGATGAACTTGTTTAGATGACGAAGGTCCAGGATGGGTCGCCAACCGCCGGTCTTCTTCCAGACGAGGAAGTACAGCGAGTACACTCCCGAGCCCCGGAGCCTCTTTGGGACGAGTTTGGTGGCTCCCTTTCTTAGCATCGCCCGTACCTCCAGTGGCAGTTGAGGGATGTGGTTTTCCTTCCTGGCCACGGGTGGAATACGGGGACACCTTTTTTGAAATTCCAGAATGTGCCTGCGGGCCAGCGCATCCAGCACCCAACGGTCGGTGGAGATTGACTCCCACACGCTGACGAATTTCGCCAGCTGGCCTCCCACCGGGGTGCTGAGGTGGGGGCCCCGGTGCCACGGCCGGTTCAATTCTGTTTCGTCGCAGCCTTGCCTCCTTGGCAACGACGACGGGATCCTCCGGTCTTGCCTCCTCCTCTGTAGGCCTCCTCCGACAAGGAGCAGGCTGCTTGGCGGTACGACAAGGAACCCCCGCCGAATACTTTGGAGGCACCTTGCTTGCCTCCGGAGTTCCAAAAGGACGCCAGTCATTGAAGAACACCCAAGGCCCGAGCCGTCTCGGTGTCCGCCTTGATGGCCTGCAGTGATTCGTCCACTGTCTTGCCGAACAGGTTGTTCCCGTCGAAAGGCATGTCCAGAAACCTGGTCTGCACGTCCTGGTGGAAATCGGTGGCCCTGAGCCAACCGTGCCGGCGTAGGCAAACGCCGTTGCCCATCAGGCGAAACCCAGTGTCGCCGATGTCTGTGGCCCCCGTTAGGCGTGGTCCGAAGCCACCTCGCCTTCCTGTAGGATTTCCAGGCCTTCAGCCCTCTTGTCATCCGGGAGGAAGTCCAGGAGCGATCTTGAACCACAGCTCCCTGTCGTAGCGTGCCACGATCGCGAGGGCGTTGGCCGCTTTAATCGTCATCGCCGCCAACGAGATGACCCGTCGTCCCATGGCGTCCAGCTTCTTCCCCTCGCCGTCCGGGCGGGGGATGTAGAAGTTGAGGCCGTCGTTCCCCCGATTTCTTCTTGGCCGCCGCAGACACCACCGAATCTGGGGACGGCTGTGCTCTGAGGCACATAGGGGCAGAGTCCGGGACCTGGTACTTCTTCTCGTACCGGTCTCTCTTAGCAGGAGCCGAGGCCGGGTTCTTCAGGAGTGCCAGCCCCTCGTCCGAGAGGTCGTCCAGTAACGGGACTGAGAGGACAGCCTTCCTCTTGGCCTCTGTCGTTGGTAGAGGAAGCCCTCCTTCTGTTCTTCAGGGCAGCGCTGGAAGAGCTTTAATTCAATGGCAATCATGGCGAGGAAGAAGCCAATTTCGTCGGAGGGGGAGGTGAGGTCCGGAGAGGTGGTGATGGGAGGTCCATCCCGTCGTCACTACCGTCGTCGTCCGTCGCCGTCTTCGTCCCTGTCTCATCCCTCGGAGGAGGGGATGGGGTGAAGGCTGAAAGGGGAGGAGGATGGGCTCGTCTCCGCTTGTTAGGTGGGCTCCCCGATGGTCCAGGCTCCGCTGGGTCGTCGGTGGGGGGGTAAGGGCATCCTTGTCCTCATATTCGTACACAGGGCCTGTATAGCCATCAAGATAGCTCCTGTATCGGCTGCAACGGGGCCAAAGGCTGGGGTGTGGGGCTCTCCGCAGCTCTTTCTTCGTCATCGGCTCTCCCGTTGCTCTCTTTCTTCGGCTTCATCGGGATCCTTCCCATGGGCCCTGGATTCTTCAGACTTCCTGTCCAGGATCCTTTGGACACTAGCCAACTCATCCTCAGAGGTGGTATCCGTGTCTTATGTCTACTGTGCCCCCCAACCCCCATTCTCCTGCTGGGGTTTCACGGGGGTCTTCTCGATAGGCAGAAAAGAAGATTTCCCTCTGGGGTGGCAGGGAAGATCTAGGCCCTGGAGCCGTCTCCACTGGGGAAGCCTCCGTAGGTTTCACCAGGGCCGCCACAACTCCTTCAATCGAGGCCTTAGCCGGGTGAATCGGGGCCTTCACGACCTTGGGCATGCCTGAGGCGTTCACCTTGGGGGGAGCGTCACCACCTCGCTCCCCATCGGCTGTCTCCGTCAGGATCGGCCGGGGCTTCTCCCAAAGCTTACCAAGGTTCTCAGACTTCCACTTCACCGAGCCAGAGCGTTGGCTCGTGGTTGATGGCGTCGGTGATAATGCGCCCTGCCTGGCAGCCAAGGAGCCCGACCGATCGGCGCTCCTGGTGCCCGCGGACTCGCGGTGCTTAGCCTTTTGTTGGGCCCCTGTCGCTGGAGCGCCCTCAAAGGTCTTAGAAGACCACTCAGACTTCTTCCTCTTCTCTCCTGCTGCCGGGCTCTTCCCCTCCAGCCAGCTGGTGAGCCGAGTAAGACGATCCTTCATTGTTCACTCGGACATGTTCTTCCAAAATGCACAGTCCTTCTCCACGTGCGATTTGTCATTGTGAAGGCAGTAGAGGCACCGACAGTGCTCATCCTCCTTAAAGACGTTCTGTAGTCCGCATCCAGGGCAGCTCCTGAAAGCTTGGATCCAACAGGCATCATACTTCCTTTGTCCTGGGCCAGGTCCACGAGGGGTAGGCCTCAAAGATCTTCTGGAATCCTCAGAGAAGTGGAAACTCAAAGAAAAGATGCCCTTGAGGGGTGTTGAAAATTTTGAAAACGGGTCCCCGTTAATCGTAAGTAGAATCGGTGGCGCTTCAGGCTCGATTGACCGAAAATAGAAGAGTAAACTCTTCGAAAAAACGCAAAACGCAGTAAAAGCTTGAGAGCGACAGCACAAGGACTCCCAAAACTTGAACGTGCGTTAAAAATCTGAAGATGGCTGCCAGAGGAGGGGCTTAGGTAGAGGGCAGTCATTGGCTGGGGGCAGTATGACCCAGAGATCAGTGATTGGTTACTAGTAGAAAGACAGTTCAGAAACAAAAACTGATTTTTTCTTTACCAAGGATTCCCAGCCTGACGACGAGGAATATTCATGAGCATGTGAATCCATGCCAGACCCCATGCTAGAGAACTCCTATTTGTTTAAGGATCTCCCGGTCTGGAGTACATTCTCCGCCTACATGGGAATTGGAAAGATTGTCATTACATCTGTTTGACTCTCCTCAACAGTGACATTTCTCTAATCTCTTTTGCTCCAAGTAATGTAGGATCACACCTGAACTCACCCAATCAAAGAGAAACAACACACTGTCAAATATGCTATCTGCACCCTCAAACTAACCATGGAAGCCGCATGTAAATGAACTTGGTTGGCATGAGATGCCCACTATGATTCACAGCCCACTAATGTGGGGTGTGCGGGAAGGGGTGAAAGTTAGGGAGAGGTTGTGGATAGGTGAGGGGAGTTTTCTGATCACCAGAAAGAGGGCAAGGGAGAGGTTATGGATAGGAAGGTGGACAAAAAGGGTAAACTCAATGGTCCAGACCATCTGTATGCACTCCTAGCACCCGGCCACCTAACCTGACTAACTCAGCTCCTGTTATGTCATAAGGATTTATAGAGCACACTACAGCCACAAACCATATTGGCACTAGAAAACCACAATCTGCTCCACCTCATTCTGCTCTAAAATAGAAAGGTGTTCACAGACCGTATGAATTCCACATGATCCATGATCTGTTTTAATGCGGGTGGAAGGGCATTCACAATTTGGCCGCTGCCGAGAACGCTCGGCCCCCCATCCTAGCACGCCTTTAGGTGGGGATCACCAGAAGGCCAGGTGTCCAAGAGCGCAGATTGCGCGTCCAGCAGTAGAGAACACATTTTTCCTGCAATTAGCCAGCCCGAAGACCCAGCAGGGCCTGGTGAACCAGACACAGTGATTTGAAGTCAATGTGCTTAGACACTGGAAGCCAATGCAGGCGTTGAAGGGTGGGGGTGATATGGGCTCCAAAGAGGGAGCCAGTGGCCACCCTTGCTGCCAGGTTTTGCAGCCGCTGTAGTCGCTGGATCACACACTTTGGCTAGGCCAGATAGAGCGAGTTACAATAGTCTATTCAACTAAGGATGAGGGCAGCTACCACAAGTAGACAAAGATGGGGAGGAACGAAGGGGAGTACCTTTACGCAAAATCCTAAATTGGAAATACCCCGATTTACAAACTGCTGCCCCTTTGTGAGCCAGACAGGGTAGCAGAAAAAGTAATCCCCAGATTTTTCACTGCAGTAGTGAGGTTGCCCAGTGACGACGGCCAGAAAGCAAGCACCCAGAGTGACAATCCCGCCGGTGCAACCACAACCAACACTTTTGTCTTGTCCCCGTTGAGCTTCAGCCAGTTCTGGTTCATCCAGACCCCCACAGCCCCCAAGCACCGACAGAGGCACGACATCTCTGCATGGACAAGATCTAAACGGACCAGGATCTGTGTGTCGTAATATGAATAGCACTTGAGGTCTTAAGAGCGGTTGAGACACAGAACAGACGGAATATAGACGTTAAAAAGTTTCGGGGACAAGGCGAAACCATGTAGAACACCACAGGAGAGTGAAGAGGAGGAACAGTAGAATGGAGGCAAATAGATTGTTTGGCCGCGGTCAGCCACAAAGGACATAAACCAGGCCAGGACATTGCCCTCCAGGCCAGCAGAAGATAGCCGGGACTGCAGGGTAGTATGATCGACTGAGTCAAAGGCCGCTGACAGATCTAATAATATCAGGGCCCCGACACAGCCTTTATTAACCAGTCTGGTCATGTCGTCCATCACTGAGACCAAGACACTGTCTGTACCCCGGCCAGGCCGGAAACCTGACTGAAAGGTGTCAAATAATACAGAAGGCACAAGAAAAGGGGACAGAAGGGGAGACACCAGTGCTCCAATAACTTCATGAAGAATGGTAATTGAGAAATAGGCCGGAAGCTAGAGGGAAGTGAAGTGTCAAGGGATGGCTTTTTAAGCAGTGGGATAACCGTTGCATGTTTTAGCCCGGCAGGAAAATAGCCAGCCTGACAAGAGACATTAACTGCTTTGCAGATTCAAGGTAAAATGCCAGAGGAACTATCTTTCAGGATCATTAGGGGAACGGGATCCGAGGGGGATGCTGACTTCAGGCACTCAATGGCCTTGCTGATAACCTCTTCAGAGAAAGAACTGCGCCGAAGTAGAACGGGGCTCGAGACACATCTCCTCCCGGGGTTTGGTCAAGAGATCACCGTCTACAGGACTAGACTGAATATTAGACCAAATATTTTCAATTTTGCTGGTAAATAAATTACACAGCACATTGCAGAATTCCTGAGTTGGAATAACTAGGTTGGCTGAGTGATACGGAACAGTGATTTTACCACTGCAAAAAGCTCTCTGGGTTGGTCAAGTGCCTTATCAATTTTATGAGTCAGAGAAGCTTTTTTTGGTGGCCCTAATTAATGTATGATAGTCTCTAGTACAGTGTTTAAAGGCTATTTATTCTGCCTCACCATGGGTAGCGTGCCATTTTCACTCTGCTTGCCTCAGGACAAGGCGAGCAGCCTTAAGCTCAGCAGAGAACCATGGTTCTGATTTATGCTTGCAATTCTGAACGCTCTTCACAGAAGCAACTACATCTGCTGCTCTTTACAGGGAGCTGGTAAGCACCGAAAAGTCGACTAATGGGGTGGAGCTACAGCTAGTATTAACAAGGCTAACCAGAGTCTCCAGGTGGGAACCACACCACTTCCATCGAAAAGCCATCGTAAAGCCATAGGTGAGGAAATCTTAAGAGGTGGCTTAGTGAAACGGAGTTGAAACTGAAAAGAGACCAAATAATGATATGACCACAGGACGGGCTCAATGGATTGACTCCTCAGATCGTCAAGTTTGCGAAAAGTAGGTCTAATATGTTGCCCAATTTATGAGTAGCTTCATCTACAATTTGATTAAGACCCATATCTAACATACCATCAAAAAAGCTGCTATCAATTGGAGATTGTGGAGAGTTCAATTCGACATTGAGATCACCTAAAATCACAAGGCAGGCAGATTTCACCTGTAGCTCTACAACAAGATTCACAAATGGATCAAGTAACACAGTAGCCGACCAAGGGGGTCTAAAACAGATCAGAAAATGCCAAGAACAGGAGGCTGAGGCCACAAATCGTACCAACAGTGCCTTGATAGGAACTAGATGACCTAAGTCAATCTGTACCACCTTATACCAACAGTGCCTCCATAGGAACTAGATGACTGAAGTCAATCTGTACCACCTTATAGTTGGCTTTAAAGATAAACGCCACCCCTCTGCCAGGATGCGCAGAGGGGCAGTCAAGATGGCCTATTGTATACTCAGATGGAAGAGCTTGCACTAGTGTGGGTGCTGACAAATATGTCAACCAGTTTTCCGTTAAAAATAGAAAATCTGGTGATTGACCGATCAACAAGGTATTAATGGAGAGTGCATGCGCCTGCAAAGATCTGGGTGCTCCTGGCCTGATACATATGTGAACCCATCAACGGCCCCATTCAGTTCCCATTGAATCATACCTAATCATTCTTGTTGGGGAGGAGACAGGGTCTCCCCACACCCCCAAACGATATTGAATAAGGCACAAATGTAAGAAGCCACATTTAGGGAACAGGTGAGGGGGAGGTGACACACAAAGGGAGGTGAACAATCACTGTAATGTACTATGGCAGACACGCAAATGCGGATGCCATCTTAGACAAATGGCAGCCATCCTAGAACGCAGGCCCGATCGCAGCGAACAGTAGTAGATGCTTGAATATCATGTCGCTCACATGAGCACGAACACCACCCCCAACCTGGCAGGTCCCACACAGCCCATGAACCCCTCCATTGTTCCGAAGGAATTACAGGTCCTCGCACGCAGGGAAGAATGCACCTTGCAAGGCCATGAGAAGGGAGTAGCGTGCCTTTTGCCAGTACCAACCCGAAAGACAGACAGCAAGACCTCCTGCCCCCAACGATCCCAACATGAGAAATACAGCTTTACAATGGTTTCATCCTGAGATCCCTGCATGCCATAGCATCACCCACACCCAGACCACCTACCATAAATGTTTTATACCCCTCGATCAATCACTAAGATCAGAAGGCAGGGCTATCGAGCCTTCAGAAATGGGTCACATGATTTGTGCAGCGAGGTGGAGAATAACTAAATGATAGCCCAAAACAAAGGTGGAGAACCTTGAGAGTTGCTGAACTGCCTGGGAATGAGTGAAGCATGTGAGTTACTGTGACCTTGGCATTCCTGCAGCCCATTGGTGTGTGTGCCAGTTGGTTGCAGCAATGATAAGCTAACAGTGCATGACAGAGTAGTCAATTAGTGTTCAACCAGCCTCACCAGAGATGAGCCCAGCAGCAACTACGTGGATGAAGACAGACAGATGAAAAAGGACCAATGGCCTGGCATCTGTTAGGGGAGTTTTCCTAAAGTCCTAGAGGCAGAAAGACTTTATTATGCTATCCCAGTGGTTAGTTGATCCCCCAACTCTTAGCATCAGTCTGTACTAGCTCAGGACCTTGGTAGAGTGGCAGAGGCTTCTCTTAAGAGGAAGATGTGAGCTGTATGTAAGCATACTGAATCTTAGCTAGAAAGGCACAAAAAAGAAGCACTTACACATATTTATATAAAAAAGGTAGAAATGTATTATATTTACGCCAGAATCACTTTAAATACTTCAGACGTTTACATTATAACACTTAGGAATACTTGATAATACACTTAAACGGGCACTTTCACTTTTGTGTTTGTTTGCAGTTACATTTGTAGCAACGTTATAAAGGGAAAAGACAATGTTATCCTATTATCGGTTATTGCGCACTCATGCGGTTTTCAACAGTTTATACAGTGATACATTTAGTCTGCAAACAGATATAGTAAAGTCACTTAAAGGGAGGAAAATGGTTAGTTAGTGTAGCATGACCTTAGTTCAAGATTCTAGAGATGGTTTCTTCGCCTAGTAAGTCTTTTAAATCCAAAAAACGCAACCCTAGCTAAAGGCAGATCGGAGAGGGCTTGAAGTCTTGACAATCAGTGAATTACGAAGAGCTCCTGTGGATTTCTTCCAGTGTCTAGAGTTAGTGAAGTAGCAAGTTAACAACTAACAAAGGAGACCTTAAAACAGACTTGAGAAGAGGACAAGCAGCGGCGTGGGTCAGAGGTAAGAGGGGGTTGCCCTGGACATCTCTATGTGCACTCCAAAGCTCTGGAGCGACATCTTGTAATCAGGTAAGTAATACCTTTCTCCCCACAGTAGCTTAGGTTAGAAGAAAATGTTTGTGCTGGATGCCCCACGATGTTGCAACTCTGGACCAGACCTCCGGATACCTTGGTCTGGTGACTGAAGGCAGGAGAAAGGACGGTATCTCTCAGCAGTTTTCTCAAGGGAGGAACCTGTGGCACGACTTTCAGCAACTTCTTGGTTCACTCTGCAGTTGTGGTGCCTTTTCTTGGTGAGGGGTTCTGACCAAGTTTGATAGGATCCCTGGAATGTCCTTACGGGTTCAGCAAAGATTTGGACAGATTCAGCCTTTCCACGACGATGCACTCGAAATGGGCAGCAGGTCTCCTGGTATTGGGGTTCTGCAGCTCTGGAAACTCCTAAGACCTCAGGAGATGGCTTGTTTCAAAGTTCGTCTTGGGACTGGTTATTCCCACCAGCAAAAGAGAGGGAGCTGTCCTCTTTAGAGCTCCTCTGTTACACAGAAAACTGGGTCAGGACAGCAGTGGTCGCTTCACGGTGTTGCAAAGGGTCTGCAGGCATCTCTGGTCTTCTTCGGTTATTTCAGCTTCCAGTGGTCAACTTGCTTTTCACTCCAAAAGCCCCGCCTTTTATACAGTTCCAGCACACACACTGCAATCTCTCAACATTTTACAGAAAGGGGCGCTTGGCTGTTCAATCAGTACAGCCAGAACCCCTGTGGGAGCTGGACCTATTCAGGCACTCTGGCAGACAAAGGACAGGTGGGTGGAAAATTCCTCCCCCACTTCCTGCCTGTCCAGACACTCTAGAGTCTAGGTAGAGATACCTACAGGTTCCCGCCAAAGGCAAAACACACCCTAAGCTCCACCTCCCAGAATGGTAGAAGAAGGCTAACAAAGAACAACTACGCTAGTAATGGCGAAAAAAGAAGGGAAGCCCCAAGCAAGTACTTGGGTGCACCTATTGTACACTACCGCGGCTATGGACATAGCCTGTGGTATAAAAAATACACAATAGTCGATAGAACACGTCAACTGCCACCAGCCAGGTGATTATTTATGTGATTAAAAAGTCACAGGAGCAGAGAGAAGGGGGGCCTATACCTTTGGCACTTCACAGAAGGTGGTGTGTGCCAATTTCACAGACTATAGAGTTTTGGGAGAGATACCAAGTACCTCTCTATCCTTCCTTAAGAACTGTGGTTACTTGAGGATATAGAAAAACATCTTAAAGGGGGATCCTAAGGGTTCCCAGCAACACTGCCCGTAAGAGCTGCGTGCTGTAGTTGTAAAAACACAGATGCCTTTAAGGGATCTATGCGATCACTGCGACGGCTGAAAATATCGACTTTCTTTTTTAACCCTTTACACCACATATATAAGGGGGGGAGACCCCCCGCAGCCCACCCATATTAATATACTCTAAACCCCCCCATATATATATATATGGTGTAAGGGAGGGGTTAAAAAGAAGAAAAAAAAAGTCTCCATTTTCGTCCGTCGTAGTTCCCAGGTCGACATTTTTGTACGATTCCCCTTTAAGAGCTATGGAGCAGACAGACTCCATAGTACAGGTAAAATACAAGGACTAGAGTTCAAAAAGAAAGGGCCCACAAGAATGAATGAGGGTAAAATGCTCCACTCATTCAGGATTGAAAGAAAAAGGTCCAGAATTCCAGCAAAAAGTGCTGGGGGTCTCACTATGAGAGGGGATGATAAATCTCCCTAAAAGCATCCCATATGGAGCAGACCATATATGTGTAGTACCCATCCAATTCGGGTGGTAGAATTGTACTGCATAGTATGACGTCACAAGAGACGCTGCTTGTAGTTATCAGACAGTGCACCGGCTCCCTGAGCCAGAATGTTGTCGTGCAGCACAGTCCTTTGCTGATGTTTTTTTTCGGTTTTGTGGAAATAAACAATTGTTACTTTTGCAAGAGCATCCTGGGCCTTTTTCCCCTAGTGGGTTGCATTTTTTTTGGTGTGAGCGTACAGTGGCTTGCCTTCACTCTTACCAATGTTCCATATATGTACCCCACTGTACTCCACTGTCCTGCTGCCTACGCATCTGCACACTTCGCAAACACTTTAGTCCAACAAGCACGTTACCCCAACAACAGTATCCTCCTTTTCTTGTACATATTCACATTACATGAACAGCTCCGTTCATAACGGATAGCCAGGAGTTCTCAAATGAACCCCACTCATTCACTGGTTGTCTTGTGCCCCCTCTCACCAATTGCCCAGGCCAACACATTTTCACACAATTGTTTCCTGCACCATATACCAAATGCACAATTACTTTGGCCAAACTCTAGTGTCTCTAGATTGCACACTCCAGCAATATCCCCATAATGTTTCTCCTTTAACTCCAAGGAGAACATGCAGCAAAGTCTCTGTAGTGTCCCTATTTTATTCAGAGATAAATTAAAGTGGGAACATAGCACCATTCCTTCCTGATACACTGCAAACAAAAAGCCAAAGAATAGTTGTAACACTGCTGTTTTAGCACCTGTATTAACAAACCTCAAACACCATTATGTGAAACTCTCAACACTCATCTGTAGCCTCTGAGCACGTGCAAAAGCTCAGAGGCAAATGTCGGTATGCCTTTCACTTTTCCGCCTGCAGAGTTGTTCTGCCTGAACGAGATGGTGCTGCTTGCCTCGAAGTCCTGTATCACTGCCACAGCCCAGGGCTTCAGAAGTGCAATCACCACCGCCGCCGCCCGGGTTCCAACGTTTCCCGACACCTCACTGCTGCAGGCCGGGAACATTCAACTTGAAAATGAAAGAAGAACATGCACGCTGCGCCGGCTTGCTCCTGGGTTCTCCTCCAGGCGTGCGTGCCTTCCGGTTCGAATCACAAGCACATTGGGAGGCATGCCACCTGGCTTTATTGTGCGACGCCTGCCACACAAACTTCTGGGGATTGTAGTCCCATGCTGGCAGGGTAATTTCACAACGGAGGCTGCTCTTCGTCTCCTGATCCTCACACACACCCCTTTTGATTGTGATGACGTACATACAACCACAAGGAACTTTGAATAGAAGAGAGCAAATCCTACACAGAGGCAAGTCTGATAAAAGGAAGTCCTAGAGGGATGGAGCCATGGTAGTCCACAGAGCCTGACATAGTGTGGAGAGCGAACAAATTGCTAGCCGGACGCCAGCAGGCTGGTGTCCTGACCCACCGAGAAGCCAAGGTTGCTAGAGAGATGGTAAAGCAAACTTTTCACTGGTGACTTGACCACACAGAAGCCGAGGTGGGCCTGAGGTCAGTTATCTGCCACCGAGACAAGACCCAGGCAGAGAAGTCGTATCCCCACTCCCTGCATAAGAACTGTGTTAGCTGCGGAGCCGGGCAGCGGTAGGGAAGCAAATGATCCCGAAGAGTTAGCACCACCGAAAGAGCCAAACAGAGGTATCAGAAGCTTGGAAAGCTAAGAGAGTTACGGGAAGAGAGAAAACTCAAACAGGCAGATGCCCTGCTAAAGCAAGTCTAGGAGAGGGCCGGAGGACTTTGGACAGTCCAGAGAAATGGGAGGTGCGTTATCATTCAAGGTTAGAAAAGCTATAAGGGTTACAGGAGCCCGGAAAACCCGACGCGGCAAACGCTCTACTGAGGCCCTGCTAAAGTAAGCATGTCAGAGAGCCAGAGGACTTTGGAGTGACCTGGAAGCATGCAACCGTGAACAGAACTGAGAGGAGAGGGAACCTGGAGGGTTCCAGTATTTAAAAACAAGACAAGGACACTAGCAAGCAGCAAGTGAGAAGAACAAATTACTTTCCCTTGGTAATGCTCTTTCTACTGGATGTTCCTCCCATGGATTCCTCAACTAAGATATATCCATATCTGTTTTGCCGGCTCAGACATTTGTTCGACAGCAGAGGGTGCTGTGCAGCAACCAGTCTATGTCCCTCGATAGTTACCATTTCCACATGCGGATGGGAAGTTGATGAAATGGCACGCACGACGGCCGTTGCCACAGTTCTAGTTTTCCCTTTCTCTGCACAGCCGGCCTGAGGAGTAATAATCTGCATGGGCATTGAAAGAGAGAAGCATATTAAAAATTCACATAGTCAGAGGGGTAGGCTGCGAGGGCGGCGAGGAAGCCGTGGGAGGAACATCTAGAGGAAGAAAAAAAAAACATGAATTACTAAATTACTTAGGGATGGATACCGCTGAGGGACACTGCCTCAATGCGGCACAACTCCCTCTGCCATCTAAAACCTTTCTTGGACTGCAAGCAGGATACCAGTATATCAAGGATGAGGAATCTATGAGAGGATCATCCAGTAGGAAGACCATTACCAGGGCCAAGTAATTTGTTCTTCTAATGGATTGTGTCCTCCCACAGATTCCTCATCTTTGAGAGACTCCCTTAGCAGTTTTGTAGATGGAGGTCAGACAAATGGATTTCTTTTTTGAATAATTGAGCATCCTGGCCCGACAGTGTCCAAGCCGTAATGCTTTGAGAAAGTGTGCATTGAAGACGAAATTGCGGCATTAAAAATGTCCTGCACTGATACACATCTTTGAAGTGGTTGCCACTCCTCTGGTGCAATGGGCTCTTCGGTTTTCAGGGACATCTTTCCCAGCAATGGAGTAGCACTTCGAAATGCAAAGGATGTTCTAAAGCGATTACGTTTGTTTTGTCAAGACGTAGCCTAGCCTTTGGCCGTTAGAACCAAAAAATAATTGGTTATCTTGCTGGACATTTGATATCCTAGAAATGTAGAAGCTAAGAGCTCTTTTCGGGTCTAGCCTATGTAAACTCTCTTCATCCTTAGAAATAGGAGCTGGCAAGGTTATTTTCTGTGTCAGATGCAATTTGGATGCTACCTTGGGAAGGAGGGGCGAACCATCAAAACTACCTTCTGCTTGGAGAATATTGTACAAGTAGGTTTACATGACAACGCTCATAGCTCACTCACTCTGCAAGCAGAAGTGATTGCCACCAAAAAGATGGTCTTCAGGATTAAGAATCAAAAAATTCAAATGGAGCTCCCATCAAAAGAAGTTAGGACCACGTTCAAATCTCAGGATGGAACCAGAAAGGTAACTGGTCGCAAAGAATTTGTCAGACCTTTGAGGAATTCAATGACAATCGGTATCTTAAAGTAAAAGCCTTGCTCTGATGTACATTTAAAAATGGATAACGCCACCAGCTATCCCTTGACGGTAGCCATCTGCAGCCCCTGATGGGCTAGGTGCACCAAAAAATAAAGCAATGCAGGTGAATTGGAAGTGAAAGGATCACAACCTTTAGCTCTACACCAGCTGCAATACTTGCACCAATGGCAGCAGTATAGTACTTTTGTTGTTGCTGGTCTTCTGGCCGAAGGAAATGCCTCCATAATGTTTTCCAGGAGGTCCTAATCTTTGTATCTTAACCCAACAGAATCAGGCATGAAGGTTCAGGGTTCTGATGTCTGGATCAAGAAGATGGCCTCCCTTTTGTGAGAGTGGGTCTATTCTCTGGGGAAGCCGGAATGCAGGGCAGATGGACATGTCTAGAAGTTCCGGGAACCACATCCTCCTAACCCCAATCCGGAGCAATCAGGATCATGGACTTCCCAAACGTCGTCCTCTTCCTGATGAAATGAGGAATGATGGGGACTGGTGGAAATGCGTACAGGAGTGGAAGGTCTCAGTACACTACAAACACGGCAACCAGAGCTGCTCTGAGGAAATTCCCAGGAGAAGAACAAATTGCACTTCCTGTTGATACTGGATGCTGACAGATACACTTGAGGGGTTCCCTAAAGGGCAAAGATTTCGAGAAGGACCTGCTGAGCCAACTCCCATTCGTAGGATACTTCTCTGCCTGCTCAGAGTGTCTGCTGTCGTGTTCTGTTCTCTGGCTAGGTGAACAGCCAACAGAGAGATTCCATTTTGCAGTGCCCCAAACCAGAGCTGCATTGCCTCCCTGCACACTGGTAGTGACCCCCACACCACCTTCTGTGGACCGAATCAGACCCTCCAGTTTATAGTGATTTTGCGATCCTGCAAAATGCTGCGAAAACGGCCGTTTTGCGCAAAATGTAGCGAAAACGGTCGTTTTGTGCAAAAACAGCATCTTTAAAAAAAATAAAATTAAAAAAGTAATAATTTAGAAAAAGTAATCTGCAAAAATTACTGTTTACAAAAAATAATTCTCATGGTGCCAGGTTCTCAACTTTTTTTTTTGATGCAAGAAATGAAATGCGCCAGCACATCTCATCACTTGCGCCCCAAAAAAAGAGCAGCCCAATCCACAAGGGACACATGAATGGGCTATTTTATATGTGCGCCCATTCAGATGGCCTTTTTCACCTCTTTGATCAAATAAAGTGGCGTTTCTGCCAAATTAAATCACATCACTCATTTCCAAGCAAGATGCACTTTTAAATATGCAGAAATTGTAGGCAACCCTACGCACATGGGATGTGGGGGTGCTACTGCACGACAGGGTCTTTCCTGATCCTATCATGCATTTCTTTTAAGGTATGGACCGCTGCTGTGTCGCTTGCATTTCTGTTCCTCAAACAGGATAAAAATGCATTTTTTGGGTCGCATTTTACAGTGGCAGGCCCCTGAAGGGCCTGTCCCTGTGAAAGGCGCTGGGAGCTTGTAGAACACTGCCGGAGAGTGATTCTATTCAAGGAACTACCCATTTTGATGACAAAAATCGATCGGATGGTACAATTTGACCTATTTCGTCCAGTACTATTCGATCGATTTTTATAAATACCGAACATGTGTTGCGGGGGTGTCACCTGCTCCCCAAGTTCAGTATTTTTGAGTTAGGTGGTTGCAGGGGTGTTTCCCACTTCCTCAAAATTGGAGGCGGGGACAGAAAAAAAAGAAAATAACGAAAAAGGGACCCTGCGGAGTCGGATCCGACCCACGTTAGAGGGACGGATCTGACAAAGCAGGGTTGCAGGGGAAGCGGCAGCAACCAAGCAGTTAAGTAGGGGTTGCGGTGGTGGTGAAAGGTACATTTTGGGTTGTTTGGCTGAAGTGCAAATCAATTCGCGGCGAAATGGACTACTGTCAATTCTGCCGCAAATAATTACACTTCGGTCAAACAACCCAGAACACCATTCAAAGCAGCTGGCCAGCGCACAATTTGCGCTTCAGCTCAAGCCTGTGGAAATGCGCTGGTCACCTTTGAGAATATGGTGACCTGCTCATTTCCAAAAATGGGTTGTCTAAAAATAGCATATCCTCGGCTCTATTTTTAAATGCCCCATTTTTTTGAGGATCTGGGTCAAAATCTACATTTAAAAAAAATAAAATAAATGGTTACACTATGAAAGAGGGAAAGTGATGAGTGAGATGTGAAGTGATAGACAAGAAAGCAGAGGGAGAGCAGTGGGTCAGAGGAGAAAGCGGTGCACAAGAGAGCAGAGGAAGCAGTGATGCGGTGGGCCGGAAATCTGAGAGCGAGCAGAGGTACAGAAAGTAGAGGGAGCGTGTGGTCAGTGAGCCAGAAACCAGAGAGGAAGCGGTTGTCCGGAAATAGGCAGTGAGCTGCAGATTGGGAAAAAGAATGAGGGAAGAGTGTGATAGAATGGGAGAAAGGATGCAAGATGCAGAAGCAGCACAAAAGAATGAAGGACTGTATATTGCGGGAGGAATTGAGTGTAAGGTGCGAGTTGGGAGTATGATTTGGAGTGTGTCAGGGGCTGGGCAGTGCAAATTGTGACTTGACAGTGTGACATAGCATGTCAGTATTTGTATGACAGAGTGAGAGGTTCAGGAATGCAAGTTGTGATGGGGAGTTGGTGAGATGTGTGTTGGTGAGAGATGTGTGTGGGTGTTTAGGGGAATTAGAGAACATAGAAGGGGAATATTTTCAGCATTACAACTGATAATGATCCATTTAGTTAATACTATTAAATAGGCATTAAATAGGCATGCACATTAAACCAAAAATGTAGCCAAATCCAACACTGTTCTGCCATACCATAGACATCTGGGACTCCTCCAGTTAATACAAAATGTCCTGCAAAAATGCTGCAATAAATAAAGGTTTGTGCCGCAAATTTTGACATTTCATGCCGCAAAATTTGCCATTTTATGCCGCAAAATTTGCCATTTTATGCCGCAAAATCCTGGATGGTCTGCCTAATGCATGGCCACTGTGTTGTCCATCATTATCAGGATTTTCTTCCCCTGTATGGAAGGCAAAAAGGCCATCAGCCCCAGTCTGATCGATCTTAGCTCCAACAGGTTTATGTGTAGTCTTGATTCTGATGGGGACCAAAGTCCGCTGATCGCAAGACCGCTCATGTGAGCTCCCCATCCGGAGAGGGAAGAATCCGGTCATTTGCGGACAGGGATGCCAAAACGGTTCCCCTATCATCATAGTCACCTTGGAAGCCAACACAGGCGATCCCTTGCAACCTTGCTCGGGACCCGTGGGTCCTTCATCCTGCCCAAGAATTGTGACCATTGGGATCGAAGGGGCCACTGAAGGGACCTCATCCTTGAAAATGAAGGATGCCATGAAGCCAAGAAAACTCAAAGTGGAATCCTGGCAGATCTTGGGCATTCTGAAATCTCGTAACCATCTGCAAGATATGTTGAGCCCTCAACTTGGGAGGCGAAGCCTTACCAGAGTACGAGTCCAGGACTTCTCCAATGAATTGCAGCTTCTGAGAAGGTGTCACCTGGGAATTCTTGAAATTGAGGTAGAAGCCCAGTTTGTGTAGTGATTGGCAAGTGCTACTGCGATGTTCCAGAGCTTGATCAGCCAATTATCTAGGTAGGAAAATATGTTAATCACTTCCCTCCTTAGATTTACTGCCACCACCGCCATCAACTTGGTGAAAACTCCTTTGGGTGTAGGTCAGTATGAAAGGCAGTACTCGAAAAAGAGTGAGACTGCCAATGACAAAAATCAGGTATTTTCTCTGGCGATCAAGAGGACAAGTTAACAACAAAAGTGCAGAATGGATTTTGCGCAGTCAACATGAAGTTGGATGACATAGTGTCTACCATCGGTTCTTTAAAGACTAGAGTGGAGAAAGAAAGTGCGCGTGTAACAGAAACTGAAAACAGGATAAGCACTAATGAAGACAATATTGCACACCACAGCCATGACAACACCCAGATCAAGGAAAATATGGCAAAACTGCAGAATAAATGCAAGGACCACGAATCGCGCTCAAGGAGAAACAATATCCGTGTGGTGGGCGTATCGGAATCCTTTGGTAAAGGTCAAATGAAAAAACAACTCGAGGCACTGCTCAAATCCCTGTTCGGGCCGGAGACATTCTCAGAACACTTTTTGGTCGAGCGAGCACATCGCACACTGGCACCAACACCTAAACCAGGCGCACCGCCGCGCACGATAATTGCACGACTCCTTAATTACAGGGACAGAGACACAATCCTACGAAAGGCGAGAGAGGCGGGAACACTCCAATACGCAGAAAGCCGCATACACATATACTCAGACTTCTCTTCGGGGGTCCAGGCAAGCAGAAGATCCTATGAGCCAGTCAAGAGGCTCTTGAGAGAACGCCAAATCCCATATGCTTTGATGTTCCCGGCCAAGATGAGGATCCGACATGCAGGAAGAGCGCATTTTTTTGAGCCTCCAGCCGAAGCTACGCAATACATTGAAACCTCCATACCCCTGCCTCCCAGAGGGGGCATACCGGCACAAAATAACAGGCCGGATAAGCAGACTATGAAACGCATAAGAGTCAACCATGTGCAAGGGATGCTGTATCCCTAGGGCTGTAGTCAAGATGATTTAAAGGTTAAGCGGCCCCAGGCAATGTGGTCAAGTGGAGTTGTTGGACCTAATCGGCGGCCATGTGACGCAACATGGCTACCCTTGGAATATTCCATGAGTTTGGTTGGACACATCGTCAAGTTGGGGGTGATGATGAGGGTGGTGGGGAGGGATAGGGGAGGGAGACTGGGAGTTTCAGCTCTAGAATGGACTTATTGTGGTATGACGTTGGAGTTTGTTGCCACTTTATGAAGCTATGTTCAGGTGGAAAGTTGGCAGAGGTAAATTGTTGTTTGAAAAGTAAAATCGTGGTTAAATTGAGACTGGCGCCGACCAAATTGCACGACTACTGTAAACCTGCTAAACGGGACAATGTCAAATATCCACTCGCAAAGTACTGGTGATGGGTTGAAGATCAAACTGTTGACATGGAACGTACAGGGATTAAATAATCATATGAAAGTTAAGAAAATCGGCAATTACACTGCCAGGCACAATCCCTAAATCCTAATGTTGCAAGAAACCCATACAGTGGGAACGAGTAATGCTCAAATATTGCCCAAGTGGGGTCACCTAAGGTTTCACACAAACTATTCATCCCAGTCTAAAGGGGTTATTACCCTTATTCATCCAGGCTTGGTGTTCAAGGTGGGAGGCCACAAGGTCGATCATCTGGGTAGATATGTTATGGTATGGGGGAGGTTGCTGGCCAAGAACTACTCCTGGTCAACACATACGGTCCCAACATTGACAACCCTGCTTTCTACATGGATATATATCAGATAATTGTTTCACTCGATGTATCTAATGTTCTTTGGGGGTGGGGGAACTTCAATGTGGCCCTGGACCCAGTTCTTGACAGATCCTCAAAAATTGTTAGAGCCCGAGTAAAACAGTCCTAAATCAGAGTCATGTTCTATCACAACTTCTATTAGTAGATGCTTGGCGGGAGACTCATCCTGGTAGCAGGAGATACATGTTTTATTCTTCGGTGCACGACTCTTAGTCCAGAATTGATTATTGGTTTGTCTTCACTTCCATGGCGGCTGTATTGAGGGTGTGTGAGATCCTGCCCCGTACATTGTCAGATCACTCTCCATGCTGTTGGAACTAGAGTTCCGAAATGTCCCAGGTCCTGCCAGGAGGTGGAGAATGCCAGGTGGAATGCTGGGAGACCCTGGGATGGTAGAGACACTCCATGTTGAAATTGCAGAGTTTCTGTCTAATAATTTGGGATCGGTTGACAAATACTCAACAGTTTGGGAATCCTTCAAGGTTTGGATAAGGGGAGTGTTGATGTCCAAGTCTGCGGGCATGTTGAAGGCTCTGAGAACCGAGTTATCAGTTATTGAAAGTAAACTAGATGCATTGGAGAAAACATACACAAGCACGCAAGATAAGGAACTACTAGCTGACATACACACACATTCTTCAGGAATTCGATAAATTGGCCATAAGGGAGGTCCGCTATGTGGCAGCCCCTATACGAGTACATAGATACAGGGAAGGTAATAAGGCGGGTAGAACGCTGGCCAACCTACTCAGATCACAAGTATACACACAGCGCAGGGGAGGGGAATTTGTTAACCTCTATAAAGAATTATATTCTAACAAAGATACAAAAACACTTGCAGAAATTAAGGTATATCTTGAGGCTCTCTCCCTTCCTAAACTCCCTGATGAAGAACGCCTAGTATTGGACCAACCGGTGACTACGGAGATCACAGAGGCAATCAAGGCGCTGGCAACAGGCAGGGCACCAGGGTCAGGCGGGAAAGGGGCCGAATTCTACAAAGAGTTCCACAAGGCCCTTGTTCCGATATTGATGCAGGTGTGGGAGGAAGCCCCCGAAAGTAACATACTACCCCCAACTATGAGAGGCTGTGATAACTGTACTCCCTAAGCCTCGGCGACCACCACAGGATGCATCTTCCTATAGGCCTCTGTCAATCAAATACTGATGCCAAAATATTTGCAAAGTTTCTGGCAAATCGGCTTTTGCCGGCAGTCCCTACCCTTGTCCATCCTGATCAAAACGGGTTTATCCCCACAAGATCCACGGCCCTGAACCTCCAAAGACATTTCGGCTTGATGGCGCAAATAGACCCTGCGAGAAGTGCAGTGGCCGTATCCCTTGACGCTGAAAAAGCATTTGATTCTGTCTCATGGGTTTATCTCCTTGCGGTGCTGGAGGCATTCGGGGTGGGCCCCAACTT
This sequence comes from Ambystoma mexicanum, assembly GCF_040938575.1. Taxonomy (NCBI): domain Eukaryota; kingdom Metazoa; phylum Chordata; class Amphibia; order Caudata; family Ambystomatidae; genus Ambystoma; species Ambystoma mexicanum. Next base: position 642,108,966 of record NC_090922.1, on the reverse strand, counting down.
TGTAAGATATGTAAGGCTGCTATACACTGAGCCCGGAGCTTGGGTGCTAACTAATAGGGCCATCTCCGAGATGTTCCTGTTGGGGAGGGGGACTAGACAGGGATGCCCATTCTCGCCCCTGCTGTTCGCGTTGACCATTGAGCCAATGGTGGCTGCGGTTCGACTGAGACATGTGGACAGAGGGATTAAGATGAAGGGATCCACCCAGTTGATCTCACTTTACACGGACAACACACTACTATATGTTCGGAAGCAGGAGATAAACATAGCACCCATTATGGGAGAGATACAGGAATTTTCAAATTATTCTGGGTATACTATACATGGGGCTAAATCTGAAATATTTCCGCTCACACCGTCCACCAGACCTGCAGTGACAGATGGACTCAAATGGTCGGAACACCATATCAGATACCTGGGAATCCTGGTCTCTAGAGATAAACTCACATTATACACAGATAACCATGAAAGCGCCTTACAAACTCTAACCACAAAGCTTCAGATGTGGGGACGTCCCCCAATTTCTCTAGCCGGTAGAGTTGCTATTCTTAAAATGGTAATCTTGCCCAAACTGCTTTATCTTTTTGTTAACATCCCTATATGGCCTGGCAGAGCCTTCTTCACCAAACTCCGATCCATGTCGGTGACATTTCTCTGGAATGGTAAGACAGCGAGGATAGGATGGGAAAGAATGACAGAACCCTATTCTTCAGGAGGTATAGCTGCCCCCGATTTTGAGCTTTATTATTATGTGGCCCAAGCAGTTCGCAAAATACTGGTACAATGATTCGGATAGTACACCCCACGCATGGATAGAGGAATACACCACACACCCCACAAACATACAATCAGTTGGTTTATAGTCATAATACCGAAGTTCTAAATCTCGAAAAAAAAACTCGAAAAAAAGGCCGAAAAAAAAAATATCGAATTTTTTTTATGACTTTTTTTTTCGAAATGGGGGGGTTCCCCCCAACCCCCCTTTTTTCAATTATTTTTTTATTTTAACCCTTTTTTTAGTTACCTGACCAAAAAATACATATATATAAAAAAAACGATATTTTTTTTTTCGGCCTTTTTTTTCATGATTTTTGTTATTCGAGATTTTTTTTTCGGCCTTTTGACCGACCACCCAATCAGTTATTTTAGATCCACACTACAAAGCACTTGTGAATACAATCCGGTGAGTTGCACAGTCAGGGCATGGGAGGTTACATACAAACGACAGACAGGAGACACCTTTATGGAACTTTCCGGGTATACCCCCCCCACACATGACATAAGCATACAGGAATCCTGGGACCCTAATAGTGAAATGAAGCTTGCGGATATGTTTGTCAATGGGACATTTTTGGACCTAGGGCTATTGTTGAGGGCACTGGGAGACGGGCCACTTAAAACACTCCAATATTATCGTATGAGGTCCGCATTTCAGAAAAGGTGGCCGCTTTTTTCCAGATGAGCCCACACCACATCCGTGTATACAACTAGTGACAGACAAAGACAACTTGGGAATCTCTAGGCTGTACTCTGTGGTTCAGGCCCACACCTCCACATTGAACCAGACTAAGGAGAAATGGGAAGCAGATTTGCAGGTGCCCATTGAGGAGGATAGATGGGCTAGATATTGTCTGCTCACCAAGAAGGTTTCGCTTAACTCCGGGTTGAGGTTGATCCAATGAAAATTCTGAATAGGCTACATTACGCACCAGCCATGGTCGCAAAATTTGCACCAGATACCTCTGATGTCTGTCCCAAATGCAACGCACCCTAGGTCGGTTCTTTTCATATGTATTGGGATTGCCCGGTGGTGGAGGGTTTCTGGAGGGCCGTGGCAAAATTGTTGGAGGAAATCACTCAGGTTCCCCCTTTACTGACACCCCAGAAATACTTGTTTGGTGACATAAGCAAACTTTCTGAGAAAATTAGAAGACTGTTTAATATCTCTTGCGCTGTTGCCAAAAAATGTATTCTATATAAATGGAAAAGCGCCGCGCCACCCAGCATGAACCAATTCCTACAAGAACTGACACATGTCAATGAATCAGAGGAACAATTTGTTTCGACCCAACCTGCGACATGCAGGCCCAAAGACATCTGGGGCCCTTTTAGAGTCTACCTGTGCAACATGATTACTGATGATGACATGTCGCCGTAATGTTGTATGTAGAAATGTATTATTAAATAATGTACTCCTGTTGTATATGTGAGATGAGCTGTCCAATGGTGCCATGTATCTTTCTGTAGCCACTAATAAAAAAATATCAGGTATTTTCTGTGCTTGCGATAAATAGGCACAGGAAAATAAGCATCCTCAAGATCGAGTTACGCCATTCAATCCTGGAACTAAAGGGTATGGGGGATATGCGAAAGAGTGCCATTTTAAATCTGTCCTTCCTGAGGAACTTGTGCAAGCAACTCGGGTCCAAGATGGGTTGCAGCCTCAGTCTTTCTTGGGAACCAGAAAATGTGTGGCGTACAAATCTTACAGCTACGGATCTACTGAAGGTCCTTGGCATTGAGTGTCCCCCTCCTCCCCCTCATCAGCCTGCTACGCTTTGTCCTACAGGAGTGCCCTTATTCTGATGGAAAGTGCGGTGTCCATTCAGAGACTTCAATAAGTTCCCACCCACTCAAAACATCAGCCTCTACCCACCTTGGTGCCTCAATAGGGTGAGAGGTACATTTATTTGTTGTGGGGCTTGATATACAATTAAAAAACCCATTAGAGAGTTCTGAGGCTCACATTACTTTCCATTTTGACATTTGTTTTCTTCGTCCCAGAGGAACTCAAAACTTGAATAAACCTTATTTTGCTAATCATGCTTCTACAATAATTTCCACATTTTTCAAGTTGGTGTATTTTGTGAAACGTCCACTTAACAAAGGCATCTCCTTAACCCCTTAAGTGCTATGGACGTGTATGCTTGTCCATTTTGCATAGACTTGATTAAAACTCAGCAGTTAAGGTGTTATAGTAGACTATTATTTTAGCCTGTGAAAGCCAAATTCGCAAACATATCTCTATACCATGTGGAGGCCAAAGATATGGGCTCCAGTGTTTACATTCTAGACTGGCCTCAAATTATGGCTTTACTGCTTAACTAAATTGTGTGATCCAGCGTCAGGTGTTACACAGTCTTAAAAATCCCACGAGACCTGCAGGGAGAGTTCCTTAAATTTACATAATCGACCTAAGAAATGCACTTGCCCCAAGGTTACTGGTTACAAAATATTTACCAGTGCTTTTTGTAAAATGGTACATGTCGCCATAAGCACACTTCATATTTGGTACAATGCTGTCAAGCCTGCACATTGAAACTTGTATTTCCCATTTACTGCAAACAAAGTGTTTCCAGTAAATGAAAAATACATTTGTAACATCCCCATGCTCACCAGCAAGGTAGAGCATAATGCAAATGGTACTCCCCTTCATATAAACTACTAGCCAATGCTAATGGGCTAGTAGATTTTGCGAGCCCTGAGCGTTAATCATATATTTCAAAATTGAGATCTCCTAAAAGTAATGTAATTTACAGTACCTGCTATCTAAACAGCCTTAATCATGCTCTAATAGTCTAAACAAGTGCTTAATCTAGAACACTAGAACTGACCAATAATTTATTAGGTGTCATACAAAAATGTCGCCCTCATTTGTGCGCCCCCGCAGTCACTGCGACTTTGGAGGCGCACAAAATGAGGGTGACATTTACTGCGTCCAATCAGAGCAGGGGTTGCGGGGGTGTCCCCCGCTCTTCCTGGGTGCTGTAATGGGGGTCAGGGGTGTCCCCCACTTAACATTTCGGAAAGCGGGGGACACGTAAAAAAAAGAAGAAAAAATAAAAGCACCCTGCGGCGTCAGCTCCAACCCACGTTAGTGGGAAGAGCTGAGACCGCAGGGATCACAGAGTGCGGGGGGCACACGCAGAAGTGTGCCACCCTAAAGGTAAGTGGGGTGGGTGGTTTGGAGGGGTAATGCAGGCCAGGGGAAGCGGGCACAGTGATCCATAGGATCACTGTGCTGCGCCGTAACTGCCATCGGCATTTTCGGTGTCGCAGTTGCGGGCGGCACAGTGATCACATAGATCCATTTATTACACACCAAGTTTTGTCTCTTGGCACACACAGGTCAACTTGTGATATAACATCTCACAATGCCCTCAGGTATCAAAGACTGATGTTACTCGTGATGTCATTTCCTCTGCTCTCCCTCCCCGTAATACCGATGCCTATGCAAATTAGATGGCGTGCACATCTTTTGCTGCACATAGGCTTGCAAACCACATACCCAGACAGGTGTTTAATTATAGACTTAAACACATATTTGCGATGAATCCTTCTATTACATATTTTATTTACAGCCTGAAAGCCGCTTGCTGATGATGTGATGTACACTTCCATTAAAAAAAAAACTGGTCTACCATTCTGGTGCATATGTTTGAATTCAATGTGCAGTGACTTGGTTGGAGTGGCTCCTCATCTCTGGGTAACTGGGTGCCCTAACTGTGCCTATAAATAATCAGAGTAAGGGCTGTCTACCTTTGGATGAGAGCCCAATGGCAGTCGCCATCGCAGAGTGCTGAGAAGCTGTATGTCATAATCCAGGCTCTTAAACAGTCCCAGGCCGCAGTCCACAGGCCTTATTTCTAACAAACCACCACAAGCCTCCCTGCAGGCGCATAACATTTTTATTTATTAAACAAAGTTCTTTTTATGAACTTGTGGCACAGCAGTTTAACAGTATCGATTCCCTACAGCCTCCCTCTCCTTTCGGGACAATAAAACAGGTTTGCACAGAAGGTTGATTTATTAATGAAATAAAAATAATCAAACCAATTTAAAATAAACAAATTGTATATCTTTTTCATCCTCTATGGAATCTCATGTCAATGTCAATGATGAATACAATGATGAATAATCAAACTGGTTAATTGAATTTTCAAAGCCGATTTAACTTTAATGTAAACTTTTTAAAGCACACACACTGGTTTACCCAGAACGTACATTCACCATGCGTTGAAAAGTGAATGAGGCTTCAGGACGAAGCTTTCATTTTCTAGAAAACAAAATAGGAATATCCCAGCCTATTTAAATCTCTCCAGTTCTTAGTTATTGAAAATAAAACACCTCCCCCTTACGCAATAGAAATGTCAGTATTTCAGACAACATTCAAGAAAAGAGAGACATTTTTGCATGTAAATCGCTTGCAAAAAGAAAAAAAAGCATATTTAACGTATGTTTGCTAGGATCCTTTCAACAGTGGAGCTTAGGTAAGACCACTGTCATTGGTTATAGAGGCAAAATGATTTTTTCAGGCTAAAGCGAAACTGCTTTTCTTTTTTTGCTGAGGATTGCCAGCCTGATGACTGGGAATATTCATGAGCATGTGAATACATGACAGACCCCATGCTGGCGAATACACATTTGTCATTTTCAATGAGAAACGTAATGTGGGGAAACGGGGAGTTAAAAACCCTCACTTTTTCCTTGAGTGATTCGGAGCTAGTAACAGGATCCTGCTCGGTGATAACGAGAGAATGGCTTTAAAAGCATTACTTTTCTAGGCATATGCAAATTGATGTATTATACGGCCAGTCCCCATTATGAACTTGGCCATTACACAGAAAAGGAATCATTGATCTCCTAATTTATCAAATTGAAAATTCCAGAAACACTTACCCCTCTGAAATAATTACTAATGTCCCATTTTGTACAGGCAAATGAAATACCTCCCTCAGTACATTGCCAAATAAGAGGGTCTGGGAGTTAATCCATTCCCTTTTATAGTATACCCCTCCACCCCCCAGAAGTAGATTTCCCCTTGGTATTGTACTTGCAAATGAATTTCTTTTGGCTGTCTCACAGACACATGAGTATCCTCTCAAGGGCTGGTTCAATTCTCCCTGTCTAGTAGCTGGCTGGCATCAGTCAGCAAGATGGGTCAGCTTCCCTCCACTGCCTGGTTTCTCTCCTTCTGTATTGGGCCGGTCTGCTTCCTTTTTTCAATCAGAAAGGCCTGAGGTTTAACTCCATGTAAGCCTAATCACAGTGGTCTTCTAGCAATTCAAGATGTGTCCAAAGGAAAGCAAGCTCTGCTATTCTCCCTCCCGTTGTTGTAAATTATTCTCTGTCTCCTTCCAGTCAGTCTGTCAGTCCATCAGCGAGTGAGCCCCGTTCAATCTAACGGTTTGGATTTTTATAGATAAGAAACCACTCGCTTTATAGGAGTGTATTGATTTCTATATTTAGATTGGTCAATGTATGTCATTGGACAGTGTTCCAAATGTGACATCGCACTAAACCATCCCCTTTGTACTTGTTGGGAATATTACTGAGGACGGCAGTGTAATGGGGTAACTTCTAAGCCTAGTTTCCTTCCCATTTGATGTGATGCCATCTTGGACATTTTTACATTACACAATTGTGTTTGGCAAACATGTGTTTTAGGTTACTAATTCGTTTTCCAGATTTTTTAATTCAGGGAAATAAAATATGACTAGTCTCAGCACGACATGTGATGTGCTTGTGACAGATTTCTGCCTTTCATTCTTTGGTACTTTCAAATATTCTATTCCCATCTCAAAATAAGGTCCTAGCAGGATGCTAGGGTAAATGAACGACAGACGTGCAACTTTTCTTTGAAAATATATCTACATTTGCATAATTCCATAATTAACAAATCTCAAATAAATATTTTATATTCAGCTGATACTCATTTGTTTAAATTCTTCAGTGTGAAAAACTAAGCTGCTACGATATTCCTATCAAAAGATAGTCCAGAAAATGTGGTCTATATGTTAAATTTTAAACTGTAATTATTTTCCTTACCATGCGACGGGTTTACAAAATATTAATGGTATTTCCAATTCCTGGACCTTGAAACAGGCCATATGGTGCCGGTCCATTTAAGGCTCAGAGCTGCGCTATGTATGTCCCCTTAGAGGCCTCGACATGCAAAAGTTCTTTGAAGTTCAGTTGCTCAGAGACATCTGTTGACACAGTAGTGTGTCCTTTGAGTGATTACAGCAAATTGTCAAATGGTAGACTTGCCAGAGCAAGCATGAAGGGCATCCTTAAAGGAATACCAGTTAGTTGAGAATTTCCGATTACTTCTGCAAAGTTCACTGGGCTCAGGGTCCATACATTTTTAGGGAATTGTTGGTTAGACCCAGTAACAGAAGGAGGTTATTATGTAGCATTTGTTTTGCTCGCAAGGTGCCTTATTTATTTTTTCTTTTTAGAAAAAAGAGCATTTGGTCTTTTGGTCTAACACAGGCAGTGCCAAGGTTTATTGCCCAGCTTCAGAGGCCTGGGTTTAATTTAATTGGGAAAACATCTGCCCAGCTGTAGTTGGCAAAAATGTAATTCACTTTCTAGCTTAAAGTGCCTGTAGGATGGGGGCGTGGCCAAGATGGCGGGCTGAGCGGACGTGCTGTGGATGAGCTCCGTACCTGCCCGGGGAAATAGAGCAGAAGCCGGCATCGGGCACGTTCAAAATGAAAAGAAATATTGTGAGTCGAGGTAGGGGATCATCACGGAACGAGTGGGAGCAGTGTGACAACCCCGTACCAAGAGAAGGAGAAGACGCATAACAGGCGTTGCGGCAACAAAGGCCTTGAAGTGAAAATGATGGGTGGCGCCTGCTAGACCCGGGGGAAATCAGCAGGTCCACCTCCTGGGCTGCAGGGAATTCACCGAAAACTTGAGAGCAGCAGAACGGATATGGGAAGAAGCACTGTGTTAAGCGTCCCGGTGCAGCAAACTAAGGCGGACCAGGAAGGAACACGCAAGGCGAAGGAAGACCCGGGAGAGAAGGTGTACGGCGGGAGGCAACCAGTCCAAACTGTCTCGGGCCGGGGGTCAGCAATCAGAAGTAGAACAGGCACCACCGGGACAACAGCACTCACAACGACCGAGGGCGCCCTGGGCCCAGAGACTGCCGAATAACCTGCAAAAAGTACTCGCTGGCACAAGGCACCCCTTGGGTAAGGTGGCACCAGGGGCCAGAGGACAGCAGAGGGGCGGATGACAGCTATATCAAGGCACTGGGGAAGTGTGAGGGGCCTCACACACAGCAACAGGAGGCGAGCGGTGAGACATTTGAGGGGGTTGAGGCCCACAATGCATCAGAGGATGACCCCCCCAGGGCACGCAGGAGGGGGCACCTTGTTGGAGAGGGGGGGGCGGTGGGAGTCACCAGGGAGAGTGTTGGGAAGGAGCTAGCGCCTTCCTTCACCCCCAAGTGGTTTAGAATTAGGCAATACTTCTTTTGACTGCTTCTAGGCACTACAAGGGACAAAGGGGTCGGAGGGGCACTGGGAAAGCTCTCATGCAAATATAATCATATACACAGACATAAGCAGGTACTAATAGCTAAATACATTTGCAAATGTTAATCCTAAGTAGTTCTAAAATCTCAAAGCACGATAGAAGCAAGCTCTCTGCAGGAAGAAAGCAGCCATTGCTAAAAATGGATTGCAGGGCTAATTCAGTGTTGTGTCACTAAGGCTGGCAGAGCAACAGGTAGTAACTCAGCAGCTATCTGCTGTTTATCAAAAGCCCATGCATGCTAAAAGTAGATTTTAACATGCTTGTTAGGCAAAAACCTGTGGAGTTCCATTAGGGACCACTGGAAAAGATTTAAGACTACAGGCGTTTGGCAGTAAACCCACTTGGTAGCAGTCTGCACCACACAGATTCACTTGGTAGCTGTGGCTGAGCAGTCAGACTTCCCTCAAGAAGAGTTAGGCAGTATATAGAGAACACAATAGGTACAGAGACACAGTAGCACAAGCAAAACCTGACCAGAGCTTTGGTGTAAAAGTATATAATTATTTATTTAAGGACACACTTGTAAAGTACACTAGCAAAAAAAGAGATGAGTAAATTCAGCACACAGTCACAATCATATATATACAACCCTAATTCATTATTAGACAAGTCTTAGTGAGAAACACCACTTATTTTCAGACAGAGGTGACCGCTTAACATAAGATGGCACTCTAATAAGTTATGGAAAAGGGAGGGGAAAAGGTAGAGTTATGGAAGCACACACGTTTCAATACTTTTACAAGAACCACAGTAAGGCAGGACAGGCAAAGTTCTACTGGAGAGCAAGGAAGTCAATTGCAAGACCCACTCTTGGAGAGAGCAAGCAGAAGGGGTCCAGGTTCACACAGTGGGGTTATGCCCAAAGAGTCTTGTAGATAGTTCGCACAAAAAGGATGAAATTAAAGTCAGGAAAAGTTAGCTACGTTGTCCGAGGCCAGCCCAGGTTAGAAAGTCGAGGCTTTACTGTCACCCCGAACGATCTGTCGCAAGGGAAGCCAGGCGGGACACAGTACCTTAAGTGTGAAGGAAGCTCCAGCGGGGGCAGTTGTTCCTGGCAGCGGGTGCAAGTCAGTGTTTCGTCCAGAGGAAGAGGAGGACTTGTCCAGCTTTCAGGTTATCACTAGCTTCTGCCATCATTTGTGACATTCTCCTGCGGAGACCTATCACATAGTCAGTCACTCTGACTGGCTTGGGGGAAAGAGCACTCTCCAACCCCTCCTTGATCAGGGCCAATGGACCTCTGACCGAATGGCCACAGCGAAGTTCAAAGGGAGAATAACCTACTCCCTCCTGAGGGACTTCTCTATAAGCAAACAGAAGGCATGGCAATAGAAGGTCCCACTTCCTTTTAAGGGGATCCTCTAAAGCACCTATCATGCTCTTCATGGTTCTGTTGAACCTTTCTACCAACCCATTTGTCTGAGGGTGGTAGGCGGTAGAGAACTTGTAAGTAACTCCACAGGTTTTCCACATGGCTTTCATGTAGTGGGACATAAAATGTGACACCCTGTCAGAGATTGATTACTTAGGAAACCCAACCCTGGTAAAAATACCAAGGAGGGCCTTAGCCACATCCTGAGCTGTAACAGTCCTCATAGGAATTGCCTCAGGGTACCTAGTAGCATGGTCTACTACAACCAGGATAAACCTGTTGCCTGAGGAGGTTGGGGGATCAAGGGGACCAACAATGTCAATCCCTACCCTCTCAAATGGGACTCCCACAACTGGGAGAGGCACTAAAGGTGCCACATTCTTGGACCCAACCTTACCAGAAGTCTGTCAGGTATGGCAGCTCTTGCAAAACTTATCTACCTCAGCCCCCATTTTTGTCCAATAAAAGTAGAGTGAGAGCCTTTCCTTGGTCTTCTTGAAACTCAAGTGACCAGCCAAAGGAATCACATGGGCTAGTTGCAAGAACTGCTGTCTGTTTTCTTGAGGTACTACAAGCCGCTTGTAGTCTCCAGGTGCAGACTTGGTTCACTGTAGAAGAGGCCATCTTCCCAGTGCAACCTATACCTCCCAGGCTCTTGCCCATCAGCCTGAGAAGCTGCCTGTTGGCGAAGACCTTCCACAGTTGGACATTCTCTCTGTCCCTTACCAAAGTCTGCCCTGTTGGGTCCACCTTCTGCCAGTAAAGACTGCAGCTCAGGATGGTCAACAGGATCCAGATCTCCAATGAGTTCTTGGCCTTCCACTAGCTCTTTTTCAGAGTCTAGTTCCACCATACAGGGTTGTACCTCCCCCTCAGCCTCAGCTGGAGGTGGAGTTACAGGTGTAACTTTGGACAACCTAGGGGATGTCCTTGTTGGAAGCACTGGAGTGCTTGCTGTTGGCTGTTTCTTGGAAGTCTTGGGTTTCCCCTTTGCTTCCTTTTGTTCAGTGATAGCAAGTTGTAACTCCAGTCAAGTAGGAGTGATCTCTTTCTTCATCATCTCCTTAGGAGTACCTCTCATGGTTCTCTCCCTTGCAGGTCTGGTGAGCTCCTGTAACCTTTTACTAGGTGGTCTGGGCGTATGTGACACTACTCCAAGAGTTTTCAGGTCATTACCCAACAGAACCCTTCCTGGTACCTCACTTTGTATGCGGACAGGTATCTTCACAGTCATGTCATGTCATTACACTGGATGAGAACTGGTAATTGGGGAAGCATCTGCACAGGCCCTCCAGCTAACTTGGCGAGGCGTTTGGGTGCCTTAGCAACATCCTCAGCCTGGAAAAAAGATTTATCCACCACAGTTATGCTGGCCCCAGTGCCCCTAATGGCAGGAGTCTCCTGACCATTCACCTGGACACTGTCCTTATAATACTCTTTAGTATTATCTGGGATAGAGTTAGACATCTAAATTCTATTGTTCCCACAAGCCCAGAGACACTAAAGAAACACTGGCTGAGACTCCAATGGGTTCATCAGCCAGCAGTAGAAAGTTTCCACTTGCCATTTGTACTTCTTCCTCTGGAGCGGAGGCTAAGGAGACAAGCTGGACCCCTGAAGGTTTACCCTTACATCTGGGATCTCCTTTCACATGGTCAGGCGAGCCACAAACAAAGCATTTACCAAATGCTTTCTGGGATGGTGGTTTGCTCTGACCTCCTTCTGGTTTACAACCAGAGGGTACACTACTCTGATTTGGTTTCCCTTGTGGGTTACCCTTATTGTTCTGTTTGGGGCCCTCTTTGGGATTGGAATAATTAGAATTATCTTTGGAGTCCTTTTTTGGCTGCTTCCCCTCATCCTTTTTCTGAGTTAACCCAGAGTCTTTGTGAGTAGCCCTGTTGGCAACCCACAAGTCAGCAGCCTTAGCTAGTTTTTCTGGAATCTAATTCCTTAGAATCAGTCAAGTGCTGTCTGAGCTCAGGAGAGCAGGCATCATAAATTGACTCCAACATCACAAGATTCTTCATTCCCTCATAAGTGTTCACCTTGTAACCCTTAATCCATCCCTCTAACTTCTTCAAACTTTCACTCACCCAGGTAGCCCAAGGGGTACCTTCATGCTTTTTGAGGGTCCTAAACCTCTTAAGGTACTGGGAAGGGGTCTTCCCAAATCTAGCTATCAAAGCTAGTTTTCACACATTCACAATCCTTCTTATCCTCCTCCCCCAACTCCATTACCACATCAGTTGCAACAGGGGGGAGCCTAGAGAACAACCAGGAAAGTAAATCATTTCCTGTAATGTTCTGGAGCCCATGATTATATTCAAACAAACTCAACCAATCCAACACATCCAACTTAGGCTCATACATACCCACCAACTCCTTAGGCATCCGGGGTCTTTTGGGACTGGAACTCCTAGAGGATTCGGAGAGAGAAGCACTTCCCACAGACATTTTTTTCTTTTCTAGCTCATGGTTGAGCTCCATTTCTCTGAGCCTTAGTTCTTGGTGCCGTTGTTCTGTTTGAGCATTAATTCTTTTGAATTCTAATTCAAGCTTCATTTTTTCTAGTTCCATATATTGAGGATTAAGTGTGGGACCTGGTAAGGGTCCAGTAGGTACAGCTGGCAGGGCAGGTAGAGGCCCAGGGGAGACAACTCTAAAATCTTCCACCTCCTCTTCTGCTTCTGACTCAAAGTTATCAATACTAACATTCATATCAATATCATTGCTGTTATCTACAGTTGCTGGAGTGGTAGGTTCCTCTGAACCACCATCCAGACTTTGGTTTGCTAACAACCTTTCTATTAGCTCCATTTTCTTGCCTTTAGTCAGGAGATTCTTATGCTTACAGAGAACTCTTAAACAATCAGCAGTTTTTGTAGCAAGGGACTCTTGACTATAACTTTCCATAGTTGACAGGTTTTAGAAAATACTTCTTTTAGTGCTAAGCTTTGTGGTTGGTTGCACTAAGGTATCTATAAGCACACTAAAATATATACTCAATACAAATCCCACCGCTGTACACCAGTGTTAGGCAGAAACCTGTGCAGTTCCCTTAGGGACCACTGCAAAAGATTTAAGACTACAGGCGTTTGGCAGTAAACCCACTTGGTAGCAGTCTGCACCACACAGATTCACTTGGTAGATGTGGCTGAGCAGTCATGAGTATGAATGGAAATTAGTTATAGAAATGTGTACTTTTCCTGGGGCTAGGCCTCAAGGTTTGTAAAAGTCTGCAGGGCTGCAGTGTGTGTCTATGTAAGGTAGCAATATGTAAAATAGCATGTCCTAACAGAAATCTCTGACAATGAAGAAAGGAAGACTGGAGGATCCCTTGTATGGAAGCAGGACGAGTTGGGATAAAGCCATGCCCATATCCAGCGATGCCACTACAGCAAGTCATGAGTATAAAAGCTCCTGCCTGGCACCCGTTTTCAGGAGGAAGGAACGGAAGAGGGACAGAAGGGTGTTCAGGGAGCAGAGTTCTTTGCCCCCATCCTCATTTCTGTAAAGAATACATTTGTTATCTTTGCAAGATAGACTCTTGGCCTTACTTCCCTAGAGGGGTGTACTTTACTCTGGTGTGAGCGTGATTATGGGCACCCTTATAATTAGGGATACCCCTGCAAATTGGGCTACCCTTACAAGAGCTCCACATGAATTAGATTAGCAGATTAGAAAGAGCAAGCAGGAGAGGAGGGCAATCCAGAGTTGAGAAGAGGCAAAGTAGGATAAATAGATAAACTTGGGACTAGCGGACAATGACGTCTGAAAGAATGGAATAGGGGAAGGTAGATGGGACCAAAAAAGAAGAATACCATACCAGGAGAGCAGGAACAAGAGGGCCGCCCTAAGCGACATACAAAAACAAAGCTTCCCTTTGGAAATCTGGCGGGGCAGAATGACTAGGATATGGCACTCACCAAAGAGGATCTGCTTACAGCAATAACCAAGTTCAACGGGGAGCTCACAGAGACAGTCAAGGCAGAAGGAGCTAGCATAAGGGAAGAGCTATCGCAGGCCATCACGAACAACCAGAGAGATATAGACTCCCTAGGTGAGCGAGTCATGGAGACAGAGGGGCGCCTAACTGAGCTGGATACAAAGGGGCCTGAATGGGCACAACAAACAAAGGAGGCAGAGGATAGGATAAGGGCCCTGGAGGAGAAATGCAACGACCTAGAAAACAGGTAAAAAAGAGACAATATCCAGATTAAGGACCTGGGGGAGGGAGTGGAGAGCTCTGACCTGGAAGTCTGCATTCGGGAACTGTTCCAGAGCCTAGCAGAGGGGGTGGTGGCCCGAAATGTGGAGATAGAAAGAGCACACATAGTGGGCAGCCGGAGAGTGGAACCGGGTGCGAGACCTCAGGACATACTAGTGAAAATGCACAAGTACAAGGATAAAACATGGCTCATGGGGGCAGCCAGGATGAAAGGGAAAATCTGAGTGAGGGGCTGTGAAATCCGGATACATGATGATCTGTCCCAAACCACACTGGCGAGAAGACGCTAGTTTAAACCGCTAACAGAGAAATTGAACAAGAGAAAGATTAGATATAGATGGCTCTCCATATGGGTAATGAAGAAAAAAACTGTTTTCCAGGTCGAGGACAGTCTGACGGCCCTGGGGGTGACTCAAAAAGAGGAAGGGGAGGACAGCATGAAAAACCAACTAGGTGAGCTGCCGGACGAGGCACAATTTGGGTCCCAGTGGTGGAGCCTGAAAAAGGTGAAGAAGACATGAAGGACAATGTGATTCGGGTGGAGGCCCACTAAAAAGGACTAAAGGGCTAGAATATAGTCTGAAGCAGGGTAAGGAATTGGGAGAGCGACGGGCGGGGGGGTGAATATCGCACACTGTTTGCCTAAGGGGACCACGTCAAGAACCTGGACAATGGATACAGGAACAGTTACATGTTGAAGATGTGTAACCAGTTCTGAGGCAGCCAGATACAGCAAGATAAAGGCTCAGTCGGTCAGAGGAATCAGGCGGCGTCGGGCAATGGTACGTCCTTTCATCGCTGGATGTTTTTCCATGGGGGTTTTTACCGAATTTTTTAGGGAGGTCAGAATAATATATTTGGGGTGTGGGTGTTCGGGAACTTATACAAAATAAGTGTATATGGGGTTGGGAGGGACCCTCCCCAAAATAATGAATAAAAATGCTATGTATTTTTTCATTGAAAAATATGTGGGGAAAAATCCCACGAAAAAACAAACCTGCGATTAAATGACATAGAACGCAGGGCAATCTAGTGCACACACAAGCAAGAAGGAATGTATAGGTTAAACTCATGGAATCTAAGGGGACTGAACAGCCTGAATAAGAGGGTCACAATCCTGCGTGAAATAAGGGGCGCAGGAATAGTCTGTCTACAGGAGACGAGGGTCGCTTGCGTAGCCGGAATTACCCACTCCAATACCATACAAATGCAACCTCTGGAACGAAACGGGCAGGGGTCCCCTGGCAATCCTATTCCAGGGGACTAAGGTGAAACGGGACCTGGAGGGGAGGTATGTGCTGGTGAAAGGGAAAATGGGCAGTCTGGCATATACATGGTCATCAGTTCATGCTCCCAACCAGGGGCGAGAAGGGTTCTTTGAAAGGTTTTTGGAGGAACTGGGTGGGTTCGGGGAGGGGGAATTGATCAATGCTGGGAACTTTAACCTGGCAGCGGCCCCGTCTGGGATAAGTCAGATGGGCTGAGGGGACATGTAACAGGGACAATGTCCAAAATGCCTGAGAAGAAGGTTTAAGGAAGAGGGGATTAATGTTGTGTAGAGTGCACACCATCCACAAGAGAGACTACTCTTTCTACTCAAGTTCAAAAATAGATTACATTATGGCAACGCGAGGGGTGGTTCAAGCAACCAGAAGGATCCATATTGGGAGCATGACAATATCGGGCCACGCTCCGGTCTCACTAGAGAGGGAGGGTGGAAACAAGCGGGGGTGGTGGGAAGAGACTGGGGGATGGAGACTGGAGGAATATCTTCTCAGAGATCGCGAAACGAGGCATCAAACAGTGAATGAAATGCGCACATTTATGGAGGGGTTTGGGGAAGACAACACGGGGAGAGATTGGATGCGTTTAAGCAGCACATTAAGGATCACTTCATAAGAGCATCGAAGCAGAGCCATGAGGCAAGGAAAGAGGCAGAAGGGGGGGGGAATGGAAAGAGATACAGCAACTAACGAGGATGCATTAGGAGAAGGGAACAAATAAGGTGGCCAGGAGGATAGCACATGCGAGAGGGAAACTTAAGCAGCTAACTAAAAGGTCGGTGGAGAGTACCCTCCTAAGGAGCAGGCAGAAGTTCTATGAGCACGGTAACAAAGTGGGGACAGTCTTAGCAAGATGGAGAAGGGCCATAGAACAGAAGGCGTTCATCACCACTTTGGAGGATAGTGGGGGGCAAGCAAGTGGGGACGGAGAGAGCCAAACGCAAGATAGTGAGAGAATTTTATGTAGACCTGTTTGGGGAGGAGCCAGCGGATGAGGAAGGGCAAACGGCATACCTAGCAGAAGGGCCAACGCTATCCCTCGTGCAAAAAGACCAATGAGAAGAACCCATAACATGAAAAGAGGTGCAAAGAGCAATAACACGAAAATAGGCAAGAGTCCGGGGGAAGACGGGCTAACGGCAGAATTCTACACAACATTCAGGGAACTGCTTGCCAAAGCCCTTACAGAGGTATTTAATGACTTTCGAGAGAAGGGGAAATATCCAAATCCTTGTACATGGCACACATCACTCATCCCGAAGCTAGGGAAAAACCCACAGCTGTGCTCCTCATACCGCCCTCTAGCGCTCATTAATGTAGATGCCAAACTTTACATAAGGGTACTGGCGGCACGGTTGGAGGGGATTCTCACAGATCTGGTTGCACAGGACCAAACAGGGTTTTATCCAAGGTCGGAACACGTTTGACAATATAAGAAGGGTCCTACACATTATCGATAAGGCTGGAAGAGGAGGGGCGCTACACCTACCTGCTTAATAATGTTAGATGCCGAGGAAGTGGTTGACCGCGTCAATTGAACCTTAATGGAACTAACACTCAGGAAGGTGGGAATAGGATTGCATTTTAAAAAAATGATACAGGCTGACTACCAGAATCCCCAAGCTACGGTTAAAGTGAACGGAAGGTTAACCAGTCCATTTCCGATAAGAAAAGTAACAAAGTAAGGATGCCCACTCTCCCCACTCCTTTTTGCTCTGGTGATGGAACACTTGGCGCAGCGGATAAGGGAGAATAGGGAGATCCGAGGGGTCAGGTGGGCGAAGGCACACCACAAAATAGGCCGGTTTGCTGACAACATGGTCCTGATTATCATTGAGCCTGAGGCATCACTGCCGGCAATAATGGAGGAGATAAGGTCTTCTTCTCTGAAGTGAACTTTGTCAAATCAGAGATCGTAAATGTATCGATTGGTGAGAGGGAAAGGAGGCAGCTGGAAAACAGAAACCCGTTCAGATGGGCAACGGGACCAGTTCGATATCTTGGGGTGAGCCAGACGACTTCCATAAAACAAATAGTCAGGGCAAACTACCCACCGCTGCTGAAACAAATGAAGGCGGACCTAACAAGGTGGAAAGGGTTGTAGATATCATGGTTTGGAAGGATAGCCGCTGTCCAAATGAACGTGCTCCCTCAGCTCCTGTCTCTTTTCCAGGAGATTGATGAAGGACATTCAGGAGTGCATTATGGGGTTTATCTGGGGGAGGAAGCAGCAGAGGATACAGAGGAACATCTTATTCTGGAACAAGACTCATGGAGGAGTGGGCTGCCCTAATATAATAAAATACTACCAGGCTGCGCAACTGAGAGTTATCACAGAGTGGGGGAGGGCGGAGAATCAAAAACACTGGGTGTGCATGGAGCAAGCAATGGCAGGGGAGCATCTTTGGAAAGTGGCGGGATGAGAAAGGAGGACAGGTCTGAGAGGCTAATGGGAAACAATCACAAGGAACACCCTGAAGATCTGGGAGCACTTAAATAAGAGGATTAAATTGGCTCCATGGCCGTCACAGCAGACGCCCATTTTTGGAAACCCTGCCTTCCCACCATAGAACTATAACAGGTTTAAACGATGGGTGGAGGGAGGGTTAAGGGAGATCAGAGATCTGTATGAAGGAACACAATTCAGGTCATTTGAAAGCTGCAGCAGAGATTTACGCCTAAGTAAGGGGGACATATTTGCTTAAGTTGGTAATTGTTGAATTACGACAACGGGTGGGAGCCCCTGCAATGATGGAAGGGGCCACAAGGGAACAGAGTGGGAAGAGCTAATGTCCGTTACAGAGAGCAGGAGGGGGCCGATTTCAGCGATCTATAGGATCTTGATAAGCTGTGAGGTCGGGGGTGGGGGAGTTGGGGCACTGAGGGGCAAAAGGGAAAAGATACAGGGAAAGGTGCTCATGGTTAAGGAATGGGAAAAAGCCCTAAAGGGCTGGCATGCCTCATACACCTCGGTACGGCACTGTGAACTGCAATAAAAGCTGCTGCATTATTGGCACTACACCCTGGAGACTCCATAAAATGTACACCTCAATGTCAGCAGCGTGTTGGAGGCGGTGTGGGGAAATGGGAACGATGGAACATATCTGGTGGGGATGCCCGCAGCTTAAACACTTCTGGCAGGAGGTGAAATCAAAAGTGTTTGGAATAATGGGAGTAGATATGGAGCTTGAAGTGGCAGTGCTCCTGTGCACTTTGCCTGAGGGGGAACAAAGAATGGGTGGGAGTGCTGTAACGCTGTGGGCAAATTTAGTGATGACCAGAAAGCGGGGCATAGTGAAACAATGGAATCAGAAGGAGCCGCCATCTATTATACAATGGAACTGTGCAATATGGGACACGGTGGATGTGGATAAGAGGACAAAGACAGTACGGGGGTCTTGGAGGAAATTTAGCAGAGTTTGGTCACCCATCATAAAATATGCAATCAAGGACATCATACACCTATACATCCTGAAGACACTAAGGGCGCTGGGGATATTAGAGGAGGAAGAGGATTGAGCTGCAAATGACAGGACATAAGGGGCTGTCTGCAGGAAACTGGTTGGAGGAGGAGGGAGGTGTTGCAGTTAGTATAGTATGTAATGTTGATCGAAATTGGGCAACGCAACAGATTATATGGAAATACAAAGTTAATTATGTATGTGAACAATGTTGAGCAAATAAAGGTTTGGTTAAAAAAAAGTTTCCTGTAGGATTTGAAGTGACTTTTCTTTCCACATTTCCATGTTTGATGATGTTCTTAACCCCAGGGCATTATAACATGTTTGCTATGAGGCTCCTGTGGAAAAGAAATCTACATGTCAAGTCTCTGTAGATTTCATGAACCAAGCAGAATTAATGTCAGGATCCATTTCTTTTTTTAAATCTTTCTATAAAATGCTATACGTTTCATCCCAGATTGACTGTTCTCCATTTTATACAGATTGATATACTCTTTTATGCAACTGTACAGATTTTATTTTGGACCTTGTCATGTACTGTGAACATTTAATCTTTTGTTGTAGCTGGTCCGATAACATCACATTTCCTCACGTGTGCCTTTCAAATGCTGTGTGTAGGATACAGTTCATACAATTATTTTTCAATGAGGATTTTCATTTGCATCCCACTGCATAACTGCTTCCTTGTCAGACTGGTCACACACCCTAAGCAGGGGTAGAATGGTCTCAGTGTTTATACGTTCTTTGGTGCAATGTAGGTCTTTACTTGGCTCTTACTTCAATTTAAGTCATCACAGAGTGGTGCTGACATGTCTGATCTCGATAGATGGCCAGTTGGTGTAGGATCAAACAAGGAAGCATAATCACCAGCTCTAAGCACAAACCCAACCATCGCACAAAAGTGATATAGAGACGGAAGCATTAGCCACCAAGAGTGATTTCTGTGTTGTCTGACACAATTAACTAAAGTAATAAAGTGCAGAATGGCTGTCCAAATCTATCGCCAACCTAAACAACCATATGCTTACAGCGGAAACAAAGACAATGAGGTACAGAACACCTAGTCTGATCAAGCTTACGAACAAGATGTGCTATCAAACAGAGTGAAATTCCTTGTGTTCAAATCTTTTTTATTGGAGTTATAAGACAATCCTTAATCAGAAATGCACTACACGATATTAAACAGCACTTACATCACAGCTCTTTATAATAATGTCAATAACTGCAGACGCCCCATTAACCCTCCCCTCGCACCCCCTGCACCCTCTTCACCTCCCCACCCCATACCACTCCAACCACCATCCACAAACCGTCACTCCCTCTCTTCAGCTCCATTCTTGTCCTTCATGTCTTATTTACATTTACGCCAAGTTCAGAAGTTCCAATGCCCTGGGCCATGGCAGGCAGGAGCAATCCTTATGCGTGGCCTTGATAAACTGCAGAAATCCCTAAAGAAGAGGGAGTTTGTTGAGTAGGGCATATGTCACTTTATCAGACATAAGACGTATACACATTCCACCGAGCCAGTCATCAATGGATGAGATGCGTGCTGTCTTCAAGGGTACCGAAATAGAATTTTCTGGCCACAATCACCACTAGTCTGAGGAGTCGTACCAGATGTGTCACGCTTCCTCTCCCCTGTTCATTCTGTGGGGTCCACAGTCCCAATAAACACACTGCAGGAGCACATTCAATCATCAAGCCAGTTATCGGTCTCAAGATGAGAACCAGTCCCTGCTAATAGGATTGTAGCTTGGGGCAGCTCCATCAAATATGCAGATATGTGCCTGCCGCTCCATATCCACTACAGCAAAGCCCTGTTGCAAACTTTCCCATGCGAGACCCCCTCTCGGGTGGAAAATACCACCTCGCCAGCATCTTATAGTTTTGTGATGCACATTGGGTGCTTACAGTCACCTTCATGATCCCTTTCCATATCTCTGCCCATTGATTCCCCTCTAAATACCTGCCTATATCTCTATGCCACCTATTTACATAGGTTGGGATCCCTTAATTTGCTAGGAAGTTGAAGCAGCTATAAAACTGCGAATATTAGCCTTTCAAATGGCACCAGTTGCCTCAAAGCGCCTTTATTTCCTCGCTGCATGAACCAGTGTCTGAGTTGTAGACAGTTAAAACGATCCCCTTCACCGACTCCAAACGAGACCTTCCAGGACTCAAATGTCAGATTTCCCCTCTTTAAAACATATGTGAAATAAGCTTGCACTCTGTCTGCCAAGTCTGGAAGGCTCTGTTCCCGTAGGCCAGTGTAAAGCTCACATTATGATAGATCACAGTAGCCGGTCCCGGGAACTTTGTCAGCCACAGCCGTTTGGCAACCCCGTCCCAAACCCGGAATGTGGCGGCAGTGGACAGTAGGTCATACATGCATACAGCGCAATCTGACTGAGGAATCCATGGCATATACCCAAGGGGCCTGCCAACCACCTGTTCCTCTAGTTGCCTACAGACTTGATTCGAGGTCGGGTCAGCCCAGTCTCGCAGTGTTCTCAGTTGCGCCGCTTGATAGTATTTCCAAGGATGGGGCAATGCCAGGCCTCCCCATCCCTTGATCTGTAAAGCGTTTTGGCTGCTACTCTGGCTGGGCGATTCCTCCATACAAACTTGCCCAGCTCTTTTTGGAGACTCTCTAGTGCTTGCTTGAGAATCACAAATGGGACAACTTGTAACATGTAAAGCAGCTTTGGCAAGGTGTTCATTTTTATCACAGCTACTCTGCCCATTATCGATATTTCCTGTGCACTCCACTTTGTCAGATCTGCCCTGATCGCCCTCATTACCCCAGGATAGTCAGCCTCATATAATCCCCAAGCTTTAAGGTTATTTGAATGCCCAAATAGTCAATACTTTTCTCCACCCATCTCAAGGGGGAGATATTTTGCAAACGTAGCACCCTATTGTGGGCCAAGGACAGGTTCAGGGTTTCGTATTTGTCCAGGTTCACTTTGAACCTGGACACAGCTCTGTATTCTTCGAGGAGTGCTAGAGTCAGGGGAAGCAAATGTTCAGGTTCAGCAAGTGTCAAGATAATATCAGCGGATAGCGCTATTTGGTGAGCGATACCCACATAGCCGATGCCAGTTATGTCTGTCTCAGCCCTCATTTGTTCAGCCAGAGGTTCTACGGACAATGCGAAAAGTAGAGAGGAGAGGGAACAGCCCTGTCTTGTCCCTCCGCCCAAGCGAAAAACCTGCAAAAAATGGCCATTCATCGCCACCCTTCCCTTGGATGTCCAAGGCAAACACTCCCCTGTTTTCACCCAGATCAAACTTGCTCAACACCTCTCTCCAGTATCCCCACTCCACGCAGTCAAAAGGCCTCTTCAGTGTCGAATGCCATCAACATTGCAGGTACCTTCCGTCTGTGTGCAATATTGATGAGATCCATCATCTGCCTAGTGTTATCTGCTGCCGGCCTCCCCGCTACAAACCCCGATTGATCATGTGTTATCAAGTTCCAGTAGAACTCGGTCCAAGAATTATGCTAGCATTTTGGCATACAGCTTCCTATCTATATTTAGTACAGCAATGGGGTGGTATAACAAGCAGTGGCCCGAGTCCTTACCCTCTTCAGAGATAACAGACACCCGCGCTTCCTCCATCGAACTCGGGACCACTCCCTCTCTCCAGAGTGTATTGAACGACACGTGACGCTTCAGGAGTGCGCTTGCAAAGCTCCTATAGAAGTCTGTGGGAAACCCATCTAGGCCCGGTGCTTTATGCACTTTTAGAGAACTAATGGCCCTTATAATGGCTTCCTTTGTTATGTCCTTCTCTAACCCTTGCTTCTGAGCCTCTGTAGCCTTTGGCAAATTTAACCTCTCCAGAAAGATGTGTATAGTTCTCTATAGTACCGGTTATATGTCTCCAGTTTCTCAGGTTCCATTTTAGCCATACCCATGCCATATTCCTTTGCTCATAATGACGCTGCTTGAGTTTCATCAGGGTATATTCTACTCTATTCCCTACTATAGCATTGATCTAACCCTGTGTCGCTTGGAGCTTTCTACAGACCTTCTGTGAACCAGAGGTCTGACATGTTCCCTCCAGGTCTTTCAATTGGGCCAGCTGCTGCTCCAGCTCTAACTTCCATTTTCTGCCCAACCCAACACCCTCCGAGATCATCACCCTCGTATATAGGTTTTGAATGCATCCCAGCATGTCCCTTCCTATGTCATCCCCTCAGCATTCTCTTTAAAGTAGTGCTCAATGCATTCACCAATCTCCTTCTGGCATAGGGGGTCATGTAAAAGGGACGAGTTAAGTCTCCAGTGATTGGACCAATGTTCCCTGGGGTGCATATCCCATGTGATATATACTGGAGCATAGTCCGAGTGAGTGATTGTGCCCATCGCTGCAGACTCTAACCTGGGGAGAATTCCGTTACCCACCAAGATGTAGTCTAACCTGGATATACTTTGTGCAGCTGGAAGTAGAATAAGAAATCCCTTGCCCCCGAATTAGTATGCCTCCATGCGTCCACTACCCCAGCTTCCTCCAGTCCCTGTAGCAGATATTTAGAGGTCTGTGTTGTACCCATGTAAGTGCCTTTGGAGACATTCCAATTTGGATCAAACGTCATATTGAGGTCCCTAATAAAGAGCATGTCCACAGTAACATTTTATAAACTCACGTAATACTGCACTGCAATATTCGTTCCAGCCACAATTTGGGGCGTATACAGACGCAATAGTTAATAATTCATCATTAAACATCCCCTCTACAGATAGGTATCTCCCTTCTTTATCTGTCTTCGTCTCCACTAAGGCCAACTGAACATTCCTAATCACCAGTTTGCCCACTCCTTTGCTTTTGTCGTTTGCTGTTGCATGTTATTGATGTAAGTAATGGGTTGACCTCAATCTAGGTTTGTCTTTCTTCATGCATCTCCTGGAGGCACGCTACACCCACCTGCATTTGCTTCAGCTCATTTAGTAGTTTTCCCCTCTTCGACAGCGCATTAAGACCCCTTACATAATATGTCCGGGCCCTGAACCTGGCTGCATAACAAATAATGCGAGCTGCTAAAGAGTGCCATTAGTGTTAACCCTTCCATACCAACTTTTACGGAAATGAGCGTTGTAAATGTGGACCTTTTTCCCCCAGCAATCCCCACTGCCCACTTTCTTCAAACTTCCCTCTCTCCCACTAACCGGAGGCAAAATATTGAGTTGTCCTGCGATCCTACCTCCTCCCTTTTCACCATTGCCAGCAAGGATCTTCCCCCTCAACTCGATCACCTTGGGGAGTTTGAGCGTGCATTAACTGATTATGCAAAAGCGGTGCTCTTCTCAGCCCTTTTAGGCCTCCTCAACGCTTGCGGGGTCATGCAGCTATCTGCGTGCTGTCAACTTTGACCCGAGCCTGTTGATCTGTTCTCCTTGCTCACCCAAGGATTTTACGCCCAATATCTGCGCTGCCCCCTCTGGGGTTGCGCATCTTGTTTCCACGGTTGATCCAAGTAAACACCAACCGAAAAGAAAAGTACACCTGTAGCACACTCTCTCCATCTGCAGTTTCTCAGTGAACTGCCGAAATGCGGGCCTCTTTGGTAGGGTGAGCGTTGCAATATTTTGAAAAATCAGAAGTGACTGCCCTTGGAAGGAGATCAATCCCACCTTTCTCGAGGCTCGCAGTATCTGTTCCTTAGTGCTGTATGAATGGAACTTCATTATAATGTCTCTGGGCTGGGTTTTGTGGGTTCTTCTGAGCAGGCCCACCCTGTGGACATGATCCAACATTATGCCCTCCCTTGCTACCTCCGGGGCCAAAGCTTTGAAGACTTGCTGGACCCAGTCCAGCAGATCTGCCCCTTCCACTCCTTTTTCCGATCTGTGAATGTGGCGGTTCTCCCGACGATGCCCATTTCCCAGGTCCTCTATGGCTGTAACCAGGAAAGAAATATCCTGCTTGGCGCAGGCTAGTTCCGCCTGAAGGGTCTGCACGGTCGTTTCGGCGTCCCCTACTCTTGCATTCAACTGCTTCGCGTCCTGGACCAAGTCTGCGATCGACTTCCTGAGTTCTCACGCATTGCTTTTCATCTCCATTCGTATCAATTGAGTCCGCTCCTCTTTCAATTCCTCTTTTAGGGTCTTGAGACAATCTACCAAGTCCAATTTGGAGAGCCCCCACACTGTCTCCTGGGATACATTCTCTATCACCCCATCCCGCTGTATAGCTTCTTGGCTTGTCGATGGGCACCGCTTTACACTCGCCAGCTGTTGATCGGAGGGCCAAAAGGTATTCAGAGTCGTGCACCGGCGTGACAATCTGCACCACGACATCCACCTCTCCTTAAGCACTTACCCTCCTGGGCTGTGCTTATCCGCTGCAGATTATGCCGCCACCAGTCCAGTTGCTCCTCATTCTAGCTCTCTTTCACACCCCTCTGCAGCTCGGTGGCTCTGCTGCATAAGCCCCTGTGCTGTGCAGCATCTAATCTGCCCACTCCATTACCCACCAGTGTGGTCACATCTCCAGGCTGGCACCTCTTACTCCATGCTCTCCACTGCTTGTGCCTATCGCTGGGCAACCTGCTTCCCTCTGATCCTTGCATGCTGCACTTCACCTATTGTGCCGATGCTGCCTCTGACATTCTCTGCTGCAGTGCTTGTCTCTCCGCTGTCTCCTCCCATGGGGCTTTCTGGGCGAGCTCACAGCAGGGTCCGGTCTTGCTGCGGTATGCAGCCCGGTAATGGCTTAGCCTCACAAGGTTAGGGGCACCTCCTTGCAATTCCCCGGTTTGGCAGTTTCCCTCAGGCTGGACCAGGCAGGTTTACCTGCGAAGGGCCCACGCTCACGAGTCTCCCGTCAGCTATATCCACCCGCCGGCATTCTCACCGCTGTCAGCCCTGCAGTGGTTTGCTAGTTTTCCCCCCCCCCCCCCCCAGGGCCACGCTGCAGGCTTGGATCTCTGTACCAGCCAGTGAGCCCCAGCTTCACCAGTGCCCCCTGGAGCTTATCTCCATACTTAGGCGCTCCTCCTGTTTTGGGCCGCCTTGTTGTTTAGGCCGAGACAGCTCTGCAGCACAGCTGGTGTCCCCTGTACAAATGCCTGAGGGTCTCCACTTCAGTATCTGCCAGCAGCGTCCCGCAGGCCCGGCATCAACACACGGGTTGCACTAACGGCACCATGGGTTCAGGAGAAAAATGGATGTACGTCCCCCTCTATGCCACTCCGACGGTTGAAACTCGCTCCACGGGTGCTGCTTCACATCAGCAAACTGCGTTCATTCTGGTAAGACCTTCTGCAATGCAAAATCAAAACTAACGAGAACGCATTGTCCTTACCCTCAGCCACACCCACCACTAAACCCCCTGCTCAAGACCTCCCCCTCTACTCCTGGGTCCACGTCAACCAGTTTCCACCCTGGTCATGGCACACAATCTGCTCTGCTTGACCTAAAAAAACAACCTGATGACATAAAGGATGCAGGCAAGCCTGCCCCACTTCTCAATTCCTTAGCACACTTCTCACCTAATGCCACAGCCTGGATCAGATAATTCCTGCTAGGTAGAGCCATGAGAGTTTTCTCAGATCAGGCTTGCGCAGCTATCACCAACATCCCACCAACATCCACTGTGGACTCCCTCAGGGATCCTGTATCTTGCCCACTCTCCACAATATCTTCACTAAGCCCCTATTTGACATCCTAGACTCCATTGGCATAGCCAACACTAACTAGGCTGATGAAGTCCTACTTCCACTCTCCGGTAACTACGAAACTGACACTAAGGCCTTCAATAAAGCCTCCTCCACTATTCAGGCCTGGATGTCGGCCAACCGCCTTTGCCTCAACAGTGATAAGACTGAAATCCGCCTAGTAGGTTCCCAAGAAACCCTAAACAAACTCTCCAACCAATACACAACGTTCACAATCGACAACCTACAGATCCCGGTCCCCCCGCCCCCATCGGTCAAAACCTTAGGAGTCTACCTCGATGCCCCCCTCCCCAAGTCACAGCAAGTCAATGCCATCGCCTCCTCAGCGGTCTACTAGACCAAGCTGATCAACGCAGCCAAACCATTCTTATCCACCGAGAATTGCCTCTCCATCGTCAGAGCCATAATAGGCTCAAGACTGGATTACTGCAACCTCTTCCTTGCTGGCACTAAAGCAAAGAACCTAAAGAAACTCCAAATAATCCAGAACAACGAACTTCGTTCTTCCCACACCATCCCGAAAAAAGAACATGTATCTGCTGCCAGACGCCAAGCCCACTGGCTCTTCATCAAAGAACGCGTCCTATTCAAAACTCTCGCCATCACTCACAAGTGCATTAATCACACAGCCCCCAGTACCTTTCTTCGAAAGTAATCAGGACAGGCTCATCCAGACCCACGAGAACATCCTACTCACACTGACTCACAATCCCCAGCGTCAAACGAGCCAAAGCAGGTGGCGCCAGCTTCCCCTTCATTGCTGCCAGCCAATGGAACTCCCTTTCCACTCACCCTCAGAAATGAACCCTCACACCCGCATTCCGCAAAGCACTCAACACATGGTTCTTTAACTAACCTCTGCCTCGCCCTCTCTCTGTGCCTTACGCACGAGTATTCATGTCTCCTGTAACCTTCTTTTATTGTTTACACCACATGTGCCTTGTTATGCACCGATGTAACTATTTCTTGTACCACTGTAACCAATTCACCACAGTTGCTTATATCTTTAACATTCTGTTTGTACCATTGTAACAAAGTAGCCAACTTACCTCTGTAACAGCGCTACAATGCCTATGGGCTGTTGTGCGCTATACAAATAAAAAAATAAATAAAAAATATTCTCTCAGTTACTTCTGTGCTCGATAAACGCTTCTACTCCACTCGGATTCCCCAGGGCAGCTTGGAGCGGCTAAGTTAGGCAGCCATGTCTGGCGCCGGTAGCCATGCCTCGTGAAATTCCTTGAGCAATAGCTTGACCCGTGGTTAACAAAGCGAGAGGATTCAGAAAATAGATCACACTGAAAATGAATGGGTTAGAAGCATCTAAAAAAACAACTCAGAATAAAGACTAAGAAGAATTTGCACAAGGCAGGGGTCTGCAACCTGAAGATCCCCCGATGTTTTGAACTAGAACTCCCATGATCCCTCACCATCGACCTTGCTGAGAAGGGCGGCTGGGAATTAGAATACAAAATATTTGTAGACCCATTGGTCGCAGCCTCCATGGATGATCACTTCAGAAATATCCTCAGTCTCCCTGATGATGCATATACGATCCTAGACTGTATACACAGGGTGCACTTACCTTTTCAACATCTTGTCAAGTGCTCATTTCTTTGAAGTGAAGAGGATAATCATGTTGGCATCCCAGTGCTCCAGAAACATCCTCTTCAGGGACGCAAAAAATCCAAATATTCCATGATCTGGCACAACCCACATTGGTGAAGGCATGCCCCTAAACGCTCACACCAGAAAAAATACAACCCGCTAGGGAAAAAAGAGCTAGAGATTCATCCAAGGATAACCCGTTTTAATCACACAAAAAATAGGCAGGCCAGCAAAGAACTCTGCTGCTCAAGAATGTACTGCCGAGAAATAGTACAAGCAGAAGGTTATAATGAAACACATCGTCACTAATGATGTCACAAATACAGCTAAAACTCACGCGGCTGGTTGGCGAGACCCTATGCATGGGCGGCATGGGATACCAGGCTGCTATTGGTCCCAGCCCCGCCCGTCCGTCTTCCATCACGTGGGGTCAGCTGGGCTCATCGTCTCCAGGGAATGAAGGTCACATTTCTCATTATTTACTATTACAAACCAATGCTGTTCTATCATTATGGCAGGCACCTGGGAAGCTCTAGGACTGGCACAGCGGGAGGCTTAAGATCATGAAGACCCTGACATTCTTCACTCATTCCAGATCGCACTATCCGCACCCAAGGTGTCACCCTTGCTTTGGACTATCACTTATTCCACCCTGTACCTCGCATTACAAAGTTTGTCATTATGAAATAAAGTGAACTTATCGTGTTCCTTTAGATCTTTTATGACCACTAGGTTTACAGTTGGTGGTCTGAGGTAACTTACTATCGTGGAATACAGGAGTCTTGGGCTCGGGCAGTTGCAGATGTCATAACTCATGGCAGCCTAGGTGGGGGTCGCCTGGCTCTAATAGACATGCATTGTGAAGCGCCTGGTACGTCTCGCAGCCTTGCAGGGCGCACTCCTTCTTGGGATAACACGTATTCGCAAGAGTTCTGGAACAAAGGAAAGTTTCTATGGGAACTAGCAGCCTGGGCCTCCCTACCATCAGTACTTGACCCTGTTCAGGTTTCTTGGTTGGGCCTGTGTTTAGCGCACGGCCATGCGAGCCGCATGTTTTTACCATCACTACAAAAAATGGTGCTTACTTATATGCGCGCACTAAGTCTACATCTGTATTTCAAGTAATAATGGGTTTGTGCAAGGTTTCTTAACACGCCACCCTCCCCCCTGGTGCATTGAAAGCGTATCTATTGGATTCACCGCACTCTAAAGCGCCTATGAGGGAGAGAAAGGTTAATTTCCTTCTCAACATTCCACTCTTTCGTTACTTCTACAGTAACAAATTCCTTTGCATACTTGCGTTCATTTTCCCTTCTTACGGCAGCTTCATATGATAATAGCATCTATGACCTACATACATCCCACAGGCTTTTTCCTGCTTGCGCATATTCTTTGGGTGTGCATGTCATATGACTACATCCCCCATACCCAGCTTAATCTACCCAAACTTCTTTATACTTTTCAGGGTCAGGGGATAGGACAACGATTGTGTGGTATAAGTGATCTACTTAATTTCCATAGTACACAGGGAGCATTTGGGGGGGGTGGCATTGTCAGTTTGTAGCTCTGCTTCTTTTGTATTACAAAGTACTTTTGAAATACCAATTGATGCCATCATTGCGCTACTAAGCACTGCTTTGGCAAAACACCGGAATCCCATTTGGCATGTGCAGAAAAGAACCAGGATGGACACGATGACCGGTAGCAGCATCTTCACAAGGGCTCCTAACTAGGATGGAGCCCAATCGAAGGCAAACGTCAAACTAATCATCCCCTTGGATACAAAGCTTTTTTCATGCGCAGTCCCAGGCCGTGTACTGCCGCTATTATGTGAGACAACAATCCATTCGCTGCACCTTCGGGAGGCACGAATGTGCAACATTTTTAGAAAATGTTACAGCCTGTGCAGATTGTGGCACTTCTCCCTATTTTGTTGTCACTGGTATAGAATTGTGCTAGCTTCATGCTATGGTTCTTGTCCTGTTACTGTGCAGGGAAGTGGCATAGTTACACAATGTAAGAACCAATTAATGCTCACGCTTGCACTAATTAACTACTCGTTTGTATCTGGTGTGTTCCTCAGCAAATATTTATTTCTTTGATCATTGAATTTCATTCATATGATACAGCTTTTTATATACATATTGTGACCTTTATTCATTGAATTGATGTCATTCACTAGATTGTAAATGGTGCATTGCATCAAGACAACCAATCATGTGTTGCTTTAAATGTCATTAATTGAATTGGTTGTCATTCATTGAATTGTCTTATTATAATACACCAGATATGGTCATTTGTCCAACAATATTTGGTTCCTTTATTCATTGGATTGATCTCACTCATAATTCAGCTTTGCGTGTGCTCATAATGTACTCTCTTCAATAAATTGGTTTTCATTCATTGACAACATTCATTTGTCCAACACATTTATGGTTCCTTTGTTCATTGAATTGATCTCATTCATGTAGTTCAGCTTTGCGTATACTCACTATGTCCTTTGTTCAACGAATTGGTTTTCATTCATTGAATTGGTTGTCTTACTACAGTGCATCATAGACTTCAGGTAATTTGTTGATTAAGTTGTATCCCATTTGCTAATTGAATTGTATCCCAACATGTGTTTCCCCGCCGTAGTTTTGACGGTACTTCAGGGGATATATTGGTTATTGCAATGCTATTTTTAGTGGTGAATAGATTGCTGTAAAAACAAAAAAAATCTAAAATCGGTTAGCCAATCAGGGTCTTGTTGTGTTGCCTGGGAGAGAAGTAATGTTTTATGAAGTAGGTGTACTTACTTTACATATGTTGTCTGGCCATTTCATTAACAATTTCAAGGTTTTTAAGAGCTGTTTTTTATTTTCTCACTGGTATTCTTTGTCATTGGTGCCCTCTGAATGGTCAGTTCTGCTGAAAGTAAAAGATGTATTACTGGTACTAATTTTCTGATTGTTTGCTCTCCCTATGTTGCTTTCTTTCATCTCAAATTAGTTGCTACCTATTTAGCTTGAGGTGCGACTCAATTCCATACATTGAAAACGTTTCCTAGTTTGTTACTAAATGGGTCTGTCAGTTTAGCCGTGTGAAGATAGATCTGCATTATTATACTTGCTTGTAGAACATGAGTATAGTTTTGCTATTCTATGTCTAAGGACGTTTGCTTGCGGTGCATCTAATCTCAAATCAATCCTTATATTAAAGTTGTTAACCGCCTAGCGATTCTATGTCAAGATATACAGTTTCTCTTCTCGTATTTAGCCGGGGCTTACCTTATTAGTCGATGTGACTCAAGGGATGCAGAAACAGTCCCCAAGTGCGGGGGTTGCCTAGGCAGGCAGAGCAGGTGTGTGTGACTGGCTGGGGAGGGACCTGGGCCCAGGATCAGAGGGTGGCCAGGTAACCAGTGCAGGTTCGGAATCAGCCAAGAGGTCAGCAGGGGAGAGGAGGAGAAAAGGCAGAAGCAAAGAGAAAGGTTTTGAGGTGCGTCCGGAACCGGAGATGGTTCTCCTCAAGAGGAAGGCCCCAGCTGAAGAAAGATCTACCACCAACTTGTTGCTTGGAGAAGCTACCGAAGAAAGATCTACCACCAACTCGTTGCTTGGAGAAGCTACTGACTGAGGGAGTTTGAGGCGGAAGAGCGAAGGCCTCGAGAAGGAAGATATTAGGAAGCGAGAGTTGAAGGTATTAAGGCCCCAGAAGGCATTGTGGACGATGCAGAGGGTTTTGAACTTGATCCTCGCAGCCACTGGGAGCCAGAGCAGAGATTTCAGTCCTGGAGAGATACGATCCCTGGGTTGGAGGCCAAGGACAAGTCTCGCAGTCCTGTTCTGGGTGAGTTGCAGAGGGCGGAGAGTAGAGGCAGGCTTTAGAAAGAGTCCAGCCTAGAGAGAACCAGAGCTCTGGAGACAGTGAGCTTCTGGGGGGAAGGAGAGGAAAGGTAGAATACCTCTCAGGATGTGCAGCTTGTAGTGTGACTTCTTAGAGATGTCAGAAATGTGAGGAAAGAAGGAGAGTGTGGAGTCGAAGATGACCCCGAAGGTTTTTAGCCTTGCAGGTTGGAGCAGGAGGGGGGCCAAGAGAGGCCGGCCAGAGAGCGACAGGAAAGGAGGGAGCGGGGGTGCCGATGAGGAGAATCTCAGTCTTACTGGCATTAAGGCAGAGGTCATTGGCAGCACACCACTCCTGGATAGCAGACAGACAGTCAGACATGAGAGACGGAGAAGAGGTGGCCGAAGGTAGCCTGAAAATGAGTGGAGTGTCATCCGCATAGCACTGAAAGTTGGGGCAGGGAGCGGCAATGCAGTGGGAAAGAAGTGCCACGCCAGGGCCTGACCTGTGATACCCAGGTTATCACAGAGACATTTGAGCAGGTTGGCATGGTTGACAGTGTCAAAGGCAGAAGAGAGATCAAGCAAGATGAGGACACAGGGGGTGTTAGAATCAAGGTTGGAGAGCAGGGTGGGGGCGTGGCTACGAGGGCCATGTAGGAGGACACGATCTGGAGGAGCTCCCGAGATCCTGAAATGATCCTGGCGAAATAGTGCATAACAACGTGCCTATGACTGCTGAAAATACACGTCGGTGTGTGGACGGTCTGACTGCGTGTGGTGAACTTTAGGAAGGCGTGGGAGAAACGGTGGTGGAGTTTTGTGAGAAAAAGATAAGGAGCGCCGGAGACGGAAGACGAAACAAAATGGCTGATCAACGACCGGAACAAAGGAAGGAGCTGGCCGCACGGTGGTCGGGCGATAGGAGCGGACTGTGTGCGCATTTCTAACTTGCGCGGAACGCAGGTCCCCTGGGTCATGTCTAATAGAACAGTGAGACCGAAGACGAAGCAGCCCACATTGGACGACTTCGCCAAGACGTCCCCTGGTCCGGAAAGTTCCAAGAGCAAGGATAAGTCGCCTGCAGGTGGCATGCCTGTGACGGGTACTAAACAAGAGGTCCTGGCTGCGATTGCGGACTTGAAGGCGGCCTGGGAGGCTAAGCTTGAACGGACCGTAACTGAGCTGAAAACGGCATTGGACCTTAAGGTCGGTGAGGTGCAGGAGGAGGTGAATTTACTCCGGCAGGACGTCAGGTCCATGGCGGAGCACACTGAGACCCTCGAGAAAGAGGTGAGCCCGAATACTGCGGATTGTGCCTCCCATAAGGCCGAATTGCATGCACTGGTGCAGAGAGTGGGCAACTTGGAGAACAGGGCGAAGGAGGCGGAAGGACGCGCCCGACGGAATAACATTCGCATCGTGGGCCTGCCAGAAGGATCGGAGGGCCACGATCCCACGGAGTTCATCGAATCTATGCTGTTGCAGGAGATACCCGGAGGAGCCTTATCTCAAGGATTTGCAGTGGAACGTGCGCATAGAGCTCTAACAAGGAGGCCGCCGCCAGGAAACCCACCTAGGCCAGTAATTGCCAAAATCCTTAATTACTGGGACCGGGAGAGGATACTAGAATACTTCCGCAAGGGAGGAACGATTACACGAGGAGCAGCAAACATAACGGCCTAACCGGACTATACCCTGTCTGTGCAGCGTAGCC
The DNA here is from genome assembly GCF_040938575.1 of Ambystoma mexicanum. NCBI lineage: Eukaryota > Metazoa > Chordata > Amphibia > Caudata > Ambystomatidae > Ambystoma > Ambystoma mexicanum. The sequence continues at coordinate 642,075,453 of NC_090922.1, read as the reverse complement.
GTATGAACTTTGGGACGGTAAAGCGGAGATTCAGAGAGGCAGGCCATAAATACATGTTGCTGTACCCGGCGAAATTGAAAGTTTTTCACAAACACAAGACTTTGTTTTTGAGACTCCGGAGGACGCCATGGGATGGCTCGACGCGCAGGGATGTCCCCAGGAGCCTGCCGTTCGGACGGGAAGAGGAGATGGAGGAGATAAATAGTGCACAAGGAGGGCGCTACAAGATGGCGCGGAATAGGTCTCTGGGACTTGATTATGGTCATTTGAGCGGCCTTAGGCAGAGAAGGTCAGACTGTTGCAGAATATATTATGACCACTGTGACTATTGTTGCATTTAGGGGAGCCTTGCAGAGCGGATCTCTTTACCCCACTTTGTAACCTTAGCTAAGTGGCCATTAGGGCGACTTCACCCTACTGAGCTCTGGGCATTGGTTGGTGCTTGCAGGGTTAGATGTGGGGGTGCCTGAGTTCCATGGATGGAGCTGGGCAGTAGTTGGGGAGTGTGGTGTTGGGGAAGGGATGGGTAGAGGATGAGGAGGGAAGTGGGGAGTTTGGGGTGTACATAGTTATGGGGAGTTCGAGTTTGTACATGAAGCTACAAGAAAAAGCCAGAGGGTTGTATCTGTATCACGTGGGCAGGTGGGATTTGCTGCACGGAAGGGGGGAGGATACTTATGAGCTATGGGGGATCTTAAGATCGTAACGTCGAATGTCAGGGGACTCAATAGTTACTTAAAGAGGAACATGGTCATGATGTATTTGAAAAGACAGAAGATTGATATTGCACTGTTGCAGGAGACGCATCTGACTCGGGAAAAGTTGGAACTGGTGGGGAAGAAGTGGAGAGGTATTGTAGTGGGTTCTGCGTATTCTGCCTACGCTAGGGGAGTGTTGGTCTGGGTGGCACCGCACGTTCCGCTCCAACTTACACAAGAGGTGGTGGATACAGAGGGGAGGATGGTCATATTGAAGGCACTGGTGGAGAATAAAGAGGTGTGCATTGTAAATACGTATGCCCCCAATCAAAACACGGCAGCATATTTTAGGACTCTGTGTACCAACCTGGGTGCGTGTGTGGGTGGGGCGGTTATTTGGGGAGGGTATTTTAATTGTGTGCTGAACCCCAGGGTAGACAGATCTGATAAGATTGATAGGCCTACCCCACCGGCCAGGGCATTGCAGACACTGCTCGACGACTTCGGGCTGGCAGATGTTTGGAGGCTGAAACATCCTAATGTGGAACAGTATTCGCATTACTCAGCCCCGCAGCAACTGCATACGAGACTTGATTATTTTTTTGCCACGCCAGATGTGGTGATAGAGACCACCCAAATAGAATACAAAGCAAGGGTCCTGTCGGACCACTCGCCTCTGGTCCTGGGATGGCAGTACTGCCGCCCCAGAGCACGGATACCGACGTGGCGCCTCCGGGCTGAGGCGCTCAAGGATCCGGTCTTCAGAGAGGATATCAGGGACGAGATCATACATTATTTCGAAGAGAACGCTGGCAGTGTGGATTCGGCGGGCACGCTCTGGGAAGCCCTTAAGGTGGTATTGCGGGGTGCTGCCATTGCTAAATCAAAGGGCCTGCAGGGTGGGGTCCTAACGGAGTTAGGAGACGCTGAGGATGAACTGGAACGGGAACTCAATAGGGGAGGGGGTGATGCGGAGCCAGTACTTAAACTACAGCAGCGGTGTGCGGAACTTTGGGAAAGGCTCTGCAACCTTAACTATAAGAAGTATGTTGAGAGGCAGCATGCAGGTGGGGATGAAACGGGCCGTCTCTTGGCGTGGCTATACAAGAGTGAAACCCCTAGGCCCCCGATTAGGACGATAACCAGAGAGGATGGAGAGGTAGCGAACACCCAAGAAGGTGTCAATGAGGCATTCTTAGATTATTACAGGGCACTATATGAGGACAAGGGGGGGGGGGCAGCCGAGAGGAGATAAGGGAAACTTTAAAGAGATATGGGATTACCTAAGATTAGTGCCGAAGAAAGAGGAGCTAGATGCACCGATTACTTTGGAGGAATTGGAGGAGGTGGTGAGGCAGCTGCCCACCAGTAAGACCCCGGGTGCGGACGGACTTCCTAGCGAATTTTATAAAGCATATAGAGAGGAGGTACTCCCCCCCATGCTAGAAATGCTTAATTAATCGTTTGAGGTGGGCTGGTTGCAGGAATCGCTTAGAGAAGCGATAATACCGCTCCTTAAGCCCAACAAACCAGGGCATAGCTGCGGCTCCTATAGGCCCTTGTCAATGCTGAACCAGGATGGCAAGATATTGACGGCGATCCTGGCTAATAGATTGCAGAGAGTTATTAGTAAATTGATACATCCGGACTAAACAGGTTATGTCCCCAACAGGAATATAACCCACAACCATAGGCGACTCCACCGGGTGATTGAATGGGGGAGCAAGAGCGAGGGTGAAATGGCGGTTGAGTCCTTAGATGCAGTCAAAGCTTTCGACTCAGTCAGGTGGTCGTGGTTGCTGGAGGCCCTGAGGGAATACGGGATGGGGCCGGGCTATGTTAGGTGGGCGAAGTTGCTGTACAATGAGCCGCTAGCTAGGTTACGTACAGGAGCGGTGATATCCGAAAGGTGGCAACTTAGCAGAGGCACCAGACAAGGGTGCCCCTGGTCCCCGATGTTATATATTCTGGCCCTGGAGCCCCTGGCAGTGTACCTTCGGCAACAATATGACATAATAGGCATTGAGGTAGGGGGAGAGAAACACCTAATATTCCTGTATGCTGACGATTTGCTATTATATTTGAAATATCCGGAGAAAAATCTTCAATATATTCTGGAGGTAATGGAAAGGTATGCAGAACTGTCATGCATAGCGGTGAACCCCCAAACATCGAGCATATTCCCATTGGGTAGCTACAGAGGAACCCTTCCGGAGCGGTTGCCAGTGTTGCCGATACCATGGGCGGTTGGTTCCTTCCGCTACCTCGGAATAGATGTGTATCACACGGTAGAGGAGGAACATTTGCATAACACCGAGGTGGCTGTGGGAAAAATCTGTATAAGCATGAAGTTTTGGGAGAAGTTGCCGTTGGCGATGATGGGACGGGGGGCGATGCTCAAAATGGTGGTCCTGCCTAGGCTCTTACATTTCTTCAGCAATATTCCGTATATGATACCTAAGAAGTTTTTTGCCAAGCTGAATAGTATGTGCAGAGACTTCCTATGGCATGGCACCCGGAATAGAGTGGCGCTATGGAAGTTGCAGAATTTCTATGAAAGGGGGGGTATTAAGCTGCCTAATTGTGAGGCCTATTATGTAGCTGGTCAGTTGCAATATGTGGTCAAATGGCTCTCTGATGAGGTAACTCCCGAATTTAGGCTGTGGGACAGGACTGCACTCCGTTCTACCTGAAGGAAATTATTTGGTTGCCTAGGTCAGAAATGAAGGAGCGCCCGGGAATGATGTTGCTGGGGTGGAAGATGTGGCGTAGAGTATGTTGAATGATGGAGGACCCGTACCCGTGTTCCCCGCAGGTGCCGCTGGTTGCTTTGGCAGGGGAAGACAAACAACTAAGGATGATAATCAGGACCTACTGGGAGTCGGTCGGGCTGGTTACATTGGGGGATGTCTGGCAAGAGGGGGCCATTAGGGATTTTGAAGGACTAGGGGAAGAGGCGGGCTTGCATAGAGGCCAGTATGTCACATACCTAAGGCTGGTGCAGAATATTCGCAAAATCTGGCCTGAGATTGTATTGGAGGAGGAACCAGACGCCACTCTATATATACGACATATCAGAAGAGGGGCATGAGATCTCTAGATTGTATGCGATGGTTATGACCCGGGTTGGGAAGGAATTGACGCATTTGAGGTTGGATTGGGAAACAGAGGTGGGAGCACAGATGGAAGATGGGATGTGGGAGCGTGCTATGGGATACCACAAGAAGGTGTCAAGAAATGCTAGATTACAACAAATACAGCTGTATATAACGCACAGAGCTTACATGACCCCGATGAGAATATCGAAGTTTGTAAATGCGGGACGACAAGCGTGCCCAAAATGCGATAAGGAAAATGCTGATATGACACACATGTTTTGGTCTTGCCCAGTGATTGAGAGTTTCTGGGGAGAAGTGGTGCAAAAACTAGCGGACAAAGGGGTCACGCTCATTATAGATACGGCCTGGGCCTGCCTGTTGGGAGGGTTTCCCAGACCACGGAAACTTAAACATGTTGGGAAATTGAAGGACTTGGCATATGTGCTCGCAAAACGAAGGATTGCCATGGGATGGAAGCAGTGCCATAAGCCACGGGTGGAGGTATGGTGGCGGGAATTGCAGAAATGGGCGGAGACTGAAACGGTGGTATGGCAGGAGGCATGTAGCATGCGTGGGGAAGAAGTGAGTACCCTGCTGGCATGGAGAGTATTAACAGCAGGACTGTTTGGAACAGTAAAGGATTCTGCAGTCTCAGAAGGAGGTGATACCCTGCCACATGCAGCAGATACGGAATGAGAAGGACAAACAAGCTCTTGAGGGGGGAGGAATTGGGGGAGCAGTGGTCTTGACTAATTGATGTTCATGTGATTGTTGCAAAAAGCGCTGCCAGTTTTGTTTGTTTTAAAAAATAATAAAAACCGTTTAAAAAAAAAAAAGAAAAAAAAAAGGTTAGAGAGCAGGTCTTCACGGATGTTCAGGAGAGCGGTTTCTGTGCTTCTGCCAGCTCTGAAGCCAGACTGATGGGCATGAAGACAACCAACAGATTCAGTGTGGAGATTAAGGTGGGAGATGGGCAGTTTTTCTAGGAGTTTGCCCAGCAAGGGAGTGATGGAGATTGGGCGATAGTTAACAGAACAGGAGGGGTCGGCAGAGGGTTTCTTAAGAAGAAGGTGCACAAGGGAGTGCTTCAGGGGGATGGGAAGACTCCAGTGGCGAAGGAGTGGTTGCAGAAGTCAGCCAGGGCAATGTGGTCCTTGATGCTTTTGGAGGAACAGGGGTGAACCTGTTCAGACGAGACTTTCATAGATCAGACTTTTCTCGAAACTTCGTCTGCAGAGAACAGGCGAAAGGCAGAGAAGGAGGGAGGAGAGGTGGCTGCAGCAGGGCCAGAGGTAGAGCGGGGAGTAGAGGGAGGGAGGAGAGAGGAGGAGAGCGAGGACTTAAAATGCTGGGGAGACTGTTGGATTTGTGTCAGGCATTGGCCTCCTTTCAAGTGTTCTTCTAGGACTACTAGTAGCACTGAGTGCAGCATAGCCAGCGAACAATAGCCCGTCCATGATGGTGGAAGTTGCAAGTACGCTTGTTGGCCAAAGACCCAATAGTAGTCCATCACTGCCACCGTGCCCCTTTTTAAGTCGGGAATCAACAAGGTCCTGTTGCATCGCATGTTGGAGCCGATAAAGGCAGTTCCTTCACAGTGGAAGCATAATTCAAAGCTATCCTCTCAGTGCACTTTCACTGGCTTTTCCATTGCCGCAATCCATGTCAATTTTGTGACATGCTTGGTCCATATTTGTGCACATGTTTTTCCGATGAACGACACCACTTCTTCGTATCTCAGGAGGCCTTCAGCTAGGCAGCTGAGCGTTGTTTCCTAACATCTGCTGTTTATGTACTTAAACCCATCACTCACTAAATATGGATGTTGTAAGCAATTTAGATTTTTGGGGGTGTTACATTGCAGGACGTCTGGATTCACAAGTTCTAGTCACACAATGTGTCCCTGGAAGGTGCCTTTTAGTCTACATAGCGCAAGATGAGCCAGGCATTGTGCCTCTATAATTGAAACTTCCTGTGGTACTAGAACCTTGGGTCCCCCCGATGCGTGCGTTATCAATGAGCATACATAGCAACTACCATTGATGGTTTGTCTTTCTACTGCACTCATATCGGTGTACCAACTATTGGCGTGCTTGGGATGTCTAATATCAATGGCATTGAAGCCTATGCCATGGTATGGTATGTGTCATAATCTGTGCTGATTGATTATGGCTATGAGTGTTGTGATGGTGGTGATGTCACCAACATTCTAGGTGGAGTGTTGGTGTGATGATGTCACTGGGACTCTTGGTGGAATGTTGATGTATGTTTTGGCTTCTACTGGTGTCAGTTGGCCCTAAGCTGCTGGGCTAGATGGATGTCCCAGTGCTTTCTCTACTTAATAACTAAGAGAATAAACCTACATGTAAACTACTTATCTTATGGTGTTCTTGATTGGCGAAGGAGGCTTAGTTTACATCACTGGCGACGAGGATGGTCCTGCTGGGAAGGGGCAGTAGGTGAGGAGCGCTGCATTCCAGGGTGACAACCATCCAGCAACAAGGAGCTGCAGGCTGGGCGGTGCAGTGGGGTCCAATACAGTGGTCCAGGTCGGGGACTCGGAAGGTCCAGAGTCCAGGCGGTGCCAGGGGAGCTGGCCCAGTGCCTGGTAGGTCCAGAATCCAAGCGGCGCTGGGGCTGAGGTGGCCAGTGCCAGGAAGGTCCGAATCCAGGCGGTGCTGAGGTGGCCCAGCGTTTGGAAGGTCCGGTACCCAGGCGGTGCTGGGCTGTGGCGGCTCAGCGTCTACAGCTGCGTGTGACCGCTGCACTCTGTTGGGGCGGTTCAGAGCTTGACGGTAGTCTTGAAGCAGCGGTGTCAGAAGGCCCAGGTCGGAGAGTCTGCGGCTGCAGCCGTATTGGCACGGCGTGCCTGTATGGCCTAGGAGAAGTGGAGGCCGGGCTGCCATTGCCCTCCGGGTCGGGAGTGTGCAGGTGCAGCGGTGGGGCCTAACAGGGAGGGCCCTGCAGAAGATTGGAGGAGGTAGTTCCGCAGGAGAAGCGGAGGTCTGGCCGCTATTGCCCTCCAGGTCGGGAGTGTGCAGGTGCGGCGGTGGGACCCAACAGGGAGGGCCCTGCAGAAGATTGGAGGAGGTAGTTCCGCAGGAGAAGCGGAGGTCTGGCCGCTATTGCCCTCCAGGTCGGGAGTGTGCAGGTGCGGCGGTGGGGCCCAACAGGGAGGGCCCTGCGGAAGATTGGAGGAGGTAGTTCAATCTCCGTTTTGGTGCCGTGCGTCTTGATTGGAGCGCACGTTGCAGCGCCCAGGCTTCCGGCATGGAGCGGTCCTGTTTCTGCTGGGATCTGGGCAAGCTGTGTGACGTGCGGTGCAGGACTGCGCAGCAGGAATGGAGCAGCAACATACGAGGCACCAGTCATCGGAGCGTTGGTGTGCCGGCCAGAGGTGTTTCCCTTGCAGTGCCGGCGGCAGTAATGATGACGTTGGTTGGAGGTGGGCCAGCGTTAGTGGGCGGAGGACAGGCATTCCAGCAGTCTAAGCTGGAACGCAGCGTTCACATGGAACGCAGCATTATACTACATGGACACGCAGGGGGCGAATACGGGTGCTGCGCCGCACCAGGAAGGAAGTTGGAGCACAGGATGGTTCATGCTTCCGTGATTCGTGATGCTGGAGGGATTTCAGCAAATTTTGGGACAGAGAATGGCAAAGCGCGGACCATTTTTAAACCTGGCGGTCAAGGAAAAGTCGGTGTCTTGCCACGAGTGGGGAGCGCAGGGAGTGTCAAGGGATTTGAGGCTATTTACCATGTGTGCCCTGGAATAAAGTGGGAGCTGCGTGGATACAGCGATCTGACAGGAATGTTGGTGAGACGCTGAGCGTTGGATCCGGACCAGTGGGGAATAAGTAACGTGATGAAGGATCTGACTAGTCACTAAATAGAGGCACGTGTTTGGTGAGGCCGGTTTTATTGGTTAATGTTGTTTGTATTTACGTTGTGGCCTCTGGGTTGAGTACAATTTGGGTTGAGTCCTGGGTTGATGTTAGCAGTGTTGGGCCTGTCATGTATGCACTGATGTCATGTTTATGTATGTGGCCAGCTGTTAGGACATGTCTTTGAGTTTTCACTATGGACGCGTGGGTGTGGGGTCCATGGGACATTGTAATGTTGTTTATGCAATGTTTTCTTTGCAAGTTGACTGAAGTGGACATGTGGGTGGGGGTATGGCACAGGGACTTTAGCGCCATGTCACTTGCATCCATTTTTGCATGTACGATTACTTGCCATGCATTTTGTGTTTTGCATTACAGGGACATGTTGGGGTTCGCGCAGGGTTTTTAGCGCCATGGACTTGATCTGGTATCGCTTACTGTGGGTTGTACATGTTGTCTGCAGTGTTTTGTTTGTCGTGTTCGTAGGGGCGTTTCCCCTGGTTATGTGTGGATGATGCCAGTACTTTTAGGGGCAGTGAGGTGCTGTCTGGTCATTTTGGGGGCAGTGAGGTGCTTCTACTTCATCACATGCTGGGATTGGCGCAGGGATTGTGGCGCAGATGATTTTAATTTATGTTGTGCATTTCATGGATATTTTGGGGGTGGTGCAAGAACTTTGCGCCATGACGCTATTTAAAATGATTTTCATGGGATTCATATGTGGTCCTGTGTGTGTGTTCTGTTGGTTGTTGTTTGTAGGGGCATGTCCCCTGGTTATGTGTGGATGATGCTGGTGTTTTAAGGGGCAGTGAGGTGCTGCCTGGCAATTTAAAGTGATAGTGAGGTGCATCTTAGGGTTTTAAAGGGGTAGTGAGGTGCTGCCTGGGAATTCAAGTGGTAGTGAGGTGCTGCCTGGTTAATCTAAAGGGTGGTTAGGTGTTGGTTATTTTAAAGGGCAGTGAGGTGCTGTCTGGTTGTTTTTAGGGGCAGTGAGTTGCTGTAAGGTCATTCTAGGGACAGTCAGGTGCTGTCTGGGTCATTTTGGGGTAGGTGCTGTCGGGGTCATGAGGCAGTGAGGTGCTGTTTGGTGTTTTTAGTCTGGAGTTTTTAGGGACAGTCAGGTGCTGTTTGGGGTTTTAGGGACAGTCAGGTGCTGTTTGGGGTTTTAGGGACAGTCAGGTGCTGTCTGGTTGTTTGTAGGGATGGTTTTAGGTGTATGGAGGTGCTGGCTGGTTGTTTTAGGGGCAGCGTGGTTCTGTCTGGTTATTGTCGGGTGTGTTTAGGGACAGTGAGGTGTTGTTTGGTTGTTTTAGGGGCATATTCGAGTGCGCCCTGGTTGTTTTAGAGTTTAGTCAGGTGCTGTCTGGGTCATTGTGGGGGCAGTGAGGTGCTGTCTGGGGTTTTTAGGGACAGTGGGGTGCTGTCTGGTTGTGCTCTGGTGTTTTAGGGACAGTCAGGTGCTGTTTGGTGTGTTGGGACAGTGAGGTGCTGTCTGGTCGTTTGTAGGGGCAGTTGGGAGCGGTCTGGTGGTGTTAGGGACTGTGAGGTGCAGTCTGGTTGTTTTAGGGGCAGTGTGGTGCTGTCTGGTGTTTGTAGGGATAGTGAGGTGTTGTCTAGATGCAGTCCATATGCTGTTAGGTGGGGTAGCGATTTAGAGACAGTGAGGTGTTGTTTGGTTTTAGGTATATAGTTGCGTGTTGTCTAGGTGTTGTCTAGATGCGGTCCATATGCTGTTAGGTGGGGTAGCGAGGTGTTGTTTGGTTTTAGGTATATTGAAGTGCTGTCTGGTAGTTGTAGGGGCAGTGAGATGCTGTCCACGTGCTGTTAGGTGGAGTAGCAAGGTGTGTTGATTTTAGGACAGTCAGGGGCTGTTCTGTTGGTTGTTGGTTGGGCAGCGAGGTGCTGTTGTTGATTTAAGGTTTATTTAGGTGCTGTCTAGGGCCCGGTTAGGGGTAGTTAGTGTTGCCATTGCTGTACTTAAGCGGTTTTGAGGTGCTGTCCATGTTTTGGATAAGGGCAGCTAGGTGCTGTCTGGTCATTCAAGGGGCAGTGAAGAGATGTTTGGTAATTTTAAGGGGCAGGTTGTGCTGTCTGAGTCTAGGTAAAGGGGCAGCCAGATGATCTCGGTCATGAGTTTTATTTTTGGGTTTCTTTCTCCTTTGTTGTTATTCAGCTGGTTGATAGCGGAGTGTTGGGTTTTCCATGTTGTGGTTCATTCAGCGGGTAGTAGCTGAGTGGGCTCAGGTATGGGGAGAGCTTGTGGTTGAGCTAGTTTTTTCGGTTTTCCAGTTAAGATCTTGGGTAGATCATGGGGTGCAGGGGTTTGGGCTCAAGGGGGGTAAAATGGTTTCTGAGCTAAAACATAACATTTCTGGTAATTTGCACTTAGGGGGGGGTCCTACCATGGGTCTAGTTGGTGTTATTGAAGAGAGGGGCAATTGTCATAATCTGTGCTGATTGATTATGGCTATGAGTGTTGTGATGGTGGTGATGTCACCAACATTCTAGGTGGAGTGTTGGTGCGATGATGTCACTGGAACTCTTGGTAGAATGTTGATGTATGTTTTGGCTTCTACTGGTGTCAGTTGGCCCTAAGCTCCTGGGCTAGATGGATGTCCCAGTGCTTTCTCTACTTAATAACTAAGAGAATAACCCTACATGTAAACTACTTATCTTATGGTGTTCTTGATTGGCGAAGGAGGCTTAGTTTACATCAGTATGCATCATATTTGGGTGCACGTTCTCTATCTATTCTCTTTCTAGCATGCTGTGATATACACCTCTTTGTTAGTGCACTGCTGCTAAAATTGTTACTAATATTTGTGTTACAAAATGATTTTAAAATTGCAGATTTTTAACATTTTGCTCACGCACACACATTTGGCCAGTTGTGTTTGCTTGTGGCTGTTATTTGTTATTACTGACACTGTTATTACTAGTCTGAGAAATATTGTACATATGTACACTGGCGTTACTGGTTGTGGTTAGAAGTGCACTTCCCTTTATGTCCCCCTTACCCCGTCTTTTAGGTGGCTTTCCCAGATAAAAGAAGCACTCCAATAAATCCCTAACAAACATCATTATAGTAAATAAGAGAGCAGTAAAGTGTAACCCACAAGTGTAGGGATATAACCATATTGAATTAACAGTAAATCTACTTTTTTTAATATGCAATGAATCATTTGACATTGAGTTCCATTTCGTACACTCCTATAGAGAAAACAAAAATTGGGATGGGAGGGAGAGAGAGAAAGACGGAGAACATTTTTCTGTTACTTAAAAGTGCTTATGATTTTAGCAGCAATGCAGGTTTATTATCTAAGGCAGTCATGTTGTTACTTCTGAGGTAGTTACTTTGAGGTGTACTGGTAGTTTATTTTAGGGTACTGCTGAGGTATTTTGGGGTGCCCTACGAACATCACAGATGTATCCAATTCCAAAGCCCCTTCACTTTTACTGCGAGAGGGGTGGAAAACACAACTTCTTAGGGGTCATGGAACCTATGGTTGTTCCATTTGCGCACAAAGCTCTTGACATATATCAGTTCACCGGGCAGCAGTGATTGGGTGGGCGTGGTGTCTGTGGTGGGTTGCTGTGCAGTGCCCTATGTAACCTCTAGGTGAGGTGGTGCAATCTGTCGGGAAGCATATAAGATTGCACACGTGTCAGGTTTGTTAACTACTGTTTGAATTCTTCACCTAGAACTGCCGCAGCTCTAAAGGCATCTGATGCCCTCCTTACTGGGTAGATGGGCGTGTGTGTATGTGCCTGCCAGTTACTATTTTGTTTGGTGAAAGGTGATGGCCTTTACTTGGTTGAGTGTGTAAGCTGAAGAGAGACGGAGGCTGGCAGTGCACCCAGTTTTTCTTCAAGGTGGTGGAGAGCTTGCTATTGAGAAGGCCATTGATTCTCTCAACAACGCCGTTTGCTTGGGGTGATAAATTGAGCAAATCCAGTGTTTAAGGCCAAGCAGTGCTGTAATTTCTTTTAAGAGTTCATTGAAGAAGTGGGTGCCTGTGTCGGACTTTAGTGCATCTCACATGCCCCATTGAGGGAAAACCTTGTGCACTAAACATTTAGCAGCACATTTGCCATCCAGATGTGCACAACGACCAGCGTTAAACCATTGTGAAAAAAGGCACACTACAACCGGGAACCATTACATCTTTCTCCCATGTCTGCGTCATCTATGTTTAACTCGCGGAATGGCCCAATTGGGCGAGGCATGGTGCCTCATTCTCCGGAGCGTCATGCCAGTGCTGAAAGTTTGACAGGTGGTGCAGTGTATAATAATGTTAATGCGATGCTCCTGAAGGTTTGGCATCAACCAATTTTCCTGTGTGTCAGCCGCAATGTGTTGTTTGGAGCTGTGGGATGGGTAGTATAACTGCTCGAATGCTATTGCCAGGAGCACAACAGGCATTACCGCCTTTCCAATGCATTCTTGTCTCCAAAATAGGTCCATGGGGGATTGCATACACCCTCTTCTGGACCATAGTTTCCTCATTTGGTGCTTTGCCCTGCAGTTCAATTAGGTGTATGATGAACAGCGCTGTATATGATGATGGTTGTGGATCATGTGATGGTGTAGTTATGACGTACTCGGAAATTACTAGGACTGGAGGGTAGGCCTCAGCATCCGCTGCAGCATTTCCTAATGATATTACATCAGTGTTACCAGTGTAGACGGCGCACTTAGCGACTGCTACCACAGAAGGTTGTGACCGTGTGGAAATTAGTGTATCCAATAGTGCTGCGTGCTGTACTGGGGAACCGTCTGCTCTCCAGAACCCTCTCCTTTTCCATCATGACAACCCGGGATGTACTGTTGTAGTGAAGTAAGCCAAGTCTGAATAAATGGTCACGTGGCATCCTTGTGATGTGTGCAGCGTGTCGATAAGCGCCACGAGCTCAGCAGCTTGTGCTGAGTAGTGCATGGGTAATCTCTTCATCACTAATGTTTCATATTCTCCCCCTTCGAAGAGCACTACTGCCGCTCCTGTATGTCTTTGTCCTGTGTCCTGGTCAATTGTCTCTGAACTGGCAACAAAGAATTCCCCCCAACCCCAGCCTCGTCTAGTAGGCTGTCTTTTGCTTTGGGGAGGTCATCTTCTACACCTTCATATGTGGTACAGTCGTGTGGCTGCAAGTCTTCATCAGCACACACTTCCGTGAGGAATGTGGCTAGATTTGCTGTTTTGCATCGTAATACATGAATATTTGGCCTTGAGATAATAATCTTGTATGCGGACGCTCTTTGTGTGGTCAGTGTAGACTTGGATCTTTCAAAGATCGCAAATACAGAATGCTTCAAGTACAATGTCACTGAGCATCCCATTACAACTGTGGAGCTTTTTTCAATGGTGAAGGCAGCTGAAGCGAGAGCTTATTCGCATTTAAACTGCCCTGGCATAACTGAATCTAGTGTACCACTGTAGTAGGTCAAAGGCTTGTGGCCCATTGTGATTTTCTGTGTCAGCATGGCGGTCAGGAGTGTGCCGTTTGAATGTGAGAATATATAGAATTTGTATGTGTAATCTGGGGTGACGAGAACTGGGGCTGTGGAAATCAGTTCATTAAAATGTTGAACCATGCCTGTTAACCATTCTAGTTTGTGGTTGCCTTTCTGTGCTTCCCTGTGACCCTGTAGGAGTGGGTCTGGTGTATGCTGCGTAGTCCAGAATCCATGCCCTGCAGTAATTACATAACCACAGGAATTTTCGCATGTCTTTTACTGTAACAGATTTGGGCGTGGCACGGATAGATGCTGCTATGTCTGGTATTATTCTTCTGTCGTTTGAGGAGATCAGCTGTCCTAAGTAGAGCATCTCAAGTTGGCAGTATTGGAGTTTGGCTTGGTCAACCTTTTACTCCTTGAGGGCCAAGAGTTGTAAAAGAGTAATGGAGTCCTTACGACAATTTTGCTCACTGTCACTGCAAACTAGTAAGTCATCCACGTACTGGATGACTGTGCTGGGATCATGGATGTTGCCCAAATCTTGGTGTAATAATCTGTTGAAAATGATTTGGCTCTCACACTTCCCTTGGGAAAAACGAGTGTGCTCGTAGCACTTTCCACCATGTGTAAAGGCTGTGAGGTACTGTGAGTCAGGGTGCAAGGGTATCGAAAAGAAGGCATTCTTTAAATCAGCCATTGTGAAGTGAGTTGCTTCTTTAGGGATCCTGCACAAAATGGTGACAGGGTTTGGAACTAAAGGACATTCTTTCTGTGCTAAATCATTAGGTGGGCGGAGATCCTGGACCATTCTCCAATTGCCCATTGTTGGTTTTTGGACAGGCTATATGGCAGTATTGCATGGTGAGATAAGGGGTACTATTACTCCTTTGTGAAGTAGGGGCTGTATTGTGTCTTTTATTCCCTCTTACAACTCCCTTGATAATGGGTATTGTTTCACTCGGGGTAATACTGCCCCGGTTTTTTGTGTAATCTGTACTGGGGTCGCTTCCTTTAGAAACCCTACATCATGTGGGTTGGTAGTCCACAACTGTGCTGGCACATCCTCCAAGTCAGTTTGGATGAAGGGAGATGGTGCGACAACAGCCTTTAGGGGGCACTGCACTCTTCTGTAATGCACCATTATTTTGCAGGGGATGCACATTTCTAGTATCATCTCCCCGTCATGGTCTTTGAAAAGTTCTGCATCTGTCACTTCTTTGAGGGGTATGGTGGGATTGATGCACAATAGAGTACGCCAAAGGCACCCTTCTCTGTCTGTTCCGAGGACAACCATTCGTTTTGCAGATACTAACAACCCTTGGAAGCCTAGGGACAGTATTGTGGCTGCTACCAACTCTGGGGATACCACAAGGTGCAAAATGAAATAAGTTGGCACTCTATATCAGGCTTTGGGAATTTGTGGCGCTGCTTCCACGAGCACTGTAAATGAACAGGTCTGGGTCAACAGGTATTCCTCGCGCCACTATGTCACGTATCATGGTGTATATTATGAGCATCACCCTCATTGCGCACATTCCTGGTGTGGCGCAGACAATGCTGTTGTCCGTAAATGATATAGTCATGCTCAACTTGCTGAGCAGATCTGTGCCGAGCAAGTTGACAGGAGAACTCTCAGAATATAGTAGGGGAGCGTGTATTGCTTTGCCCCCCACGTTTACATCCAAATCCTTAGTGTATGGAACCCTGGAAATAGCCACAGAGAATTCCTGGGTGTCGTGAGTTTTGCCAGATAACGGGAAGTCCCCCCCTATCTCTGACCACACCAAGGGTTCCTCTACTGGGTCGAGGGTCATATACAGGACCGGACAGGCAAGTGCTCTCTGTGGGCTGTCCTAGACAGGATGGGTATTTGTCCCCGGAAATGAGAAGGGATTTCCTCCCACAACTGTTAAGCACTGGAACGGGGCTACTGTGTCAGCCGGTGTTCCGTTAAGGGGGTTCATGTTTCCCTTCTGCCAGAAATGATAAGTTACTCACCATAGTGACTAACGTACTCCTAGTCCATATTCCCCTTTCCTCCATACTGTATGGGCGTCCCTTGCTAGGGACAGGAGATGGAACCCTTTTCACCAGAAAAAATCTTCACCTTTAAATTGGAGTCCACTGACTCCACCCACCGGCGCCACTCCTCAGTACCCATTGACGCGTTGACATTGTTACCATTGCCTAATGACACCAGTTTTATTAGGGGGGAGCATGGTGGGACGTATGTAGGAAAGGCGCCTATGGACTAGGAGTACATTAGTCATTACTTTACTTTACAACATTTGTAGAGCGCTCTGTGGACTCTCAGGCATAAAGACAAAGACAAAATAACAGAAACCAATAAACCTCCTACTCAATGCGGTTCGTACCGTCCACTCTCCCTGATCAATTGCGATGCCAAGATCTACGCCAAAACACTTGCTCTTCGACTTGTCCCTTTCATGCCACATATTATTCACCCAGATCAAGCTGGGTTCATCCCAGGCCGCTCCACATCCTTGAATTTGAGACGGCTATTCAACATTATAAGTAGGGTGAGCCCGAATGTACACGCAGTGGCCGCAACACTTGACATGCAAAAGGCATTTGATTCGGTGTCGTGGAGATATCTCTGGCGGGTACTTGACAAATGTAAATTCGGTCCCACCTTTGTCTCCTGGGTCAGGCTTCTTTACTCTAATCCTGTTGCCAGAGTCCGCACAGAGGACCGTTGCTCCCCTCTGTTCCATATAGCCAGGGGCACTAGACAGGGATGCCCCTTCTCTCCCTTAATATTCGCTGTAGCAATGGAGCCATTTGCGGACATGCTTCGCCAAAACCATGCACATAGGGGTCTACGTACTTCTGGTATCTCGGACATAGTTTCCCTGTACGCTGACGATGCTCTTCTTTTCATCCGTTCCCCCGAGACCAACCTGGCCCCAATATTGAAGGACATCGCCTTCTTCGGGCACATCTCCGGTCTCACGGTTAATTGCTCTAAATCAACTCTCTTCCCGCTTACTCCCAGCACACTTCCCCCCCCGGATACCATGGGGTTCGCTTGGGCCCAATTTAAAATTACTTACTTGGGTATGGTGGTGGCTCGTCACGTCGAACGGGTCCGCGAGGAGAATTATCAGTCATACCTCACAAACCTCACCACCAAACTACAGGGCTGGGCCAAGTTGCCGATTTCGCTGGCGGGCAGGATAGGGGTACTGAAGATGGTGGTACTTCCCCAACTCCTGTATAGATTTGCGAATGTCCCGCTATGGCCGGGAACCGAATTCTTTCAATCATTGACACGTAGCCTCAACTCCTTCCTTTGGCACTCAGGCGCGGTCCGTCTAAAGCTCAAGACCCTTGCCACCCCCATGGAGGCTGGAGGATTTGGAGCTCCGGACTTCCTTAATTATTGGCTGGCGGCACAACTCCAACACACTGCACACTGGTTCAATGTAACGGATCCCCCCCCCCACGTCAGACTGGAAAGGTTATCGATCAGTGACCGTGATATCCGATCTCTAGTGGTCACACCCATGCCGGTGGTGTCGGAATCGCTGGATCCTACGACCTGCACATCTCTAGCCTTACATAAATCTTGGCGAATACTGGGTATTATTCACCCCTTTCACGGCAACTTTCCAATATGGAACTTCCTTCCAGAAGTCCCACATGTCCCACCCTCGGTGGTCCGCACATGGGCCGAGGCGGGATACGAACTACTATGTGACGTATTCAAACAGGGAAACTTTATAGAATGGCCCGACCTCCCGGCCTCCCTTAGGCGGAGACCCTCCGTTTGGCTCCAATACTCATCTCTCCGTGGGGTACTCAAGCGCAAATACATAAGTTTTCCGGCATTGCCACCAGATGAACCGGCAATTACCGAACTATCCTCGCCTTCTCCTATGAGGGGAAAAACCTCCAGGCTATACACCCTGCTCCAAACCAGATCACCCCCCGCATTCTCCAAACTAAGGCACGCCTGGGAATCAGATCTCGGCTCCGAAATATCTGATGAGCTGTGGACCCGTATGTGTGCACGCACTCAGTTGATCTCCTTTAACTCCCGATTCAAACTAATTCAATTTAAGGTGCTCCACAGATTCCATTATACCCCGGCTAGATTACACCGTATGTCAAGTGACTCCTCCCCTAGGTGCCCGAGATGTGGCAGTGAAGAGGCGGGGTATATACACATGATCTGGTCTTGCTCTCGACTCACCCAATTTTGGACTTCAGTATGCTCCACTATCTCATCTATCCTCGAGTGCCCCATCTCCCCGGCCCCAATGCAGTGTCTATTTCATGATTTCCCGGAACTTCACCGTGACTCCAGGAGGCTGGCTAGCCTCTGTATGCTACTAGCTGTGCGTACAATCCTACTCTGCTGGCTTCGGCCGAACGCCCCTACTCACGCACAGTGGCTCAGGGCAGCCACGTGGGCCTCTGACACGGAGGAGTCCTGGTCGATGCAACAGCCCGCCCACTCCAGACCTAGGAACATATGGCAAAAATTCCGCTCATACATGTCCTCCATCGTCACCGACTCTGTCCCTGCATCCCCAGACCCTTCTCTCGCCTCAGCTCCAGATGACTCTTGATTCTCTCCCAACTGTCTTAGGTCTGTCCTCGCATGTGCCCCCCATCGGTATACGTTGTTCCCTGTATTACCCTACGTGATTTCTTTAATTGTACCATACTGATCTGCGATGAACGCGATCCCCTTTGCATTTCCGTTGTATCTACATGCTTTATTGTAACCTGCCTGTGCCTGTTGTACCAAGCTGAATAAACAAAAGTTTAAAAAAAAAAAAATAACAGAGACGGTCAGGTGGAAAAAGGAAAGAAATCAGTTAAGTAAAGAGATGGGTTTTTAACGCTTTCTTGAAGGCCAGTAAGGTACCAAGAAGTCTTAATTCTTTTGGTAAATTGTTCCAAGATGTAGGAGCTAAGGAGAACAAGGCAACCTTTTCGGCGTTAACGGTTCTACATCTGGGCTGACTGAGAAGATGTTGACCATCAGACCTGAAACCCCTACCAATCGGTTTGTCGATCATGGATTTCTGCAGGTAGGCAGGCATGTTA
This sequence comes from Ambystoma mexicanum, assembly GCF_040938575.1. Classification (NCBI taxonomy): domain Eukaryota; kingdom Metazoa; phylum Chordata; class Amphibia; order Caudata; family Ambystomatidae; genus Ambystoma; species Ambystoma mexicanum. Next base: position 642,057,234 of record NC_090922.1, on the reverse strand, counting down.
CCCAACCTGCACTTGAAAGTTATGGTGAGGAGCCTAAAGGCTACGTGCGCCTCAACCGGGAGCCACTGGAAAGAGCGCCTTGTACTCATGACATGATCTCTTTTAGATAGACCCATAACTGCTCTGACCGCTCTGTTCTGTATTATTTACAGCCTGTGCAGTTCATGTTTACTAATTCCCGCTAATAGACTACCGCAGTAGTCTATCTTAGCGCCAATTATAGGTCTTGCTATGATCTCTGTGTTTTCCTGGGAAATTAGTGGTTTGAGATGTAAAAGTTTAATGTAATAAGTCGAGGAGGCTGTTATACTCTAGATGTGAGATTCCATTGTAAGAGATTGGTCCAGTGTAACTCCTAAGATTTTCAGTTTAGGGACAGGAGCAATTAAGTTGGTTCCAAGTCTGAACAGGCTTGAGCTGCCGTCTAGTTTTTTTTATAGCTGCAGAGCTCCCCACAATCATGAACTCCGTTTTGCTTTTGCTAAGAGCCAAGTTACTGCTTAGCATCCAGTTCTCAATGATTGTGAAAATTCTGTTAAGTTCCTTTTCGTCCTGCGTATGGTTGCCTGAAAGTGGAACGACACATTGAGGGTCATCAGCATAGTTACAAAACTTGATGCCCTCAGCTTCCAGTTCCGAACAAAACGGTGTCAAACAGATTGTAGATGCTTGGTGATATACTGGCGCCCTGAGGTACTCCAAAGTGCACTGGTAGTGGCGAGGCTTCTGCTATTTCAGAGCAGACTCTGCTTACTCTGTTTTCAAGGAAGGAGACCGTCCAAGAGTCAGCCAGAGGCGAGAAGTTAGCAACATCTGCTAGTCTGTGCTTCAATATGGAATGGTCTACTAGGTCTAACGCGGCCAATTGATCCAAAGAGAATAACAGAGATAAAGAGCCTTTGTCTAATCTCTTAGGCAGGTTGGATTTGAGTTCAAGGAGAGAAGTTTCAGTCCCAAACCCACTTCTGTAGCCTGACTGGTGTTCATTCAAAATGGGATACAGAGTTAAAGGTTTTGATATTTGTCTGTAGCCACTTTATCTAAAATCTTTTAAAGAAAGGGTGTGGTTGATAGTTCAAGAGGTTATCTCTGGCTAGTCAGTTTTTCTTGAAGATGGGAGTGACCATAGTTTGTTTTAAGTTATCTGGAACTAACCCTTTTGTCGTCTGAAGGCAAACCTCCGAGGTTTGCCTTCAGACGACAAAAAAACCTGAGAGACAACCTTGTCCACACGTATCCTCAGGTAACAAAGAAAATAGATACACAAAGAACACTCTGGAATCTACCATCGGTGACAGGTCATTTTAGGTGTGGCAATTGCTCTGTCTGTTCACTAACAAAAAACATGAAAAATGTCAACCTAAAAGGGAAACACAGGCAATTGAAATCATTTACAAACTGTTGTTCACAATGGGTAGTTTATGCGATCCAGTGTCCCTGCCAACTCCTCTACATCGGAAAGACCAAAAGACATGTAAAAGTATGAATAGGCGAACATCGAACAAATATCAGAAACCAAACGCCAAATAAACCTCTGGTTGCACATTACCTACATCTGAAACACAAGCCATGTGAAATCTTTTGGTTTATTATCCAAACGGTCGAAATTTTGAAACAAGGAGGCGACAGAGACTTGGCCCTTCAAAAATGTGAGCAGAAATGGATTTTTGATCTGGACACAGTTAAAAATGGTCTAAATTCAGCGGTCGAGTGGGGCATTTTCTTTTAAGAGGTTGGCTAAATTTCACTCTAAACAAAGAGCCCATTCATCATGGCTACTAGTAAAACAACGTTCACCATCATTTGGACACATTCTGCATGGAGGACATCCTGCATTGATGTTTTTCCCACAAAGAATATTGCACCATATACCGTCACAAATAACGCCCATATGACTAGGACCATGCTCTATTATGGATACACCCACTAGTCACATAAAGCGATTATCCTTGAGAATGGGAGTACTGCTACACGAGATAATCCAGAATGTGCATTACACAAAGTAAATGAATTTTGGAACAAGTTACTGTAAGAAGTCAGGAAATACAAAACAGCCGTTGCGCTGTGATATGACCACTACCGTTTTTTGTGCATTTATGAACGCTAGCAACATATGTGTATACTTTCCAAGATGGCCGTATAGATCAGACGCACATCAAAAGAAAAAGTGTAACGCAGACTAGACGCGAACACGTGGAGTCACGTGACACGTAAGCACGGAACGAAAGCACAACACTTCCTGGCACCGCGAAAGATGAACTGCCTTCTGCGCGCTGACAGTGAAGAGCCAACGCGCCTAGCGAGACGTCCGGATCCACTGAAATCAACTATTTACAAGGTAAACCAACCTTAAACATCAATACTCTAAGAGCGGGTACATAGAGGTACAAAAATAGACACATGCCCATCGATAATGAATGTCAACCTTACAAATGACAAAGAAAGAACTCTCCTAACGTCCCTCCCACCTCTTGTTTTTTTCAGTTGGTGGGCGAAATAGATGCTAACATCCAAAAGGACCAAGTCACATATAAATTGAAATAGCGTGCACCTTTTTTGTGACGCCCATTTCTCCGGCGCCTACTCCACAATTTCTCCGGCGCCTACTCCACAAACAAGCCGCCGAGTAAACATAAGGTCAGTACACACGTCATAAGACTTGTGTTATACTACAAATTAGGAAACTATGACATTATAAAACATGACTATGTTCACGAACAGGTTCGAAAAGTGGCCAAAAAGGAATCCACTGTTGAGAAATAACGACAATGATAGGATGGCTGCCTAAAGACTTTTTGCCAATTGACTAAGCAGAACATCAATAGATTACTGCATAAATGCAACCCATGAAAAAGGAAGTGATTCTACATTTCCCTCATCATAGAAATTAAGCTTCAGTCCAACCACAAGAGAATATAAAGGTCAGTGAAAAGGTGGGAAAGGGGTAACAAAAGAGCCCTCAGCACATGAACCTTTACCAAAAGAGTTTCTAAGAGTGTAATTTTCTAAACCAGGAACTAACACAATTTTTTGCATTTCCATTCTTTCCAGTACTTGAAAAATTGTGAAAAATCTGGGTATTTGTTTTTTGAACTTTCTATCAACTCGAAAAGCAATATATCGTCCTGAAGAGGGACACAACTAAAACAGCAGAACACCAGGAATGGTGTTGATGTAATCTGTGTGCCGAAACATATGTAGACATCCCGTAGACACTGAAATCTGTGTGTCCTTTTTTGCAGCACTAGTACCTTTGTATGCTGTGCATTTATAGTATGTTCCCCCTCAATTGCAGGACAATCAATACTTTGAAAACAGTTTGTCAAAGTGATCTGTTACAACTGTCACTATACTAACCTTAGACACCAATAGTGGAAAATGTGTTTTTGCTGGACTTTTTAGTATTTGTGTTTTTCTAATTATCAAGCTTTTTAGTGTGCGAGGTGCCTTGTGGAAAGCACCCATCACACATCCAGGTGTTAAAAATGTATTGATTAAAAATGTGTTTTTACTTTGCCTACTCTTTGGAAAAATGTTTGTTCTATGTGAATTTCAGATAGATGAAATAGATAATCTATAAGTATTCGTCCCCTCGTTCCTGATCTAATTCGAAGGTGGACTAAAAGAGGGGTAATTGAGCTTTGTTTGCGTGTTCCTGACGCTACCAGAAAGATGCTGAGTTGACATGATCCTCTTATCTTGCAGATCACCCTGTGGACTAGGGGAGTGGGAGGAAATGTATATGCTGTTCCACTGTATCTGGAAAGCGTCGCCCAGGGAGCCGGGGCCCTGCCCCTGCCAAAGACATGAACTGCAGCACTTCCTGTTGACCTAGGTGGCAAAGAGATCCACCTGAGGATGCCCCCATCTGCTGAAGATACCTAGCAGGACCTGACCGCTCCCAGTCTGCTGAGCCTGTCCGCCTCCAGGTTGGACTCCCCCGGGAGGTGGATTGCAGTCAAGTAGATGTTGTTCTCCAGGGCCCACTCCCACATGCTGACCACTAGACTGCACAGAAGGGGGGACCTGGTACCACCCTGCTTGTTGATGTAATACATTCTGGGGGAGTTGTCCATTTTGAATGAGGGCCACGTTGCTGCAGATAAGCGGCAGGAAGGCCTTGAGAGCGAGCCAGATAGCTTTCCGCTCCAGCCAGTTGATATGGGACTCCTGCTCCTGGAGGGACCAGACTCCATGGACGCTGTGGTTGTCCAGGGTAGCGCCCCAGCCTTCAAGGGAGTAATCTGTGGTGATGGTGACTTGAGGTGCTGCCTGCCGAAAGGGCTTGACCGTCAGCAGGTTCCAGGCCTCTGGACCACCAGACAAGGTCCTGGTGGCGACAGGGAGGAATGCTGACAAGCTCCACTTGGGAGCCCCGCTCCCGATTACATGAGGCTGCAAAGTGCAGCTGTAATCTCTACATCTTGAGTTGTGAGGTACAACCAGTAGGAATGCTGCCATGATACCCAATAGATGCTGGTACCAACAGGCTGAGGTCACCTCTCTGCTGAAAAAATGACCGGTGGCCCTCTTGATGGCTGTGATCTTGTCCTCCAAGGGGAAAACTTTTTCGAAGCTCATGTCCCAGATGAAGCCCAGAAAAGTCAGGCTCTTTGTAGGCTGCAGTTGAGACTTCTTGAGGTTGATCAAAAATCCCAATTCGTGGGTGTGATCATAAGGGCGGAGGAAGTGTGGTGAACCACCTCCGGAGATCTCACCCTGACGAGCCAGTCAGTCGTCCAGGTACGGGTAGACATGGTGTCCTTGAGCCCGAAGAAATGCTGCCACTCCATTCATAAGTCTGGTAAAAAACCTAGGGGCTGAGTTGAGGCCGAAGGGTAGACCCGTGTACTGGAAAGGGAAGCCCATGATGCTTAACGGCAGAAAAGACCGATGAGGCTGCCAAATTGGGACGTAGATCTGCGTCATTCAGATCCAGGGAGCACATCCAATCTCCCCGCAAGAGTTGCTCTCCATTAAGCGCTGGCATAACGATCTTCAATTTTTGAAGAGGGAGGGAGAGGTTTAGGGTGGAGAGGTCCAACACAACTCTCAGGCCAGCCTGATTCTTCTTTAGGATGGCGAAAATCCTGGAGTAGAAGCCCAAGCCTCGCTGGGAGGCTGGGACTTCCTCCACTGCCTGGCTCTCTACGAGCCAACGAATTACCGCCAACAGAGTTGTTGTCCCCATCTGTGGGAGGGGAGGGGAGGAGAGGAGAGGAAGGAATCAGTAGGTGGTAACCCGTGGACACTACGGATAGGAGCCAGGGATCCCCGAACGTCTGACGCCAAGACTGCGCGTGAAGGAAAAGCTTGCCCTCCACCAGAGACAAGTGGACCCGAAGGGGCGCGTCATGCCTTCTTTCCCCCTCGGAGGCTAGTGTGGAGGAGGGGGACTGAAAGGATCCCTTGCTCCCTCCCTTCATTCTAGCAAGCCTCGGAACCCTCCTAAAGCACGACCCTTGATGGAGCAATGATGCGACTGGGTGTGAGCCTAGGGCGTGGCCTCCGGGAGGATAGATAAAGACTTTGCAGTTTGTGAAGCTTTTCTTTTTATCTAGCTCCTCATCAGTGGTGGAATGAAAGAGGTCACCACCCCACTTGGTAGCCTGTAGCCAGGCAGTCCTTCTCATGTCCGTGGCAATGCAGATGCCACGGCCTGAGGTGTCAATGTGCGCCACAGTGGACTCCATGATGTCCTGCGCCACCAATTTACCTTCCGCCAGGCCCGCTGTGAAACGTGGATGGCTCTGCACCAGAAGTTCTGGGAGGAAATCAGCTATTTCCTGCCAAAGTCTCTCATTAACGGCTGCCAGCATGGCATCAGCGTTGGATTGACGAAGATTCAGTGAGGGGTTGGAATAAACCTTCATGCCTTAAGCCTCCAAGATCATCTTCTTGCCTAGAAGCGCCGAGGATGACTGAGGCTTGGCATAGAGTAACGCCACACTGATCACTGAAGAGTGCGGTTGAGGGTGTGCAGATAGCAAGAGTGGATCCCCATCAAATTGCTTATACTTGGCGTTGAGGCGCCGATTGACAGGTTGGGCCGAATGGGGTTTTAGCGATCCCTTTTTGGCCAAGGCGACATCCTTCTGCATCGGGTTCCCCGTTCTAGCTGCGGGGCGTAGAGTGAGGACCTTGGCCAGAATGCCTGCCTCCAGTTGTTCGACCACAGGTAGAGGAAGCCCCAAATATTAACCTGAGAGCAGTTCATGAAAGGCCTTGGCCGAGGACGGCGTGTCAGGGTCTTCCTCCTTATCGGTGTCCACCTGGGTGCCCGGTTGGTCCGGTGCGGGTGGAGGAGTGCTAGGCGCCAAAGGCTGCGGAGTAGGAACCGGAGCCGGTGGCAGTAGCAGAGGCTGGTGTGGAACAACCTGAACTGTGATAGGCAGGGAAGCTGGGATTGAAGGAACCGGCCTATGCAGCAAGGGATTGCCGGGGGCCTGAGGCGCTGGAGCCATGGGAGGAATGACTATGGGCGCCGGCGGTGGGACCAGAGGGAGAAATTATAAGTTACTCACTGTAGTGACTAACGTACTCTAAGTCCATAGTTCCCTTTGCTCCATACTGTATGGGCGTCCCTTCCAAGGGATGGGAGATGAACCTTTTTCACTAGAAAAACCTTCTTCCCCTTTAAATTTAGAGGCGTGGCCCAGGGAGCATGCACTACCCTGACTCCGCCCTCCGGCGCCACACCTCAGTCCCCATTGACGCGTCGACAATAGATTTTACATTGCCCAATGACACCAGTATTATTAGGACGGAAGTTGGTGGGACGTATGGAGGAAAGGGGACTATGGACTGAGTATGGACTAAGAGTGCATTAGTGACTACGGTGAGTAACTTATAATTACTCTTACGTCCCGTCGCCTTTCCTCCATACTGTATGGGCCATTACAACTGATTCTAACCCCAGGGTGGAGAGGAGACCCTCCTTAAGCAAATAGGTTCCTAAGAACCGCATGTCCGAAAGCGGCATCCGATCTAGAGCCGCCATCCGAACAGTAATGCTTGCAGAAAGCCGAGGGAGAGGCCCAAGTAGCTGCCCTGCTTTTGACTTGCCAAGGGACATGGCGTTGCAATGCAATGGCCGTTGCCTTGGCTCTGACTGCGTGGGCATGCATGTTGGCCCGGAGTGGCTTGTGCTGGCCTTCGTACACTTCCTTGATGGCAGAGACCATCGAGGGCAATATGGAAGCCTTTGAGGCATGATAGCCTGGCCTTGTGCCGCCGAACGTGACGAACAGGGCGTCTGACGTGCGAAAGCCCTTGGTCCTGTCGAAGTAGAATTTTAGGGCACGCCTGACATCCAGGCAGTGCAGCACTCTCTGTGCTTCATCCTTGGGATCAGGAAAGAACGTAGGAAGGTATATCTTCTCGTTTAAGTGAAATGCAGATGGAACCTTGGGCAGAAATGACTACCTTGTCCTTGTGAAAGGTGGTATATGTTTCAGAGGCGACCAGTGCCTGAATCTCGCTGACTCTGCGTGCTGAGTTAAGACCGACTAGTAAGGCCATCTTGATGGAGAGCAGCCTAATGTCCAAGGACACAATTGGCTAGAATGGTTTGTGCGCCAGTGCGCCCAAGACTATATTAAGGTCCCACACAGGGTGCGGTCTCTTGACGGGTGGGTAGAGCCTGGCGGGACCCGTCAGATGTTTGACGATAGGGTTGGAGGAGGAAAAAATTCTTCCTTCGAGTTCCTGTAAGCCCCAATGGCTGCAAGGTATGTACGGCGGGGGTCGACGTGTACTCCCGAATGAGCGAGGTGCGCCAAAAAGGAGAGGAGGTGGTCCAACTTGCAGGCCAAGATGTTGATTCCCTTTGAGTTTGCCCAGTGGCAGAACCTAGTCCATTTGCTCTTGCACTGGGCCCTCGTGGCTATGATCTCCAGATTGGCCTGTGAGAGGCTAAGGTGCTGAAGAGTTACCTGCTCAGGTACCACGCTGTGAGGGCTAGTTTACCTGGCGCGGGGTGGTTGATTCTGCCCCCCTGCAAGATGTGCTGGGCCTGTCGGAAGGTGTATAGGTAGCACCTCTGAGAGGCTGAGGAGCTCCGAAAACCATAGCCTGGATGGCCACCATGGAGCTATCAGAATGATGCGGAGTTGTTGAGAATCCTTGATCTTGCAAATTACTCTGTATCAGGGGAGTGGGCGGAAAGGTGTATTCTTTCTTGCCGGTTCACTGTAGGTGAAACGCATCACCTAGCGAGCCAGTGCCCTGCCTTTGCCAGGATGCGAACTGTCGTTGACGCACAGAACTGAACAGACTGCGGGCTGCACAGAATGTGACTAAAGCAGACAACCCAGCAGAGCAGGGGAGAAATGAGTGGAAGTCAGGAGACTATTTTGTTCTGGATAGACAACGCACCCATAGAAACTGTACACATAGAGTGTGACAGGGAAATGGATAGCCTACGGTATGAGAAGGGCCCTGCATATGTATTCTATGGGCGTTTCGCCTCCCATAATCGTGTTTGTTGCACCCTTGCTGTTACTATGCATGTGCTAATGCGCTACACACAGTTTTGTAGGTTGTCAAAAAACGTAAAATAAAATGTATTTTCTTTCCCCACCCCCTTCTTTTGCTTTCAGTCCCCCTACTCGCACAAATCACCCTCCTGTGTCTCCACCCTACAGGCATAAAACAAGCTAAAATAACACCCACTACTATTCCCAAGTCCTTTAATTATACTCCGATGTATTTCCTTTTTTTTCCTCTTTAAACAATATAAGTGGCGCCACCTTCTCCCCTCATTCGGGGAGGCTCCCTACCATTCTGTTTTCTTTTCCTTAACATTTGCCTCAAAAAGTTAATAAAAACTAAAAACAAAACAAGCCACACTCCCAATTGATATCCCAGAGTTCACACTGTTCACACTTTCACATACATCTGTCCCCTACTTGTTATTCCTTGCAAGGTTATACTAACGTGCGCGTGTGCACCCGAACACCTCCGTCACAGGGTTCCAACAACACCAGCCTGCACTTCAAAGAGCAGGCAAGAATTCTGCAAAGATGGCTCCTGCAAAGCCACTGTGGGATATGCATATTTTGGGACGGGTCGCTGTAGGTGGGCATGGCACTTGCGGAGAGGCAGCCTGCACACCTCCACAGGTACATGGGCACTGGAATCATGTCAGGGTCACCAAATTAAAGGCACACCCGTAAACGCTCACACGAGAAAAAAATACAACCCGCTAGGGAAAACATGCCTAGAGATTCTTGCAAGGATAACAAGTTTAATACACAAAAAATAGGTAGGCCAGCAAAGAACTATGCTGCTCGAGAACGTTCTGCCAAGAAATAGTACAAGCAGAAGGTTATAAGGAAACACATTGTTACTAATGACATCACATATACAGCAAAATCCCAACGGGCTGGTTGGCGAGACCCTATATATGCGCAGCCTGCTCCGTAGGGATACCAGGCTGCTATTGGTCCCAGCCCCCTCCGTCTGTGTTCCATCGTGTGGGGTCAGCTGGGCTCATTGTCTCAAGGGAATGAAGGTCGCATTCCTCATTAGTTACCATTATAAAACAATGCTATTCTATCATTATGGCAGGCACCTGGGAAGCTCTAGGACTGGGACAGGGGGAGCGTTAAGATCATGTTGACCCACACATTCTTCTCCTGCCATATCGCTCTATCCGCACCCAAGGTTTCCAACCTCGCTTTGAACTATAATTTATTCCTCCCTGTCCCTCACGTTACCATGTTTGTCATTATGAAATAAGGTGGACCGGTTGTGTTCCTTTAGATCTTTTATGACTACTGGGTTTACGGTTGGTGGTATGAGGTCACTATCGTGGATTTCAGGGGTCTTGGGCTCGGGCAGCTGCGGATGTCATAAATTATGGCAGCCTAGGTGGGGGTCAGAGGTCTGCCTTTGGCCTGGCTGTGATAGACATGCATTGTGAGGCGCCTGGTACTGTCTCGCTGCCTTGCAGGTCGCATTCATTCTTGAAATAACACGTATTCGCACCAGTTATGGTACCACGGAAAGTTTCTATGGGAGCGAGCAGAGTGTGCCTCTCTATCATCAGTGCTTGGGCCTGCGTTTACCATGCGGGTCACATGTTTCTGTCATCACTACGAAAAATGGCGCTTACTTAAATGCACACACTAAATTTATACAACTGTATTTCAGGTAATATTGTGTTTGTGCTGGGTTTTTTTAACACGCCTCCCTGGTAGATCGCAAGCAGATCTATGGGATTTGACTCACCCCAAACGCCTGGGGGGGTGGGAGAGGTTCACTTCTTTCCCAACACTGGTCAAAAAGATTAGGTTGGGAAAGGGGAGAGCCTGGCTATGCAACAATGTTATAAAATACTGATTGAGTCAACCATGCAGGCTGTGATTTAATTTAATGATCACTGTAATTGGCCAAAGACGATAAAGCATATGCAGTTACGAACTCTGAAAATGACTGAGGATCTGAGCCAGAGACAAAAGAATCTAAAATAACAAGAGGTGACATAGAAGAGGCAGGAGCCAGGGTACACATCGTCAGGTCACAAGATGGTGCCCACCAAACCCAAAAATGAAGGTATTGTATGCAATGGGGAGATTGGTTTATGGTTCCATTGTATCCTTTTTGGTTTCTAGTTTGATGATGGGAGCAGTCATTAATTAAGCCTCTTGTTTCTTGTTCAGTTTGGGCTGAAGATATGGTTACGCGTTTTGGAAATGTTGATCTCCGTCATCGGCACCCTACTTCTTTGGAATTGGGGCGGGTGGGTTTTCGTTTTGCTCAATTTAAGCTTCAAAAGATACATTTTGTGTTTGGGGAAGTGGGCCAGAGGTGCAGTCCTCAGGGGATAGTGCCTAAAAATATTCTCTTTTCATCTCAGCTCGCTTTTCATAATAGAATATTTTCTCTAGGGACTGAGACAAGGGAATGGACTCAAACATTACTTTTCCTTGGTTTTGGTACGTCCCTGGAAGAGGCATTCTGCAATCTGGGCAATTTACTCTCAACACTGGGTTCCAACATAAAATACCTATTAAAAAGACCTCATTGAAATATGCAAGCAAATGTCGTTAGAGCAGGTAACCTGATAGAATGGGAGAAACTCACTTTTCAAAAGTCAACCAAATTGGGGTTTGATGCTCGCAAGTTTTTTTTTCTTTTTTTTTTTAAATAGTGTATATTGGGAATACATTAAGATGCTACTGGAAAAATTGGGGATTGGGCCATGTTTTTCATAATTTAACCTTGCTAATATTCAAACACAACATACCAAAATACAAATGAACTCCTCCACAAAGCAATTTCAATGTACAGAGGTACATGCCATTGTGGCCTCTCACCTATTATTGCTCTTGAAATGGGGTCTGTGGCCCAACATCTCCGAGGTAACCATAGGGCAGAGGGAATCAAATGTCCAAACTCATCTCACGAAGTGGTCTTATACATGGATGATGTCCTATTTGGAACAGATCCTGGAGAACTGCTCACACAGGCAATTAACAAAAAATTCAAGTTTAGAGACGGCTCCAAATTTACATCTCATTTTGATGGGTTTCAAAGAAATGTTTGTGAACTATGGATGTTTTCTGTCTGTTCATTTTCCTTTTAATTTGTGCTGAAATTAGCCTTATGCAAAAAAGAAAGTGCATGCCATGGGATTCCAACACAGAACCATACAAGTAGATTATGATCAATTCAGGTTGAATCTGCCTCCCATATTTCTTTATCCTATTTGGCATGAAGTGATTTAAGAGAACAATAGCTAGGGAAATTTTTAAATCCGATGTCAACAACTGATAACATGTCTTCCTTTATAAGGGCAATAACAATTTACTAGTGTATTATTGTTCCATTATTTGAATATTTTATATTAACTCATTGATATTTGAAAATAGATATGATGAAGACTTGTATATCAAATTACGTGTATGGTTTTATAAAGGTGTGTTCATTAAGCAATAAGCCCTTTCGCCACGGGGGCATTACAGAGTCAGGTAATGCCCCTGCAGCGAGGGGCTTATTGCTATTAGTACCCCGAACTGCACCAACATTGGACTTTCACTGTGGAGAGATTACTTTGTTACATGCAATTGTCAGTTTTAGCTATGTGTTACAAGTCTGTCCAGATTTGCAGTAATAGATAGCTGGGTTCTTGCATTTGTGCAACGCAGTCGCCGCAGCAAGGTATTTCACTGGTAGATGTGCAATGTCACTAACACAGTATATCCAGGGCAACAATGTTTTTCACAATCTTTTCTCGACTTTTCTATTGTTCCACCACTCTGTTTGGTCTTCGGAGCTCTCGTCTTGCCCCTCTAAGATCAATCTACAATTCTTATATTCGTCTACTTTGTCTTCTTTCTTACTGAGACCATTTCCTTTTCACTTGCCTCGCTTGGTTGGTTACCCTTTCAAGTCCAAATTAAATTTCATTTTGTCTAGTCTTCAAATCCCTTCATGGACTTGGCCCAGATTACCTTGCTGCACTTTTATCTTTCTACACTCCATCTCGCTCTCTCCGGTATTTCTCCCTCTTCAGACTCAACGTTCCCTGTCCTCCATGTGCCCAGTCCCATTTCCGATCTTTCCACCTTCTTGCTCCCCTTCACTGGAATGCTCTTCCACTTTCCCTCTGCTCTATCACTTTTTACTCTCTCTTTTGTGTCTCCTTGAAAACCCACCTTCTTCAATATCCCTGAATGCTTGCTACAAGAATGTTTGATTGTTTACTGCTTACCACTTTTTGTACCGTACTTTGCTTCTAAAAGTCTTCAGCGCTTTGGTTTAAGGCGCTTTATAAAACAAATAAAATACAAATAAAATACAAAAGTCTCAACTGTTTTTTGGTTACTGCCGAGATCCCAGTCACTGTCGTCTAGTTTCAACCCCATCCAGACCATAATGTCATCCAGGAAAAGTAGAGGAGAATTTTTCTTTGAAGAACAAAACAAGGAAGGGTTGTCATGTTGTTTACTAGTGTACTATCAGTTGTGTACTGGAAGAAGTTTGTGGTGATGCTCAGTAGAGTGGACCTAGAGCACAAAAGCATGTGTAATACGAGATCACAGAAATTGTGATGGAACAGAAACAGGCAATCTGTAGGGTGTCAAAAGAAACTGATAGAGCAGCATCATCCATGGGGAATAACATTCAGATTGGTCTACTTGGGTCAAAGATACCTGGTAATGTAGATCTGACATGGACCTTGTTGTCCAAGAGTACTTTTCCTTGCCTGGGGAGACATTTAAATTGGCTTCCTTTTGGGACCCAGAGTCAAATTCATGATTCGAAATGGTCCAGAATACAGCCAGCCAGCCCAGTTCCTAATAGACTTTGTGGGCCCCAACCAATATAGGAAATGTCTCGATCTTGCCATGCTTCACTGGTGGGTGGAACCAAGAGGCCCAGTACCGCAGCCATTGAGGGATTCAGGTAGTGTATAGGTGGTCTTTACACATGGACTAAGTGGGGGGGGGCTTTTATTTATTTCCCTTCTTGATGTTCCGTCATCTGCATAGGAAACACTGTGACCAAATTCCATAGAGGACCATTCACGGTGGTGGTGCACTTTTGTTGCACTGCACAGCTTGTGTCTCCTATGCCACCAGGGTTTCAAGTTGGGGGTCCCCTTCGCTGTAAAGCTGAAACTGTGCTGTTACACTGCTTTTGTAGTTTGTCAATGATGCCCTAAGTTAAGTCCATTAGCAAATTTGGTTTCCAGGGATGCAGACTTAACTATATCTCTCCAACTGACCACCATTTTCTGAGCGAGCACGGGCCTCCCACACTGGACCCCACTTCCCAGCCACCCTAGCTACCATCTACTTTGCACACCCACTCCACACTTGATTGGCCTTCCAGTCCAGTCAGTTGTGGCCATGTTTGTAGTTTTTCTTTTTTTTTTTTTTAAGAAAAGAAAATTAGGCATTTAAACAAAAGACATTAGACACCAGCTCGCATCCCTGCCAGCTAATAGCTATATGTACTAAGGTGGGGGGCTTTAAAGGCCAGTCACAGCCCAGTGCCCGCATTAAAGCCCTTTCAATGTTCTGGTCTCCAACTTCAATCCAGGGGTGTTACAACACCCCACCTAGTACATATTGCCTAAATATGACCGCAGAGTATTACATGGAAAGGCGCTCTGCTATACTCCGGGGACAGCATGTACAATAAGCTTCACAACTTTGGCAGCCAAAATACTACAATCAGCCCTACAGATAAGGGATGTATCGGCCACTTTTACTCACAAAAAATAGACAAATACTCTCAAAATAATAAAAATGGGTAATCCAAATACTCCCAACAAAAGATCGGAAACAGACACCTCGGACCTTGTGCTTCTTGCTTTCACCCACAAAGCTCCATAGATATGTTAGGAGCAGTAGTGCACATTGTACCAAAGGAACAAACTACTATTATTACTGCACCATTGGAAGAAGTAAACATGCATCGTCTTTAATATGTATGAATAACTAGGTGCAAAGGAATAATGATTACAAAACATTTCCAGTTAAAACATTTGTACCCACTTATAAAATACTCCCATTAGTAATTGGACTTACATTTTGACTTCCTAAAAATCATTTTAAGCCCACCTTTAAAAAATAGGGAGTAAAATACCCCCACTTCAAAATCTTATCGGGAACACTGACTACAATCCTTCGGGATCTCTCTGCTTGATATGGTACTCATGGATAGATTCCAGATCACTCAGACCTAAAGGGCATTGTAAAGCTTTCAGGCAGTCGTCCACCTTAAGAGAGTCCCGAAGGCAAGGCCATTTCACCTGGCCACGCTAGTGCTGGAAGCTGTGGAGGGTCAGAAGAAGGTTGCAGACACTCTGAGGACATGCTCCAAATGTTTCATTAAAGAAATACAAATAAGGCCCAACTTTCCCTATAGCTATGGGATGTGTTCTACCTATATATCTAACTAGGGTGCTTAGTCCATGAATGTCCACAGGACTACATCCACTGTCCAAAACTAATCTAAAAGGCCCTACCACTATTCTAAATGATCTAAGGTCAGGAGAATTACTCCCTTCTCCCGAGTATACTTCTTGTATCAATCTCTAGGTTTACGGTTATAAAGTAATCTTTAGACAGTGTTCGGGGTGGGAGTCCCAGGCCCCTCAGCATTTTAGGACAAGGAGATTGTAGACAGAGATGCTGTAGGGGAACTGGGAGACTGAAATGGGGGCCATCCATAGAGGTTGGACTGTAGTGAAAATATGTCAGATTTTGATAGTTATAGCGCAGGTTTTCGTTTTAGAAGGTAGACCCCATCTTGAAATCGCGACCTTGTGCTCTAGCTATGCCAGTATGCCTAATCCTGTCCTGAGTGTTCGGAGGGTGCGTGTGCATCTTTTCCTCATAGCTCTGCAGAAGGTTGATTCACTGAAGACACACACAGCTTTGTGTCTTATCGTTAGTGCATGTAACCCAGAGGGAATGTGTCCTGAAAGAGTAAGGAAGGGTTGGAATTGATCTTTGAAGGGTTATCCCATGAGAATGAGGGTGAGGGCTTTAGGCCTATCAGTTAAGGACCCCCCTTCCTCCGAGTTCAAGCCCCAAGCATCTGAGTGCACGGACCAGACCAAGACCCCTGGCCATAAACCCATAAACCCATAAACTGGCCAATCGATCAGGAATATCAGAGAACAGAGGTGGTCTCCCCCACCATCAGTTCATGTGATTTTTAATGCAAGATGCTAGGGGAGAATGCAACACATTTAAACTACGGGTGGGATAGTTGGAGGCGCCAGTGTGTCTGGGATGGGAAGCAGGGGTTAACATAGTTCTGTGAAGATTATCACAACCTCGAAAAGTGTCCGCCTCGCTCATGTTTTTGGTACCAGGTGCACTGTAGAGCTACGAGATAATGAACTGTGTAAATAAATTGCCAATTAGTCTTTGTACCCGATGACGGATGAAGATCCCCACGTGGAACAAGATGGAAAAAAGATACTGGGATCAATCGCTTGGCATCCCATAGGGAGCAGGAAATATGTGTATAGGGTTGCACCAACCAGCAACACAGATTTGTACCATATGCAATGTGCATCAGTTGTGACAATGTGTACCTCTATAACTTATTGCTCATGCAGTTTTTGTCACAGCGCTCCATGGGGGCACAGTTCTTGGTTGGCATGCATTTGTGTTTTTGCGAGAATAAACCTTGTTCTACTTGCAAGAGGTGTGCTGGGCCTTTTTCCCCTAGTGGGTTGTATTTTTTCTGGTGTGTGCGCTGTGGGATCACAACAGATATGGCGACCACAACGTGATCCCAGATTTTCTGCAGAGATGGAGGATTTCTGGCCTCACATCTGAAGGGACCGTGGCCACCTGCAGTGACCAGTCCCAAGCGTGCACCCCGTAGTGGTGTACAGGAGCCATTTTGACAGAATTCCTGTCTGCTCTTTGGAGCGGGGCGCAGCTTCAAGGATGGTGCAGGCCATTAATGGGAACCCGTGACAAAGGAGCTCGGGTGAACACGCAGACGTAACTGCACCTCTTGCAGGTGAAAACAACGGGAGGCGAAGAGATGGAAATTGGGGAAAGTGCTGGGGTTTGTGTGTGTTGAAGAGGGAGGGGTGAGAGTGCATGGTGGAATGGTGTGTGAATATATTGAGTAGCCTGTGAAGACTACATGGCAGTTACATACATACATTTTTATTATATAAGAAGAGAAATGGAGAAGTGGGGCCCTTTCGGAGGCATGGAAGAAGATGATGCAATATTTTGAATAAAGAAGAGAATACAGAATTAGGGGCTAGGGATAAGTAGAGGGCCCAAATTACTGTGCCCAATATATTTCGGGTGGGGGGAATAAGGAGAAGAGTAGTCGTTATTTTAGCTTGTTGTTTTAATGTTTTAACTTGTGGGTGACGCGAGGGGAAAAGACGGGGCGTGAAACGTGGGTGACGGGGAAATGGAGAGAACGACTGGTAGGAAAGCTTAAGACAAACTCCATTTTGCATATGGTGTGACATTAGTAAACGCAAGGTTTTTTAACATGGGGTAGCTATGCCATTAGAGTACATGTGCAGTGCATTACCCTTGTACAAGGATAACATTGAGAAATATAAGCAATGGGTGGCGGGGACACAAAGGAGGATGTTTCACCCATAGCTAGAGCAGGGTACGAACAATAGTGGGATATTAGAACATATGGCACATTTTGGGCTGCTATAAAAAAGCTTCAAAGGAGAAAAGAGATTTTAGAATTATGGAAAATGGTGGCGGACAGAGAATAATGATGAGTAAAATTCCTGTGCAACAACGGTCCAATGTTACCCAACCCTTCCTGCCACCGGATATACTAATCCAACGTATGTGCCTTCGTCCGCCACAGCCCTACCACCATTGGTCTTACCCTCCCTCATATCAAACAAATACTAACGCAGCTGTACCAATGGATCGGAAACCACAGAAGGGGTTAGAAGAGGCCTTAAAGGGAGCACAAGTGGAGTTGGCATGGTTGAAAGCTCTCAGGGAAGAAGGGAGCAAATTGGAGGTGGACTAGACGAATGGAGAGGCAGAGACATTTTGTTTAGATTAGACAGTGCCGCGATTAAAGATGTTCTTATTGAAAAGGGGAAAGGGGTTGAACGAGGGGCGGGGAGTGTGGACTACAGGACAATGGGGTTGGATAGAGATACAAATAGGGAGTTGCAGGAGGAAGAGTGGGACACAATGGATGAATTAGAGGATGAAGAGGAAGCGCCTGCAGTTACCCCAAGCGTAGAGAGCTTGAAGGGTCCACAGTTGACAAAAGCTTTTGAAAAACAAATGGTCGGCATTCCTCTAGCAGTGGGAGGTATAAAAGGTTTGCTTGTAGCAATTGTGGGGGTATCAGGCAGGTGATGTTTGGGTTAAGGCTGGATATCCAGGAAGAAAGCTAGATGACACACATGATGGGATGCATTTTTATGACATCAAATCGCAGGTGTGGGCCGCACTTCGGCAGGCCTTCCCAGACACACCGGATTTGCAGTCCATAATGCGGTACACAATGGGGGATGAGGACCCCTCACTACATTTTGAAAGTACAGGAGATGTGAGGGCAGAGACGGTAGAACAGTGCGACCGCTCAGTTCCGCTTTTTTATTTCATTATCTTAAGGGGATTGCCCAAGGAAGTGCAGAAAGCACTCTATAGAATAGTGGGTATAGAGACGAAAGGGTGGGCGGAAATACAGACTATAATTATAAATCACTGTAAGCAGATCAAAAAAAGGGAAGGAAACAGCACATAGGTTGCAGGCTAAGGAAGCAAAACTAGTGCAGAAGGAATTAGCAAAAATAGCAGTTGAAGAGGCTGTTGTGGCAATACCTCAAACTGACTCAGCGGAGCTAGGAGTGGCACAAGTGGATGCAAGAATAGCAGCGTATTGGCCTGGCGGAGGGCAATGGAAGGGTGGGTCTCAGTCACAGAACCCTGCCTGGTATCAAGAGGGGGGTTCAACAGCGAGGTAGAGGGGGGTTTCAAAGCGGAAGGGGGGCAGAGGTGGGTTTGTAGTAATGGGGCAGAGAGGAGGCGAAGGATCAGTTCAGTATTGAGGATGCAGAAAAATTGCAAGGGAGTGCAAAAGCAGGACAGGGGCGGAATACAATCCATACGCTCCTGCGTTCCCAAACACCACAGCAGCAACACTTCCCAGTGCCCCCGATGCCCACGTCAATACCATACAAGATACATCAAGCATATACAAAGATGCCCCCACAACTCCCTCAGGTACAGTTGCCCACCACACCCGATATCTTAACAAAAGCTGTGCAGCCAGGCCAATCATATGGTGTCCTAAACAGCACAGTGACGCATTACCGAGGAGCAAGCGTCATTGGAGGTAACTCTTTCACATTCCCAGGAACAAATACATATCCTGAATAGGCCAGCCCACAGAAAGCTCTTGCGAGCCCAGTCCTGTCGATGACTATCCACCCAGATGAGGAACCCTTGGTGTGTGTTGTGAAAAAACAGAGGGTGTTTCACTGCCTAGACCCTGGGAATCCCTTACTCAAGTGGCCAGGGCACGGCGATCGCCTTTGGTTCCAGGCCCTGGGGTGGACAAGTGCGGGAGGATCACCTGGGTGCAGGGTCCTCAGGGAGTGGGGGATGAACCCCTGATGGCGATGCATGGCATCACCCTTTTAAAATACCCCTGCCCCATCATATTTTATAGGATATTCCAACTTACCAGACCACCCCCACTTTCCTACACAAAGAGCCGAGGAAGAGGATGTCTGAGGCTGAAACAAGTACCTCCCATGCATTACATTGGACATGTCCCACTAATAAGATCAGGCAGGGTCAGGCACTTGATCTTAATTACATACACTTGGAGCTTTTTAGCTCTCCACACACGGTTAAAAGGTGGAACACTGAAGCCCCCTGGGCAAGGCGGTGCACGAGAACCAGCAGTTCTTCCAGGGTGACGGCGAACCAGGCAGAGCAGAGCGACACGCCAAGGGACGGATCCGAGGTACAGGGAAACCTTGGACACCCCCGAAAGAAATCATTACCTCACAGGGTCTTGAAGGTTGCGCAAGTAAGCCCAGTTAGAGAGAAGAGACACACCACTTTTATGTCTTAAGTATACCAGCCACCCTGCTGGGCAAACGGCAGAAATGGGGAGGTGCAGCAGTAGTTGTTGTATCGGCTTTGAATTCAGAATCAAAGCCAAGACAGAAGAAAATTAATTAACACAGCCGGTGAGTTGATGAAAGCAATGAAAGCCGGGTCTGTGTTAAATGAAACTTGACAGTAATAGTATCTGACGACAATTGAAGGTTTGCGCGTGCACCGACAAGACACGAGAGAAAACAAAGCATTGTAAAGAATTGTAAATTAAAGCTACAAAGTATCAGAGTGGTCTGGTTAACAGATTGCCCAATCGAAAGTCTCTGTGAAATGACTTATGCCGTAGAAGCGGCGGGAAGAGAAAGAAACTGGAGATGCAAAATTTGAATCGTTAGGTTTGATGCCGGCACGGAGAAAGCTGGATGTGAGAGATATCTTGGAACTTTGAAATTAGTACTGTGCTCGAAGCTACATTTAGGAAGAGGCCTTGGTGTAGGAGAGAAAAAGTGACGTTTGAGGAAGGTCAAAGTGGTAATGCCGAGGTAAGAGCAAAGCCCTTGCAATTACGAAAGTCTTTGACAGCGGAAGGAAAGTGAAAGGAGGCTTGAGCCCAGCAGAGGGAAGCCTATGAAGGTGTGATTGAAGCTTGGGGAAGGGAACCCCCAAAAATTGTGATTGAAAGGTTTGAGCCCGGCCGAACCAAACTTGTATTGAATTGCGGTAATCAGAAGGAAACAGACTTTTGTTGAACTGTATTATTAGTTAAAAGGTAACCTGGGCTGGAGTGAGTGAAAGCAGAGAGGTCCAGCGGATAAACTAGGGACTTTTCATCGAAAGGACAAATAGGTCCTGGTCCACAAAAAAAAACTGCATCCTTGTGTCCGAAGCCAGAGTGTGTCGCAAGGTTCAAGTGTGCCACCTGTAGAATATGGCTATGTGTCTCACACAGACACGGTGTTACCTGCGGCCCGTGAGGCTTAGGGACACGAGACAGATGCAGCACAAGCAGAGGGGGGCGAGACTAACGGTTGGTGAAAGGGAGAGAGATGAGACCGACAGGGCTTGCATTTACTTTAGCTTATAACCCTAAGCGCATTATTGTAATAATAAATACACATTAATTAAGCACCCCACTTCCGTGCCTACCTCACCGCATTCTACAGTGGCGATGAGGATGGGATTCCATGAGTGACAAGCCCGCCACTTCTGCGTCGTCAGTCCGGCAGGCCTATCAGCTGTTCAAGGTAAGCAGCGCCCATCCTCCCGCTGTGGTAACATATGCATATATATTCAGGAAGCCACACGTCAGCTCCTGAAAGACTGCTGCAACACCCAACGTGTGTTCCCTTCCTGCTGTGCAGCCATTTACAAAGCCATCCACTTATTCCGAAAAGGAAAACGAACAAAAAAAGACCGAAATAGCAATGAGTACATGAAAACTGGTTCAGCAGCGCCACCACATGGATCCTAGTTGCGATTTACCATCTGCACAGTATAGGAGAGCATTCTTCCACTCTTCACGATGTGGTAGGTGCACCAGTGAAACCAATCTAAGCAATCAGGACACAAAGGCAGGCATTCTACCACATTAAGGATAACATTGGGGTCTGCACTTTTACAAAGGAGAAAATGCAAGAGCTGCACCTCATTGAAAAAAAATGACCTCAGGTTACCTCGAGCTGTTTAACAAATAAAAGGGCAAAGGAGTAAACCTGAAAGAAATCTAAGTAAACTGCCACACCTCCCACCGTCAGAAATTGTACCTGTGCATTAACTCACTTCCACCCAAAGAGAAAATGGCGTTCAACAGCGTACCACCACCTGCATTCTTCCTGCCTGAAGCTGGAGAACCCACAGTTCCTTGGAAGTGGTGAATAAAATAATTTGCGCATTATGCAAATGTAGTATGCGGTACTAATAACAATGTGGCGAGGAGGACATCTGTTATTACATTGCCTAGCCACTGCTGGCCAACAAGATGTGAAGACTTACCAGATCACACAGAAAGTGAAGACGGAAACCTGAATGAATATGAAAGAGCTGTAAAGAAGACCAGCACCACTATGAGAAAAACATTTGCAGTATACTAGAACGCTATAAGTTTGGGAAAAGAGTACAAGAAGAAGGTGAAAGTGTGGAACAGTATATTACAAGCTTGAGACAATTGGCCATAACATGCAATTTCATTGATTATTAGATGAGCAGCTAAGAAACCAATTCATGTTAGAGTGCAACAGCACGAAAGTCAGAGAAAGACTGGTCAGAAGATGATCCTCCCCTGGATACTGTCTTAAGAGTGGCTAAAGATGTGGAGCATACAGAAAAATGCATCTGCATGTCAGGAAACAGAATGAAGGATGTGAGCTTGAAGATGGAGATCACACCACAGCCTGAGAATATGACCAAGATAAATGATGCAATATCTACTGTCAATGATAATACTGTGAAACGAAAAACAACTGACAGGATGAAGAAAAACAACTGACAGGATGAAGAGATCCACATGGAGATATGACAGAAGAGATAGAGGGTCTTTTCACACTAGAAAAAGAACTAGTCCGAGAAGGAGCAGCCCTGGGAGATGTTTTAGGTGCGATAGTGCGAATCATTGGGCGGATAACCCAGAATGCCCAGCCTTAAAAATCACCCGCAGAGTATTCAAAGGAAAAGGACACCTCTCGAGATGCTGCAGAAGGAAGAATAACTCTACCAATTGGATCAGGAGTGATCATATTGAAGAAGGTGGTGAGGGATGCATATCCATGGTAGTAGACGAAAATGAAGACGAGTTCAACAGCCCCAAAGCTCTTGTATCTGTGGACGGTACAGCTAAGTTTATGATGATTGACTCGGTGCCAAATGCACTTTATTAACCCAATGTGAATGGAATAAAATGGGCCAGGAATATCTCAACGAAGTGGATTATAATCCCAGAGTATATGGTGGAGTTGGGCAATATTGAAATTCATGGGGAGGGAAACCAAAGGCAAAGTATAAGTGACCAGGAAAGGGCACACACCGTTGCTGAGTTGAACGCACCAAAGGAATCTCAAAGTTAAATTAGATCCATGTAGGACGCGTCAGTAACAGAGAAGCAATAATTAATGAAGTTTTCAAAGATCAGCTAGGGTGTCTACGCAGGTTTGTGAAAAAAATTAAAATGAAAGATGACTACAAGCCTGTAGCGCAGCAATTATGCAGCATTCCCTTATCAAAGTATATATGCGGCATAATGGGTTTCCCCTTTAGTTGTTTTAAAGGAAGAAAACAGGGAAACTTAGAATTTGTGTCGACGTGAGGGAACTTAACAAGTGCATTGTTCGGGAGAGACACCCACTTCCCAACATACATGGGCCCGGCAAAATTATTTTCAACTTTAGATCTTGCATCCGCTTATCATCAAGACAAGCTACATAATGAATCCAAATGTCTCACAGCATTTATCACACCTGAAGGACTGTTTCAATATAAGCGGATGCCATTTGGATTCGTTTCTGCTGCCTCCTATGTTTCAGAAGGTCATGCATAAACTATTTGGTGGAGATGAAGGTATCCTGTGTTTTCAAGACGACATTTTGGTTAATGATGACAACTTGAAGATTCACGATGAGAGGCTAGACAGTGTTCAGGAAATTACATGGAGCAAGTATGACTAAGTCAGGAGAAATGCAAGATAGATCAATAGACAAGAGATCAAATACCTAGGACATATCTCATCGGAAGCTATATGTCCTAAAAAGCAACTGGCAGAGGCGAGCATACAATATGCCTGAACCAATCTCACGTGAGGAACTTCGTACATTTCTGGGAATGGCAGAGTATTACTCAAAATTCATTCGTAACTTTGCAAACATACCGCATTCATGCGTGAGGTAATCAAAGGGAAAGGTGTATTTATATGGAATAAGCAGTGCTAAGAAAAATTTGTGTTCATCAAGGATGCTCTGGTGAAAGCTCCTGCGTTACAGAATTTTAGGAACAAGAGAAAAACACTCATAACTACTGATGCCAGTAATGCTGGTTTAGGTGCAGTGGTGACACAAAAATAAGACGGAAAAGAATTTCTGATAGCGTTTACTTCCAGTTTGTTGAAGGGGGCAGAACAATCATATGCCACAATTGAAAAGGAAGTGGTAATTAAATGGGCTGCAGAAAAATGTAGGAATGTTATTTCGGGCATAAGTTTTGCGTTGCACACTGATCATAAGCCCCTGGTGGAAATAAGCATATCAAAGGGCCTTGATAAAGTATCAAATCGCATCAGAACATGGGTGTCTGAACTGCAGGAATACAATTGCACGTTTAAGTATTTACCTGGTGTAAAGAACTATGCAGCAGATTGTTTGTCAAGGTTCACATCTGTGACAGACATTGATGATGAGGAAAAGGAACAAGAAGTTGTTTTGTCCATAACATCTGTGCCAGTACCACAAGAGGAGTGGGAAGAGGGTATGAGACGGGATGTAAAGCTGAACAGACTCCAACTAGCTAGAAGGGAGTGGTTCCAACATGAAGAGGAAATTGTTTGAGGATTTGGGTCAGTCTTCATTTTGGAATTTAAGAGATGAGTTATCCATCCAAGGAGACAACATCATGCGAGAAGACAAGATAATTCCTCCTTATGATGTTTGTGACAAAGTTATAAATCTTCCCCACTAGGGTCTCCAATGTATCATCAAGACAAGGCAGAGGATAAGAAATGATATTGGTGGCCAGGCTGTGACCTACAATTCGAGAGATCAGTCAGAGAATGTATCCTTTGTAATAGAAGTGACAAAGTGTGTGTGAGTTCTAAATACCCTATGGTCATCACAGACATCCCAGAATGCCCATGGGACAAATTGGGAATGGACATTGTAGCTCATGTGTGTAGTAATGGTGTGCAATCTTTTTGCTCAGTGATTGACTTATGACTAGGTGGGTTGAGGTTCTGATCAAACCTAATAAAACAGCCACGACAGTCATTGAATTCTTAGAAGTCTGTGGACGGGAAGGGTTCCCCATAGTCATTGTGACTGACAATGGGTCACAATTTATATCTAGAGAAATGGTAGTATTGTCAGAAGAACTCCATCGAGCACCCTTGGACAGAGTTTTGAAAATTGGCCTACGTGACATCAAGACAGGAGTGTGAATGTCGGCCAATACGACATCTAGACAGAGTAGCGAATACTAGACACTGCCACATCTAGACTGCATTGGGAATACTACGAATACCATATTTAGCTAGAACTGTGAATACTAACTTGATTCGCATCTAGAAAGGTTTGAAGGAGGACCAGTGCCACATCTGGATATAACAGTGAATATTTGCATGCGTCATATAGACAGGATTGTGAATGTTATCCAGTGCAGGATCAAGATAGAAATGCAGATCGAATCATGCACCTCATCTAGAAAGAACGTAGAAATTCAGCATACATCACTTCTAGATATCAAGGCCATCAACCAACCCACTAACAATTTGACCCCTTTGCATACACCTCTCAAACTCTAACCAAACACAACCACAACTCAAAAGCACCACACACCGCACAACTACACAGCGACAACAAAACAAACCAGCTTTGCAAAAACAGCACACGACAGATACCGAACGGAAAGCACCCCCAAGCTCAACGAACAGTGTTAACCGAACTGAAGCTGCCAACAACACATCACTGCTCTCTTGCACTTATCCCGTTCGTTCCCACTAACTTCACTCCACTCGCCCCTTTCCTTTTCAGATCCGCCAGGGGACCGCTCCGGTGGTGATAGTGCGCGCTACAAATATCCTTTAACATTAACATAAGAGAAGTGCTATATATCATCCCCAAACCAATGGGGTTGTAGAACGTTTCAACAAAATTCTCAAAGAAACTACTGGGTGGGCTTGGGCCAATGGTAGAGAATGGGAAAGCGCAGAGAGAGAAGTTATTATTGCTCACAGATTTGCTCCTCATTGCACCACAGGAGTTTCTACTTTGAACTTAGCAGACATAGCATAGCCAATACCAAGCTGGTACCAGCTTGGTTGGGCCGAAATACTGCCATTGGGGACAAATTGGAGAATGTTAGCTGTAACATCAGGTGCAGTTAATTGAGAAACAAGGAAGCTCATGATCGCACTAGTATTAGGAGGGGTGATAATAGTCCCACCACATGAGACAAGGTAAGGATCAAATTCCTCCTGCCCTCTGAGATGGATACTGTAGATGGTCCAAGCCAAGTGTAGTTACTGAAGTTTTCAAACACGCTGTCAGAGCGGATGATGGGAGAGTATGGAACATGGAGAGAGTGTTTCTGGTGAGAAAGGAGAGTGTTGCCGGAGAGAGAGAGAATGTTACTATAGAACTCTGAAGTGTTAGAAAATGTACTCTGTAATCGGCCACCAGGGGCCGCACGGATGAGCAGCACCTCTGTGTGAGCTCCAACACATGGACCCCAAAAGTGACCAGAGCCACTGTTAGTCAGAAACCTGTGCAGTTCCCTTCGGGCACCATCCTTTGTA
Source organism: Ambystoma mexicanum (assembly GCF_040938575.1). NCBI lineage: Eukaryota > Metazoa > Chordata > Amphibia > Caudata > Ambystomatidae > Ambystoma > Ambystoma mexicanum. The sequence goes on along the minus strand of NC_090922.1, from coordinate 642,031,182 downwards.
ATGTTGCAGGTGCATTTTTCAGTCCAAAAGGCATAACCTTAAATTGGTATAAGCCAACTAGGGTACAAAATGCAGTCTTCTCCTTGGTATGGTCTGTCAGGGCTATTTGCCAATAGCTTGACGTAAGGTCAAATGTGCTGAGGAACTTGGCTGAACCAAGTCTATCCACCAACTCATCTGTCCTTGGCAAAGGGTGGGCATCAGTCTTGGTGACTGCATTAAGAGCTCTATAATCCACACAGAATCTCAATTCTGTGGATCCTGCCTTTGGTACTAACACAACTGGGCTACACCATGGACTAGTAGAGGGCTCTATTACCCGGAGATCAAGCATCTTCTTGGCCTCCCCTTTGATGTGGGTCCTTACATTTTCTGACATTCTATATCCTCTGCTTTTGACTGGCAGACAGTCACCAGTGAGTATATCATGCTGGCTCCAAGGGGTCAAGCCTGGTGAAAATGAGAACAAGGAGGCAATGTAACGCTCACCTGATTCCCGCAGAGGCGCCGGTCTTGACTGGGTGAATGCCGTATCTTCAAAGGTGATGTGTAACACACGGTTGGCTCTTTGGGCTGGACCTCTGTGCACTGTATGTCTGACTCGAAGAGTAAGATGTCTTAGGTAAGTGAACGCCGAGCTCTCCATCTGCCTCGGGGCAGGGTGCCGTAACCAGTTCCTTCACTGGATAAGGGTGCAGGCCTCTTGACCTCGTTAACTGCACGAACGGTAAGTTCTGGGCGCTTCAAATGTCTTAAAAGTCTTTTGTAATGATATCTCTTGTTTTGCAGAGTTCCGGCGATGGCGGATGGCGGGCTGATGAGAGTTGAGGATCGAACCCGCGTGAGGAATAGAAGCGCCTGGAAGCACGTAGGTAAGCGCTTGTAGCCTGCTTCACGATGCGCACTAACTGTCCCTTTTATCTTGCAGGTACAAGTTCGGAGCTTTAGAGAAGCTGAAGGGTGCTGGAATACCCACTGGATTCGGCGTGGGAAGGAGTAATGGCACGTTAGTAATAAAGTTGCCCAATGTCTTTAAACGCACCTTCTTTTGTCTTTCAGATGCGGGATGCAGCGCCGAAGGCCTCCAGAGCGTGCGAAGAGCTGGTAAGCTTTTGTCTTTCAGATGCCGGAATGCAGTGCGAAGACCTCCGGAACATGCAAAGAGTAGGTAAGCCTTTGTCTTTCAGATGCCGGAATGCAGCGCGAGGCGTTGGTGACAGCCGATGGACCAGGTAAGAGATGCGCTGCCACTGAAGACCGTAGTGCTAACCTATTCTTTCTTTGTCTTTACAGGTGCTGCTGAAGACTGGATTCCAGGATGGTAAGCCTTTGTTTCCTTAGGCCCAGGATCAGCAGCAGAAGACACAATGAGCGTTCTGCAGCAGAGAATGCAGAATAACGCAAAGCAAGATTCATCCATCGGGTGTGGTTTAAATAGCCTCCTGTAGTGCTTAGGTGTCTCCTTCCACAGCCACACCTAGATAAGAAAAAGTTCCTGCTTTCCAGAAGAGTTCCAGTGTTCTGAACCTAGGGAGTGGCTCCTGCCCCACCCAACAGGAAAAGTAGTCCCAAACAGAAGAGGATCAGGGGTTCAACTGGCAGGTAAGTAAGCAGCATGATCTGCTGCAGGTAAGTCCACCCAAACATTATGAGCCCGGCGCTTCCAGCGCTGGGACTGGGCATCTTTATGAGCCTGGTGCCACTGGCGCCAGGACAGGGTCCAAAAGGTCCCAATTGGGACTGGCTAGCACTCGGAACCGGGGTTATGGGTCTGCTTCCAAGGGAGTCGGACAAGTCCTGATCTTTTGGAAGCAGAGATCATGACAGGCAAACTGATCTAACGTAGATTTGCACTCTTCTTGTTGCTCAGGTGTCAGATTTGAAGAAAGATTTACTCCTTCAAATTTTTCATCCAAGGGTAAGCCTCTGAGGAGATCAGGGAGCACTTCACTCTCTTCTTCCTCTTCTGTTGAAGCTAGAAGCAAGGCTCCTACTTCAGGCCTGGAGACATACGCCTTTAGTCAGTTGGTGTGGAAGACTCTGGGAGCCTCTTTGGGATTGCCCAAGTCCACCAGATAGTTCACCTCTCCAAGTTTACCGACAACATTGAAGGGTCCCATCCATTTATCTTGCAAGGCCCTCTGACTTGTGGGGATCATAACTATGCCTTTGCACCATGCTATCCCAGATGGGTATATTCTTTACCAATTTTGCCGATGATACCCAACTAGTGTTTGAACTCAGTGGGGAACACAAAATGGACAATGACAAACTCTCATCCATATATAACACCATAGAGTGTTGGATGAAAGAAAATTGGATGTGCTTAAACGGCTCCAAGACCGAGCTTATGATATTCGGTACCACACAGGCCAGAAAAAATTGAGCCCATCTTACTCTTCATTTTCTATCAAAAATACCCAAATTCCAACATCAGAAAAAGTGAAGACCTTAGGACTATATCTACAAGCTTCATTAGGCGCTGAAGCACACACAGCCTACCTCAAGAAAAACTGCCAGTACCACCAAATTCTCCTCAAAAAAATCAGACCATTGTTAGATCAAACAAACAGCACGATCATCGCTAGAGCCACTATACTCTCTAGATTGGATTACGGAAACTCCCTATTCTTAGGAGCCAACTGTAAATGTATGAAAAGATGCCAAACAATCCAAAACAATGCCATCAGAACGATCACAGGAAGAACCTGGAGAGAACATATCACCGGAGAAAGGAAGGTTCTCCATTGGCTGGCTATGAAGGAGAGAATCTCCTTCAAGTCTCTCACCTTGGTTCACCGCTGCTTATATGCCAAAGCCCCGGTTTACCTCAAAAAACAATTCAAGTGGTACGAGCCACCCAGGCGTCTCAGATCCTCCAACACAGGTTTACTGCAAACCGCCAAAACGAAAAAGCAGCAGGGCCTAGGCAAAGCGTTCCCGACCTTAAGTATAGAAAAATGGAATGAACTTCTCACTTCACTGAAGCTTGAATCCAATTACACCCTATTCAGGGAAAAATTGAAAACATTACTTTTCAAATGAACCCTGAAAGTAGATCAAACCGATTATGAAGTAACACTGGTCACTCCGTATCTTGTCCCGTCTTGATTTCCTGTTGTCCTGTCTTCTTGTAAGCGCTCTGATGCCTGCTGGCTTTAGCGCTATATAAAAAATAAATAAATAAATAAAATAAACTAGAACTAGCTGGTCTTGAGTGAACTCAACCATGTTAGCCTTTTGATCATGCCAATGCTTGACCAAAGCTTGCCCAGCTTTCAGGTTATAACTAGCTTCTGCCATCATGTGTGACATTCTCCTCTGGAGACCTATCACATAGTCAGTCACTCTGACTTGCTTGGGGGAAGGAGCACTCTCCAACCCCTCCTTAATCAGGGCCAATGTACCTCTGACTGGACGGCCATAAAGAAGTTCAAAGGGAGAATAACCTACTCCCTCCTGAGGGACATCTCTATAAGCAAAGAGAAGGCATGGCAATAGAAGGTCCCACTTTCTTTTAAGGGGATCTTCTAAAGCGCCTATCATGCTCTACATGGTTCTGTTGAACCTTTCTACCAACCTGTTTGTCTGAGGGTGGTAGGCGGTAGAGAACTTGTAAGTAACTCCACAGGTTTTCCACATGGCTTTTATGTAGTGGGACATAAAATTTGACCCCCCTGTCAGAGATTACTTCCTTAGGAAACCCAACCCTGGTAAAAATACCAAGGAGGGCCTTAGCCACAGCCTGAGCTGTAACAGTCCTCATAGGAATTGCCTCAGGGTACCTAGTAGCATGGTCTACTACAACAAGGATAAACCTGTTGCCTGAGGAGGTTGGGGGATTAAGGGGACCAACAATGTCAATCCCTACCCTCTCAAATGGGACTCCCACAACTGGGAGAGGCACTAAAGGTGCCACATTCTTGGAACCAACCTTACCAGATGTTTGGCAGGTGTGGCAGCTCTTGCAAAACTTATCTACCTCAGCCCCCATTTTTGGCCAATAAAAGTAGAGTTAGAGCCTTTCCTTGGTCTTCTTGAAACTCAAGTGACCAGCCAAAGGAATCTCGTGGGCTAGTTGCAAGAACTGTTGTCTGTTTTCTTGAGTTACTACAAGCCGCTTATAGTCTCCAGGTGAAGACTCAGTTGGTTCACTGTAGAAGAGGCCATCTTCCCAGTGCAATCTATACTTCCCAGGCTCTTGCCCATCAGCCTGAGAAGCTGCCTGTTGGCGAAGACCTTCCAGAGTTGGACATTCTCTCTGTCACTTACTGAAGTCTGCCCTGTTGGGTCCACCTTCTGCCAGTAAAGGCTGCAGCTTAGGATGGTCAACAGGATCCAGATCTCCAATGTGTTCTTGGCCTTCCACTAGCTCCTCTTCAGAGTCTAGCTCCACCACACAGGGTTGTACCTCCCTCCCAGCCTCAGCTGGAGGTGGAGTTACAGGTGTAACTTTGGACAACCTAGGGGAAGTCCTTGTTGGAAGCACTGGAGTGCTTGCTGCTGGCTGTTTCCTAGAAGTCTTGGGTTTCCCCTTTGCTTCTTGTTGTTCCGAGATAGCAAGTTGTAACTCCAGTGAAGTAGGAGTGATATCCTTCTTCAAAATCTCCTTGGGAGTACCTCTCATGGTTCTCTCCCTTGCAGGTCTGGTGAGCTCCTGTAACCTTTTACTAGGAGGTCTGGGGGTATGTGACAACTCCAAGAGTCTTCAGGTCATTACCCAACAGAACACTTCCTGGTACCTCACTTTGTATGCTGACATGTATCTTCACAGTCATGTCATTACACTGGATGAGAACTGTTAACTGGGGAAGTATCTGCACAGGCCCTCCAGCTAACTTGGTGAGGCGTTTGGACGCCTTAGCAACATCCTCTGCCTGAAAAAAATGATTTATCCACCACAGTTATGCTGGCCCCAGTGTCCCTAATGGCAGGAGTCTCCTGACCATTCACCTGGACACTGTCCTTCTAATACTATTTAGTATTATCTGGGATAGAATTATATACATCTAAATTCTGTTGTTCCCACAACCCCAGAGGCACTAAAGAAACACTAGCTGAGACTCCAATGGGTTCATCAGCTAGTAACAGAATGTTTCCACTGGCCATCTGTACTTCCTCCTCTGGAGCGAAGGCTAAGGAGACAGTGTGGATCCCTGAAGGTTTACCCTTGCATCTGGGATCCCCTTTCACATGGTCAGGCAAGCCACAAACATAGCATTTACCAAATGCTTTCTGGAATGGTGGCTTGCTCTGACCTCCTTCTGGTTTGGCACCAGAAGATACACTTGACTGATTCGGTTTCCCTTGTGGCTTACCCTTATTGTTTTGTTTGGGGCCCTCTTTGGTTTTTGAATTATTAGAATTCCCTTTGGAGTCCTTTTTTGGCTGTTTCCCCTCATCCTTTTTCTGAGTTACCCCAGAGTCCTTGTGAGTAGCCCTGTTGGCAACCCACAAGTCAGAAGCCTTAGCTAGTTTTCTGGGATCTAATTCCTTTGAATCAGCCAAGTGCTATCTGAGCTCAGGAGAGCAGGCATCATAAATTGACTCCAACATCACAAGAGTCTTCATTCACTCATAAGTGTTCACCTTGTAACCCTTAATCCATCCCTCTAAGTTCTTCAAACTTTCACTCACCCAGGTAGCCCAAGGGGTACCATCATGCTTTTTGAGGGTCCTAAACCTCTTAAGGTACTGGGAAGGGGTCTTCCCAAATCTAGCTATCAAAGCTAGTTTCACACATTCATAATCCTCCTTATCCTCCTCCCCCAACTCCATTACCACATCAGTTGCAACAGGGGGGAGCCTAGAGAACAACCAGGAAAGTAACTAATGTCCTGTAATGTTCTGGAGCCCATGATTATACTCAAACAAACTCAACAAATCCAACACATCCAACTTAGGATCATACATGCCCACAAGCTCTTTAGGCATCCAGGGTCTTTTGGGACTGGAACTCCTAGAGGATCCGGAGAGAGACGCATTTTCAATAGACAATTTCTTCATCTCTAGCTCATGCTCGAGCTCCATTTCTCTTAGCCTTAGTTCTTGGTGCCTTTGTTCTGTTTGAGCATTTTCCAGTAGGTACAGCTGGCAGAGTAGGTAGAGGCCTAGGGGGGACAACTACATCATCCCCACCCTCCTCTTCTGCTTCTGACTCTGACTCAAGGTTATCAATACTAGGATCAACATCAATATCATTGCTGTTATCTACATTTGCTGGAGTGGTAGGTTCCTCTGAATCACCATCCACACTTTGGTTTGCTAACAACCTTTCTATTAGCTCCATTTTCTTGCCTTTAGTCAGGAGATTCTTATGCTTACAGAGAACTCTTAAACAATCAGCAGTTTTTGTAGCAAGGGACTCTTGACTATAACTTTCCATAGATGACAGGTTAGAAAATAACTTTTTTTAGTGCTAAGCTTTGTGGTTAGTTGCACTAAGGCATCTATAAGCACACTAAAAAGCATACTCAATACAAATCCCACCGCTCTACACCAGTGTTAGGCAGAAACCTGTGCAGTTCCCTTAGGGACCACTGCAAAAGGCTTAAGACTACAGGTGTTGGCAGTAAACCCAATTGGTAGCAGTCTGTACCACCCAGATTTACCTGGTAGCTGTGGCTGAGCAGCCAGACTTCTCTCAAGAAGAGTAAGACAGTATATAGAGTATACAAGATGGGTACCAAAATATAGAAGCACAAGCAAACACTGACCACAGCTTTGGTATCAAAGTATATAATTATTTATTTAAAGACACACTTATAGAAACACTCCAGCACTATTATTGTAAGCAAGTTCAAAACACAGTCACTATTAATATATACACATCCCTTATTCCTTATTAGACAAGTCTTAGTTGACACCACTTATTTTCAGACAGAGGTGAACGCTTAACTAAAGATGGCACTCCAATAAATTATCAAAAAAGGGAGGGAAAAGGCAGAAATTAGAAAAGCACACCCCACTAATATTTTAGAAGCACACAGAAAGGCAGGAAAGTCAAAGTCTACTTGTGAGCAAAAAGTTCAGAGGCCAGGCTCCCTCTTAGAGAGAGTAGAACACCAATGCGCCCAAGATCACACAGTTTAAGAGGCTTGAAAAGTCTTGCAGAGAGTTCAAAAAGGAATTAGTTCAGCTCAGAAAAGTTCAGTTAGCCAGCCTAGGGCCAACCCAAGTGGTAAATTGAGGATTTAAGAGACACCCCACACAGACCGTTGCGAGGGAGGCCTGGCGGACACAGTACCTTGAAAGTGGAGAGAATCCTCCAGTGGGGGCAGTTGTTCCTGGCAGCGGGTGCAAGTCACGGTGTTGTCCAGAGGAAGAGAAGATCTCATTGTGGAGGAAAGCTGAAGGTCGTTGCACTGCCAGGGAAGAAACCAGCCGCGGAGTTCTCCGGTTAAAAGGTACTACCCTTTTATTCGCGGTACTGGTAAAACGTGGTATCCCGGTTGCCGGGGTGCTTGGCACAGGCAAGGCGGCCACAAGATGATCCGGGAAGGCGAAAAGGCGGGCAAGCTGGTTATCCCCACCAGTCAAAGGAAGAAGACTTCGGGTTGAAGATCTCCTCTGTCGTTGGAAGAAGTGGTGAGGCGGTTCAGCAGGGCTCCACCGGTGGTGTCGTCGTTGGAGGTCAGCTCAGCTTCTCCCTCTTCGGATTCTTTGGTCCTGTGGTGACCTCTGAAGTTCCAGTCCCCAAAGCCCTGCTTTTATGCAGAAAACCCCCTTTCATCAGTCCTAGCTGTCACTCAAACATGCTAAGTGGTGAGCCGGGCGGCTCACCACTGGGCCAATCACACAAGAGTGAGACTTGAGTTGCCGAGGCAACTCAGTCCAGGGTGCCTAAACCCCCCCTCCCACACATCCTGAAGACCCAGACAGAGTGGCACCACTTTTGGAGGCTTCTGTGTAGAAACCCGCCAAAAAGTGGAACAAATGGCTCGATTTGTGTTGGAGTGACAGAGGCAAACACAAAAGCCATTTTAAAACCGAGTCCTGGCAAAAAGACCGAACCGGGGAATAAATATTAAATAAATAACCCGGCGGTATCTTTAACATTGCACCAAAAAGTTGTGCGTTTAAAATGAATGGGAAAATCCCGTAGTAAATATTCTTAAGGAATATTTCGCGTGGTAAGCACTGCCACCAGCCAGAAACTCGACGAGGGGGGACTGCACAGGAAACAGCCAGCAGCAAGCACTCCAGTGCTCCCAACAAGGACTTCCCCTAGGTTGTCCAAGGACTTCCCTTAGGTTGTCCAAAGTTACACCTGTAACTCCACCTCCAGCTGAGGCTGGGAGGGAGGAACAACCCTGTGTGGTTGAGCTAGACTCTGAAGTCTGCACAGTGCCCCCTGGAAAAACAGACCCAGGGGCAATCTAATTACCCCTACCAGTACTTCCACAATATGATGGTTTGTACTGGTTCTGTTCCCAATTTAAGACTAGTAAAGTCAATGGTGCCTTTACATGCCCTGGGAGACAGTAGTCAGTCCCAGGGTATGGAGTCTATGTTTGGGGGTCACTATGACACCCCTGTGTTACTGCACTGGGGGTGCTGTGTAACACACTTACCAAAAACCACATGAAACCCTATGGAGTCTCACTCTTAGCAGAAGAAAAAAAGAAACCCCAAAAATCCAGCAAAGCTGCTGGGGGACTCACTAGGTTTGGGAAATTAGCCTTAACAAAGAATTCTCCCTAACAGCCCCCACTTGTGATCCCCACCCCCCCCCCCCCCGCGTGCAGACTTGATACCCCATGTAACGTGAACCAGTTCTCCACCTGGGGATTGAAATTCTGGCGGAAAACGGTGGCCCCATTGAGGAGAAAAGACCCACGGCGTGAGCCTCCCCTCTCTGATCACATACGCAGCAGATGGAAGATACGGTGGCGCCGGAGCAGGCCCTCGAGTGCCCGGCCCCTCCCACAGCCCGCTCGTGTAGAGCGCGGACCTCGCTGAGATCCTCAAGGGCGGCAGGAGTCTCTCTGCCTGCACCGAGGATTCTGCTACTGCTGGTGGGTGGGTGACGAGGAGGCCCGTGTGCAACCCCCGTCTGCCCGCCTGAGCGGTGTCGGGACCCGGCGCCGCAGTGGAGAGACTATCGCAGCAGAGCGGGTAGGTGCCCCTCCTGCTCCCCTCTCAGAACGCTTCACGGGCCTGAGCCCAGGACGGGGCCTCGCATCCATTTGGGGTGCCTTCCGCGGCCCCGTTCACAGAGGAGGAGCCCCTCCTGCTTCTCACCCCCGCCCCGACTGAAGACGTAGCCGCGAGCGGGACGCGGGTTGATCCAGATCTCTTCTCCTGTCTCCCGCTGCAGACAGCAGCACTCGCCACTCACCCCCTCCGGGAGAGGCACCCCCACGGAGACCTCCCCCAACATCCCCTACCTTAAAAGGCCCAGAGGGCCCACATGAACAGAGTCTGTGAGGGGTGGCCCCGGCCCCCAACAAGTGACCTGGGCACTCCTAGTTATCCCTGACACAGGGCATAGAAATACGCAGCTCGCCATAAAACACCTCAGCACACCCAGTGCTGTGCCTCAAGTGGAAGACTCGCATTCCCCACAATCCCTATAGGGGAGTTCGTAGCCGCATCCCTTACCCAGGAGGCAACAACGAGAGATCAGGTGCTGGAATCCTCCCAGCCCTCACATGTAGCGTTCTTCGAACAAGACCCTCCCCCTACGTTGAGACCTGCTCCCCTCCAATTGTGCTTATCGCCACAATCTATAGGCGGTGCCCCAACGTGCATTCCCGGGAGAATGTCTCTTGAAGATACGCCTAGGAGCTACACCACATGATGCAAGGGGTTAGCCTCTGAAAAGAGGGCAACGCTGAGGGTTGGGCCCCCACCAGTGGGGTGTGTTCCCTCCTCTGCGTAGCGAACAGTAAGCTGCCCCCGCTGAGAGCCGCACAGGTGGATCACCAAGAAGCACAAACGGAATATCCATAAGGGGACACTCCGAACCTTGCTAATGCCTGAGCCCTCCGCTGCAAGACCCACCCATTACAAACCCTCTGGAGCCTACCAACAAGATTGGCCCATGCACTGGCATTACAGTGGTCTCAGAGCCGGAAAGCGACGCAAGTGGAGGGTACGGCCTCTGGTCCCAGGGTGTGTGCCTCCTCCCATCATCGCGACCCCACCATCCTGGACTCCCTGAATGACATTCCACTGTGTACTTTGAGAACTCCACATCACGCCAGTGCAGAGGGTAAGGCCCCCACTCCAGGGGCGTGTGCCTCCTCGCATACAGATATCATATGAACATCCAAAGCAAGCTGGCCAGGTTCGCCTACACCCCACCACACCTGGAACCCGAAACAAACCCTACAATGTCAGTGGAAACTACGGAGACAGGAGCAGCAGCCACGAAGGGAGACATTGCCGCCCTCTTGAGCGAAATTCGAAACATGGGAGCGAACCTTGGCGGCAAAATTGATAGGATGACACAAAGAGTGGACAAAATTGAAGAGAGATTGGAGGGTGTCGAAAACAATCAAGCGTCAATAGATACATTAGAAACCCAACTAGACCTCAGAACGCGCAACATTGAGAGGAGGGAGGACGAAATTCATCTGAAAATCGACGATTTAGAAAATAGAGAAAGAAGAAATAACCTACGATTTTTTGGAATGCAGGAACGTGAAGGAGAAACAGAGGAAGACCTCAAGCAAACTGTACATGACATCATCAGAATCCTGTCGGCAGAACAAAACATCGACGAACCGACAATAGAGAGGATACACAGAGCCGGAGGCCCCCCAGGCGGCCCGAGATCCGTCCTTGTCAGATTTCACAAAAACCAAGACAGAGCCAGGATACTCAAAAAGGCCAGGTCCTGCGATGCGCTCACCCTAGGGGGAGCCCAGATAACCATTTTTCAAGACTTATCCTCGCTCACCCTGGCCCTGCGGCGCCTCTGTAGCCCCTAACGAAATGGCTCAAAGAGCAAGGGACTAGATACAGGTGGGGATACCACTTCTCCTTCACGTTTGAGCATGGAAGTAGGAAGATAATCCTCCGCTCCGAAGAAGAAATCCGGGAGTGCATCGCAGACCTTTTCGGAACTGCCCCAAGTGAAGGAATGCAAGAGGAACCTCTACAAAACAGAGCGAGATGAGGGCCACAGGGCCCGAGGAGGAAAAGAGTCAAGGGATCCAGGAAGTATAGACGGCCCAATGACACCCCAGACAGTAACAAGTGAAACGACATAAGTGGGTCTTTCATCATGGCGACGCACGACTCGACACCATTGTTCAACGACCACCAGCATTTCAGAATTCAGATCAGCGGCCCGGCCTGATAAGTCACACGACAAGACCATCATCTGAGGTGCGGAGACAAACGCCTGGTGGGGATGAACCCTAAAACTGCATGCATCATTTAATTTACTAGTTCACAATAGCAGTTACTGTTGTTTAATAATCTGTTGTTAAGACCAAAGCACAAAGGGAGAAAAGGGGGGGGCTCAGAATGTTAATGAGATGTTCGTTGTGGTCGGGGTCGTGTGGTTACGACCCTCACTGGTGATCCGACAGTAGACTGGCAGTAGACACCTGGTCCACCTCGGACGCCATTCAACTGGGACACAGACCCCCATGAGAAACATGAGAAGCGGACAGCGGAAACTGGGGGTAATGGGTATGATATTTAATACCCAACAGGGCAAGGGGGGGGAATACACCAAATTGCAAAGCCCCCGTTAATTAGGGGCAGTTATTACACTACTTCCATCGTGGCAATTTCTCACAAAGGTCAGCGCAACATAATGATGGAGTTCAACAAACATAACACTGACCGACAGTCATGACGTATCCGGTGACAGGCATGGAATACTCAAGATTGGCACACTAAATGTCAAGGGACTGAATTCCCCTACCAAAAGGTCCCTGGTGTCTAGGGAGTTCAAGAGGACGAAACTAGATATACTTTTTTTTACAAGAAACCTGATATAGCAAGGGGGATGAAAGGAAGGTTCTATACACCAAGTTGGCCCAGAATACTGAGGCTCTGGCCCACTAAAGAAAGCGGGAGTTGGCATCATAGTCAACAAAACGATCTGATTTGAGCTCTTAAAGTCCTAGACGGATGTCAGCGGCAGAGCGCTAGTACTAGTTGGCAAGATACAAGGTACACTCATCACCCTAGCATCAGTGTATGCACCCAACACTGGACAGTCTAGATTCCTACAACAAACAAACCAGAAGATCATGAATGAAGCAGAAGGTGAAGTAATATTGGGAGGTGATCTCAACACATGGATGTACCCAAACCAGGACAAGCAGGCAGGCAACCCTCCCACGACCCCCGCATCCTGTCCGGGACCCCCACCGGCTGCGGGTATGATGGAAACCTACAAGCTTACTGACGCATGGAGACACATGCATCCAAACCAAACAGGCTTTACCTTTTTTTCGGCACCGCATGCGACGTTCTTAAGAATCGACTACATATACCTAACATCAGATCTCACCACCGCGATGTCTGAAGCCACGATATCGCCTGTCACGTGGTCGAACCATGACATGGTCACAGTGTCATGATGCCTACCCCCGGGGACCCAGACCAGGTCCAGCAACCCCGGAAGCAGGCATCAAGTTATTTTGAGCAAGCCCAAAAACCCCTGCTAGGGGCTGTTTGGGTGCGCTCCTGGCGCCTATGGCGCCAGGCTCATATGGAGAGGCAGTCCTGGCGCCATAGGCACCAGGCTCATAGAGTAGAACTAGTTACACAGGATGACCCAATTCTTCGGGATTTTCAGGGCTTTCAAACGAGCATGGAAAGACTATTTGCCCGGCACTCCCAAGGACAGGCCCTGGATAACGAACTTTTGTCCCTACGACAGGGTACCCAGGACCTTCTATCCTACATCGCGACCTTTAATAGGTTGATAGTGGAAACTGGATGCCTGAGGTAAAACGAATCACGTTATTTCATCGAGGGCTTCGAGGAGAACTCAAGAATGTCTTGGCTCAAGTCATGAACCCACCTCAAAACTGCGCTGAATATATAGACTTAGTGGTCCATTAGATCACAGACTTCAGAACAGAAAGGCTGATCGAGCCAAGTTTGAGAATCGGGTGTTGGTCAAAACCCACCCTAACCCCAAAGGAGCAGATACTTCAGAACCCATGCAAATCGGAGGGGTTAAAGGACCCTTAACCCAGAAGGAAAGAGAAAGGACACGGCAAATGCAATTGTGTCTATATTGTGGAACTCCTGGGCATTTTCTACGGGATTGCCCTGTAAAACCACTCAAGAAGGTGGTAAGAGCTGCTGAAAAAAGCCATATGGAGTCAGACTCGGGAAACCACCACACCCAACAAGCGTAGAGGTCCGCTTGCCGAGCTTGAAGGAGGATACTCAGACCTCGCATTTCATCATACCAATGGTCCTTGTGGATCCAGGGCAGCCATCGCGTATGCACGCAGTAAGGGCATACATTGATCGCGGGGCCATAGGAAACTATGTGGACTATGAATTGGCTTCCAGGATGAATCTACCTCTCTGCCGAAAAACCACCTCAGATGTCATCACCACAGTCAATGGAACTGAAATTGCCTCTGGGCCTGTAACTCATTCCACCGCAGAGATGACACTATTGGGTCAGGATGGGCATCGAGAGACTATTGTGTTTGATCTAATCAAAGCCCCACAGTTCAAAATAATACTGGGGATACCTTGGTTGGAAACACATAATCCTTGTATTGATTGGCGAGAGAAGAGAATAACCTTCCCGGATTGTGCACAAACCTGTTACCCAAAGAAAAATCAGAACACAGGCCTGGCCACAGTAACTACAGCAGTCATGCAACTACCTTAAGAATACCAGGAATTCCAGGATGTCTTCCAAAAGGAACAGGCAAACACCTTACCTCCTCACAGATCGTACGATTGTCAAATCGATCTCATACCCGGTGCACAACCCCCTTGTAGCAGGATCTATGCCCTTACGGAACCTGAGAACCTTCACCACGACAATACTTAGACCAGTACCTTGCCAATGGCTTTATTCGCCCATCCAAGTCCCCTGCATCTTCAGCTTTGTTCTTCGTGCCCAAAAAGGAAGGTGACCTCAGAACGTGCATATACTACCGCGCATTGAAACAGATAACTTAAGAACCGATACCCGTTGCCTCTGATCCCTGAACTACTACACCAAGTGAAGGACGCTTGTATATACACTAAATTAGATCTCCGGAGGCATACCATCTGGTACGTGTAAAAGAGGGTGACGAATGGAAGACTGCTTTTCGCACTAAGTATGGGTTATTCGAATACCAGGTGATGCCTTTTGGGTTGTGCAATGCACCAGCAGCCTTCCAATACTTCATGAACGATGTCCTTCCTGAACTCATTGACGTTTGTGTTGTTGTATATATCGATGATATTCTAGTATACTCCTCTTCAGAATCTGACCATGTGAAGCACGTCCGAGCAGTCCTTGAGAAATTGCGCCAGCACAAACTATATACAAAACTAGAAAAATGCATTTTTCATGCCACAGAAGTTGAATTCCCTGGGTTTATCCTGACCCCAAAGGGAGTCCGAATGGACTCACGAAAGGTGGACCCAATCCTTAAGGGGCCATCCCCAAGTTCAGTTAAAGGAGTACAAAGCATGCTCGGCTTTGCCAATTTCTACCGCAGATTCATCCCAGATTTTTCACGTCATACATCCCATCACAGCACTCTTGCGAAAAAATAAACGCTTTATGTGGACTGAAGAAGCTGAAAATGCCTTCCAAGAGCTGAAAGCGAAATTCACGTCTGCACCTGTATTAAAGCACCCGCGCCCTGGCCTTCCATACATAGTGGAAACTGATGCATCCAGTCTAGCCATGGGAGCGGTCCTGTCTCAAAAGGACTCTGAAACTTGCCAGCTTCACCGAGTAGCATTTTGGTCCAGAAAGTTCTCGGCACCTGAGTTAAACTATGCGGTTACTGACAAGGAGTTATTAGCCATTAAATCCGCCTTCAATGCCTGGCGGCACTATCTTCTCGGTGCCAGGCATACCATTACTGTGATCACCGAAACTTACAGTATTTAAAAACAGCCAAGGCCCAATCGTCACGTCAACTCCGATGGGCATTGTTCTTTGCCGAGTTTCGATTTCTTGATAACCTATCGACCAGGTTGTAAGAATGGTAAAGCAGACGCCTTATCCCGAATAGGGATGGGAGAGGCAGAAGTGAACCCAGAACCAGTACCTATAATTTCCAATCAAAGGATTCTTGGCATGACTACTCTACAGACACTAGAGGACATTCAGGTAAAGATCCAGCAACTTTTTGATCCTACAGCCCTGAAGGACTGGGTAAAGAAAGGCCCGGACTACTCTGTCACCAATGATCTGCCTTATTACCAAGGGCGGCTATTTCTGCCACACAAGGAACTACAAGAGCTAGTCATTTCTCGTTATCATGATACCCTAATGGAGGGGTACCCAGGTATTGTAAAAACTGAAGCTAAAATTAAAAGACAATTCTGGTGGCCCACCTGGTGAAAGGATATTAAATCATTTGTGATGTCTTGTGGCATTTGCGCCCAAAACAAAAGTCAAAAGAAAAAACCAGCTGGACTCTTACAACCTTTAGACATTCCGCCTACACTATGGCACACCTTATCTTTAGACTTTATTACTGATCTATCTCCTTGTAATGGATTTAACACCATTCTAGTTATTGTGGATCTTTTTTCCAAGATGGCCCACTTTATTCCTTTAAAAGGATTACCTTCAGCCTCAATCCTGGCCAAAGAATTCCCCAAATCCATTGTTGGATTTCCGTCCGTGTTGGTCTCGACCGGGGCAGTCAATTCATTTCACATTTTTGGAAGAAATGTTGTCAATTGGCGCAAATCGATGTGAGATTATCGACCAGTCACCACCCCCAGACCGATGGTCAAACGGAGAGGACCAACCAGACTCTTGAACAATACCTGCGTTGTATGTTACATCAGAGAGAGTAGTTGGAAGGACATTCTTTGGATCGCCGAATATGCATAGAATAACTCAGTACATTCTGGAACTGGACAAAGCCCCTTTTATACCCTATATGGGCACTATCCTCGAACCCCAGACCTTGACTCACCCCAACACTTAGAAATGCCCGCAGTGGACCATCTACACGCTACAATTACACAAGCCTTTAAGGAGGCAACTGCATATTTAAAACAAGCGAAGGAGAAATATAAGTAAGATGCTGATCGGCATAGAAGTGATACTCCACAGTACCAGATAGGGGATCAAGTATGGTTGGCCACAAAACACATACCTCTCAAGGGAACGCGGACCTTTAACCCTAGATATTTGGGACCTTACTCTATTAAGGCCATTATCAACCCGGTGGCCTTCAAGTTGGACTTACCTGTTAATATGCGAATTCACCCCGTCTTCCATGTGTCACTTTTGAAGCCAGTGCAACCAGGGACAAGACTAACCAAGCCACCAGACCCCATCCTTATAGACGGGGAACCCGAATTTGAGGTTAAGAACATCCTGGACTCCAAGATGGTGAAGTCAAAACTTTTTTATTTAATCGACTGGAAAGGTTACGGACCACAGGAAAGGTCTTGGGAACCTAGTGACCACGTGCATGCACCGCGATTGGTGAAAAGATTCCACCGAAATTTCCCAGACAAACCAAAACCACGGAGAAGAACGACTTTAGGAGGGGCCTTGGGGAGGGGGGGTTGCTGTCATGATGCCTACCCCCGGAAGCAGGCATCAAGTTATTTTGAGCAAGCCCAAAAACCCCTGCTAGGGGCTGTTTGGGGGCGGTCCTGGCGCCTACGGCGCCAGGCTCATATGGAGAGGCAGTCCTGGTGCCATAGGCACCAGGCTCATAGAGTAGAACTTACCTGATGCAGACCATGCTGAAAGCTTACCTGATGCAGACCATGCTGCAAGAGCTCAAAGTCAAATGAGGCTTGGAAGGGACTATTTTACCTAGGGCCTATTTTTTTTACTCGGGTGGGGCTGGGGAGGAATACTTACCTGGGACTACTTTGGAGGCTATTTAAACCACGCCCGAAGAGCAGCACACGCTTCGCGTTATTCTGCATCCAGCAGCGTAACGCTCACCGTGCCTGCAAGTCTGCATCCAATCTTCTGCCACGCCCGCCTCGAGTTTGGAGCTCCGAGAAAAAGGGAGAAAGAAGGAGAAAAGGTTAGAACAAGAGCAATACCTTTGATCCTTACCTGAATTCCCGATACATCGCGCCTTGGAGCTGTAAGGAAGAAGTTATTTTATGCGCGTCGCCTCGCCTGCTGCAGCGCCGCGCTGTTCTCACCGGCCTTCGCAGCATCTTCACATTCCACCGCATCCTCCTGCATGTTCCCGCCGCATTCCGGCACCGAAGGAGAAGACAAGAACAGCAAGGTGAGCCAAGGGAATACACAGAGGAATATTAGTTACCCCCCCCACAGACTTACCTGATTTTACCACCGGGGGTACTATTCCTCTTCACGGGTCGGCGCAGCTTCCACTGCATCTTCGCCGAACCCCGGGCCCTAAGGGGAAACAAAAGGACAGCAAGGTGAAACAAAGGGACTATCAAGGGGAACCCTCCTCACCACAATAGACTTACCTGATTTTACCGCCAGAGGTATTATTCCCCGAGACTTCATACTTTCTCTCAGCGCCTGAATAAGGGAGAAAGCAACAGGTTACATATTGACATTATTTTATCGAACTGTGTTGGAAAATACAAATCCTTACCAGAATATAACCGGTTGCCACGAGGAACTCTTCACTAGGGTCAAGCTGCAACCTGCAAGGAATCAGACAAGAGTGAAAGTCAGGCCTTTGAACTCTTACGAACTACATACTTTTCGGAGTCAATATTGTTCCGGAACTCACCAATTCCTTCGAGCCAGTGAAGCAACTGGTTATCAACGCGCCCCTGCCTTCAATGCAGGATGGAGAGCTCATATTTTCAAACCATCAGGTGAGACTATAAGAGGGGACATCAAAGGTGATCTGTGGGGAGAACAGCAGGGGGGCAGGGATTTACACTCAGCTCCACGGGTGGTTAATTCCCTTTCTCCATTTGCAGAAGAATATTCCTATGGGCCAAGCAAACGAAGCTAGGTGGGCCAGTCCAGTCCGTCATCTAGGCCCTACATGTCACATTGGTGGAGACCGCAGCTGTCCAGTTCAGATCGACGCCTCTGTGGGAGCCAGGTGAGCGTAGCACACGGTCAGTATTGACCAGATGGCCCTCCCCCGGAGGAGCTCCAAATGGCGATGCAACGAGACTCTTCTCAAAGACCCAGTCTTCCGGGAACAACTCGAACTAGACATTACCCAATATTTTGAGCTGAACAACACAGGCGAAATTTCCATGAACACAGTATGGGAAGCTGGCAAGGCTACCTGGAGGGGGTTACTGTTAGGCAGAATCCTGTGCAGTTCCCTTGGGGACCACTGCAAAAAGATTAAGACTACAGGAGCAGCAGTAAACCCAATTGGTATAAGTCTGCACCAGCCAGATTTACCTGGTAGCTGTGGCCGAGCAGTCAGACTTCTCTCAAGAATTGTAGGGCAGTATGCAGAGTATACACAATAGGGCCAAAACACAGTAGAGCAAACAAACACTGACCAGAGCTTTGTATAAAAAGTATATAGTTATTTATTTAAAACACACTTTAGGTAATACACTAGCACTCTCAATGAAAAGTAATCTAAAACACAGTCAGGTAAGTATACACACCTCCCTTGATAACTATCAGACAAGTCAAGGTTAAAGCACAACTATTTGGTAAGACAGAAGTGAGCGTGTAACCTAGATGGCACTCCAATAGTTTAGGTTAAAAAGGGAGAGCAAAGGCAGAGCATAAAATAAAACAGTACCCAACTCTTTTAAGAGTTCAGAGCAAGGGGTGAAAGGCAGGTTATAATTAATTATTATTATTATTAATTATTATTATTAATTATTATACTGTAGAGCCAAAGTTCATAGGCCAGGCCCACTTTAAATGGAGCAAAGCGAAATGTGCTCAGGATCACACGGTTTAAAGTGCACTGAAAGCCTTTGCAGAGTGTTCAAAAGAGGTTGAGGTGAGTCAAAAGATATAGTTAGAAGGCCTGGAGCCAACCCAGTTAAGAAGCCAAGGATTTAAGGGTCACCTTTAGCAATCTGTAGAAAGGGGAGGCCAGGCAGGACACAGTACCTTAAGATAAAGGAAGCACCAGCAGGGGCAGTTGTTCCTGGCAGTGGTTGAGGTTCATGGTTCCGACAAGGGGAAGAGAAGATCTCGTTGAGGAGGAAACATGGAGTCGTTGCACTGCACAGGGATGAAACCAGCCACGGAGTTCCCGATTAAAAGGTGCAGTCCTTTTATTTGCGGTCAAAAGTGGTGAGCTTGGCTATCCGGCCACCGGGGTGCTTGGCACGGGCGATTCGACCAAGGGCTGTCTTTGGAAGGCGAAAAGGGTGAACTGGTTGGTCCCACCAGCTCAGAGGAAGAAGACTCGTCCAGCAGAAGATCTTCTCTTGTCGTCGGGAAAGTGGTGAGGTAGCTGCAGCAGGGCTTCACCGGTGGTGTCGTCGTTGCAGATGGCTCAGCTTCGTCCCTCTTCGGATTCTTAGGTCCTGTGGCGACTTCTGAAGTTCCAGTCCCGAAGGCCCTGCTTTTATGCAGAAAAAACCCCATTCATCAGCCTAGCTGTCAATCACACATGCTAAGTGGTGAGCCGGGCGGCTCACCACTGGGCCAATCAGAGTAGAATGTGACTTGGGTTGCTAAGGCAACGCAGTCCAGGGTGCCAATTCCCCCCTCCACCCTTCCTGTGGAACCCAGACAGAGTGGGACCATTTGGAGGGCTTCTGTGGAGAAGCCCGCCAAAATAGTGGAACAAAGGGCTCGACCTTGGTCAGAGTTACAGAGAAGGACACACACGCCATTTTAGAATCGAGTTCTGGCAAAAAGACCCAACCGGTGATTTAATATTAAATAAATAAACCGGCGGTATCTTTAACATTGCACCAAAAAGTGGTGCGTTTAAAATCAATGGGAAAATCCCATAGAGAATATTCCGGTGGAATATTTTGCGTGGTAACCACTGCCACCAGCCAGAAACTCGACCAGGGGGGACGGGACAGTGCCCCCTCGAAAACAGACCCAGGGGCAATCGAATTACCCTTACCAGTACTTCCACAATATGATGGTTTGTACTGGTTCTGTTGACAATTTTGGACTAGTAAATCCAATGGTGATTTTACATGCCCTGGGAGACAGTAGTCAGTCCCAGGGTATGGAGTCTATGTTTGGGAGTCACTATGACACCCCTGTGTTACTGCACTGAGGGTGCTGTGTACCACACATACAGAAAAACCGATGATACCCTTTGGAGTAAAAAGGAACCCCATAGCCCATAAGCACATAAGTCAAAGACATACCTCAAATCATGCCTAAGAGTGGGAGTAAAAGAGTCTCACTCAGCAGGAGAAAAAAACAAACCCCAAAAATCCAGCAAAGCTGCTGGGGGACTCACTAGGTTTGGGAAATTAGCCTTATTAGAGAATTCTCCCTAACAGATACTCATTAAAGAGAGGGCAGCGAAGAAAAGAGAACGCCAACTCATAGAAAATAGGCTCCGAAACTAAATCACCCAACTCGATCTTGCGGCACAATCTGCAGATCATGATAGACTACAAAAGATTAAGCTGGCCAACGACAAAAGGGGAGAACTACGACAAATGGAGACAGGTAACATAGCTCGCAAGCTCCAATGTCTAAAGCAAAAGCATTACGAACACGGGGATAAAGCAGGCGCTCTACTTGCCGCGAGACTCCGTGGGCAATGCCAGGAGCGATGGGTGCCCACGATCCAAAACGAAGGTGATTCACACGACCCACACCCTCCCAATATCCCTGAAGCCTTTGCCAACTTCTACGTGACATTATATACGTCACAAGCTGCCCCGCATCCGGAATTGATAACAGATTACATGGATAAAATATCCTTGCCAACTCTCCCGCCAGACATAGCACAAACCTTGGAAGCTCCAATCACTGGAGAAGAAATTGAAGAGGTGATCAAGAGACTTCCCACAGGGAAAGCCCCTGGAAATGATGGCTACACAGCAGGGTTTTATAAGACCTTCAAAGATGCCCTTCTCCCCTTCATGGTCGATCTCTTCAATAACATCCTTCAATCCGGAGTGGCGCCGGAATCGTTTTCGGAAGCACTAATAACAGTCATTCCCAAGGAGGGCAAAGACCCCAAGCTGTGCGCCTCCTACCGTCCAATATTCCTTCTAAACATCGATGCCAAAATCTACACAAGAGTCCTCAAGGCAAGGCTGGAGACACACATGCCGGCAAAAATACAAAACGATCAAGTAGGTTTCATCTTAGGTAGACAAGGCGCAGACTCCACCCGGAAAACTCTCCATTTAATTCACGAGGCCCATAAATCACCACACACATCAGCCTTACTTTCAATCGATGCTGAGAAGGCGTTCGATAGAGTCGAATGGCAGTTCCTGGAGGCCACGTTACAGAAAATAGGCTTGGGTCCCACACTCCGTCGAAGAATAAAAGCTGTCTATACTGCCCCAAGAGCATAAGTGGCAGTAAACTCCCAATTCTCACGTTGGTTTCCTCTCAGTAGGAGAACAAGACAAGGTTGCCCCCGCTCAGCAATGCTCTTTGCGATCTCCCTGGAACTGCTCGCTCACTCGCTTCGAGCAGATCCCACTGTCGAGGGGATGCAGGTGAACGGCAGAGAATATAAACTAGCGTTGTAGCAGACGACATCCTCCTCCAGGTGATAAACCCAGCGTCCTCAATCCCACGAGCAATCCCATTAATAGAGGAATATGGCAGACTCTCAGGCTTTAAAATGAATCAAAATAAATCCACTCTCTTCCCACTCCAGGAACCATCCCCAGAACAGCAAACTGTCCTCGAACGCCTTGGGCTGATCATTGGAGGCCCAACACTGAGATACCTGGGGATCAACCTAACAAGACACCTCGATGACCTGTACGAAGCGAACTTTTCTCAACTTCTCGAAAACCTTAAGGCTGATCTTAGAAAATGGAAACCGCTTACTATCTCCTGGATGGGGCGCCTAAACACAATCAAAATGGTGAGCCTCCCACGTTTCCTGTATCCTTTTCAGGTTCTGCCCATCACAATCCCCAAACACTACTTCAGACAAGTCAAGAAGGCCATACTAGAATTCCTGTGGAATGGAAAGAAACCCAGGACCCCCTACGACATCTTAATACTACCAAAGGGAGCTAGGAGGAGTCAGCCTTTCGGACATAGAACGCCAATACCAGGCCACACAACTCAGAGTCCTGATCCCGCACCTGCGAGATAGAAAGGACCTTCAATGGGTCCAGCTAGACAACAACAATTTAACCCCTGCAACATTAGCAGAATGGTTATGGGTCCCCAGACCGAAGCTCATAAGAAGGCTGCGTGAACACCCTATCCTGGGAACGATGTGGAACATTTGGAAGAAAAGGAAAGCAATGTCTGGGGTTACCACATGGCCCTCACCTTTGAGCCATCTCTGGTCCCCTGGGATCAGAGAGAAAATCCCTGAACACGCAAGATACCGGACATGGTTTGTTGCCGGCTTGGAGAGAGTCGGTCAACTTTGGAGAGATGGGAAATTCATCTCGATCACAGAACTAGAAGAAGCTCTCCAGCTACACCCGATCCCGGTCTTCTTGTATTTACGGCTGAAAGGCGTACTATCCAGGAAAGAATGGAAAACCACCACACAAAGGGAACTAACACCCTTTGAGACGATTCTGGACACGACCAGCACTTCTAAGGGCATAATAGCACGAATGTACAGAGCCCTAATCACTAAAGATGAAACCCCAAGTCTCCGTCTCAAGGGCAGATGGGAGAGAGATTTCGGCAGAGAATTTGAGCAGCAGGCATGGGAAAAAATATGTGAAACACCCTCCAAAATATCAATTGCAGCCCAGCACAAACTACACGCACTAAAATTGCTCCATAGGTGGTAGTATGACCCACACAGGCTGTCTAAAATGTTTCAAAGCTCCAGCCCGAAATGCTGGCGACAATGTGGTAGTAATGCCGACTAATGGCACATGTGGTGGTCCTGCCCCAAAGTTCGCATCTACTGGCAAGAAGTCCTGGGATGGATTAAACAAGTCGACGGCATAGACAGAGAATTATCCCCTCTCCTGATCCTTTTCGGCCTCGAAGAAGAGGATGACACACTGAATAGAGTAAGAGGTCTAGTGTCCCCCCAGCTACTGGCGGCAAGGGCAGGACTGGTTATAAAATGGAAATCCCTGCGCCTGCCAGATAAAAAGGACTGGACACAGATTGCCACAAACATCTACACTATGGATAAAATAACATCAGCACTTCACGACAAGGCTGCACGACACGAAGAAGCTTGGTGTGACTTTGCCGAGCAGTACTTCACAAGCACAGTCACAAATGTCTTGACACAGCAAAGAGGATAGCACCCACGCAGCGCATTCAGGAGTTGGGCACCATATGATCCATCGCCAATCATCCATGCCTGTCACGGACTTCATTAGAACCTCACAATCGAAAGATGACCAGCGATAAACGTCGCGCGACCCACAGCGGTTCACCATAACCATAACAATACCACGGACAAGGAAGACTCATGAGCTGGGGAAAAGGGAGAGGGGAAGGGAACAAGACATTAAATTTCCATTAATTGGAACGGAACACGTTGATGTTGTAAAGTAGTGCTGGAGTATGTCCAAGAAGTATTCTGATGTAACCATGAATGCACAGTATATATCCATTTGTATGTTCATTTCTAATATTAAAATCAATAAAATTCAAGTTTAAAAAAATTAATAAATGTACTCTGTCAGAAAATGTGAGAACTCTACGGAAACGCAAGTGTGCATTTTCCTTGTCTGGTCGCGCAGCTGGGTTTCCAGGCCAGTCGAGGTCAGGAAGAATGTATCTGAGATCCAAACGTCTAACAGGATATGTGTAGAAGACAGCTGCATGGAAGTTTCTCAAGTTGTACATCGTTTTTTCAAGAACTGAACGGATGTTCCTCTAGTTAAGTCGTTTTTCAGACTGGTTTTGCGAAGAGAAGGAGATGTGTAGAATATAGCTATGTGTCACACACAGCCACAGTGTTTCTTGCAGCCCGTGACGCAGAGGCTGAGGGACACGAGACGGATGGTTGTGAGCAGAGGTGGCGAGACGAACGGTGGGTGAAAGGCAGAGAGATGAGACCGGTGGGGCTTGCATTTAACTTTAGCTTATAACCCTAAGCACATCATTGTAATAATAAATACACATTAATGAAGCACCCCGCTTCTGTGCCTACCTCACTGCATTCTACACCACCTTACCCCGTGCTACAAAACGTGGGGAAGGGAGTTCACTCAGCTATACCGACATTTCTTTTGAATGCTGATTTTCCTTTTTACATTAGACATTACCTTTACACATTTATTGTATATGAAAGAGGACAGGCATCAGGTTTATTAGTATAGGCCATTTTATTTTGACCAAGGACTGACTAGGACCGTATTTTCATTTTGTTTGATGGTCGAGAATACTCCCATATTAGTTATAGTGCAAAATGGGAGTTTTCCAACCACTTTTAAACGATCAATAAAGGTTTTGAAACTTGCAGCTCTTGTGTCAGTATCTACTTGTGATACCATGCCTCTCTCACAGCGCTGGGATGGGAAATAAACTATTCATTTTTATGGTCGATACGGGAGCCACTAAATCATGCATCAGTGAAGGAGTCTTCTCGTTATCAGGTGAAATCCTCGACACGATGGTATTCTCTGCTGCGTGCTACTTTACTATATTCTGAAACCTCCCTATACATCTGTTAGGGCGTGACCCTCTTAGCAAGCTTAACATGACCATCTCCTTTGCTGGTCGATGGATACAATGTGCAACCCCCGGAATGTGTGCTGTGAGGGCCATGATGATAATACATGCTATGGGAGGAGAGGTTCTGGTTCATGGCATTCCAGTTCACCCTGATATGTTTGTGTCTGGGATTACAGTCTTGCTCAATGCAGTGCCCCAAGTTGGAAAAGGTTGTTGACGGATTCCGTCTGATTTTATCTTTAGACCTGTTGTGTCCCCAGAGCTTGTGGCAGGGACTATGATTTCATTGGATTCGGAGGGATTGGTGGTTTCATAATAGAGGTTTGTGGTAATCAAGACTGATTCAGACGGGTGCGAGTGGCACACTGTATTGTGCATTGAGCCAACAGTGCCCTTAAAAGAAGTAACAGATGCAGAATTGCTTGATGACAGGGCTGATGATGGAAGAATAGTGTTATCTACTTGCATACCCTTTGAGATAATTGTACAGTACCGTAGAGTACAGTGTCCCAGGATGGACCTTGTAAAAATGCCCCCTTTCACTCCGAGGGGGCCTTGCTGACCCAGCACAAGTTCCTGAGAGGTTATGGACAACCAATGCCCACAATGTAGGCTTCTTACAGGGAGTGGCACCCATCTGAATCACAATTAAACAAGGTACAGTGTTACCCCAGGTGAGACAATACCCCCCTTGTCCAAAGAAGCAGAAGAGGGGATAAGAGAAACCATTTCTGTACTCCTACACCAGGGGATTATTGTGCCCTTCAGCTCTCCATGCAACACGGCTATATACCCGATAAATAAGGCAAAGAGGTCAAGTTGGAGAATGATACAGGATCTCTGCCCCTTGAATGACATTTTACAGGCAGAATGTCCCGTAGTTCGTAACCCTGCAACCATTTTGTGTAGCATCCCAAAGCAAGCCACTCATTTCACGGTTGTAGATCGAAAAAATGCTTTGTTTTCTATACCCCTGCACCCAGATTCTCAATATCTCACTGCATTTACAAATGGGGGAAAGTGGAATGAACACACAAGTTTAACACAAGGGTATTGTGAATCCCCTAGTAACTATAACAGAATACTACATGCAGATAAGGGAAACATACTGGTCCCCCAGCACGATCACTCTATATGCGACCGATTTGCTAGTATGCAGTGAGAATGAACAACAGTGCCGGAGGGACTCGGTCTCTTGGCACATAAGGGTTACCAAAGTGGATAAGGCAAAAGGAACAAGTTACTTACCTGTAACTGTTGTTCTCCAGCATGGGTCTGGCATGGATTCACATGCTCATGAATATTCCCCGTCGTCAGGCTGGGAATCCTCGGTAAAGAAAAAACCAGTATCAGTTTCGTTTCTGATCTGTCTTTCGTAGTAGTAACCAATCACTGGTCTCTGCGTCATACTGACCACAGCCAATGACTGCCCTCTACCTAAGCACCGCCTCTGGCAGCCATCTTCAGATTTGGAAGCACGTGAAGTGGCAGTATGACCAAGTGAAGAGCCGCAGAGGGGTAGGCGGGAGGGTTCGCATGTGAATCCATGCCAGACCCATGCTGGAGAACAACAGTTACAGGTAAGTAACTTGTTCCTTCTCCAGCATGGGGTCTGGCATGGATTCACATGCTCATGAATAAAGAATACATAGCAGTACACACATGCACAACCACGGGAGGTGGCAAAGGCTCAACATTAAGCATCTTACCTCCTCACCAGGCTCACCTCAGGCGAGCAGGTTGCGCAGCACTGCTTGGCCGACCCTGGACTCCTCCCTGGAATCCCGATCGACGTAGTAGAATTTCGTGAAGGTGTGTGTCGACCTCCACGTAGCAGCCCTACATATGTCCAGCAGGGGCACACCAGAAAGGAACGCCGTGGTAGCTGCGATCGCTCTGGTGGAATGGGCTCTCGGACGGCCAGGCAGCGGTCGGTTTGCCAACCGATGACAGTACATGATACAGCCGGAGAGCCATCTGGAAATGGAAGCCTTCGAGAGAGCCTTCCCCTGATTGACAGGTCCAAAGTTCACAAAGAATTGTGACGTCTTCCGAAAACACTTCGTGCGGTCCACGTAGAACTTCAGCGCTCTAGCCACATCCAGCGAGTGCAAAGTCCTCTCAGCCGGCGACGAAGGCGACGGGAAGAACACAGGCAACACCAAGGGTTCGTTGAGATGGAAGTCCGACGGTACCTTGGACATGAAGGAGGGGTGCATCCTGAGCACTACCCTCGTGTCGTGAAAAGTCAAGTACGGGGCCTTGCAGGAAAGGGCCTGGATCTCTCCCACCCGTCGTGCGGAGGTGATGGCCACAAGAAACGCTGTTTTCCACAACAGAAACTTCAACGGGGCCGAGTGCAGAGGCTCGAACGGAGGTCCCATGAGCTTGGTCAGCACCACGTTGAGCTCCCACGCCGGGGCCGGAGCCTTCACCGGCGGGAACGATTTGAGCAGTCCCTTCATGAACTCTTTCACCAGACGATGAGACCACAAGGACGTCCGCCCCGTGGTTCTGGTGTATCGGGAGATCGCAGCAAGATGAATCTTGATGGACGCGTGTGCCAGTCCAGCTTTGGCCAGCGTCAGCAGGTACGGTAGTACCTGGGGAGCCGTAATCCGTAGAGGGTTAATCTTCTGTGCGTGGCACCAGACAGTGAACCTCTTCCATTTGTGTCAATAGCATTTAAGAGTCGAGGACGCCCTGGCCTTTGCAAGAACCTCTCTGCAGTCGGCCGGTATGTCGTATCCTCCAAACTCTAGCGCTGCAGGAGCCAGGCCTGCAAGTTCAGCGATTTCGGGTCGTGGTGGAGGATGGCGCCTCCTTCCCTGGAGAGTAGATCCGCGTCCACCGGCAGCTTGACTGGCGGGGACGTTGACAAGTCCAGAAGGTCCGGGAACCATATCTGCCTCGGCCACGCAGGTGAGACGAGGATCATCCTGCACCGTGACCTCTTGAGCTGGTTGACGAGCCGGATTAGCAGTGGCAAAGGAGGGAACGCGTAGAGGAACAGGCCCTCCCAGGGGAACGAGAAAGCATCGCCCATGCTCCTTGCCTGGGGAAACCTGCTGGCAAACCTCCGGCACTTGGAGTTCGTCGCTGTTAGGTAAGATTTCCACAGGGCTGGTAAATCTTCCTTGCCTGGTTCAACTCCAGAACTTTTTGCTTTTCTAGTGATATATTTTCCATTAATACCTCAGTGAGTGGGAACCTTTTTCCACACTCACCTGTCTTTAACTCTTTTTATGGGTGTCATTTTTAAGACTCTCCATAGTGTCTTTTTAAAGTTATCATGTCTAACAACTTATTGGCAATAAGTGCCTGTTGTTGCTGGGTTGCCCTAGGGGCTCCCCCTTTAACTTTCTTGTGCTAACCTTGAGTGAACTACAGTTCCCAAGGGTAGAAAGGATCTTTGGATCCCTTTTACATTTACTTCTGTGAAACCAGCACACCCCACCTTATGTGGAGTGCTGGGGAGATACAATGTATCCCCTTTCACATTTAAACTGTAACAATTCTGTTACAGTGACAAGCTTACCTTTAATGGCTGGTGGCAGTGATACCTTTTACTAATTTGGTGCACCTTTACCGCGTGCTGTAATCACAGCTGCAGTAAAGGCACCTAAGGGTGCTCATTTTTACCAAAATGGCCCCTGTCTTCTTTTTCTGCCATTTTAGTGTTTCTTGTCGTTTCTTGTTCCTTCCCCTGACATCCAGGACGGGAAAATCCTTTGTTTGAGTTTTGTCTTCGGCGGGAGTCCCCTGGACACCCCGCCCAGGCTCCAGTCAGTCTGTAAGCACAGGAAGTGGGGGAGGGGTCCCAAACTTCCCCCTCCTTTGTCTTAGGTCTTCCTTCAACTGGGCCAAATCCCAGTGGGGAGTCGCGAACAGGTCGATCTGGGGTGTGCCCCACCGTCGGAAGAGGCGATCCACTAGATCCTGCCGTAGTTCCCACTCGTGGCACGAGCGCAGCTCCCTGCTGAGTGAGACGGCGATGGTGTTTTTTATCCCTGCCAGATGAAACGGCACCAGAAACATCCTTTGGGCGACGGCCCAATGCCACAGGTCCTGCGCCTCCTTGGACAGTGCTGGGGACCTGGTTCCGCCCTGTTTCCTGATGTAAAACATGGTGGTGGTGTTGTCGGTGAAGATCCTCACCACCTTGCCCTTGAGGGACGGAAGGAAGGACCTGAGGGCCCAGAACACTGCACGGAGCTCCAGGACGTTGAAATGGAGGGACTTCTCCGTCGGGAGCCAAAGGCCTCTCGCGTGTAGATTTTCGGTGTGCGCTGCCCACCTTTCCAGGGAGGCATCCGTGGTCACTGTCTCCTGGTGGTCTGGAAGTCCATGCCCGCCAACAGATGCGCGCGGGTGCCCCACCACCGGACCGCGCGGCGGAAACTCTCGTCGAGTGTGATCCTCTCCTCGAAGCCGCCCGTCGTTTGGATCCAGCGCGCGTCCAGGAACTCCTGCAAAGGGCGCATCCGGAGCCTGCACATGGGAATGAGGTAGATGCAAGAAGACATCATTCCGAGGAGGGACTTGATGGACCTCACCTTGGCCGCGTCGGAAGCCAACATCCGCTGTATCTTGCCCAGGATGGACCTGGTCCTTTCCTCCGACGGGGAGGCCAGAAGGGATACTGTTTCGAGCTTCGCTCCCAGAAACAGTGCGTTTTGCGCGGGTACCAGGTGGGACTTGGCGTAGTTCACGGAGAACCCCAGGTCCGTCAGAAGTTGGACAGTCCTTGCCGTGTGCTCCACGGCGAGCTCCCTCGTCTTGGCCCGGATGAGCCAGTCGTCCAGGTAGGGGTAGACGTGGATCCCCTCGCGGCGCAGCTGCGCCGCCACCGGTGCAAGGCACTTGGTGAATACCCTGGGTGCCGACCGTAGTCCGAAGGGGAGGGCTTTGAACTGGTAGTGACGCCCTTGGACCACAAAGCTGAGGAATTTTCGGTGCCCCTTTAGGATGGGAATATGGAAGTAGGCATCCTCCAAATCCAACGACGACAGGAAGTCTCCTTCCTCCAGCTGACCCAGGACGTGCTGGAGGGTGACCATCCGGAACTTCTGCGCCTTGATGAATTTGTTCAGACGTCGCAGGTCTAGGATGGGGCGCCATCCTCCCGTCTTCTTCACGAGGAAGTATCTCGAGTAAACTCCGGAGCCCCGAAGCCTCCTTGGGACGAGTTCGATGGCGCCCTTCCTGAGCATCGCCCTTACCTCCAGGAGAAGCTGAGGGACGTGAAGCTCTTTTCTGGCCACGGGGGGGACGCGCGGGCACCTTCTTTGAAACTCGAGCGCGTGGCCCCGGGCTAAGGCGTCCAGCACCCAACGGTCGGTGGAGATGGACTCCCACACGCTGACGAAGCTCGCCAGCCGGCCTCCCACCGGGGTGCATCGGTGGGGGCCCGACCCCACGGTCGGTTCAATCCTGTTTCGACGAGGCTTTGCCGCCTTGACCTCCTTGGCGACGACGGCGGGGTCCGCCAGACTTGCCTCGTCCTCTGTAGGCCTCCTGAGACGACGAGCGGGCCGCTTGACGGTAGGTGGAGAAACCGCCGCCGGAACCTTTGGAGGCGCCCTTGCCTCCGCTGCTCCGAAAAGGCGTCCGTCGTTGCTGCAGAACCCCAAGGGCCCGGGCCGTCTCAGTGGCTTTAATGGCCTGAAGGGAATCGTCCACTGTTTTCCCAAACAGGTTGTTCCCATCGAACGGCATGTCCAGGACTCTGGTCTGTACGTCTTGATGGAAGTCCGTAGCCTTGAGCCATCCACGCTGCCTAAGGCACACGCCGTTGCCCAACTGGCGAGACCCAGTGTCGGCGATGTCCGTCGCAATAGTGATGGTGTGGTCCAACGCCACCTAAATTCCTGTAGGATCTCCAGGGCATCCGCCCTCTTGTCGTCCGGTAGGAAGTGCAGCAGGGGAGCCAGTTTGTACCATAGCTCCCTGTCGTAGCGGGCCACGATAGCCAAGGCGTTGGCCGCTTTAATCGTCGTCGCTGCAGACGAGATGACCCTGCGTCCCATAGTGTCCAATTTCTTTCCCTCGCCGTCCGGTGGGGAAGTCGATGTGGAGGCCGCACCCCCCCCCGCTTTCTTCCTGGCCGCCGCGGAGATGACGGAGTCCGGGGTAGGCTGCGCCCGGAGGCACAGGGGGGCCGCGTCCGGGACCCGGTACTTCTTCTCGTACCGGTCTCTTCTAGCTGGTGTAGTGGAAGGGTTATTGAGGAGGGCGAGGCCCTCATCCCAAATGTCGTCCAGTAGAGGCACCGCGAGGACCGTCTTCCTCTTGGCCTCGCGCCGTTGATAAAGGAATCCTTCCTTTTTCTTCTCCTCAGGGCAGAGTTGGAAAAGCTTGGATGCCCTGGCGATCATGGAGTGGAACAAACCAATCTCGTCGGGCGGAGAAGCCCTGGTGGGAGGTGACGACGGTAGATCCTCCTCGTATACCTCGTCGTCCGTACCCGTCGCTGCCGTGTCAGTCCCCGTATCATCCCCTCGGGTGGACGGGGAGGAGGGCTGGACGGTGCGCGACGGCTGAAGAGGAGGTGGAGGGTGAATCCTTCTTTTCTTGGGCGGGGGAGCACCAGAAGGTCCCGGTTCAGGATCCCCCGACGGGAGAGGTTCCTCCGTCGGCAACGGTAGTCTCGTCCTTATCTCTGAGCATAAGGACTGTATAGCCAACAGAATGGCCGCCGAGTTGTCTTGCGGCGCTGGCAGAGGGGAATCCGACGGGCGATCAGGGGCCCCGTCGGCACCCTCGACGGGATCCATCCCGACGGGCCGGTCTTCTTCCACGCCAAGGCCGTGGCTTAAGACCTCGATCAGCTCTTCCTCTGAGGTTGAAGCCGAATCTACGACGACGCCCTGCCCCCCCCTTTTTCTTCCCCGCCGGGGATTTCACAGGGGTCCTATCGATGGGCACAAAAGAGGACTCCCTCCGAGGTGGCAGGGAGACTCTGAGCCCCGAGGTCGCCACCACTGGTGTAGCCTCCACAGGCTGAGCCAGGGTCGCCGCAACAGTATCGATAGAGGGCTTGGCCGGATGGATTAAGGCCTTCACCACCTTAGGTGCGCTCACCACCTTATCCTTGAGGGGGGGGGGGACACTGCCTCGCTCCCCCTCCGATGGGGCCTTCGAGCTCGACCGGGGCCTCTCCAGGAGCTTCGCCGGGTGCTCGCCCTTCCTCTTACCCGACCCAGAGCGTTGGCTCGTAGTTGAAGGTGCCGGGGAGGGTGCGCCCTGCCTGGCGCCCGTAGAGCCCGACCGTTCGGCGCTCCTGGTGCCAGCGGACTCGCGGTGCTTGGCCTTGTGTTGGACCCCCGTCGCCGGGGCGTTCTCAAAGGTCTTAGAAGACCGCTCGGATTTCTTCCTCTTCTTCTCGCCTGACGGGCTCTTACCTTCCAGCCAGTTGGCGAGACGTTGATGGCGGTCCTTCATGGTCCGCTCCGACATATTGCCGCAAAACGCACAGTCCTTCTCCATGTGCGTCTTGTCCTCATGTAAGCAGTAGAGACAAAAGCAGTGTTCGTCCTCCTTAAAGACGTTCTGCAGCTGGCATCCAGGGAGACCCTGAACAGCTTTCCGGGCGTCGAGCTTCCCTTCTCCTGGGCCATGTCCGGGCCTGAGAAGCTTCTGGAGTCCTCCAAAGCGTAGCTCGACAAAATCTTCACCCTTGAGGGGCGCAGACGAATCCGACACGGGTCCCCGTTGATCGGATGGATAGTCAGTGGAGCTTGAGGCTCTTTTGACCGAAAAAACGAAGTTTTTGAGCAAAAAACGTGAAAAAATAGCACTAACGCTCGAGAGCAATAGCACGAGGATCCCAACACATGAACGTGCGGTAAAAATCTGAAGATGGCTGCCAGAGGCGGTGCTTAGGTAGAGGGCAGTCATTGGCTGTGGTCAGTATGACGCAGAGACCAGTGATTGGTTACTACTACGAAAGACAGATCAGAAACGAAACTGATACTGGTTTTTTCTTTACCGAGGATTCCCAGCCTGACGACGGGGAATATTCATGAGAATGTGAATCCATGCCAGACCCCATGCTGGAGAACTACAGTATGACCTCCAGGAGGTTCCTTACTTGATATCTGTCCATGGGAAGAAAATCACACCAGAGCACGCTGCATTAGTGCGCAGAGCTCCCCACCCAAAAACGGCCAAAGACATGCAGAAGTTCTTTGTAATTACTGCAGAGCAGGGATTTTGGACTACTCTGCCTATAGTAGGCCCTTGTTGCAGGGCCACAAAGAAGTCTAAAAGACAGACAATAAGATTGCATGCATAAGAGGACATGCGCACAAGGTTTAATGAATTAAAAGAGGGCATTTCCACTTCAAGAGTGTTGGCAACCCCTGACTATATTCAAAAGTTTTATTTTTCCCATTCGGATGGTCAGATGACGGCAGTACTCACTCATTGGCCTATTACAGTGGAGTACTGGACTCCGTGATGCATGGACAGTTCCCTTGCGAACAAGCGCTTGCCGCAGTTAATTTCACAATACAAAAGAGCTCTGCAATTAACATGGGGTATTCTGTAACTTTGTATGTGGAGCATACAGTATTTGCCATATTGGAACAAACCAAGTCCACATTAACCACACAGCGAGCATCCGCATATGAGGTTATCCTAGCCAGCCCAAACATCCACATAGTGCGATGCAAGACACTAAATCCTGCCACCTTTTTGACAGAATTGTGTACCGAAGAAGACCATGCTAGGCATGATTGTGAAACATTTGATGGAGAGGAGGAGGACATACCAAAATCAAAAGACAGCCCACTTGAAGGGGGGAAATACTTTTTGTTGACGGTTCAGCAACTATTGACCAGAGGACGGGTCTGAGGCATGCAGGAATGGCAGCTGACCGTTTAGTGGATGGTGAATACGAAATACTAATACAAAAAAGTCTACCCATGCATTATTCTGCCAAGGTTGAGGAACTTGTGGCGCTTATTGAAGTGTTTCTAGCATCCCAGGGGTGCCGAGTGACTATTTACTCTGACTCGGCCTATGTAACAACAACGTTGCACTCTGGGCATGCGAGGTGGAAAAGGAGAAGGTTTAAGAGGGCTGATAGGTCCCCTGTTCAACATGCAGCATTATTAGACAAAATGATGGACACACTTTCCCAGCCCTCCATGACGGCGGTAGTTAAATGCACCGCCCATACGAATGATACAGATGACGCCATTGTGATGGCCAAATAGGCTGTGTATCTCCCGGTGCCTCACATCTGGCAGCCCCATGTACTTCCCTTCCAATAGCACAAATTATTGATCTGCAAGGGTATGCCCGTTAGGGAGATTTATCATTTGTATACTTCATCCACTCTCCTAGTGAGACACCCAGCACTTTTTGCTAATCTTCTGGACCTTTTCTTTCAATCCTGAATGAGTGGAGCCTTTTTCCTCTCATTCATTCTTGTGGGCTCTGTCTTTTGGAACTCTATTCTTTGTATTCTACCTGTACTATGGATTTTGTCTGCTCCATATCTCTTAAAGGCATTTGTGTTTTACTACTGCAGCACACAGCTCCTTATGGGTAGTGTTGCTGGGGACCCTTAGGGTCCTCCTTTAAGATTATTTTTCTGTATCCTCGAGTAACTACAGTTCTTAACGAGAGATACTTAGTATCACACCCAAAACTCTATAGTCTGAGAGATTGGCAGACACCACCTTCAGTGGAGTCCAAAGGGATACCTAGTAACCATCTTCTCTCTGCTTCTGTGACTTTTTAGTCACATAGACAATCAGCTAGTTATTATGGCTGGTGGCAGTGGACGTGCTCTACCAACTATTGTTTATTTTTTGTACCGCAGGTTAAGTCAATATCGTCGTTGGTGCACAATAGGGGCACCCAAGTACCAACTTGGGGCCTCCCTTCTGTTGTTCCCATACTAGCGTGGTTGCTCTTTGTTAGCCCTTCTGCCATTCTGGGAGGGGGAGGTCATTGTGTGTTTTTTGCCTTTTGCGGAAACCAGTAGGTATCCCTCCCTAGGCTCCAGAGTGTCTGGGCAGGCAAGAAGTACCCCACTGTCCTTTGTCTGCCAGAGTACCTGAATAGTTCCAGCTCCCCAAGGGGGTCTGGCCATTGCACTTGGGCAGCCAAACACCCCTTTCTATAAAATGCTGAAAGAGATTGCAGAGGAGTGTGTGCTAGAACGGTATAAAAGGTGAGGCTTCTGGAGTGAAACGCAAGTCGACCACTTGAAACAGAAGTAACTAAAGACGACGGGAGATGCCTGCAGACCCTTTGCAACACTGAAGCGACCACTGCTGTCCTGACCCTGTTTTCTGTGCGACAGAGCAGCTCTAAAGTGGATGACTCCTTCCCTTTGGCCGGTGGGAACAACCAGTCCCAAGACGAAATTTGAAACCAGCCATCACCCAAGGTCCTAGGAGCATCCAGACCTGCGGAACCCCAATAAGAGGAGACCTGCTGCCCATTTCGAGTGCAACCTCGTGGAAAGGCAGAATCCATCCAAATCTTTGCTGAACCCGTAAGGACACTGTCTCTGGGTGATTCTGTTTCTGTTAGAACTTTATCCGCAGGTGACAGAAGATGCTGGGACCAATCGCCTGGCATCCCATACGGAGCAAGCTATATGTGTATAGAGTCGCACCAACCAGTTACACAGATTTGAACCCTATGTAATGTGTGTCACCTGTGACAATATGTGCCTTAATAACCAATTGCTTATGCTGCTTTTGTCAGAGCGCTCCGTGGCAGCAGAGTTCTTTGTTGGCATGCACTGGAGTTTTAGCGAAAATAAACCTTGTTCTCCTGGGAAGAGGTTTGCTGGCCCTTTTTCCCTTGTCGGTTGTTATTTTTTCTGGTGTGTGCGTTGTGGGATCACTCAACAATAGTCTCCGGTTATTTGCTGTATATGCTCATGCAGCTCTTTCATGAGGTTATTAGCTTTTCTCTCCTCCTGAAGAATATCTTTCCTTGACGTTTCATACTTTTTTTTATCCTTTTTAAAGGCCTCAGAACAACCTAGAGATGTACAATTCGTCTGTACTAATTGCCTGCTAGGCAATTGTGGTTCACCTTAGTCTGACATTCTATGTTTTGTACATGGGATACTTTGGAAGTTTCTTTGAACTTCCATTTGTAAAAATTGTCTCTTTCTCTTATGTTCGCATCTTTGTCTTTTGAAGACTGGAGTACTTTCCCATTTTTCCCCCGGTAGTAATATCCAAGGTTGCTTTCTCTCCCTCTCAGGGACGTCAATGTTTTTTTAACTTTTTTTTTTAATGTGTTTATTTTAAATCAAAGAAGGTGGCAACATCATCCAATGTTTCTCTTTTCTTACACAAACGCAATTTAAGTTCATCAGTTTTGCACTCAATTTTTCTTTACTTGTACTGGGATGAGTTTCTTGAACTGTATATTGATTCCCGTTTGGCCTCCCGGTCTTTCCGTTCTCCCCGTTACCTTCAATAACGTAGGCAAAGATGTCCGGGCTTGTCTGGGAACTTCTCTCTCGCTCCTCTTTGCAGTTGGCTCACTATCGCTGGCGTCTTCTTCCTGGGATTCTCTCTCACCCAGAAACCAAGTGTTTCCTCCGGTAACTGGGTCGATTGCTGCTTCGTTCTCAAGATGGTATCAGAGTTGGTTTGAGGGCTGCCTGCCCACCATGTATCATATGTGGTCATGCCACCACCTTGTTTTGGGTTTCATCCGTCACCGCTTCCTACATCTGGGATACGCTGCGTCTCATTTCCTAAGCTTGAATGTCGTGGGCTCTGCGGCAGGCTTCTGCTCTGGCACCTTCAGGTGTTACGCAGGAAGGGGGCCTCCCTTGCCTGCGGATACGTGGCCCTCTCCCCACGTTGTTCGGTATGTACTCGAAATTCAATATACTCGTCTCAGTTGATTGAGACTTTTATTTATAGGGATACATTCTCTTTCTTCTTGATAATGGTATAGATTGGTTTTCGCTACACCAAGGTCTGGGGCCCTATAAGTTTGAGATATTTTACAGAGTTTCATGTATGCCATTATGTCTAACGGTTTTGGAGTTCCTCACAGGAACGGAAGTCCTGGTCCACTAAGGGAAAGTCTCTCCCGGTGAGGTTCCACTTGCCTCGACCCCTGGGGAGGGTGTTACAGAGCGGGCTCACCTCCCTAGTCTCACTGGGGCTGGGGGGTGTAGCTCATATGGTGAATCAAGGCTGTTCCTCGACTCTCAGATATCATATCGCTAAATCTCTGAGTCAGTGAAGGGAGAGGAGCGACTGATAAGGAACAAGTTACTTACCTGTAACTGTTGTTCTCCAGCATGGGTCTGGCATGGATTCACATGCTCATGAATATTCCCCGTCAGGCTGGGAATCCTCGGTAAAGAAAAAACTCAGTATCAGTTTCGTTTCTGATCTGACTTTGGTAGTAGTAACCAATCACTGATTTCTGCGTCATACTGACCACAGCCAATGACTGCCCTCTCCCTAAACCCTGCCTCTGGCAGCCATCCTCAGATTTGGTAGCACGTGAAGTGGCAGTATGACCAAGTGAAGAGCCGCAGAGGGGTAGGAGGGAGGGTTCGCATGTGAATCCATGCCAGACCCATGCTGGAGAAGAACAAGTTACTTTCTTACCTGGTAACGTTCTTTCGATGGGATGGTGTGACGACGTATTCCATATCTATGACATGTAATCACCACAGCTGTGCTGCTTCAGAAACTTTTTTCGGCATCTGCGTCCTGCGTCGATGACGTCGATGCGCCTTCGTCGAGGACCTCCTCCGACGTCCAACGTCATCCGTTGTGATAAGTAGGACGCACAACGCCCGTAGCCTCAGTTGTAGTTTTTTCCCCCAGAACGTGTGACATTAGTCAACTGCCAGTCAGACACAAAGCCTTGCGGAACGTAAGCTGCAATCGCAAAAGAAATTCTGCAGCGGGGAAGGCAGGGCGGGAGCGATATGAAATACGTCGTCGGACCATCCCATCGAAAGAACGTTACCAGGTAAAAAAGTAACTTGTTCTTCGAGGGGATTGGGTCCTCTGACGTTTTCCATATCTATGACAGACTCCCAAAGCAGTACCAGAGCAAGGAGGAGGGAAAGAATTTAGAATCAAAATTTAGAATAGCCAATCAAATAGCAGAGCAAAGGACCGCCTTGCCAAAGGCCAGATTCTGTCCTCGGATGGAATCGAGGGAATAGTGACATACAAATGTATGTACTGAAGCCCAGGTGGCTGCATCACAGATGTTGCGAATAGGAACACCCCTCTGCAGGGCAGTAGATGCAGCCATACCCCTGGTAGAATGGGCCCGCAAGCCAGCCGGTGGGTCCTTACCCGCCAAGCGGTAACACTCCGAGATGGCCAAAATAATCCAGCGAGACAAAGTCTGTTTCGTCACAGCTTTCCCCAAACGCTTTCCAGCGTAACCAATAACGAGTTGATCGTCCACTCTGACCCGGGACATGCGTGAAACATAGAAGCTTAAAGCTCTCCTAGGATCAAGCCTATGGAGCCTCTCCTCTTCCTTACCAGGATGCAGAGGAGGATAGAATGCCGGAAGAACAACCTTCTGGGCCAAATGAAATTCCGTCACTACCTTTGGAAGAAAAGAAGGACAAACTCTAAGGACAACCCTGTCCTTGTGAAATACAGTGAAGGGTGGCTTAACTGAAAGTGCCTGTAACTCACTCACTCTGCGAGCGGAAGTAACCGCAACTAAAAACACAGTTTTCAGAGTTAACAGCCTCAAAGGGCAAGAATGTAAAGGCTCAAACGGAGCACCCATAAGAAACTTAAGAACAAGGTTTAAATCCCAACCGGGCACCAGGAAAGGTGACGGAGGGAATGCATTAGTGAGCCCTTTCAGAAACTGTGAAATTAAAGGGATTTTAAAGTAAGAACACTCTTCAGACGAGTTTTTAAAGATGGACAGCGCCGCCAGGTAACCTTTAATGGTACCCACTTGCAAGCCCCTGTGGGCCAAAGAAAGTAAAAAGGACAGAACCATGGGGATGTCACATGCAAAAGGATCCACATTCTGAACTCTGCACCAGTCGCAGAATTTACGCCAACGGCAACGGTACAGAGACTTTGTTGCTGGCCTTCAGGCCGAAAGCAACACCTCCATCACGTCTTCAGGGAGGTCCCAATCCTTATACCTCAACCTTTCAGAAGCCAAGCGTGAAGGTTGAGGGATCTGACCTCTGGATGGAGAACCTGACCCCCTTCCCATGAGAGCAGATCCTCTCGGTAGGGAAGACGACGTGGAGGGCAGATGGACAAGTCGAGAAGGTCCGGGTACCACGTCCTCCGAGCCCACGCCGGAGCAATGAGGATCATCCGGGAACCGAACTTCCGTAACCTCCGCAGCACTTGCGGGATGACGGGGACTGGAGGAAATGCATACAGCAGCGGGAATGACTACTCCACCACGAACGCGTCTCCTAAGGCTCCTTTTGGAGGAAATTGCCGCAAGCAAAACCTTTCGCACTTCGGGTTGACACTGGAGGCGAAGAGATCCACTTGAGGGGTCCCCCAAAGGGCGAAGATCTCCAGGAGAATCTCCTGAGCCAACTCCCACTCGTGAGAGATCGCGCTCTGCCTGCTCAGAGCGTCCGCCGTCACGTTTTCGTCTCCGGCCAGATGAACTGCCGAGATCGAAACTTCCTGCTGGATGGCCCAGAACTCGAGCTGCATCGCCTCCCTGCACAGAGGAAGTGACCCTGCCCCCCCCTTTTTGTTGAGGTAGTGCATGGCCTCTGTGTTGTCCGTCAGGATCAGGACACTCTTTCCTCGCACAGTCGGCAGAAAAGCCTTCAGGGCTAGCCTGACAGCCCTCAGCTCCAACAGATTGATATGGAGTCAGGTCTCCGACGGAGGCCAACGACCGCTGACTGTCAGCCCGTTGGCATGAGCTCCCCATCCCGTGAGGGATGCATCCGTCAGGATGGTCACCTCTGGCCAGGGAAGCCAAAATGGAGCCCCCTTCATCAAGTTGCCTTCGACGGCCCACCACAGAAGGTCCCGGGCGACCGAGGGCGCCACCTGAACCGGGTCCGACATCCTGCCGGAGGACTGCGACCATTGCGTCTTGAGTGCCCACTGCAAAGATCTCATCCGCAGGCGAGCCTCTGGCACCAGAAGAATGCAGGATGCCATGAGGCCGAGCAACCTCAAGAATTCGAACGCTGGGAGCGTCTGGGCATGCTGAAACTTGTGACCATCTGCTGAATGTGAAGAGCCCTCACCTGAGGAGGAAAACACTGCCCCAGGGAAGTGTCGAGCACTGCTCCGATGTACTGGAGCCGCTGTGTTGGCGTCAAATGGGACTTCTTTAAATTGAGGGAGAACCCCAGCCTGTGAAGGGAGTGGCAGGTGACGGACAGATGATCCAGGACTTGTTCGGGAGAGCTCCCCCTGATCAACCAATCGTCCAGGTAGGGGTAGACGTGAATCCCCCCTTGCCTGAGATGCGCTGCCACCACCACCATGAGCTTGGTGAAAACCCTTGGGGCGGAGGTCAATCCGAACGGCAGGACCCGAAAAGTGCGAGTCGCCAACCGCAAACCTCAGGTACTTCTTGTGCTTGGGATGGATCGGCACATGGAAGTAAGCATCCTTGAGGTCGAGTGACACCAACCAGTCCTGAAGCTGAAGGTCCTGGAGTACTTGAGAGAGAGTAACCATTTCGAACTTGTCCTTCCTGAGGAGTTTGTTCAAACCGCGCAAGTCCATGATGGGTCTCAATCCCCCGTCTTTCTTCGAAATCAAAAAATAAGGGGAATACCATCCCTTGTTCCTCTCTGCTTCAGGCACCAGTTCTATGGCGCCTTTCTCCAGCAGGGCTTGAATTTCCTGCGCAAGGAGCGGATCCGGACTCTGCAAAGAGAGGTTCCCCGGTGGATTGTCGCGAGGCCTGTGCCGAAAGAGAAGACAGTAGCCGTGGGTTATGATCTCCAGAACCCACACATTTGAAGTAATGGCTTGCCACTCTACAAGATGCTGCGCCAGCCTTCCCCCAACCGGCGAACCATGGGACATGGCCTCATGACTGAGTGGGAGCGGCTGCGGCGTTACCTGAGGGCAAAGAGGCAACTGCCCGAGCGGCCTTGGCACCACGGGTACCCTGTCATCCACCTCTGGTACCCCTTTGTTGGCCTCTTTGACTGCCAGCTCCTCTCGCTTTACCGAAGGACGAGTAATAGCGAAAGGAACCACCTCTCCACTGCTGTCCCCTAGGACGAAAAGGCAGAGGTTGGCGAACTGCAGCGCCCAACGACTTCGCTGCAGCTTTTGAGGTCTGCAA
The DNA here is from genome assembly GCF_040938575.1 of Ambystoma mexicanum. Lineage (NCBI taxonomy): Eukaryota > Metazoa > Chordata > Amphibia > Caudata > Ambystomatidae > Ambystoma > Ambystoma mexicanum. The sequence continues at coordinate 641,990,036 of NC_090922.1, read as the reverse complement.
CCTCTCAAGGCTCTCGTCAGCCTTGCTGCCAAAAAGGTGTTCACCATCAAAGGGCATGTTGAGGAGCCGGGACTGCACATCAGGAGCAAACCCCGACGTCCGCAACTACGCACACCTGCGTATCACAGTGCTCGCCGCCATGGACCTACTGACGCATTCAGCTAAGTCCAGCACCCAACGGTCGGTGGAGATGGACTCCCACACGCCGACGAAGTTCACCAGCCGGCCTCCCACCGGGGTGCTTCGGTGGGGGCCCGACCCCACGGCCGGTTCAGTCCTGCTTCGATGAGGCTTTGCCGCCTTGTCCTCCCTGGCGACGACGGCAGGGTCCGCCCGACTTGCCTCGTCCCCTGTAGGCTTCTTGTGACGACAAACGGGCCGCTTGACGGTAGGTGGAATATCGGCCGCCGGAACCTTTGGAGGCACCCTGCTTGCCTCCGGTGCTCCGAAAGGGCGGCCGTCGTTGCTGGAGAACACCAAGAGCCCGGGCCGTCTCCGTGTCCGCCTTGATGGCTTGCAGGGAATCGTCCACTGTTTTCCCAAACAGGTTGTTCCCGTCGAACGGCATGTCCAAAACTCTGGTCTGCACGTCCTGCCGGAAGTCCGTTGCCTTGAGCCATCCACGCCGTCTAAGGCACACGCCTTTGCCCAACTGGCGAAAGCCAGTATCAGCGATGTCCGTCGCTACCGTAATGGCGTGGTCCGACGCCACTTCCCCTTCCTGAAAGATCTCTAGGGCCTCAGCTCTCTTGTCGTCCGGTAGGAAGTCCAGCAGGGGGGCGATCTTGTACCACAACTCCCTGTCGTAGCGTGCTACGATAGCCAAGGCGTTGGCAGCCTTAATCGTCGTCGCTGCCGATGAGATGACTCTGCGTCCCATCGTGTCCAATTTCTTTCCCTTGCCTTCCGGGGGGGAAGTTGACGTGGAGGCCGATGCCCCCCCACCGCTTTCTTCCTGGCCGCCGCGGAGACGACCAAGTCCGGGGTCGGCTGTGCCCGAAGGCACAAGGGGGCCGCGTCCGGGGCCCAGTACTTCTTCTCGTACCGATCCCTTCTCGCAGGCGTTGTGGATGGGTTCTTGAGGAGGGAGAGACCCTCATCCCAGATATCGTCCAGTAGGGGTACAGCGAGGACCGTCTTCCTCTTGGTCTCGCGTCGTTGATAAAGGAAGCCTTCCTTCTTCTCTTCCGGGCAGAGCTGGAAAAGCTCGGATGCCCTGGCGATCATGGCATGAAACAATCCAATCACGTCGGGTGGGGAAGCCCGGGGAGGAGGTGACGACGGAGGATCCTCGCCGTAAACCTCGTCGTCTGTACCCGTCGCGGCCGTGTCCGTCCCCGTGTCATCCCCCCGGGTCGTGGACGGGGAGGAGGGCTGAGACGGGCGCGATGGTTGAAAAGGAGGTGGAGGATGAATCCTTCTTCTCTTAGGAGGAGGGCTCCCAGAAGGGCCCGGCTCCGGGTCCCCCGTCGGGAGCGGTTCCCCCGTCGGTGGTAACGGCAATCTCGTCCTTATCTCCGAGCATAAGGACTGTATAGCCAACAAAATGGCCGCCTAGTTGTCTTGCGGCACTGGTTGATGGGGTTCCAACGGGCGGACAGGAACCTCGTCGGTACCCTCAACGTTCTCGTCGTCCCCCTCGTCGGGGTCCCTCCCGACGGGCTGGTCTTCCTCCACGCCAATGCCGTGGCTTAAGCCTTCGATCAGCTCCTCTTCAGAGGTTGAGGCCGAATCCACGATGCCCTCCTGCCCCCCTTCTTCTACGTCAGAAGTTTCATGGGGGTCCTGTCGATGGGCTTGAAAGAGGACTCCCTCCGCAGTGGCAGGGAGACTCTGGGCCCGTGGTCGCCTCCACTGGTGTAGCCTCCTCAGGCTGAGCCAGGGCCGCCGCGACTGTCTCGATAGAGGCCTTGGCAGGGTGGATCAAGACTTTCGTCACCTTAGGTGTGCTCACCGCCTTCTCCTTAGGGGGGAGGGTCACCGCCTCGCTCCCCCTCCGAATTGGCCTTCGAGCTCGACCGGGGCCTCTCCAGAAGCTTCACCGGGTGCTCGGACTTCCTCTTACCCAAGCCAGAGCGTTGGCTCGTGGTTGATGGCGCCGGGGAGGCTGCGCCCTGCCAGGCAACCGAAGAGCCCGACCATTCGGCACTCTCGGTGCCCACGGACTAGCGGTGCTTGGCCTTCTGTTGGGCCCCCGTCGCCGGGGCGCCCTCAAAGGTCTTAGAAGACCGCTCAGACGACGACTTCTTTTTCTCGCCTGACGGGCTCTTTCCTTCCAGCCAGTTGGCGAGATGCAGATGGCGGTCCTTTATGGCCCGCTCCGACATTAACCGCAAAACGCACAGTCCTTCTCCACGTGCGTCTTGTCCTCATGCAGGCAGTAGAGGCAAAGGGAGTGTTCGTCCTTCCTGAAGACATTCTGAAGCTGGCATGCAGGGCAGACCCTGAACAGCTTCCCGGGCGTCGAGCTTCCCTTCTCCTGGGCCATGTCTGAGATGGGCCCGAGAAAGTTCTGGAGTCCTCCAAAGCGTGGCTCGACGAAATCTTCACCCTTGAGGGGCGTAGAAGAATCCGACACGGGTCCCCGTTGATCGGATATAGAAACGGTGGAGCTTGAGGCTCTTTAACCGAAAAAAGAGAACATTTTCCTATGAAAAAAGCGCGAAAACGCACTAAAGCTCGAGAGCAATAGCACGAGGATCCCAACACTTGAACGTGCGGTAAAAATCTGAGGATGGCTGCCAGAGGCGGGGCTTAGGGAGAGGGCAGTCATTGTCGCAGAAATCAGTGATTGGTTACTACTACGAAAGTCAGATCAGAAACGAAACTGATACTGAGTTTTTTCTTTACCGAGGATTCCCAGCCTGACGACGGTGAATATTCATGAGCATGTGAATCCATGCCAGACCCATGCTGGAGAAAGCTGGCAACATGCAGTGAGACGCTCTGCCAACATGCAGAGAGGAAAATCACTTCAGACTCCCTCACCACTGAATAACAGTACAGCTGAAATAGCACAGTGGTAGAATGGTTACTTCCCATGTTGAACACCTTGGTTCTTGTCCCCATTAAGGACCATGGGTAAACTGACTCTAAATTAATGAAACAACATTACAACACTGCAAAGTCATGGGGAAATAAAAAAAGAAAACCTTCTTTCATGAAGGAAGAGGACGACACAGCCATACCTACCATCTACCCAGGAGCAAACCAGATGAACTGGAGCAGAACGATTACACAGGGGAATTAATTGATCTAACTGTTTTTCCATTTGACTAATAGGGGATGACCTACCCTAGTAGGATATGATGTAAGCACTACTTCCACCAATGGTGAAGCCGGATAGTTCAGCCAATTAATAGTTGGCTAAGGGAGAAAGGACTGAATAAAATGGAGAGCCAGTTCAGTTGCAAGTTGTCTCAGCAGGAGACTGGTTCCCTATTTTGCTGGCTAAGGTAAAGCAGTGGAGAAGAAGCCTGAAGCAACGGCTGTATTGTGCCTCGTAGCTATCATGAAGAGGAAAACCTGAGAGAGCCTAGAGGAGGAGAAGAGGCCCACACCCCTCTGATCCAGGTGCCCTGAGGAGCTGGATGAATGGCATGCCTGTGGAAGGGGCTAGGTAACCTAAAGTTTCCCATTGAAGAAGAGACTGTGGGGCAGCCTGACTACTTGAATGCAAGAGGCAAGAAGGGGTGAGCCCAGTTTGACAGTCATGTAAGAGACTCATCCCCTTTGTTAACCTAAGAGAATGAAGATATCCCAAGAGAGTGGGGCGCGAGTGAGGATACCCAGGAGAAGGTGTGAGAGGGAGAATATCCCAAAAGAGGGGAACAAGAATCAAGCGACCCCAGAAGAGGTTGAGAGTGAAGACACCCTTGCACAATGATGAGTGACAAGAGAGAAATGATCCGAGTGGAGTGAAAGTGTGTGAAGCCCTGAAAGGGAACAGAAACATTCCGGAGTGGGATAAACAAATGAAAATGGCACCCTGAGGAGTCAGGTGAAAGACTGAAATACCTCAAGTGAGATTTTATTTAGAACTACATTTGGCACATTTAGCCATTGCATTGGCACGTAAAGAACTTTATACTGAGGGGAGAAAATCTGGAAAAGAAGCAGCAGTCCAGCATCGTTTCAATTGTTAAACCCTTTAGATTTATGTGTGTTAGTTTTGCTATAAATGTGGTAGACTAGTATAGGATTTGGGCTAGGGACCTAGTTCTGATACAGCCCGACAAGAATATCTTTTCCTTAAACCTTTGAGTTTTAGAATAGGGAACTTAACACCAAGTAGATGTTTATTATTTTAGTTAGTTAGTCCATCTTCTGGTTCGCCACAGGACAAATCCCCTCGATTAGTCACAAAGCATAAACCCCAACTTGGGCTTTGGAGGAAGTTCCAAAGTACGGATACTCTGGTTAATAATTGCTATGGTTGAAGCGGGCAATACAGTAAAATGTTTTGCACGCCTTCCGCTTGTGTGCAAGGAAGTCCTTTAATGCCAAGGGAGTCTGGATATAAGACCTATGCATGTCAGTGCCACCAGATCTTGAAGCTGTAAAATGAAATGGAGCCAAAAAGACAAAACATGGGCAATATCGCCAGGTCTTAGGCGGGGCCGGCACCACAAAACATTCAAGGCCACATCAATTAACTGTGCAGGACATCCTCGACACAACCTCTTGGGCATGAACAATGGGAAAGAAGGAGCAGGGAGGAAGGAAATGAACCAGTGAACAAAGCAGATTAAAACATCCAAATCAGTTTGTGTCTAGATATGTCTAAAGCAGACTAAAAGGTCTGTAAGATGCCTCTAATCAGGCCAAATGGAAGGGGGTAAGAAATGAAAGCTTTGTATGCTTTAATGAGTTTGAGTCTGCAAGTGGGCAGAGATGCTCATGGTCGTCAATGGTTTGCAAGAAATACCTAAATATCCCAGGAGTCTTGAGAAGGGGGCCAGAACATATTGGTAAACATTGCACACTGCACAAAATGTAAATTCAACAATCTCAGAAGAGTGCCCCAACTGTTGGCAAGGAAATAAAGAGAAAATTAGCTGGATGTCTACTGTTTCAGAAGTATTTTTCTTAAAATACAGAAAGAGTTCCACCTTCAACAAAAGAAATACTACAGTATGTGACCCAATACTGGAAACACTACATGTCATGTCCAAGCAATAGAAAAACCTTTTAATGCACTACTGCCAAACGAGCCAGTAGACTTGAATTACGCATGGAGGGATCGGAGGAAAGATATACAAAATGCTCAACAGGCCATAGCTGAAGCTGTACAAAGGACCTGAAGCTGTACAAACAATTCTGAATGAGAAATGAGTGGAGCTGCCAAGTATAGCCGCCCCAGTGGACTTTAACTTTGAGTGCATAGTTTTAGATACCATGAAGTCTGAGCCAGGATTTTCTATGTCAATACAACAGTACAAGTTTGCACCACAAAATCAGGTGTTATATTGAACAAGAAGGATCACTTGCATGTAAACTGAGCCATCCCTCAACAGCATTGCCAAACAATTAATTAAAAAACGTGCAAGCAGGAAATCTTCACCCCGGTCTCCTTTATCTCCTCATTCTTAGAGAGAATTTTCTTAGGGCCTATTTCTGAGACTCAGACCAATCTACTTGGCTTATATGCGGTTTCCTCAGTTATCCGGACTCTCCAAATTGGAGCATAGCTGAGCAGTCAAAGAAAACTCTTCAGAAGGAACAAAACTGTCAAAAACATGCTCAACAGGCACAAAGTAATATCCACACGAAACCTATCAAAATGTATTCATAACTGTTAGTTGGACCTTAAGCATCTCTGCTGGCTGTTTTCGGATAATGGCCTGCTTTTTCTAAGTGTGAAGCCTTTAAGCCCCAAGCCTCACTCCCACTTTTCTCTTTTTATTTTGTGGGGTTGGAGGGACAGCTCCGACCTTAAGGCTACCCACTGCAGGGGGACATTGTCCTTATTAAAAATCCATTATCAAACTACTTCCTCCAATAAAATTTTTTTAAAAAAAAAAGAGTACTGCAGGGATGCCTTGTTTTCTCATTCTTTTTGGAGGAAGGGCGTTTCCCCCATACTAAGTGAAGTCACAGTGGTACCTTTATCGTTGCCTTTTTGGGTGCATGCATGGCAACATTTTGCGTAGTACAGTACTCTAAATGTTTGGCCATTTGGTTTAAGACACATCTTTGTTCTATACTGTCCTTTTGGCTGTCGCTCCTGGCCAAGGCAAGGGTAGTATGTGGCCATATATGGGCATCCTCTGTGCAGATTTTGCTCATAGCCTGGGAAGCAGCCTCTTTGTGTGAAAGTAACTAGTTTGCAGTCGGTCTGAAGATGGCTCCAATGCACATTCCAAAAGCTATGGAAGGTCATGGCTGTATACAATTGGACAGCCGACCAGAGGTTTGAATGTTGCAGGTCCTCTGACAGGGAGGGTGGGGTCTCACCATCTGAGGATTTTTAATATTAGGAAAGGATCTGGAGCAATTCAGCAGTCAACCACTGGTGCCAAGCATCGAAAGACTAAGAGGCTGCAGACGAACACTGAGGGCTGCTGCTGGGAAAACCATTGCCCAAGCCATCATCCACAAGGTGAAGTACTGCATTTCAATCAGTGGGTGAGTCAAATAACAACGCCTCCCTCCATTGAAGTAGTGGGCCTAACCAGTTCAGAGTTCTGCATCACTGATGTCTTCATCCTGGAGTTCTGAGGAGTCGTGGTCCCATATCTAGAGCAAATCAAAAGTTGGGACTTTTCCTGCTGTTGCAAGCTAATGCAGCTGGTGCTGTGAATCATACAGTGAGTCTTTGTCAAGAGCCTGAGACCTCACTGCTCAGCCACTGCCCTCTACCAAGAAGGTGTGCTCGGGTGGGGCCTCAGATGTATGCCCCTTCACCCCTTTGCCTGCCAAAACTGTTCAGGCTGATTTTGTACCACCCTCTGCTATAGGCACTCACATCACTAACCTTAATGGGAAGATAACAGACATGACAAGAAAGGGAAGCCAAAACTCGCTTAAGGTAGGGAACTGTGGTACAAGTAGTAGGATGACAAAGATACAATTAATCCACACATCTCAAGAAAGAGCTCTACACTGAGATACTGAAAACATAGGTACTTCATTAAGTAAAACATAGAAATCTATCAGGTTGAAATAAGTACTTAAGGTATAATACACAGTATTAGAAGATACCAAGTCCATAATAAAAACCGTACCATCTGAAAAGGAGTATCGTAACCATACTGTCTATACGTGGACCATTACCACAGGTGAGCACCCAACATAAATTAACAGGGAGTGAGCTGACTAAGGGACCCACAAAGCCTAAGAAGCAGGTAAAGCCCCCTAATGGCCTGGCCAGTTCTGTATGGTGTCCTAAAGATAGAACACACCCTGGTATATGTGGAAGGTCATAGACCTGGTGATCAGCACCAGGAGAATAAAGGGATGTAGAATTATTTACTCACCAGAAAAATTGTTTTAAAAAATCTCCAAGGGCTATAATACTCCACATTCATGTGTACGCCCTATGACATAATGTTAAAATAAAGGCAAATGCCTAATGATAATACATCAAAGCCATACAGAGTAGGAAACTGTTTCAAGCCAATGTTTTCCAAGAATTAACAGAAGGAATAAGTTACTTACCTGTAATTCCTGTTCTGCAGCATTGGTATCTTTCATAGACTGACGTGCTGTTTGAATATTCCCAGTCATCAGGGTGTGAATCCTCGCGAACAATAAAAGCAGTTTACATATACATTTTAAAACTGCAGTCACTTTTGTGCTTTTGGGTCATATTGCCCCAGAGTTAATAGACCGGTCCCTCTTTAGCTCCCACCCCCAGAGTCCATCTTCAGATGTGGCAAGCGCACATGAACGTGGAAATATGAGCCAGGAAGAACCATAAGCGAGGTAGGCAGGAGGGTCACATGTGAATCTGTGAAAGATACAAATACTGAAGAACAGTAGTTATAGCTAAAAAATGTATTCCTTCTCGAGCATTGAATCTTTTCGTAGATTCACATGCTGCTTGAATAGATTGCAAAGCAGTACTCAAAAGAAACAAAGGGCAGAGGTAAGGATTACTTGGAGTAAAGCACATCTCACCTAAACAGATTGCTCAGCACTTACTGGCCAACTCTGGACTTCTCTGTGGAATCCCTGTCGACATAGTAGAACCATGTGATGTATTCACCGATCTCCAAGTGGCAGCCTTGTAGATATCCACCGGGCAAACACCGGAGAGAAACGCTGTAGCAGCAGCAACTACCCTCGTCGAGTGAGCTATAGGCCAGCAGGAAGGGGCCTGTTGGCCAGCTGATGATAGATCTAGATGCATGCAGTTAGCCATCAGGAAATTGAGGACTAGGAAAGGCCTTTGCCCATGGCCGAAGAAGCAAATGTGACAAATTGTGAAGATTTGCGGAATTACTGGGTGCAAAAGACAGAACTTCAGAGCATGCACTACATCCAAGGAATGTAAGCAGTGTTCAGCCGGAGAAGGAGGGTAAACAAAAAAGACAGACCGGTTCATTAAGATGGAAATTAGATCGAACCTGGAGCATGATAGTAGGATTTGTGTGAAGAACCACTTTGGATTCATGAAAAACCGGGTAGGGAGATTTTACAGAAAAGCTTGGATTTACCCACTCTACCCGCAGAGGTGATGGAAACCAAAATGGCAGTCTTCCAGGACAAAAACAGACTGGACTAGTGTTTGGGCTCAAAGGGGGCCCATAAGCTTGGAGAGGACCATATTCAATTCCCTGGCCGGGGCCGGTGCTCGTACAGGAGGGAAGGGGCGGGACAGCTCTGTAAGGAATTCTTTAATGCGTCTGAGACCACAGAGAAGGGCTTCTCTTTAATGTTCTCCCTTTCTTTCAGTATACCACAGTTGTATTCTTTCACTGTATATACTTTCTTGGCTTAAAGTATTACTTGCCCAAACGTTCCCCCCCATTGACATTTCATATATGGAGACTTGTTCAAATTAGACGTTCTTACTCCTTCCATAGTATTCATCTGCTTTTGGCTATACTTGCTCCAACTTTCCCCATACTGATTTGTTCTAGTTCAATTCCTTCATTAACATTCATTGGCTTGTGGCAACACTTGCTCCAACCTTCCCTGTTATGACATCTCACATTTGAGTACTTGGGCAAATTCTGTCTTTGTTTTCTGCTTATTCAAAAATCAATAGGTGTTCTTAAAGCTCCATATGCCAGTCGGAATGCCCCAGGGCCCCCAACATTTCAGGGCAGAGGCACTGTCTGGCACTGCCTCCGACAAGAATCACTTTGCTGCTGTGAAGCTTTCACCTCGGGATGGAGTCTTCCATGATTCAGACTTCCTTTTAACTCTTCTGCTGATTCTGTGTGTGCCTGCCGGTAAGCTTGCTGCTCCAATACACGACAGCGTTGCGGGTAGCTTGTTCGCTGCAGCAGTGTGTGTACGAGTGAGTGTGAGAGTGAGTGAGTGCGTTTCTATCCAATACCATACCTCACAACGACCCCTCACTAGAGCAACTAGCGAACATCAACAATGATAGACACTCCAGCAACATACCAGGACTGCACAGGAAAAGAGCAGAACCATCCGGAAGAGAGAAAAATGACACCTTCACTCCATGCATTACGAAAACTCAAGGAGACCTACAGCAACGAGATGCAGAAGAGGAACCAGAAAAAGTCATATACACAATACGAAACATAGCTGGATCTACTAAATGACGAAACTGTCCGTACTGAACACACCCCCACATCCTGAGAGTAATGGGTGAACTCACCAACAAGACCACTCTAAGACTAAACCAATTAAAAAAAAAAAATACACTGCAATCTAATCAACGCAAGATCAATGACCAAACGCACGACAGAGATCTACTCGGACGGTGGAATCAACATCCTATTTGTCACAGAAATCTGGTTAGATGACAACTACAAAGCCACACTACACAGCTGTCTGCCCGACAACTTCAAATGCACACAGATAAGCAGACAAGGAAGAGGGGGAGGAGGAGGAGGATTTGCAGTAGCCTACAAAGAAAACCTGAATAAAATAAATAGCTGACCCGCTGAGCATCAAACTGTGAATCCCTCATCCTTCACCTGACAGCGGACCCAAAAACAAACCACACGTTCATACTCTTCTATAGACCACCGACCTACAACGCTACCTTCATAGAGGCCATCACGAACCAGGTCATCAAACATGATCACCCGATAATCCTCAGGAACTACAACATATGGTTTGAAAAACAACACAAACTCACAAAAAACACTAATTAAGCAGCTAAAGACAGTGAAACTACGACAGGTGGTGAAAGGAGTAACACAACCGTATAAACTTTCAATGCAATATTTGCCTACAAAAAAAATTATCTCAAGTGCGCCACCAATACAAATATTATGGAGTGACACCGTACGTGTAGTACGATTCATTATACCGTTCATGATCCGACTACCATCTAAAGCACCCAAACAGCCCCAAAAGTTCCCCCCGATCTGGAAAGGAAACTGGATTACCATCAAAAGCAGTAACTTAGAAGAACAGGAATCGTTGAAACCATTGAGTGCAATCCTGTACAGAACTGACCTAGACAAAAAAAGCAGACCGAATGCAGAAATGGATTGCCGAAACAATATGCAGCATCTCCCCGCAAACACCCTTCATCCCATCACAAAAGAAAGCATTAGCAAGATGGTTTACGCCTCACCTGAATACAATGAAAAAAACTAACCGGAAACCTGAACTGGAATGGAGGAAAAACTACAACCAAGCCAAAATAATAATGCATCAAAAACAAATCTGAGCATACAAAAAGCCAAAATGAAATACTACGACGACAAAATCACAAAAGCCACCAACACCCAGAAAGAACTATTCAACATTGTAAATGCGATGAGAAATCCACCTGGATGCCTTAACACACCGGTACCTCCACAAAAACTATGATGATCTTGCAGATAACTTTACAAAAAATAAAATCAATGACACACATCGGATCATACAAAGTAGACCAATCAACCATACGGTGCACCATCCCCTACCTAGCCTTGGACCACAGAACAAGCTGTAAAGCATAGCCCAAATGTCGAGAGTAGTTCCTCATGCTGGCGAAACAAAGCAGGCTCACCAATAGACCCCTGCCCACCTGTCCTCTATAAATCAATCCTTACACAGGGCACACCACTGGAATGCCGCATAAACCTCTTCAACCTATCACTGTCAACTGGGGGGTGGGGGGGAGTACCGTGAGAATTCAAATCTGCGTACATCAAATCACTCCTCAAGGATACCGATGGGCGATGTGGAAAACCTCTCAAACTACAGACCGATCTCAAAAATTCCCTTTACGGCAAAACAATTAAAGACCCATGTCTATGAACAAACACTGGAACAAGTAGAAAATCACTAACTATTGGACCAGGCACAAGTCGGCTTCAGACCCATGAGAGGGACAGGGATGGCACTTCTCTCTACTTGGGATGACCTAAAGACAAATGCAGACTCCAACCCAAACTCGGCACTGATACTACTCGGCCTCTCTGCAGCGTTCGACGCAGTCAGCCACAGCATCCTCATCAAGAGACTGGAAGAAATAGTGATCACTGACACTGACTCTGCTCTGGATTCAATCTTTGTCAGAAAGAGCAGAAACAGTATGGATAAAACCATTCAAATATGCACCGCGGGACACCACCTGTGGAGTACCACAAGGATCCTCCCGATACCCACTACTCTTCAACATCTACATGGCAACACTTATCAACCTAACCAAAAGACAAGGCTTCAATTGCAACAACTGCGCAGATGACACCCAAATCATCTACAGAATAGATGATGAACAATGGAGAACACAACCCTCAATTAACTCTATGAATGAATGAACACAGGCAAGATGAAAATCATGAACATATCCAAAAACCAAGGAAGCAATTAGTACATCTCAGGGTCCACAGAACTGGGAACAGCATCCACACCTAAAATCATCAAAAACCTTGGAATCCTAATGGACAATGAGCTAACCCTAGAAACGCAAGTAAACACGATAATCAAGAACTGCTCCTTACACCTACACGCAATCCAAAAGATTCTACCATTCCTCTCCTTCACGGAAAAAACCCTTATGTCCAGGACAAACTACGCCAATAGCCTACAGCTTGGAATACCGGATTCTTTAATGACGAAACGACAACATATACAGAACGCAACTGCCAGACTTCTCAAACTCTCATCACTCCAGAGCTAAAGATTCTACATTTGCTGCTAGCCAAAAGGTTAATTTCCTTCAAAACAATGTGGATAACACAGAGCAATCCACTGCCTAGGGGCGGAATTCATACAAAAGAAAGTCGCCATTTACCAGCCGACGAGAACAACCAGATCCAGCAACAACATCTGCCTAGAACCTAAACTGCACACCAGGATACAACTTGGTAGCTCAGCTTTCTGTTGCCTAGCCATTAAACTGTGGAACTCCATCTCCAGAGAAATATGAACTATGAAGGTCCATCTACAATTCAGAAATCTTCTAAAAACCTGGCTCTTCAACGAGACGAAAACGAATGAGCAACACCCTGCAACACCCATGCCCCATGGAAGGAACACACAACTGGAAAGAGAGGAACTAGGCCAGACCACAGTGATGTGCAAGGAAGTAAAGAGGCATCTGAATTGGAGGGTGACCCAGGTGTACCCGTTCCCATAGACGGTCCTAATGGAAACAAAGAAGAGGGATGGAACTGACCTCAATGAACCAGATAGAGGGCATTAGAATGAAAGGGGGGAGAGAGAGGTGACCCACACTCGGAACAGATGACCACGGAACACAGGGAATAGGTGCCTTCATTCCCACGAGGGGCCCATGGAGGCGATGGTTGCTGCGCACCGGGATGTGCCAGGGAGTAAAGTGATGTGGACATCCATTAGTCTCAACACAGCGAGTGCAGAGCGCACCACCACTAAATAGACCTGTTAACGACCCACACCTCTGCACATAAAAAGAGAATGGGAATTGTAGTACATCACAAAGTATGACATTGGAAGGGATATGTGCCGCAGGCAGCCAAAACTGAGGCGGTACGATAAGATGTCCAACCCCACTAAAAAACTCCTGCATACACCTCTCAAACTATGAACTAAACACAACCTATATTTGTACAGCACAATAAACTGCACGCACTTCACTACACCGCAACAACAAAACAAACCACAAATAGCTTCGCACAACAGCACATGACGGCTACTGAATGAAAATTCATACCTATGCTCAGCGAACAGTGTACACCGAACTGAAGCTGCCAACAGCACATCACAGCCCTCTTGCCGTTTTCTCCCACTCAATCCTACTAACTTTACCCCTCCCCCCCACCTTACCCACTTGCTTTACAGATCCGCAAGAGCGCCAAGGAACCACGGAGGTGGTGATAGTTCAGGGTACAAAAAAACTTTAACATAACATGGAAGAGAAGAATACTGTGTCCCTTTTAATGGAGTCACCACATTTCCACGACAGCCATCTCCTCTCCCATGTTATCCTCCCTTCTAATACCGCTCCCATGGGCAGGAGCAGGTAGCGGCTGCCTTCCCCAGGCCACATGGGAGGAGATCTCAGGTTGGGGATCAGTGACAACGCCATAGGATTCATCACATGTCCTGGACAGAAGGTTGAAGAGTAGAGGTAACTTGATGGGAAGGTGCCGAGGGGAGGAAAACCTGAATTGTCTCAACCAGGCCGGGGCCCCCAAGATCAGTTTGCACTGATGCCATCTGAAAGCGATGAGGACTCGAGGGATGAGAGAAAATGGGGGGGGAACGCATAAACACACTTCCCGTCCCACTGGAACGTGAGCACGTCCCCAGGCTTCCAGCATGATGGATCCTGTTGGTCTCAGTAGCAAAGAGATCCATGTCAGGGACTCCACACATGCAGAAGATGCAGTGAACGTGGCTTTGCAGAAGCTCCCACACATGGCAGGATTGCAGTTCCCTGCTGAGGAGTCCAATACTATGTTGTGTATACTGGTAGATGGAACAGAATGATAATGTTGCAAGTTCAACGTTGAATGGGCAGATACAGACTGAAGTACCCAGATCAAGGAGGCCAAGAAGAAGTCAGAGGACACCACTGATCTCCTGAAGACATGGCACATCACAGCCACATTGTCAACAAGATGGCACAATGGTGAACCTAGAAAACTGAACACAATTCTAGGCCGTTCTTGTAAAAACATTTATTCAAGATTCTTGTTTTGTTAAAAGGTGAACAATTAATCATACAATCATTTAAAGACAACAAAGCCAATAAGGTGAACCGCCCACTAACGACAGAGAAATCAAATATTAAACATACTAAAAATTACTGAAACATACTCAATCTAACACAGCCAAATTCATCCATAACTCAAGTCGAAAGTACACAAAAAACATGAATAAAAACAGAGTTTCATGAATACATCTTCAGCCCAGACAGAGGGTTTCCAATAAGTTCAAGGATCCTGGGATAAACAATGGTGACCCTATCCAGAATCACAGGGTACAGCACTGGACAAAAGCTGCAGGACAAGCAGGCCCTAATACTAAGGTCCAGCTTGGCAGTCCAGAAGATTAAGGAAATGTCCAGTAACAGCTATGCCAGGCCTCTGGAGGAAACTATGATCACTTTTCAGGGACAGGAGTACCCAGAAGAATTGACTGGTCCTGCCTGATTAATGGGAAGGATCACCGAAGTCAGTTCCTTTTGGTCGCAGGAAGGGAGTAGTTTCTTACCTGTAACTCCATTTCTCCAGCGTTGGTATCTTTTATGGATTCACATGCTGTGAATATTCCCTGTCAGGCTGGAAAACCTCAGTCACTTTAACTTAGCGTTGTCCTATGGAAAACTTCGACACTTCAGTGTCCTATCAACGTCCTTTTTGGGTGCTTTAGGCCCCACCAAAAGGAAGTGCGGTATAAATAGCCCCGCCCCACCCCCGTGGCTTCCCTTCAGATTTTAACCTCCAAAGTATAGGAAACCCGGACCAGGTTTGCCTGCAGGGGTGGCCGGTGGGCGCATGTGAATCCATGAAAGATACCAACGCTGGAGAAATGGAGTTACAGGTAAGAAACTACTCTCTTCTCCAGATCTTTAATGGATTCACATGCTGTGAATAAACTACATAGCAGTACCACCCATGCATGGTCGGAGTGTAAAAGGCAAATCAATAAAACACCACATAATCACATACATGAGACAACAACCCATCAAGTGAAAGTTCAAAATGAACACCCCAAAGCTGCGGGGGCTTACCTTATTGGAACAGGCGTTGCAGGACCGCACGCCCCACCTCCACATCATCCACATGCTGCTGCCCCAGACAGTAATGCCGGGTGAAGGTATGCGGTACCGCCCAGGAGGCCGCCTGGCAAATATCGACCAGTGGAATCCCAGACATTAACGCTGCTGACAAAGCTGTGGATCTCGTCAAGTGAGCCTTAGGAACCCTCCTCAAAGGCTTTCCAGCTTTCGAGAGGCTCAATGAAATCGTAGAGGAAACCCAACGTGAGTCCTAGTTTGGAGGTATCCTGTCCCTTGTTGGACGGACCGTAAACCACAAACCGCTGCTTCAACTTCCTGAAGTTCTGAGTGCGATTCAAATAAAACATTAAAGCCCTCTTAACGTCCAGAGAATGCAGGGCCCTTTTCAAACCTGAGGAGATCCTCACTCTTCATGATGGAAATATCAGGAGGAGAATAGTCATCTTGTTTCAGACACAGGTCCACCGAACTTGGTGTTAAATTGTGCTGATCAGGAGTTATTATTCATGTGGGCTGGCGAGCAGTTTGTAATCAAGGGATCATTCCTTTTTTGCGAAGAGATTTTAGGAGATTCTATCAATGATCAAGTCATCACAGAAACAGAGAAACATGTTCAGGGGGTTCAGAGAATTGGGCAAAACGGCACTTTCAACTCAGAACTCATCAATTTAGTGAAGCCTTTGGGGCAGTTAGTGATATTTCCAGAAGTAACTAGGACGAAGGGTAACATGCAGAGGAACCTTGTCCATAAGGGGCAAGGTGACGCCGACCCTCCAACTTCTGTGTCAATTATGGAGGGTACATGCTTAAACTGTCAAACGGAACAGTTTCCCTTTGACTGATAATGTTCCTTAACACGCATGCCCAATGCACCACGCAAGGACGGGGGTCTTGCTTCCCCAGCCTTGCCTGTCCTATTGGACACTTAATCAAATACACAAAGAAAATATATGGCATTCACCCTTTTTTGGTAACCTCCGAGTAATCTGGGCGAGTTCCCTTGCCCAAGATTCAAAGTGAATTCAGCACCAATGTTCAACAAAAAAAGAAACAAGGAACTCCATTAAGGTAGAAGATTAGTTCTTGATGTTTCAATGTCAAAGTTCCAACAATACCAAAGCTTTTCTTCTTATGAAATAAGGACTTTCCAATTCCTCAAAATAACACCAATGTTATTCCCAGACAATTCTTGGCCACCACTTCCAGTAATCCAAGAAGATGTGCCACAGATCACAGGAGATACAACCTCTAGAAATGTGAAACATAAGTCTTGGTTAACAGTAATGCCTCTA
This sequence comes from Ambystoma mexicanum, assembly GCF_040938575.1. Taxonomy (NCBI): domain Eukaryota; kingdom Metazoa; phylum Chordata; class Amphibia; order Caudata; family Ambystomatidae; genus Ambystoma; species Ambystoma mexicanum. The sequence continues at coordinate 641,973,431 of NC_090922.1, read as the reverse complement.
TTCACAAGATTATGATTCACAATAGATATCGGTCAGGATGACTTCACAGTACTGCTGCTTCTACTTCAACAACTTCACTTCTACTGCAGTCTAACCTGGGGACATTCTCCTTTGCCTCATAGTATTCCACTTCACTTGTGCTACTGAAGTCTTGCATCTACTGACAATCAGATAGATCACCACAGCTTCAGGTCTTTGTGACTCAAAACAAGTTTTGGTCGTACAAGTTTCACTTGAAGGCATTTCAACACCTTCAAATAGGCAACACACTCTTCCTCTGAATATCTCTCTTCATAACGTGCAGCCTCTTTGCCTCTTGTCTGTATGCCACAACAACAACCTAAGTTTGCCTGTTTGCCTAAGTTTGCCAGTAGATGGTTTTCTGGCTTTGAGAAAGGCTGCTTTCAGTCTTAATAGGGGAATACTCTTGGCTTGGGCACTGCTTGCTCTCACTCCAACTGTTGATATAATGTTAAACACTTGACATTTCTTTATGAGCAATTGTCGCTCGCATGAATTCAGAATCAAAAGTTCACTCTTCTACGGAAAAGAGAAATTAGGCACACACGACCACTTCTTCATAGTTTTACACGGTTTAAGTGTTTAGCAATGGCTTTCTGTAGCGTCTGCTCCTCATGCGAATGAAAGGAGACTACCTGATCACATGCAAGTGCTACATTTCAATTATCCCACTGTTAAGAACTAAACGTACAACTTCAGCTAGCTTCTGCTTTTACACGAGTGAATATTAAGCTGGATACTGTTGCCGGCAGTGCTGGCGCAAGGAATCAAAATGCCAGGTTTGACTCGCTGGCCTCTGTGATCATTGTTGCACAACTTCTACTGCTTTGGACTTCACTTGGGACCAACACCAGTCTTTGCTGAAGGTGTATCCGGTATGGTCACTCGATTAAGGAGCCCCTCCTCAGTCTCTGACACGCTTCTTGCACAGCAACAGCTGCAATTAGGCTCACATGGAGAAAGGCAGCCTTAATGCACGCCTTCTGATGCGCAGCGTTGGCACCTCAAATTTTGGGGGAACAGGACCCTCACAGAAGAAAGAGATGTAATCTGCTGCATCAGAGTTACGGTGCCCCTTCAGTTCTCCACTTCGATCCTGGATTGCCAAAATGTGCCTTCTTCCTTCTGCCTCTGATACTGATGCATACACTCTAGTTCCAGCTCCTTCCAATTGCTTGCACCTGAGGGGGCCTTTTATGCTCTCAGGTTCCTTCAGATGTGGGCTGTTTGGATTAATTGGTAGAATACTACTACAGCATAATTCTTCAGTCCTCTTCCTCGTCCCAGTACTTATGGGACTTGTAGTCCTCAACAACAAAGTTATATTTTCTAACTTCAGCTGTTTGTCAAACAGCCGTCAAAAGTGTGGGACTACGGGGAAAGTTAAACAGGGGTTTCCGAGTTTTCCTGGACTGTCCTCCCCCTTCCCCCCCCCCATGTGGTCCTCCTGCAGTACACCAGCCCCAATGTCGGGATCAGGACGTGTCTGCCGTTCCCTGGCTACATTGGAAGGGTCCCAGGCCAGGTTGCTGGGAGGAATTACTATTCAATTCATCACATAATGTAAGTGTTAATGACCGAGTGCATGATGGATGGGTGCGCATGAGAATGAGCGAATGTATGATGTATTATTGTTATTATCTTGCTGAAATAGCATTTTGGTAATGCCAGTGAGACATTTCTTACTGAGGCATGATATTTTTTCACTGGGAATCTATGATAAAGCAAGCATGATACACCTTATTACATGGCTACACTGACATTTTGGTGCAGCTAGCCTAGCCAAAATAACTTACTGTGGCATGCCATTTTTTTTACTCGGCATCTATGATAAAGTAAACATGATTAGTTTTATTATGTTTCTAGACTAGCCTGAATTGATGCAGCCAATTTGGAAATGTGTTCCTACTGTTGCATGGCATTTTTAATGGGCAAGAGACCAGGATTATGTTCATACGTGGGGCATATACCGGCAGAGCCAGCTTGGGCAGATTTTCTTATAGAGTAATTACTTACATCATGTGCAAAGCAAACATGAGTAAGTTATACTATATTGATTTATACTGCACATTGCAGCCATTTGCATGTTCTCCAGGCACTCACGTGGCTCTGTAAGAAAGTTGGTGGGTGGGGTTGATTAGTGAGGGATGAGGGATAGTATGGAGTTTGTGCTCTTCTGTTGATGGTTGAAGAACCAGGAGAAACTGGCGTCTGTGCGTATGGGTTTTGAGCGTGCTTGGTTGTGTGCACTGGGCTTTTTGTGTCCAGACGGATAAGCGTCCAGTGTCTGTATTGTTTGTAGCAATTTGGTCTAGCAGTGAGTGTGTGGCTTGCATGCCTGGTGTGCAGTATGGCTGTCCATTTTGGGTGTGTGTAGTATGTGTGAGGTATGCTGGAAAGGAGAAAGGAGCAAGGGGGTGGGGCTAGTAGGTTAGTATGTTTGGCTCAGGGTGTGTGGTTGTTTTATTGTTGGTTCATTGATCTGTACTGTCCCATGTTTGTCTATGGTCCTGGGTAGGATTTGTGAGGGTGCCCGTTTTTATGCATGTTCCGGCGAGTTGAATAGCTATTTTTTCAGTCGTCGTTTGGTTATTTTCTTCAGAACAGAGATCAATAGTTTGGCTATCAAACGGGAGAATGCGGTTCCTCTGAATTTCCTTTTCTCATAGTGTTTCTTTCAATTTGTATCTCGTTGCACGATCTTAGGTTTCTTCCTGTTTGGTAGCAGCTGATTTTGGTTTGTCCGTGCAGTGATTTGTAGGTGATGCAAGGGGCCTTCAAGTTAATGCATTTTTTCAATCGAAGCCAGTGTAGGTTTCTCAGGGCTGGTGTCCGTTTAGTCTCAGGAGCAGTCTTGCTGCAGTATTTTGGATGTGTTGGGAGTTTATTTGTTAAGCGTTCTGGAATTCAAAGGTATAGGCTGTTTGCATGGTCTAGTTTCGATTATAACAAGTAAATGATTACAAGGGTTCTGTGTGGTAAGGTGAGGTAGGAGAGTATCCCTCCAATTAGTTGCAAGAGGGTTTGGGAATAATGGCATATAAAGGTACAGCCAGTATCGAAATGTATGGGCACAGTCAACACAGAGATGTTTTATACTGGCATATATTGTGGGGGGAAAGGCATAGCATTATTCCTGTACAATGTTGGTTAATTGCATCTACTGGATTTTTTCACGAGTTACGTTACTAAACCGATTGCAAACGATCTGGCTATTTACCCACTTTTTCACAGAAAGTGTGCTGTATAATGCACCATTTTAACCCATTATTAAAAAATATTTCCTCAAGGGAAACCCCCCTCAAATATTCCCCCATGACGCTTGGTAGCTCTCACATATTTGTGGCAAATATGTATGCCCCTCCAATAAATAAATTCACCATCCACCACTGCTAAAAGGACCCAAAAGCCATCAAATGTGAAGGTCCAAAACGCTAAGTTCAGGTATGTAATAACATCTCTGCGTTAATGAAGAGCTAGAGAACAAAGAGTGCTACCTGGTTGAATGATGCAGCAAAATATATGGCAATGCTCACTTACCAGCTGGGCTTCCAGGGCTTTTATTTTGTTTTCGTAAACCGTTCTTTGATCAGTGAGATCTTGCTGGGCCATCTCCTTTGCTATTTGAATGCCTTGCATCATTTCTTCCTTGGCTTTTAAGCATGCCTCTTCAATTTCTGCTTCAAGCCTAACCGAGCAAGGAAAAGCCATGAACATATTAGTGGTGGTTTAAATATATACATGTATAAAAACACACATTAAAATTTAAAAAAACTTATGGTCAAGCACAATTTATCAAAACATGGAATGAAAATTACTAATACATGCTTGCAAAATCAAAATATAACAATCAAAACAAATCATTTGTGACATCGTTATCATTCATATACTGGTTTAGTTGAAAGACATAAGATTGGAAAGAGGACATTAGTTAGGTGAACTGTTATGGGCTTCCTTGGAACTCTACGGTGGACAAACACAATTATGTTCTCTTTCAATTCCCATGACCTGCAGCAAAAAGATAAATATTTGTGTTGTTAAAAGGTTGAAGGCTGTTGCTAAGTAAGCGCTATGACGAAGTCCCCAACCTGACTTTGCTAGTGGCGTTACTGAGGGGGCCATGTGCCGGCACAAGCCATGTATGCTAGGCCCTAGAACACATGGGTAGGATCTCCCGTTACGGCTACCATGCCATGCGCACAGGAGCATGACTTATTTACACCGTAGATTCTCATACCAATTTAAGGGAACCCATTGGCACCCCTGAGGTGCCAAACAACCTCCATTCAGTTTGCCCTAAAAGTCCTATCCCGTCAGGAATAAGCAGGACCTCCCTTCTAGGAAAACTGATAGCACTGAAAATCAGGAACAAACAATTTACCTGTAACTCCTATTCTCCAGCATGGGTCTTGGATGGATTCACATGCTCATGAATATTCCCGGTCGTCAGGCTGGGAATCTTCCGATAAAGAAGAGCAGTTTCAAATTAGACTGAAAACTGCTTGTCTCCTCTATAACCAATTACTGTCCCTGGGGGGCATACTGCCACTAGCCAACAAGACTTGTCGTAAGCTATATCCCCCACCACCCTCGATGGCCGTCTTCAGATTTGGTTGAGCACGTAAAGCAGTGGTATGAACACAGAAAAACCAGAGGCAAAGGAGGGAGGGTGTGCATGTGTATCCATGAAAGACCCATGCTCAGGGACGTCATTTCACCAAAATGCCAGATCTAGTGGAAGTGACATCACACGACCCTTGACCCCTGATGACATCACATGAAGTGATGTCATTTGACCCTGCCCCAAAGTGATATTGCGGGAAGCGATGGAACACGACCTTTCACCTGTTGGCAAAACAGAAAGTGGCATCACATAGCATTGTACACCACGAAAAATATGGTTTTGATATCACTATAATGTGATGTACATTTCATACAAGAATGGATCGCCATATGTATCGTTAAGATCTGTATATAGGCCCATATTACTAAATTACTGTGAATGCAAGCAGGCGTCCATGACCAAATGATAATGATGTGTTATTATATAGCTCTTACGCTTAAGCGCTTTAAATAGAAAATATGTACACCCAATATCACCCAACCTGTGTTGGTACTCATTTATCGACCTCAGAAGGATGAAAGACTGAGTTGAGGCATTTAAGAACAGACTAAATCAGTGACTCGCCCCCCCGAAGTGTGCCTGAAATAAACCTTTGATGAGTCTAGCAATTATTGTATAGAATTGCAGAAAGACACATTATTTGGGATTCCTATTCTTTCTTATTTAGGTTCAGTGCTGAAAGTGTTAGACTTGTGGCACTCCTGTTCTTATTCGTCTTTTTTTTAAAAAAGGGGCCTGAACAAGAAAGCCAGCCACTCCAGAAGTAAAGAGCCACATGGTGCTGGCCACAGGCTAAGAGCTTGCATTACGTTTTTTCTTTTAAGACAGAGGTCGCAAGGGAGACCCCAGAGGTCGCAAGTGAGACCCAAGAGATTGCAGTTGAGACCTCTGGCGACCCCTAAATGACGTCCCTGCCCATGCTGGAGAAGAGGAGTTACAGATAAATAACTTGTTCCTTCTCCAGCATGGGGTCTTGCATGGATTCACATGCTCATGAATACGATTACACAGCAGTACGACACAACCACGGGAGGTGGCAAGGCTCAACAGAAGCAATACACTTTCCCCTGGAACAGACTCACCTCAAGTAAACAGGTTGCGTAGCACCGCTTGGCCGACACGGGACTCCTTGCTGGAATACCGTTCAATCCAGTAGAATGTCTTGAATGTGTGGGTGTACCTCCACTTAGCAGCCCTGCAGATATTCAGCAGCAGAACACCAGAGAGAAACACTTTTGTTGCTGGGACTGCTCTGGTGGAATGGGATCTCGGCTAGTCTGGAAGAGGTCTGTTGGCCAGATGATGACAGTGCATGATACAGCCGGCGAGCCACTTGGATATGGAAGTCTTAAACAGGGCCTTCCCGTGACTAACAGGTCCAAAATTGATGAACAATTGGGAAGTCTTCCGAAAATCTTTTGTGTGTGCCACATACGACTTAAAGGCACATGCAACATCCAGCAAAAGCAATGCCCTTTCAGCAGGAGTAGAAGGGTTTGGAAAGAAAACTGGCAGAACAAAAGGCTTGTTGAGATGGAACTCCGAGGGACCCTGCGGCATTAAGGTGGGGAGGATCTGCTGCCCCACCCTTGCAGCATGGAAGGTCAGGTACAGCTGCTTGTAGGAGAGGGCCTGGATCTCCCCGACCTGCCTCGCTGAGGTGAAGGCAATAGAGAAAGTAGTCTTCCACAAGAGAAATTTCAAAGGGTCCTGATGCATCGGTTCAAATGGAGGCCCCATGAGATTAGTCAAAACGACATTGAGCTCCCAAGCCGGAGCAGGAGCCTTCACTGGTGGAAAAGTTCTGAAGAGGCCTTTGAGGAACTCCTTGACGACCCTGTGCGATTACAGGGAGGGCTTTCCAGGCGCCCAGGTGTACTAGGATATTGCAGCATGTACCTTGATTGAGGCGTGAGCGAGGCCAGCCATGGCCAGGGAAAGAGGTACGGGAGTAGCTGCAGAGCTGTGATTCGCAGAGGCGTAATCTCCTGAGTCCTGGACGGTTAGGACAGTTTTTCTGAAGTCACTACAGTTATGGTTCCCAAAAAGGTTCCGAATAGACAGTCGCAGTTGAATTGCCAAACTTTCAAGCAAAGGATGCTTAGATAAATATTCTGGATCCGAGGGAGCAGGTCTATACTTTCCTACACATTTCTTATTCACAGCTGGTAGAGATTCATGTGTCTCCCAATTTGTCATAATTCTCTTTTGAAGATCTTTGTGGAAGGGAAGGACTGTCTTTCTGAGGTCCTTCATCAATAATGTCTGTTAAGTCGTCCTGGGGACACGGACTTCCACCCCATAAAATCTATCAATCTTCCCATGAGGTTCCTATACCCCGGCTCAGCATGGTCTGTGGGGTCAGGCCTTTCAAAATCTACCTCAGGTGAGGTATCTAGGCCACTGGCCGATTGAAGGTAGTCATAAAGATGTGACATTTTTGAATTAGGATCTACCAGTTCCTCAGGGACTTCTCTTGTCCCAAATCGAACACGAGCTGATGTAATTTCCTCTTCAGAGGTTTGTTCCTCAAAAATAGCAGACATAGATTTAAAAAATTCTTGCCTCAGCTGAGGGTGGACATTTCTTTCTGGTAAAGGAGGAACAGACCTAGCCTTAGCCATAGTTGTCATCTTGGAACCGGTATGAAAGATTTCCCAGACAAAGGCGTCAACGGCATCGACACACTCAAAGGAATCCCCGAGGTTATTGAGGAGGAGGGCTTCGATGTCGATTAAGGCTTCGACGCCGAGGTCGAAGATATCGACGCCATTTTTGGCTTCGACGTCTTCGTCGAAGGACGCGTCGAGTCGATAACGGACTTCAACGATGAGGACGCCATTTTGTCCTCAGGCAACCTCGATTTATGCACTGAAGGTTTCTGTACAGCCTTCATGAGGCACTGGAGAATCATCGTCCGAGGACGCCCTCGACTTTTTGTCGGATTTAGTGCGAGAGGTTTTGGATTTCCCTCTGTCACCTTTAGAGCGGACAGGGACATGCTCTTCACGTAGCTTTTTTGAGGGGGTGAGGGCCGCCTTCTCAACATTTTTTAGCATTGAAGCCCTAAAGGCCTCCCAGTTCTTTGGGGAATCATGCTTCGAATGACAAGAAATTAACCTTCTGTCTGGCGAGGAAGAAGAAGACGAAGATGTAGGAACGTCGCTTTTTTGAATTTTTCAATGACGAGGAAGAGGACTTCCTCAAGCGACTTTTCGACCTCGATCGCCTCGACTCATGACGAGATTCAGATCTCGATTCTCTCGAGTCTTTTAGCCTTTTAGCAGACTTGAAAGACTCTTCCCCCACCGCTAGCTTAGACTTCGCCTGACACGACCCGCACTCGACTCAGTGATCAGGACTAAGGCACCAAAGACAGTTGCGATGAGGATCTGTAATGGACAGCTTTCTTCTGCATTTGAGACACTTAACCCGTCTTGGGTGTTGTCGGGGTTGAGGAAGAAGACATTTCTCGCCGTTTTGATACACGAAGCAGAAGCTCGGAAAAACGGAACTGCACCAACAGGCTCGGCTCGAGCCCTTTATACAACAGATGACGTTGACGGCGGCCTTCGAGGGACCAAGCTACGCGGCCTCAAGCACAGCGCCCTCTGGCGAAATATTTTTCCGAAAGAAGCCGCAAGCTGACGAATATATCTAAGATGAGGAATACGTGGGAGGACACAATCCATTCAAAGTATATTTACTTCCTCCCAAGGATTTGTGAACAGAGACTTTATCAACTCTCCTTATTGCTGGCGCTTTGTCAGGACTTTTTATATCGCGACTATTGGGGAGATTACTCTTTGACAGTTATTGTTTCTTTTGGTATCTTTCACATATGTTGGGTTTCCCATTGTGGTGAGGGAGTTTGCTCCAAGGAATACTTGACTCTTCAGGCTCCCTGGACCCCACCCGGCATTCCCACAACTCCTGTTACCTGCATCTTCACTGGGGAGCGCTACCAGTTCTTGCGGGGCTCTCAGGTCGCTGTTGCTTCTGCATGGATTCAGTGTGTATTCCTGCTTTCCTCCTCTTTGGTCTGTGAAGCTCTGTAGAGCTCTAGCTGCGGCGGTCTCTGCATGTTTTATGGACCATCCGGTCCACCTTGGAAAGACCACCGAACCACTGGATTCTTCCGGTTTCTGCAGCTAGTCAGGTTTTCTCTGGCTTGCTTAATCCCTTTTTGGCTTCTTTTTCAGAGAACGACTGTCTCTCAATACTTCGGGTAGCACAGGTTGGAATTTCCTAGGCCCTGCAGGGTGAATGCCAGCTTCCCTAACAGCTCTTCTTGCTCCCGAATGTTAGGCAGGAAACCTGCGCAGTTCCCTTAGGGACCACTGCAAAAGATTTAACACTACAGGTGTTTGGCAGTAAACCCACTTGGTAGCAGTCTGTACCACACAGATTCACTTGGCAGCTGTGGCTGAGCAGTCAGACTTCTCTCAAGAAGAGTTAGGCAGTATACAGAGCATACAAAATAGGTACAGAAATACAGTAGCACAAGCAAACACTGACCAGAGCTTGGGTGTAAAAGTATATACTTATTTATTTAACACACTCTTATAAAACACACTAGCACTAAATTGGTAAGATATGTTCAAAACACAATCACTATTATCATATGTACATCCCTGATTACTTGTTGGACAAGTCTTAGTTAACACCACTTATTTCCAGACAGAGGTGAGCGATTAACGTTCGATGGCACTCCAACAAGTTAAATAAAAAGGGAGGGAAAAGCAGAATTATGGAAGCATACACACTAAACACTTTTTAAAGAACCACAGCAAGTTTAGGAAGGCACCATCTACTGGTGAGCAAGGAAGTTTAGGCGCCAGGTCCACTTTCATGGGAGCCGGGCGGAAAATGCCCAAGATCAGACAGTTACACAGAGTCTTCGAAGTTTGTGGAGGTAGTTCGAAAAAGGTTTAGTTCAGTACAGAAAAGTTAGCTAAGATGTCCCAGGCTAACCCAGGTTCGAGAGACGAGGATTTAATACACCCCATTCAAATGGTTGCAAGGGAAGCCAGGCGGAACACGATACCTTAAATGGAGAGGATCCTCCGCGGGGGCAGTTGTTCCTGGCAGCGGGTGCAAGTCGCAGCGTCGTCCAGAGGAAGAGAAGATCTCATCGTGGAGGAAGGATGAAGGTCGTTGCACTGCCAGGGAAGAAACCAGCCACGGAGTTCTCCGGTACAAAGGTACTACCCTTTCGGTCCGCGGTAGTGGTGAAAACGTGGTATCCCGGTTGCCGGGGTGCTTGGCACAGGCAAGGTGGCCACGAGATGCTCCAGGAAGGCGAAAAGAAGGTAGACTGGTTATCCCCATCAGTCGAAGGAAGAAGGCTCTCCAGGCTGGAGATCTCCTCTGTCGTTGGGAAAAGTGGTGAGACGGTTCAGCAGGGCTCCACCGGTGGTGTCGTCGTTGCAGGCCGGCTCAGCTTCTCCCTCCTCGGATTCTTAGGTCCTGTGGCGACTTCTGAAGTTCCAGTCCCCAAAGCCCTGCTTTTATGCACCACACCCCCATTCACTCAGCCTAGCTGTCAATCAAACATGCTAAGTGGTGAGCCGGCCGGCTCCCACTTGGGCCAATCACACAAAAGAGTGCGACTTGAGTTACCAAGGTAACTCAGTCCAGGGTGCCTAAACCCCCTCCCACACCCCCTGTGGTACCCAGACAGAGTGGCACCACTTTTGGAGGCTTCTGTGGAGAAGCCCGCCAAAAAGTGGAGCAAAGGGCTCGGCTTGGGTTGGAGTCACAGAAGAGAACACAAACGCCATTTTAGAATCGAGTTCTGTCAAAAAATACCAACCAGTGAATTAATATTAAATAAATAAACCGGCGGTATGTTCGAGGCTATAAGAATTAAATAATTAAAGTTGGTAGCCTCGAACAATGGGAAAATCCCATAGAGATATATTTGCGGTTGAATATAAAAAGTAGTACCCACGGCCACCAGCCAAAACTCGATCAAGGGGGACGGAGACGTGCCCCCTCGAACAACAGACCCCGGGGCAATCGAATTGCCCCGACCAGTACGTCCACAATATGATGGTTTGTACTGGTTTCTGTTCATAATTTGGGACTAGCAAAGCCAATGGTGACCTTACATGCCCTGGGAGACAGTAGTCAGTCCCAGGGTATGGAGTCTATGTTGGGGGGTCGCTACGACACCCCTGGGTTACGGCACGGAGGGTGCTGTGTAACCCACATAAAAAAAAACACATGAGACCCTATGGAGTAAAAGACCCAATAGCCCATAAAACACATGGAAAGTTAAAGGAACACCTCAAATCATGTCTAAGAGTGTGAGCAAAAGAATCTCACTCTTAGCAGGAGAGAAAAAAATAAACCCCAAAAATCCAGCAAAGCTGCTGGGGGACTCACTAGGTTTGGGAAATTAGCCTTACGGAGAATTCTCCCTAACACCGAACACACTTAGTCCTTCCTTGGTCTTTACTTTATACTGCTGGGCCCAGCACAGCGCCAATGTTTGTTGTCAAAGCCTTTGAAGTCGTCTTCATTCCTCATCACAGTTCTTTCGTAATCTCTTCTACTGGGTATCACTCCATTGCTGCGACCACGTCAAATATCGACTTTTATATTTTGATCCCCTTTACACCCCATTTATATGCGGCGGTATGGGTATAGTATAAAATGGACGTAGGGAGTATATATTGGGTGAAAAGGGGGTTGGAGGAAAAAAAACTGCATTTTAGGGGTGTGGGGGGGTTCTTCCTCATCTCAGTCCTGTCTGGTTTTACAGCTGAAATAGTAGAGACTTCACAATAACACACAGTTTCCGGTTGGGAGGAAGGAGTCAATAGAGGCATGGCTTCTGGGAACAAGGGTTTAGGGATGCCTTTCACTCATGGGGAGTCCTTATCCCCATGAGGGGTCTCTCCCTATGAGGTCCTCCCGTTGTTTACCTCCCCTAGGGGGGACTATTGGGTAGCAGCCTCACCTCCCACGCCTCATAGGGAAGGGAAAAGTGAGAAGCCCTAGAGCATCCTAACATGAGTTCAGCGTTATGGCCACTGCCCTGTCTCCTTTAGCCCTGCCCTGCCTCCTCATCTAGCCACACTGATCTCATGCCTAAAGAAACACTTCCGCACTTCCTGTTCTTTCTTTTGCCTCATGTTTCTTCTCTCATACCTCCTCCTCACAGTCTCTCCTCTGCCCTCCAATCACCTCCTTCACCACAACCTCCGCCTTCACCCCTCTATCTCCACCAACCTCTTCCCTAATTCGCTACTCATACCCATACTACTGTGTAACCACATGCACCTTCTTATAGGGTGACTGCAAATACTCATGGGATGCCTCAGGCAGGAAAATACAACTGTGTCCCTTAATTGATGCAGCAATTCATTATTATTATAATTGTTCTTTTATAACGCACTAAACACCAAATAGTGGTTTCTAACCAGAGGATCGGGATTGAAACCTGTGTTGCGTTGTCTTGCTTTCAAGACAAACGTGTTGCCTCTAAGCTATCCTTACTCCCCAGCAATGGGAATGGAGAGCAGGGTTTCACATTACAAAACACAAGTTTGTAATATGCTCTTACCGATATATTTGACAATGCAGACTGAGCCTATCACTGGCTAATCCACCATGTTTGTTCCGCAGCAAGCCGCCTGCCTTCTCATAGGCTTTCCCCCATGCCACTGCAGCGAGCACATCTACCCAAATACTGCTGGTTCTCCATGCCTGGCAGCTACAGTAAGGTTCTAAAAGAGTCCATTCCCTGAGAGTGGCCACAAGCAATGAGCAAATGTCCACCAAACAACTGGGGCGCCAATCTGAGTTCTCTCCAGAGGCATGCCTTAAAGTAGCCTGTACAGTCTCATTGAAGACCCAGTGACGGTCCTCTGCATTGGTTCTAGGGTGTAGTGAAGTGGTCTGAGGACCATCATACGCCGGCTCCAGGCCCAGCATCACACCACGGTGGTGGCAGCCAGCACCCATGACCATCTCATCCCATCCCATCCCATACCCAGGGGCAGACAGGAGGTTGTCACATCACACACATGCAGGCAAGAACAAGGCATTGGAATGGGCAGAAGTATTGCTTTCCTAAGGTGACTTCAAACCAGATGCACTTTAGAAACCTGCATTGAAATTGCAATTGGTAATTCCAGATCTGAAAGGCCTGGGAGCCACACATGGAATTCTTGCTATGAAGCTGCACTACTATGGGCTAGAGGTAGGAGGAGGAATGGGTATGTGCCTTATTTGTTAACATGAAGAAACAAGCAATCGTTAAGCTGCCGATCTCCATACTAGATCACCATGCAGAAAGCGTTCCACTACAAAACTATGCATTGGTTGTATTGCTTCATTACTCAAAAACAATAAAATCATCTAGCCGCCACTGAAGCTAAATCTCTACTGGGTCTAAAGGGATGTCAATCCGTACACAAATACATGGTATTGAGTTATTCATTTAATTGAAGGGGTGCGTTACATCATTCAACAGGCTCAACTAATGGATGATGTCACAATATTGAAAGGCATAAAGGTCAATTAAGACACTTAAAAGAAAATCCCACCTGATCAACCAGAACTTTACATGTGTAGGTGTTACTCTCACAGATCCTCAACGAGTCCAGAGAGGCCACTGCAGATTAATTTAGTTTGTAGTTACTTGAAACAATTTTGCGCAAGAAACAAAATCTCCCTTAAAATTGGACATTTAGTCACAATTTTGTGAAAGGCAACATGGTTTCTGATTGGTCAAACTGATTATGGATCTCGAGGTGTGTCTGCAGAGTTTTAAAGAGTAAAAATGTACCATTGCTAGGATGATGAGTTAATGTTTATTCACAGGAATAGGATGCAAACACAGTTTAAAAAGAAGATTTTTTTCCATATCTAAGTACTTACTGTGATCTCTGCGCAGCTAGCAATTCATTTTTAGCAAACTCAAAATCCTTGGTACCTTCGCATGAAAGCACAGAGCCACAAGATGCTCTTTTTCCTCTCTGGACCTCCACTGGGTGATTGAATCTGAAGTAATGGTCTCCTCCTAGAATCACCCGGTCACCCTATTAAAATATAAACAAATCCTCCTGTCATTTGGTCATAAAATCATAGATGCATTAATGTAAAAAGGAATACAATTTAATCGAGTTCATTAAAAGTGCCCATGTACGTGGACTGAGAATGTGTAAATGTACTGTGGCTATTTCTCAAGAAGCACGTGACTAGAAAAGTTAAGTTAACCTCTTTTGTGGACACAAAGTGTATACAGGTATAATAAATACGTACAGGCACTAGGCGCTTACCCAAGACAAAACAATGATACCCTTCATGGGTCTGGACTATATCAACACCGTCAGGATAGGTCGAACAATAAAGTGTCACTATGTTGATCTCTCCCAGGTTCTCGAACGCACACCAGTCTTGGGGTTAAAAAACCAAGCTGTGTCATGCTCTAATCAACAAAGAGGAACGAGGGGATGGCTAAATACCTAGAGGGTCTATGGGTTGATCTTCAACAGAACCTTGGGGTTGTTCTAACTATTTCAACAGTGTCAGAAAGGATCACAAAATAAAGTGTCTGGGCTTTCCCTTTCATGGCTAAACCAGTCTCCCACAGCTTCTGTATACCGCACCAGTCTCTACAGAAACGATCCTGGTCTCCTCAGATTCTTTACAGCACAACACACTCATGGATATAGGGGCACATTCACTGTTTTAGACCAGTCCTCAAATCCTTATTGGTTCAACATCAGTTTTTGGTTTACAACACAGCTGCTTCTTTGCCCAAGGTGATTTTAACAGGGATATACTCATTATTTGTAAACACCACCAATAGGATAGTGTCTGGCACACTATATCCTGATCTAAGGTTAGAGAGCTGCAGTTTACTGTGAGGGTTTGGATGAGCTAGCACTCCCCTTAGAGGGATATGTCAGCCTCTTTCCTGCTCTTCCTCCGATAAGTGGCTTAGCACCCTTCACACTTTAAGTGATGTATCGCCCCTTACCACCTTCTATAAGGGATATGGTGACTGTCAAATAGAAGGTTTCTCTTGCTGTATTGCTGTTTCTTTTGAGGGTATAGTGCCCTTCTCCCTCAAGAGATGTAGTGTGTACTTCTGACCAGGGGGCCGGTTCAGAGTTTGAGAGGAAAAGGGGGCAGAGATTCAGAGGTGTCTGGGGCTAGCTTTTCCATGTGCCTCAGGGTTTGCAGTACTTATCCATTTCTAAGACTTGCTCCCTCTCTCTGTATTCCTAAAATGCTCCTACAGTCCTAGCTCCTCTTCAATCTTCCTCCTCCTTCCCCTCCAGCCTGCTTCCTCACCAGGCCTGCTCTTCTCTTCCCATTACTGCCAGCTCACCTGCTACCACGCCTGTCACCCCTATACGGTTCTGGCCATGCTCTTTAGAGGCCATGCTCTCTCTTCCTTTCACCATGCTCATTATTTCTCTTTCCCTGGTTGGCAGCAATTTTATCTCCAGGCTTCTCGGTATCACGATGCTGGTCTTGGTCTTTGTTAGGCATCACTTCTGTGCAGCCCTCCTGCTTCTAAAAGCCGCCACTGGTGTCCGTCTCACTGCTTTCTTCCATCTCTAAATCATGTTTAAGCCATCCATTGGGACTGGTGCACATATCTCCCAGTATGGGGGTGGGAGTAAGCACTGTGAGAACTAAACTTGTTGGAGGTCTTCCCATTCAATTAGCTGCAAGAAAGGTTGAATCTGTGATAGGCTGATCACCCGGGCTGGTTTTCTCTGGTGTACATGTAGTTTCAGATCCCATGGGTTCCCACTGTCAAATTTACACCAGGATGAAAGAAATGGATTACATGTTTAAAGCTTGCAGCTGTGGAATAGGCTTTCACTCCTTCACAGCTCTGCATACAGGTGCTAAAATAGTGTCTCCAAAATATAGGGGTGATCGGCTCTCCAGTGTTGGACATGACAATGCTCAAGTCAGGCTCAAGGACCTGTTAATGGATGGCTTTCCTGGCTACAGAGACGTTGTCGGATCTGGTACCTAAGGTGGCTGGCATGGTCAAAGTGAGTAGCAGTGTGTTAGATAAACAGAACATTTTAATCAAGGCAGTCTAAAAATGTCAGTACTATTGTTTCTTGGCAGCAATAATCCTCACCATAACAGATTTGAGCAACTGGATCCTCAATAAAAACAGAAACAAATATATAGATCATTGTCATTATACAAATATAAAAACAACCTGATTAGAAGATACAAATACAGCAACTAGTATTTCCAAATATGTGGTTTATATCCTCATGAAGTATACTTTCAACAAACTGCTTCTCAACCTTAGGAAAAGAGGGCAGGACAAAAGAACAAATTAAGTATCTCTCTTTAATGTTGTGATGGACTAGTCCTTCCTCCCAATGATTACTCATCTTTGATATACTCTTACGTCCTGTCCCCTTTCCGCCATACTTAATGGGCGTTCATTCCAAGGGACGGAACCTTTTTCACCAGGAAAAAAACATCTTCCCCTTTACATTTAGAGGCGCACAGAGGTGTGGCCCTGGGAGCATGCGCTGCCCTGACTCCGCCCTCCGGCACCACACCTCAGTCCCCTTTTCCGCGTTGACGAGAACGGGCCGAATTCACCAGCGCTCCTGGGTTTGGCTTCGGCCATGTAATTCCACGCGCGGTACTTCTTGTCCTTGTCCTTGTCCTTGTCTTTGTCTTTTATCTTGTCTTTCTATTCAGGTACTCGGCCCGGAGGCATCACGCTCCTCTCCGGCGCAAGTCAACTTCCACAGGGTTCAGCAGGTTTCCATCCTGCAACAGGCTCTTCCCAACTTCAGATCCCCACATCCTTTGCCTACGTTGCCTTGGCCCAGACCACGGTTGGCAAGCTTGTACAACGTGCAGCACGCGGCCATCGAGATCCCTGAAGAACAGACTAGCCAGGTGGAGGGAGCTCTTCCAGAAGTCGCCTCCAGAGGACCTCAAGAACTTCGTGAAACACTGAGCCAGGCCCAAGGTGGGGGCGCTATTTTCCATTGAACCCTGCATGGGAGACTCCTTCCCAAGGAATTGCCCGCGCGGGAGGGACTGCTCAGGTCCTTGTACCAGCACGTGCACTGAGGCTGCTGCAGCTACCGGCCTTGGGGCTGAGGGATCCTTGGATCCTCCCGGTGTCAGTGTTGTGGGACCCGAAGGTTCTTGTACCGGAGTGTCATCCGAGGGGCTCTGCCCTTGCACCGGCAGTATGGGCGAGGGGTTACACCCTAGTACCGGCAATACGTCAGAAGGGGGGGCGCCTAAACGCAGCTCTACCAACCCACGGGTTGAGGGTGTCACACCTACCAGGTCTAGGCCCGAAGAGCAGGGTAGGCCTCATGAGCCACACGCAAGAGTCTTGGAGGAGGCTGTGCCCAGCGAGTCGAGGAACACGTAGCAGGCACGTGGCAGGCAGCTCAACAAGATGGACGCCGCACCAGTCAGAGGCACCCGGCCAGCGCCATTCCAGGAGTTTGGCGAAGAAGGAGAGTCAAGGTGGGACAGGCCTTAAACAGGTACGTGGATGACAGCCTACCCTTCTTATCGCAGGGCAGTTTCCCACTGCGTCCATACAGGCAGGGTATGCAGCGGCTCCAGAAGCCGCCGGATACCCCATCAGTACCCCCTACCACCTCTCCGGCCAGTGAAGAGGGGTTCTTCGAGAGGTTCCTCAGGTTCATGTCGTCACCTCGGATGGGGGTTATCCTCAAGGACATCATCAGGGAGGTCCTCCCTACGATGCTACTGGGACCACAAGCTCCTCCGCCGGCACTCCCAGCCCCGGCGCAGCCGCTGCCTCCAGCTTCTCAGGTGGTTCTGTACCAGCCTCCGCCTCCGGCCGCGGTCCCTGTACCCCAGCCTCTGGCTCCAGCTACTACTCCATCTCCGCACGATCCTCCTGATCCCCAGGATACGGATGAGGATCCTGACACGCCATCCTCAGCCAAGGCCTTCCATGATCGTCTTGCAGGGCAGGCGGAGTACCTGGGTCTACCCCAACCAGAGGTTGAGCAGCCAGCAGAGGGGGTTCTGGCTGAAGTGCCAAAACGGGGATTCCACTGCAAACCAATGTAGTCTCCCTGGCCAAGAAGGGTTGGCTCAAGCCCCACTCGGTCCAGCCGGTCAATCGACGCCTGGACGCCAAGTACAGGCAAATGGAGGGGGATACACTCTTGCTATCGGCCCATCCTCAGACACACTCCTCGGTGATCGCTGCGGTATCAATATACTGCAAGCCTCAGTCTACATCATCCTCCACAGCAGTGATGCTACTAGGCAAGGAGGAGAAGATCTTGGAGGCGTATGGGAAGAAGCTGTATTCCAACGCGTTCGTACCTCTTTGTGAGGCCAACGCCGATGCCATGCTGGCGACCACTAACCAAAGGTTATGGCGGGAAATTGCAGTCTTCCTCCCGGAACTCCCTACGGAGAGCCAATCACGTTTTAAGGCAGGACTGGCAGAGGCCAAGCTGGTGGTCAGGACCTCATGGAATCTACTGTGGCCCATATTGACACCTCTGGCAGGGCCATCTGTATCGCCACGGACATGAGGACAGCCTGGCTTCGGGCCAAGAAATTCAACCCAGACGTCCAGGAACACATATTAGATCTGCCGTTCGATGGAGGGGACCTATTCCACTCCACCACGGACGAAGAGCAGGACAAGAAGAAAAACAGCTCACTAACCGCCACGCCTTTATCCATCTTGACAAAGACCACGCCCAAGTCGTCCACCCAGGCACAGCAGCGCTCTGACAGGGAGCGTACATATGGAGGTTTCTGCGGCTTCCAGGCAGCCTGACTACTCGACGTCTCAGAACCGGTGCAAGCAACAAAAAGGGGGGTAGGAGGGTAAGGGCTTTTTCCAGCCCCCCCCCTCCGTGACAGCCTCCGAGGGAAAGAAGGCATGACACAACCCTTTGGGTCCACGTGTCTGCAGTGGGGGGCAGGCTTGCTCTCCATGAACATTTCTGGCGGCAGAATTTCGCTGACCCCTGGATCCGCTCTGTAGTATCCAGGGGTACCGCCTACCCATCCCAGCCTCTCCTCCCTCCTCCCCACCACTCCCTCAAGTTGGGACAGCAACTCTTCTGGCGGAGATCCGGTCGCTCGTAGAGAGCCAGGCAGTCTCCCAGCGAGGCTTGGGCTTTTACTCCCAAATTCTCGCCATTCAGAAGAACCAGGTGGGCCTGAGAGTTCCACCCTCAACCTCTCCTTACCCCTACAAAAATGCAAGATGGTTACGCCAGCTTTTACAGTGGAGAAGTTGTGCAAGGGAGACTGGATGTGCTCCCTGGATCTGAAGGACGCGTACCTACAGGTCCCGATTTGGCAGCCCCATCGTTCTTTCCTACGTTCAGGATCATGGGCTCAGCCTCTCGGAGATGCCCCCAATTCACCTCCCGACAGGCCCAGCACATCTTCTGGTGCAGCATGGAGGTGGGGGGGGGGGGCAGGGTCAGCCACCCCACGCCTCAGAAACTGGCCCTCACAGTGTGGTGCCTGACGGGTAACACTGGGGCACCTCAACATCTCTCAGGCATATCTGGAAAACATACATGGTGCAAGGAGCAAGGCTACCAGGGTCCAGTATAAATGTAAATGGACCAGGTTCTGCCACTGGGCGGACTCCAAGGAAATCGACCCCCTGGCATGTACTTTGGATGACATGCTTCTTCTCGGCACACCTCGCCCACTCTGGTGTGCAGGTGAACACCTGCCGTACATACCGCACAGCCATCCGGGTGTACAGGAACTCGGAGGGCATTTTCTCCACCTCCAATCCAATTGTCAAGAAACATTGACAGGGCTGCCAAGGCTCTACCCACCTATCAAGAGGCCGCACCCCGTGTGGGACCTTAATATAGTCTTGGGCGCACTCACGCACAAACCGTTTGAGTCAATGGCATCCGCGGACATCAGGACGGTCACCATCAAGATGGCCTTACTAGTCAGCCTCACCTCGGTTCGTAGAGTCAGCGAAATCTAGGCACTGGTCGCTTCAGAACCACATACTACCTTTCACAGGGACAAAGTAGTCCTGCGGGCACACCCAGCATTTTTGCCCAAGGTGCCTTCTGCTTTCCACTTGAACGCGGATATAATCCTTCCTACGTTCTTTGCCGATCCTAAGGACAAAGCACAGAGAGTGCTGCACTGCCTGGATGTCAGGCGTGCCCTGAAATTCTACTTGGACAGGACCAAGGTCTTCCGCAAATCGAAAGCCCCGTTTGTCACTGTTGGAGGCTCAAGACCAGGCCATCAGGCCTCCAAATCCCGCTGGATGGTCTCACCCATCAAAGAAGCATGCGAGGGCCAGCACGAGCCGCTTCCGGGCAACATGCATGCCCACGCAGTCAGGGCCAAGGCAACGGCCATCGCTTTCTAGCGCCAAGTCCCTTGCCAAGTCATAAGCAGGGCGGCCACTTCGGCCACTCCCTTGGTTTTCTGCAAGCATTACTGTTTGGATGCCGGTTCTAGATCTGATGCGGCTTTCAGAAAGGCGGTTCTCAGGAACCTATTTGCTTAAGGAGGGTCTCCTCGCCACCGTGGGGCTACATTTAGTTGTAATCGCCCATGCTGTATGGAGGAAAGGGGACGGGACGTAAGAGTAATTATAAGTTACTCACTGTAGTGACTAACGTACTTGGTCCCCTTCCTCCATACGTCCCACCAGCCGCCCCCCTAATAATACTGGTGTCATTAGGAAATGTTAAATCTATTGTCAACGCGTCAATGGGGATTGAGGTGTGGCGCCTGAGAGCGGAGTCAGGGCAGCACATGCTCTCAGGGCCGCACCCCTGCGTGCCTCTAAATTTGAAAGGGAAGAAGGTTTTTTCTGGTGAAAAAGGTTCCGTCTCTGGTCCCTTGGAAGGGACGCCCATGCAGTATGGAGAAAAGGGGACTAAGGACTAAGAGTACGTTAGTCACTAAGGTGAGTAACTTATAATTTCTCTCCAGCACCAACTGTCTTTGGAAACTTTCAGCCACCAAGAAAGGGGGGCTGTGTGGTGACACAGTGGAGGTCTGCACCTGTGCTACCTGGTTTTGCTGCTCACCCCGGCGATGGACATCAATTTGGGGCCAGTATAAATAGAGTCAACGCGCCTCATGATCTCAGTTCTGACTTTTCCCCCTGCACTCATCAGCTGATGGGCCACAGAGCAGATATGATGCACGAGCAAACAACCAAGAGGTGCAGGGTGGGAGGCATCTGTGAAAGGCGTGGCTACTCCAACATAAAGAATGTTAGTGCAAGGGGTAAATAACTGGTTTTTCGAATGGTTCCACCCACAAATTCCTCATCTTAGATCGACCCTTTTCACAGTGTAGAAATCTCAAGGAGGGAGTTAAGTGAAAAACCACCACCTACACCACACATCTCTGGAGAAGCTCTCGACCAAAGGAAGCATCCTTTCCTAATAGTGAATCTAGGCTTTAAAGTTTGGCAAATGTTTGCAGAAAATTCCATGTTACCGCTTGGCAGATGTCCAACGCACAGAACTCCCTTTGCAAAGCAGAAGTGGCAGTCTGGTCTCTAGTCAAATAAGCCATGAGACCATTTGGCACATCCTTCCCAGCCAGATCATACCATTCAGAAAAGTTGCATATGATTCATTTGGAAATGATGCGTTTCCTGCACGTGCATCAGCATAACCTACAAAGAACAGATCATTTTACCTGTTGTCCATCATTCGAGTGAAATCAGAGCTTAGGGCCTGCAGAGAGTCCAATGCAATCATTCCTCTGTCTTAGAGAAAGGAGGTCAAGAGAAAAACATAGGAAGATTGATCTTCTTAAAGATTGAATACTGTGACAACTTTAGGCAGGAGGGATTTCTCAAAATCACCTTCTCCTTGGAGAACACCAAATATGGAGTTTAAAAAAAAAAAGTTTTATTGTTTTTCAAAAACAACCCACAACAAAAGGACAGTGGTCTACCATCACACTCAGGTTTAGAAACCAATGCCATGAAACACCTCCCTTGACAACCAGAAATCTACCATAACACCAAACCCATACACCCTCCTCCTTTCAAACAGTCATTACAATCCAGATATGGCACCTCCAAACTCCTTTCATAGCCATTAACTGATCAGTGACATCCCAAAACATACATGTGCCCCCTTTGCTTAATTGGTCTTGTGCACCGAGTCTTGCGATTGAAAAATAAGATACTGTTTATACGGCTCTCAAATGTCTGTTGGTTTAGCAATCGGGTGCACTATTGTTCCCTACTCCACCTCCCTTTCATTGCAGTATAGAATGTCCTTCTTCCATTGAGCGTTCTGTTCCTCACCCACACCACTGCCACTCTCCTCTTGGCCAACAGCAATAACAGACCCACCAGGCTCCTCCCTTGACCGGCAACGGCCATTGGCGTGGGATTCACTCGCTCCCCGATAACACTGATTACATCAAATACAGCCCAGCAAAAGCACAACACGGGCAGACACCCTCATGTCACATGCAAAACGTCAGTGTGAGAGGCTGCAAATCGACCACATTCATTCACTGTATCCAGACAAATTGTGTTAAAATCGCCAGAGTATAATAAAATTGGTGAAGATATTTGAAATGTATCAGATTAAACCAACTATTTATAGCTATTTTCCTGGTCTGGGCGCAGCATTATCTCCACTCATTGTCCGTAATGGCACCACCCAGAGCCACCTCCCATTTCCCACGGGAGTACTCCGCCCACTGCACCGTGCTGTCCACCATCTTGCTATAGAGGTTGGAGACCAGTTTACTGGTATTTACTAATCCTAGCACCCCTTCTAGAATGCTCGCTAGCTCAGGTTGCAACAGGAATTTTGGGAAACATGCTTTCAGAGAGTGTCTCAACCAAAAATGTATATAATCAAACGGTGTAGCACTCCCTCTGCCCTTAAACTCTACTGAGAGACACTACCCATCCGCAAACAAATCCCAGAATTATGTAATACCCAGCTGCCCCATACATTACACAAAACTGCATTAGCTGGACAGTAGTATGTTCAGAATGTGTATAACTGGTAGACTGGGAGAACAAATAACATCCATCCTCCCTTTCCTGATGCACCCAGGATTTGCACGTCAGCTCCACCATCTTTTGGGGTCTAGACGGGTTGTTCGGAGCCAGCAATATAACAGCTGCAAAAGAAACAGGTCCGTCAGGGTCCTCAAGTTCCCCATGCCTTCTCTATCCATGCCATCTATATACCAATATGCTGGAACTGTATAAAAGGTGAGGCTTCTGGAGTGAAAAGCAAGTGGACCGATGGAAGCTGAAATTACCGAAGAAGACGACGACGACCAGAGACGCCTGCAGACCCTGTGCAACACTGAAGCAACCACTGCTGTCCTGACCCTGTTTTCTCTGCAACAGAGGCGCTCCGAAGAAGAAGACTCCTTCCCTTTGGCTGGCAAGAACAACCAGTCCCAAAACAAACTTTGAAACGACCCATCTCCCAAGGTCCTAGGAGTTTCCAGAGCTGCCCCAATACCAGGAGACCTGCTGCCCTTTCGAGTGCATCATCGTGGAAAGGCTGAATCAGTCCAAATCTTTGCTGAACCCGTAACGACACTCCAGAGATCTGATCCAACTTGCCAAGACCCCCTCATCAGAGCGTGGGACTGCAGGAAGCGAAGAAGATTGACCGGGCGATCCGGGTCCTTTGTTGGTGCTGCAGAAAACGCACCAAAACCGCTGAGTAAACCAAGAAGTTGCTGAAAGTCATGATACAGGTCCTTCCTCGAGACTGCTGCTAAAAGATCCCATCCATTGTCCTGCCTTCAGTCATCAGACCAAGGAATCCGAAGGTCGAGTCCAGAGCTGCAACATCGCAGAGCATCGAGCACAAACATTTTCTTCTAACCTAAGGTACTGTGGGGAAAAAGGTATTGCTTGCCTTATTCCAAGAAGTCGCTCCAGAGCGTTGGAGTGCATGTAGAGATGTCCAGGGAAACCCCGGCTTACCTCCGACCCAAGCCGCTGCTTGTGTCCCTTCCTCAAGTCCGTTTTAAGGTCTCCCTTGTTAGTTGTTAATTTGTTGCATCAATAACACCAGAAACTGGAAGAAACCCACAGGAACTCTTCAGAATCTGCTGCTTGTTACCACTTCTAGCCCTCTTCGAACTGCCTTCAGCTAGAGTTGTATTTTGGGACTTAAAAGCCTTACTAGGCGAATAAACCCGCTCTAGAACCTTGATCCAAGCTCGTGTTACACTAACCATTTTCCTCCCTTTACGTGACTTCACTATGTGTGTTTGCAAAGTAAATGCATTACAGAATAAACCGCTGAAAACGGCATGTGTGCAATAACCGATAATACAATAACATTGTCTTTTGCCTTTCTAACGTTTCTACAAACGTAACTGCAAGCATAAACTAAAGTAAAAGTAC
This sequence comes from Ambystoma mexicanum, assembly GCF_040938575.1. Classification (NCBI taxonomy): domain Eukaryota; kingdom Metazoa; phylum Chordata; class Amphibia; order Caudata; family Ambystomatidae; genus Ambystoma; species Ambystoma mexicanum. Next base: position 641,949,393 of record NC_090922.1, on the reverse strand, counting down.
CCTTTGAAGTGTATTATCAGGTATTCAAAGTGTTCTAGTATAAACGTCTAAAGTATTTAAAGTGATTCTGGTGTAAATATATACTTTTATTAAACTTATGAGTAAGTGCTTCTTTGCTGTGCCTGTCTAACTAGATATAGTGCACTTACCTACAGCACACATCTTCCTCTTAAAATAAGCCTGACTGCACTGCCACTCTACCAAGGTCTTGAGCTAGTGCAGACTGATACTAAGAGTTAGAGGCTCTACAAACCACTGGGACAGCTTACTAAAGTCTTACTGTCAGTAGTACTTTAGGAAAACTCCCCGAACAGCTGGTGGAATTTGTGTAGGTACGATTACACTCATTTCTGGTTGTATTGCACACAAAGAATGCATCCTCCAGATCTATACTATAAAGTACTAAAACTATGTCCACTATTGAAAACTAAAAAGCAGAAGCTCTTATGTCTCTTACTTTTGAACAACTGAAAGAAATGTGTAAAGATAAATGTCTTCGCACAAAAGGAAAAGAAGAGTTAGTTCATCTAAAGCTTGTTGGATTACCAAACTTCAAGTCGGCCTTTAACTCCTACTTCCAGAATTGATCTAGAAGATAATGATGGTCAAAGTTTAACTCTTAGCATTCAACTTCCAGATAATGAGGTAGAAGATGCTGTGGAAGAAAATGTGAATATGAATCCACCTGGCAATCCTCTGACCTCATCCCTACCAATACCTAACATGTCAGCTGAGCTGGTTCTAGAGCTAGAAAAAAATGTAAATGCAGCTTGAATTCAGGAAACGGGCGATTCAGTCTGAAATGAGAGATAAGGAGATGAGGAAGGACCTGCAACTCTGGGAAAAAGAGATGCAGCATGAACTGCAGATGAAAAAGGTGCCCCTTGGTTTCACTTCTATTTCAGAGTCCTCTTTGCCAGACCACTCCAGAAGCAGGAAGCCTCATTACCCCAAAGATTTGGTGAGTTTGTATGATGTGAAAACTGTTATTCTTGATTGGCTCCGTTCATTTGAATTTACATGTAAAGTACAAGGTATTTGTGAATGGAGTTTGTTCCATGGGTAATCGCAGGGCTCCCCCAGAATGGCTGTGATGCAGTTGAATGATGTTGATAGACAAGATTACCAGTTGGTAAAAACTGCTCTCGTAGCCAGGTTTAGGAAGACCTGTTCCCAATACCTAAAAAGGTTTAGGAGCCACAAAAAGAGAGATGGTAACTTGTGGGCCATTTAGGTGTGCGACAGCCTGCAATGGGTGGATTAAGGGGCACAAGGTAAACTCTTATGAAGGCATGTGGTGTCTCTTTATTCTGGAAAGTATTTTTGATGCCTGTTACCGAGACAGCATCCTGCTGACTAAAGAACTGGACCCCAAGAAGCTAGCAATGGCTGCTGACTTGTGGGTGGCCAATAGGGCTCTTCACAAGGTTTCTGCCCCCCTCCCACAAGAAAGAGTATGGGAAAAAGCATTAAAATGATGAGAAGGATCATTCTGACAATCCCCCACCAAAAGAGATCCACAAACATAACAGTTGTACATTCCCCATGAACAACCTTATAGGGCTAGTGAAACCTCTGGACCCAAACCAGAAGACGGTTATCAGAAACCCCAATTTCAAAAGACATTTGGAAATGTGTGGGTTGAGGGTCTGGTGACCATGTGAAAGGAGATCCCAGATGTAAGGGTAAACGTCCAGGTATCCCCTCTGTCAGCTTAGCATTCAGACATGATGTGGATATTCAAATAAGGGGGGCTAGCTTTCACCCTTAAACTGAAAATTGGTGTTCAGGCTAGAGTGTCTTTAGTATCTCTGGGACTGTGGGAACCACAGAACATTGAGTTCTATAATTCCATTCCTGCCAATACTAAAGATTATTATAAAGACAGTGTACAGTGTACTTGTGACTGATCAAGACACCCCTGCCATCAGAGACACTGGGTCCAGTATAACTGTGGTAGATGAAAGATTCTTTCAACCCGAGGAAGTTGCTAAGGCTCTCAAAAGGCTTACCAAGTTAGCAGGAGTTCCAGTCCAAATGTGCCTGGTATTGCCAGCTATCATTGATATTGATATTTTATTTGTATCATGCTCGTACACAAGTGTTTCAGAGCGCGGCAAGGCAAGGGAGGGGAACAAGGGAGAACAAAAACAACATTCTTACTAGGCCCAGTGACATTGAGAATGCGCAAGTGCAGGGGAGAGGGAAGGGGAAGTGCAAGGGGTGGGTGGGGGAGGATGGGGAGTGCTGAGCAAAGCAATAAATAAATAAAAACAGTTGCAGTGCAGACAGGGAGTGGTAAGTGCTAGGTTAGGGCAACAGACAGGGTGGGTATGAATAAGTGCAGAAAAAAGGGGTGGGGAACTGCAGGGTTACAGATACAGACCCAAGTGCAAGGGATTGCCAGCAGGCAGTGCAGTGGGTGGGCCAAGCCGAAGACAGATCTACCCCCAACACGTTTATTTGAAAAATGACAGACCCTGAGGGAGTTGGATGTAGAGGAGCTAAGAGGTCGGGAGGGAAGATATTTACGGAGGGATAGCTGAAGGTATTTTGGACCCAGGCCCCAGAAAGCCGTGTGGACAATGCAGAGGGTCTTGAAGTGGATCCTTGCAGTCACTGGGAGCCAGTGGAGAGATTCCAGGGCTGGAGAGATACAATCCCAGGGCTTGAGGCCAAAGACAAGTCTTACAGTCCTGTTCTGAATAAGTTGTAAAGGTCGAAAGAGTAGAGGCAGAAAGATCTAGAAAGAGGTTGTTGCAATAGTCCAGCCTATAGAGGACCAGAGCTTCTGGGGGAAAGTGAGAAAAGGAGGAATACCTCTGAAGAGGTGCAGCTGATAAATTGTACTTCTTAGAGACGTTAGAGACTTTAGAGATATGAGGAGAGAAGGATCTCAGTCTTACTGTCATTGAGGAAGAGATCATTGGCAGCACACCATTCCTGTATTGCGGCCAGACAGTCTGGTATGAGAGAAGAAGCAGGGGTGGCTGATGGGAACCTGAAAGAGAGCTGAGTGTCATCTGCATATGTTAGGGAGAATTCTCTGTAAAGGCTAATTTCCCAAACCTAGTGAGTCCACCAGCAGCTTTGCTGGATTTTTGGGGTTTATTTTTTTCTCCTGCTAAGAGTGAGACTCTTTTCCTCCCACTCCTAGACATGATTGGAGGTGTTCCTTTGACTTTATATGTGTTTTATGGGCTATGGAGTCCTTTACCCCATAGGGCTTCATGTGTTTTTGGTATATGGATTACAAAGCACCTTCCGTGCCGTAACTCAGGGGTGTCGTAGCGACCCCCAAACGTAGACTCCATACCCTGGGACTGACTACTGTCTCCCAGGGCATGTAAAGTCACCATTGGCTTTAATAGTCTCAAATTGTGAACAGAACCAGTACAAACCATCCTATTGTGGACGTACTGGTTAGGGCAATTCGATTGGCCCGGGGTCTGTTGTTCGAGGGGGCACTGTCCAGTCCCCCCCGACCGAGTTTTGGCTGGTGGCAGTGGATACTACTTTTTATATTCGACTGCGAATATATTCCTATGGGATTTTCCCATTGTTCGAGGCTACCACTTTTTAAAATAGCCTCGAACATACCGCCGGTTTATTAAATTAATATAAATTCACCGGTTGGTATTTTTTGCCGAAACTTGGTTCCAAAATGGTGTTTGTGTTCGCTTCTGTGACTCCAACCCAAGTCGAGCCCTTTGTTCCACTTTTTGGCGGGCTTCTCCACAGAAGCCTCCAAAAGTGGTGCCACTCGGTCTGGGTACCACAGGGGGTGTGGGAGGGGGTTTAGGCACCCTGGACTGAGTTGCCTCGGCAACTTGAGTCGCACTCTTGTGTGATTGGACCAAGTGGTGAGCCGTACGGCTCACCACTTAGCATGTTTGAGTGACAGCTAGGCTGAATGAATGGGGGTTTTCTGCATAAAAGCAGGGCTTTGGGGACTGGAACTTCAGAAGTCGCCACAGGACCTAAAGAATCCGAGGAGGGAGAAGCCGAGCCGACCTGCAACGACGACACCACCGGTGGAACCCTGCTGAACCATCTCACCACTTTTCCTGACGACAGAGGAGATCTCCAGTCCGGAGAGTCTTCTTCCTTTGACTGGTGGGGATAACGAGTTTGCCCGTCTTTTCGCCTTCCTGGACCATCTCGTAGCCGCCTTGCCCGTGCCAAGCACCCCGGCAACCGAATACCACGGTTTATCACTACCGCGAAGAAAAGGGTGGTACCTTGTAACCGGGAAACTCAGCGGCTGGTTTCTTCCCTGGCAGTGCAACGACCTTCAGCTTTCCTCCACGTCGAGACCTCCTCTTCCTCTGGACGAAACACCGACTTGCACCCGCTGCCAGGAACAACTGCCCCGCTGGAGCGTTCTTCTCACTTTCAGGTACTGTGTCCCGCCTGGCTTCCCTGGCGACATATAATTTGGGGTGACAGTAAATCCTCGACTTTCTAACCTGGGTTAGCCTGTGACCTGTTAACTAACTTTTCCTGACTTGATCTCAATCTTTTTGTGAACTATTTACAAAGACTCTTTGGGCATAACCCCAGTGTGTGATCCTGGACACATTTAGCTTGCTCTCTTCAAGAGTGGGCCTGGCATTTGAACTTCCTTGCTCTCCAGACTTTGCCTAACTTGCCACACTGTGGTTCTTTGAAAAGTATTGAAATTTGTGTGCTTTCATAACTCTGCCTTTTCCCCTCCCTTTTTAATAACTTATTAGAGTGCCATCTTATGTTAAGCGCTCAACTCGGTCTGAAAATAAGTGGTGTTTCTCATCAAGACTTGTCTAATAAGTAATTAGGGTTGTATATATAGAATAGTGACTGTGTTAAATTTATTTACCTCTCTTTGTGCTAGTGTAATTTACAAGTGTGTCTTTAAATAAATAATTATATACTTTTACACCAAAGCTCTGGTCAGTGTTTGCTTGGCCTACTGTATCTCTGTACCTATTGTGTATACTCTATATACTGCCAAACTCATCTTGAGAGAAGTCTGACTGCTCAGCCACAGCTACCAGGTAAATCTGGGTGGTACAAACTGCTACCAATTGGGTTTACTGCCAACCACCTGTAGTCCTAGATCTTTTGCAGTGGTCCCCAAGGGAACTGCACAGGATTCTGCCTAACAGCATAACATTGAAAATTGGAGCAGAAAGAAGCGATACAGTGGGCAAGAGGTGCCAGGTATTGGTTGAAGAGCCAGGGAGAGAGTCTGGAGCCCTGGGGAACACCACAAGTAGAACGAGAGAAATAGAAGAGAGGAAAGACGCTAGTTGGACCAGAGAGCTCTCGTGTGGCTGAACGCCACTTGTCCTTCTAATAAGTTGAACGCCAACCACTGGGGTTTGCGTAACTAGTTAGCAAGGAGGAGTCTCGTTCGTTATTGGAATTAACCAGATAAATCGCTCCAACTAAGAACGGCCATGCACCACCACCCACAGAATCGAGAAAGAGCCATCTATTTTGGTTTAAAGAATGCAACTACCACATTCCAGAGAATGGTTAACCATGTTCTGAACAGGTTTGAGAACTTCTGCATGGCATACTTGGATGACAGTGTTCAGCGCTACCTGGGAAGAACGTCTTGACCACCTGTGACATGTGTTGCAGGCCCTTCAGCAGGCCAACCGGTCCTTCAAAGCAAGTAAGTGCCGAGCTGGTCATAGTAAAGTGGTCTACCTTGGTCATGAAGTAGGAGACGGGGAGATCAAGCCCTTGCCCAGCTGTACAAGACTGGGCCACTCCGACTACTCAAACTCAAGTAAGAGCCTTGTTAGGACTTACTGGGTATTACAGGAACTTCATTGCGAACTATGGGAGCACAGCTTCTCCTCTGAATACCATTTCCTCTCTCAAGTACCCTAAAAAGGTCAAATGGAGCCTTCCAGAGGCTGGAAGATGCCATCTGTGAAGCTCCAGTGCTGAGAGCTCCAGATTACACTCAGGCCTTCCTAATCCACACTGATGCTTCAAACACAAGAATGGGAGCAGTCTTGAGCCAATTTGATAGCAAAGGCAGGGAGCACCACAGCTGCTTTATAAGTAGAAAATTAAAAGATAGGGAAACAAGGTGAGCATCCATTGAACATGAATGTTTTTCTCTTGTGTAGGCCCTGAGGACATTCAGACCATACCTTTATGGAACTACTTTCAAGATTCAAACTGACCACCGACCCTGAAGGTGGCTGATGCAGATGAAAGGAGAAAACCAAACTTTGACTTCACTATTGAGCACAGGTCAGGTACCAAACTTAAGAATGCTGAAGGTCTAACCAGATTGTATGACTGACTGGATCAAGAGAGCCATCCAGGAGTGGATTACATCCTCCTGTCCCTAGTCTGGGAGGTGGGGAGGGGGGGGGGGAGACAAGTGTTAGGGCGATTGATCATTATTATGCTTCATCCCCTCTCCTAGCGAGACACCCAGCACCTTTTTCCCGACTTCTTTTCTTTCAATCCTAAATGGATGGAGCCTTTTTCCACTCATTCATTCTTTTAGGCTGTGTCTTTTTGGAACTCTATTCTATGTATTCTTCCTATACTATGGAGTCTGTCTGCTCCATAGCTCTTAAAGGCATCCGTGTTTTACTATAGCAGCACACAGTTCCTTACGGGCAGTGTTGCTGTGCCCTGCAGGGCCCTCCTTGAAGATTATTTTTAATATTCCCAAGTAAGATACAGATCTTAGGGATAGAGCGATACTTAGTATCTCTCACAAAAACCTATAGTCTGAGAGATTAGTATCCCCCCTGCTCTCTGCTCCAGTGACTTCATAGTCACAGACAATCACCTAGTTATGGCTGGAGACAGTGGACGTGTTCTACCAACTATTGTGTATTTTCTGGTACCGCAGGCTATGTCCATAGCCTCAGTGGTGCACAATAAGGTTACATAAGTACCAACTTGGGGCCCTCCTTTTTTCGCCATTACTAGCGTGGTTGTTCTTTGTCAGACCTTTTTCAACCATTCTGGGAGGGGAGGCCTCTGTATGTTTGTTTTATTCATTTGTAATGCGCACCAAACCCGAAGGTAACAGGGCGCAGCAGTACAGGATATGCAAAACATCAAGTTACATGGTTACAGATAATAAAATACGGATAATGATATACAGGCAATAGCAGTTACACAAAGCAGGCATCAAATGTAAAGATGAGGATAGGGGTTATGTACAAACAGGGTAGGAGGAACTGGTATGAGATAGTGAGCAGCTAGTTGTTAGAAGACTTCAGAAGGTTAATATAGCTGGATCTAAATCGGAGGTAGGATTGCTCGATGCGTAGAGGGTGTGGCAATGAATTCCAAATTTGTGCCACTCGGACAGGGAAGCTGGCGCCACCAGCCTTGGTTAGTTTGAATCTAGGAATGATGAGGCTATTGGCATTAGGGATTCTTGAGGGTCTGGTAGAGCTTCTCTTTAGGAATCTATTTGTAAGATATGAGGGTGCAGCATTATTTATAGCTTTGTGAGTGAGTGAAGCAGCTTTTAAAATAATTTTGTTTTGGGTAGACAGCCAATTGTTTTTGCGCCTTATCTTTGATACATGTGATCTTTTAGATATGCCGAGAGCTGCTCTCAAAGCATTATTTTGTAAGATTTGGATTCTATGGGGGATAGATTTGCTAGCACCAATGTATAAGGCATTGCAATAGTCGAGCCTTGACAATATAAGTGCTCCGGCTAGGATAATGCAATTATCATCTGAGATAAATTGTTTACCAGCTCTAATGAGCTTACATATGTTGGCTGTAGCTGATGCTAGGGAGTTCACCTGTTTGTTGAAGGAAAGGGTTGCATCCAGATAAAAACCAAGCGTTTTCACCTCCTTGATCATATTCCCATCAATCACGAAAGAAGAGAAGTCTTGGCCTAGTTTCTTGAGATTGGAGTGGGTGCCCAGGATGATTTATCATCATTCAGGCATAGACCATGGGTTGTCATCCATGCCTGGATGATGAGATACACCCTATTTACCAAGGCCAAATCCTTGTTGTAATCCTCTGAAAGTGGGAGGAGAATCTGAGTATCATCTGCATAGTTGGTGTAGGAGATACTGAGACGGTCCAGATCATCAAAAAGGGGCTTGGTAAATATGTTGTATAGAGTGAGGGATATGCAGGATCCCTGGGGAACTCCGCACAGAATGGGGATCGGGTGTGCCGCAGCTGACGGAGAGAATACCCTCATTGTCCTATCGCTGAGGAAGGATTCAATCCAAGTTATAGCTTCTTTGGAAAAGTGAGCCGCTGAGTTAAGGTGGCTGCAAAGGACCTCGTGGTCAATGAGATCGAATGCAGCCGAAAGATCCAATAGTAAGAGGAGGGCTGTTTTACCTTTATCTCGTAACTCATCTATTTGCGCCTTCAAATCGATGAGGGCCGTCTCAGTGCCATGTTGGGGGGATGGAAACCTGATTGATGTGCTCCCGAAAGTTTATGTTGTTCTAGGAATTTTTGAATTTGTATGTAGGCGATCTTATCCAGGATTTTTAACAGGAATGGGACTGTCGTGATTGGGCGGTAGTCAGTGGGGATGAGGGGGTCTAGATTTTGTTTTTTAAGCAGAGGGAGAACCCAGGATTGTTTCAAATTGGTCGGCACAGAACCTGAGGCGAATGAAGCATTGACAAGTTTGGATATGAAGAGGGGGAGTTTTCTGGCAGCATCTTTTTTTTTTTAAATAGACATTTTATTCATTATTAATCAATAAAAAAGAAAAGGGTAACAATTGAACAATAGACATCGGAATTGACACAATCTTATGATGGCACAGCTTCATTATAGTGATAAAGTGGCTATAAAAAGAAGGAATTTAGTATGCAACTCATTCACAGCAATGTTTGGATGAGAAGTCGGTGGTGGGGGGAGATATTTCCTTGCTGGAGCGGGCCGTTTCCATGTGCAATTCAGTTCAGCCAGCGGACGCTGGGCGGTTTTAGTGTGAGAGCCGGGTAGCGGTCTGCATTGTCCATGAATGGGGCCCAGGTGTTTTGGAAGGGATTGAGGAAGGGATTGAGGTTGCCCAGGCGGAGTGCAGTGACTCTTTCCGCTATGACAATGTCCCAGCATTTAGCCCACCATAGCGGGATAGAGGGACCCTCGTGGTGCTTCCAGAGACAGGCAAGGGCTATCTTGGCCACTAATAGCAGATGTGTGCACAGGCGGGCTGCGTTCCCGACAGCGGCAGGACCCCTCCCCGAGTCTCCCAATAAAATTTTTCCAGGGTCCCATGGGATATTGAGGCCTGTGATTGCTCGGACATGCTTCAAAACCCCCTTCCAATAGTGCGCCGCCTTAGGGCAGTCCCATAGGAGGTGGAAAAGCGATCCCTCTTGCGCTCAGCCCCTCCAACAGTTCAGTGAGGGCCTCACGCCAGCTTTATGCAGTTGGGCTGGTGTAATATAGTACCTGAAGCATACTTTATATCCCCCTTCCCTATTAGTAACACATTGAGTGCTCCTGTGGAGTCTTGTCCAAATTGTGTCCCAAGCTTCTGGCTCCAGGGAGCGCCCCAGGTCCCTTTGCCAATTCAGCATGTATCTTTCCTTCACTTTTGGGCTGGATTTCTCCAAGAGTTTGTAGAGGGTGGAGATCTCGCCCCTCGGAGGGGATGATGTCAGTGATAGTTCGAGGGCTGTTAGGTCCCTGGAGCCACTCTCTCCGACGGTGCGTTGTGAGATCCAGTGACGGATCTGTGTATAGCGGAATCGTTCCTCCTCTGTGATGTTGAACCTCGCCTTGCAGTCCTCAAAAGAAAGCGGCTGGCCTTCTTTTACAAAATCTGAGATTCTATGAAGGCCGCCCTCTGGCCATTTGGCAAAGCTGCGGATGCAGAGGCCGGGGGAGAAACCCGGGTTGCCCCAGATTGGGGTCAGTGGGCCCAGTGAGCTTTTGATTCCCCACTTCCTGTTCGCGGCTCTCCAACTGTCCACTGTGTTGCAAGTTGCTGGAAGCGGACTCAGTGCGGGCGGGGCTTTCCGGGGCTGGATGTGTGGGAAGTCAGGCAGGGGGGACTTGCACCGTGGACCGCCCATCCTGGCTGCAATTGGAAGAAGCATGGTGTGAGTCCATGCGAAGGCATGCGCGAGTTGAGCCGCGCACCAGTATCTAGAGGTATCTGGGACCCCCCAATCCACCCAGCTGCCGGCCGCGGGTCATCATTTTTCTTGAGATCCGGGGTCTTTTCCCCCCAGACGAATTTCATGTCACGCTGCAAGGAGGCGAGGTCCGCTTCAGAAATATGAGTTGGGAGCGCATGGCAATGGTATATCACTCTGGGGAGTAAGTTCATTTTTACCGCCGCAGCCCGGCCCAGCCATGAGATCTCCTGTTTATTCCATCGTTTCAGGTCTGTGCGGAGCGTTTTAAATAACCGTGGGAAGTTATGTTTGTAGATCAATGTGCTAGATTTGGGGATTTGAACTCCTGGATACTCCAGTGTGGCATTAGCCCATGGGATTGGCAGGTTGGGACACAGGGTGTTTCCCTGTCGCCTTGGGAGGTTGAACTGGAGGACAGAGGACTCACCATAGTTCACCATGAACCCAGAGCTTGCCCCGAATGCTTCTAGTACTTCGAGTATAGGCTGCAGTGAACTGACCGGATCAGTGATAGTTAAAAGTACATCATCGGCATAGAGCGCCACTTTGTGTTCAGTCCCACCCACTGTGACTCCTTTGATGTTTGGGTTAAGGCGGATTCTCGCGGCGAACGGCTCCATCGACAGGGCGAACACCAAGGGCGACAACGGGCACCCCCGACGGGTCCCTCTGGATATAGGGATGTGTGCCAATTTCCTCCCATTGACTCGGAGTTGCGTTGATGGGTGTGCGTAGTTTGCCATTATCCAAGTTATAAAGTTGTAGCCTAAGCCCATGCGGGAAAGAGTGTACCGGATGTAGTCCCAGTTTACTAGATGAAACGCCTTATGTGCGTCGATGGAGATTACTAGGAGCGGAGTTTTCATTCTGTTCGCAGACTCGATGTTAAGTGTGCGCTTAACATTATCATGTGTCCCTCTGCCCGGGATAAAGCCTGTTTGATCTTTGTGAATTAACTCGGGGAGAATCCTACCTAGTCTAGCCGCTAGCACATTAGAATAGATTTTCCCATCAGTATTCATCAGGGCAATTGGCCTTTATGGGGTCGCTTGTTCGGGGTCCTTCCCCGGCTTTTGAAGTAAGATGGTAGTTCATTTGGCCATGGAGTGTGTTACCTTTTTGGTGGATAGGAAAGAATTAAATAGCAGTGATAGTTGTGGGGTAAGGATGTGAACGAATGACTTATAAAACTTAGGCGTTAGCCCATCTGGGCCTGGGGCGGCGTTCTTGAGTGATTTGATGGCGTCTAGGATTTCTTCTGCGGAGATCGGAGCTTCCAGGGAGTCTAGGGGGGAAGAAACAACTGGGGTGTGAAATGATTCTAGATAGCGCTGCTGTTGGCCTCTATCCTCTTGAGATGTGGGTGGCCCTTGCATGACCGCTTTGTGGCGGTCCAGCAGGGTTTCGATTATATCTGGGGTGGTGAATTTACTTACCCCTTCTGGCCCTCTGAGGCTTGTGATGTTGTTTCTGATGTGAGTCTTTCGCAATTTATAAGCTAGTAGCCGATTCGCCTTATTGCTTTTATGGTAATAGAATTGTTTTGTATATGCCAGAGCCTTCACGGTGCGATCGGCCCAGTGCATCTCTAGCGCCCTTCTAGCCTTTTTTAGCTCCCTGTCCGCCCTTCTGGAGTATTGGGTCTTTAGCTCTTTTTCTAGGGAGGAGACTTTAGAGTCTCCAAGATTCGCACACAAGCTCTGGACTCCAAACAGTTCAGAGGCTGCGCTGATAAATACCCCTCTTATGACTGGCTTCATGGCCTCCCATAACAGCCCAATTGGGGTTTCGGGGTTCTGGTTTTCCTTGAAGTAGTTGATCAAGGTGTCTTCCACCTCACCCCTGATCAACTGATCTAAAAGCAAGGTGTCATTGAGCGTCCAGAATCTGGGAGGGGGGTCAGGGCCCCCCCGGATAGAGAGGTCTGCCGAGACGGGTGCATGGTCAGACACCATCCTTGTTCGGATTTCGATGTTGCTAAAGCATGGGAATAAGGTGCTAGAGGCAGTAAACTATCAATTCGGGAGTGACCTCCGTGTGCATTTGAGAAAAACGTGTAGTCGCGGGTATCAGCATTGGCTACACTCCATATATCGACCGTGCCCGACTCTTTTAGGAATCTGGCAAAAGCTAGGGCTCGGGAAATATGAGGGTTGGATGTGGGTAGGGACTTGTCCTTTATGGGGTCTGGGACTATGTTAAAGTCCCCCCCGATAAAGGGATACCCCGAGGTGAAGGATAAAAGCGGTGGGAGTAGCTCTGCTATGAATTTGTCCTGATTTGCATTCGGGGCGTAAATCCCTGCGATTGTGATTGGTTGTTCTGCAATATGTCCCCGGATGAGGAGGTATCTGCCCGATGGGTCCTTTTTAACTGTGGGGTTGGACAGAGGAAATTTGTTGCTTAATAGGACCGTCACCCCCCCGCTTTTTCTCGCCACTAGAAGCGAAGAAGCCCTGTTTAGAGCGCTTGAATTTGATTTGATGCTCATCGGCTGGCAAGAAATGAGTTTCCTCGAGGATTACTATATCCCCATTTAGTGCCGACAACCTGTTCTCCACCGATTTGTGCTTCCTGGGGGAGTTAAGACCTTGGACATTCCAGGTCAGGATACGGACCTCCCTAGCGTTATCCGGGCCTATTGATTCTGGGAGCGCGGCTTGTGTTGTGCAGGTAGACTGTATAAGGGCTGCGAGGCCTTGGAATCTTCCCATGTGTGCGTGAGCTTGTGCTGCAATTACCGATGTCTACGAATAAAACTGTAACCGTTAACTAGGGCTCCTGGGGAGTTGAACAGTTCCTCGGGCCCAGAACTACCGCCCCCCCCCCAAAACTGTGAGAATGAGACCATAAAGCTAATTCATGGGGTTACTGGCTGACCCCGTCGTCGGAAGTTGCACCCCGCCAGGGAGGAAAGAGTAGCTACCGGGACGCGGAGTAACGGGTTCAGGGGCCGTGTAGAAAATATGGACCTGGGACTATGCGCTTAATTGTCTGCCTATAGGTGTCCCCCTGGGTGCTAGGTGTTATCCCAATCCCTCCCGAGTAAGGTGGGGAGAACTGGAGAGCTGATGGAGATTGCATGATACAGGGGATCTCCGAGTGGAGTATGACACCAACCTGACAAACTGGCTTCCGGCGGGAAGATGAGGACCGCCAATCAGTCCGGATTATGCTGCTTCCGGGGGCCCCGAGGCCTGCGACGCCGGCCGGCATGTGACCAGCGATTGGATGTTGGCGAGCCGGGTTGAGATTGAGAGCGGGTGGCATGATCAGAGTCCTTGTCTACGGATCTTATTCCCAGGAATTGACCCGCCTCCTTAGGGTTCCGGATTTGCCTGCGTGAACCTTCCCACCCAAAGCACAGGGTTGTGGGGTGACCCCACCAGTTTTGTATTTTTCTTTCTTGCAGCCACTGTTAGGTTACGAAGGGCTCTCCTTTTATGGAGGGTTATGCTCGCAAGGTCTTGAAATAGCGCAATGTTAGCCCCTCTGAAGGTGATTTGCTTCGAGGACCTGGCCTCTCTCATTCTCCTCCTTGACCCTGAAAAAGTGAATCCGGGCGAGGACGTCTGGAGGGGAGGATGAAGCTTGCCTTGGCGCGGTGCGGTGGACTCTCAACTTCTAGCTGGGCGCTGTCGGGGAGAGTTATTATGAACCTAAACAGGTCTTTGACAAAGCTCTCGAGTTCTGCGTTGGTGATTGAGGTGGGGATTCCGCGGATGCGGATATTATTGCGCCGGGAGCGGTTCTCGCTGTCCTCCTGCTTGGATTCGAGTGCGTCGCATCTGGCTTCCAGGGTTGCTATTCTGCTTAAGCCGCAACTCGAATGTGTTGTCACACAGGCCGTTCTCCACCTCCTCTGTGCGCTTTTCCACTTCCTCCACACTTCTGTCCAGACAGGTGATCTTTTTAGTGACCTCCTCTGTGCCCTTTTGGATCTCTTTGGTAAGGGCTACTACAAGGTCTTTTAAGTCTGTTTTGGTGGCGAAATGCTCAGCCTGCGATTGCTCCAATGAGGGGATGACACCGGGTATCACGGTTGTGGTGGGGTCGGCTTTGCCTGCCTTATTCTGCCGGTGCTGGACATCATTGTCGCGATGTCTGCTTGTTTAGCTGATTTACTGCTCTTTGACATGATTCTACTGAGTGGCGGGATTGGAAGAGGACCTACTGGTGCTATACCGCCTGCTAATCACCACTGAGACTCCAGGCTGAGCCCTGCTGGTTGAGCCCTGCGCTGGGGGAGAATGGCAAGCTGCCCTATGCTGCTGAGCTGTCTGGACTGCTGCGAGCGCCAGGGATGAGCAAAGTGTGATTTTGTGGGCCACCCGGCGTCCTGTTGTTCTTTGCCGCGCTGGTAGACGGGACCTGGTTGGCTAGTCTCCGCAGCTGGGTTGAAAAATTGTTAGGTGGATCCAATGGGGCCTAGGCCCCCGGGTTGCCACTCTAGATGCTTGGACTTCGGGCTGGCAGATCCGGAGCAGAGCTGCAGAGCAGCGTATAGAGAGGGTTTAGATGGGAGTGGGGCTTTGTTTTACTTGCCGGAGGCGGAGATGGCCTGTCCAAGGGTGAGTGTAGCTATACAGGCACCAGCCCAAGGGAACTCCAGAGTGGGGCAGGGTGCGTAGTTGTTACTGCCCCTAGATTCGAGGGGCTTCTGCTGTTGGTCAATGCACTTGCAGGGGTGGGTGTTGCTTTGGGTGCTGGTGATCCCCCCTGGCGTGGATCTAAGATTGGGGCCCTCCAAATAAGCCCTGGCCCCAGCTTTGTACACCAAGTCCCCTGGAGAGGAGCGTGGAGGGCTCTTGGCTGAGCGGTTGAGTCCGGCTGGGGAGGAGTGACGGGGCCGCCTCGGGTACTGGGAGATCCTCCCACCGGAATCAATGCTAGGCTTCCAGAGTCTGTTCCCCCGGAGCAGCGTGTGGTGGGGTGCTGTCTATGCTTCTGGCTCGAAAGGATTGAGGCGAGCTGTAATAAGGCCCAGCACCCCTTACAGCGGAGGTGGGGGACACTGCGGGTGTAAGACGGGAGCCCTCCGGGCAGGATCCCACTCTCTCTCGGCTGTTTGCTGAGGCGGGTTACGCTGCGCACTCGGGCACTCTTACCGGAGCCGGAAGAGATGACAGACGGAGTTTGCGAGTGGGCCCCTGTTCTATGGTCTGGCGGGATGCCTCCGGGCTAGGGGCGCCGCACCTTCGAGTGAGCTCAGAGCCGTGGGCTGGATCCTACCACGCAGCTTCACTCCCGATCCGGCTGGATGACGCGGGGAGTCCTCTGCTTAGCAGCGACATGGTCAGGCTGGTGTGAGAGCTCCGGCCGCTGAGGCTCCTCCCGGTGTCCCGCATGGGGAGTGAACGCTGGTGTGGCCTGGCGGGGTCGGGTCTGAGGACTCCCCCCGGCCCTCGGGTCGCTAGATGTGCTGAATAGCGATAACGGAGGGATGCCCCTCCCCCACCGAAGCCTCGGTTATCACGGGCTCCCGATCGATATTTTGGACTTCTTCAGGTAGGTCCGACAGGAGCGAACACAGCTCTCATAGATTCCAGGCTACTCCAAACCGCTGCTAACCCCGCTCAACAGTGGCAGTGGGAATTCATGATGCTATAGAACCGAGGACCGGCTCGGCGGCAGCCCCCGTCCGCGGGGATTCTCTCCGACAACAGGGCCGTCCAGGAGCACTCAAGGAGCCATGCCACACGGTCGGCTCCCAGCCACGCCCCCCTCTGGCAGCATCTTTTATGAGTTGGGCTGGGCAGAGGTCTCCATGAAAGTTGGAGGGCTTGAGGGAAAGGATGACTTTCTCTACCTCCAGGATGGAAGTCTTGGCGAACCTAAATTGAACAGCTGAGTTTTGTTCCTTAGGCTGTGGGTTAGTATTGGCTTGGGGTGATCGATTAAATGAGGCTTTTTTTAATAGCTATTATCTTTTGGAGCAAAGGCCATTTTATTTGATATTGCTTGTTGTATCTCTGTGCACCACGTTTTATCTTTAGAGCATGTATCTGGGATGGGATTGGGTGACTAGTTCTCCTGGCCCAATCCGGGGGCAGTTAGGATCATGGTTTTCTGGAATCTTCAACCTCCTGATCATTTGAGGAATAACAGGGACTGGTGGGAACGCGTAAAGGAGTGGAAACTCCCAGTCCACTACGAACGCATCTCATAGAGCTCCTCTCGGGGGAAATTCCCTTGAACAGAACAGATCGCACTTCCTGTTGGTGCTTGTGGCAAAAAGATCCACCTGAGGGGTTCCCCAAAGGGCGAAGATCTCTTGAAGGACTTCCTGAGCTAGCTTCCATTCGTGGGAGACTGTGCTCTGCCTGCTCAGAGTGTCCGCTGTCAAGTTCTTCTCTCCGGCTAGGTGGACTGCCGATAGAGAGATTCCTTCTTGGATTGCCCAAACACAGAGCTGCATCGCCTCTCTGCACAGTGGCAGTGATCCTACGCCTCCTCTTTTGTTGAGGTAGTGCATGGCCACCGTGTTGTCCGTCATTATCAGGACATTTCCCCCCTGTACTGATGGCAGGAAAGCTTTCAGCGCTAGTCTGATCGCTCTCAGCTCTAACAGGTTGATGTGTAGTCTGGACTCCGATGGAGACCAACGACCGCTGATGGTCAAGTCGCTGGCATGGGCTCCCCACCCTGTGAGTGAGGCGTCTGTGACTACTGTTATCTCCGGCCATGGTTGCCAAAACAGTTCTCCTTTCAAGATGTTCTCTGGATAGGCCCACCATTGAAGGTCGCGGGCTACCTTGTCCGGAATCCGGAGGAGATCTGTCATTCTCCCTGAGAATTGCGACCACTGACTTCTCAGTGCCCACTGAAGAGATCTCATTCTCAGGCGAGTCTCTGGCACAAGGAAGATGCAGGATGCCATGAGGCCTAGCAACCTCAAAAAGTTGAAGGCTGGGAGACGTTGGGCATTTTGAAACTTGGTTACCATCTGTAGAATATCTTGAGCCCTCACCTCTGGTGGCAAGGCTTTTCCCAGGGAAGTGTCCAGGACCGCTCCAATGAACTGGAGTCTCTGTGATGGTGTCATCTGTGACTTCTTTAAATTGAGGGAGAAGCCCAGTCTGTGAAGGAAGTGGCAGACATAATCTAGCTGAGCCTGGGCCTGTTCCGAAGATACAGCCCTGATCAGCCAATCGTCCAGGTAGGGGTAGACGTGGATCCCTTCCCTCCTTAGACTCGCCGCCACTACCGACATCAGCTTGGTGAAGACCCTCTGGCGGAGGTCAGCCCAAATGGCAGAACTCGAAATTGATAATGAGAGTCGCCAATTGCGAACCTCAGGTATTTCCTGTGTTTGAGATGGATTGGCACATGGGAATAAGCATCCTGAAAGCCCAGAGATACCAGCCAGTCCTGGAGCTGGAGGGACTGAAGGATCTGAGAGAGAATTACCATCTTGAACTTGTCCTTCCTGAGGAACTTGTTCAATTCTCGTAAGTCCAGGATGGGTCTCAGTCCTCCATCCTTCTTTGGTATGAGAAAGTAGGGGGGAGTACCAGCCCTTGTTCCTGTCCGCTACAGGTACCGGCTCTATGGCACCTTTCTCTAGCAGGTCTATAATTTCCTGCAAGAGGAGCGGATCTGGAACTTTTAGAGAGCTGTTCCCGGTGGATGACACTGAGGAATGTGTAGAAAGGGTAGGCAGTAACCTTGGGCAACTGTCTCCAATGCCCAAGCATCTGACGTTATAGCCTGCCATTCCGTCAGATGGTGAGTTAACCTGCCCCCTACAGATGTATTGTGTGGGAAAGCCTCAGAGTGGTTTGGGGGCGGCTATGCAGACGCCGAGGGTAAAGAGGCACCTGCTGCTGCTGCGGTTTTAGTACTTTTGACCCGTCCACCTCGGGTGGATCTCCTTTGGCCTCTTTGAGCCGGCTGTCCTCTGCCTTTCCCGAATGCGGAATAGCAAAAGGACTTTCCTCTCCCAGAGGTTCCTGAGGGGCGAAAAGGAGTTTGGCGGATAGCAGCTCCTAAAGATTTTGCTGCTGCTTTACTTTTCCAGACTGTCATCAGCCTTTTTCCCGAATAATGAAGAGCCGTCAAAGGTCATATTCAAGTCTGGCCTGTACATCTGGAGCAAAGCCGACTTTCCCAACCACGCATGCCTGCGGATTGTTGTACTTGCCGCCATGGCCCTGCTGATACTGTCAGCAGAATCGATGCCAGTTTGAAGAGATTCGCACATGGCATCTTTGCCATCTTTAATAATGTTAAGGAAGGCTTCCTTTTCCTCTCCTTCGGGTATGCAGTCAGCCGCTGATGAAGCACACTCCCATAGCGTGTGACTGAACCTGGCGAGCGTACAGGTGGCGTTGATGGACTTCAACGCCATACTACAGGCAGAGAAGACTTTCTTCGCCATAGAGTCGTACCTCTTGTCATCTCTATCCTGTGGGACAGTAGGGTAAGCGGTCCTACTGCTAGATGAAGTTGCCGCTTGAACCACCAGGCTCTCTGGCGTCGGGTGTTTTGATAAGTATTCAGGGTCAGCAGCCGCTACCTTATACTTGGCTGACAATCTTTTATTGACCGCAGGGATAACTTCAGGAGTTTCCCAATTAGATGCAATTTTCCTTTGTAAGGCTGCATGGAAGGGGACCACCGGGTCCTCCTGTGGGCCTTTGTCTAATATATCTGTTAGGTCATCCAGTTGAAAAACAGGTGAAGGCGCAGACCAACCCATAAATTCAATAATTCTTGCCATCAGGGTTCTATAGGGTGTTTCGGCATGTTCCTCTGGGTCTGGCTTAACAAATTCCACTTCTGGGGAAGTGTCCAGCCCACTTGCCTTATGTAGTGACTCCTGTAGGTCCTTCAGCCTTCTTTCCTCAGAGGTGAAATCCTCTGAAATAGGCAGTGTGGTCCTCTGTAACCCAAATGTTTCCTGGTCAGAATCTTCCCCCTCTTCATAAATTGAAGATAGTCCAGGGTACTCTGACCTCTGAAATTGTGTAAAACCCATCTCTAAGGCAGAAGGAGCCAAACTTGTCGTTATTGGGCGAGAAAACGTTGATGTCGATGTAACAGGCTTCGAAGGCGCCGAGAACGGCGTCGAAAAAAACTGGAAGGGGTCTCGAAGAACTCGAGAGGATCGGGATCCTACTCGAGGGCATCGACGACTGTCTCGGCGTCGTGCCGGAGGCCCTTGGAATCACCGTTGGCCGTGGAGTGGCCTTGGTCCTCTCTTTCATCGGCATCGATGTCGGTGTCGACGATGGCGTCGAGTCGATCGACCGATGCGTCGAGGAACCCTTCGACAACAGCATCGATGGCGCCAATCCGTGCGTCGAAGGAATCTTCGACAACGAAGAAGGTGCCTTCTTACCCGATGACTCATGGCGCTCTCGGGTGGAATGTTTCGCCGGGTGCTGCGACTCGCAGCGTTTTGATTTTTTAGGGTTTTCACCCGGGGTATCACCCTCAGCTGTCTTCGAGGGGGTCGAGGCTGCGTTCTCAAAGACGCTTAACATTTTCTTTCTGAATTCCTCCCACTCAGCTTGAGAACTGTGTTTAGTGGGACAGGAGACCCTTTCTGGGGACACAGAAGACGACAAGGAAGGGGACCTTTGACGTCTCTTTTTTGTGTGCCTTGATCTCGACGAATGGTGGGAGCTACTTCGAGATCTAGAATGGGAATGTTTTCGACGGCGAGGAGACGAATGCCTTGACTCAGCCGACAAAACTTTCGAGGAGGTTTTGACTGACTTACCTCTCTCGAGCTTCCCCTTGCGCTCCTTCAAGGCTTTCGCCGTCATGGACATGCAGTCCTCACACTCCGAACAATGGTGCTCGGATCCCAAGCACCACAAGCAGATCCTGTGTGGATCCGTTATTGACATTTTTTTACCGCAGTCTCGACATTTCTTGAAGCCGGATCGCGGCGTCGTCGGTTCCGATGAAGAAGCCATCGAGAACAATAAGGTATATTCGAGTAGATATAGTTAGTTATCCTGACTGAACTGAGCAACGACGTTCTGAGGCCCCACGAAGCGCGGAAAAACGGAACTGAGCAACGGACGCAGAGCGTGGATATTTATGGGCATGATGACGTCGGCGCCGATACGGTGGCCGTCGAGGGACATCGACTCGGCGGACGTCAATGTGCAGCGCCCTCTACAGAAAACATTTCCGAGGCCAGCAAGCTGGAAACGCATTTTCAAAGATAAGGAATACGTCAGAGGACACAATCCCTTCGAAGTGTACTTACTTGTAACATAGTTGGTAACTTTAAACTCCGAGTGAATAGTTACAAAACGTTATTACTTACCTTAGCTATGTTCTGCCAGGCTGAAAAGTATATGTAGGATTTACTTACCTTGAATAAGCCTTGTGCCTTCTTAAATAAGTAATCTCAAGTCATGCTTTCCTTAGAAACGGTCTCGCCATTCTAACTGAAAGTAAACTGAAGATTAAGTTATTCACCTGTGAATTGGGTTCCCCTCTTCCCCAAAAGTAATGCTGTTGATTTCACTTTATTATTCCTGTTAGGATAATTGTATCAATTGGGTCTTGCTTCCCCTGACTTGCTGTTAGCCTGTACAGATTAGGACTGCTTAGGTTATGCTTACCTTTTAGGTGGCTGGTAGTTCCTTACAAAAGTACAGTTTTCACTTACCTCGAGTTAGCTGTCTGCCAATCTGAAATAAATTACAAAGTTCTTCCTTTTCTTAGTCAGAGTGTCACTGAACTAAAAAGGAGCTGTAAAGGTATATTACACAAAAGGGTTTACTTACCTTGAGTATAACAGAGTTATCCCAAAAGAAGTTATAGGTTTATACTGTTCCTCAAATAGGTTTGTCACTATTCGCAAAGGTATATTGTCCAGTTGACTTACTATACGATTTCTTGCTGAGCGTCACGGTACAACTATTAGGATCTACTACCCTTCAATTACTATATGTAATGTAAAAGTAATTTTTGCTGTGACTTCCCTAGAACTCCTGTTAGGTGTTCCAAAAAAGGTTATATCCTTTGGCCTGTGGTCCTTCAAGCATAGTGGTGTCTGTTTTTATAAAAGTGTTTATGACTGACTAGTACTTACCCTACTGCCTAACTTGGTCTAGATGTGTATTTATAAGACACCTTAATGTTTTATAATACTCCTGGTTGGTAGTGCTCCATTGTATCCTTGGTGTACTACAAGTTCAATGTACTTTCCTATAGCCCTCTCTCCCTTCTAAGCTAAGCCTGGCTGCTCTGTCTATGCTACCCTGAACTCAGGTGGTACAGCCTTAAACTAAGAGTGTTGTCTTGTACTGCTTCAGTTGAATGGTTTTACAGAAAAAAAACTGTCCTAGCACCTACAGTGGGGGAAAAGTTTTTAAAAAAACAAGAACGTATAGGCCTATAAGGCAAAACCAGCACCACAACTAGGAGTAAATGGTCCTAGCAACAATGTTTCAGCTACGTAGCCAGGTGTACTCTACTTAGGGGAGTTCAGAAAGTACTTCAAATTGTTTCCATAGGAAATAAAGGGCCTTGCTAAAGGTGTAGTCCTAGAGTCAGGCAAACAATTTGCATGTATGGGAATTAGATTTCCTGTGTCGGGAGGAGGCAACTACCTATCCCAATTTGTCAGGGGGACATCAGATAAGATGCACAGACTCAGGTTCCACCACTAAAAGTAAGACGCAGATAGCTATAGTCATTTTGGATCACCAAGTAAAAATATATAGGTGCATGCTAGTGCACCCCAAAATGTTTAAACGTTTTAACACCAACACCAGCCTAACAGTGTTTGGTTGCACCTTAAAAAGGAACAAATGCACTAAAAATAAAATAAAGGGGAAATGTGTTTGATTTTTGCATGCACCTCTCACGATAAGTGAGGTACTGATACTTAAAAAGGTTTACAAAGCAGCCCCCGCCCCCTCTGTACTGATAGTCATAAGTGACCAGTATCCCCAAAAGAAGTGGATAAAGCCAGGCAGTGAGGTTCTAGGATCAATCACAAACAATTTTCAGATATACCGGGGGACCCAATGAAGTAGGTGGAAAAGCTACAAAAAAAAAATATTGCCAAGCACCTCCCTCTATATGACCACCATATAACACAAGATCTAATCATTCAGTTTATACTGTAGGGTTGATAGTTCATTCGCAGGTCCTTTATTGTTGTAATATGTCATGTAATGCATTTTTCCTTCATCCAAGGACCAATTCACGAGACATTGATGAAATCTCACTGCACAAATGTGACGGTAAGCACACAAAGAAATCTCCTGGCCTACAGTATGGACAAAGAAATGTTTTGATGAACTGAATTTTGCACAGCAAGGTAAATAGGTGTGAAACAATCATTTAAGAACGACACAGAAAACGGGGAACAGTGAGTCAAGATAGAGTAGTAAGGAATCAGAGGGAAAAAGTGTGAGAGGTGAAAATGGATAAGTGACGAGTACAATAAATTAGCAGGAAGCACCAAGATTGAACACTATCAAGGAGGATTGTTCACGAGAGTAAACCCATTTCTGTGACTTACATGCTGTAGAACAGTTGGCTCTAGAATGTGTCTTCCATTTACATAGGTCTTGGCCTCCCCCAATGGAGTAATACTCACAGAGCCATCACAATTGCTGATAACACTATTACAAAAACAGAATAGAAATTAGTAACATGTTCAGACACAATTTGTAGGCATTTTGAGAAAATGAGAAAAGGGTAAACTGAAATTAAAATTCAAAAGAAATTTCTGCACTTGCAGGCATTTAAAAGGGAGAAATAGGCAAGAGACAACGTTAGAAGCAAGAAATATAAGCTAGTATTTAGTAAGCTATAAAACTAATCAATATGTAACTTAATGATATTTAGAAACCTTATTGATCTTCATTAACACGAAGTACACATGGAACAAAACGTTGCTTTTAATGCACCCCCTGAATTCTAAAGCATTTAGCATTGACATGTCAAATTCTGTATTGCATACTAACAAACATACACAGAATCCAAAGAATGACTTATTTATCAATTAAACCTAATCTTCAAAGCCTGTGCAAACAGAGAACGTTTGTACAGCTTACTTTATTTGCAGGACACTGTAGGGTGGGGTTGGTACACATTTTACTTCTAAGTAGGGGTACACACATTACCACTTAGCAGCACATGGTAGTGCTTGAGCAACAGCTCTACAAGTCGAAAGCCTGACCAGCTTTTGCATGCATCTTGAACTGTGACACCTTGGTATACACAAAGTCCCTTGGGCCTCCAGGCCTCCAGAAACAGCACCCAATGAGATGTTAACAAGTGGGCTAGTACTGTGAGTGGATCTATGTGCACCTCACAAATTCAAATGGTAGCAATAAAGAATTGTTATACTTAATTATAGCGACTATGTGGACGAATGCCAAAGAGAACTGCAAAAGGAGACCTACTACAAAACACTGGTCCAGGACCCTACGAAAGAACTACTCAAACTTATAGAATCTAAAGTGACGAAATCGAAGAAAAGGGGGTGGATAAGCCTACAAGAAAGCGATTTCCTAATCAACACAGATTCTTCTGTCCCTAGTTTTTACTGCATACCGAAAATCCATAAGACCCCGACTAAACCTTCGGGAAAACCTATAGTTGAGCCTTTATCAAAATTTGCTGATAATTATCTCAAGGGATATGTGAAAACCATGAAATAATATTTTAAGTATACGAAGGACGTAATCAAACAATTTGAGAACTTGGATTATGATAGAGATACTAACTATTTAATAGGACTTTATATAGTTTCACTATATACGAACATTCCGCAACAGGGACACTCAACACTGTGGAATAAGTACTATTGACAAGAACAGAATGATCCAGCACGACGGAGGCGTGGCTAACTAGCCATGAAATAGGACGTGCTTCGAGATGGGCTCCTGATGATCCGACTTTGTTTTGCTAAAAGTTGCCTTTTAAAACTGTAGCAAACGCCTGAAATTCAAAGATCAGGTGTCGGAAGCTGCATGCTGCGTGGAGCTCGAGGAAGAAGTCAATCGTGCCTATGGATTGCGAGATTCATGTATTTTATCTGATGCGGCTGTGTGGTCACTTTGTTGCCAAGATGGCGGCGAACAAGGAGAATGCCGGCAAAGACGGGAAACGAAACTGAAGCCCTGGGATTACACGAAGCTGCGGACGATTGCCTGGAGAGCAAGTTGTGTTTCCCTGAGAAGACCGTGATAAATTGGACACTCCTGGGCTGTAATGCGGTAGCGGCTGAAAAGTGTTGCAAGCTTGCAGCAAGAAGCTTTGAAATGAAAGGGGCTGACTTCGCCGCGTATATGAAACAGAACGCACGGACCACCAGCGGGTGATGCAACAGTAACCATTTCCCCTGCGCGGATGAGACGGCACTTCAGTGCTTTACAGATGAGCCCGCTTTCGGGATAAATCAAAGCGGCATGCGAACGCGGCACTCAGCCGCATGTAATACAGACAGTGCCTGCACACCCGAGACGCACGTTTACTGAAAGAAGCAGTTGTGTGTAATATGCTGTGAGGGCATCGGAAGGCGCTGAGGACAGCAGGAGCTGCGGGGCTCAGCAGGGCGTGAGCCACTGCAGCGGAATACAGGCTGCATTTGAGGAGCTGGTCTGAGAGGCTTCTGGGAAGCGCCACGCACCGTAATAGCCGTGGAGTTGCTGCCGGGTGACTATACCTGCGCCTGGCTTATTAGATATACATTAAAAACTGGTCAAGCAAAGCAATCTGCATGGTGTTGGGAATACACTATTACTGCAAACAGATGTGGATGCATCCGAAATTTTGTATGACAAAGGCCCAGAAAGCCTAGGATGCCAAGGGGGTACAACATTAATGTATTCCTCTAAGTGGCACTAGGAGACACAGGGAGCGGACAAAAAGGCAATAAAAGAAAAGTGCTTGCAACAGCCCAGAGGGGGCGCACAACCTGGCTTACTCCGCGGGCGCCTAAACAACTTGACTGTAGGAGGAGGTAACAATGGATGCTTGGCCCTACGAGTGGAGAGTGATACGTGGGAGGCTACAACCCACTTGAATGACAATTCTAAGTGCTATATTAAATGTGAGGCAGAAAGTAGAGATACAGATGGCTGATGAACTGTAGAAGTTACAATAACTGCACTGAGGTGGTGCCATACAAGGGTGAAGGGTTGCAATATGTCGGTGAAAGGACCAAGAGCTAAGACCAAGCAATCCACAATGGAGGTCTTCACGAAAACACAGAAGACCCCCACCCTCCCCCGACATCGGTGCAGAGCATGGTCGTGACTCCTGTGAAAGAAGCCCCAGAGGGTGATAAGCGCCAGATCCTGGAGGCTATAACGGAGTTCGGGCAGAGTTCAGTCTGCGGCAGTCCCTGGTGGAGTGTGGTGCGAGGAGCTGCAGCGACTGTGTCTTTCCGGGATCCAACCTATCCCTTTAAGGAAAAAGAAAGTCCAACTGACTATAAAAACCCATCTCGAGCGCGGAGCGCGCGCGGAGTTCGGGCAGAGTTCAGTCTGCGGCAGTCCCTGGTGGAGTGTGGTGCGAGGAGCTGCAGCGACTGTGTCTTTCCGGGATCCAACCTATCCCTTTAAGGAAAAAGAAAGTCCAACTGACTATAAAAACCCATCTCGAGCGCGGAGCGCGCGCGGAGTTCGGGCAGAGTTCAGTCTGCGGCAGTCCCTGGTGGAGTGTGGTGCGAGGAGCTGCAGCGACTGTGTCTTTCCGGGATCCAACCTATCCCTTTAAGGAAAAAGAAAGTCCAACTGACTATAAAAACCCATCTCGAGCGCGGAGCGCGCGCAGAGTTCGGGCAGAGTTCAGTCTGCGGCAGTCCGCGGCTGAACAGAGGCTAGCTGAGGTGGGCGGCTTGGCTGACGGCCACGAGACGGTAAGTGAAGCTAATTCACTAATCCCTTATTATTCTCTCGGATGGCTGAAACCGGCCCTCTGACGCGTGCAATGGTCAGGCAAACGCTTCTCCCCAGAGCAAGGTCCGAATACATAGCCACCGCTGCATCTGAGGCAGCTACTGAGAGCAATAGCTACTGTGGTGAAGCCGTGCTAAACCTTGCATCATTGGACCCGGTGGTAACTGCCGGAAATATCAGCCATAGCACTACTTCACCGCCTGTGAGTTCACTAGCCGGATATGACTGGGGGACCCAGTGCAAGCAGAGCAGAGAGAGGCAAACGACGTCCGACATGGAAAACGTGTTAACGGTGACCATTCCAACCATCCTAGCCCCGTCACACGGGCCCTGCAGTAGTGCGATAGTTTCACCTACTTTTGCATGCCCCAAGGTGATCAACTCCCCATGTAGAGGTCCTATAATGGACCATGGAAATTGTAGACCACAGACTACATCGGACCCAGGAACTTCGAGTCTAGAGCCTGGCCGGGTACAAGATGAGTGCCTCAGGAAAAGAATCCTTGAGGCACCGGGCAGCCTCAAGACAGGCTGCTCGACAGCCAAGCTCGCCCGCGCTGAACCAACCGCTGAGTCGGTGATTGAGATAAATACTGCAATGTTTCAATCGCCTTTTGACGTCACTGACTCCGAATTGATGGAACTTGAAGTGCCGTTAGAACAAAATGAGTCTAAAAAGCTTAGATTTTTGTATCCACCCGCGAAATCCGACGACTCACACACCATGGCAGAGCCGTCCAGTGAGGCAAATGATGAGGACAACTTGAAATCAGGCTATCATACAAATGCCGCGGTATCACTTCAGCGGCCTCCGGTACCGGAAACTGAAGCAAATAAGATGAGATGGAGCAGCACGTCCCCATCACGAAGTGCGAATCAGAGTGCACCAAAGACGTGTACAGCAAATAGCGGACGCAAAGCTCCTGACTTCAGCAGCTCCAACTGCCAACAATCGAGGCCCAGTGAATCGGGTCTGGACCTAGCTGGACGTGAAGCAAGATTGGCTGAACGCCTGAGAGCTGACTTTGAGCAAATGAAGCAACGTCTGTCAGCCAGTTTTGCAAGACCAAACCCCGACCAGACCGACAAGTCGACCTCTAACCCAGATTCGATCGACCTGAGTGAGACGAGTATGGACCAAGAACAGGTCCATAAAAGATCAGGACTCGAGTCGAGCAAAGTGGTGCCAAAGGACATTGTCGAAGCAAATCTGCCCTGTAGCGGTTCTCTATCGACAACGGTAGCTGGCAGGTCCCACTGGCCAGCGAAATCGCCCAAAGAAAAGTCGAGACCGCTGTCAACTCACTCAACTCCAATGCATCAGGCTTTATTGTCTCACACGACAAGTAAGATGTTCGATTCCATGAGATTGGATGCAAATTCTAATAAGACGATGGAAAATCAAAACCAACAGAATGACATGGAGACAACAAAAGACATGGCGGCAGCCCTTAAGTCCAATCTATCGGCTGCAGCGGCCCTACAAATACACAACAATGTGTTAGCCGCAACATCAGTTGCCCTCATTCCCTTCACCAAATTATATGAAAATATACATGAAGCCATCCAATCGAATGGAGGGATGCTCCAGCATATCATGGAAATACTAGCCAACCAGGATCAAACTATTGCCCAGCTTCGAAACAAACTCGACACTGACAAACTTGCCTTGCAGTCAATGCAATTGCAACTACATGAAATCAGGACCAAGGACACGTCGGATGTTAAAGCATTAGTGGCAGCAGCTACGGCATGTCTAAAGCAAACCACCTCCTTGCAACAGCAGTGCAGGCACAGTGATGGCCCGACTAGCAGTCTAATGAAGGTAAAAGAACCAGAGAAGGCGATCATGAGTGAAATGGCTAAGACAGGGCCCCCTGTCTCTGCAGTTGCTATCCAGACAAACGAGGCCGAGATAGGCCGTTCCTTGTCTGTCGCTCCAGTCCTGCCCACAGCCGTGATTGCTGTTGACCCCACTGGAGGGTTATCGGCGAATCCTGCAGAGAAGCCGTCGACATCTTCAAGTGAGGTAGAACGTCCTCCTGTTGATAACAATCCAAAAAATCTTGACCCAGTTGTATGTAACAACAAAAAAGTGACCTTTGGCATTTTTGACGGGCCTGCCCTATATCTAAACAAGGACAAAGGGATCCCGTCTAACGGACAAAAAACCCGATCGACAACGAATCACCCGAAAAAACAGACCGAAAAGCGAAAGCACTGTGCGGCGCGTCCTCAAACCAGCAGTTCAAAGAAATTTATACGCAATCTGACGACTCCACCAAAGCTGAACTTCTTCTCGAGGAACACAACGAGAACTTCCCCACAGACCTTCAAAGGTACAAAAAGGACAGACAAGGCTGTGCCAGTAGCCGCAGAAGCAAAGGCAAACCCTAACAAACGTCAAAGACTCGACTCTGACGAACTGGCAACTACAACAGGATCAGTATCAATTGACCTATGTGATTTATCCACGTATTCATATGATGACGACACAGAGCAAACACAGAAAAGTGCCTTGAATAGCACCATGAGTAGCTCTGCCTCGAATGCGAATATTTCTGATGTGGACTCGCCATCAACAAATCCATGGGTCGCAAAGAAGACTCCTGCTCAAAATGAGATGGCTCTGGCAAATAAGAAAACCCAATTTTCCATACACGGTCACAAGCCATTAAACACGAATGCCAAGCTCCTCCATAAATCCCTGAAGGATGAAAGGCCAAGTCTGGTACATCAGGGCCGCATAAACAAAATAAGGAGTCCAAATCCAAAACTAACAGCTGGGCAGCGAGCAAACGAACAAAAAAAGGACTACAATGAGACCAAAGAGACTCGAATGGATAAAAATGCCAAAATTGCTATCATCAACATCCTCAATGATGATTCTGAGGTAAACTTGAATAGAAGAAATGTCATGCGCCTCCTACACTCGGTGCCTGCTCTAAGAACAGTGTCCTCTGATGACATAGCAATCATTGAATACATATCGGAAGATCACGAGGACCGAGTTTACTTACATATAAAGTCCAACGCTGTCCGAAAAGTCATCTTGGCAGCAAAAGACGATCTACTGCAGCTCGGCTTTGACGTCAGTGAACCTAAGCCCAAACCTGAATGGGTTGCAAGTAAAAACGAGGGAAAGTCTAGCCGTAGGCATGAACTTAGATCGCTCACATTTGAAAAGAAAAAATTCGAATTAAGAAATCACTCGAAAACAGCCCCTAATTCAAATCATTATGGAAGTCAAATCAGGCATAACGTGTCAAATCATTAGCTATTGGCCGTCAAGGAACAAACAGTGTCCTCCCTGATTTCATGGAACACAAGAGGATTTCGACATCTGTTTGATGAATTTCCGATTGAATTGGAAAATAATCTGATAATTTGCCTACAAGAAACGTGGCTAAGGACCCCCCCGGTGAAAGATGGCTACGTGACCCTGCTAAATCCAGCAGGGAAGAATGCATTTGGACGGCCTTTTTCAGGTCTAATAACTATGATCAAAATTGGCCACAACTGGGAGGTGAAAAAAAGTGATAACCCTAACTTATTCATCCAAAGCACGCTAATTGAACATAAAGTTCGCAGTCCACGGCAACACCAGAATATTCTAATAGTTAATGTATATTGGAACCCGGTGATGATCAAGACTAAAAACTTTATAGCTGCAATAACTGCAATCCTGAGTAAAAATCTGCAGGAAATAAGCAATCTTATGGTCATCATATGCGGCGATATGAATTTGTCATGGTTTGATTTGAATGGTGGTCGGTTGAATCGAATGAGTACATACTGCCAACAAAATCAAACTAGGCGATCTCAATGGGACAACATCATGGAGATTTACGACTGCGACATGATAAATGGACAAGTGTCGGGCGACATACCACAAAATAATACGTGGCATAACTTGGGTTTTGCAAAAACACTAGACTATATCTGGGTGTCCAAACATTCATGGGACCTAATAAAAGATATGCACGTAACACCAACAAAAAATAGTGATCACGAGATAATGGTGATGAATATGAATATAACCTCTGGATGCATGACGCAGCAATTAACTTCTATTCTTGAAGTAAACAACGAGAAAAACAGATTACGAATATCGTCCCGTCAGATTTCCATCATCACGAATGAATTGGAGGAAGCAAAGAATGCGTTGAGTAGCAATACAGACTATGTGTCACTTCTACCCTGCCGTCAAGATAGGGTGTTATGGAAGACAAACTCTGTTAAAACGCACACTCATACATGGAGCACAAAGCTAAATAATGAAAAAAAGAAGGCTAATAGTGAAATTCGCCAGTTGAAATCGCATGGCGGTCCGAATATGGGTAACTTGATACAAAAACGACGACAAGCTTACCGCAATTGGGTGAAAGCTTTCAAGTACCAGCGGGACCAAGAACGCGGTGAAGTAATGTTGAGCCTGCTGAAATCACATAAATGTAGAGACATCTGGCAGATAATTAATAAATGTTCAACTAATCAAGCCATCAGGATGGCAAACGTGGTGACCGAAGTCGCCTGGAATCAACATTTCAACAAAGTCTTCTTAGGAGACGTTAAAATTGAACCAAATCACCTTGTATCACCGGCTGTAAAGTGGGACTGCTGTGAATCTGCTGATGACATAGCCACTGCAATTGAGAAGTTGAATAACTCGCGTGCTGCAGGACCGGACGGCATCACAAATGTGATGCTTAAAGAAAATAAATTGGCATGGTCGAAACTCATCGAGACACTATTCGCTAACATTGGAGTGACGAGAACAATTCCTGCAAATTGGACAACAGCAATAATTGTCCCAATCTTCAAGAAGGGTGATCGGGCCAATCCAGCTAATTATCGCCCCATCGCCTTGTTGGACACAATTGGCAAGGTGTTTGCAAACTTTCTTCAAAAAAAATTAACAAAGTGGTCAAATGCAACTGGAATCACAGACAACAGACAAACAGGTTTCACGAAAGGTGTGGGAACAGAAATGAATTTAACATTGCTTAACATCTTAAAAATAAATGCTCTGACAAGAAATACGAATTTATTCCTTGCATTCATAGATCTGCAGCAGGCTTTTGACTGTATCGATCGAGAATTACTGTGGGCGAAACTAGACAACTGGAATTGTCCCCACGACATCCTGCTACCAATCATAGCACTCCATACGGCAACAACAATTCAAATAAGGCTGAACGAAGCTGGCCAGTTATCCGAAAGAATGAAAACTAAAAGAGGAGTAAAGCAGGGTTGCCCGATTGCTGCTTGTTTATTCAAGCTCTTCATTACCGACATTCCCACCGCCCTAGCCGATGTTAGATGCTTTCCTCCTAAAATAAATGGGACACAAATAAATTGCATGACATATGCAGACGATCTTGTTTTGGTCGATACTACGCAGATCGGATTGCAACGACTTCTTCAAAAGTTACATCAGTATATGTCGACCAACAACCTGAAAATAAACATTGCAAAAACAAAAATTATGAGAGTCGGGTCTCACAAAGGGGAGAAGAAACACCCATTTAGCTGGAGAGTCGGAATACATCCAATCGAAGAAGTCACAGAAATCAGATATTTGGGCATCATGGTCAATACCTCGATATGTGAGAAGAGTTGGGTCCGTGATATGGAGCTCCGGATAAAGATTCTAGCAGTACAAGGCTTGCGAATTCACAACCTTTATGGAAAATTCTCTTTGATACCGATCCGGTTGTTTTACTTGCAAAAAGTTATTCCATCTATTACTTACGGAGCCGAATCTGGATGGAACCTTGATCATAAAATCTGGGCGAAAATGGAGGGCTACTTTTGGAAAAGAGTACTAAGGCTACCAAACTGCCTTTCAATTACCGTTATAAGACAAGAACTAGCCTTGGATGACCTTTATTTAACCGTGTTATGGAAATCCCTGGCACTATTGAGAATGACGCTATTAACAAATAAAGAACCTGCACATGAAATCTTAGCAGTCAAAGATATGAGATTTGCTGGAGACGCATACAGGAAATGGTATAAGAAGGCATTTGACATTATGATAGCCGCTAAGATATCTGAAGAAATGCTGCTAAAGTGGCCACAAGTAGCCAAAAGAAAACTAAAAGAATGGTCATGGGCAGGTAACATAGCAAGACTGGAAAGCCAGACAGCTGCACCCAAACTTGGGCCGACTGCTAATAAAATGAACAAGATGCCAAAGTACCTGTCACAGTTTCCTTCGAGGCATCACCGTGATCGGTTTCTGAAAATGAGAATGAACGCGATAAGAACTAAGGAAATCCTACTAATAAGAAAAGACGCAGAGACCAGAGACAATCGGTGCCGATTCTGCAATGAGGACATCGAAACAGTCAAACACTTGTTAGTCGCCTGCCCCAAACTCCGATCCTTAAGATCTGTACACCTGATCAAATACGCCCCGAGAAATGAGAACATGGAGGATTGGTGGTACCGAATACTGAGTGGGAGCTCTATTCACCTAATATGCTCAGTGATAAACTTCCTCGATGCCATTCAACTGTAAAGATCATGTGAAGGGAGGGGCGGGCTTCTTGAGGCTGTAATGGAATTGTTTTGTAAAAGTTGATGTGTCAAAACAAAAAGTTTAATAATAAACTATGTTTATAATAAAAAAAAAAAATTAAAAAAAATAACGGAGCTGAGCTCTAAATGGGACTTGGCAATGGCAGACTTACGGACAGCCCTAGAGAACAAGATTGATGCAGTCGGAACAGAATTTACCCTACTGCGCCAGGATGTCAGGGCGCTGGCGGAGAGAACCAGTGGTCTGGAAAGTGAGGTAAAGATTAATACAGAGGTCAGTAAGAACAATGCAAAGGAAGTTCATGTGCTAAAACAGCAGGTTGCCAACCTGGAAAATCGAGTGGAAGAAGCGGAAGGAAGAGTGAGAAGAAATAACATACGTGTGGTAGGCCTGCCGGAGGGAGAGGAGGGCCAGGACCCAACAAACTACGTTGAGAACATGATCCTACAAGAGATCAGAGCAGACAAACTTTCACAGGGATTCGCGGTGGAGCGGGCGCATCGCGCCCTAATGTGGAAACCTCGACCTGGAGCCCAGCCGAGACAGATCATTGCGAAGATCCTAACCTATAGAGATAGAGAAAAGATCCTGGAATATTTCCGCAAGGGAGGAACGATAGAGAGAGCGTCCACTAACATCAAAGCATACCCGGACTACACAATGCTGGTGCAGAGGCAGAGATACAGTTACATAGCTGTCAAAAGGAGGCTGAGGGCAGCAGGAATCAAATACATGCTTCTGTACCCGGCAAGATTGAAAGTATTACACAAAAGCAGAATGCTTTTTTTTGATACCCCGGAGGATGCAGCGACATGGCTGGACCTACAGGGTTGCCCTGAACAAGAAGTGGATCGTGACCGGCGGAAGCACGACGAATGAAGAACTTGTAACGCGGACACTGAGGGGGTAAGTGGGAGGAGGATCCTAGTTATATAGGGGAACTGAGACCAGCTGAACTTTGAGCAACGTTCGAGCCTTGGGCTTGAAATGGACTAGAATATAGTGGGTGAAAATACAAAGGGTAACTGTATAGCATCAATATGAAGCGTGAAATTTTAGAAACGGGAGCAACAGATCGTAAGCAACCTACCCCGAAATAATATTAGTTTAGCGGCCAATAGGGTGGCTTCACCCTACTGAGCCCTGAGTAAAAGCTTGCACTAGACAGGGCTAGATGTGGGGGTGTCTGAGATCCAGGAATGGAGCTGGGCAGCAGTTAGGGAGAGTGTTGTTGGGGAAGGGACGGGTGGAGGGAGGGGCGGGGGGAGGCGGGGAGTTTGGTGTGTATATGGTTATGGGGAGTTTAAGTTTAATCATGAGCCTACAAGTAAGAATCAGAGTACGGTGTTTGCATTACAGAGATGAGCGGGATCGGCTGGAAATCAGGGAGGAGAATATCTATGACCTATGGGAGATCTTAAGATAATAACGTGGAACGTCAGGGGCCTTAATAGTTACTTGAAAAGAAATAAGGTCATGTTGTATCTGAGAAGGCAAAAAATAGACATTGCATTATTACAAGAGACGCACTTGACGCGGGAGAAGCTGGAATTGGTTGGGAAAAAATGGAAGGGGACTGTGGTGGGTTCGCCATATTCTGCTTACGCTCGAGGAGTACTTATTTGGGTGGCGCTGCATGTCCCGTACCAGCCTATACAGGAAGTGGTTGAGACAGATGGGAGGATGGTCATATTGAGAGGGGTGGTGGAAAACAAAGAGGTATGCATTGTAAATACATATGCTCCCAACCAAAACACAGCTGCATACTTCAGAACACTGTACACCAGCCTTAGTATGTGTGTAGGGAGTGCAATGATTTGGAGTGGGGACTTTAATTGTGTGTTAAACCCTATGGTGGACAGATCTGATAGCGGGAGGGGTAGGCCCACCCAAGCGGCAAAAGTGTTGCAGACACTGCTAGTGGATTTTGGCTTGACAGACGCATGGAGAGTGAAACACCCTAATGAAAAGCAATATTCGCACTATTTGGCCCCACATCAACTGCATACAAGGCTTGATTATGTTTTTGCCACAGCAGATGTAATGACAGAGATTACACAAATTGAATATAAGCCAAGGGTTCTCTCGGATCACTCGCCTCTGATCCTTGGATGGCAATATTGCCCCCCGAGGGCGAGGATCCCTACATGGCGCCTCCGAGCTGAGGCGCTTAGGGATCCAGTCTTTAGAGAAGATATAAGGGATGAGATTACAAATTTCTTCGAGGTGAATACTGGTAGTGTGGATTCTGCAGGCACATTATGGGAAGCCTTTAAGATGGTGATGCGGGGGGTTGCCATTGCTTAGTCAAAAGGGCTACAGGGTGGGGTCTTGGCTGACCTGCAGAGGACAGAAGATGAGCTAGAAATAGCACTGAAGAGTGGCAGTGTGGACACCAAGCTGGTACTTAAACTACAGCAGCAGTGTGCGGAGCACTGGGGAAGGCTTTGTAACCTTAATTATAAAAAGTGCGTTGAGAGGCAGCATGCGGGTGGGGATAAAACAGGCCACCTATTGGCTTGGCTATACAAAAACGAGACCTCTAGGCCCCCGATTAGGGCAATAACTAAAGAAGATGGGGATGTAGTGGCCACTCAAGAAGGGGTCAACAAGGAGTTTGCAGATTACTACAGGGTACTATACGGGGACGAGGTGGGGGGTGACCAACGGGAGATAACTGAAACGTTAGAAGACATAGGACTGCCCAAGATCAGTGAAGAAGAAAGGGAGGAGCTTGATGCGCCAATTACCTTGGAAGAGTTAGAGGAGATTGTAAAGCAGTTGCCTACCAGTAAAACCCCAGGAGCAGATGGGTTCCCTAGCGAATTTTATAAAGTATACAAAGAGGAAGTGCTCCCCCCAATGCTAGAAATGCTTAATGAAGCGTTTGAGATGGGAAGGTTGCCGGAGTCGCTCAGAGAAGCGATCATAATACTGCTTCCCAAACCCAACAAACCAGGGCATAGCTGCGGCTCCTATAGACCTTTGTCGATGCTGAACCAGGACAGCAAGATATTGACGGCTGTCCTGGCAAACAGATTGCGTAAAGTAATTGGTAAATTAATACACCCCGACCAAACGGGTTACGTCCCGAATAGAAATATAACTCATAACCACAGGCGACTTCACCGGGTGGTCGAATGGGGTGGCAAGAATGAGGGTGAAATGGCGATTGTGTCTTTAGACGCAGTAAAAGCTTTCGACTCGGTTAAGTGGTCATGGCTATTGGCAGCCCTGGGAGGGTATGGAATGGGGCCAGGTTACATCAGGTGGGCGAAGATGCTGTACAGCGAGCCGCTAGCCAGAGTCCGCACAGGATCGGTTATATCTGAGAGATGGCAACTTAGTAGAGGCACCAGACAAGGGTGCCCCTGGTCCCCGATGCTTTACATTCTTGCCCTGGAACCCCTGGCAATATACCTCAGGCAACAATATGATACGGTAGGTATTGAGGTAGGGGGAGAATGACATCTGATATCCTTGTATGCAGACGATTTGTTATTATACTTGCAATACCCGGAAGAAAATCTCCCATACATACTTGAAGTGATGGAGAGGTATGCAGAGCTGTCCGGTATAGCGGTAAACCCTCAAAAGTCCAGCATATTCCTGCTCGGTAGCTATAGGGGAACCCCTGTGGATAGGTTACCGGTACTACAAATA
Source organism: Ambystoma mexicanum (assembly GCF_040938575.1). Lineage (NCBI taxonomy): Eukaryota > Metazoa > Chordata > Amphibia > Caudata > Ambystomatidae > Ambystoma > Ambystoma mexicanum. The sequence continues at coordinate 641,913,178 of NC_090922.1, read as the reverse complement.
CCATGGGCAATTGGCTCCTTTCGTTACCTTGGAATAGACGTGTACCACACGGTAGAAGAGGAACAGACACAATACCGAAGTAGCTATTGAGAAAATTAGGACCAGCATGAAGTTTTGGGAGAAACTGCCATTAGCAATGATGGGACGGGGGGCTATGCTCAAGATGGTGGTCCTGCCTAGGCTCCTGCATTACTTCAGTAATATTCCATATATGATACCCAAGAGGTTTTTTACTAAATTGAATAGTATGTGTAGGGATTTCCTGTGGCATGGTACCCGAAATAGAGTGACGTTATGGAAATTGCAGAACTTCTATGAAAAAGGAGGTATCAGACTGCCTAATTTTGAGGTCTATTATGTGGCGGGTCAACTACAATATGTGGCTAAGTGGCTCTCTGACAAAGTGACCCCTGAACTTAGGTTGTTTGGGCGGGACTGTACCCCGTTTTACTTGAGGGAAATTATTTGGTTGCCTGAAACCGAAATGAAGGGGCGCCCTGGGATGATGATGCTTGGGTGGAATATCTGGCGTCTAGCATGTCAGCTGATGGAGGATCCATTCCCATGCTCCCCGCAGATACCGCTGGTTGCTTTGACTGGAGGGGATAAACAGATGAGGGTGATTATCAGGACCTACTGGGAATCGGTGGGGTTCGTAACGCTAGGGGACGTTTGGCAGGAGGGGACCATCAAGGATTTTAAAGAACTTAATGAAGAGGCGGGACTACATACGGGCCAATATGTTACGTACAATAGGATGGTGCAGAAGATTCGGAAAATATAGGCAGAAACGGTATTGATAGAAGAACCAGATGCGGCTGTGGGGGCAATATATGATATATCAGAAGGAGGGCATGAGATCTCTAGATTATATGAGATGATGATGACTAAGGTGGGGAAGGAATTGACACAATTGAGATTGGATTGGGAAGCGGAAGTGGGAGCCCCGATGGAGAATGATGTGGGAACGTGCCTTGGGTTATCACAAGAAGATGTTGAGAAATGCCAGACTAAAACAAATACAGCTGTATATAATGCATAGAGCATACATGACCCCTTCGAGGATATCGAAGTTCCGTAATGCTGGAAGACAAGCGTGTCCTAAATGTATCCAAGAAAACGCTGACATGACACACACGTTTTGGTCATGCCCAATAATTGAGTGCTTTTGGGGAGAAGTAGCGCAGAAACTTGCAGAAAAGAGGGTTACTCTTGTCATAGATACGGCCTGGGTCTGTTTACTGGGCGGGTTCCCCAAGTCACGGAAACTTAAGCATGTTGGGAAACTGAAATATCTGGCATATGTGCTCGCAAAACGGAGGATAGCCATGGGATGGAAGAAATGCCACAAGCCACGGGTGGAGGTATGATGGAAGGAATTGCAGAAATGGGTGGAGGCTGAAACAGTGGTGTGGCAAGAAGCGAGCAGTGTGAGTGGTGAAGAGGAGGCGGGCGCCTTGTTGGCATGGAAATCACTAATAGCAGAATTGTTTGGTGTAATATCAGATCCAACAGAATCCGAAGAAAATGAGACCCTGCTGCATGTAGCAGATACTGAATGCGAATAACAAATAGGCTCATGGAGGGGGGTGGGACTGGGGTAGCAGTGATTAGGATAAAATATTGTGTAATGGAATTGTAACGATTATACTGCTTGTTTGGTTTGTATTGTTGTGTTTATAGAAAATTAATAAAATTTATTTTAAAAAAATTAAAAAAAATATTAAAAAAAAACAGAATGATCCAGCACCCAACTCATTTATTATGTGGTGTATCGAATTGGCTATCACTCGTAACTATTTTGAATTCAGAGGGTTTTTTATCAGCAAATAGAGGGAAATGCATGGGGGCCATCATGGCACCCAGTCTTGCCAATCGGTATGTTGAGTTTTTTGAAAAGCATTGTATCTATGTACATAACCATTTTGACCAACATATATTGGCCTGTTCCCGTTACATAGATGTTCTAGTCATTGGAAAGGCACTGTTGAAAAAGCTAAAGAATTTCTAGAGTGGCTTAATACCCTCAATAGAAATTTGACTTTTACAATGACGGTAGAACAAGACTGTTTATCATGATGAAGGCAAATTGTTAGTTAAACCTTTTCACAAAACTACTGAGAAAAATTCATTGATCCATTACCAGAGTCACCATATTAAGGATCTCAAGGATAACTTGCCATATGGCCAGTTTATAAGGCTGAAACGCAACAGCACTCGCTAAACTTCTTATGAGGAGGAAGCACGACATCTAAAGAAAAAAAAAAATCAGAAGAAGTGGATACCCCAAGAAACTCATTAAAAATGCAGCCAAGCGGGCCTCTAACAATAACAGGGCTGCCCTCTTGGAAGAGAAACCAAACAAAACCATGGAGGACAGATTAGTATGCGTCAACACGTTCACTAACCATAGTTTGGCCATTCAGAACATCATCTCAAAAAATTGGAAAATATTTAAAACTACGAGTTCCAATCTAGATATTCCACTTTTTAGATATTTCCAAAACAACCTCCATTGGTAACTGTCAGTCACAGTAAGTTAATAACCAGAACTATACCGACAGCAAGCATAACTAGCCAATGGGGCTTAAACCCCATCACGGGACACTACCCGTGTGGACATTGCACTATATGCAATATGACATCTAGTTCTTTTTAGTTTTAGATTGGTATCAATAAGGCCAGGATACAAAAAGATTTTTCTAATTGCAATTCTGATCACGTGGTCTATATGATCACTTGCCCCTGTGGATTATTTTACATAGGAAAAACAAATAGAAAAATAAAGACCTCCCTAATTGAACATAGAAGCTGCTTGAAAAATATTGAAAAATAAGGTAGTGCAAGCCCCGATGGTCAAACATTTTATGGAGAAATAACATGGTTTGAGGAATTCAAATGGACTGTGCTTATGATGGTCCGAGGTGAAAACCAAACCATAAGAAACAACAAACTACTCCAAAAGGAACAAGAATTCATTTATAAAACCAGATGTGATATTAGAGGACTTAATGAAGCCATAGAACGGCAGAATATTAGATCAGCCTATCTCTACACTACTGTTGACCCGGAGTAATCTATGTCGATTATTATACATAGACTCAACAGCATAATTTCCCAGCCAATACTACCTGGTTGACTATGTATTAGGAAGTTCATGACTCAGACCCACAACTTACTTAGTTGTTTATTTATTTTGAATGTAGATCTAATATCTTTTTCAATTTGATTTGAACACATTGTGACATGTTTTTATACAGAAGAGTGGGTACAGGCTCCCTTCTAAAATGGCTGCAATGGGTTTATGGGTCACTTTTCAGTAGGTGACGCTGCTTTAGCACTAAGGCCTGGATGCATGGAGCAGAAGCAGGACGGAGCTCTAATTCCTGTTGTAGTGACAGATAATTCTACACGAATGGTGAGAAGCCCTACCTTTTTGGCTAATACTGATGCCTGTAACTAGATACTAGTCGGGTTCTTGAGATAGGAGCCGACTAGAATAATCTCACAAACTCGGTTTAGAAAATCGCCATTTTTGAAGTAGCATCTTGGACGGCCGATGTAACCCTTTGTAGATGATAGTTGTGATTAGGATTATTAATACCATAGTAATATGCATGCTGATATGCTTTGTCCATAGATTGCCTGAAATAATCCTGGTCGATATATCTTGAAGATATTACATCTTCGGAACATCGTACTTTGGAGCTTTTTGAGCTCTTCTAAAATATACTTCAATAATAAAAGCAAGGTAAACATTGCTTTTACACAACGAGTGCCTTTCGGATTGAAAGTGTAGTAATTTCACATATCGTTTAACATATTGAAAACCATAGCGTGTACTTTCTATCTGACAGAGAACACGCCTCTCCAGCTGAAGAGTTTTTTTAGACCACAACACTCTAGCAAAGCCTTTCCAGTCTAATTCAACTAGAGTGACTGAGAGTGTATCAAATACTAAGGATCAACTGCTTCCACGCTTGCTACAGGTAAGCGCATTCCAAATTAATAAGAGGACTTAATTTTTTTTAAAGAGAGAGCAGTGTCACAGTTTTCATACTGAATATGTCATTTTACACAATTTAATTGTATCCTGTACAGTAAATGGTCCATTTTTGGACTACTATTTGATGAAGGATTATTCAAGATCCAAGATCTGCCCCTAAAGACTACAGCCACTCAACAGGCGAGGTAATGCTTTTTCCTTATCTCAGCCTTAAATAGAAACAGCCTTAAACTGAAACAGCTCTACTCGACCTTAAAACCCAGATTGAAGACCTCAAAGATAAGATCTCTCTGCGGCCTTCGATTTAGTCAATCACCAAATCCTATGCTGTCACATTAAAACTGCCGCCCACTTCTCGGACAAAGCGACAGCCTGGATCACCTCATTCCTGGACAATAGATCGATGCGAGTTTTCTCCCCTACCGCCACCTCAGGACCCTCCCCAGTCACTTGTGGAGTGCCTCAAGGATCTTGTGTATCCCCGACTCTCTATTATGTGTTCACAAAACCTCTTTTTGACATTTTGGATCTTCTGGGTGTTAAGTATACTAACTACGCTGATGACACCCAGATACTTATCCCTATCACAGGCAACCACAAAACCGACTCACTCGCCACCAACGCCATTTATCAAGTTATCCAAGCCTGGATTGCTCAGCATGAACTATGCTTAAATGACAACAAGACAGAGCTCATCATCCTTGGCTCCCACCAAAAAATTAGCAAACTTGAACCCTCGTTTAAATCCTTCACCATTGATAGCAACACCATCAAATTGGCTAGGGACACAAAAACGCTTGGTATCTACATCGATTCCACGCTCTTCCTATCCAGACAAACCAACGCAGTATCATCGTTGGCTTCATACACTTGCAAACTCTCACAGCTTGCCGTCCCTTCCTCTCACCAGCCAACTGTACCACACTAGCCAGGACTTTGGTCCAATCCAAAATTGATTACTGCGACGCCCTCTATCTGTGTACTAACCAATGCAATATGAATAAACTCCAAATCATCCAAAACGACGCTGGGAGGTGGTCAAAGAGGCAACAGAACCAAGGGAGGACCCTCTTCTAGTAATGAGACCCAGCCACCAAAAGGTTAACACAGCAAATCAAAAGAAAACTACATGTCCCAGAAACCACCACGAGAAACAAAACCAAGGAGGGGGCAGAGACAGAATTAAAAAGGGAAAACGGCATAGGTACGACCCAATCATACAGCATGGAAATAGGTGTACCAGAGACTGGCACTGGTGCAATGCAGTCAGCCCGCATATAGATGGGTGGCCCCAGAGACATACAGGGTGGGGTCAAACAGTGCATGAAACTGGGTGGAATGAGGAAAGAAAACGCCCTGCAGGTGTGGGGAATGGGAGGGAAAACTGGCTGGAGACTGAAGGGAGGGGAGAAGCAGAGAGGGGGTTAAATGCAGCAACAGAGAGCTCACCAGGTCTTTCTGATTACAGCTGCAAGTCGAGCCGGAGACCAGAGAGGAATTGGAATGTGATTGCGACTGGGCGTACTAGAAGGCTCACTGAGAGGCACAGGGGAGATCCCTATCAGAGGCGGATTCGCTGAGGAGAAGCGCCAGCCGTCAACCATTAATCAAGGACTGTGCCTTCCGTGTGGATTTTTGTCTTTTTGTTTTCTTAACCCAGTGAACAGAGGGTGAGTCAGACTGAAGGCTAAGGTCCGTGGAGAAAAAGAATTAATTTGACTTTATTTTCCCTTTTAAAAGATGCGAGAAGCCAAGTGGAGCTTTTTTTTTATCTCTGGACTTCATTAACCCTTTCACGGAAACCAAACCTCATGAAAACTAATACTGTTTGATGTGCACAAGGAGAGCTGTTGTTTAGGTTAACACCGCAATAAATCTTAAAATTGTTAAAGCTACATCCGACTACAGCCTACTATTTTACAGTGGTGGCAACGGTGGGATTCAAGAGAACGCCCAAGCAGAAGACATGGAACCTGTGGTAAAGGCACTCGCAGAAGGGCAACAGCAGCGGCAGCAACTTTTACAAGTGCAAAGTCACCAGGCGCAGGCGGACAGACAAGCACTCCAACAGGCCATACAAGTGCAAAGTGCTGCCCAAGAGCAAGGACGGGAAGCCTTAAGAATACTGGGAGAAGCAGTGGCCAAGACCCGGACGCATCCAGTAATACCGCCTACGGTATTACAAAAATACCAAGTAGGAGAAGACCCCAGTTTTTTCTTCGTAAATTTTGAGAGAATAGCTAGAGCAGCCCAATGGCCACAGGACAGATGGGCTTTCTATCTGGCTCCCTTGCTCACAGGGGTAATGCAGGGGGCATACCAAGCGGCTAACCCCACCGGAGACACTCCTTATACCGAGATTAAAAAAACTGTTTTGGAAAGACTCGGCATGGATGAAGAATCTTACAGGCTCAAGTTTCGAGAAACCCGATTGAAACCAGGTGAAAGTCCAAGACAATTGTTCTACAGAGTGCAAGATTTGGCGGAAAAATGGCTGCAAACAGGCACAGCCACAATAGGACAGATTAAGGATAGAGTAATGATGGAACAATTCATTGATGCCTTACCAGGGCCAATTCAGAGGTGGGTGAGGCAACATCACCATCTATCACTGGCCGAGGCAATAGACGTGCAACAGCATATCAGAAGGCAGGGAGCACCCGTCCTTTCCCTGCCACCCAATTGAGACCAAGTGTGGAAGCTTCCCAAGTACGCATCGGAACCTATAAAGGACCAGGAACCGAACCCAGGAACAAGGCCGAACCCCGACCCAATAATGGGGCTGGCTTAAGCAAAGGACCGGCACCCCAATGTTTTGAGTGTGGAGAATGGGGTCATATTGTGCGTTTCTGTTCCAAAAAAACAAAAACTGAACCAATGGAAATCGGCTCCATGCAAGCGCAGGAATACAGAAGGAAACGACTGCCTTACGTGATAGAGGTCACAGTGGATGGACATCCCCGTCAAGCAATGATGGACAGCGGAAGCAGACAGACGGCCATACAGCCCCATGTGAGCGAGCAAGATAGCGAACAGGTGAGAACCATTGACATAAAGTGCGTGCATGGGGATGTAAAAGGGTATCCATCTAAAGACACTGTGTTGGGAATATAGGGGCAGGAGATGCCAATCAAAGCCGCCATTATTCCTACCTTGCCCGCTCCGGTGCTAATAGGAACAGATCTACCTGAATTCGATAGATGGTTGAGAGAAGCCCCGTTTTCGAAAAACTGAACTATTGGGGGCATGTAGTCGGGAAAAATTATCTAAGGCCCAGAAAAGGAGAAACCAAGTGAATCAGGAAGCGTATAAAGACATTTCCATCATAGACTGGAAGGTGGGGGACCATATGCCTTCATTTCGAACAGAAACAGGGCTGGATGAAACGTTAAAAAGGGCCAGGGAACAAGCTCTAGACACTAGCGGGGTCCAACCTACTACTCCCTACTTTAAAGAGAAACAGGGGTTAATCTATCGAGTGACCCAAGGATCTGATAACATAAAGAAGGAGCAATTGTTGGTTCCCCAGTCCTACAGGAAAGGGCTGATTCAGCTGGCACATGATCACACCACAGGGGGACATCTAGCTGAGAACAAGACCATAAAAAGGGTGTTGCAAAATTTCTATTGGCCCGGAGTTTACGCTGAGATAACCAAATATTGCCAAGAGTGTGCTATATGTCAGAAAACAAGCCCCCATATTCCAGCACAAGCCCCTTTACAAAGAATGCCATTGATCAAAGAGCCATTTCAGAGAATAGGGCTGGACATTGTGGGTCAAATGGAACCTACCGGCCGAGGATACCGGTTCATACTAGTGGTAGTGGACTATGCCACTAGATATCCTCAAGCATTTCCATTAAAAGGAATGTCTGCCAAAGAAGTATGTGATGTACTTTTAACCTATTTCGCTAGAGTGGGAATTCCCCTGGAGATTGTTACAGACCAAGGACGGAATTTTATGTCGAGCGTCATGAAAGAAGTATGCAAGACCCTTGGCATCAACCATTTAAGGACCTCTGTGTACCATCCACAGACTGATGGGCTGGTGGAAAGATATAACAAAACCATCAAACAAATGATCAAAAGAGCAACCAGCCCCACTGGTCTGGGGTGGGAGAAAGTACTGCCATGGTTGTTGATGGTTTTACGTGATACACCTCAATCCTCAACAGGGTATTCCCCATTTGGATTATTATTTGGGAGACAGCTAAAATCTATCTTGGGATTACTAAAGGACACTTGGGAACAACAGGAAGAAACAACCCTAACGGAATATGTGAATGAACTAAGAGATCACCTGGGAAAACTCAGAGACTATGCTCAGGAAAACCTGGGGCGGGCTCAAGAAACGCAAGAGAAGTATTATGATAAAGGAAGCAGACCTAGGACGCTTAAAATAGGAGACAAAGTGCTGGTGTTATTACCCACACACACGAACAAAATGGTCGCCCAATGGAAAGGCCCATATAGTATAACAAAGGTGTTGGGTCCAGTTAATTATGAGGTAGAGCAACCAGATAGACAAAACAAACATCAGAACTATCACATTAATTTACTCAAGTTGTGGAATGAAAGAGACTCAGCAATATTGTGTACGTCTCTAGTAGAGATGTCGGTCCCCGAACAAATGGTCACACACTCGGCTGGTAACCTACAAGATGTGGGCTTGGGGGAACAATTAAGCGAGACCCAAAGAATGGAGTTATTTGACACCTTGGGCCCTGTAGCAGAGACATTCTCGAGTCTACCTGAAAGGACTCATATGGCTACTCACTCAATCCCAACCGAGGCAGGCAAGATTATACGCCTCCGACCCTATAGAATCCCTGAAGCAAAAAGAGGGGAGATAGCACAAGAAATAGAGAGCATGCTGAAACTAGGTACCATTATTCCCTCCAAGAGCGCATGGTGTTCACCGGTGGTACTAGTACCAAAACCAGATGGTACCACCCGGTTCTGTATGGACTTTAGGCAACTAAACGCCATTTCCAGATATGAAGCCTACCGTATGCCCAGGATAGATGAACTAATAGAGAAACTGGGAGCTGCATCCTTTTTGAGTACCTTGGACTTAACCAAAGGATATTGGCAGATACCGCTCAACCAAGCGGATCAGGAGAAAACAGCCTTCGCAACACCTCAAGGTCTATTTCAGTTTACGGTGTTACCATTTGGGTTGCACGGGGCTCCTGCCACTTTTCAGGCCTTAATGGATAAGGTACTGAAACCTCATGAACTATACGCAGCTGCATATTTGGATGACATAGTGAATTTTAGTAAAACCTGGAAGGAACATTTAGAACATCTAATCAAAGTAATTACGTCCTTACAAGATGCCGGACTGCATATCAACCCCAAAAAAAACAAGCTGGCAACCAAAACTACCAAGTATCTGGGATATTCTGTAGGAGGTGGAGTAATCACACCGTTGGTTGACAAAATACAGGCTTTGAAAAAATTACGAATACCGGAAACCCGGAAAGAGATCCGAGCCTTTCTAGGGTTCGTAGGATATTATAGAAGATTCATACCGCATTTTTCTACCATAGCGGCACCACTGACAGACGCCTTAAAAACCAACCAGCCACTTCAAATCAAGCCAGAAGCTGTGCAAGCTTTTCACCAATTAATACAACTAATATCAACCCAACCGGTTCTACACTGCCCAGATTTCTCAAAAGCCTTCTATTTACAGGCTGATGCATCAGGATGTGGTCTAGGTGCCGTGCTATCCCAAGGATCAGAACAAGACCTCTGCCCAATAGCCTTCATCAGTAGAAAACTCCTCCCACATGAGATACCATACTCCACCTTAGAAAAAGAATGTTTGGCAATAAAGGGGCCGTTGAATCTCTTCGTTATTATTTACTAGGTCGAAAGTTTACCATCTTTACAGATCATGCCCCTCTTCGATGGCTAGCCACCCAGAAAGACTCAAACCATAGGGTCCTTAGGTGGTTCTTAACCCTTCAACCCTATCATTTTGTTACAGTACATAAACCCGGAAAATATCAGCTAGTCGCTGATTACTTGTCCAGGGCCTTGAACATGTCCGAACGGCCTAGTTCCCGGGGGAAGGGCGAGTATGTGAGGTGGTCAAAGAGGCAACAGAACCAAGGGAGGACCCTATTCTAGTAATGAGACCCAGCCAACAAAAGGTTAACACAGCAAATCAAAAGAAAACTACATGTCCCAGAAACCACCACGAGAAACAAAACCAAGGAGGGGGCAGAGACAGAATTAAAAAGGGAAAATGGCATAGGTACAACCCAATCATACAGCATGGAAATAGGTGTACCAGAGACTGGCACTGGTGCAATGCAGTCAGCCCGCATATAGATGGGTGGCCCCAGAGACATACAGGGTGGGGTCAAACAGTGCATGAAACTGGGTGGAATGAGGAAAGAAAACGCCCTGCAGGTGTGGGGAATGGGAGGGAAAACTGGCTGGAGACTGAAGGGAGGGGAGGAGCAGAGAGGAGGTTAAATGAGCAGAGAGCTCACCAGGTGTTTCTGATTACAGCTGCAAGTCGAGCCGGAGACCAGAGAGGAATGGAAAGGTGATTGCGACTGGGCGTACTAGAAGGCTCACTGAGAGGCACAGGGGAGATCCCTATCAGAGGCGGACTCACTGAGGAGAAGCGCCAGCCGTCAACCATTAATCAAGGACTGTGCCTTCCGTGTGGATTTTTGTCTTTTTGTTTTCTTAACCCAGTGAACAGAGGGTGAGTCACACTGAAGGCTAAGGTCCGTGGAGAAAAAGAATTAAGTTGACTTTATTGTCCCTTTTAAAAGATGCGAGAAGCCAAGTGGAGCTTTTTTTTTAACTCTGGACTTCATTAACCCTTTCACGGAAACCAAACCTCATGAAAACTAATACTGTTTGATGCACAAGGAGAGCTGTTTAGGTTAACACCGCAATAAATCTTAAAATTGTTAAACCTACATCCGACTACAGCCTACTATTTTACAAACGCCATCAGAGCGGCGCTCAATATTCCAAGGAACCTCCACATATTCGACTCCAGACGAAGTCTTCGCTGGCTCTCAGTCTCCCAAAGAGTCTCCCTCAAAGCACTCACGCTCACTCACAAAAGCCTCGCCAATCAAGCCCCTAGTTACCTAGCCTGTAGACTTGCTCTACACACTGCTGCAAGACCACTCAGAAGTGCCCAAACTAACTGTCTCTCTGTCCCACGCTTCAACCTGCAAAGATCTGGTGGGCGCAGTTTCCCAGTCCTAGCAGCCAAGCAGTGGAACTCGCTACCCAATACACTCAGAGCGGAAACTTCCTTCCCGGCATTCAAGCGCAAAGCGTCAGCTTGGCTGACTGACCAAGACCTACCATGATCCCTACCTCATAGCGCCCAGAGTCACTACAAACAGCATCACTGACTCACGGCTACCACGTGCTCTTACACATTGTATATTTCCTGTATAACTGGCCATTATGTATATCCTGTTCAACTGCTTTATTTTACCATGCCTGTAATTACGTGTTGTACAATTTGTATATATGTATACTCTATTTCAAATGCTTTATTTTACCATGCCTGTAACTAAATGATGCGGCCTGGTGTGCTATACAAATAAATAAAATACAAATACAAATAATGCTTATAGGTTAAATAGCAATAATAGCTTATACCTATTTTTATGCTTTTGTCAACAGGCATCCAGTTTGTATGCACTACTATTGTGAAGCAGGGAAGATCAATAGAGATCACCTTCAAAGTAACAGTGACCCCACTTTATCCTCCTTAAGAAGGTTCTGTACTAAAGTGGTGAACTGAAACATGTCGAGAGAGCAAGATCTAGTTATCTGTTTTTACTAGAACAGTATATGTATCATCCAAGATATAACCAGAGTTGAACAGTACATTCATAATCTGTCCTCGGTTTTCTGATGTTATACCGGTATGTTTACAGAATACCTGCAATCTAATTACAGGACCTCTTTTTGTCTCAAACACTTTATGTTGAAGTATTGATATGCTATGCTTAATTACACATGATGCATACCATTTGTGTTTAATTTTGTTTTTAACATATCGTTTTGAATAAACTGATATTTCTCTTTAAATGAATTACTAGTATGGATGTCCCGTTGTGATTCATTTCTACCTTATACTGAAGGGTCAGTGTATTGAGTCACTGTGGAATTCAAGCTGCAGAATGCTCTGATCTTTAGACAGAAGGCAACTCTCTGCAGGGAGAAAAGGTTCCACCCCCACAACAAGGGTACCTACAGAGTTTGCAAATCCTGAGCGAGATGAAATCCTTTCAATTAATCATCATAAAAAAATTAGCATAGGTGCAAGTTACATTAGAAAGGCGAGAAGCCAGAGAATTTAAGAAACAAGAGAAGATATTTGAAAGATACGAAGAGATGATGTGGAACGAAGTGAGAAGAAGAGCGTACCAGTGCTTGGGGGTCAGAAAAGTAAAAGAACAGAAATGAGACAAAACACAAGGAGGCTTAGGAACAGTTAGAAATAATATATTCTGTGATCGTAAGAGGTTCAAGGGGACATAGAATAAGAATAAAATGTAAAGATATAGGGGGGCGAGGCCATGAGTGCATTTTAAAATCAAGAGAAAGTGGTAAAGAAGACAAGATTCAAAAGAAAGTAATGAAATTGAGAGTAGGGACGGTGTAATGGAGGACCGAGGGGCGAAAGAGAAAAGGAGACGAACAGAGGAATTATAAATGGATCGAAGAGGAAGGTGGGTGCAGGGAGACCAAGCAATAAAGATGAACAGTAGACCAGAGAGACAAGAAGACGTTTTGTAGCATGAAAAGAAAGATGGGGCGAGCACAACGAATGTTAAAAAGCATAGTGACAAGAGCGGGCAATATAGGAAATATGAAGAGAAAAGGAGAGAGAAGGATCAAAGATTACGCCCAGGTTGCTCGCAGATGGTAAGAAGGGAAGAGAGGACGGGGAAAGGAGCAAGAGAGGTAGGTAGGGTGGTTTAAAATAGAGGCAGGAAAGAACAGAACCTCATTTTTTTGAGGAAGATGTAGGCAATGAGAGGACATCCATATCTGAACAGCAGAAAGACAGTTTGAAACAGTATATTGAAGAGCAGAATCAAAGGAGAAGAATTAGAGAAAGATATGAGCATCATCGGCGTACAAATGAAAGAGATGAAAGGAAGAGATAAGGGCAGAAAGAGCAGCAGTGTAAAGGGAGAAAAGATGAGGCCCAAGAACCAAGCCTTGACATACACCATAAGAGGAGGGAGTGAGGGAGAAGAATGACCAGCCCAGGTAACGGAGTGGATCCGTAGCGAGAGGTAAGAATGGAACCATTCGTGAGCAGACACAGATACCCAAAGTGGAAAGAGAGGAAATAAGGAGAGCGTGATCCACAGTGTCAAACGCTGCAAACAGATCGAGTAGAATAAGGACAGAAGACAATTTGAGACATGTAGGAGAGCAGTCTCTTTAGAGTGAGAGGGACAAAAAACAGACTGCAGAGGAGGGAGCAGAGAATGGAGGGTCAGATAACGGGCTAGCTAGGTATAGGCAGTCCGTTCAGGAATTTTAGAAAGGAAAGGTAGAAGAGAAATAGGGCAGAATTAGCGTGAAAAGATGAGATAAGAGAAGGTTTTTTCAAGATAGGAAGAATAAGCGCATGCTTAAAAGGCAGCGGGAAATCAAGAATGCACAAAAAAGGAATTAATAAGATTAGGATATACTTGAGGGATAAGAGAAGAGTGGATAAGAGAGGAGAGGGTCGGAAGGAGAGGTAGTAGGGTGAGCACCAGTTAAGAGGGCAGATGTGTCAGTCAGCAAGGGGAGAGAATGATAAAAAGGAGTGTAGCAATGGGGCAGTAGAGGGAGAAGGGGAAGAAGTAGCAGGTGGCAAGAAAGCTAAGCAGAGATTTGCTACTTCAGATGTAAAGTAGTTTGCAAATTCAGAGGAAGAGAGGGGCGAGAAAGCGGATGGATCAGGAGCTTTAGGAGAAAGAATATTGTGATGGAGCTTATCGAGGCGACACGGGTGGTGAGAAAGTGAGTTCTGAGGAATGGGATTTCTTAGCAATAAGTAAAGCAGAGTCAAAACAAGAGTGCAACATAGAGAGCGTAGCAAGATGAAGGGAGCGAGAATGTTTCCATAGCCTCCCGCAGACTCATACGACATGAAAAGAGCCAGGCTGTGAGGTTGTACGAGTCGGCGAGAATGGGTGCAAAGGAAGAGTGGAGTTAAGGAATGATAGCACAGAAAAAGAAGACAAGAACACAAGAGTGCTATCAGCTGAATCAGGAGAAAGGGAAGAGAAGAGCGAGATTAAGGAAAAGAAGTGTTCAGAGAGGAGAGAAAAGATGAAGGCTCAAAAGAAGAAAGATTATGACAAGTAGAATGCTATCAGCTGAATCAGGAGAAAGGGAAGAGAAGAGCGAGATTAAGGAAAAGAAGTGTTCAGAGAGGAGAGAAAAGATGAAGGCTCAAAAGAAGAAAGATTATGACAAGTAGAGTGCTATCAGCTGAATCAGGAGAAAGGGAAGAGAAGAGCGAGATTAAGGATGAGAAGAGCGAGATTAAGGAAAAGAAATGTTCAGAGAGGAGAGAAAAGATGAAGGCTCAAAAGAAGAAAGATTATGACAAGTAAAAGGTAGTCGACGAAGAGACTGCGAGGGCAGAGGGGAACAGAAAAGGAAAGAAGGAGATTATCAGAAGCGTAAAAGGGGGAGAAAGAGACGAGGAGGGGGGAAGTTAAGAGAAAAGTCTAGACAAGAACCAGACTGGTGAGAAGGGGGAGAAGAGAAGAAGAGAAAGAGGTAAGAGACAGCGAGTGGTATCAGCAAGGGGAACAATATTTCGGGGCTTCCTGAAAAAAGCTCAGAAAGTTCATGGCTATAAAATGCCATTTCCTACTTGACCAGAAAGGGATACTACCAAAGTATAGAACAGGAGGCAGGACTTAAAAAACATAAGCTTTAGGGATCTTGGACTACCAATGTGGTAAAATGGCTACCTCAAAGTACAAAAAAAGCAGAGAGCATGATAATGCACTCAAAAATGGTTAAAAGAAGCACAGCCACCTCCCTACCAATTTTACACTGAACATTGTAACGGAATACACTAAAAAGACAATAATGCAGTATTCCCCATAGAGAGGTAGAACTGTACACCAAAAGGATACAGCTCATCCTGCACTTGTAATCATATTGAATAACCGCTGCCAATCGGAAAAAGTTAGTAAACCAAGCAAGGAGGTTAACAACAAAACAAATGACTCAAATATCAGTCCCTGATCATACAAGTCACTCAAAGATATGCTTGGGGTCTGTGGTAGGCAGAGCAAAGATGCATGTGACAGTTGCTGATAACCATCCAGCCAAGCCAACTGCTTTTTAAAGTAGATCTTGGGTTTAGGGGGTTGGATAACCTCCTATAGGTTCTAGGGGAAAGATCTACAAACAAGGAGGAATATTTTACTGTAAACCATGCATAGGTAAGAACACAAAGCAATGTGTTCTACCTGTGCTGGGCAGCTTAAGTGTGCATAGTACTAATGGTATTGTTGGTACCTGTGAACAATGGAGGGAATTCCCCCTTCTCCCCAATGGGGACCCTCCCCTTCTGAGGCTGGGGAGATGTGCCTGCTCTACAAGACCCTCCACCAGTGGTCTGGGCAAGTGGGACCTCACTGGGAGAGATTCCCCCTTTAGGGACTGAAATACCTGAGGGTATCTCACCTAGCAAACCTCAAGGGTCCCTTATTCAGGTGGCCAGAAAGGGAGGACCTTCTCTTATCCCGACCCGAAAGGCAGACGATGGGGAAAAGATCACGTGGGTAGGGGAGCCAGGGGTTATGCTCAAGAAAATGCCCAACGGGAGACGTGGTATCTTGCCAGAGAAGGAGAGGAGGGCGAGATATCTGAGACTTTCAAAGGCTGTATTGCGGGGGGCGTGGCTTCGAGTCATGGCGGTAGGTTTGGCTCTGTGAGAGCTCCCGGCTGGCGCCACGCTACCAGCCGCCAGCCACTATGCCCGGTGAAATTTGAGACTTGAAGCAGCAAAGTAGGAAAATCATGTGGAGCAGACGCTAGAGCACATCCTGATATGCCCCCGACGCAAATCCGCGGGGGCTTGCAGCTGTTTTTGTCCCGAGCCCTGATGGACACAGAGCCCACCTGCAGGGTGTAGGGAAAATGCTGGACTCCAACTAATCCCGCCGACCGGAGCAGCCCGATCTCAGCCTGGGACGGAGATTGGAGGCGGTGGGGCTTCAGGCCCGACACGCCGGACCTTCAGCAGGATCCCGCATTTTATCAAGCTGGTGCTCCGTTCCGAGCTCTCCCAGAGACTGGTGGCGTCGCCCATCCCCCCCTCTGCCGCAAGAACCAACTGAGCGGCGAGCACCCTGCGGGCCCTGGTGGAGTGGGGCTGGGGTCTGAGGGCCTCCATCGGTGGACCTACTTCTCCACGCTGACTGCATTGCCCCCCCGCAGGCGTGCGGGTGTCGGCCTCGGAGGCGGGGCCATCCCGGGGGAAGCTCGCTGGAGTCCCACGGCTGGTTCCTTGAACCCTGGCAGACACAGTGCCTGCCCGTGACTCTCGGGGAGGAGAGCGGACTCCACTGAACTCAGCCTGAGCGGTCCGGCCTGTGCCGGGGGCCGAGGGCGGCGAGGCTTCATGCCCAGCACGCCGGACCATCAGCCATCTATCACGGAGCAGCTAGCGGGGGCTCCCCGTGCGGGCCGCCCCGGAGCCGGGTGACACCCCCCCTCCCTCCCTCCGTCTCACTAACCACCGGAGTGGCGTTCCCCCTGCGGGCCGCAGCAGAGCGGAGCCCGGGCGACTCCCTGCCTCCCACCTTTGGCATCCAGCCAGCACGCAGATTGCAGCCTCGGTCTAAGGGAGGCTCATCGGAGGCCCTGGGGCTTGGGGGCAGAGAGGGGCCCGGCACCAACCAGGGGAGCGTGTCCCCCCCCGTGGGGTGGCAGCGGCGAAGGGGGGGTTTGAAATTAACCCGAGCCTGACACTCCCGGCTGCCTTGGGGGATCCGGGGCCAGCCGGAGCGTCCCAATAACATCCTGGCCCGGAGTGCGGGAGTCGCGCTGCCACAAGGGCCCGGGAACCCCCCCGTCCCCCGGCAGCCCAGCCACCCTCGCAAGCCCACGAGGCCTCCCCCCACCGATGGCAATCAACGGAGGCTGACACCCTCAAAGAACCCGTTCGCCCCACACCAGCGCTGGACCCTTCCTTCCCAGCTGGGGGACACCCGCAAGCATCCACCCCCGCCCCTGCCCCCTGGATTGTAGCCCGGAGGGCGATCAGGCCCCTACCCAAGATAAGCTGGTCAGCTGGAGCCTCAGAGTCCTACTCTGCATCCGGACCTGCCCCTGGAACTCCGAGGGACATCTGCCATTGCCCTCCCCCGACCCGAGGCCATCCAGGCCCGAGCACGGATCCACCCCCACCCTGCTCCTCCCGTGGGGAGCACCTGGGTCCCACAACTTGCATAGACCAAGGTAAGGCGGCACCTGCCGCACCACTCCCTGTGGGGCAACCCCGACAGACTCCAGGCAAGTACGGATCCACCGGTTGAGGCCGGCCCGGACCCTACACTAAAGATCCGAGTCCGGGGCTGCGAGCCGCTGCCGAGCTCCGACCTGTCCCCCAAGAGAAACCCGATTCCTCTGGACGCTCTGCAGATTGGGGGTCTAGCCAGGGTTCTGGGGCCTGGGACTGCCTCCGAGATTCTCTTCCCACAGCGGGATCCCAGGGAGTGACCCTCACCTCCCGAGTTAGCCAGCCCCCCCCCTCTCGTGGTACAAGACTGTGCAGGAGTCTCTGGGGCTCCAGTGGGATCTGGTCGGGGCTAGGGGCCTCCCATCACAGCGATGTCCAAAGCAAATAAATCAGCGAAGCAAGGGACATCTCCACGCTGCTGAACATGCCGTCGGGGGGAGAGAAAAGCAAGAAGGGCGAGCGAAGCGAGGGTGGTGTGGGAAGTGCCCCCTCCGAAGACCAAGGATCTAAGGCCTCTCAATCTGTCACTAAAGCTGACTTGCAGGACCTCTTATCTGCCCTCACCAGAGAGTTCCAAAAGGGGACGGAAGAAGTAAAATCCCAAATTGCTCGACTGGAGAAGAGGGTGGGGGAAATCGAGTCAAGAACTGAGGAAATTGAAACGACACTCTGTGAACAGAACTTTGAGATCGGAGAGGGAGCTCATAGAATCAGAGCACTGGAGTGCAGATGTGAGGCACTAGAAACCAAACAAGAAGATGCGGAAAATCGCTCTAGACGAAACAACATCAGGATTCGGGGCATTCCCCTGGCGATCCCGGATAAAGACCTCCCATCTTACGTAGCCGATCTCCTCTGCCATATCACCACCCTTCCGGATGACGCTGCCCTGGAGCTGGACCGGGTACATAGAACCAGACCTAGGCAAAATTCTAATGGCTCAGTGGATGTGTTGGTCAGAGTCCACTTCTACAAGCTCAAGGAGGAGATCACCCGAGGGAGCTTATAGAGAGTAGCTCCGCTCGTGGTCCCGAGTGGAGGGGCGTCGCAGGATGCGGGGTCCGCCCTCCAAGGGGAAGAACATGAACAATCGCTGAAGCCACCACCTCGCTGTCTACTGAAAACCCCTCCAAGGAGCAGGCAACGCAACTAAGGACGGGGTCCAGGGCCTCCTGTGCCCCGGGCCGACACAAAGATCCGCACACAAAATTACATGGTTTCACTCTCACCGTACGAGGCCCTATTGCCCCTCAACTAGCTGGTAGCCACGGCCCAGCCGACAGGCCCGTTGGTAGAGGGCTGGTCTGGATACCTACACCGATTCCCTGTTTTAAGTTTGGTTCTAGTTTCTTTTGTTTGTTAACCATGGTCAGAGGGAAGAAGGGAGCGGAATCTGAGAAGATAGCTGAAGGAAGGGGCGAACCAGAGGGCAGGACACAAGCTACATGTAAGGGGGAGACCACAACCTGGCAGTCGGACGGAGGAAAGGAAAAGCCACAACCCATCCCATTGACGAATGCCAGCCGGATAGAGAGCCAACCATGTTATCCTGGAACGTCAAGGGTCTTAACGCCCCGCGGAAAAGGAAAGCCATAAAGCACAGGCTTGCCCAGCTGGCTCCCAATATTATATGCCTCCAGGAGACTCACCTCCTCAGGACAGACGAGAGCCGCATCGCTTTCCGATCCTACACAAAATGCTTTTTTGCCTCTGCAGGCCTCAAGAAAAGAGGAGTGGGCATCCTGATAAGCCGAGATCTCCCTTTCACGAAGGTCACAGTCAAGAGAGATCCAGAGGGGCGATACATTCTTCTGAAGGGCCGATTGGTAGAGCTACCCATCACCAGAGCAGCCATATACTGCCCGAACACAGCACAAAGCCTATTCCTCCGCAACCTGCTTCCCATAATTTCAACCTTCACTGAAGGGCAGCTGCTCATAGGGGGCGACTTCAACCTGACCCCTGATCCTAACCTGGATAAAACACTCCCTCCATCCAAGGATGACTTCGGCAAAGCTCTCGCGATGGCGGAGTTCCTGAGGGAAACCGACTCCATAGATGTTTGGAGGTGGGCCAACAGGGGAACTAGGGATTACACATTCTTCTCCCATGCCCATCTGGGACACTCCAGGATCGATCTCCTGCTTCTTTCAAGTTCTCTCATTCCCTGCGTGGAAACTATCCAAATTGGACACAGAGCCCTTTCGGACCACGCTCCAGTCATAATGAAATTAAGGGTTCAGAGCTTTCCTGAACCGACCCAGCGCCAATGGAAACTGCAAGATCAGATCTTAACAGACATAGCAATCAGAACGGAGATAGCGGAAGCACTCAAGAATTACTTCAAGGAAAACACCACCAAAGACACAGCGATCTCCACGATCTGGGACACCATGAAACCGGTGATCAGGGGTACGGCTAATGATTGCACGGCCAGGCTACGACGGCTACGCAAATTACAGCAGGACAAACTCGAAGCGGAGGTAGCTGAGGTGGAACGCATCCTGAAACAAGGTCAGAACAGGAAAGTGAGTCGCATCCTCCAGAAAGCAAAACGCTCCCTAGAAATGCACCTAGCAGACAATGCGGCCAGGGCACTTACATACACCAAGCAATTCTACTATGTACACAGCAACAAAGCAAACCGCCTCCTAGTCCACAAATTGAAAAAGCTGCACTTGAGGAACTCCATCCAATGCCTCCAAGACACACAAGGAACACCTCACTACGCCAACTCAGAGAAGATGAACATCATGACAGCACACTACAGAGCAATCATGTCGGGTTCCCCCACGGCAGCAGAAGCACATTCTAGATATCTAGATGGGGTTCAGTCGGGCATCCCTCACCCACAAATGGCAACCCTTGAAGTCCCGATCTCTTCAGAGGAAGAGAGTGAGGTTATAGCAACATTGAAAAACTCAACGCCTGATCCGGATGGGCTCACAGCCCCATTTTACAAGAAGTTCTCATTCATACTCGCCCCCCAACTGGCTCTCCTTTTCAACTCCTTCCTCGCGTCAGGGACGACCACCCCCTCAATGGAAGAGTCTCTAACGGTGATGTTTTTAAAACCTGGCAGGGATCGGAGCCTCTGTGCTTCGTACAGACCCATTACACTCCTGAATTATGACGCTAAAATCTTCGCCAAAATTCTAGCTAACAGACTGGCTCCCCTACTCCCGGACATCATACACCCGGACCAAACGGGATTCATCCCCGGCCGCCACACTCACGACAACATAAGAACTATAAACGTCATCGAATCAGCCAATAGGAAGGGCCAGGAGCTGTTGGTGCTCTCACTAGATGCTCATAAAGCTTTTGACATGCTTGATTGGGGCTATATACAAAAATCATTAAAGCACTATGGTTTGGCCCTAACTTTATAAAATGGACACTAGCTAACTACCAGCATCCATCCACCAGCCTGAGAATCAACGGAACCAAATCTGACATAATTCATATCGCAAGAGGCACAAGGCAAGGATGTCCCCTCTCCCCATTGATCTTCGCCCTCTCCATGGAGCCGTTTGCAAGCAGGGTTCGGCAAAACGAAGCAATCCAAGGCCTGACAATCAAATCCCAAACATACAAAGCTGCCTTATATGCCGACGATGTCCTCTTATCACTAACCAATCCCAGGGAATCTATGAAAGCTCTGTGGACCGAACTGGAAGAATTCGGGGAAGCATCGGGGTTCAAGGTCAACAGATCTAAGTCATCTGCACAGGGCATCAACCTCCCCCGGCCTCTGACCACAGACCTGGAAAACGAATATCGCATACCCTGGGCGGAAAAGTACCTATCATACCTAGGGGTCCAGCTACCAAACACCCCGCACAGACTATACAAAGCTAACTTCCCGCCGCTGTTTAAAGAACTCAAGAGCGATTTAGTACGCTGGCAGAAACAGGAGATCTCCTGGTTCGGAAGAATCACGGCTCTGAAAATGAACCTCATTCCAAGATTGCTATACCACTGCACAGCCCTACCAACTGCTATCCCGAGGCAAGCGACACAGAAACTACAAAAGAGCATCATGAGATATATATGGGAAGGAAAACAGCCACGCATCCCAAGGAAACTCATGCTGCGGGGCCGGGCGGTAGGGGGACTGCTCTCGGCAACGGAAAACACGGTGGCAAGTTGGAAGACGGCTGTGCGGCTATGGAAAAGCCACAGCACAACAGGCCCACTCACCCCGATCTGGGCAAACCCGGAATTCTCACCGGGCGTCATCCCCAAGCACTTCTCGAAATGGAGGGAGCGAGGACTGGTGAGAGTGCAGGACTTCTTCGATGAAGGAAATCCCCTGGACTTCGAGGCCTGCAAGGCGAAATTCAAGGTGGCTGAAAGCGGGAGGTTCAGATATACCCAACTTCGACACTCGCTCTCCAGCAGGAGCATGAAAACCCTCGGAAGCAGAGTCCTGACAGCTCTGGAACAAACCCTCACAGCGCCTCCCCCGAAAGGCAAGATCTCTACCCTCTACAAGATCCTAGATAGAACTGACCCGACCCGCAAGGAGCCGTATATGCTCAAATGGGAGAGAGACATCGGGAGACCCTTCGAGCCGGAAGAATGGGACCAAATCTGGACTTGAGCAAATAGAAGCTCGAAATGTGTGGCCAATAAGGAGGGAGCATTCAAGATATGCTACAGGTGGTACCGAACCCCAGAATCGCTCAACAAATGCAACTCGGCGATCCCGCCGTCGTGCTGGAGAGGGTGCCCAGACAAAGGCACACTATACCACCTGCTCTGGACATGCCCCAAGGCGACTCAATTTTGGAAAACTGTGCTAACACAAATCAACATGATCACAGGCCTGTCAATCCCGTGGGACCCAGGGATCGTACTGTTGGGGGCAAGTGGTGAGGGCCAATTCCCACGCTTAGGCCACAGAGCAGAACTTTGCTCCCACTTGCTGACTGCCGCCAAGATCTCAGTGGCAAGGCTCTGGAAAAACGTGGAGGGCCCATCGGTCCAAATGTGGTTGACTAAATGCTGGGACATAATTGCGGCCGAAAAACTCACCGCACTCAGGTTCGGGAACAGAGACAAATTCTTTCTTACATGGTCTCCCTTCCTGAACTACGCACAGACATACCCAGGCCTGGCCCGGGAACCCCCTCTCTTCGCTGGTTGGACAAATATGATTGAAAAGAATAGATGGATGGGCTGTCGGAAAGCCCCTCCTGTGGAGTTAAACTCCCGCAAGCAATAGCAGAGCCAAAACAGTGAAGCCCCGGAACGGGACGGCGCCCTCCTCCCTCACCCAACAGGATCTCGGAGCAGTATCAACTGTTAGGAGCCCTTAACCCAAAGGGAGTCCTCGAGGAGTGCACGCCCACCGAACCAAGACCTCCCCATGCATTCATCTTATCCTCTGACCTACAGTTATTGTTTATGTTTCATGTTGACTTTTTCGTTTTATGTATCTTCAAGCTATCAGTGCTGACTGAAGCACCCACATTGCACATGCCATAATGTATATCATGCTTGTTGAAAAACCAATAAAAACATGTTTGGGGAAAAAAAAGGCTGTATTGCGCCTGCATCCCGTTAGAACTCTCCTGCACCGATCCAACATCCCCTCCGTACTTAATAAATCCTCTAAGGTCCCAAACCCAGTTACACCCAAAATCATAACTCCCAGAACCATTGTTTCACTGGTCTCCATTCGAATACTCCCCCCATCCTTCTTCCTGTCCCCTTGATTATCATTTTACCCATTCCCAACCTATCAGACAGAATACTACCAGTCCCACGATTCCCATGTTCTGTTCTGCTGCCCGGTCATTCTCGTCCATTTCGCAAGCCTTCCCCCATCCTACCCTGTACGACACTCGAAAACTCTAACACTCTTTTTCCAATACAAATACTTTTTGTTACTGTGATAGAAAACGGACTAATGATGAAACTGTTTATGTGACATGTCCCAACCCAAGGGTCAGGCAGAGTCAGGTAATTACTGGCGATAACCACACACACACACACACACACACACACCCGATAGACCTTTCCTTTCCCCACGGGGAAAAAGGGAGGAGCAAGCCAGCACAGCAGACAGCAGGACGAGAAGGCTAACCAAAGGCGGCAGTACGAGAGAAGGAGAAGGACAGCAGGGAACAAGAGGGCGGCGAGGAGAAACGTGACCTTGCCCTTTTCGTCCCAGATCTGTGGAAACTTCGCAGAGGAGAGCCCAAGACCGCGAACAATAGATCAAGTGTCTCGCAGCAGATGTCAACGGTACACAGAGCGTGTCGATGCTGATGAGCAGGAGTGAGGGAAACTCTGGCTACCGTGGAACTGGGCTTGACTCCAGTTAAGCCGAAAGCCAAGCGTTTCATCACAGCCGGTAAGTCGAGAGGAGAACTGATAAGAGCCGGGCAGTGTTGAATAAGGAACACAAAGTGGCAAATTTTAACCTAGTTCAATGAACTGTGAAAGAACTGTAAAAGTGCTGGAGGGAGATCAGTTGTAGAGGGAACCGGCACCACATGTGTGTCGCTCCGAGAGACTCTAGTCGATCCCCGTTTGAGTAAAACTACAGAAACCAGAAGGCCATAGGAGAGCCGTCAGAAGAGGTCAAAGTGGTCATACTGGAGGTCTAGAAAAATCCTTGTTGAAAGACTTTGATCTACAAAATTGAGAAAGCAAGGGGAATGAATCCTGCATGGCGAAATCCTGTGAACATTACAAGTGAAAGTAAATGTGAAATTGGCAAGAGTGAACCCAGAAGAGGGGTGCTAACGAGAAAGGGGCAAAGTCTAAAATCCCGAGGAAAAAGTGTGTTGACAAAAGCAAGGGATGTCCACTATGAACTGTTTGAAAAGACATTGAGACGCTAAGGAGGGGACAGGAGAAGTACATTGTCCTGCTGGTCGTTTTGGAATCCGAGCCAGACTGAGGGAAGAAACCAAGAGACAATGCATAATATAGGAGTACACTGTCCCACGTGTCAAAAAAGGGTCAGCACCAGAAGAGGGGGAACCAGGGGTAAGCCGTTATTACTCTGTCACGTGAACCTGAAAAAGGGAGGTTCACAGCAAACTGTTGAACAGACTTGAGAACCATAGTAGAAGACTGTTGAAAGTCATAGTGAACCCGGCAGAGGGAGGCCAACAGTCGAGACGGGTCCAAGCCCAACCAAGGGAGATCCAGTGGGGAAGTCATCACCCAAAATCCATTAAGACGAGGAACTGGTTTTGAAGGGTCAGCTCAGAAGAGGGGGACCCCAATGGTGAAACCATCACTCAACGTTAACTGCAAAGAGAACTATGTGTTTGCTTGTGAATATCAGGCCCTCAAAGGAAAAATACTTTTTCCAGAAAGAGAGGTATCGGGTAATAAAATTGCGGCAAAAATGTCATGGTAAAAAAAATAATTGCGGCAAAAATGCTGTGGTTTGACCCGGTAAAGGTATGCCCCATTATACCATTTAAGGGGAGCGGGGGCTGCGGGGGTGTCCCCCGTATCTTTTACATGGATTGCGGCGCAAAAACCACTGCATTTTTGCAGCAATATTTTGTAATCACTGCAATTATTGCCACAATTTTATCACATGGAACCGAACGATACTTAGCCATCGACGATCTGGATTGCTGCCATTGGAACGGTTAACTCGTGCTGGGAAAGCGCGAGTGTGTGCTGTGCTCCAAGCTCCCATTTTACCCCTGCTTCAAACATGGGGAAGGGAGTTCCAAGCTACCGCATCCTGACATATTATTTACGAACACTTCTTTCTTTTCTTCAGAACTATCCCACACCCTTTTTGTATTAGTTGTAAGGTTTGGCAATAGGTTTTAGTACAGGCCTTTATTATTTGACACTATGCCACAAGAAATGCCTTATTTTTCATTTGATGGTCAATGCTTGTTCCCATCTTGGATTTAGGTTTAGATTAGGCATTTTTCCACACTGCATACAGTTAAATAAACACCCTTGAACTGTGATCACTTGTTTCCGTCTTACTGTTGTCACCAAGTGTTCTCACAGGACAAGGACTCCTGTTGCTCTCAGGAACTTCCTCAGGTGTTACACATGATGGCATACATGGAATTATCCGAGATGCCGGTTAGGACTGATTTTCTATACTCTGGCCTGGGGGACGCATGTATAGAAGTCCAACATACATTGTGACTGGGCCAACGCTGGGAGCTGTAGCCAAACCAGTACTGGGTAGCAGTGACGAGTGCTCTAGGCTAAGTCTCAAGAGGTGGTGTGCTTGTAAAGGGTCCACAATGAGAACACACAATAGAATGTTGGGAGAGAGGTGGTCTATCCCACCCCTTTCACCACTCCCGCATGCATGATCTCACTTGTACTGAAGGTGGGAGACGTCCCTGCTTCTCCCCAAATGTAATCTGTGTTAATCACCTACTAATTACTAACAAGGAAATCACGTAATTAGGCCGTACTAACTTGCAAAGACTCAATTTTAGGTAGCTCGCCAGATGCCATCTTTTACTAGGCCCGAAAATGATCTCTAAAAGTCAATCTCTCCCTCTGTCCTATGCCTCACAACACCAGCCCATGCCCCCACAACACTGCCTCCTGCCAGATTCACACAGACCCTGTTCACAAGGAAGTCTAGCTATTCATTGTTGCAATCTTCAGTGCTGTCCCAGAACAGATGAGCTCACTGCACTGTGCGAGACCAGACCAGACCCCCGCCTGGGAGCCCATTCATCTCCACTAACCTGCTTGTGTCCCTTTTGACCCCCATCCTGCTAAGCTGTAAACTACCAGACCCATGCCCCTCTGCTCTTTGATACAGATACACATCTGACCACCTGGCCAACGAAGACACTGCACCCTGACCCCAGACACTCATATATTCATTCTAATCCTAACACTTGTCTATTCGTATCATGAGACATTAGGTAGATCAAAACCTCCAAGGTGGGCACCTGGGTCGGGATTCTGGGTTTATGGGTACCAAGGTGCAGAGGGTACAATGCCTGCCTATAACTTGCCTATGAACTCTGGGAAGCATCCACATTCCTTCCTGACTTTACGAGTGTCATTTGTCTTATACTCTCAAATGCTGTTATTTCAAGATCAGTTAGTCAGGGAAAGTGTCATTTTTGCTGGCCTGACCTTCACCTCACAAAGATGAGCCCAGCTGACCCATGTGTTGCGAGAGTGACACCCAAGCACCCACCAATCCCATGTGGTCAACACTTATAGATCTATAAGGCACCGACGACTTGACCCAATTGCGTTGCGAAATTACACATTTGTAATGTGATGTCACTAATGACGCTTGGTGCCTTTTCAAGGTGCTGCCTATGTAACTGTTGGCAGAGCCATCTCCGGGTATCAGAGTTCTCTGCACAATTCATCTCATATAAACTTTGTTCAACTTGAAATCTATCTCCTGGTCTCATTCCCTACTGGGGTGTGTCCATTATACTGATTTTTGGATATTGTGTTGGCAAGTGGGTGCCTTCATTTGTTGACCCCGACGTGATATTCCCAGACGTCCCCATGCTGCGGCAAGATCCAGGGCTTCCCAGAAAGGCCGCTCCCCACCTACGGCTAGCCAAATTCTAACAAAACGTGTATGTAAAATGGCAGGTTTTGTGCGTCCCGGCTTTGCGAATACCCAACTGCTCGCCGGAGCCGGGTAGGGCCACGACGGGGAGGGCCCCACTTGTGGATAGACCGCGAATGGAGGCTCTCGGAATACCACGGACACATGAGTATGGATTGCAAGGGAAAGTAAAGGAGGGAAAGGCAAGGTGTGGAGCAGATTAATTAAGGGGAACACACAAGAATTGGGATTGGTGCGACTGGATGGAGTGATTGTTGAGAATGAATCGTTTTTTCTTTTTCATGGCCATTAGGTTTTCATATAAATGAGTACAGTGAGAAAATAAGAGGAGATACGGGAACCTAGCTCCGAAAGGGGGTGGAAGGTGGCACCGCGTAGCACTGTCCCGACCAGTGCTGGTAATAAGTGAGGAAATGGAATAAAGTAGAAGCCTTGTATATTTAGTGGGCTCGGAAATTGGTAGTATTTAGTATCTATACTGTCCTATAACTCTTGTGGAGGTAGGCCCAGGAGGGGCGAGGGTGATGTGAGTGATGCGTGTGGGGAAGGAAAACTCAAGGTTGCGTAAAAGGGGGACTTGTGGCATATGGTTTTATTTTAGAGTGTTTTATGTTCTTTGTTTGATGTTGTCGATGTGATTATTAGTTTCTCTTGTGGAAATGTTTGCTAGTCTATATTTTATGTAAATGACATGAGAATGCATAAATAATGCTTTGAAAAGTAAGTAATTGAACGGTAAAAGTGATATATTACAGGTTGAAGTGTTACAGCACGAAGAAAATAGGGGAGAGGGATAAGGCCCTCTTGATTAATATGGGCCTAGATACGCCGCTTACACACATCTGAAAGCATCTTCCCTTCTATAGTGATCAAATAAAAAAAGTACCATGGTCAGTGGGTAGCTGAAATAAAAGGGGAGGGGGTCACCTCATATTTGGCCAGAAGGAGGGTCTTTTGATATAAGAATATTGGACCATATAGCGACCTATTTAATGGCAAAATCCAAGGGGATACAGCTTCAAAATAGAGGAGAGGTGTTAGATTTGTGGAGATTGACTGAGGAAACGCCCCCTACAAATAAAACAGGAAAAGGAAACAGAGCACACAGTGTTACCAAACGAAGGTGGGGATAAGGGGAAAGAAAGGGAAGAACCCAAGAAAATATACCCATTGCTTACAAGACCCACAGAAGTGTACGTGGACCCGGTGTATGTATCAGGGGAGACTGCACCTTTGACTCCGGCCACTGCACCACCTCCTCCATACGTCACATCACGCACTACTCCGGCCCCCACCGGGCCCACCTCTCGAGATCTAGGAGGTAGTGTTAACTTCCACCCAAGCACAGCTGGCTCAATTACCAACACTATGCGAAACACTGCCCTTGTCAGGGGGTAGGCAGTCGCCATTACCACACATGCCAATAAGTACTGCTGCATTAACCGAAAATTAATGGAAATACAGGGATTTCCTTTTCAGAATAGACACTGCCCCAATAAAAGCAGTACGGGTGGAACGAGAAGGCGAGGCAGAAAGTGTGGGATATGATTCAGTAGCCTCAGAAAGGGACGAGGAATGTGAAGTGACAGTATGAGGCGCACAGCTAAAACAATGCACTACCTCGCAAATAACGACAACAGGGGAAGGATGGGAGGGAATGCTCCGAAACAGGTTAGGAAGAAAGGCATTGGCAAAAAAGAAAGTACTGAAGGCATGTAAGGGAAAGGCGAGATCAAAATTACAGATGCCCCTCATCCACAAGGGAGCGGGACGACCCCATTATATACCTTGGGCACTGATGGACAAGAGCAATCTTCTCAAAGCACGCCCACTGCTTTGAAGGGGTATGGGAAAATAGATATATACACATTAGAAAAAAAACACAGCGGGAGTGCCATTAGCAATCGGGGACACAAAGAGCCTTTTAATATCTGCAGTGGAAGACCAGGCAGACTCAAGTGTGGGTGTAGGCGGGGTTCCCGGGAGTGACTATGGAATGACGGGGCATCCTTTAACCATGTGCAGACGCGAGTACGGATGCGCTGCGGGGGACCTTTCCCGAATACCCCAGATTTACACTCAGTCAAGGCAATACACCATGAGGGACGAGGGAGAGGAGCGCGGTTTATTCTTTGGGTGCAGGGGCTGTGCGGGCAGAGACGGGCACGGCCTGGGACCAGTCTACCTGCCTTTTCTATTTTATCATCAAACGAGGGATCAAAAAGAGGCACAGAAGGCCCTTGATAAAATTGCTGGGATAGAAGCCAAGGGGTGGCCAGAAATACAAAGCATTATAGTACACCACTGCAGGAGGATCAAAGAAAGAGACAAATAAATAGCTCAGAGGAGATTAGCTGATGAAGCAAAGCTGGTTCAGAGAAAATTAGCGAAGGTTGCAGCAGTAACTGCTGCACCTCCCTCGGAGCAGTAAGGAGGTGAAGGGGAGGGGCCGCTAGTGCTACAAGCCAGGGTGGCAGCTACATGGGTGGACAACAGTCAAGCGCAATGGGGTGGAAAGGAACGGTACACGGGACCTCAATGGCAGGGAAGACTGGCAAGAGGAAGAGGGGGGGTATCTACGACCACGAGGAGGAGGGGGTGGATATGCATACGGAGGGCAAGTACCACGGGGTGGTGGACCTGGACCATGTTGATCATGTGGGAGGTGGGGACACTTTGCCAGGGTATGTCGTATCCGGCCTGTAGCCAATTACCAGAGCACACAGAGGTACAGCAGCGAACAACAATATGGGCACCCACACCCAGGTAGCCCATATGGTCTCCCATGGGCCCTTTTACACAGGATGGGCAGCTCGACAATAGGCCCCCACCGGGGTACACTGCACAAACACGTTGAATGCAAAAAAATAGCATAGTACACACACACATGCAAACCCATTTGCCACCACAGCCAATGGTGCTCCAGCACCTTATCAAGGCACGTGTGTGCTAAGTGAACATGTTTTCTCTTGCCCAGGAATGAACACCCACCCAGATTAGGACAGCCCACAGAGAGCCCTTGTGTGTCCAGTCCTATCCACTATCTTACGTCCAGACAAGGAACCATTGCTGGGGGCAGAGATAGGAAGCAAACAGTTCATCTTTATGGTGGATTCAGGGGCAGAGAAATCATGTTTATGTGAAGGTGATTTTCCTTTATCTGGCAAGAATCTCGAGACGCAGGGATTTTCTGGGGCTGTAGTCACGGTCCCTTACGCAGAAGAGCTAGATGTCAAAATAGACTCACCTGTGAATTTATTACAGCAAGACCTACTAAGTAGACTAAACATGACCATCGCATTTGCAGATAGAGGGGTGGTATGTTCCACCTCGGGTATTTGCTCCATGTGAGCAATGCTTCTTATACAAACAATAGCAAACGAGACAGTTGTCTGAGAGGTACCAACCAATGCAGACATGCTTGTCTATGGTATACAGGTACTAGCAAGGGTGGTGCCAGAGTTTACACACAAGGATTGGAGAGTGCCCTCTGATTTTGTTTTTCGCCCAGTAGCGACCCCCCGAGATAGTGCCTGGCACCATTTGTCTCTTGAACTGCAGGGGGTTCAGGTTTCTGCAAATCATATTGTGGATATTGGACTGGACATGCATGGCTGTGAGTGGAGGACAGTATTGTGTATTGATCTAAACACAGCACTGCGTGAATTAACTTATGAAGAGCTGTTCACTGACAATGGCACTGATGGCGAAATAATACTGGAAGTATGTATGCCTTGCAACATCATGGTACAAAATAGACGAGTGACAAACCCCCTCATGGCCATTGTCAGTGCACTGTCTTTCTGTGACAAAGTCTTACAATTCGTGCCATCCAATTTGTGGACTACAAACCCCCATGATGTAGGGTTATTGAAGGAAGTGACCCCAATCCAAATCAAACCAGGAGCAGTGTTGCCTAGTGTAAGCCAGTACCCTCTATCAAAAGAAGCAGAGGAGGGCATAAAAGATATTATATACGCACTATTGCAACATGGCATCATTGTACCCTCAAATTCCCCATGCAATACTACAATTTCTCCGATTAAGAAAGCGAAAGGGGGAGGGTCGTGGAAGATGGTGCAGGACCTCTGCCCACTTAATGATATTGTCCAAGAAAAGTTCCCTCTTGTCCCGAGCCCAGCGTCCATTTTGTGCAGTATTCCAAAACAGGCCACCCACTTCACTGTAGTGAACTTGAAAAACACCTTTTTTTCAGTGTTCCTTGATCCAGGCTCTCAAATCCTGACAACATTTACTCTAGGGGGGAAAAGATACAAGCACTGCCGACTGCCCCAGGTGTACTGTGAAAGCCCAAGCATTTTCAACAGAATATTGCATGAAGATCTCAGCAATATTGTTGTTCAAAGTACCATCATTCAATACGTGGATGACCTAGTGTGCAGTGAAGGGGAGGAAATATGCAGAAAAGACTCAGTCACTTTGCTAACATTATTGGCCCACAAGGGGCATAAGGTAGATAAGAACAAGCTTCAATACTGTTTGGCAGAGGTGCTGTATCTGGGCCAATTAATATCTAAAGATGGTAAGAGAATAATTCCTGACAGTGCGGCGACAGTACTGGCAACAGCTAGACCATACACAGTGAAGGACATGCAAAAAATCCTTGGCAAATATTATTACAGGGCATGGATGCTGCATACAAACTAAACCTACTGCAGTCTTTATGCAGTCTTTAAAGGAAGCACAGAAAGAAAACACAGCTATACCTTGGACCGCTGAAATGCACACTGCTTTCACGACATTAAAAGAACTGATATGCACAGCACCCGTCCTCGCCACACCCGATAATGAACGAGAATTTTTATTGTTCTCACATTCAAATGGAACACTGATGACCGCAGTATTGACACAAAAAACATTATTGGACCATAAATGACTAGCTTACTACAGCGCTACCCTCGATTCAGTGATGCAACGCCACTTCGTGTGCGAACAGGCCCTTGCTTCAGCTGCCTTCGCAATTGAAAAAAGTTCCACAATTGTGATGGGATGCTCAGTAATATTGTTGAACACTCTCCGTTTGCCATACTTGAGCGATTGAAGTCCAAACTCACCACGCAAAGGGCCACTGCCTATGAGATCATCATTTCAAGCCCAAACATTCATGTGATACGTTGTAAAACAGTAAACCGAGCCACATTCCTCACAGAGCCATGTACATTGGAAAATATGCAAACATGTGACTAACACCTATGAGGGAGAAGGAGACGACATACCCAAAGCAAATGAGATATTTTGTAGATGGATCAGCATCCATTTGTCCAGAGACTGGTGAAAAGCATGTTGGTGCGGCAGTAATAAGACTGGAGGAGGGGTGGGGGAAATATGAGGTGCTGATATAGAAGAGATTGCCAATGCATTATTCGGCACAAGCAGCAGAATTGGTAGCATTAATAAAAGCACTCCATGCAGTCAAAGGGTGTGCAGTGACAATATACACAGATTCAGCATATGTAACCACCACGGTACATGCTGGACTATCTAGATAAGAGGCTTCAGGAGAGCAGATGGGTCACTCGTGCAACATGGGGGATTATTAAATGAACTGATAGACGCACTTGCAGAACCATCAATAGTAGCGTTGGTAAAGTGCCAAACCCATAGTAATAAGAAAGAAAATATCACTAGCAAACAAGCAGAGTACTTCCAGAAAGACTTAACAACAGAATGTGTGATAAAAGAACAGATGAGCCCTAAAACCGCGGCTACAACTCCCTCCCCACAGTGCAAATACTAGAGCTCCAGAGAAAAGCCCCCAGTCAGAACCAGAACTATGGGTAAAATGAGGCTGCACACATTCACCCACAGACCTCCTATGGAGACAGGACACAACAGGGTAAGCAGTGATTCCTGTGGAATTGTTGTAAATAGCATTTGAACAGTTACACTTTCCAGCTCACACATCAAAACACCACATTGCGGCAGTTATCCAGGAGGATTGGTTCATCCCGAACCTCCAGGAACACATCAATAAATTGACAATTGAATGCATAACATGGCAATTCAGCTCTGGAATGACTCTCAGAACATTGCGTGGAACACTGCCCCGCCCCATCGGACCTTTCCGAGAACTGCACATTGATTACGCAGACATGGGGGAAAGGTGCAATGGGGCTATGTATTTAATCATAGTGGTTTGTCCCTTTTCTTGCTGGGTGGAAGCCAGACCTTGCGCCCACCCCGACACGAAATGTGCAGCTAAGTTTCTAGTAAGAGAAGTGTTCCCACCTTGGGGCATATGCAATGTCATTCGCTCAGACAATGGGACACATTTCGTGAATTACCTCTTCAAAGAAGTGACCACATTATTAGGAATAAAGCATAAAATGTGTTAGATTTACCACCGGCAAGTGAACAGGGTGGTAGAAAATAAATCAACGGTCTCCTTAAAAGTAGGTTGTCCAAACTGTACCACATTCCTAAAAAGAATTGGGTTTATTGTCTCCCACTGGCTTGATTTCAACTACGTACTCAACCCAGTAAGGACAACCATTTGTCCCCCCATGAAATAGTAAGTGGGCGAAGAATGCAAATGCCCCTGTCCCCGGTAAGAATAATGTCTGATGCCCATAGAAGTGTCACAGTACTAAGAGAAGAATTCAAGAAATATCTCACACAGCTTACAAGGGCAGCGCAAACAAACGGCCCCACCATTCACTAGAGAAAATGAATCGTGCACTTCAACACCCTCAGTGGATATCCCGTCAAGTACTTTAATGCCTGGGGAACTCGTATATGTCGGCAGATTTATATGAAGGTGGAACAGTCCAAGATTTCATGGCCTTTATGAGGTTATATATAGCACACCTTCGGCAAAGAAGGTGAAGGGCCTGACATATTGGATCCACTTGTCAGATGATAGAAAAATCACATGTCAGTGTAGTACCAGGAGCACTCCAGCAAGATGAACGGAAGGCAGCAACTCCTTAATGAATAAAGGAAAAAAATTGCATAGTGGCTTAAGAGATAACTGAGCAACAGCAAAATAGTGGTTCAGAGAAAAATATGTCTTTAAAGTAAAATGTATTGCTTATCATGCTCTCTCTCTCAAAATTGCACCTGTACTTTTAAATGTTTGACAATGCTGATGACCTGAAACTATGTTTTTCCCTTATATCCCACTCTGTAGGTGCAATGATGGCAGAAAGTAGCTCACTGGTCACAAACAGAATTGAGTAAGATAGAAGTAGGAATAGTATAAGCACCACTAGGGCATAGTCATACGAATGTGGCCTTTATTTTACGGCCATTCTATTCTCCACGATATTATTGTGTTTAGGATTGTACTGGAGCATCACTTTTATTGTTGGAGAAATAGGGGAGGGGGCTAGGGGAAAATAAATACAAGAAGGGAGCAGACTAATATGGGACGGTGTGAAACTAATATGG
The DNA here is from genome assembly GCF_040938575.1 of Ambystoma mexicanum. Classification (NCBI taxonomy): domain Eukaryota; kingdom Metazoa; phylum Chordata; class Amphibia; order Caudata; family Ambystomatidae; genus Ambystoma; species Ambystoma mexicanum. Next base: position 641,878,705 of record NC_090922.1, on the reverse strand, counting down.
GACCATAACACCTACTTTAATACACTACAGAAGAATCATTCAAAGGTGTCATCACAGCTTGGGCCATTTGCAATGAATGAAAGCGAAAATGCAATTTATGTATATGAAGCCTCTTTTTCCACCCCAGCAATGTTCACACCACCACCAAGTGACCCGTACATAACCAGATATTCTACCTCAAATATAAATAATGTATACACTCTGTCTCCTACTGATATGTCAGAAGCACTTTTGAATACTCAATACTGGCTTCTTAATAATGATACTAATGCATTAACTGATGTGGGCCTCGTCCCCATTTCTCGCTTATATGCTTTCAGTACACACTAAATGTCCAGTTTCGATGGTAAAAGGAACACAAGGTAATTAACAAATGGTAAAAATGTGTCAGTACGCAGGCAGAAGCAGCAAACAAAGCAATTACAATACGATGCATACCACGGGGTGGGATTGGATGAGGCGCAGGATCTTCGTCATCCGGACCAGTCTAACAAGTGGTACTCCGATATGAGCACCACAGGGAGACCGGCCACAAATGGTAGCTGCTATGTGTGTTCATTGATACCTCATGCGTCAGGGACGCCTAAGGTTTTAGTGCCACAAGAATCCCCTTAGTGGAAGCCCAGTGTCTCAGTTCAGGTCCATAGTTCATCTCGCACTATGTAGGAGAAGGAGCCCCTTCCAGGCACACACAGTAAACTAACAACTGCTTCCTATTGATGAAAAGCTGTGCAAGAAGAAACCTCAAGATACGACATGCTTTAAAGAGCCATTCTTTGCAATCAAAGGGACAATGTTCACGGAAAGCAAGTGGGAAGATGCAACAGTGAGGTGCAAGGCAGAAGCGCTACGTGGCTTATCGGACAAGAAATGGATGGACGACACGTGTGGTCTCAACACATGACAAAACTAACATGGGTCAAAGCTCTCAAAAAACCAATTTCACTTCGACATTGTGTATAAAAACACAGTTATTTATTTATGGCCAAAAACACTATGAAGGAACAAGTTACTTACCTGTAACTGTTGTTCTCCAGCATGGGTCTGGCATGGATTCACATGCTCATGAATATTCCACGTCGTCAGGCTGGGAATCCTCGATAAAGAAAAAATCAGTATCAGTTTCGTTTCTGATCTGTCTTTCGTAGTAGTAACCAATCACTGATCTCTGCGTCATACTGACCACAGCCAATGACTGCCCTCTAGCTAAGCCCCGCCTCTGGCAGCCATCTTCAGATTTGGTAGCACGTGAAGTGGCAGTATGACCAAGTGAAGAGCCGCAGAGGGGTAGGCGGGAGGGTTCGCATGTGAATCCATGCCAGACCCATGCTGGAGAACAACAGTTCCAGGTAAGTAACTTGTTCCTTCTCCAGCATGGGGTCTGGCATGGATTCACATGCTCATGAATATAAGAATAAATAGCAGTACACACATGCACAACCACGGGGGTGGCAAAAGGCTCAACATTAAGCAATACAACAACTCAACATTAAGCGTCCCTTACCTCCTCACCAGGCTCACCTTAAGCGAACAGGTTGCGCAGCACTGCTTGGCCGACCCTGGACTCCTCCCTGGAATCCCAATCGACGCAGTAGAATCTCGTGAAGGTGTGCGTCGACCTCCATGTAGCAGCCCTGCAGATGTCCAGCAGGGGCACACCAGATAAGAACGCCGTAGTAGCAGCGATCGCTCTGGTCGAATGGGCTCTCGGATGGCCTGGCACCGGTCGGTTAGCCAACCGGTGACAGTGCATGATGCAGCCGGAGAGCCATCTGGAAATAGAAGACTTTGAGAGAGCCTTCCCTTGATTCACAGGTCCAAAGTTCACAAACAGCTGTGATGTCCTCCGGAAACTCTTCGTGCGGTCCACGTAGAACTTCAGCGCTCTAGCCACATCCAGCGAGTGCAAAGTCCTCTCGGCCGGAGTCAAAGGAGACGGGAAGAAAACAGGTAACACCAAGGGCTCGTTAAGATGGAAGTCCGACGGCCCCTTGGGCATAAAGGAGGGGTGCGTCCTAAGCACCACCCTTGAGGCATGGAAAGTCAAGTACGGTGCTTTGCAGGATAGGGCCTGGATCTCTCCCACTCGTCGTGCGGAGGTAATGGCCACCAGGAACGCAGTCTTCCATGACACAAACTTCATCAGTGCGGAGTGCATCGGCTCGAATGGGGGCCCCATGAGCCTGGTCAGCACCACGTTAAGTTCCCACGCCGGGGCCGGGGCCTTCACCGGTGGGAACGACCGGAACAGTCCTTTCATAAACCCTTTTACCAGTCGATGGGACCACAGGGACGTCCGTCCTGTGGTTCTGGTATATCTGGAGATCGCCGCCAGATGAATCTTAATGGAGGCATGGGCTAGCCCAGCCTTTGCCAGCGATAGCAGGTACGGCAGCACTTGCGGGGGTGTAATCCGTAGGGGGTTTATCTTCTGTGCTCGGCACCAGATAGAGAATCTCTTCCACTTATGACCGTAGCATTTGAGAGTCGAGGACGCCCTGGCCTTTGCAAGAACCTCTCTGCAATCGGCCGGTATATCGTAGCCTCCAAACTCTAGCGCTGCAGGAGCCAAGCCTGCAGGTTCAGTGACGCCGGGTCGTGGTGGAAGATGGCGCCTCCTTCTCTGGAGAGAAGGTCCGCGTCCGCCGGCAGCTTGATGGGAGGGGACGTTGACAAGTCCAGAAGGTCCGGGAACCAGATCTGCCTCGGCCACGCCGGTGCGACGAGGATCATCCTGCAGCGGGACCTCTTGAGCTGGCTGATGAGTCGAATCAGCAACGGCAACGGAGGGAACGCATACAGGTATAGGCCGTCCCAGGGGAACGAGAATGCATCGCCCATGCTTCTCGGCTGGGGAAACCTGCTGGCGAACCTCTTGCACTTCGAGTTCGTCGCTGTTGCGAACAGGTCGATTTGGGGTTTGCCCCATCGTCGGAAGAGTTGATCCACCTGATCCTGGCGCAGTTCCCACTCGTGACACGCGCGCAGCTCCCTGCTGAGCGAGTCGGCGATGGTGTTTCTTTCTCCTGCCAGGTGGAAGGGAACCAGGAACATCCCCTGGGCGGCCGCCCAGTGCCACAGATCCTGTGCCTCCTTGGATAGGGCTGGGGATCTGGTGCCTCCCTGCTTCCGTATGTAAAACATTGTCGTGGTGTTGTCCGTGAAGATCCGCACCACCTTGCCCTTGAGCGACGGGAGGAACGATTTGAGAGCCCAGAACACGGCTCGGAGTTCCAGGACGTTGGTGTGCAGGAGCCTCTCCTCCGGGAGCCAGAGGCCTCTTGCGTGGAGATCTCCGGTGTGGGCGCCCCAACCTTCCAGGGAGGCGTCCATCGTCACCGTCTCCTGGTACGCCGGCGTCTGAAAGTCCTTGCCCGCCGTGAGGTGCGCTCGAACGCCCCACCACTGAATCGCCCGCCGGAACACCTCGTTGAGGGGGACCCTGTCTTCGAAGGTGCCCGTCGCCTGCATCCAACGGGCGTCGAGAAATTCTTGAAGAGGGCGCATCCGTAGTCTGCAGAGGCGCACCAGGTAGATGCAAGAGGACATCATCCCCAGGAGGGACTTGATGGACCTCACCCTGGCCACGTCCGTGGCAACCAGGCGCTGCACTTTGCCTAGAATGGTCTTCGTCCGTTCTTCCGACGGGGCCGCCAGGCGCCTCACTGTATCAAGCTTTGCTCCCAGAAACAGGGCCACCTGCGACAGCACCAGGTGGGACTTTGGGTAGTTTATGGCGAATCCCAGGTCTGTGAGTAGCTGGACGGTCCTCGCAGTGTGTTCGACGGCGAGTTCCCTCGCCCTTGAGCGGATGAGCCAGTCGTCCAGGTAGGGGTAGACGTGAATCCCCTGCAGGCGCAGCCGCACCGCCACTGGTGCTAGGCACTTGGTAAAGACCATGGGGGCCGACTTCAATCCGAACGGCAGTGCTCTGAATTGGTAGTGGCGTCCCTGGACGACAAACCTGAGGAACTTTCGGTGACTTTTGAGGATGGGAAAGTGGAAGTATGCATCCTCCAGGTCCAACGACGATAGAAAGTCGCCTTCCTCCAGCTGTCCCAGTATGTGCTAGAGGGTTACCATCCTGAACTTGTGTGTATTTGTTCAAACGACGAAGGTCCAGGATGGGGCGCCAGCCGCCCATCTTCTTCCTGACGAGGAAGTACCTTGAGTATACCCCGGAGCCTCTTCGGGACAAGCTCGATGGCGCCCTTCCTGAGCATCGCCCGTACTTCCAACAGCAGTTGTGGGACGTGATTTTCCTTCCTGGCCACAGGTGCAACGTGAGGGCACTTCTTCAGGAATTCTCTTGCCAGGGTATCCAGCACCCAACGGTCGGTGGAGATGGACTTCCACACGCCGATGAAGTTCGTCAGCCGGCCTCCCACCGGGGTGCTTCGGTGGGGGCCCGAGACCACGGCCGGTTCAGTCCTGCTTGGAGGTGGTGGCCCGCCTGGCGGTAGGACGACGAGCCACCGCTGGATCCCTTGGAGGCACCCTGTCTGCCTCCGGAGCTCCGAAAGGGCCATCGTTGCTGAAGGGCTCCTAGGGCGCGGGCCGTCTCCGTGTCCGTTTTTATGGCTTGGAGGGATTCGTCCGCCGCCTTCCTGAACAAGTTGCTGCCGTCGAACGGCATGTCCAACACCCTGGTCTGGACGTCCTGACGGAAGTCGGTCGCCCGGAGCCAACCCCGTCGTCGTAGGCAAACACCGTTGCCCAGCTGGCGGAACCCGGTATCGGCAATATCGGTTGCCACCGTTAGGGCGTGGTCCGACGCCACCTCGCCCTCTTGCAGTATATCCAGGGCCTCGGACCTCTTGTCGTCCGGCAGGAAGTCCAATATCGGGGCCAGCTTAAACCAGAGCTCCCTGTCGTAACGGGCCACGATCGCCAGGGCATTGGCCGCTTTGATCGTCGTCGCCGCAGACGAAATGACCCGCCGCCCCATGGCGTCCAACTTCTTTCCCTCGCCGTCCGGCGGGGAATTCGACGTCGAGGCTCCTGACCCCGCAGCTTTCTTCTTCGCCGCCGCCGAGACGACCGAGTCTGGCGTTGGCTGGGCCCTGAGGCACAGGGGAGCGGTTTCGGGGACCCAGTACTTCTTCTCGTACCGGTCCCGTTTGGCTGGTGCCGTGGAGGGGTTCTTGAGAACCGACAGGCCCTCCTCCTAGATGTCATCGATTAGGGGCACCGCGATGACCGTCTTCCTCTTGGCCTCCCGGCGCTGATAGAGGAAACCTTCCTTTTTCTGCTCCTCTGGGCAGAGCTGAAACAATTCGGACGCCCTGGCGATCATGGCGTGGAATGAGCCAATCTCGTCGGGCGGCGAGGCCCGTGCGACGGGAGACCCGTTCCGTCGTCGTCGCCCTCAGAACCCGTTGTCGAGCCCAACGCACCGACATCTCCTGACTCGTGGGAGAATGAGGAGGGAACTGTAGGCCTTACGGGGGCGAGCGGAGGAGAGGGTTGGGTCCTCCGTCGTTTGTTCTGAGGGCTTCCCGACGGGCCAGGTTGCGGGTCCTCCGGCCTGGGCCGTGGGAATCTCGTCCTTATCTCAGAGCATAAGGACTGGATGGCAGACAAAATGGCCACCGAGCCATCCTGAGGCCTAGGATCCGGCTGCGGCGGAAGGGAAGGCCGCTCTTCCTCACCATCGTCGTCTTCCTCGGTTATCTCCCGAGGATCTTCCTGACGGGATTGAACCTTCTCGAATTGGACTTTGAGGTTCCTCACGGCCTCGGTCATTTCCTCCTCCGAGGCTGACTCCGAGCTCGAGGAGGGCACCGTGCCCCCCCCTTGCTTCTTCCATCATGGCGGCCACGACGATGGGCTGAAAAGAGGATTCCCTCCTTGGCGGCAGGGAAACTCTAGTCCCGGAGGCGGTCTCCGCTGGCGGTGTCTCTGCCGGCTTGGCCAGAGTCGCCGCGATAGCCTCGATAGACGCCTTCGCCTGCTGGGTAGGGGCCTTCACCACCTTAGGTGCGTCCCGGGCCCTCTCCTTCGGGGGAGGTGCAACGCCTCGCTCCCCCTCTTCCGAGATCGGATGGGGCTTCTCCCAAAGCTTACCCGGGGTCTCGGACTTTCTCTTCCCAGAACCGGAGCGTTGGCTCGTGGTTGACGGTGCCGGGGAAGGTGCGCCCTGCCTGGCGACCGAAGAGCCCGACCTTTCGGCGCTCCCGGAGCCAGCAGACTTGCGGCGCTTGGCCTGGTGTTGGGCCCCCGTCGCCTGGGGCGCCCGCACAGGACTTAGAAGCCCGCTCGGACCCTTTCTTCTTCTTCTCACCCGTCGAGCCCTTCTCCAACCAGCTTGCAAGACGGGATCGACGGTCCCTCATGGTCCGCTCCGACAAGTTCTTGCAGAACTGGCAGTCCTTCTCTAAATGAGTCTTGTCCCCATGAAGACAGTAGAGGCATCGCGAATGTTCGTCTTCCTTAAACACATTCTGCAGCCCGCATCCAGGGCAGCTGCGAAACAGCTTGGGTCCGGGCGATGAACTCGCATCCTGGGCCATCTCGAAGCAGGCCGCGAATCTTCTGGAATCCTCCAAGAAGTTGATTCGACGAAATCTTCACCCTTGAGGGGCGCAGGAAAATCCTGCAACGGGTAGCCGTTAACGGGTGTAGAAACGGTGGAGCTTGAGGCTCGATTAACTGAAAAAATGTGAAAATTCACCTGAAAAAGCGTGAAACACGCAGTAAAAGCTCGAGAGCTAAGCACGAGGACTCCCAACACTTGAACGTGCGGTAAAAATCTGAAGATGGCTGCCAGAGGCGGGGCTTAGGTAGAGGGCAGTCATTGGCTGTGGTCAGTATGACACAGAGATCAGTGATTGATTACTACTACGAAAGACAGATCAGAAACAAAACTGATACTGATTTTTTCTTTACCGAGGATTCCCAGCCTGACGACGGGGAATATTCATGAGCATGTGAATCCATGCCAGACCCCATGCTGGAGAACAATGACTACTAACAGGTAGAAGTATCACACAACACTAATAGATTACATATATACAGTCACTACAGAAGGACATAATACAGATTAAACCCCTGCAAAGGAAAGTGTATATTAGTTTATGCACTACAGGTCCAGAGAGAATTACCCCCAACTTCAAACGTCCTTCCGTAAATTGTCTGGGGCCTTATGCCCAAAGGTTCAGGAAAAGATCTGACACAGTTTGAAACACTGGAGAAAATGAAGGTAGGGTCTCTGGGGGTCCAGTGAATGATTACAAGGGTTAGAGGAAAAGGTATTTTAACTAATCAAAGTGTCCCCAACTTTCGGAAGGCTTGTGTGAGTAAGCAATGGCAAAGCCAAACTATGGTAAAAGTTGTATAACAGTTAGCAAAACTTTAAAGAGAGTTTAGGGTCAGGGAAGAACCACTGTAGCGCACCACCCATACTCCGATTCTTCACAGGACTTGGCATGTCAATGGAGGAAGGTCCAAGGTCACTTTTCCCGCCATCAGCCTCAGTCCTTGATTCCCAGGGGTTGCAGGTTCGTGCAGCTCTCCGGTCGGTGTCTTTAGCTGGTGCAAGGACTCTCAGATAAAGAATGCAGAAAAACACGATGCAGGACCCCTCGCAGGACTGGACTCAACACAGGGAAGCTGTTTCGGACGGTGGTCACTGCAGCAGAGTGCTAGTGCAGGAGACTATTTGTGCCCAGTTACACTGACATTTTTCATAGGATGTCGCTGTATACTAATGGCAGAGGTGTGGAGGCCCGCCAAGGGTTTCAGTGTGGATGGCTATGCGAGCCACCAGACCGGATTTGCATAGCCATAGCTACATTCTATAGTGCATGGATGGGTGGCCGTGCCTGCGGCATGAGTCCACAGACGTGTTGCAAGTTGTACATACCTTAACTCGGATGAAGTTCATCTTCGATCTCGCTTTCCTAGGTCCAAAGCAAGTGACTGGTTTTGTCAGTTGGGGACTCCTTAGATTGATAGCCTGAGCAGTGGGTGAAGGCCTGGAGGGATGGTGGAGCGATATCCATCGTCTAGGGTTGTCGGAGGGACGGGGGGAGGCTGGGTTTATCAGGGTTTGCCGCTGCAAACGCTGCCAGCATACGCAGTGGAGTGGGAGGGATAGGTGTGTTGTCGGGTTTGAGCCAGTGCTTCTGTATGCGGGTCAATCACAGCATAGAGTGCAAGATGATTTCAAAAGGAGGAAGAAAGGAGCCAGGTTTTGAGGACCTTTCTGAATGCCAGGTGATTCTCCATGTTGCGGATGTGGAGGTGCAGAGAGTACCAAATGGTCAGAGCTTGGATGGAGAAGGAGGATCCGCCCAGTTTAGTGCAGTTGTAATGGGGGACAACTAGAAGGGATGGTGTGCCAGATCTAAGTGTCCTGTGGGGGTGGTAGTGAGTGAGTTTGTCTTGGAGGAATTCCGGGACTGTGTTGTGGATGGCACAGTGAGTGATGCACTTGGCTTTAAAGGGAGTTTGTCGACTAATAGGGAGCCAGTGGAGGACTCTTAGTTTAGGGCTGATGTGTTCTCTGGGAGTGAGGCCAATGAGCAGGCAGGCTGCAGCGTTTTGGATTCTTTGCAGTTTCCTTAGCTGGAACGCCGGAGCGCCTAGATAAAGGCAGTTTGCATAGTCTAAGCGGAGCGGATGATGAAGATAATGGCAGAGAATCGGTGACCTATGGGAAGATACGCCTGAGGATGGGTAGGTGGAAGAAACAGGTTCTGGATACATAGTTGATGCGTTGGGGGAGAGATAAATCTGTGTCCAGCGTGCATCCAAGGTTTTTAACCGAGGTGGAGGTTGCCAGGATGGGCCTACAGAGTGAGGCCAGGGGATAGGTTGGGGAAGGAGCACAGTTTTCCCGCAGACTAGGATTTCTATTTCCCCAGGGTTGAGGATGAGGTGTGGTTAGTCATCATCTAGTGGTCAATATCTGAGAGGCATGATGACAAATCTGGGCGGGTGGAGCCGGGTGACTGAGATTTTTAGGATGATCTGGGTATTGTCTGCATAGTTGTAGCAGGCGAGTGTGGGAGCGGATGAGTGCGGGAAGTGGGTTCAGATAGATATTGAAGAGGAGGAGAGACCCCTTTCGGTATTGGGTGGGATGCAGAGGAGATCCATCCTTTCACCTCTGCATCCCACACAAGAGCATAATTTGTGACCGATTAGAGATGAAAGAGGAGATCCACGTGAGGGCAGTGTCTTTGATTCCTAAAGAATGTAGCCTGTCTAGGAGAATGGTGGGGTCAGTGACATCGAAGGCGACAGAGGTCATGGAGAGTAGAGGGCATCCTTCAGCATCCGCCGTTCTTTTTATGTTATCACAAACTGACACTGGAGAGGACTCTGTTCCTCAGAGGTGTCTGAAGCCAGATTGGGCAGGGTCAAGGAGGCTGTTGGCTTCAGTGAAGTGGCTCAGTTGCTTGTATGCTGAGCAGCCCATGAGTTTGGCCATGAAGTGGGTGTTGGAAATGGCCCAGTAGTTCTGGGGAAGGAGAGGGTACAGCGTAGGTTTTTTGAGGAGGGGTTTGATGTAGGAGGTTTTCAAGGATTCCTGATGTGAGGGAGTGGTTAAGGATTGAGTGTGTGATGCTGCCTGTCTGCACAGGTTGAAGTTAGGATGAGTATTTGAGGAGGGCAAGGCTACTCAGGGGATACTGACGGAAGGCTTTGTGCTAGGAGCAAGAGGAACTCCTGTTCTGAGATCGAAGAGAAAGAGGCAAAGATTTGCATCAGAGGAATTTTTGGACGAGGAAAGGGAGGTAGGCGGGGGCCTTATTTCTATTTTAGAGATGCAGGCAGAAAGTTGAGAAAATGTTCCGATAATGCATTGCATAAGAATTGGGAGTTGCGTGGATGGGGGGTGAGCAAGCTGGCGATTTGAATTCAGATATTACTCTATGGATTTCCTTGTTTGGGTTGCGTGAGTTCAGGATTCTGTTACCATAGAATGCCTTTTTGGTTTTTAGGATTTCCAATCTGTAGGCCTTTGTTAGTTAGAGATCAGGCCCCACACCCAGGTGGTACACCACCAACCTCAAATTTCTTAAAAAAGAAAAGACAAAAAAACTCATGCACTGCCTGGAACGGATCTGGAGAACCAACCCCACCGCTCAAAACAAAATCTCCCTAGCAAGACTAGCAAGAGTTTCCTCACCTGTTCCTTGTCAACTGTGTAGCAGAAGCAGGTTTAGCCCAGACTTCAATGTGGCAGTAAAGGAACCTCCGATGGAAGGGCAGCAGTGTCTCCTCAGAGGCATCATCCAGGATATCACAAAGCTCATATTGGATCTTGGTTCTGGATGGAGCAGAAAGTCCCATGGTATCGGCTACCTTTGCCATCATCTGCTGAAAAGCAGCCTGAGGTTTGCCTGGAGTGGGAGCTGGCAAGAAGCCCATCTCTGGGGATGGGTCGAGGCCACTGGCAACCAACAGGTCATCAGCCCAATCCCCATACTATCCTTCCCCATAGAACTTTCCGGGGAAATCTCTCCCCTCCATGGAACCCATGGGTTCCACCCCGAATGGTACCGGGTCACCTTCTTCGTTATTAATGGAGTACATCTCGGACATGAACAAGTCTCTTGGGAGGGGAGCGTACTCCCGGGGAGCTTCAACATCTCCGACATCGAGAATAGGACCAGCGCTGGGACCGCAGCGGCCAGAGCTGGGTCGTCCAGTGCCTAGACGCTTTGGTCATCCAGGCCTGAGCTCAAAAGGTTTGCAGGAGTGGTCTGAAGCGGGTTTCTTTCTGGTCACATGAGACGAGGTGGGAATCCTTAGCGTCCCGGCTGAAGCCAAAAGTGTCTTCATCTGCACTGTGGTAAAGATGCCGAGCTCCTTAAAGGTGAAATGTCTCCAATTCCTCTTCAGTGGAGGACTGGATGAGAAAAGAAACTTGTACCTGTCGTTCCCAGGACTCCCTGGGGCAGTGATTCTTCTTCTTAGGAATGAAGAAGAGTGATGGTGGGAGGACCAACTAGGAAAGTGGGACCTCTTCTGGTGCCGCTTCTTCTTGTCCTTTTCCTCCTCTTTGCACAGAGCTGGTATTACGAGACGGCGCTCAGCGTCGTGTGACTTCGGACAAGACCACGTCGATACACTCTTCGCCTTGTGGATGGAGGTGAAGGGTTTCACCGCCCTTTTCCAGAGGGCCTTCGGTTTCATGGACTGGCACAACTTTCAATTCTGGGTGCCATGACACTCACACAAGCAGTAAAGACAGATCCAGTGCAGATCCGAAAGAGACATCTGTCAGCCACAATCTGTGCATGGTTGGAATACTGAGGCCTTCAACAGAGTTTGCATGGCGTGGATAAATGTAGCATAAGCATGCGCATTCTGATCAGCAAACAGAGTGAGCAGAAAAAATAACTGAGGTCACGGAGTGTAGCACCTCAATATATACTGGCCCCGATATGTCTGGCGCGGGGCATGTAGAAAAGTGTCAGACAGAGCTGACAGAGCTGCGCTGCAACCCCTATCAGCAGAAATGTTTCAGAGAAAATCTGTGCTGGGGATAGGATGATCATAGATGAGGAATATGTGGGAGGAAATAATCCATTTGAAACCCTATTCTCCACAACTTGCAAAACTAAACTGGAAGCATATGCTTCAATCTGTCAAGCTCCTGCATGTTCCTGTATGTGCAGGTTTGGGGTGCAGAATGAGTGTGTTGCCAGTCTTGGGCACTTGCGTGAGTTCAAAGGCGAAAGACACCTGGTCGAAGAAGGTTTTGTTTCTATATAAGGACAGTTTGTGACTAGAAAAAGGTTGTGTGCAAACATCCTCAGTGCCGCACGCGAGCCCTTAACAGATCCAATAGTCGCAGTGAAATATAGTGTCTAGTCAAATAAAAAAAGAAGATGCTGCTATTATTGCATTACAGCACTTGGTCAAATATGCTAATTGTTTGAATGAAAAATAGGTTTTTAAAAATGTAAACCTGGCTTCGTCATTTCAGTGATCGCCTGTGCCATGGAAATGTCAAAGTTTACAACAGGAAGGAAGAAAGTGGAAGAAGTCATCTCTTAAATCTACTCCGAGGACCCTTGGAATTAGAATGACTATTTCCATGCAAAGCAAATCATCTGGCGCAGTACTCATCAAGGTTTCCTCAAGATGAGAGAATCTATAAAAGGGAACAGCTTACACCCATCACTGTCCCATTGAAGCATGATGAAGCATAAATGGACATGCTAGGCAAAACAAGATGGCTCAATGAAAAAAGAAAATGAAAAAATTACAATGTGAGAAAATCCTCCAGGAAAGAAGTTCAGAGAAGTTCAAAAAATATATCTTCAAGTACAATTGTTCTTCTTCAGTGCAAAAATATGAATAATAAATATGTTCAGAAAATGGAAGGGGCCGTGTTGGATGAGTGTGGGCCCTCAAGCATTTATTTACACATGTGTACAGTTATTGGTTAACAGCCCCCAGAAGTCAATGATGGAAAAATCAACGATTTATTTCGTATTTCTGAGATTCTCTTTCACGCACCGAGATATTCAAATTTGTATGATTATACTGACGATCCACCCATTATTGAGAGCTCTCTTTTAAGTAAAAGTCTTACCAATGATCATCAGCAATCAGGACTCCAGAAAGCTGGATATCGTGACTTGAACTTGAGTTTAATTTTCCAACTGTGGTTTGCCCTTCCTTAATCATGTATAGCAACATCTCAGAAAGCTGGGGATCTTCATTGAGATTGACAAGATTTGGCAGGCGATTGTCCATCTTGAATGCAATTCCAGCTTTCTAAAGAAAAATATGGAGTGATACATTTATTATTATGACATACACTTCTTGTAGCAAAGTAACCCCTTCCTTTTTTACAAGATCGTATCCACACTAAAACCAGTCTCCTCCAAAACAAATGCTTTGTATTAAATAACCCACAATTCTCAAATTGACAGCACATCCACATATGTATGTTCAGTTTTGCGTGTTCCAGGTAAGATATGTATAGGACATACTAATATACTTGTCTAAACATTAATGCTCACAAAGGTTCAGTCCTGTTCATGAAACCTTCTCTTCAATTACTCCGGATTTCCTCTTCATTATATTTTTCAGTTGACGTAAAGGCAAGAACATCCAATGTGTCAATGTCCTTGAGATGGGAGGATTAGAATATAAAACGGCACATCTGCAAACTAACCCCTTGCGTTCAGGTTACACTCACCCCATTAAAGCCAACAGTACACTACAAGCTGTGAAATGCAGAGCAATAATTCGGATAGAAAAAGCAGTGCTAAAACAGCCAGGATACACAAATGGAAGAAAGTGACCCATCGGATTTATCCAATTTGATGTTTTAAATTGACTGTATGGTATATCTGGCCGAATTCGCCCAGTACCATTCGATCGATTCAAAACAATCAAATGGTTAATCACTACCAAACATGGGGAGCTCCCCATGTTTGGTAGTGATGGCCTTGGGGGTAGCAGAAATGTCACCTGCTTCCGGATGTTTGGACGGGGGAGGGTGGACAAGAAAGAAAATGAAAAGGGGACCCTGCAGCGTCAGATCCGATCCACGTTGAAGGGATGGAACTGATGCTGCAGGGTCAGAAGTAAACCGGACATCAAAAAGGTAAGTAGGGGGTCGGCGGGGGAATTGAATTGAGGGCCTTTGGGAGATGGGGGGTTGAAGTTTGGCTGTATTTGGGCACAGCAAAATTGTCACAGACAATTCAGCCGCAAAAATTTGATCACGGCCAAATCGTATGCATCCAACCAATCATAACATGTGGCTGGGTTGGCAGCTATTAAATTAATTTTAATATTTTGATTCAGATGGCACCATTTAAGTATTGTAAATGGTCTTATATAGCATTCATCTGCCACTAATGGTGATCTTGTTGAGCTTGGTTTGTTAGATAAAAGGGGGGTGGGCACCATTACTGGGACAGCGGGGAAAGGCAGATGATAAACCTTTGGTGTTGATGGGTGCAGGTCAGAAGTACCCGGTTTTGACAAATTGGATTCTACCTTGCATGAGTACAAGGATGAGCAGGGGCTAAAATACCCACCCAGCCCTCATACTTCTCTAAACCAAGAGCCAACACGATCATAAAGGTAAAACAGACAGTTCAGACTGTGCCATTTGTGGTAATGGTTGCCGAAAGAAGGCTATGCTTTTACGAAGGGTATGAACGTGATCCAGAATTACCTAAACACAGTAGAAGTACAAAAGGCGTGTCCAATCAAGGTTCTAAAAAAAATCTATACTTTAATCAAACACCATCTGCAAAATAAAACAACTAGAAAGCATAGTACAAACCCCACCACTGTGGAAAAAACAGACAAGATGCAACAGATAGACTAGCACTCCGAGCAGGATTATAAGGGTGATAAGCACATTATGAAACACAAAAAGGATATGTCTTTGGATGAAAAAAGGTGCAAAAATGAGCCAGCCGATCTCTAGTGCACAAAATGGTCCAAGGCGGAGGTTGGTGGTTGATAGAATCTTGTTTCTGGTCTTTGGCTGGTTGATGGAGTCAAAACCGTCTCCGAGCAGTGATGCAAGCAGATCGAGCTCGGTTTGGGTACACTGGCTCATGTGTGCCCAAGCGTCAAGTGGGCTTCAAGCAGGTTCGATTGCAGTGGTTCTGTGCTGGTGGAAGTCAGTTTTCGGCAAAGCAGGTCGGAGAGCACACCAGGATCTGTTTGTGGTCAAGCCAGGTCGAGCCGGGTTGTTACAGCAGGGAAGGGTCGATGAGTGATGCTGCAGCGGTTTGAATTGGTGAGTGGCAAGTGTCCAAACAGTGATCCAGTCCTCCGGTGTGTGGTTCGGCAAAGTGGCAATTCAATGGCATGTCGGGATGAGTAGCAGCATAACTCTGGGTTTGAGCAAGTGACTCAAAGCAGTTTGAGTCTGGTCACAGTGCCGAGCAGTTGATTCGAGGCCAGCAGGTGATGGGCTCAGCAAAGGCACGATTCAGCATCAAGCTGGCTCGAGATGCAGGCACTGCAGTTCGATGTTTTTGAGGAGTGCCAGAAAGTGGAACCGGCGTGCTCACTCAGCGTCAAGCTCTGCTTCAATGGCGGTTCGATGAGGCAGAACAGCAAGCCTTAGCTGGTCTGGTCCTGCAGATGCTGCAAGGCCCACTTCTGGGGCTCAAAGACAGAACAAGTCCTTTCAAGGACTGCTCTCGCAGCATTAGGAGATACTGATATAGAGTGGCATGCCCTGGTCCACAAGTGGCCCCCAATGTGCCATGGTAGTGGGCAGATCTTTCCTTTGCCTTGAACTGCTCCTTCCTCAGTGGAAAGGGCTTTGGAAAGTGCAACTCTCCCAAAAGAGGTCCAACAAATCTTTCGCAGGTGTTGTTCCAGAGTGAATCATACAAGTGGTTTGAGACCCCTGCTATCAAAAGGTAAAAGGTCAACAGGTGACTGGACTAAAGCAAGTCTTCGGTAGTTGTCCCATCGAAGCCCTTATAAAAAGTGGACCTTGCCCTTCTGACATCACACCCAAAGTGCTTTGCTCCAGAGGAAGTGGAGGGAATAGGAAAGGGAAAGAGAAACAAGGCGGTGCAAGTCTTCCCAATTGTACAGAGCTCCCTCTCTCTACACTAGTCTCACCCTTCCCTTCCCACTAGGATCAAAGGCCTTTAGAGATGCAGCAACCTGGTGTGAGGCTACTGCCTTCACATAGGTATGTTCCTTTGATGTGTTGGTCTAAGACAGCTACCTACTATGCTCCTCTCTTTGGAGGCGGGAATTACCTACCGTCACAAAGAGATCAAAGAGGAGGCATGGCAATTTAGAGTACGGTCCTGTCACTTTGGCAGGCTGAGCCCTTCTGTCCAGAATCCACATCACCTTCCACAGATGATCTGGCTCACATGAGCGGACACGTTCGATATCAAATTGGTTGTGGCTTCAATGATGAGTCGTGCCCCATGCACCATGCCTTACCCCAGAATAGCTTATATTTAGAGTTTACCCGGCCACCGGCATGATCTACTTATGATCATCATAGATTTGGTACAGGGGTGCATATCTTAATGCAGCTCCTGCACTGCAGAGACTTGGCTGTCACTGCAGCTGTCAAATGGACAACTGTGACCTCTTAATCTGCTCCATGCCACTGATAGAGCAGGCCCGGCAGATCAGGATACGGATGCAGCAAGGCACAGGTAAACATTATGAAAGGGAAATCTGATCAGTAGATCACCATTTTAGAGACAGAATTACCTGCATAATTTTATTAATTAAACAGAAATGAAAAAAGGCAGCGCTTTACACCTTTGCCAGATCTCAATCCCTCACATGTCCCAAGCCAAAAAAAGTTCCACCTCGAAGGGGTTGGTTCATTCTCCTGGCAAAAATACTGAGGTCATTTGCATTGGACTACTGCGACCCAGGATTGTTTTGGATGTCCATGTTCAATCCCTGTAGGGATAAACCCCAACGCAGTGAGTGAACAAGTTACTTGCCTGTAACTGTTGTTCTCCAGCATAGGTTCACATGCTCATGAATATGCCCCGGCGTCAGGCTGGGAATCCTCGTTAAAGAAAAAATCAGTTTCAGTTTGGTTATTAGTAGAAAGACAGTTCAGAAACGAATCACTGGTCTCTGGTTCAATTCTCTCCCTGCATGGCCACCTAAGAGGTCTGTAATCTGTTTGGACTGTGAAGCGAGACCCAAAAAATGCAGGGCTTCATTTTGCAGATCACCCAAACCAGTACAAAAGCCTCCTTAATGATGACCCAGTTAAACTTGAGTAGGTGCTTGACCAAGTGCAAGTACCACAAGGTTTTTCTACCCCTTCAGGAGTAGAGTTGCTGTAGCACTGCACCAACACCAAATTCAAAAGGGGTTTGTTTAAATGATACTTTACCAGAGGAGCACAACCTTCTGCTGCACTCCCCTGGGCTTTTTTTGCTTACTTTGTTATGGGGCAACTGATATGCCCTTACAGACAATCAGTACTGGGAGACTTAGACTTTGTTTCCCTTAGTCCTTGTCGGAACTTTTCTGCAACATGTTGCAAGTGCACAATGTACCTTACAGAACAGTTGCACTTGGGTCTTCCTGTCATTTCTAAAGGCCCTAGATACTCACGAAGGATTTGTTAGGAGAAGTGCAGATGTGCCTTGGACAGGGCTGGTGGAAGCTCTTCATGGATTTTTAACCCTTTCCTGCTGGTAAACCGCAGTTACCGCATTTGGCACTAATAGGTGGCCTGGCTCCAAAATGGCCATGCCACAAGGTTCTTTGTCCTGTCCTTTGGCCATCTTGCCCCTTCACCTTCCACAGGTTGAGCTGACCCGTGTCAGTCCTTATTTGGGCATTCATTCTCCCACGAAACGCCAAGCTTTTGCGGGCTTCTGCATGCCTTGTGTTTGTGCTTCCAGGATGTAGATTGGACTGTCTGGTTCCAATACACATCCTCGGTGTCCGAGAGTCTGGTGTGCTGTGAATACCTAGGACCACTGTGGTCCATGATTGTTCCACGTATGGTATGCCTGTATCTGAGCAGATCTCCCATTGGGTCCTCTTCGTTTTGGCACAAAGGAGATTTTGGATAAGAGAAGGCTCCAAACACCCACACAATGTCGATCTCTGGAGTTCTCCTTGAACGAACGATAGGATCCACAAGTATCCTGAAACTAAGAAGCCGAGTCAAGGAACCGCTGGAAGGTTTGGCCTCCTGAGCCCGCTGTCGTCCCGTTGGACCCCTCTGCATCTTTTCGTCCTAGAAGGTCTGCGAAGACGCTTCAATCCATTGGAATAGTGGGACCAACTATTCTCGGCACCTTCATCAAACCCTGCAAGTAAGGTGCCCCTGGGCCAACCAGTGGGTGGGCGGACCAGCTTGCGCAGGACCTTTGCCCTGATACCGCCACTGTTTCGAGGAGGCCCTTGAAACTTGGTACCCCGCAAGCTCTGTGTTCACGGCACTATGACACAGAATTTCATACACTTGGCGTTCCCAGGTCTGGAATAAAGAGAGTGCCCGAACCAGAGTACACGCGGTTACTGTGTCGCCCAGCCGTGGTGACAAACTTTGCAAACTCATTGCAGCTGTGCCCCTCTGTGCCCTGAAGCCTGCTACAGCGGAACTGGCCTGATCATCCACCAGGAGCAGAGAAATCACCACTGTGCCGTTTGGGAATCAACGCTGTAACTTCATCGCTGAAAGCCACAGAGCTGCGAGATTGCCGCATTTGAACCTCCAACCGAAGCGGACTTGACTGCCGAAGTTTGGTCTGGAGTACGCCTGGGGTCGGTGAGTAATTGCAACCCTTGCCAGTGGCCCCTAGCACATCCATCAAATTTTACACAAGTGGCACCTGAGAGCCCCTCTCCTTTCTACTGCTAGTGCAAACTAGCAAACTATTCCCAACTCTTGGAACCTGCTCTGCCCGCAAGGGAAGACCCTCCTCAAATAGTGGGAACCTATTCTGCATCACCTCACCTGCCTTCCTCAGCTGCTACAGCCCCTACAAAAGACCCTGTTTCGCCCAGTACATTTGAGCACTAGGCTCCCTTAATCTTAGGGATTGGACTGCCTTTCAGTTAGGATTGCGTTTGAAGCAGAAGGGCCTAAAGACTATTTGCACTGCCTGCTTCCTTCCATTTTTAGGTTGTGGACCCATTTCGTGCATTAACCCTTTAGACCCCATTGGTCTTGTATATATGTATATTGATAGGATTGTGTTGGCTTAGAAGTATTACTGTGATTTTATTTGTGTGTTGAATCTCAAGGGCCTTGAAATAAATGTATTTGTATTTTTTATATATATACACCTGACTGGGAGTGATTTGTAAGTGTCCTCCACACTGTGTGCTCATTGAGTTCTTTCAGTCACCCTCACCCCTGCTGAGACTTAGTCTTGACCGCCGCCAAATCTACCTTGATTGGTCTGGCTTGTCCAGACGGTTACCCTGTTCCAAGAAACTAGGCTGGCCTTCGGAACCTCTGCCCACCAGGTCAGAGTTCAGAAATCCCTCTCAACACCTATGAAGGCTCTCACTTGACTCTGGGTGGTGGGGATGTCCCAATTCCCCACTGTCTGGATTTTGGCCTGGAAAGGCGGTTTCTTACCACCACCCATGTGGTGCCCAAATAAGTCACAGTCCCCTGAGCCATCTGGCACTTGGAAATCTTGATAGTCAAACCAGCCTTCTGCATGGCTTGAAGAACCCGTTTCAGATGGGATAGGTGTTCTTCCCAGGTGTGGATAAATACTGCAATATCATTTAGGTAGGCAACGCTAAGGTCTTCCAGCTCTGACAGCACCTGGTTGGCCATCCTCTGAAATGTGTCAGGGACATAATTTAATCCAAAAGGCATGACCGTGAACAGATAGTGACCTTCTGGGGTGGGAAATGCGGACCTCTCTTTTGCCTTATCAGTCGGACCAACCTGCCGGAACCCCTCCACGAGGTCGAATGTACTCATGAACTTGGCACGGTGTAACCGGTCAATCAGTTAATCTGTTCTATGGATGGGTTGTGCGTAGTTCTTAATGACAGAGTTGAGCCCTTAGTAGTTCTCACAAAAGCGGACTTCGGTTTTCCGGCTACTGGACGTTTTAGAGACAAGTACCACTGGGAAAGCACAGGGGCTGCGGGATGGCCCAATAACCACCAAGGCCAACATCTTAGGGTCTTCCTCCTTGATGGTGTCCTTGACCTTGTTATTCAGTGAATCCTGTGTTGTTATCATGGACACATCAGTCCTGCAAACGCATCGATCAGATGTTGGCAGTCCTGCAATTGCTGATCTGTGAAGTCTGGGGAGATCTGAATTCACTTTGAAGACCAGTCAGTGGTCTTGCTGTGTAACAAGTCTGGGAGGGGGATCAGTTTCCTCAGTCTCGTCATCAGTGACCAGACCCATCACTAAATCATCCAGGCTGTAATGGACTATGAAGGAAAACAAGGAAGACCCAATGTGTCTGCCTCGGGGCCTAGTTGTCAATGAGGTAGCTAATCTCACTGATTTTGTCCAGCATCACATAGGGCCCACTCTACTTGTCATGCAAGGTACTGGGATTGACTGGATCTAGACCACCTGGCCTGGCGTGTACAGGTTCTGGTTTGTTTGTTTATTATTTGTAATGCGCGAGCATACCCTAGGGTAACAGGGTGCAGCAGTTACATGTATATGCAAAGCTTAGTTACAACAACAAGAATATATACATACGCACAATGATAATAATAGCTGTCATATACATATATACAGATAACACATGTGGATACAATATGTACAGGAGAGAATATGCAAGACATAACACCTGGGAGTGTTTGAAGGCTTACGTTTTCAGCCATAAAACAACCTTAGAACGGAAGTTTTGATAGGGCAGGTCCATTCTGAGGGTTGGTGGTTGGGAATTCCACAGTTTTGCTGATTTCAATGGGAAGCTATTACCCCCTATGGTGGAGCGTTTAAAGTTAGGGACAGAGAGGCAGTCTTTATAGACTGTTCTTGTGGGTCTAAGGGAGGTCTGTCTGTGAAATCTGTCAACCAAGTAAATCGGAGCAGCGTTATTGAGAGATTTGTGAGTAGGTGACATGGTTTTTAGGGGAATTTTGTCAATTATTCTGTTGGCTATGTGCTGTAATGTGATCTCTTCTGGAGATACCCAATGCCGCTCTAAGAGCATTGTTTTGAAGATTTTGTAGTTTGCTGGTAGTGGCTTTAGCAGCCCCAAGATAAAGAGCATTGCAATAGTCCAGGCGGGACAAGGAACAAGTTACTTACCTGTAACTGTTGTTCTCCAGCATGGGTCTGGCATGGATTCACATGCTCATGAATATTCCCCGTCGTCAGGCTGGGAATCCTCGGTAAAGAAAAAACCAGTATCAGTTTCGTTTCTGATCTGTCTTTCGTAGTAATAACCAATCACTGGTCTCTGCGTCATACTGACCACAGCCAATGACTGCCCTCTACCTAAGCACCGCCTCTGGCAGCCATCTTCAGATTTGGAAGCACGTGAAGTGGCAGTATGACCAAGTGAAGAGCCGCAGAGGGGTAGGCGGGAGGGTTCGCATGTGAATCCATGCCAGACCCATGCTGGAGAACAACAGTTACAGGTAAGTAACTTGTTCCTTCTCCAGCATGGGGTCTGGCATGGATTCACATGCTCATGAATAAAGAATACATAGCAGTACACACATGCACAACCACGGGAGGTGGCAAAGGCTCAACATTAAGCATCACATCAACTCAACATTAAGCATCTTACCTCCTCACCAGGCTCACCTCAGGCGAACAGGTTGCGCAGCACTGCTTGGCCGACCCTGGACTCCTCCCTGGAATCCCGGTCGACGCAGTAGAATTTCGTGAAGGTGTGCGTCGACCTCCACGTAGCAGCCCTGCATATGTCCAGCAGGGGCACACCAGATAGGAACGCCGTGGTAGCTGCGATCGCTCTGGTGGAATGGGCTCTCGGACGGCCAGGCAGCGGTCGGTTTGCCAACCGGTGACAGTACATGATACAGCCGGAGAGCCATCTGGAGATGGAAGCCTTCGAGAGAGCCTTCCCCTGATTGACAGGTCCAAAGTTCACAAAGAGTTGTGACGTCTTCCGAAAACCTTTCGTGCGGTCCACGTAGAACTTCAGCGCTCTAGCTACATCCAGCGAGTGCAAAGTCCTCTCAGCCGGCGACGAAGGCGACGGGAAGAACACAGGTAACACCAAGGGTTCGTTGAGATGAAAGTCCGACGGTACCTTGGGCATGAAGGAGGGGTGCGTCCTGAGCACTACCCTCGTGTCGTGGAAAGTCAAGTACGGGGCCTTGCAGGAAAGGGCCTGGATCTCTCCCACTCGTCGTGCGGAGGTGATGGCCACGAGAAAAGCTGTTTTCCACGATAGAAACTTCAACGGGGCCGAGTGCAGAGGCTCGAACGGAGGTCCCATGAGTTTGGTCAGCACCACGTTGAGCTCCCACGCCGGGGCCGGAGCCTTCACCGGCGGGAACGATCTGAACAGTCCCTTCATGAACTCTTTCACCAGACGATGAGACCACAAGGACGTCCGGCCCGTGGTTCTGGTGTATCGGGAGATCGCAGCAAGATGAATCTTGATGGACGCGTGTGCCAGACCAGCTTTGGCCAGCGTCAGCAGGTACGGCAGCACTTGGGGAGCCGTAATCCGTAGAGGGTTAATCTTCTGTGCGTGGCACCAGACAGAGAACCTCTTCCATTTGTGTCCGTAGCATTTAAGAGTCGAGGACGCCCTGGCCTTTGCAAGAACCTCTCTGCAATCGGCCGGTATGTCGTATCCTCCAAACTCTAGCGCTGCAGGAGCCAGGCCTGCAAGTTCAGCGACTTCGGGTCGTGGTGGAGGATGGCGCCTCCTTCCCTGGAGAGTAGATCCGCGTCCGCCGGCAGCTTGATTGGCGGGGACGCCGACAAGTCCAGAAGGTCCGGGAACCATATCTGCCTCGGCCACGCAGGTGCGACGAGGATCATCCTGCACCGTGACCTCTTGAGCTGGTTGACGAGCCGGATTAGCAGAGGCAAGGGAGGGAACGCGTAGAGGAACAGGCCCTCCCAGGGGAACGAGAAAGCATCGCCCATGCTCCTCGTCTGGGGAAACCTGCTGGCGAACCTCCGGCACTTGGTGTTCGTCGCCGTCGCGAACAGGTCGATCTGGGGTGTGCCCCACCGTCGGAAGAGGCGATCCACCAGATCCTGCCGTAGTTCCCACTCGTGGCACGAGCGCAGCTCCCTGCTGAGTGAGTCGGCGATGGTGTTTTTTATCCCTGCCAGATGAAACGGCACCAGAAGAATCCCTTGGGCGACGGCCCAATGCCACAGGTCCTGCGCCTCCTTGGACAGCGCTGGGGGCCTGGTTCCGCCCTGTTTCCTGATGTAAAACATGGTGGTGGTGTTGTCGGTGAAGATCCTCACCACCTTGCCCTTGAGGGACGGAAGGAAGGACCTGAGGGCCCAAAACACTGCACGGAGCTCCAGGACGTTGATATGCAGGGACTTCTCCGTCGGGAGCCAGAGTCCCCTTGCGTGCAGATTTTCGGTGTGCGCTCCCCACCCTTCTAGGGAGGCATCCGTGGTCACAGTCACCTGGTGGGCTGGGGTCTGGAAGTCCATGCCCGCCGTCAGATGCGCGCGGGTGCCCCACCACCGGGTAGGCTGCGCCCGGAGGCATAGGGGGGCCGAGTCCGGGACCCGGTACTTTTTCTCGTACCGGTCTCTTTTCGCTGGCGTCGTGGAAGGGTTCTTGAGGAGGGAAAGGCCCTCATCCCAAATGTCGTCCAACAGAGGCACTGCGAGGACCGTCTTCCTCTTGGTCTCGCGCCGTTGGTAAAGGAAGCCTTCCTTTTTCTTCTCCTCAGGGCAGAGTTGGAAAAGCTCGGATGCCCTGGCGATCATTGAGTGGAACGATCCAATCTCGTCGGGCGGAGAAGCCCTGGTGGGAGGCGACGACGGAAAATCCTCGTCGTATGCCTCGTCGTCCGTACCCGTCGCTGCCGTGTCAGTCCCCGTATCATCCCCTCGGGTGGACGGGGAGGAGGGCTGGACGGGGCGCGACGGTTGAAAAGGAGGCGGTGGATGGATCCTTCTTTTCTTGGTAGGGGGAACACCCGAAGGTCCCGGTTCTGGATCCCCCGACGGGAGAGGTTCCTCCGTCGGTAACGGTAGTCTCGTCCTTATCTCGGAGCATAAGGACTGTATAGCCAACAAAATGGCCGCTGAGTTGTCTTGCGGCGCTGGCAGAGGGGAATCCGACGGGCGAGCAGGGGCCCCGTCGGTATCCTCGACGATGTCGTCGTCGTCACCTGCGTCGGGGCCCATTCCGACGGGCTGGTCTTGTTCCACGCCTAGGCCGTGGCTTAAGACCTCGATCAGTTCCTCTTCTGAGGTTGAGGCCGAATCTACGACGACGCCCTGCCCCCCTTTCTTCCCCACGGAGGGTTTCACGGGGGTCCTATCGATGGGCACGAAAGAAGACTCCCTCCGAGGAGGCAGGGAGATTCTGGGCCCCGAGGCCGCCACCACTGGTGCAGCCTCCACAGGCTGGGCCAGGGCCGCCGCGACCGTTTCGATAGAGGGCTTGGTCGAATGGATCAAGGCCTTCACCACCTTAGGTGCGCTCACCGCCTTATCCTTGAGGGAGGGGGCACTGCCACGCTCCTCCTCTGCCTTAGAGCTCGACCGGGGTCTCTCCAGGAGCTTCGCCGGGTGCTCGGCCTTCCTCTTACCCGACCCAGAGCGTTGGCTCGTGGTTGATGGTGCCGGGGAGGGTGCGCCCTGCCTGGCGCCCGTAGAGCCCGACCGTTCGGCGCTCCCGGTGCCAGCGGACTCGCGGTGCTTGGCCTTATGTTGGGCCCCCGTCGCCGGGGCGCCCTCAAAGGTCTTAGAAGACCGCTCAGATTTCTTCTTCTTCTCGCCAGACGGGCTCTTACCCTCCAGCCAGCTGGCGAGACGTTGATGGCGGTCCTTCATGGTCCGTTCCGACATGTTGCCGCAAAACGCACAGTCCTTCTCCACGTGCGTCTTGTCCCCATGAAGGCAGTAAAGGCAGAAAGAGTGTTCGTCCTCCTTGAAGACGTTCTGCAGCTGGCATCCAGGGCAGGCCCTGAACAGCTTTCCGGGCGTCGAGCTTCCCTTCTCCTGGGCCATCTCCGAGACCGGGCCTGAGAAGCTTCTGGAGTCCTCCGAAGTGTAGCTTGACGAAATCTTCACCCTTGAGGGGCACAGATGAATCCGACACGGGTCCCCGTTGATCGGATGTAGGATCGGTGGAGCTTGAGGCTCTTTTGACCGAAAGAATCGAAGTTTTTGTGAAAAAGCGAAAAAATAGCACTAACGCTCGAGAGCAATAGCACGAGGATCCCAACACATGAACGTGCGGTAAAAATCTGAAGATGGCTGCCAGAGGCGGTGCTTAGGTAGAGGGCAGTCATTGGCTGTGGTCAGTATGACGCAGAGACCAGTGATTGGTTATTACTACGAAAGACAGATCAGAAACGAAACTGATACTGGTTTTTTCTTTACCGAGGATTCCCAGCCTGACGACGGGGAATATTCATGAGCATGTGAATCCATGCCAGACCCCATGCTGGAGAATATGAGGGCTCTCGCGAGGGTCAGGCAGCTAGTGTCGGACAGAAAGGGTTTGGCTCCATGGATCAGTTTGCACGTGTAAGCCGTCGATGAAGCTAAGGAATTCACCTCTCTGTTGAAAGAGAAGTTAGAGTCCTGGTAAAAACCTAGCATTTTTACCTCTTGTCCTACTTTGATGCTATTGCCATCAATTGTGAAAGAAGAATAGTCAGGGCCTAATTTCATTAGACTGGATGTAGCGCCCAAGATGGTAAGTTCAGTTATATCATCATTCAGGCATAGTCCATGTGTGGCCATCCATGCCTGGCCAAATCCTTGCCATAATCCCCAGAAAGTGGAAGGAGGATCTGGGTATCATCTGCGTAGTTGGTGTAGGTGATACCGAGACGAACCAGATCATCGATAAGGGGCTTGTTAAATATATTATACAGTGTGGGAGAAACACACCGCAGGTGATGGGTATGGGGTCTGCCGCTGCTGCTGTGGGTGAAAAAACCCTCATAGTTTTACCGTTAAGGAATGATCTGATCCAGGTGATAGCCTCGACGGAGAAGTGAAATGATGTGTTGAGGTGCGTACAGAGGACAGACTGGTTGACCAAATAGAATGCTGCAGAGAGGTCTTGGAGGAGGAGTAAGGCGGCTTGGCCATTGTCTCTGAGCTCATCGATTTGTGTTTTAAGGTCTATAAGGGCAGTCTCAGTCCCATGTTGAGGACGGAAGCCCGATTGTCTAGCTCCTAGTATGTGGTGTTCTTCCAAGTACTTCTGTATTTGTACGTAGGCGACCGTATCCAGGATTTTTAGAACAAAAGGTACGGTCGTAATAGGTCTATAGTTGGTTGGCGTGGCTGGGTCAAGTGTGGGTTTTTTAGTAGCGGAAGTACCCAGGATTGTTTTAAATTGGTGGGGATAGAGCAGGTGGAAAAGGAGGCATTGATTAGCTTTGTGATGAACGGGGAGAGGTCTCGGGCAGCATCCTTGATGAGCTGTGCGGGGCACAGGTCTCCCTGACAGTTGGAAGGTTTCGGTGACAAAATTATTTTTTCTACTTCAAGTATGGTGACTTTGGAGAAGTTAAAGCGGGTGGTTTCCAATAAAGTAGGCTTCACAGTCAGTTTGGAGGGGACGGGGTCATTTGAAGAGACTTTTTTACAGGAGATTTTGTTTTGTAGGGTAGCAATCTTGTTAGCTAAGGCATTTTGGATTTCTGAGCACCAGTTTTGGTTGCTTCGCTCTGTACTTGGCCATCTTGGATCTAAGTCCAAGCACATAGCCCACTATGTAGTGGGAAGTAGTTTGAGGATTGCCCTCCATTCCTTCTTGCAAGAGACTTCGTGGACTCCTAACAGGGTGTCCAAACAGGAGCTCGAAGGGACTGAACCCAACATCGTCCTGTAGCACCTTCCGGTGGGAGAGCAGGAGACATGGCAGGAGAATATCCCACTTTCTGAGCCACCCATCAGGCCCTTTGGGGTCTTGTTGAACTGCTTCACAAGCAAATTGTTCTGTGGGTTTGATTGATTGATATTTTATTTGTTTTGTATGTGCTCGTACACCAGTGTTTCAGAGCAAGAAGAGGCAAGGGAGGGGAACAAGGGAGAACAAAACAGCAATCTTACTAGGGTCATTCACATTGAGAATGCGCAAGGGCATGGGGTGGGTAAAAGTGCATGGGGTGGGGGGATGGGAAAGTGCATGGGGTGGGGGGATGGGAAAGTGCATGGGGTGGGGGGGTAGGAAAGTGCACGGGGTGGGGGGGTGTTAAAGTGCACGGGGTGGGAAAGTGCACGGGGGTGGGAAAGTGCGAAAGTGCACGGGGTGGGTGGGAAAGTGCACAGGGTGGGGGGGTGGGAGGGGAAAGTGCACAGGGTGGGGGGGTTAGAGGGGAAAGTGCACAGGGTGGGGGGGTGAGAGGGGAAAGTGCACAGGGTGGGGGGGTGGGAGGGGAAAGTGCACGGGTGGGGGGGTGGGAGGGGAAAGTGCACGGGTGGGGGGGTGGGAGGGGAAAGTGCACGGGTGGGGGGGTGGGAGGGGAAAGTGCACGGGTGGGGGGTGGGAGGGGAAAGTGCACATTTGGGGAAAGTGCACGGGGTGGGTGGGAAAGTGCACAGGGTGGGGGGGTGGGAGGGGAAAGTGCACAGGGTGGGGGGGTTAGAGGGGAAAGTGCACAGGGTGGGGGGGTGAGAGGGGAAAGTGCACAGGGTGGGGGGGTGGGAGGGGAAAGTGCACGGGTGGGGGGGTGGGAGGGGAAAGTGCACGGGTGGGGGGTGGGAGGGGAAAGTGCACATTTGGGGAAAGTGCACGGGATGGGGGGTGGGAGGGGAAAGTGCACGGGATGGGGGGGTGGGAGGGGAAAGTGCACGGGATGGGGGGGTGGGAGGGGAAAGTGCACGGGATCGGGGGGTGGGAGGGGAAAGTGCACGGGATCGGGGGGTGGGAGGGGAAAGTGCTGAGCAAAGGAATACAGATAAATAAATAACAAAAAGCAACAAACCGTAGTAGTGCAGCCAGCAAGTGGCAAGTGCTAGGTTTAAGGCAACAGACAGGGTGTGTCTGATGAGTGCAGAAAAAAAGTGGAGGAGACTGTATGGTTACAGATACAGATGCCAGTGCAAGGGAGTGTCAGGAGGCAGTGTTCGGCAGGGTGAGCAGGTACCTGGGCCTGAAAGTTAGAGGGTAAACCAGGTGCACAGTTCTGAGACCGAGAAGATCAGCAGGGAAGAGGAGGAGCGAAGGCAGAAGCAAAGAAGAAGGTTTTGAGGTGCTTCCGGAACCAAAGATGGTTCTCCTCAAGCTTCAGAGTGGCAGGGAGGCTGTTCCAGAAAGACAGATAAACCCCCAGCTAATTTCTCTGAAAAACAACTGACCCTGATGGAGTTAGAGGTGGAGGAGTGAAGAGCTTGGGAGGGAAGGTATTTACGGAGGGACAGCTGAATGTATTTTGGACCCAGGCCCCAGAGAGCCTTGTGGACAATGTAAAGGGTTTTTGAATTTAATCCTTGCAGCCACTGGGAGCCAGTGGAGAGATTTCAGGGCTGGAGAGATACGATCCCAGGGCTTGAGGCCAAGGACAAGTCTTGCAGTCCTGTTCTGGATAAATTGCAAAGGGCAGAGAGTAGAAGCAGTTAGATTTAGAAAGAGGATGTTACAATAATCCAACCTAGAGAGAACAGGGCTCGAGAGACAGTGATCTTCTGGGGGAAGGAGAGGAAAGGCAGAATACCTCTGAGGAGGTGCAGTAGGACGTTTGGCTTTATAGAGACCTCAGAGATGTGGGCAGATAAGGAAAGCGTGGAGTCAAAGATGACCCGAGGTTCTTAGCCTCGCAGGTGGGGGTAGAAGGAGGGCCAAGGGAGGCCGGCCAGAGAATTACAGGAAAGGAGGGTGAAGGTGTGCCGATGAGGAGGATCTCAGTCTTGCTGGCATTCAGGCAGAGATTGTTGGCGGCAGACCAATCATGAATGGCAGATAGGCAATCAGAGAGGAGGTGGCCGAGGGAAGCCTGAGAATGAGTTGAGTGTCGTCAGCATAGCACTGAAAATTGGGGCAGAAAATGGCAATGTGGTGGGTGAGAGTTGCCAGCTATTGGTTGAAGAGCCAGGGTAAGAGGTTAGACCCCTGGAGAACACAGCAGGTGCACCCAAGTTGGACCTGAGAGGGTCAATCAGAGAGGAAAGGTCAGCCAGGCCAGAGCCTGATCAGTGATACCCAGGTTGTCATGGAGGTGGTTGAGCAGGATGGTATGGTTGACCGTCTCAAAGGCAGAAGAGAGATCGAGTAGGATGAGGACAGGGGGGGGGGATGTTAGAGTCATGATTGGAGAACAAATCTTCACAGATGTTCAGGAGAGGAGTTTCCGTGCTTCTGGCAGCTCTAAAGCCAGACTAATGATCGTGGAGACAACCAATAGAATCAGAGTGAAGGTTAAACTGCAAGATGGCCAGCTTTTCCAGGAGTTTGCCTAGAAAAGTAGTGATGGTGATGAAGATTGGGCGATAGTTAGTCGGGCAAGATGGGTCAGCTGTAAGTTTCCTGAGAAGAGGGCGCACAAGAGAGTGCTTCAGAGGGGAGGGGAAGACTCCTGAGGCGAAGGAGAGGTTGCATAAATCAGCCAGGGCAGGAGCAAGGGTGTCAATGTGGTCCTTGATGGTTTTGGAAGAACAGGGAGAAACCTGTTTTGACAAGACTTTCATAGATCAGACTTGTCTAGAGACCTCGTCAGGGGAGAAAAGAGGAAATTACCTTTTTAGAGGATGGGGAGAGGGTTGGGGGGAGTGGCCGAAGGAGGGCAAGAGTTCACAGAAGGAGAGGGGTGGATCAGGGGTGGGGACGAGAGGGTGGACAGGATATCCTGGATTTTAGAGATGAAGTGAGAGGCAAGGGCTGTGCAAAGGGCGTGGGAAGCGACAGGAGAGACAGACTGCAGCAGGGTGAACCAGCTCCTTGCAGATTTTAAAGAGTTCAGCCGAGTTGTTAGATGCCGCAGAGACACAGGCTTGGATGTGGGCTGTCAGTGTGGTCAGAGTCCGTATTGCTTTTGGAGCAGGCGACGGGCCAGTTTGTCAGAGGATGAACAAGAAGCCCTCCATTTCCGCTTAGCCGCCCTACACTTACGTTTAAGTGTAACTAGGTCAGAGTCATCCCAAGAATTGCACTTGGCTTTGAGCTCCAAACAGATCCTCATGACAGGGCCAAGAGCATCAAGAGTATCGGAAATAGAGGAGAAGAGCATATACAGTGCTGTGTCAAGATGGGAGTCAGCCAGAAGCGGAGGGGTTGGGGGAGGCGGCGATGAAAGCCTTAACTGACACACGCTTCGTGGGCTGATGTCCGAGAAGGTAGGTGGCAGTGTTGGGGTGGGCTTGGCCTGGGTGGAAGAGAGGGAAAGATGAGAGGCGAGGAGGGAGTGATCGCTCCAGGAGAGAGGAGTGGTCAGAGGGATGGGGAGGGGGAGGTCAGAGAAGATCAAGACATCAGTTGTATGCCCTGCAGAGTGAGTCCGGCCAGAGGGAGTCACTGAAGTCATGGAAGAGTACCGAGGAGGAACAAGGAGCGTCTAGAAGGATATTAAGGTCACCAAGAAGGAGGCATTGAGTGGTTGAGGCCAGGAGGGAGGAGCATAGGTCCGCCCACTCAGAGAGAAATGAGGTGATCTGACCAGGAGGCCGGTAGACAGTAGCCATAGTAAGAGTCACTAGGAGAGAGAGAGAGAGAGAAAGGGAGAAAGAGGGAGAGAAAGAGAGAGAGAAAGAAAGAGAGAGAGAGCGAAAGAAAGAGAAAGAAAAAGAGAGCCTGCAGACAAGGCATTCGGAAGAGGAGTAGGTCTGCCTGGGAATGATGGAGGCAGGAATCCACTCAGGATAGATCAGGGCTACACCCCCTCCAGACCAGGTGGATCTGGGTGCGGAGAGGATCTTGTAGCCATCAGGGAGAAGATAGGCTCAGGAGAACAGGGTGATAGGGTGATCACATAGGGTGAACCAGGGTGATCGGCAATAGAGAGGTTATAGGTTACTCCATCAGAAATTACTTTAGGGAGCCCTACATGAGAGAATACTCAAATGAGGGCCTTCACAGCCACAAGGGGCTTTTATGCTCCTTAAAGGTACAGCCTCGGGACACAGGGTAGTGTGATCTACTACTACCAAAGCATACTAGCTTGCTGAGGAGGTTTGGGGATCCAATGGCTACAATCTCCATACCTATTTTTTTTTTCTTGGTTTATTAAGAAAAATCTTTAAAAGAAGTAACATTACATTTGATTACTCGTTTAAAAAGATATCATAATTGACCAATAAGCAGGTGAAGACAGAGAATGTCACAGAGTAAGGAATATAAACAGTATAAACGATAAAAGTCATATAAGTAATAGAAAAAATAAACACTTAATTGGACAAAATGTATCACACAGCATGTTAGCTAATATTTACATCCATTTTCATGTGATTTTGCTAGTTCATCTTCAATGTTTTTAAGGAGAAATGTCAAGGCATGTGTTAGTTTATTATTAGCCTCTGTGAAACATTCCATCCACCATTCTTCCATGGTATGAAGAGGTTTATTTGCCACAATTGTATTAAACAGTGTCATTCCTCTCGTAGAGAAAGCTTTACAGGTTAAAACCAGATGTTTGATATTCTCTTCAAGATGGTCACAGAATCTGCAGTTCGGGTTCAGTTTCTCATATTTAGGCCATCGTCTATATACCTCTTTTGTCTTGAATTGATTTAGCCTGAATTTCATAAGCAGGATTCTCTTCTGTTTGTCCGGACATTTTTCAAGATATTTATAGATTGAATTATAGGCTTTTCCTTCTGGGGGAACATTTTTCATAAGCGAGTATTTGGCACTGTCTGTGCAGGTGTTGATCCAATCAATTTCCCATAGTTTTTTTTTTACAGCATCTGGATTTTCCATCAGAGTGATTGCATCACTTTTTATATCCATTAGGATTTGATGACATTGATTTAACCAGGCTGAAAAAATTGTATTTGATTGATTATCGGCCAAATTATGAAGAATTTTCATTTGCGGTGCGCCATTTGGCAGGATTATCTTACGAAAGATTGACAGAGTATTCCATGTGACTTTTGCATTTATTGAAATCAGCCCCAATTCGTATCTTACTACAACTGCCGGCAATCCTCTACCGACTTTCAGAATTCTGCCCAAAACATGTTTTCAAGTGTATCCCACAAACTTGCGGGGCATCCAAACGCAGTTTCAGCACCATAGATTATCGCAGGCACCGCTTTTTGTTTGTAGAACTTTAAGGTAGGAACCAATGAGAACTTGCCATATTTTTTGTCTAAGGCCATAGCTTGGGCGCTTAATTAACGACATTTTGATTTAGTTTTCTCAACCCAAGTATGGTCATTTATGTTCGAATTTAACCACATACCCAGGTATTTTACCTGTTTTACCTCTTGGAGTATTTCGCCGTTAAGGCACCAGTTGAAATTCTTGGATGTACCTTTAGTCAGGTTTTGAAATGTTAAGATGACAGATTTACTCGGATTTATCTGTAGACCATTATCTTGGACATATTTTTCTAACACATGTAATTTCCGTTGTAGTCCGATGGGTGTAAGGTCCATTAGGACAAGGTCATCAGCATACAGGACCCCATTTAGGGGAGTGTCAATTATCTTGGGGTCAAATCCTTTGGCTTTCCCAAGTGCATCACCAATGTCAGAGATGAAAGCATTGAATAATATTGCCGCTAGAGGACACCCTTGTTTAACTCCACAGTAAGTGCGAATGGGTTTTGATAGAGTGCCGTTTGCGTCTAACCGAATATAGATTTTAGTATCGGTATGCAAATCCTTGATGGCATGTAACAGGCTATTTGGACAATTCCAGCTTTTTAATTTTGTCCAAAGGGTTTCTCTATCTATGCTATCGAAAGCATGAGATAGGTCAACGAATGCAAGGTACACTTTTGATTTTTTCATAATCATGTCCATTTTTATTAAATTAATGAGTATTAAATTTAGGCAACAGCCAACACCCTTCACAAATCCACTTTGTCTGGCGTCAATATGGTTGGTTGACATTAGCCAGTCCATCAGTCTATGTTGGAGTTGTGTTGCATAAACCTTACCCAATACATCTAACAAGGCAATAGGTCTATAATCCATTGGGTTTGATCGATTGCCCTTTTTGAATATTGGGACAACAATGGCTTTTTTCCATGACACTGGGGTGATACCTTCCATAGCGATTTTATCAAACAGAATCTTACAAAACTCAGCCCAGGCGTTCGGATCAGATTTTAGCATGGCATTTGTTAAGCCATCCGGGCCAGGCGCTCGAGAATTGGAAAGTTTTTTGATGTCTAATAAGATTTCCGCCTGATCAAACTGAATATCCCAAGGAGAGAGTGCAGGTAATGGAGGATCAGGTGTGCTACCCTTTTTTGAGAACAGGATTGAAAAATGCTCAATCCATTTTTGTTCAGTGACCATGTTTTTATTCAATGCTGTTAGTATTCCAGATTGGTTATTAATAATTGACCAAAAATCTGCAGAGTTTTTCTCTTTCATAGAATTCATTATTTGTTCAGCATCATGTTGTTCTGTTAAGGCACGATGTGCTATCAACCAGTTTTTATAGTTTTGTTTAATCTTTTTTCTCTTCTTTAGAGCATCAATGTGGCTGTCATTTTTTAGTTGACGTAGGGCCTTGCGCATTTCTCTCTTTCTCATGACGATTTCAGGATTGTAAGTATGTGAGTATTTTTGGGACTGAATACCATTTGGGTTTCTAGAAATCTTATACTGTTCTAATAGGGGAGTGTAATCTACGCCTAACAAGTCAATTTGTTTCTCATAATCTTTTTTCACTATGTTCACATGATGTGAATTAAGTTTTAATCTGTTGCCGCTATTGTTGGGAATTATTTTCCAATTCCATGTTGTAGAGTATAATTGTGGTGGCATTTCAAGATGTGCTATGATCATATTGTGATCACTGTCTTGTGTATTAAGGACTTCGAAATCTAAGATACGGGGTGATAAATTTTCAGATACAAAAATGTAATCCAGGATGGAGTTCTGTTCCTTTCTTTGCCAGGTAGATTTGGCAGGTATGTCTCCCTCGACGTTACCATTCAGTCTCGAGATTCTCCTTAAAGTCAGTTCTTCGGACCATTTTTGTATCAAATCCTGTTTCCTTGGAAGATAGTTCTTGCTTCTTTCCATAAGATCTAAATTAAACTCTCCACATATGATCAGGCCAGCACTGGTGTCTTTGATCATTAATTCGTCAATTGTATCCATAATTTGTTCAACAAAGGACGATGTTCCAGCTTTACTATGATGCCAATATAAATTAATGACAAAAAGTGTCAGATGTTTATTGTCATCATTAGTGTTCCTTTTGATGGTAACAACTTGAATGTAGGATGATATGTTGTTATATTCCATCAGCCTACAACCAGAGGCTTTTTTTACAAGAGTTAAAATGCCTGCGCTTGGACGTCCTTTTATCCCTTTAATAGCAGGGTTAAGTGCTATTTCATAATCCTCTGCAATTGGGCAGATATCCAGCCAAGTTTCTTGGAGGCATATTATATCTATCTCATTCATCCAGTTTTCTTTGAAGTTATATAAATGGGTAAAGCCTCTTGTATTCCACGAGCCAATGGTTAGGCTAGCATTTTTCGGTTTCAGTAAGCATTAACTTCGGTTATTATCTGCTAAGGTTGCTGCTAGCCAGTTCCACTCATTATGAGATACCTGATTCATTTCGCTTCCTTTTTTTTGTGGAATTTGGTGAGTGTTTTTTACTGTAATTCGGATTAACTCAGATTGTTTTGTTTTTTGATTATTGAGCTGTTCATTTCGAAGTAGGTTAAATTGTTTATATTCTGCCTTCAAACTTTCATCATCAATTATTTGCGAGTTTGATTGCTTTTCATTTGGAGCTTCCTTTCGGTGACATTCTGTCAAAGGGACCACGTCATTTGGTTTTTTGGTCATGATGGAACTATCTACTTCTACAATGTCAAAACCACAGGGTAGTAGAGCTGCAGCGCCTTGCAGTAGAGTTTCACAGACAAGTCTAGAATTTACATGTAAGAACACTCTGTCCAATACGGTATCATCCTTTAATTCTACAGCCTGGATGTCACTAGACTCAATGGTGCGTAGCACAGGGACATGATGGAACAGACTTAACACATTTTTCCTATTCATTATGAGTCCATCCTTAATATTCAGAATTCGTTCTAGACTTAGGCAGTATTTTGCCTTTATTTTGTTGATATTGTTTTTCTCGCCATTAGTGTAGGCATTTCTTTTTTGAACTTTAGGGAGGTCTTCTTTCCCTTTCCGGAAATCACGATCTGCAGTTGCATTGGTCATCACACTTTTATTTATTGGAGATAAGTTGTCCTCTATCAGTGTTCTTTCTGCGTCTGTTGGTTTGTAGTTCAAAGCGATATTCTTTTTTAAAGAGATGTTATCTTGGTTTACAAACATGGATATGAGTTTTTTCCTTTTTTCATCTAAGGTTCTAAACGGACTGACTGTTTCTTTGTAAAAGTTAGTGATGAGTTTTTTTGGTTCAGACACCCACTCACAAAGTCGCTCAGACGCCAATACCTCTCCTTTTTTTGTTGGTTCAATGGATTCTGTCGATGTTTTGATCTGAGTCAAATTAATCTCTTCATTTTCTTTATCACATTCCGTTTTTTTGACTTCCTGTGGATCTTCGTACGTTGAGAGATTCATTAAAGTCTCGATGTCGGCTGCTTCATCCTCCGTTATAGTGTCGTGATCAGTGTTGTGAGGTATGGATGTTGTATTTTGTATTTCAAGATCTCGGGGTGGCTCCGAGATATTTTTCAAAGTATCGCAATTGTTAGATGATACATTAACAGTGACTGATTTCAAATTTCTTAAGAAGGCTCGTGCCTCACTCTTTTTTGATTTTTAGATTTCTTTTTTTGCTGGACTCCTTTTGGGACTTGTTTTAGGCTGTTTTTTCCAAATATATCATAAAGAGCCTTGGGAGCTCCTACGTTATTTTCTTGTTGATCTTTAATCTCACTTGATACATCTTTATCCATTATTTTTGTTTTATCATTTATTACATTTTTAGTGGCATGATCTTCATTTGCGCTAGCTTTAGCACTTGTTTTAGACCGATTTTCGCTAACATTTTGTTCATCAATTATTTCTATTGTTTCAATTAAATCTTTCGCTTGAGGATTTTCACAGCTTTCATTGTTTTTATTTTCGTTCTGTGTAGATTGTAGTGTACAAGTACGCTCTTCTGGTGATGCATTCAAAGTCTTTTTAGGTCTATCCAGGCTTTTCTCTTGCAGACCATCCACTAAAATTTTGCGCTCAGCCCTGGGTGCGTTAAATGATTCTTCTGACATCGGTTGGCATCCTTCCCAGATATTTCCTTTATCTTTTTCTACAAGCACTATGGTAGTTGCTTTATCTTTTTTCAGCAGTGAAGGGTCATTCTTTTTACATACATGTTCAGTGTTTCCGCACTCCAAAATCGGATGCTCTGTTGACAGACGATATTTCTCCAAAGTAGAAGTATTACAACAGTTATCTATACTAGAAATGTTATAGGCACCATCCTTTGAGGCAGGAATGTGAGGTTTATTAAAAAGCTTCAGCGCTTCTCCGGCAACTTCAGCTATTAATTTTTTATCCTCACGTGAATTGTGATTAGCGTCTAAGATTAATTTTAGGAAGTTGGCATTTTGAGTCTTTTCTTGTTTTTGGTTATCCTGACTTCTTTGTTGTTCAGGTACCATATTTGCAACTTTGGTGTTTAGCAAAGCTATTAGCGTGGTTAAATCTTTAATGTTTCCATCCAATTGTTCATATAATTTAAGGTACGGAGAAAGTACGATATTCATGGAGGATATAACCGTTGTTTGAATGTCAGATATTTTTAGTACAGGAACGCCTTTTTCTTTTGAGTAAGACGCCTTATTTTTCCCAAATCCACGTCTTATTTTTGGAAACGGTCTTTCCATTAGAGACGAATCATCAGTATCAGAGGAAGAGGAAGTCGATATTTCTATTCTCGTTTACAAGGATCGAAGTTTCGCTTGGTCCTTTCCAATGCGTTTGATTTTTGTTTTCAGTTGTTGTAAATCTTATTGGTGAATGAGGCCTATATGACTGTTGTAGAGATCTTGTTTGTGAGCAGGCTATGTCGTCTGAAAGGCTATTTCTGCCTCTTTTCCTTTTGTGTGCAGGACTGCGAGTTGTCATAGATGTATTGAGATCTGCCGGTAGATTGTTTCTTGTTTCGAAGTTTTCCGTATATGCATCATCATGAGATATCAACTGCGTCATATCACCCCTTATCTTTGAAGTGGAAGTACATTTTTGTTTATTGTTGGTCCGATTGTTGAAGTCCAGATTCATTTTTAATAAGTCTTTCAGAAGTTTATCAGCCACGCTAATTGAATCCCTTCTTTCATAGGTCACTGTGTCTTGCCTTTTGATAAGAGGTTGTTGTTCCAATATATCACAATTGCCAAATTGGGGTTGTTCATTGTCACTTATTTGTGATGACGTTTTTCCAGTTGCGTGGCCTGTTTTAGGACTACGTTCGACATGAGTCCGTTCACTACACAATACCTCTCGAGACGGAGGCAAGGTATGCACATTATTATCTTCATTTGTACATTGGACAATTTTTGCAGCTAAGTCACGTAATTGAGGAAGGATCTCTGCTGGTACCATTTTGTTTCCATCCGTATTTCCGTCAATCAGAAACTCAGAGCATGAGTAGTGTTTGCATTCTCGGGGTCCATCTTTAGTGGCAGTGCTAGGTTCAGACACAGAGCCAATAGTAAATGGAGACTTATTTATTATAGTTGTTGTAGTTGTTTTAGATATTTTGCTTTGAATTTCAGTTTCAATTCGCTTTTCAGTTTCAGTTTTAGTTTCAGTTATGAAGCAATCATTATCACCTTCGTCAATAGAGTTATTGGCTAGTTCAGTTTCATTTTCAATTTCAGTACCATTCTCAAGCTGTTTAGGTTCGCAACACGTGCAGCACTCAATCACCTCGCCAATTCCATCAAACTCGCCATTCTCACAACACTCATGCATACGCTTCTGCATACACTCCTGCATACACTGTTGCATACAAATCTCGGTATTACCGCTGGCAGATAAATGCATTTTTGAAGCATTTAATAATTCGGCAGTATTTAAGGCTGATGTTGCATTGACTATGTCATTTTTATCGGTATTTATTATATATGTAGAAGCTTTTCTTCTTACCGCGGGTTTGGTAGAGCTGCCTTCTCCTCGGCGTAGGCCTGACCGGCACATCCATTATATCATTGTTTTCCGTCATATTAGTTACAAAAACTCTGCACTTTCTTAGAATGCAGGTAGGAAAGTCACAAGACGAGGAAAAAAAAAAAAAAAAAAACACCAGCTCACCAGCAGAGTCAACGGAACCAAGGGACCAAAGGCACCAAAGACACTCAAGACTCAGTGCCGACTCCGCGCCGCTCCGCGGGTGTACTGGGTTTTTGAAGGAATAGCTCCGCCTCCGCCTCCTGGCTGGCAGTGAGCTAGATGAGGGACTCCAAACAGTAGCAGGAAAACGAAGAGCACAGTTTCTCCCCAAGACACTCCAGACTCAGTGCCGCAGGAAATTTCAATCAAAAGAGTGGCCGCTCATCCTTCAGATCAGCCTTATATAAAGGCGGGCAGGATTCCTACGCCCACTCTCTTCCCCTCACAGCAGTGGACCCGGGCCCAACCTGTATCCCAAGCTGCACTGACAGGCTCGGAGAGCAGCGTGGCGTAGGGATAGGTGTGAACCTCATGCACGCAGAGCTTGGTTGCACTGCAGACCTTCCGCTGCAAGCCTCCTGCACGCGGGTCACCTGTGGGTGCTAAGAGAACGGGGGTTGAAGTGAGGTGCGCTTCAGCCACGCGCTCTGAATACTCATTCAGGTCCTCTCAGGCTCCGTATTAGTGTAGACGGTCACTCGCCGTTCTTAGAACAGACTGGGATGGTGCAAGCTCAACGAAGTATAACAGAGTGCCAACTGAATTTCTCGTGTAAGACGAGGTAATAGTGTAGACTTACTCTAGTCACCATACCTATCCTCTCTAAAGGCGGCCCATGGGTAGTGGAATTATGGGGGCCTTGGTGGCTCCACCAG
The DNA here is from genome assembly GCF_040938575.1 of Ambystoma mexicanum. Classification (NCBI taxonomy): domain Eukaryota; kingdom Metazoa; phylum Chordata; class Amphibia; order Caudata; family Ambystomatidae; genus Ambystoma; species Ambystoma mexicanum. The sequence continues at coordinate 641,839,996 of NC_090922.1, read as the reverse complement.
CTTTGCCAGAGGCTTGGCAAGTGGGGCAGCACCAAACACACGTTTTGATTTATGACCCCCATGTGGGGACAGTAAAAATGGGCAGGTAGCCTGTGGTTGTCTTAGTCATTCCTAAGGTGACCTGCCAATGGAATGTAATGAGACAAGTCCAAAAGGCACTGGGGGACCACCAAACACTATGTCCCCTGCCTCAGAGTTCCTAGGCTCACTCTACAGGAGACCATTCTCCCAGTACACCCCAAAATCTCAGGGGCTTCCCCTTGAGCCTGCTTTCCAGCCTGCTCACGCTGATCTGCCAAAGCTAAATAGTCATGCAGTGATTGGCAAAAGTCAGCCTGGCTGGGGCACCCAGCTAAGGACAAGTCACTTTATTCTAGGAGGACCTTGAGTTCTGAAGCTACGTGTCCTCCATTTCAGGTTATGGTTCTATGACTCTTGAGGTCCCAGAGTCTGATACCTCTGCAGTAGGCATTTGGTGGCCACTACGCCCCCTCTGGCAGGAGCAGGTGCCTCCATATCGGCAGGGTTGGTCATTTGCTATTTCCAGCTAGGGGAGCCCCTAGACACAAGACCAGCAGGGCTGCTTTCTGAGCCGCTTTCTTCCCCCTAGATCTTGTGATTGCAGCAATGGTTTCAGCATCAGGTTCATCATTTCCTAATAGACACTTCTGGAATGGCATCTTTTACAGGGCTGTGAAGCAGTGAGGTTTCTCTCCTCCACATGAACTCTCGAATAGCCAGTGAGCATCAGGTAAAATCAAATCCCCTAACTAGCTTGGTACGACTAGGGATGATCTGGTCCTCCTGCACCCACGACCATCGGAAAAAGGTCATACTCAAAACAGTATCAAAAAGTGCTGTGCTCTGTTCTGATTTATGAACATATGGGGCCTCATAACAAGGCTGGCGCTCCCGTAATCAAGGTTGCCGGTACGGGACCGGCGCACTTCATAACGGGACGCCCAATTACGAGGTTCCCTTGCAGGACCCGGTAAGGATGCCTGGTAAAACCAGGCATCCTTAGTGGGTCCCGCGAGAGGCCCAGGGAGCTAATAACGGGCCCGTTACTAACGGGCCAGTTATTAGCTCCCTCCCCATTGAGCCCTAAAGGGGTTGAAATGGGAATGGGGATGGGTTTTTCCAATGAGGACTTTACCGGGTCCACCAAGGTTGGAATGGCGCTGTAAGTCCTCATTGGAGGAACCCGGTACTGGAAACCAGTATGGAGGCAGCCATGCCCTTATTAAGGGCATGGCTGCCTCCATACTCATAATGAGGCCCATGGTCTAAGAAGATCACTGTATTAGCAGGAACCAGAGCGCCTCTGTGGGAGGCCCAGTACCGTTCCCACTCAGTGATACTAGGGTACATTCGGCCAGCCTCTGGCCTATTAAGAGTTAATTCTCTAAGATGCCCATATTTAAAAGTTATTCTCCCTCCTCCTCCAGGAGTGTGCGCTAAATACTGCTGGCTTGGGTCTACCCTTGCAGGCAGGATATCTGTTTCTTGTTTCCACATGTAAAGCAGCCCTGTGAGGTTGTAAATGTGTTATGGATGCCCTCACCCTTCCTTTCTATGGGAGTGGAAGAGGCAAGTGATTGGAATTTCCCCTCAGTTTTTGTGGCCCTTTCTTAGCATGAGGGTGCGAATCTTTGTACTTATCCTCCATGGATTTACTTTTCTCAACCCACTTGTGATTTGGTTTGGATGCAGTTGCCACTGGCTTTTTCTGGACACAATAAGCGACAAAATCGTCAGCCACCTTTGTAAGCTCCCAAGGCTCTGTGATAGTCTTGTGAGATGGAGTTACACGAGCATTTAATGGACACTGTATACTGATAATCTAACATGTAATAAAAAAAAACATGTGTCAACATTGTTACTCATGACCCAACCACTCATATTTCAGAGACTGATGTGTAAATGCGTCAAAGGTTTGACTACTCTTTTTGGTGAGCTCTCTAAACCTCTTGAGGTACTCTTCTGGGATTTTGCAGAACTTCCGGAAGCCTGCGGCCTTCATTTTGGATAGATAGGCTTCTCCTTAGGAGTCGACTGAATAATGACATTAGTTCTGAACCACAAACTAAATAACAGGTACATTACCCTTTGGGCCTGCATAATTTTGTCCTAAGGACACAACCCACACTGGTAATTGTGGAAAGCCCCAGACCTGGCGTTCAGGACCTAACAGACAAAGAGATGGGAGAAAAAGGAATGCACAAATATTTACGCACCAGAAGACCTACAACAATACTACACATTAATGTGGACCGCTTAAGGCAATTATAAAAATGTAATTACATTCAGGATAATACACCAAAGGCACATAGATAAAGAAACTGTTTCAGGCCAAAGGCTTCTAAGAATGAAAACAAGATTATAGAAACAGTAACCTTAGTCCAACATTTCAGTGAAGAAAATGTACAGTGTCATCAGGAGTAGGTTAGTACCCCAGAATCAATTTTAGAAAGTTACAGAGCAGGTTTAAGTTCCCTAAGAAACAATCGGAGGCAAGTCAATGGGCCAACCACTTTAGCAGAGGTAAGTGTAATGAATTCCTGGATGTCGTCACTTCTCCCCTGGGGGAGCCTCTCCCCATGGGGCCATGGAGGTGAGGCTACTACCCCAAAGTTCCCCCAGATTTGATAATAAGCAGGGAGATCTCATGGGGAGGGAAGACTTTGGGATTAGTGACAACCTAAGAAGAACACGTTATCCCCCATAGCCCACCTTGCCCCAACCCACCTTCCTCCTCACCAACCCTCTCCAGTAGCATCCCAAAATGTTCCTATATGTTTTTGTCATACATCTCCTTTACACGCACATTCCCCAACCGTATTTCCCCCTCATATGCGATATTGCAAAATTAATCCTGCAATAAGTACTGGGACGAGTAAAAGTAGGATTGACTTGGTGACATCAGGACTACCCACTACTGTGAGGAGGAAGAGATGCAGAGCCATGAGGAATCATCCTCACAACCTTGAAGAACTTTCCAGTGTTCTGCGAGATTATATTGGGCAATCAGTATTCAAAAGGGAAAAGGGAAAACATGAAGGGGTCTTCTGCTTCCCTGGAGGAACCGCTGGCCTGGGAACTAGCCGAACTGTCATACGGAGGAAGGCGTTGCAGCGCTGGGGTTTGCTAAGGTTACGTCGGTAACCGCACATGGTCCAACGAGGAAAGACAGAGCGGCAATCCCTGAAACCGCCAAGCCCGCCTCTAGTGAACCTGAAATCATCCCGATTTGGCGTTTGCATAACATAATGACCCTGTATTAGCAGAGGCATTCCTCAATTCAAAGTCAATTCTGAGGAATAGGGAAGAAAGAAGAAGGGTCTTTTTTTACCTAAAACAGGGATTGCTATGCCAGGGAGACATCAGTGCAGAGGGGACCCCTTGTTCCCAAATCGTGGTACTAAAAAGCCATCTAAGGATGATGTTGGATATCACCAATGCACACCTTACGGAGACCTGGAGAATGATAAAACTCTAGGACAATTTGCAAGCCGGTTTTACTGGCTAGGGGTGAATGCCGACATAAAAAAACTTGCTGTTAACTTGCAACTTGTGTCATAAACCCCCGCCACTCACTCCTCCACCGGCCCCCCCTTGTGTTACGCTCACCTAGTCTCTGCGGGGATGTTGGGGCGGGGATGTTGGGGCACGGTTGCAGCCCTCCCTTGAAGTTGATTCCCCTTGTCGGGCTTCTTCCCCTGCTCGTGTGCTATGGACTGTGCTGGTTGTTGGCACTGCCCCTGCGACGATATGTGAGAGCATGAGAATGCTGCAATATGATTGCCGTCTCTCTCGAACCCTTCTTCCCAGAATGTTGTAAGCATGCACTGACCCATATAGTCTCACCTGTTTATTGATGATGGCGAGCTCTCCGTCCTGCTTCTCACTACAGGGGCAAGTTTTATGGACTGAGTTCCTTCACTGGCCCATGTGCGTGGCAGCCCAGACCGGCTGTGGCTGAACTACTCTTAAGACAAGTGTCTTTTGGCTTTTAGATATAGTAGAATCAATTCTTGATAATTGTCCGTATCCTTTTGATAAGGAACAAGTTACTTACCTGTAACTGTTGTTCTCCAGCATGGGTCTGGCATGGATTCACATGCTCATGAATATTCCCCGTCGTCAGGCCGGGAATCCTCGGTATAGAAAAAATCAGTATCAGTTTCGTTTCTGATCTGTCTTTCTCAGTAGTAACCAATCACTGGTCTCTGGGTCATACTGCCCCCAGCCAATGACTGCCCTCTCCCTAAGCCCCACCCCTGGCAGCCATCCTCAGATTTGGTAGAAGGTGAAGTGGCAGTATGACCAAGTGAAGAGCCGCAGAGGAGTAGGCGGGAGGGTTCGCATGTGAATCCATGCCAGACCCATGCTGGAGAACAACAGTTACAGGTAAGTAACTTGTTCCTTCTCCAGCATGGGGTCTGGCATGGATTCACATGCTCATGAATATAAGAATACATAGCAGTATACACATGCACAACCACGGGAGGTGGCACAAGGCTCAATATCAAGCAATACAACAACTCAACATTAAGCAACTCTTACCTCCTCACCAGGCTCACCTTAGGCAAACAGATTGCGCAGCACTGCCTGGCCGACTCTGGACTCCTCCCTGGAATCCCGGTCGACGCAGTAGAATCTCGTGAAGGTGTGCGTCGACCTCCACGTAGCAGCCCTGCAGATGTCGAGCAGGGGCACACCAGACAGGAACGCCGTAGTAGCAGCGATCGCTCTAGTCGAATGGGCCCTCGGACGGCCTGGCAACGGTCGGTTTGCCAACCGGTGACAGTGCATGATGCCGCCGGAGAGCCATCTGGAAATGGAGGTCTTCGAGAGGGCCTTCTCTTGATTCACAGGTCCAAAGTTCACGAACAGCTGTGATGTCTTCCGAAAACTCTTTGTGCGGTCCACGTAGAACTTCAGCGCTCTAGCTACATCCAGCGAGTGCAGAGTCCTCTCAGCCGGCGACGAAGGCGATGGGAAGAAAACTGGCAACAACAAGGGCTCGTTGAGGTGGAAGTCCGACGGCACGATGGGCATGAAAGAGGGGTGCATCCTCAGCACCACCCTCGTGTCGTAAAAAGTCAAGTATGGAGGCTTGCAAGACGGGGCCTGGATCTCTCCCACTCGTCGTGCAGAGGTGATGGCCACGAGGAATGCTGTCTTCCACGACAGAAACCTCAACGGCACTGAATGCATAGGCTCGAATGGGGCCCACATGAGCCTAGTTAGCATCACGTTGAGCTCCCACGCCGGAGCAGGGGCCTTCACCGGCGAAAATGATCGGAACAGTCCTTTCATAAATTCCTTCACCAGACGATGAGACTACAAGGACGCCCGTCCTGTAGTTCTGGTGTAACGTGAGACGGCAGCCAGATGTACCTTGATGGAAGCGTGAGATAGGCCGGCCTTGGCCAAAGACAGTAGGTATGGCAATACTTGAGGGGCCGTAATCCGCAGAGGGTTAATCTTCTGTGCACGGCACCAGACAGAGAACCTCTTCCATTTGTGTCCGTAGCACTTGAGAGTTGAGGATGCCCTGGCCTTTGCAAGAACCTCTCTGCAGTTGGCCGGGATGTCGTATCCTCCAAACTCTAGTGCTGCAGGAGCCAGGCCTGCAAGTTCAGCGACTCTGGTTTGTGATGAAGAATGGCGCCTCCTTCTCTGGAGAGAAGATCCGCATCCGTCGGCAGCTTGACTGGTGTGGACGCTGACAAGTCCAGAAGGTCCAGGAACCAGATCTGCCTCGGCCACGCCGGTGCAACAAGGATCATCCTGCACCGGGACCTCTTGAGCTGGTTAACGAGCCGGAGTAGCAACGGCAACGGCGGGAATGCATAAAGGAACAGGCCGTCCCAGGGGAACGAGAAAGCATCGCCCACGCCCCTCGGTTGGGGAAACCTGCTGGCGAATCTCTGGCACTTGGAGTTCGCCGCCGCCGCCGCGAAGAGATCGATCTGGGGTTCGCCCCATCGTCGGAAGAGTCGGTCCACTTGATCCTGGCGCAGTTCCCACTGAGTGAGTCGGCGATGGTGTTTTTTATCCCTGCCAGATGAAAGGGTACCAGAAACATCCCTTGGGCGACGGCCCAATGCCACAGATCCTGGGCTTCCTTGGACAGGGCAGGGGATCTGGTCCCGCCCTGCTTCCGAATGTAAAACATCGTGGTGGTGTTGTCGGTGAAGATCCTCACCACCTTGCCCTTGAGGGACAGAAGGAAGGACCTGAGCGCCCAGAACACTGCGCGGAGCTCCAAGATGTTGATGTGGAGAGCCTTCTCCTCCGAGCACCAAAGGCCTCTCGCGTGGAGACCCCCGGTGTGCGCTCCCCAATCTTCCAGGGAGGCATCCGTCGTCACCGTCACCTGGTGGGCCGGGGCTAGGAAGCCTGTTCCCGCTGTCAGATGAGCGCGGACACCCCACCATCGTATCGCCTGACGGAACGCTTCATCGAGCAGGATCCTGTCCTCGAAGCTGGCCGTCGAGGAATTCTTGCAAGGGCCGCATCCGAAGTCTGCAGTGGGGCACCAGATAAATGCAGGAGGACATCATTCCAAGGAGGGACTTGATAGACCTCACTCTGGCCACGTCCGTGGCCTGTAGACGTTGCACCTTTCCTAGGATGGTCCTTATCCTTTCCTCCGACGGTGAGGCCCGCCGCGCCACTGTGTCGAGCTGTGCTCCCAGAAACAGGGCGACTTGCGACGGGACCAGGTGGGATTTTGGAAAGTTAATGGAGAACCCCAGGTCCGTGAGCAGCTGGACGGACTTCGCAGTGTGTTCCACGGCGAGCTCCCTTGTCCTTGCCCGTATGAGCCAATCGTCCAGGTAGGGGTAGACGTGGATCCCCTGCAGGCGCAGCCACGCCGCCACCGGTGCTAGGCACTTGGTGAACACCCTGGGCGCCGATTTGAACTGGTAGTGCCGCCCTTTGACCACGAACCTGAGGAACTTTCGGTGCCGCTTTAGAATAGGGATGTGGAAGTAAGCATCCTCCAAGTCCAACTACGACAGGAAATCGCCCTCCTCCAGTTGTCCCAGCACGTTCTGGAGGGTGACCATCCGGAACTTCTGTGCCTTGATGTATTTGTTTAGTCGTCGCAGGTCCAGGATGGGACGCCATCCTCCTGTCGTCTTCTTCACGAGGAAGTATCTTGAGTAAACTCCAGAGCCCCGAAGCCTCTTCGGGACGAGCTCGATGGCACCTTTCCTGAGCATCGCCCATACTTCCAACAGCAGTTGAGGGACGTGATTTTCCTTCCTGGCCACGGGATGAATGCCGGGGCACCTCTTCTGGAACTCGAGGGCGTGCCCCAGGGCCAGGGCGTCCAGCACCCAACGGTCGGTGGAGATGGACTCCCACACGCCGACGAACTTCGTCAGCCGGCCTCCCACCACGGTGCTTCGGCGGGGGCCCGACCCGACGGACGGTTCAATCTTGCTTGGAGGCCGCTTTGCCTCCTTGACCACCTTGGCGACGACGGTGGGATCCACCTGACTTGCCACGTCCCCTGTAGGCCTCCTGCGACGAAGACCTTGCCGCTTGACGGTACGTAGAGGAGCTGCTGCCGGCTCCCTTGGGGGCACCAGGTCTGCCTCCGGAGCTCCGAAAGGACGGCCGTCGCTGTTGGAGCACACCCAGTGCACGGACCGTCTCCGTGTCCGTCTTGATCGCCTGAAGGGATTCATCAACCGCCTTGCCAAAAAGGTTGTTCCCATCGAAGGGCATGTCCAAAACCTTGGTCTGAACGTCCTGGCGGAAATCCGTCGCCTTGAGCCACCCTCGTCGTCTCAGGCAAACGCCGTTGCCCAACTGACGGAAAGCGGTGTCGGCGATGTCCGTAGCCACCGTAATGGGGTGGTCAGAGGCTCACCTTCCTGCAAGATTTCCAGGGCCTCAGCCCTTTTGGCATCCGGAAGGAAGTCCAACAGAGGGGCGATCTTGAACCACAACTCCCTGTCGTAGCGGGCTACAATGGCCAGGGCGTTGGCCGCCTTGATGGTCGTCGCTGCAGATGAGATGACCCGTCGTCCCATCGCATCCAGTTTCCTACCCTCGCCGTCCGGAGGGGAGGTTGAAGTCGAGGCCGATGCCCCCGCCGGTTTCTTCTTGGCCGCTGCCGAAACGACCGAGTCCGGGGTAGGTTGTGCCCTAAGGCACAAGGGGGCAGCGTCGGGGACCCGGTACTTCTTCTCGTACCGGTCCCTCTTCGCAGGAGCCGTGGCAGGGTTCTTGAGGAGGGCGAGCCCCTGAGCCCAGATGTCATCAAGAAGCGGTATGGCGAGGACCGTCTTCCTTTTAGCCTCGCGCCGCTAGTAAAGGAACCCCTCCTTTTCCTCGGGGCAGAGCTGGAAGAGCTCGGATGCCCTGGCGATCATTGCATGGAAGGATCCAATCTCGTCGGGCGGGGACGCCCGGGCAGGGGGCGACGGGGGAAACGTCCCGTCGTCGCCTCCATCGTCATCCGTACCTGTCGTAGTCGTGTCCATGCCTGTATCATCCCCGTGGGTAGTGGACCGGGGGAAGGCAGAGAAGGCTGCAGAGGCGGGAGAGGAGGCCTAGGATGCGTCCTCCTCCTCTTAAGTGGTGGGCTCCCCGAAGGTCCTGGCTCCGGTTCCTCTGTCGGGTCTGGCTCAGGCACCCCCGTCGGGGGAAGGGGCAACCTAGTCCTTATCTCCGAGCATAAGGACTGGATGGCTGACAAAATGGCCGCCGAGGTGTCCTGTGGCGCCAGAAACGATGGGAGCGAGGGCTCTTGAGAAGCCTCGTCTGCGTCACCGTCGCCCTCGTCAGGATCCCTCCCGATGGGCTGGGCCTCCTCCACGACTTGGATGAGCTCCTCTTCAGAGGTCGTGTCCGTATCCACAACGGCCACCCCCCCCTTTCCAACGAGGAATTTGTGGGGGTCTTCTCGATGGGCCTGAAAGAAGACTCCCTCTGTGGTGGCAGGGAGACTCTGGTACCTGAGGGCACCTCCACTGGCGTAGCCTCCACAGGCTGAGCCAAGGCCGTGGCGACATCCTCAATCGAGGTGTTAGCAGGGTGAATTAAGGCCAACGTCACCTTCTGTACGCCTGGGGCCTTCACCTTGGGGGGAGGGTCCGAGCCTCGCTCCCCCTCTGCCGGAATCTTCGAGATCGACCGGGGCCTCTCCAGAAGCTTTGCTGGGTTCTCGGACTTCCTCTTACCCGAGCCAGAGCGTTGGCTCGTGGTCGATGGCGCCGGGGAGGGTGCGCCCTGCCTGGCAGCCAAGGAGCCCGACCGTTCGGCGCTCCCGGTGCCCGCGGACTTGCGGTGCTTAGCCTTTTGTTCGGCCCCCGTCGCCGGAGCACGCTCACAGGACTTAGAAGACAGCTCGGACTTCTTCTTCTTCTCGCCTGGCGGGCTCTTACCTCCCAGCCAGGTGGCGAGATGGAGGTGGCGGTCCTTCATGGTCCGCTCCGACATGTTCCCACAAAACGCGCAGTCCTTTTCCTTGTGCGTCTTGTCCTCATGGAGACAGTAGAGGCATAACGAATGCTCGTCCTCCTTCAAAACGTTCTGAAGCTGGCATCCAGGGCAGGTCCTGAATAGCTTCCCGGGCGTCGAGCTCCCTTTCTCCTGGCCCATGTCCGGGGTAGGCCTCGGAACTTCTGGAATCCTCCAAAAGCGTAACTCGACGAAATCTTCACCCTTGAGGGGCGTAGAAACTCCGAAACGGATCCCCGTTGATCGGAAGTAGAAACGGTCGAGTTTGAGGCTCTATTTAACCAAAAAAATGAGAAAATCGCCTGAAAAAGCGCGAAAACGCAGCAAAAGCTCGAGAGCTAAGCACAAGGACTCCCAACACTTGAACGTGCAGTAAAAATCTGAGGATGGCTGCCAGGGGTGGGGCTTAGGGAGAGGGCAGTCATTGGCTGGGGGCAGTATGACCCAGAGACCAGTGATTGGTTACTACTGAGAAAGACAGATCAGAAACGAAACTGATACTGATTTTTTTCTATACCGAGGATTCCCGGCCTGACGACGGGGAATATTCATGAGCATGTGAATCCATGCCAGACCCCATGTTGGAGAATGTCTTTCCCCCTCTTTCTCCCAATAGGTGATATGCGGCCCAGCGGTAGTTGTGGTGCATGAAGCGGGGCCCAATGAGAAGAGAATGGAGTTTGCAATGCTCCGACGGAAGGCGAGTGTTGATTTAAGGTCTAGCGCAAGGATTTGTCAAAGCGCTACCTTAAACGTAATGTCTTTTGCGAATTCTAACCTGTCTTTATCTCGTTCTCTTGCAGGTTCCGTTTCCGATGGATTGTTCGTGGTGGAATGATGTCGGCGTGAACGCTGCGTTCTGGAGGTCTCCAAGCGGATGAAAAATGTCTGGGTCTATGATGATGCTGGCCGTAAACTGAAAACAGGTAAGGATGCGTTCAGGCTGCGGTAGCTGGAAGCAGGTAAGGATGCGCTCTGCCTGCGGTAGCTGGAAACAGGTAAGGATGCGCTCAGGCGACGGTGAACTTTACGCTGCCATAAGCAAATCAATGCGAAGCACTTGACTGCGGGGGGGCAGGCTTAAATAGCCTGGCCCCAGCCACACCCCTTTGTTCTGACTCATGCCCCCTCCCCGCCACTCCTAAAGGATGCTGCACGTGCAGCCCAGCTCCTTCTCAAGGCCACGCCCGAACTGGATGCACGTGGAGGCCCCTGCAGGCGAGACAAGCACCTTGCACGAAAATAAAAGTGTGCAGTGCACACTTATTCATGAGCCTGGCACCAAAGGTGCCAGGACAGGGTTCAACTGGACCCTCTATTTTGTGGGGTCTGTGGTTCTTGGCCAGTGGCCATGGCAGCACTCCCCCTCAAGGCCTCTCTCACGGGCATTCTTCCTCCTGGTCCTGTCTTGGTGGGGATGTTGCAATGAAATTATCTGATTAGTCGTGAAGCATGGACAAACTCACTAGGTTCCCATGTGCGGTCTTGAGGTGCATAACCTTTCCAGTCTAGAAGGTACTATCTTGGAATCCAGAATAGCCTTGACAGCCTTGACCTAGTATTCCGGTTCTCCTTCTATATCGGGCTCGGGTGGTGCCTCAATCCGAGTACCTGGTTTCATTGATTTCAGGAGAGAAACATGGAATACCGGATGGATCCACATATTAGGTGGTAAATCCAATTTCATGGCAGCAGGGTTTATTACGGCCTTGATGGGATAAGGTCCCAGGTAACCTGGGAAGGAAGGCTTGTGGTCCTTTCAAGGGAATGTTTTTGGATGCCAACCAAACCTTGGCTCCGACCTGATAATGTGGGGCCTCTCTTTGGTGTCGATCTGCACATTTTTTCTGCTGCTCTTTGGCTCTGGTCAGATTTTCGGCTGCTTCTTTAAGGATTCGAGAGATGGTTTTATGCAAGGTTTTAACTGCTGGCATTTCCAATTCGTCAAGTGAATCAAAAGTGAACGTTCGAGGAGGTCGACCAGGCACTGTGTAGAACAGGGTCTGTCCGGTGCTAGTGTGGATGGAATTGTTGTAGACAAACAAGGTCAACCAAAGGATGTTTTTCGAGGACTCCTCAGTTTGTTGCAATGTACACCTCGGGTATTGCTCCATGGTCTGGTTGGTCCGTTCGGTTTGACCATCAGTTTGAGGATGAGGACTAGTGATTAACCGGAGGTCAATTTTGGCTATTTTGCAGCACCTCCTCCAGAGTGCTGGGACAAATTGTGTTCCGCGATCTGAGATTAGTACTGATGGGAATCCGTGTAACCTGACAATCTGTTCCAAAAACATGGTGGCAAGGGCGGAAGCAGTGGGAAGTCCTTCAATGGAATAAAGTGGGCCATTTTGGAGAATAAATCCACAATAACTAGGATGGTGTTAAATCCATTGCAGGGGGGAAGATCAGTGATTAAGTCCATTGACAATGTATACCACGGTGCTGGTGGTACAGTCAAGGGACGCAGTAACCCGGCTGGGCTTAACTTCTGAGATTTGTGCTGCGCGCAGACACCACAGGTCGAAATGAATTGGGCAATGTCTTTTCTCCAGGTTGGCCACCAATAGCCCTTTTGTATTTTAGCTTGAGTCTTGGCAATCCCTGGATGTCCTTCCACTAGTGAATCATGATAGGTTTCTATTATTTGGGCTTGTAATTTCTTGTCCTGAATGTAAAGTCCCCATCATTTTCAATGGTGTATTGGTCTCCTCTGGCTATCCACTCCTGTTGTGTTGCTTGGTTCATCCGAGATTGGGGATCGGTTTTCAAGTCATCCAAACAGGTGGTTGCAGCAATTTGGTTCTGGATTCGTTCTTCAGGAATGATGGCCATTGGCTCAGACGTGGTGAAAGCTTCTTTGCCCTCACTCATGCGTGACAGAGCGTCTGCCATAGCATTGCATACTCCGGGTCTGTAAGTGATGATAAAATCGTATTCCGCAAAGAAGAGAGCCCAGCGAAGCTGGCTTGAGGATTGGGCCTTGGCAATCTTCAAGTATTGTAGATTGCAGTGATCCGTGATGACTGTGACCGTGTGTCTTGCCCCCAGAAGATAGTGTCTCCATGTTTTAAAGGCTCCCTTAATCGCTAGCAGTTCTTTGTCAGTGATCGGATAATTCAACTCTGGTGCAGAAAACGTACGGGACCAAAATGCTATGGGATGTAATTGTCCTGTGTCGGGGTCCTTTTGTGATAATACCGTTCCCATGGCTACGCTGGAGGCATCTGTTTTGACCACATTTTGCAGATCTGGTTGGGTGTGTCGAACTGGTGCTGTGGTGAAAGCAAGTTTCAACTCCTGGAAGGCGTTTTCCGCTTCAGGGGACCAGAAGAAATTCTTGTTTTTTCTCAGGAGGGAGGTAATTGGGTGAACTATATGAGAAAACTTTGGAATAAACCGACAATAAAAATTGGTGAATCCAATCACACATTGAAGGATAGCATCCACCTTGCGTGTGTCCATGTGTACTCCTCGTGGTGTGAGCATGAAGCCCAAGAATTCAACTTCGGTTACATGGAAGAAACATTTTTCTAATTTGGCAAACAGCCGCTGCTGTCTAAGTTTTTCCAAAACTGCTCTTACATGGCCGACGTGGTCCTCCTTGGAAGCCGAGTAAATAAGAATGTAAACAAGTGCGCAAATGTCCAATAATTCATGAAGCACATCGTTCATAAAGAAATGAAATGCAACCGGGGCATAATCCAAAAGGCATGACCTGGTACTCGAAAAGCCCATATTTGGTTCAGAATGCCATCATCAACTCTGTCCCCTTGTTAACTCTTACAAGGTGAAAGGCTCCTCGTAGGTCCAGTTGTGTGTAAACTTAAGCATTCTTTACCTGATCTAGAAGCTCCGGGATAAGTGGCAGGGGGTTATCTGTTCTTTACCGTGATGTGGTTAAGCGTTCTATAGTCAATACAAGTTCTTAAGTCGCCTTCTTTTTTTGGTACGAAGAAGAGAGCCGAGGAGGCAGGGGACTTAGACGGACGGATAAACCCGTTGGCTAGATACTGATCCAGGTAAGATTTTAGATGCTGGTTTTCCTGCTCTGTTAGAGCATAAATTCGACTACAGGGAATTAGGGCTCCAGACACCAAATCGATTTGGCAATCATAAGGCCTGTGTGGAGGCGGGGTGTTTGCTTGCTCCTTCCGGAAAACATCCTGGTAATCCAGATATTCAGGGGGTAGGGAACCAGAGAGTCCCAGAATAGTTTTTGTCTTGGGTTTCGGGTTACTCACATTTGTGTTGTAGCAGATGTTAGCACACTCTTGAGGGAAGGTCAGAACTTGTTTTCGCCAGTCGATCCTAGGGTTGTGGGTTTCCAGCCAAGGCATTCCTAATATCATCTGGAACTGAGGAGCACCGATGAGATTGAAGGAGATGTCTTCTCGATGACCATCCTGACACATCAGCATGACATTCTCGGTATGCTGCGTCACTGGGCCGGATGACAACTGAGAACCATCCACTGCTGTGACGTTTTCCGAATTCAACTTTTGTCGGAGCAGAAGGCCCATTCGTGCAGCCAGATCTGGATCAATATAATTTCCCACCGCTCCGCTGTCAATGTATGCCTCCAAGGCATGTACCTTTGATGGTTGTTGTTGGTTGACCAAAAGTACCAGAATGACCAGATGTGAGGTCTGTACAGATTCCTTTTTTCTGGACAAGTGGACCCCTACGCTTGTCGGACGTTGGAGTTTTCCAGATTTCGTTCCTTTTCACTGTTGCGCCAACTAATTTCTTGGGTGGTTTTACCAGGCATTCTCAGAGGAAATGTCCTGCTCTCCCGCAATATAAACAGTGCTGTTGTCGTCTTCTTTTCTCTTTGTCTGCCTTGGTGATAGGAATCCGTAATCCACCGATCTGCATTGGTTCAGTTTGTTCGTGGGTTTTGGTTTGGTTGTCCAAGAGGTCGCATATAGACCGACCTCCATTCAGTTCTTTTGCAATTCATTTTTCGATTCTGCAATCTATGGTCAAGCTGCACAGTCAGGTTGATGTATTCCACAGAACCCTCAGGGGGTTTGACCACTTGGGATAGAACATCCTTAAGTTCCCCACGTAACCCTCGATAAAAGAGTGGTCCTCTTTTCTTCTGGCCAATTTGACTGTGCTACGAGACGATTAAAAGTTGTGATGCGGGTCAGCAGGTCTTGGTTTCCCTGCCTGAGAGACAATAGTTCATTGTCCAGAGGTTGTCCTTGAGTATGCCTAGCAAACAGTTTCTCCATCTCCCACTGAAATTCCCCAAAGTCTCAAAGTAGTGGATCATCCTGGTTTACTAATGGTATCGACCAGTCTGCTGCGCTACCTCCTAAATATGAGAGTACGAAGGTGACTCTGGCTTGATCATTAGGAAAAGCCCCAAGCCGGCACAAAAAGTTGAGGCGGCATTGGTACATGAATATAGCGTACTTATTGGGGTCGCTTGCAAAGCATTCGGGTGGGGCCAGTGGCACTGCACCTAGAAGAACCACTTGAACTGGTGGTGATGGCTGCGGCATGGGAGGTAGGGCAAGCCCAGGTAATGGAACTTGACCCGAGTGGGTCTGAAGCATTTGTCTTGCCAAGTTGTCAGTTTGTTCTCGAGCTACAATAAAGGTCCCTCTTTAAAGAATTGGTTTCTTGTCTGGAGGCATGGACTTCAGCCCGTAATTCCCATAGTAGCTTGGCCAACTGATCTGTTTCCGAGGTTTCCATAACGCCCAGGCAGAGATTCATGGAGGCTTCGCGTTCTGTTACACTCACCTGGTCTCTGCGGGGACGTTGGGGCATGGTTGCAGCCCTCTCTTGAAGTGGATTCCCCTTGTCAGGCTTCTTCCCCTGCCCGGGTGCTATGGACTGCGCTGGTTGTTGACACTGCCACTGCGAGGATATGAGAGAGCGTGAGAATGCTGCAATATGATTGCGGTCTCACTCGAACCCTTCTTCGCAGAATGTGGTGAGCATGCGCCGACCCATATAGTCTCACCTGTTTATTGATACGGCAAGCTCTCCGTCCTGCTTCTCACTGCAGGAGCGCGTTTTATGGACCGAGTTCCTTCACTGGCCCATGTGCGTGGCAGCCCAGACCGGCTGTGACTGAACCACTCTTAAGGTAAGTGTCTTTTGGCTTTTAGATATTGTAGTATCGATTCTTCATTATTGTCCGTATCCTTTTGATAATGTCTTTCCTCCGTTTTCTCCCAATAGGTGATATGCAGGCCAGCGGTAGTTGCGGTGCATGAAGCGGTGTTAAGCAGAAACCTGTGCAGTTCCCTTGGGGACCACTGCAAAAAGTTTAAGACTGCAGGTGTTGGCAGTAAACACAATTGGTAGCAGTCTGTACCACCCAGATTTACCTAGTAGCTGTGGCTGAGCAGTCAGACTTCTCTCAAGAAGAGTTAGGCAGTATATAGAGTATACACATTAAGTACAAAAATACAGTAGCACAAGCAAACACTGACAAGAGCTTTGGTATAAAAGTATATAATTATTTATTTAAAAACACACTTGTAAAAATACACTGGCACTAATATGTCAAGCAAGTTCAAACACAGTCATTAGAAATATATACACCTCCCTGATTAATTATTCGACAAGTCTTAGGAAAAGAACACCACTTATTATCAACACAGAGGTGCGCGCTTAACCCAGATGGCACTCCAATAATTATTTTAAAAAGGGAGGGAAAAGGCAGAATCAGGAAAACACACATACCAACATTTTAAAAGAACCACAGCAAGTCAAGAAAGGCAGGGTCTACTGTAGAGCAAAAAGTTCATAGGCCAGGCCCACTCTTGGAGAGAGCAAGGCGGAATATGCCCAAGATCACACAGTTGAAGTACACTTTAAAAGTCTTTGCAGATAGTTCAAAAAGGAGTTAGATCAGTTCAGAAAAGTTAGTTAACAGGTCCCAGGTCACCCCAGGATAGAGAGTCAAGGATTTACGGGACACCTTGAACAGTCTGTTGCAAGGGAGACTAGGCGGAACGCAGTACCTGAAATGGTGAGAAAGCTCCAGCGGGGGCAGTTGTTCCTGGCAGCGGGTGCAAGTCAGTGCTTTGTCCAGGGGAAGAGAAGATCTTGACGTGGAGGAAAGCTGGAGGTCGTTGCACTGCCAGGGAAGAAACCAGCCGCGGAGTTTCCCGGTTAAAAGGTCCTACCCTTTTATTCGCGGTAGTGGTGAAGTGTGGCTATCCGACCGCCGGGGTGCTTGGCACGGGCGATTCGACCACGAGACGATCCAGGAAGGCGAAAAGAGGGCGAACTGGTTATCCCCACCAGCTCAAAGCAAGAAGACTCTCCTGGAAGAAGATCTTCCCTGTCGTTGGGAAGTGGTGAGTCGGTTCAGCAGGGCTCCACCGGTGGTGTCGTCATTGCAGGTCGGCTCAGCTTCTCCCTCTTTGGATTCTTCAGGTCCTGTGGCGACTTCTGAAGTTCCAGTCCCCAAAGCCCTGCTTTTATGCAGAAAACCCCCATTCACCAGTCCTAGCTGTCACTCAAACATGCTAAGTGGTGACCCGGGAGGCTCACCACTGGGCCAATTACACAAGAGTGTGACTTGGAGTTGCCGAGGCAACTCAGTCCAGGGTGCCTATTCCACCCCCCCCCACACATCCTGTAGACCCAGACAGAGTGGCACCACTTTTGGAGGCTTCTGTGCAGAAGCCCACCAAAAAGTGGAACAAAGGGCTCGACTTGGGTTGGAGTTACAGAGGCGAACACAAACGCCATTTTAAAACCGAGTCCTGGCAAAAAGACCCAACCGGGGAATAAATATTAAATAAATAACCCGGCGGTATCTTTAACATTGCACCAAAAAAGTGGTGCGTTTAAAATGAATGGGAAAATCCCATAGGAAATATTCTGCTGGAATATTTTGCGTGGTAACCACTGCCACCAGCCAGAAACTCGACAAGGGGGGACTGGACAGTGCTCCCTTGAAAAACAGACCCAGGGGCAATCGAATTACCCCTACCAGTACTTCCCCAATATGATGGTTTGTACTGGTTCTGTTCACAATTTAAGACTAGTAAAGTCAATGGTGACTTTACATGCCCTGCGAGACAGTAGTCCGTCCCAGGGTATGGAGTCTATGTTTGGGGGTCACTATGACACCCCTGTGTTACTGCACTGAGGGTGCTGTGTAACACATACCAAAAACACATGAAGCCCTATGGAGTAAAAGACCCCATTGCCCATAAAACGCAATACAAAGTCAAAGGACATTCTCAAATCATGCCTAAGAGAGGGAGAAAAAGAGTCTCACTCTTAGCAGGAGAAAAAAATAAACCCCAAAAGTCCAGCAAAGCTGCTGGGGGACTCACTAGGTTTGGGAAATTAGCCTTTACAGAGAATTCTCCCTAACAAGCGGGGCCCAATGACAAGAGAATGGAGTTCGTAATGCTCCGACGGAAGTTGAGTGTTGATTTAAGGTCTGGCGTGAGGATCTGTCAAAGCGCAACCTTAAACGTAATGTCTTTTGCAAATTCTAACCTGTCTTTATCTCGTTCTCTTGCAGGTTCCGTTTTCCGATGGATTGCTCGTGGTGGAATGATGTTGGCGTAACGCTGCGTTCCGGAGGTCTCCAAGCGGATGAAGAATGCCTGGGTCTACGATGATGCTGGCCGTAAGCTGAAAACAGGTAAGGATGCGTTCAGGCTGCGGTAGCTGGAAGCAGGTAAGGATGCGCTCAGGGGCGGCGGTGAGCATTATGCTGCCATAAGCAGATTAACACGAAGCGCTTGCCTGCGGGCGGGGCAGGCTTAAATAGCCTGGCTCCGGCCACGCCCATTAGTTCTGACTCATGGCCCCACCCCGCTACTCCTAAAGGATGCTGCACGTGCAGCCCAGCTCCATCTCAAGACCACGCCCGAACTGAATGCAAGTGGAAGACCCTGAAGGGGAGACAAGCACCTTGCACAAAAATAAAAGTGTGCAGTGCTCACTTATTCATAAGCCTGGCACCAAGGCACCAGGACTAGGTCAAACTGGACCCTCTATGTTGTGGTGTCTGTGGTTCCTGGCCAGTGGCCATGACACCTTGCAACCTCTCCCAATTATTCATGTCCCTTTTTCACACATGGGGATGAATATTGTAGTACCCTTCGAGCCATCCAAGTTGGGTCAGCAATTCATACTAGTAATATTAGATTATGCCACACGGTATCCCAAAGTTTACCCCCATGCCAAACACCTTGCAACAGATACTCAAACATCTCATCCCATCTCTATCCTGGGTAGGTTTCCCTAAGGAGATCCTCATGGATCAAGGAGAAATGCTCATGAGTCCATTAATGGCAGAGGTTATGCAAATCATCCAGATCAAAACACTAAGAACGTCTCTTTATCATCCTCAGATGGATGGTCTAGAAGAACACTTTAACAAAACACTAAATAGCGTTCTTAAGAAGGTAGTCGAAGAAGACGGGAGGAATTGGGATACAATGATCCCCTAGGCTTTATTTGCAATCCGAAAAGCTCCCCAAGCCTCCCTGAGCTTTTCACCTTTTAACTTCTTTATGGGCGAGACCCACAAGACGTTTTGCACATGCTTAGAGAGATTGAGGAGGCCATATTACCAGTCTCAAACTGCCCAACATCTAAAAGAACGCACTGCAGTAGTAAGATCTATAGTCCATTGTCACCTGAGTAAGACCCAAGAACAACAGAAAACTACCTATGATAGAAAGCCTGTCACCCGATCCTTTTCTATTAGTCAGAAGGTCTGTGTACTACTCCCCACCTCAGGGCATAAAATTCTTTCCCCTTGGCACAGGCATTTGAGGTTATAGAACAAACTGACCCTTGCAATTATCGTATCTCCCAGCAAGCCCGGTCAGTAAAAAAAAAAACAGATTTATGGGGACGTGGCCAACATGGCAAGGCAGTAGGAAACGCAATCCTGATCAGCTCCATCGATCAACACCAATAACAGCAATTTAGCAACAGACAAAAATAAACCCCAGCGACTGCACAACTCTGGATCCACACCTCAATACTAACAAACCCATCTCCCGACCTTTCGGGCACCGGGTGATCAGCCCGGATTGCGGCGGCCCGCCAAGATGGCGCTCATGTAAGTGCCTGCAGCATGAAGGAGAGGCGGGGGACCTGATCGACAGCTACAGTCGCCGCAAGAGAGAACAACTGCAAATATTCGAAGGCTAGCGCTGCGTCTGAAGACTGTTGTGACCCGTTCTGCTTGTAGCTTGGAGAGCAGGAGAGAACAGAGGCATCCCCACGGCGTCATACAGGAGACCGAAACAGCAGTGACTTGCCCCGCGGGACCTGCAACGGCACATTGGGGCTCCTGATTTCAGTGGTTCAGAGGTGTGGCAGAAAGGCAAGCTACCATTAAAACGGCCAAGGGCCCCTCTCGCTGATACTGTGGAACCAGTCTGGCAATGTGTTTTGCTGAACAATCTGACCATTTGGCTGAGCAGTGAGACCGCCGTAGGCCTTGAGCCACATGATGACTGCGCAGGAGCGTGGCCCCGCTTTTTCAGGTGGTTAACAACACGAGAGATCCACGCTCCGACGGGTCACCCAACTTAACTACTGGGATACGGAAGCAATAACCTCTGTTAGGGAGCATTGTGGTATGAGTTGATGGCGTCGCCTATGGGTGGATGAGACATATGGGTGACCCAGGACTAGATCTAAGGGGCTGAGATCTACTGGTTTGCTGTCCTTAGATGAGATACGCCCAAGCCTGGCTGGAAGAAGGGCAACACCACACCACACAGGCATACCTGGAGCCCACCCCAAAACAACCCCCCTGTCTAGAAGATTTAACAGAGTGGTCTTTGGGTACCCAGACTGCAGAGGCAATTGCGACGCTCACCACCGATTGGATGCACTCAAATGACTCAACATTCTGAAATGTCAGATCTGCGGGAAGAAATTGTTGACTCTATAGGTGGTAATAGAAAAGAGATTGCAGAATTTGGTGGGTGAGGGGGAGGTGAGGGAAGCATACCAGAAATCTTTGTCTGAATAGGGGGCCGAGTTGTGGAATCAGAGATGCAGTCTCTCTTCTGAAAGAGTAATCAGACTCACTGAAAACCAAATACGATGACCTAGAAAACAGGGCACGGAGGGATAATCTTCAGTTCAAATTTCTCCGGGAAGGCACTGAATGAGATAACAGAGGGATGCATACATCAGCTTCTAATAGCCAGAGCCCTCGTACTATCAAAACTGGACTACTGCAATGCCCTCTACGTAGGAGCTAGCAAACAGATCATCAACAAAATACAGACGCTGCAAAATAACGCTCTTAGGGCAGCGCTCAGCATCCCTAAGAAAGAACACATCTCCAACACTAGGAGAGCCCATAACTGGCTCAAAACTACAGACAAAATCATGCTCAAAGTAGCCTCACTTACACACAAGTGCCTCAACAATGCCGCCCCCAGCTACTTAGGCGACAGAATAAGCAAACACTCGTCCAACAGACCTACCAGACCCTCCAACGCTAATCTACTCACTGTCCCCAGATTCAAACGCACCAAAATGGGGGGCAACAGCTTCCAAGTGAAAGCAGCCCAGCACTCGAACTCCCTACCACCACCACTAAGGACACTCCAAACCTACTCACACTTTAGGCGCAACTACATACACTGGATAAAGAACAATGACTCCTAATCCTATCCTACCCAGACCCGGTACACACCTTGTAAATAAGTTTACTCGTAAGCCTGCATACCCACCTTGTAAATATATATACTCTTGTAACCTGCATACTTCCTTGTCTTTATCATGATTGCTGTAACTGTTTTCTACCCGATTGTAATTTACTGTAAATACTGCAATGCAATGCTATGTGAAGTGTAACTAAGCTTTGAATAACCTTGCTGCTCCTGCGCCCTCCTACCCTCGGGTTTGGTGCGCATTACAAATAAATAAACTAAAACTAAACTAAGTAACCAAAAAATTGGCACAAGATATCATCAAAATAGATGGAGCACACAGAGTCAGCCTCAAAAGGGACTGCAGAGGCCAGCCACCAAGGGACATTATCATCAAACTCCATGATTTCAAAATGATTTCAAAACGAAGGAACTCATCTTGATGGAGGCGAGGAAGGCGGATCGGATACCATGTAGGTAGTCTACAATACATATCTATCAAGATGTCTCCAAGTCAACATTGGCAAAATGGAGGCTGCTTAGGCCAGCTGTGGAGGAACTGAGGCGTTGAGATGTTAGATCAGTGTACTTATCCGTTTGGCCTTCAGTTTAAATTGGGTGACAGTTTTCACATTGGATGAGGGGGCCAGACTGCAGGACATTCTAACTCGGGGGAGAGAGCCCTCGTTGCCGGAGCCACCTGCTGAAAAAGCCTGGTGGGAAGTACAGGGGACAGATTTCTGCCTCTATCTGCCTCCAGGGAGGGCTACATGGGATGCCCCCCATCCATTTGGGGTGGGGGGTGTTGAGGTCCACCAGAAATGCTGGTGCAGGCCCCCCCACCCCCAAGCATGGAGCTGCAGGTTTGGGACCCCCCTGGGGGCAGACTGGTGCCCATCTGCCCCTAGGGAAGGGGCCCAAACAAACAAAAATAAATGTTTCATTTTGGGGGGCTGGGGGACCACTAGACCACCAGGATTATTTTGTGATGAAAGGGGCGTGGCCCCCTCCCCCCTCCCTAAGTGGATGAGGGGCACCTCATGTAGCCCTCACTGGGGGCAGATTTCAACCCCCATCTGCCACCAGGGAGTTCTACATGAGATGCCCACCCATCCATTTGGGGTGGGGAGTGAGTGCCACCAGACATCAAGCCTGAGGCAGAACGTTTTCCCCACCCTGGGGGCAAATGGGCACACTAATGTGCCCATCTGCCCCTAGGAAAGGGGCAAAACAAAACAAGAAATAATTATAACTTGTTTTGGTGGGTGTGGGGGGGGGCACTAAACCACCATGGATGTTTTTAGCGGAAAGGGAGGTGGCCCTCTTCCCCACCCCACCCCAAATGGATGCTACTGCAATCTGCCCCTAGGAAGGAGAACATGAGATGCCCCCCCCATCCATTTGAGGTGGGGGGGCACCAGAAAACATTGGAATGGCCCCCCCAAGGCATGGGGAAGTACATTTTACCCACCCTGAAGGCAGTAGCTAGGGGCAGAATTATTATTGCAAGCGCTGCAGCGTTGAAACGACTTGAGGGCCAGGTTGAGGAGTAAATGTTTACAGAAGTACAAACAGAAAAAAACCTATAAGACAGAGTAATACCCTATGTTATGCTCCTCCTACAGGCCCATCGCATTACTCAATTTGGATTCTAAAATATTTACCAGAATTCTCACCACCAGGCTGGAGAAATTTATGCCCACGCTGATAAACCTGAACCAATCAGGATTTATTTGGGGCAGATGTACCATGGATAAAATGGTGAGGGTGTTAGCCTGGTTGACAAATCATGAAGGAACCCTGCTCACTCCCTCCTGCTCGCGCTTAATGCTGAAATAATCATTTGATAGGGTGGAGTGGGGATTCTTCAAGGAGGTCATGAGAACATTTTACTTTGGCCCCAAGTTCCCTCAAATGATCTTTTCGAAATACCTACACTGAAAGGCCCACCTATTGGGTAAGGGAGTACTCACCCCGGCAATCTCCCTAGGCTTGGGCACCTGCCAAGGATACCCTTTATAGCCACTACTTTTCACCCTGGTTATGGAGCGGTTTGCTGCAAGCATAACATCAAAGACATACGATTTGGGGGGTAGCCAACATAAGGTGAATCTATTTGCCTACTATGTTATCGTTACTATTACCAAGCGCATCCAATCGATCACAGAAATTAAGAAAGATATCTCAATTTGGGTGCGTATCAGGAGTCAGGTTAATAACTCAAAGTCTGAAATTCAGTGTATCAACATTCCTCCCCTAGTTAAAGTTGAAATGGAGCGCCTATTTCCACAGCATAACTGTCCATTCCTAATTAAGGAGATTAAGAGAACTTGAGCTGGTGGAGCGCATTAAAATCGCTTCTGGATTGACAAATTGTCTTAAAAAAAGGACATCCTGCCCAGATTTCTATGTCTGTTCCAGAGGATTCCAATCCTCCACCCTAAAACCACAATTGGGAATGCATGTTGGCTCAATTTAGATGGCAGGGGGGCCTGCCTAGGGTAAACAAGCACACGCTACGCTACTAAAAGGTGAAGGGGACTTGGGGTTCCCCAAAATCTGGAATTCTTACAGGGCAGCACAGCTTCGGACCCTGGTGGACTGGGTGCAGAGGGATGAACAGAAACCGTGGGTGGTCATGGAACAGGCAGTGGCAAGCATTCACCTTTGGACGCAACCATGGACACCACGACATATGCGATCACCAGGGCTTTACTCCAATCCGGTCACTAGGGCCTCCTTGGAAACCTGGGATAGCCTGACCAGACTAAAGGGATCCACTACGTTTCCATCTCCGTATACACCCCTCATACACAACGCTGCTTTTTCACCCAGGAAAATGGATAAGGTATTCGCAGGGTGACTGGATGATGGGCTAAGCAAGATTGGGAATTTATTTTCAATGGGGAAGATTCAACATTTGAGGAGTGCAAGGGGCTCTTTGGCTTAACAGACAGATAAAGATACACACAGGCTGGGCACTGGGCACTCTACTCGAATATTTTGCAAATGGCGACTAGGGCACTAACACCACTGGAGTTGGTGTTCCAATCAGACTCCAAGGGTCTGATATCCATTTTATATAAAGCAATTCACGCCCTCAAAACACCAGCCCGCAGATCTTTCACTGACAGCTTGAAATGAGAATTGGGGTATTACTATATAATGTTGCTAGCTGCTAAACTAGCAATTCTTCGACTTTGGAAGAAAGCAGAATCACAGACAAATATGTGGCGTGACAAACCTTGGACCATCATTGCTATGGAAAAGTTGACTGACACTATTTGTAACTCCCTGTTCTTTTTGGCTGTTTGGTCCCAATTATTGAAGCATATGCAGAAAGACTATAATGGCCTCTTCTGCCCGACACGGTGGAGGGCACTGAACTTGAATGCAATGCCTGAAATCGCAATGTCACCATTGGTAGTGTTTTGACTGTCTTAATTTGCTTGCTCCTGTGGGGGGACAGAGAGGGTAAGATGGGATTTATACTCTATTTTTGTGATGTTGCTTGTGCATGTACCGGCTTGTCATTGGGATCTACAATAACAGTTGATGTACGATCAAGTGTATAAAACAGATTTACCACCTTGACCTTTTAATGGAGTGGAGGGCATAGACTTATTTATAGCAAGTCCAACCGGGCCCAGGCCTAGGCCTAGGCCTAGGGTGGCAGATTGCCAGACGAGTGGCATTTTATTGCAGTTTTTTTTCAATTTACTGGTTGTAATTTTTTTAATATAAACCAAATTTTGTTTCTCTGAATCTGGCTGATCCACAACACTACAAGTAATGTCTAGTTGTTAACAGACATTCCACTCAGCTAAAGTCTTTGATGGCCAAACTTGTATGTACGCCTGCTATTTACAAAGGTTTTTTTGTTCGGGTGACTTGTTTATAAAAAGAAAGGAAATGCGTACCAAACCCAACGTGCTTACAGTATTTAGTGATTCAGTCAAACAACTCTCAGACATATATGACAGATATAAAGCTATTTGGTCATTCACGTCTTCCCAAAATGTTCTTTAATATGCAAAACAGCCAAAACCTCAGGTTTTATTGGTGCCACTTGACATTGTTTGGAATTCATTCTAATCACTACACACATACACTGTGTTTAGCAATCACTGATATTTAAATACACAACATGCATTTTTTAAATCAATGCAAAAAAATGGTTTTCCCCTTCAGAAAAGTAAATGTTCAAAGATGCATCATTTTACAATACTAAACGCATGCCTATGCTGAAGTCAAGCACAGAGTTCCCACAGGTGGCACTAAAATGATGTTCAGAAGCAAACATGAACTCCTCCCCCTCCAATCCCCAGCCTCACATTTCAGAGGACTGTGGCCACCCAAAAGGTGCAAGCATGAAATAAATCATAGAGCAGTTAAAATGGTAAAGAGTAAATTTGAATGCACAAGTGCATCAAGAAACCTGTGAAATGATTGTGAGGAAAGATTTCTCTTTACTGCACCTTTCCTTCCATTTTTATGGACCCCCAACCTTTTTGATTTTATATTTAATCCTGACCTGGACTTTTTACAGTGCAGTGAAGCCTTAAGCTTCACTACATTGTCTTTTGTTCATCTGTTCTGGGGAAACAGACACGTCGTCCAGGCTGTCAGTACTGGGAAATCGCTTAGTCTTCGTGCCCCAAAGGTTACTACTTTCAGTAACTTGCTATCACTTGTGGTAACTTTTATCATTGTACAATGCATCTTACAATGCAGTACAATTGGGTACACTGTTTTTGCACTAGACTTAGCACACATTTTTGGTTATTCTAGGTGTGCTAAATTGAAAAGCTGGTGGGAGCAGTGACTTACCATTTTTCGGTGCGTTTGGCTACTAACTCTGGATAGTGATCAAACATGTCCATGCCACAAAGTGTTTTGCTTGTCCTTTGGCCATCTTGTCTTTCAGCTTCTTCCTGGCCTGTGAGGTCATGAAAATCCTTATATGGACTTACAGTGCCTGGGAAAGCAGAGGCATTTGGTGAGCTACTGGAGGCCTATGAGTTTTTGCTGGCAGGATGTGGGCTGGACTGTCTGGTCTGAATCCACAAACTGGTTTCAGTGTGTGTGAGTGCTATGCACGAGTGTTCCCGCCAGTGGTCCTGATTGGACCACCGCTGGGGTGTGTGTGGGGCTAGTTCTACTATTGGCTAGTGTGGGTTTCTGCTCTTACCTGGCTTTTGGGATAAGAAGAGGACCCCTGTACCCACTCTGGAAAGATCCTGGAGTAACCTGAAGGAGCCAAGACTGTCCAGCTTTAAGACCTTGGAGGAGACCGGAGACCCGTCTGAAGAAGGCCTAGCAACCAACCTATTCTGCTGTCCTGGAAAAGCCCTGTCCGTGGAGTGGAGAGAACATTAATTCCCGACGTCTGCTCGGTATCCTGCGAATAAGAGCCTTCTGAAGTGTCCCGGAATTGCCCTGTGGCTGACAGCTCTGAGTTTGGGCTACCGCGCTGTCGACGTCGCTGTTCCACGTTGAGGACTGTAATCCTCAGCTTGTCCTACAAGACTTAGCTCGGCGAAATTTCAGATTCCTAGCTTCAAGGGGACTCGAAATAGGAGGCAAAGATCAACTGCGACAAGTGAGATCCTTTGTGTCACCGTGCTGCGATGACCACTGCGATGCTGCGATGAGTCAAGTCCAGTCCTGAGAGGGGTCCTGCATCGTGTTTTGCTGCATTCTGCCATGAGAGTCGTTCCACCAACCAAAGATACCGACCAGAGATCTGCTCGAACCTGCAACCCCTGCAAATCAAGGTCTCAGTCTGACGGCGGGAAAAGCGACCTCAGGCCTTCTTCCATTGACCTGCCAAGAACTGTGAAGATTAGAAGTAATGGGAGTAAGTTACAGAGGTTCTTTCCTTCCCCTAAACTCCCTTTAAAAGTTTTGTTAACTGTTCTAAAATGTTTACAATACTTTGACTTTGCCATTGCCGCTCGCACAAGCCTTCTGAAAGTTGGGGACACTTTTTAGTTAGAATAACTTGTCTTATACCCATTGGAATCGTTCACTGGACCCCAGAGACCCTACCTTCCTTTTTTTCCAGCGTTACAAACTGTGTTGGTACTTTTCCTGAACTTTTGGGCATAAAGGCCCCAGACAACCTGCGAAGGACTTTTGAAATTAGCGTTAATTCTCTGTGGACCTGTAGTGCATAAACTAAACTACACTTTCCTTTGCGGGGTTTTGATCTGTATTATGACCCTACTCTAATGACTGTATATAGGTATTCTATTATTAGTGTTGTGTGATATTTCTTCGTAATAGTAATACTTTTTCATAGTGATATCTGGGCATAAATAAATAACTGTATGGTTATACATAATGTTGAAGTGTAATTTGTGACTCCCATTGTGTGAACCCATTGTGGACCTTTTACAAGCTCACAACCTCTTGGGACTTAGCCTAGACCTCTCGTCACTTCTACCTTGAACTGGTTTGCCTACAGTTCCCAGAGTTGTCCCAGTAACAATATATGTTGGCCTTCTATACATATGTGCCTCAGGCCAGAGTGTAGAAAAATCAGTCCTAACAAGGATAGCCAAAAGCCATAGAAGGTTGAGAACAAAAATGGTGCCACAAAGGTACACACTGTTTCACAGCTGTAAAGGTGTCCCGTAAAGATCGCATCTCTCCGGGAGTGAAATCTCTGCACTGGCTCCCAGTTGCAGCGAGGATTAAGTTCAAAACCCTCTGCAATGTCCACAAGGCCATCTGGGGCTTGGGGCCTCAATACCTTCAACTCTCTCTTCCAAAATATCTTCCTTCTCGAGCTCTTCGCTCATCCGCCTCCAACTCCCTCAGGGTCAATCGCTTCTCCAAGCAACGAGTTGGTGGTAGATCTCTTTCTTCTGCCGGGGCCTCGCTCTGGAACAGCCTCCCAGTCTCACTGAAACCTGAGGAGAACCACCTCCGGTTCTGGAAGCACCTCAAAACCTTCCACTTTGCTTCTGCGTTCTCTCCTCCTCTCACCTGCTGAACTCCTGGCTGTAACTGAATTTGCACTGGCAACCTGGCCACCCTCTGACCTCGGGCCCAGGCCCCTCCCCCACCAGTAGCACACCTGTACTACCTTCCTGGCAACCTCCACACTTGGGGACTGTTTCTGTATTCCTTCAATCACCTCCCAGCACTTGACACCTGATGTCTGCAATTACCCTTGCCACCAGCTGGCTGCATTTTTATTTATTGCTGTTATATTGATCTCAATGAGACCTGGCCTCTGTTTCCCCCTCCCTTGCTTTGTCGCGCCTTGAAACACTTGTGTATAGGTGCAGTACAAATGCCATATCATATATCATACACTGAATCTTAGCTAGACAGGCAGAGCAAAGAAGCACTTACAAAAGTAGTTATATAAAAAGTATACATTTATTTTATTTACATCAGAATCACTTTAAATACTTCAGACGTTTATACTAGAACACTTAGGAATACTTGATAATACACTTCAGAGGGCACTTTAATTTTTTTGATTGGTCGCGGTTACATTTGTAGCAACGCTAGAAATGGAAAAGACAATGTTATTGCATTATCGGTTATTGCACACTCATGTGGTTTTCAACTGTTTATACATTTACTCTGCAAACACATATAGTGAAGTCACTTAAACGGAGGAAAATGGTTAGTTAGTGCACAATAAGCTTAGTTGAAGGTTCTAGACACTTTCTTCACCTAGTAAG
The DNA here is from genome assembly GCF_040938575.1 of Ambystoma mexicanum. Classification (NCBI taxonomy): domain Eukaryota; kingdom Metazoa; phylum Chordata; class Amphibia; order Caudata; family Ambystomatidae; genus Ambystoma; species Ambystoma mexicanum. Next base: position 641,811,183 of record NC_090922.1, on the reverse strand, counting down.
TCTTTTAAGTCCCAAAACGCAACCCCAGCTAAAGGCAGTTCGGAGAGGGCTTGTAGTCTTGACAAGCAGCGAATTACGAAGAGTTCCTGTGGATTTCTTCCAGCGTCTAGAGTTATTGAAGCAGCAAGTTAACAACTAACGAGGGAGACCTTAAACAGACTCAAGAAGGGGACACAAACAGCGGCTTGAGCCTGAAGTAAGAGGTGTTTGCCCTGGACACCTGTATGTGCACTCCAACTCTCTGGAGTGACTTCTTGGAATCGGGTAAGCAATAGCGGTTTCCCCACAGTACCTTGGGTTAGCGGAAAATGTTTGAGCTGGATGCTCCGTGATGTTGCAGCTCTGGACCCAACCTCCGGATTCCTTGGTCTGGTGACTGAAGGCAGGACAATAGACGGGAGTCTCGAGGGAGGCCCTATAGCATGACTTTAAGCAATTTATTGGTTCTCTCTGCGGCTTTTGGGCATTTTCTGCAGCACCAACAAAGGACACGGAGTGCCTGGTCAATCTTCATCACTTCCTGCAGTCCCACAGTCTGGTGAGGAGGGTCTGGGCGAGTTGGATCAGATCTCTGGAATGTCCTTCAGAGTTCAAAGATTTGGATGAATTCAGCCTTTCCACAACGATGCACCTGAAATGGGCAGCAGGACTCCTGATATTGGGATTTCGCAGTTCTGGAAAATCCTAGGACTGGGAGATGGCTTGTCTCAAAGTTAGTCTTGGGACTGGTTGTTCCCACCAGCCAAAGGGAAGGAGCCGTCCTCTTCGCAGCTCCTCTGGCAAACAGAAAATAGGGTCAGGACAGCAGTGGCCGCATCACAGTGTTTCAAAGGGTCTGCAGGCGTCGATGGTCGTCTTCTTCGGTTACTTCAGCTTCCAGTGGTCGACTTCCTTTTCGCTCAAGAAGCCTCACCTTTTATACAGGCCCAGCACACACTCCCCTACAATCTCTCTCAGCATTTTACCGAAAGGGGCGTTTGGATGTCCAAACAGGACAGTCAGACCCCCTGTGGGAGCTGGACCTAATCAGGCACTCTGGCAGACAAAGGACAGGAGGGGGTGGAAAACTCCTCCCCTACTTATGCCTGCCCGACACTCTGGAGCCTCGGGGGGGGGGGGATACCTACTGGTTCTCACGAGAGGCAACACCACACACACACACACACACACACACACACACACACACACACACACACACACACACACACACACACACACACACACACACACACACACACACACACACACACACACACACACACACACACACACACACACACACACACACACACACACACACACACACACACACACACACACACACGCACACACACACGCGCACACACACACGCACACACACACACACACACACACACACACACACACACACGCACACACACACGCACACACGCAGACACACACACACACACACGCACACGCACACGCACACACACACACACGCAGAGAGCTATGGGATATCCCTTTGGCACTCCACCAAAGGTGGTGTGTACCAATCTCTCAGACGATGGGGTTACTAAGTATCTCTCTATCCTTAAAAACTGTATTGAGGATACAGAAAAAGAACCTTAATGGAGGACTCTAAGGGGTCCCCAACAACACTGCATTATGGAGTTGTGTGCTGCAGTAGTAAAAACACAGATGCCTTTAAGAGCTATGGAGCAGACAGACTCCATACTACAGGTAGAATACGAATAATAGAGTTCCAAAAGACAGACCACAAGAATGAATCAGAGGAAAAAGGCTCCATTCATAAAGGACTGAAAAAAAAAGTTCCAGAAGGCCAGCAAAATGTGCTGGGGGTCTGACTAGGAGAGGAGATGAAGCATAAACATGATAAATCTCCCTAACACATGCATCCACATCGTCCTCCTCATCTCGACCCCGTGAACAGCCCTCGGCTGGCTGTGTTGAAGTGGGAGACCGAAGACTCCATGAGGTCCTGCGCAACGGCCCAAGCATCAGCCAGACCGGCCTTGAAGGAGGCCTGCCATTCCAGAAGAAGGTCAGGCAGAAACTCGCCCCAACTCACACCACAGCTTCCCGTTAGCTGCGACACAAAAGGGCATTGGCGTTGGATTGCCGCAAATGCAGCCTCAATAAGGTGTAACATCGCTTGCCCAAGGACTCGAGGACCTTGTCCTCCTTTGAAAGAGGAGCACCAGAGGAGGAAGACCATGGTTTAGAATAGAGTGAGGCAGCAGCCACCACCGAAGAATGAGGCTGAGGGTGGGAGGCCAGGAGGACTGTTTCCCCATTCATCAGCCTGAACCTGCTGTTCAACTTCTTGTTCATCTGGACGTTGGCTCTGGGCTTCTCCAGACTTTTAGCCACCTGCAAGACATCTTTCTGGAGGGGAATCCCCCAACAGATCGTGGTGCGCTTGCCCAGATATTCTGCTAGCACTCCCGACTCCTGGAGGGCCTCCTCCGAGGGGAACCCCCAAGAACTCTGAATGTTCCTGAAGGCAGCCATGAAAAGCCATCACAGATGCTGAGGGTTCGTCGTCTTGAGTGCCATCGTCTGCCCCCCCCTTGCTTTTTCCAGACTGAAGGGGGGGCCTGCCCCTGAGACACAGGTGCCAGTGGGATCCTCCCCTTGAGTCCAGCAGCTGTTGAGGGGGAGGCGTTGGTGGTACAGGAGGAAGCAGAGGAGTTTGGACCACTGGCAGGGCTTCGACCGGGGGCAGGAAAAGCACTGGAACCGGATGAATGCACAGAGGAGTCTGGGGTGGCACAACCTGCGGGATCACCTCCTTGACCATGTCCTTAAGGAACACCATCATCTGCGGAGAACGCTTGAGGAGGAGGAAGCGCTCAAAGAAGCGCTCCTTGCAAGCTGCTGGCACCCGAGGGGCACGGTTCTCCGAAGCGCTGGGCCTCCGCTCCTGATCGAAGAGGCAAGGCGAGTGCTCCCAGTAGCCATAAGGCTGTGAAGGGTATATGTATCTTTGCGGAGACCACCCACCTGCACCGTACACTCTGCCGCTGCTTCCAGAAGGAAGGGGACCGGGACCTTCTTGCAGCACCGATTCAATGGGAGAGATCACGGGTGGGCCCTGCTTCGAAACCAAAATGGCTCAGCCACAGCTACCAGGTAAATCTGGGTGGTGCAGACTGCTACCAATTGGGTTTACTGCTAACACCTGTAGTCTTAAACGTTTTGCAGTGGTCCCTAAGGGAACTGCACAGGTTTCTGCCTAACAGAGACAGTTCTGTTCTCAGGTATCAGGAACTCTGGTGGTTAAGTCTCTTTTCTACAAAAAGTCTACTGCCTCCGAGGACCTGATGTATTGAAAGTAACAAACAAAAAGTTCCTTTCCGTATGTACGTTGGGTGATGACTTCTCACCCCTTGATTCCCCTCTCCCGGCCACAGATACACAAAATGTTACTTGTGATATCGGGACCTTTGGTGGTTAGATCTCTCGACTTCCGAAGGCATGGTATGTTCAAAACCATATGCAAAAGTTCCTTTCTGATTTCACTTAGGTGATCATTTTTCACTGTTTAGTCCCCCTCTTCCGGGCTCAGACCCCTCTCGAATATCAGCAGCCCTGTCGGGTTCACTCTGGCTTATATTCAAAAGATTCTCTGTTGCATTCACGTGTCAGTGGGTGATGGCTCTTCACCCATGGATCCCCATCTTCTGGGCTCAGACCCTTCTCGAATGTTTGCCTCCCTCTGTCGGTGTTCTACGGCTTTTCCTCAAAACAATTTCCCCTGCGGCATTCACAAGCCTTAATGTCTTTTTAAACTGTTCACTGTGGACATCTCTCGGTCTGGTTCACTCTTTTCAACACACTGCTGATGGGGACTTCATGCGAAGCCCCCTTCAATCGGAATCCCTGCCTCTGGTTCACTTTTGCCAACTTTTGTTAATCACACTTTCTCTTTTCTCACTATGCAGGATTCAACTCCCTTAGCTTTCCAGTTACGTGCAGGTCAACGACTCAACTGTACACAGGGGTTTTGCTAGACCCCTGTATGAACACTTTGACCTTTTCCTTATGGCTCTCCTAGGGCCTTCTGGTAGCGGTAGTTTCTACAAATGTGGGATCAAACAGAGTCCCTCGAATGAGCACCTATGTGGTGCCAGATCCCTCAGCAGCTAGTTTTCCCTTAGTGTTAGCAGTTCTTTGAACTTCCTTTAATTTGCCATTTGCGACTTTCGCTCAACACAGTTTGGTTTCTTATCGGCTCTCCCTTCTACTCACCGGCTGTGATGAACCTCTTGGCTTTACTTGTCTCTGGAGTCGAGGCCAGTACCACGGTAGCAAGCACCTCTCCCTGTTCTGATCATCAGTGTAGGCGTGTAATATTGATATCTGATTTCAACACACGCTGGCTATTGTTTGCGTTCTTACGGTTCCTTCCACGGAGGCTTCACGCGTCTGGGTCGTAAAGGGCAAGGTTGCTTCTCTATTTGTCACCCTCTCGGTTCTCGCTGCCTTTCTCCTCCTCTTGAACTGCCGTGCTTGGATAGCGGTCTTGTCATGTGGTCTGCCTTGCTCATCGTGTGCTCTCATGCTCCACCTTTTTTCCCTGTGGGGAATGGAAAGGGTCGCCATATGTGTTTTATTCTGGTAAATTGCCTGCTTTGCCTGACCCTTGTGTTGGGACATGTCAGGTAAATAGCTCTGGTGCTAGTCCGTAGTCTTTTGTGGTGTTTGAAAGTGTTTGTGTCAGAAAGGGGCTGGATGGGGGGGCGGTAGAGTGTCTAAGTATCCTGTGGCAAAATGGGGAAAAGTTGTTAGAAGGAGGATAACGCATCTTACCCGTCGGTGTCCCACTTCCACTCTCCGAAGACCCCCCATCCAGGTGATCCTACCTCACTGGTCCACCCCCAGGGACTGGATCCAGTAGTGATTGCTGTGTCCTGGCCACCTGAATGACAGATCACTAGGGACTAGTAAGTGAGACATCTTCAGGTTTCTCACAAAGCAACCATAATTAGACCTGAGTATCCCCGTCCAACTATAGACCTATCACTATGGTCCCCTTTCTTCTGAAAATCTTGGATAGAGCAGCCTACATGCAGATCCAGGAACACTTAGAAACAAACAACCTACTTGGCCTCAGGCAATCAGGCTTCAGACCAAGGCACGGGACTGAGACAGCCTTGATTGACCTAAAAATACAAACAGACTAAAAGACAACGGCAAATTGACCTTCCTCCTACTGCTGCTTGATTTGTCGGCTGCAGTGGACTTGCTAAATCACCAAGTACTATGTAACCATCTTATCTCCGGAGCACACTTTTTAGACAAAGCTACTACTTGGATAGGATCCTTTCTAGAGAACAGATCAATGAGGGTCTTCTCTCTGCCAAACCTGCACCTGTCATGTACGGAGTCCCCCAAGGCTCATGCGCATCTCCAACACTTTACAATGTGTTTACGATGCCCCTTTTCAATATCCTCGACCATTTGGGCGTCACCTACACAAATTATGCAGATGACACCCAAATACTCACCCCCCATCACCGGCGACCACAAAGCAGATTGCAAAGCAGTCAATGACATTTACCTTGTCATCCAGGCCTGGATGGCGCAACACGGGCGCTGTCTTAACAACGATAAAACAGAGCTACTCCTCCTTGGTTCACAACAGACTCTATAAACTGGATTGCAACTTTGACTCCTTCACCATAAATGGCAACGCCATCAAGGTCTCCAAGGACGCGAAAACTCTTGGTATCTACTTAAGACTCTACTCTAACCTTAGACAAACGAACGCAATAACCTCCCCAGCTGCCTACACTTGTAAACAAATCACTGCATGCCTACCATTTTTAACCACCAACAATTGCACCACCATAGCCAGAGCACTAGTCCTGTCGAAACTAGACTACTGCAATGCGCTCTATCTTGGGGCTAGTCGACGGAATACAAACAAATTACAAGTACTACAAAACAACGCCATTAGGGCAGCGATGAATAGCCCTGGAGCCCATCATATCTTGGAAATCAGACCCAGCCTGAACTGGCTATCGGTCAACCAAAGAATTGCCTTTAAATCACTGTCACTCACGCATAAGTGCCTTGCAAACTTTGCACTGAGTTACCTGTCAAATCTATTCACACGCAACACCTCTGACCGTCCCATTAGAGCTGCACAAACACACTGCCTTAAGATCCTGAGGTTTAAGCTACAGAAGGCGGGGGGCAGCAGTTTCCCCAAGTTTGCTGAAAAACTGTAGAATACTCTACCCATCTCACTCAGATCTGAACCATCTTACCACTCCTTTAGAAGCAAAGTCAAAATCTGGCTCACAACACAAGATCACTAGCTCACCAGTAATAGACGATAAGTAATACTTCTTCTCCCGCTTGTTATATGCAAAATTTGCCTGTAACCATGTAAATATGTCCAATATCAATATGCTCAATGCCCAATGATTATCACTTGTAAGCTGCAAGTATAATGTATATGTAACTGTGTAACATTAAGAAATGCAGCCAGATGCCTCAGGGCTTGGTGCGCTTTACAAATAAACAAAATACAAATACAACAAGTAAGAGACTAGGTTTTGCAAGTGTACGCCATACACATCGAGGAAATCCCTGGCAGGATAGTGTACCATGCAAGTGCTGTATTAGATAAAGCAGACTCAAGAGGATATTACATTTAAAAGAGTGTGCCAAGCACATGCGAACACAATAGTTTACAATTGAAGGTGTGTGTGTGCAGAGCACATTGGAAAGAAAAGTCCTGGCAGGATATCATACTAGGAAATTGCAAGTGTAACAAAGAAAAGCTGAAACACTTGTCGGTGTTGCTGTTGGTACTCTAGTTCAGAAGAGAATTGCCTAGGATTTCGGCGCTGGACTGCCCTTGGGCAGGACAAAGACTGATATGATGTGGATATTTCTCTTCTGTGAAAGGGATAGTGAGCTAAGAAATGTTGGTGAGACTCCCGCGCAACTGAGGCCAGTAGAGAGACTCCCAGAACCCACCTGTTTTGCATAAAGAAAAGCCCTGGCAGGATAGCATACTAGGCAATTGCATGTGTGCTAAAGAAAGCCCTGGCAGGAGAGTATACCGGGCAGGTCCAAGAGTGTTTACTTGGGAAAGCCTTGGTAGACAAATACACCAGGTAAAGACAAATTGACCAGTATAACAAGAAGTATCAGCAAAAGAGGTCCATGAATAATTTATCAGGACCTGCCAACGGCTGGGTGAAACATGGCAACAAGAAATGAAAACCTGGCAGGAGAGGCAGGAGAGTGTCAGGGTGGTCAAGGAGAGTCCCTTTTATTATGAGGGATTATGAGGGATTATGAGGGATTAATGTTGCACACACCAGATTGATGGGGGATGACAGCAAACTAGGGCAATGTTGCAAATCCATATGTATCAAGTGGAGTCAGTTATGGATAGGATATGTTACTTCTAGTGTTATTGTTTAAGAACGTATACATATAAGATCTTCAGGCACGTAGAAAAATACACTAATAAAACTGCAGTGCAACACCAACACAATCCACACACAAGGAGGCGCTTTGCCTCATGGTTAATCTGTTCGACATACATTCTAAGTAGCAGGGACATTCTTGACAAAAAAAGAGAATGAGTCACCTGGTAAAGCAGTCGAACAGGGCAAGGTTTATAGTCCCCGTGAAAGGACAGATGTTATCTCGCCCTTTGATTGGAATCTTTAGAGGGGGTTAGTCATTTGTTTAGGTAGTAATAAACATGAAGCCCAAGGCCAGGGTGCTGTGCTTAAGTGTTTTTCTAGGCCATTATGTGGCTGAATAAATTAGAATTTCCTGTAGAGGTGTCACATGTTTGTGGAATGAAGATCGCAATATGTAGTTTAAAGAAAATCCTGTTTATGCAGACCTTCCTCTATTCCCTAAAATACGTCAGCTGGGCCATGTGAAATCATACTTAAAATTAAAGTTCTTAGGCTAGTTATTACTGGCAATTAATTATGTTTTCAGTACCAATGTTTAACAATGTACGGACGTCAGGACCTACTACAACGAATCCCAAGAAGAGGTGTGTTTTGAATATGATCTGAAGAGGATAATGAAGATAAGCAGGACCAATGAAACTGGAAGAATTGGGGAAGGATGGGATTTCTTTGCAGAGGTTTTGTCCAATCAAATTTGGGGGTAGATGGTAATAAAAGTATCTGGGAATGTTTTAAATTGCAGCAAAAGGTATATATACTGCTAACTGAGGTTGTATTGTTGAGACTTGGGTTTGTTTAGTCTTGCAACACCATTTAACCACTCCACTGAGATTCTATACAATAAACTTGCTTTATGTACAACCGTGTACTTGCTTGTTAAGTGGTGGGCTTGTTTTTTAGTTAAGGTGATTAAAGACCCATCCCCACATTAGTATGCCAAGTATCTTAACAAGATAAGGATAAAGAACCAAGTTGTTTTTTGTAACAGTTGTTTGAATATTATACAAGAAGTATATCAGCAAAAGGGGTCCTGAGAAGGATATATCGGGACCAGTCAAAGGTTGTGAGAAAACATGGTAGGAGAGTACACCAGGTATCCTAACGAGATGAGGATCAATAACCCAGTTGTTTGTGTGTGGAGCAGTTGCATTGTGGATTAAGAGAAATTCAAGGAACTGATATCTTTGAACAGAGGGAAGAGAAATCCTGGGGAAGGGACCCACCCTCTGGAATAAGGAACTCTGTCCTTCTGGAACTTGTGTTGGAGTTACACATTCTTTTTTTGAACATTAATAAACCACTTAAGACCAAAGCAATTACCGCTTTCACCTTAGAGCTTATTTTGTTAGCGTGTGAAGGCCAGAATACAACTTTGGACAAAGGACGGTTTTGCTTTGGACATTCCGACATAGACAGGCCCTTAGTTTTGGTTTTAGGTAGGGAACCCCCTCCAGTGCAGAGAGGCATTTTCACAGCCCCTTTTTTATTTTAATAAAAGTCTCTCGTCAAAGTTTCATTCCTGGCTCCTCACACTATTTACGTTCCTATATAATATCCTCCATCTATCATCGTCTGATGGCTAAAAATCAATCACCAGTTACTCAACCGCACTGCCACCCTGAGGGTCTACAGATCACAGGCTCAGAAAAGTAGCAGCTCACAGGTTTGAGAAGTGTGCTAAAAAGAAGTTCTGAGCGAGAGGGGAGGAAACAAGTTTAGGAGAACATCACAAATGTACTGGTCTATGCCTCCGCTGCTGCCATCCCGGTATGTATGGCAAGATCAGAGTCAAGTAAAATCCTCATGTTTCATCACTAAAACTGAAAAGTCGTAAAGTAAATAAACTACATTTACCAGTAAAAGCACAGGAAAACATTTAGCTTAAAACAAAAGATTTATTATGAAACAATCCCTTTCCAATGCACTCTAATTTTACATCTCAAACCAAACTTCATCCCTTTTCTGCTCGATCAGCAGTTAGGCACTCTTTTGTCTTCTATGAACTTGCTGGATTGATTTTGACTTTGATCGCGTTTTAGCTAGTTCTGATTCATATGTAATGATCTGGGTAATTTCTATTATTGCACTGGGCCCTCCAGTGTGCTTACAATGTCATTCCTGTGACCAATGTAAACCGAACAATCAAGAAAAAAGTGTGCTCAGCACTCCCAACAATTCCTCATGCAGTTAGCGGGAAGGGGATTTTCCTCTAATGCCTCAGTCGAATGTAGGGCTTAACTAACTGGCACTGAACTGAATGGGCAATGGCCTTTGCTTAAAATGTCAGCAATCATTGTGTTTCGTGTAAGAATGGTAATATGATGGGCCACACCTGGTCCTTGTGATGAGCGCAGTTGGATGTGCAAGACAAGAGTACATGGAGAAATTAGTTCAGTGCACCCACAGCAAACGTGCAGAGAAACCAACACCCACACATGCACGGAGATACACAGGAGCAGTCCACTATAAAACTGAGCTCTGCTCCAAATTCACAAAATGCCCAAATGGTAGCAATACATCATCAAATACTTAAATTGTGTTGGAATGCGGACAGTGCACCCTGAACAAAGCTGTATTATGCTAATATGGCTTTACTCGCAGTATTCAGGTACTATGCCAACAGGATTATTTGCTTCTAGTCCCAGTAGGTCATGTGCATTTAGGATTTTTCCCATTAATTTCTTTGTATATCATTTGAGCTCTAGTATTTCAGAGCTGATTGGCAGGAACAGTAACCAGTGTTCCTTATCTGTCATATAGCGAGGGATCAGGCATCTATGCTAGGGGACTAGTAGGAGAGCAACGATAACCCGCTCAGCAACACCAACAGCATCATACAAGTCATCTTAAGAATTGTGCTAAGGACTTTTTTAGACCCTGGAGTAAAGGTTGAGATGCAGGCACAGGGTCCACTTCAAAAGCATCCATACTTTTTGGAGGCCCTCCTCTTGTTGACCCGATTTGGAGGAAGATTCCAGAAGCCTGCCTTTATGCCAAATCTGGTATCTACCGTTCCTGACAAGAGTGCAAAACAGTGGGGAGGCAGCCCACCAGTAAAAGGTCTTACTCCTTGATCATCACTGGATTCAATCTACACTGCATGGACACCATTGTGGATGCTTCTGAAACGCTAAAGACACTGTTGATTGCCAAGAATCAAGGGGACCGAGACTACACAGAGGCAGAACAGCAGGCAAGCGTATTGCTTCTTTAACATCGAATGAGGAAAGCCTGTAGACGGATTCAGCTGGCGACTACCCACTGGGATGGCAATAAGCAAGAGATTACGGACCCCAGTAAAACTGTTGCTGCCCCAAGACAAAGGTTTCCTATTGATAGATCTGAATAACCGAGTCAAGATCTAGACACGGAAATCCATGCAATGGTCTCACTTTAGTAAGGAAAATACTTGAGTGTCCATTTTTGCAAGCCTCTAGATACAGACCTGACCTTTGAAGCAGCCAATGGCTGTGCAGCCCTGACTGATTATTAATGGTAAAGCGTTGGATAGCCCAGAGCCTTACTTCCAGATCAGGACCCTTCCATCCAAATCTGTGATCTGTTTCTAACAGAAAGGAAGCCAAATAATTGTCTTAGGCAATTAAACCGATGGTTTGTGGACTGAGGTTTTAAGATGGTGGTATGCAATCTTGAACTACACTTTCCAACCTCCAAAAAATGACTTCACTCTGTGTTTTCATACATTTGCTGGGATTTTGGACTGCCCTTCCCTGCATACTGTCCCAATGACTTCCCTCATTGTGCCCTGCTTAGGGTTGCTGTGCTGGATGTGCATACGTTATATACGTATATTTGTATACATGTTGCTGGAATGTTGGCCTAAACAAGCCAAAATACAGCGCATTCGAGTTCTTACTCTCTTTGATTATCACTAGATCATGGAACTACTTTTCCCAGCATGCCGTACACAAGGTTTCTCACTGTTAGATTCTCACTGGGTATTTGAACGCAGTGCAACTCAAATTATTTGCCACTCGTTCAGTCTATCTTAAACTGTAGTTGCGTCTCAGAACTTACCAATAAGCCATTTAAATGATTCCTTGCTCTAAAGTGTGGCTGGGTCTTCGGGCCATATTACCCAGCAAACAATCCACATGCTTCTCCAGTCCGTCTTGGATCATCATTGGGCCCTGGGACCACATTTCTCAGAGTGCTCTTCAAACAATTGCATCTCTATGTTACATTTGTGCAGGAGTTTTGGGCTACGTTTCCTGCCATGTAAAATAATAGAGTCTTTGCTCTTTCAGATCTTCATAGGTTTTCACCAGGTGTTTTGCCCCTTTCGCAGCATGAAATTCAAAGGACTCCCCACTCCACCTTGCATACGGGGACGTCACCTTTGCAGCATCTCCTGCATGCACACCTCCCGGTTAGCACCAACCCTCCTCTCAATGTTTACCCAATTGCCCTTCTTTCCCTTTGTTCCAGTCTTTCATCCACCTCACTTTATGGTGCACTCTGTGTCCAAGGATCCCCCGTTAGTACCATCCCAGCTCTCAGTTGCTGGTCTCCTCTTGGCTGCTGAGTAACGCTGGTGTACTCAATCCATTCCTAAGCACAGTGCACGGTTTACCTGCAAGAACTGGTTTCCATCCTTCTCACACTACTGAAACTGCTTTACTGCATGTCTCCAACTCTCAATGCACCACACCATAAACAGTCCTACATTCTTATACTCTTCTCTAGCCTCCCTTGGCTTGTCGGGCCCAGTGCTTCAATGGTTTTACACCTATTACTCTTTTCACTCTATACTCGCCCCTCCCTCTTCCGTAATCAATTTCTTTAATCTCTCCCATCATTGTTACAGAGATGACACTCCTGTCTTACGACTATACAATCCTGGATGTCGCTCCATTTTCTCCATTTGAATCTCCCTAAAACAAAAATCCTTTTCTTTCCCTCAACTTCTTCCTCCCTTTGTTCCCCCCACTGGTCTATTCTTCCCCTCCACTTTCCTTCCTTTTTTTTTTTACCTCTGCCCGTAATATTGGTGTTATCTTTGGCTCAACTATCATTTTCCTTATTCATCTCGGATACTGCTTGCATCTGTCACTTTCATCTATTTAACATCTGTGGTGCTCAATGTCTTTCTTTTCATGTGACTGAGCTTCTTTTATATTCACTCATTCCCCGACTCGACTACTGCTCCTCTCTTCTTGTTGGTCTCCTGCTTTCCCCATCTCCCTCCTCTGGGATCCATCTTTAACTCAGAAATGTGTCTTCTCTTGCAGCTTTCCCCTCACAGTCGTCTACTAACATTCCTTCTTTCAATCTCTCTCAACATCTGATCTTGTCTGTCTTCTCATTTCCTTTGCATTGTCTTCAAAGCTCTTCATGGTCTTTCCCCTACTTAATTATCTCTACTCTCTTTCTCTTAGCCCAAATTTCCGATCATTGTTCCTGCACTTCTCTGTACTGCGTCCCAAATCTTCCCATTCTCTCGCCTCGTGCCAGACCCCTGGAATGCATTGCCTCGGTTTGTCAGAGCTTCCCCTTCGCTTCAAATTTTCCTAACCAGACTTAAAGCCAATTTCCTTTCTACTCCATCTACTCAATCTGTGTTTTAAATATTCTCATTTGTCTCGATGAATTGTACAATTTAAATTAAAACTCATGTACAGGGCTTCGGCAAAAGGGCTTAATACATGTAAATAAATACAAATGCTCCAGCCCCCCCCTTGTGAGTCGCCTTCCTGGCTTGGGTGTCTCTTGAGTGTACTCTGCAACCTTGGAAACTTCAACCCTGGAGGCAGCTTCCCTAGTGGCGCCTCTCCTTGCTGCAGTAACTGTTTGGAACTTCAAGCACAACCTCTGGCCTTCCCTCATTTGAATGGTCTGTAGCTGTGATCAAGTGAACAGAAAACAAGAAAGACTGACTACTCGAACTTTCTTTAATGCAATGTCAGCGCTTCTCCACTGTATGCATCAGTTTCAGGAGCAGCTAGCCTGGCCAGATCTAGGAGAAGCAGATCTAGCTTTCCCAGTGCTCAAGTAGAATCACAAAATTCTTTGATTCATATGGGAAAGCCAGACCTGGGAGTTTGTAAATACCACCTTTGGTCTCCCAACCACGCACAGATGCTTTACCCAACTGCTTAAGCCAGACGTAATATCTCTTATAGCTTAGAGAGTGTGGATGATCATTTATCGAAGCATGATCTTCAGGTCATAGGCTTAGCCAAATGTTGCAAGTCACATTCATTCAAGCGACAACCCATTTTCAAAGATCTGGGCTTTTTGATCTATTGAGAGAATTCAGACCCAATTCTGGTACAAAAGAAAAGGAGTTTCTGGGAAACGGAAAAGAGCAAAGAAAAAAGAAAGAAAGATAGCGCAGGTTAACTCCTGAGAACTGCAGCGAACAAACTGCCTTGCTTGAAGTGGTCACCAAAGGCATAAGATGTCAGAGGACTACTGTATTTTGGTGACTACAAAACATTGAGTGGGATAAATAAAGCAGAGGAGATGCTTGCTATGCTAAGAATGAATAGCATAAGGATGGAGGAAAATGGAACAGCCAGGTGCAAAAACACACCCATTCGTCAGGATCTCCTTTTATGCATTCTATTTTTCTAAGGAATGTTCCAGTACATTGTTCTGCAGCCAGGACATGACAGGTGTGGAGGTTCCATAATAATAATATCCCTGCAAAAATGTCACCTGGCAAAAACGTCACCAGAAAAGTGATGTTTTTTAACAGGGACATTATCACATTGAACATGAGGGACAGCCCCGCAATCCCCTTTCTCCTTGATCCCATATATCTGGTCACCATATATGTCACCACAACCTTTTCCCGTCGACATTATGTATGGCGACCACATATATTGGGAAAATATTACTGGATTCTGGTGTGGAGCAATGGGGTCAAGAAGCAGGTATGCCTGATGAACGTGACAATTCCTAAAAAATGACAGACAGAATATCGTGAACAGAGGGGTACACCCACGAGATGGTGGGATTAGTCACCTTATGAACCTTGATGATATTTTACAATTCTGTGGTATCGGTACAGGGAACTCAATACGTACAATAATCATTGTTGTCTGGCCCTGGGATCTCACTTTCCACCTGGTACTTATAGTTGTGTCCTGGTGTACATTACAAAAACAAAACATCTCACTCACGCCAAATAGGGGAACACTGAAGAGCTCTATACTTACACCTTAAACCCACCAACAAAAGCACAACAGATTTTTTGAAGAACATGAACGGCCCGATTATCGGGCAATGGGGAGTTAAGATATGGGGTTAGCTATGGAGAAAATAACTGCTTTGGCCTACGGCAGGTTCTCAACCTTTGTCACAGTATGGGCACCATTTCAAGAATCTTTTTGGGACAGGGAACAACAATAAAACAGACGTGCTCTCTTGAGGAACATTTGATATAGTGAAACGTCAAGGCATCATTGCTTCGATCAGGAAACCTTAGGGGGAAAAAGGGGTTTGAGAAGAAAACTCAGGTGCTTGACAAAACCAAGTTAGAAAAGATTGGATTGCTCCAAAGAGAAAAGGGTCCTAAAAAATAACTATGGCGGTCTGGTTAAGAACGCAGTGCTTTATAATGGCGCAGAAAGATGGGGAAATTATGCTGAGGGATTTGGTGTCTCGTAACACGTGTAATCTTTGGGCGCTTATAAATGAAATGGTATTCTTAGATCAAATTACTGAAAGTAACTCAGTCGCTGAACATCTGTGAGAACCCACTTTCAGGATTTATGCAAACCATCAATATGGATTCCCAGTCATGGAATTTGCCTTTTGATCTGTCCACTATATAACATCATATAAAGAGAGCATCCTGTTCCAGGGCTGCAGGGCAAAATTCTCTTAGCAATATGGCATTCAAAAATGATAGCGCGCGGGGGCGTGGCTTGGAGCTGTCGCAATCGGCATGACTTTGTAGAAGCTCCTGGCTGGCCCGATGCACGGAACGTATTATCGCCGTCTCCAGACCCCGTTTTTTCACCAAAAAAGGACTGCAGTGTGGGGGAAGCTCTGGAGCTGTGGTACGGAGAGTGGCACCCTGATCGGTGCCCAGCCTGCCACGATTGGACGCATTTAGAGCCTGGGGATCCCCCGGCGGCAAGATGGCGGCCGCTTCACTGAACCACGAGAGGCGGCGGAATGGGGGAGGGGCAGCCGTATGAACACAACAAGGGCTGCCGAGGAACTGTGGACCCATGCGGTTTCGTAGTGCCGTAACAAAGAGTGCCGTGTGCAAGAAATCCTCCACCCAGTCCTGGGAGGCTGGGGGCACTTAATATCTCGCCGACGGAAGGCTCCTGGAAGACACTCAACAGCGGAGCAGTGAGGATTTCTGACAGGCGGGGGGAGGACTCGAGAATCCCTGGGTTCTTCCCTCGCACTTCGGAGGATCCCGCCCGGGCATTAGCCCACATCCCTGGTCCGGGTTGCTGGAGGGGAGGAAAAAAGGCCACAGAGGTGGCACTGCCCGCTCCGAGGCAGGGATCGGAGGCCATGGCGAACGGCGTGATTGCGAAGCCATTGCACTGCGTGTTAGTGGGCAGGAAAAGATAAAAGATCAGGCTCGCTGGGCCGCCCGCAGCTTTGAAGATTGGAGGAATAGAGCGAACACGGCAGTACTGCAGAGACAGAGTGAGGAGTGGGGCATTGAACGCAGCAATCCCCGCAGGGTTGAAGAAGGTAGAGGCGGGGAATCATTACCCCCGTACATCACCCGGAGGAACCACTCTCAAGGCTATATCGTACAGTGATCACCGGCCCAAAATCACCAAAGAATCTGTTCGCTCTGACTCCTGGACCACTCTGGCTCACTGTCGCCCCACACCCGGCAGCAGAGTAAAGAAGCGTAAAGAGCGCCAAGGGGGTGAGTCGGAGTCTAATCAGGGGCAAGGATGTCTAGAAGTGGGAAGATGGCAAAGCAAACAGACATTGCAGCATTGATGGCCAATGCCCCGACCGAACGCTCCACGAAAGGGGAAACGCCCGAGACTTTCCCCGGCGAAAAGAACCCCGCCAACGAGGCATCGGCGAATAATGCAGCACAAATGGTAACTAAGAATGACCTGCAGGCACTGCTCGCGGCACTGACTAAGGAAATTCATAAAAGCACAGAAGAAGTAACCCAAAAAATAAACTCCCTCGACAACAGAGTGATTGAGGTGGAGAGAAGGACAGCAGAGCTCGAGTCAGAAGTCTGCGACCAGCGGTTTGAAGGTGAGATCGGCTGGGAGAGAATCAGAGAAACAACATCCGCATCCGGGGGATACCAGCATACATACTGGACACAGAGCTAAGAACCTACGTCTCCCAACCGCTCAGATTCATCATAACCCTGCCGGACGAGGCATCCCTGGAGTTGGACCAGGTGCACAGGGTGGCTCGGAGGTCAACTTCCCCCCCAGATGTACTGGTAAGGGACCATTTCTACCAAATCAAAGAAGAAATCATGAATGAAGCACGACAAATGGGCCAAATAACATTCCAAGGATCCAACATAACACTATATCAAGATTTGGCAAACTCCAAGCTCCAGAAACGCCGAGCTATGAGAACATTCACGGAGTGGCTGAGGGGGAAAAAGATTACCCATCACTGGGGATTCCCAACATCGGTCAGGTTCACTTGGGAAGGGACTCAGAGACAGATTTGTTCACAGAAAGAGGGCGACAAATTAATGGGCATCGGAAAAACAGGTGGAGAATCAGACTCTGAGAAACCGTCCCAATCTCAACACAATAAACCTTCCGATGCAGAGTGATCAAAACCTGCACGGCGACGCAGACCCTGAGGGCCACGTAGAAAAAGCTCTGTTCCTGGTTGATATCCAACTACGTACATCCATCAAAATCCTGGATGATAGAGCTTTTACAACAGAATGAGCTAACTGAAAATAGGCAAGATGGACGGATCCTCGGGTCCAAATAAAGATGAGTCTCACGTTGGAGCACGCGCTCAACAAGGCACAGGAATCCACACCCCGAGAAGCGGGGCATGCAGCATTTCCTCTCTAAGTTTACAGTTGACTCGGCGGCTAGTTGGCCAAGATATGCGCATCGGTGACAAATGGAGACCCTTGGTCTGTAGGCCCCAGATGTTCAGCCCGGGACTCAAGACCACATCACGACAGGTCAAAAACAGCAACAACTAAACATTACCAAAACATTGTAGCTGCTTCAGATAGGGAGGATCATTCCCAGCAGACGGACATGAGCTCATTCTCAGAGGGAAAAAAGGAATAAGAGAATATGGCTGATACGAGTGCAATAACAATTCTCTCATGGAATGTGCAAGGTCTCAACTCGCCACGGAAGCGGAAATCCGTAGAACACAGGCTGAGTCAATTAGCGGGAGACATTGTGTTGCTTCGAGAAACTCATTTACTGCAGGAAGACGAACACAGAGTAAGATTCAACAGGTACCAAAAGGCATATTTTGCCACCTCGGGCCCAAAAAAAAGGGGAGTGGCAATACTCTTAAGCGATAGGATACCCCTAACAAAAGTCACTATAAAAAGAGATCCAAATGGGAGGTTCCTCCTACTCAAGGGGATGTTTGAGGAGCTCCGGATCACCAATCACAATTTATGGCCCCAACTCTGCTCAAGCTGCCTTCATCGCAAATTTAGTCCCAACCATTTTAGCATTCCAAGAAGGGCATCTGATCATGGGCGGAGACTTCAACTCAATGCCAAATCTCCAGTTGGAGAATTCCCTTAAGCCCACTAAAACTGACTATACACAAGCACTCTCAATAGCCAAGCTTTTAAGGGAAACGGAAACAGTGGACGCCTGGAGGCTCTTCAACGGGACCTTAACAGACTACTACCATTATTTTCAGGTGCATAAAGGCTTCTCAAGAATCAACCTTATTTTGATCTCGGTGGTCATTTACCCATGTTTGGAAACAACGGCAATACACACCTGTATGATCTCGGATCACGCCCCAGTGTTGGCGAAAATAGCTATATCGGGGCAAAAGCTCCCGGCACAGAGACACTGGAAACTGAACGACGCTTTGCTTCTGGATGAATGCATTAAAATGGAAATAGAGAACACAATAGTCAACTACTTAAAAGAAAACACCACAGAGACCTCGCCCATTAACATCATCTGGGATGCAATGAAGGCAGTTGTCAGAGGCTCTCTAATCAGTGCAGGTGCGGAACAACTAAGGGTCTCTAATATAGCCGCAGCCAGATTGGACGAGAGGGTGAATCACCTGGAAGCCGACCTGAAACGACGATACTCCAGAAAGGCCGAGAGAGAGCGAAGAAAGGCCAAATCCTTAGCCTTCACAAAACAGTTTTATTACATGAAGGGGAACAAAGCAAATAGAGTATTAGTACAAAAATTGAAAAAGACTCGAGCCAGAAACAACATCCTCACGATAACTGGGGCGGACGGCAAAGCCCTCTACACCGATGCGGATAAAATGGCGGAATTATTGAGATACCATTCAGAAATCATGAGAGGGTCACCGACAGTGCTAGATAACTTACCAAAGTATCTACAGTCCATACCCAAGCAGAACGCGAATCAGCTGGAGCACCTAGAGAGGCCTATTTCGGCGGAGGAAATAACTGATGCCATCAAATCATTGAAACCTACGGCTCCCTGACCCAATGGCTAAACTGCATTATTTTATAAGTTCTGTAGGCTCCTGGTCCCTCAGCTGGTGGAATTATTCAACTCTTTCCTGACATCTGGCTCCGACTCCAGATCTATGGCGGAATCATTGACAGTTCTATTGCACAAACCCGGGAGGGCTCCTGAACTATCTGCCTCTTACCGCCCGATCACGCTTATGAACAATGACGGTAAGATTTTTGCTAAAGTGCTGGCGGGCAGGTTGGGCACGGCTCTGCCGGGCCTAATTGACAGTGATCAGACAGGGTTTATACCCGAGAGAGGGACGCATGATAATATTCGAAGAACAATAGACATTATTGAACATGCCCACAGGTCTGGGGACGGAATGGCAGTGATTTCATTAGATGCTCACAAAGCATTCGACATGATGGATTGGGGGTACATACGGACGACCCTGGAACACTTCGGATTCGGCCCAAACTTCACCAAATGGATCATGGCTAACTACCAAATTCCCTCAACACAATTAAGGGTTAATGGAAGGAGATCCGAGGCAATACAGACATCAAGGGGCACCAGGCAGGGGTGTCCACTATCCCCACTGATTTTTGCTCTATCTATGGAGCCCTTTGCCGCCAAGATTAGGCAGAATACCAGGATAAGGGGGGGTCCAAATAGGGGGCCAGGAATATAAAATTGCGCTATATGCAGATGATGTTTTCATAACAGCATCAAACCTGGCAACATCCCTTGATTCCTTATGGAAAGAAATTGACGAATTTGGAGTACTATCAGGGTTCAAAATTAACCTAGATAAATCATCAGCCCTAGCGATCAACGTCACTAAACTGGAAAGAGCAGCCCTCCGCCCGTTAATGCCTATTCCATGGGCAAGAGAGGCGATAGATTACCTAGGGGTGAGAATTACTAAGGACCCGGCCCAACTATACGCCGCAAATTTTCTGCAACTGATTACAAATCTTAAGAATGACCTAAAGTCCTGGTCCTGGTTCAGCCGTATCTCGGCCATAAAAATGAACATTATTCCCCAGATGGCTATACACCTGCGCCGCAATACCGACCCGTATCCCGGGCCCGGTACTGGTGGACATGCAAAAGAAACTGCAGGGATTTGTCTGGGGTGGGAAAAAGCCACGCATCAGCAAACGTAAAATGATGCGGGACAAAAACCAGGGGGGGACTGGGGGACCCAGACAAAGCCAGATACACTTTAGCAGCTCAACTATCACATGCCTTCTCATGGGTGCAAGAAGAGGATCACCCAAAATGGATGCAGATAGAGGAGAACTGGTGCCTGGGCAGCCCCGCGGACCTCCCGCACCTGCCAGAAAGGAAAGGGCAGGCTAGCACAGGCCCTCTGGCTGCTACAATCACAACAACCCGATGTTGGAAAGCAGTGGCTTGGAAGTGGGGTGGTAGGGGCACGCTGGGCCCTCTATCCCCGATTTGGAACAACCCAAAGTTTTCGTCAGGCTGTAGCCCCAATAATTTCCAGTCTTGGAGGGAGGGCGGATTACTTAAAACGGGTGACTTTCTGGAGGAGGGTGTGCCCATCACATTTGAAAGATGCAAAGAGAAATTCGGGGTGGAGGAGAGGGAAAGATTTCATTACACCCAAATAAGACACTGGTTATAGGGCGGTCCGCGAGAAATGCTCGAGAGAGCTAACGGCTCTGGAGAGCACCCTTACAACCCCTACAAAAAGCAGCAAAATCTCTACACTGTACCGTCTCCTGGATAGGGTGGACCCCATGAAAAAAAGAAAGATACATGATTGAGTGGGAGAGGGACCTGGGACGGGAAACAGAGGTGGAGGAATGGGCAAAAATATGGACCAGGCTGCATAAAAGCTCACAATGCATTACAAACAGGGAGGGGGGGCTACAAATTTTGCTATAGATATTATGTGACCCCGGTCCAAATCAACAGAGCTAATCCACATCTCTCGAACCAATGCTGGCGGGGCTGCGCCACCCCCGGTTCACTATTTCACATGATATGGGCATACTGGAGGGAGGTGATTAAACACATTAAGGACATTACGGGACTCACTATTCCTTGGGACCCGGGGATCGTTCTCCTAGGGGAAACAGGGGGAGGGGCATTACAGATTTCAGGTCACATACCTCGTTTGTGTATGCACTTACTCCTTGCAGCGAAAATTGCCATGGCCCGTCTGTGGAAGCATGAGGAGGGACCCTCCATAGCATTATGGTGGCACAAATGTTGGGACATTGCAGGAACAGAAAAGGTGACCGCGATCCGGAACAACTCATTCACCAAAAACATGAATATCTGGGACCCTTTCATGGACTATGCAACGAGATTCCCGGCCCTGTCCAGAAGGCCACCACTCACCAGATGGCTACAAAGCAGCCCCCTCTACTGACCAACCCTCAATCACAGTCACCCTTCCCAGAACTCTTGACAACTCCGCTAAACCCAAATAAAATATCAGACATTGAGCCATGCCACCCACAGACTATTTTCTTATCCTCCATATGAACTTATATTTCTGAATATTGCGATTATTGATCAAATTCTGTTGATGTATTGATGACTTTGTACACCTTAATAAAATGTTATGAAAAAAAAAAATTGATAGTGCGCTGTGTGATAATAATTGTTCATGCTATTCAATGATATCATAAATTAAGAGGATGCCTCTGTCCTGGGAAACTTCCAATTTGATTCTCATATTCAAGAAGGGTGATCGGCCTTCTTGATGCCGATAGCAAGGGGTTTGCAGAGATTATTATATCAGAACTGGGAGCCTAGGCTACTGGAGTCAAGCATCTACAGAATTTTCAAACAGGTTTTCGTAAGGGTCTGAGTACACCGGTAAAAGGGGTATTACTTAGCTGTCTATGTCAGAAAGCCTGGGGGAAATGAGGCACTGCCCCTGTATGTGGCTCTGATCGGTTTTTCACAGGCTTTCGATACAGTTAATCAGGGCCTGCTTTGGCAGATGTTGAGGACATGGGGAATTCGGTAGGCTTTATTAGCACTAATAAAATATCTCCATGAAGCTACATCTGTGCAGATTAGGTTGAATGGACATTGTAGCCTTACTAAAGCAATAGACGAGCATAGAGGACTATGCCAGGGATGCCTTTTGGCTCTGTGTTGTTTAACCTATACCACTCAGATATTGGAGACAATCTTGTGAAGGCTGCCTTTGCAAGTCCAAAAACTGGCTTCATAAAAGATACATGGCTCACTTATGCAAACAATGTAGTCCTAGTGGATTCTACACCACTGGGACTGTAACGCCTACTGTCAGCTGTGAAGGAGTACGCGGCTGCAAACTAGCTTGTTTTAAATCCCAGAAAGTCCAATCTTATTTGTTTTAATGGAAATGGGAATAAACCATATATGTGTTACTGGATAATTGGGCACACAGACTTCGTGCATGTCAAAAAAGTTACTTATCTTGGCTATGAATTCTGGGCACGCCGAATAAAGCATTTCTATTGGAGAGGCTGAAATGTAAAATTGACCAATTTGCCTTCCAAATGAGAAACAAACATACTGCAGATTCTCAATAAGGGCACCAATTAATTTTTATAAGGCAAAGGTGCTGCACTCAATTTTATATGGGATGGAAATCGAACCACAGGTTTTTGAGCTCGACTGGATTATCATTGAGGGCCGCCTTTGGAAAAGGGTTTTCATTTTCCTCCAGGTCTTGCAATGTCAACTCCTAGGTATGAGCTGTGGTTGGTTTCCTCAAAACGATGGTACTGTTGGAAAGTCTCTGCCTTTTTTGGCAAAATGCTTCTCTCTGTCTCTGTGTCTTTGTTTCACGAACAAGTGATACTGCTGGCTAGGAAGTCTGCTGTTTTATCAAGCTGCAGTGTCTGTCGAATACAAATCTTAGTGAATGTGGCCAGTCAATGGATTCATCAGTCTCCATTCCTTTGCTGGTCAAAAGATCATCGTTTGCTCAGGATTGGATTAGGACCATTGATCAAATTCACAGTTATGCCTTGTATCAGACACTGGCCACTGTAGCTAAACCATTGGGAACCCTCTCAAGATACTTATGCAGATTTCTTAAGGCTTTGTGGCTGATCAAGGTTCCGTTTGAACGTATTACATACTAATGAGATTCTTGCAATGCGGTCCAAAGAGAAAGCAATATCAAAATGTTGACATTTCGGTTTGGGACGGATGATATTCAAACCATAAGACACCTCATGGACTAATGTTCATCTTTACAAGAATCCAGAATACAATTTCTGGGCCGGTTTGTTAACTGAGTGGATTGGCTCAATACCCAGGAATTTTGGAACAAATCGAATTCTGGGAACGAAACCCTATTAACGTATGAGGTGTTGAGATTTTTAAATACACTGATGTGTAGGAAGGGTCCCTCAGTAATCAGTAATATTGGGAACTCCTCTGGGAATGGATTAGCTTTCACATAGTTTGTAAGCCATTACATTTTGGGGGTCTTGAATCATGAGTACACCAGCGTTACTAGTGTGGTTTATTTTATTTGTGAAATAAATAAATGGATTTGTACTAATTTTAATATGTTTATAATATGCTAATGCTATGATCATTTATACTGTATTATGTCTTCTTTCACGCTTGTGTTTCAAGTGAAAGGTTGATTTATTCAACCATATACCATGCATAAAAATAAAAACATGTTTGACAAGTACACGAGAGGAATGAAAGGGGGGGGGACGCGAGCCCTCAGCATAACTGAGGGTATGATACGCCCAACTCGGTTGAATTCCACTGCCGACTATTATATTTTACCGCCAATAATGGTTACTTTTAATTCCTGTTTAAGTGGCAGTATTTGTATCTTGATGGGAATGAGCGCTCTGTGTCCCTGGCTAAGATCCTCTGAGTTTAATATGTAAGGCTGCCGACTATTATATTTTACCGCCAATAATGGTTACTTTTAATTCCTGTTTAAGTGGCAGTATTTGTATCTTGATGGGAATGAGCGCTCTGTGTCCCTGGCTAAGATCCTCTGAGTTTAATATGTAAGGCAAGTACTGTCAAAACCTTATTGAAAAATTCAATAAAGAAAGGTTGTAAAAAATTTACAAAAAACAGATATTTGTAAAACCCTTTGGCCTAGCGCCCAGTTCAGTCGAACATATAGCACTAGAGAAATAAGGGATCAAATCATGCATGCATTCATCAATGGTGACAAAGAAGTACCTGCAATTCTTTTGTTTCTTCAATTTTCCGCCTTTCTGCTTGTTCAAGCTTTTCTTTCCAGGCTCTAGTTGGTAAAATAATAAAGGATTATAGTAATAATGTTCTGAAAATATGGCACAAAGTTTCACTTTAAATATGGTATGCAGAAATGTAATACCAAACACAGCCATCTTACCGTTGCATATCTGCCATTTCCAGCATCTGCTGGCTTAATAATACCTTCAGGGATGCTATTTCTTGTTTGCAATGTCTGTATTTTTCAGGGTTTATATTTGGCGTATTCATCGGAGACGCTTTTAATTTTGCTATTTCAGCTTTCAGTTCTAAAGTGGAAAAAACAAAATGCCTTTGAACTCCCAGGAATTGCATCATTCAGGGAATGAGTGTGAATTGCAAGATGAGAGACAATGTCTATAAGAGGAATATTGAATATGTATTAAATACATTTTTCAACAGGAAACATAAAAGGTGCTAATCTATGAGGTTACCTAGGAAGAATAATACTGAATAGGATTTCCAATATTGCACTGCAATTCAAAGGTTTAAGTTTCTTATAGAAAAGGCAAAGTATATCAGATGGATGAACAAGTTACTCCTTACCTGGTAACGTTCTTTCGATGGGATGTTCCTCCAACGTATTCCTTATCTAGGATATTTGTATCTCCAGCTTGCTGGCCTCGGAAAAAAAAATTTCACAGTAGAGGGCGCTGTGCGTCGACGTCCGTCGAGTAGGTGTTCCTCGACAGCCACCGTATCAACGTCGATGTCATCATGCCTATAAATGGCCACGCGCAGCGTCCGTTGCTCAGTTCCGTTTTTCCGTGCTTCGTGTGCCTCGGAATACCGTTGCTCAG
Source organism: Ambystoma mexicanum (assembly GCF_040938575.1). Classification (NCBI taxonomy): domain Eukaryota; kingdom Metazoa; phylum Chordata; class Amphibia; order Caudata; family Ambystomatidae; genus Ambystoma; species Ambystoma mexicanum. The sequence continues at coordinate 641,786,091 of NC_090922.1, read as the reverse complement.
TTCGTCAGTCGAAATATATTCATATTTCCTAGAGAAAATCGACTCGTACTCGATGGCTTCCTCCTCCGACCCGACGACGACTCGGTCCGGTTTAAAAAAATGCAGAGACTGTGGGAAGAAAATGTCGTTGACAGATCCTCAGAGGATCTGTTTGTGGTGTCTGGGAATCGAACACCAGTGTTCGGAGTGTGAGGAATGCCTATCCATGACGGCGAAAGCCTTGAAGGAGCGTAAGGGGAAGCTCAAGAGAGGTAAGTCAGTTTTAACTTCCTGGAAAGTTTCCGCGGTAGAGTCGAGACATTCGTCTCCTCACCGTCGAAAGCATTCTCGGTCTAGGTCTCGAAGTGGCTCCCACCACTCATCGAGGTCTAGACACTCGAAAAAGAGACGTAGAAGATCTCCTTTGTCGTCGTCTTCTAGTTCCCCTGAAAGAGTACATTGCCCCACAAAACACAGCTCTCAGGCTGAGTGGGAGGAATTCAGAAAAAAGATGCTAAGCGTCTTCGAGAAAGCGGCCTCGACCCCCTTGAGGTCAGCTGAGGGTGATACCCCGGGTGAAAAGCCCAAAAAATCTAAACGCCGCGAGTCGAAGCACCCGGCGAAAGAGTCGACCCGAAAGTGCCATGAGCCATCGGGAAGTAAGCATCTTCGACGCCATCGTCGAAAGCCCCTTCGAAGCATAGATCGGCGCCATCAACGCCGTTATCGAAGGGTTCTTTGACGCATCCGTCGATCGAGTCGACGCCGACATCGATGCCGATAAAAGAAAAACCCACGGCTACTCCACAGCCAACGGTTACACCGAGAGCCTCCGACACGACGTCGAGAACATCGTCGACATCCTCGAGCAGGATTCCGATCCTCTCGAGTTCTTCGAGGCCTCTTCCAGTTTTCTCAACGCCTTCGAGGATTTTTACATCAGCGTCGACAACATCGACCTTTTCAGGGCCACTGATGATGGCTCCCTCTGCTTTAGAGATGGGTTTTATACCATTTCAGAGGCCAGAGCATCCCCCTTAACTTCAATTTATGAAGAAAGGGAAGATTCTGATCAAAAAAGGCCTTTTGGGCTGCAGAGGACTGTGCTGTGCGTCGACGTCCGTCGAGTAGGTGTTCCTCGACAGCCACCGTATCAACGTCGACGTCATCATACCTATAAATGGCCACGCGCAGCATCCGTTGCTCAGTTCCGTTTTGTAGAGTAAGGTAGTTATTGCATGAATGGTTACTACCCTTGAAGGAGCGTAAGCTGCAACCACAAGGGAAATGTTACTGCGGGGATGGATGGGAGGGGCGATAAGGAATACGTCGGAGGAACATCCCATCGAAAGAACGTTACCAGGTAAGGAGTAACATGTTCTTCGAAGGGATTGTGTCCTCCGACGTATTCCTTATCTATGATAGACTCCCATAGCAGTGGTATGTGATTGGAGGCGGAAGTAAGCGATGCCATATTACTCTTTAAGAATGAACAGAGTGTAACACAGCTTTGCCAAATCTAGTCTCTTGACTAGAGGAGGAATCCAGGCTATAAAATTTGGAAAAGATATGTGCGGACGACCATGAGGCAGCCGCACATATGTCTCTAATTGGTACCCCTCTTTGAAGAGCTGAGGAGGCTGCGATACCCCTGGTCGAATGAGCCCTTAGATTTTGAGGGGGCTCTTTCCCTGCCAGTATGTAGCATTCCAGAATGGCTAAAATAATCCATCTGGAGATGGTTTGTTTGGTTATTGGTAATCCCAACTTATGTCCTGCGTAACCTACAAAGAGTTGGTCTGCTTGTCTAATTTTAGCAAGTCTACTGATATAAAAACTCAAGGCTCGCTTAGGGTCCAGCCTGTGTAGTCTCTCTTCCTCTTTCCCCGGATGGGGAGGAGGATAGAATGAAGGTAAAGTAATCTTCTGAGTAATGTGAAATTCAGAAACTACCTTTGGGAGGAGGTTAGGCTTCACCTGTAGAACAACTTTGTCCTTGTGAAAAATTGTATGAGGAGGTTTACAAGATAAAGCTTGTATCTCGCTAGCCCTTCTAGCAGATGTTAATGCTACCAATAAAACAGTTTTGAGGGTGAGAAACTTCAATGAACAAGAGTGGAGTGGTTCAAATGGAGCACCCTTTAGGAAGTTTAAAACTAGATTTAAGTCCCATAAGGGAGCTTGGAATGGTCTTGGAGGGTAAACATTAGTTAGACCTTTCAGGTATTGTATTACCAATGGAATTTTGAAATACGATGGCTCCTCTGCAGTACGCTTAAAGATCGATAGCGCTGCGAGATAGCCCTTAATAGTGCCAACTTGAAGGCCTGAATTTGCCAAATAAAGTAAGAAGGATAACACCGCAGGTGTACCACATGAAAAGGGTTCGATATTCTTTTCTCTGCACCAGCTGCAAAATGTATTCCAACGGCAGCGGTATAGAGTTTTAGTTGCTGGCCTTCTGGCCGAAAGCAACACCTCCATGACGTCATCTGGAAGGTCCCAATCCTTGTACCTCAACCTTTCAGATACCAAGCGTGAAGGTTGAGGGTCTTGATGGCTGGATGGAGAACCTGACCTCCCTTCTGCGAGAGAAGATCCTCTCTGTACGGTAGACGAATTGGAGGATGGATAGACATGTCCAGAAGGTCCGGGTACCACGTTCTACTGGCCCAATCCGGGGCAATTAGGATCATGGTCTTCCGAAACCTTCTCAACCTCCTGATCATTTGAGGAATGAAAGGGACCGGAGGAAACGTGTACAAAAGTGGGAACTCCCAGTCCACTACGAACGCGTCTCCTAGAGCTCCTTTCGGGGGAAATTCCCTTGAGCAAAATCTGTCGCACTTCCTGTTGATACTGGTGGCAAACAGATCCACTCGAGGGGTTCCCCAAAGGGCGAAGATCTCTTGAAGGACTTCCTGAGCTATCTCCCACTCGTGGGAGACTGTGTTCTGCCTGCTCAGAGCGTCCGCTGTCAAGTTCTTCTCTCCGGCTAGGTGAATTGCCGATAGAGAGATTCCTTCCTGAATTGCCCAAAACCAGAGCTGCATCGCCTCTCTGCACAGTGGAAGTGACCCTACGCCTCCTCTTTTGTTGAGGTAGTGCATGGCCACCGTGTTGTCCGTCATTATCAGGACATTTCTCCCCCGTACTGACGGCAGGAAAGCCTTCAGCGCCAGTCTGATCGCTCTCAGCTCCAACAGGTTGATGTGTAGTCTGGACTCCGATGGAGACCAATGACCGCTGATGGTCAAGTCGTTGGCATGGGCTCCCCACCCCGTGAGTGAGGCATCTGTGACTACTGTTATCTCCGGCCATGGTTGCCAAAACAGTTCTCCTTTCAAGATGTTCTCTGGATAGGCCCACCATTGAAGGTTGCGGGCTACCTTGTCCGGAATCCGGAGGAGATCTGTCATCCTCCCTGAGAATTGTGACCAATGAGTCCTCAGTGCCCACTGAAGGGATCTCACTCTCAGGCGAGCCTCTGGCACAAGGGATATGCAGGATGCCATGAGGCCTAGCAAACTCAAAAAGTCGTAGGCTGGGAGACGTTGGGCATTTTGAAACCTGGTGACCATCTGGAGAATATCTTGAGCCCTCACCTCTGGTGGCGAGGCTTTTCCCCAGGGACGTGTCCAGGACTGCTCCAATGAACTGGAGTCTCTGTGATGGTATCATCTGTGACTTCTTTAAATTGAGGGAGAAGCCCAGCTTGTGAAGGAAGTGGCAGACATAATCTAGTTGGATCCAAGCTTGTTCCGAAGAAACTGCTCTGATCAACCAATCGTCCAGGTAGGGGTAGACGTGAATCCCTTCCCTCCTTAGACTTGCAGCCACAACCGACATTAGCTTGGTGAAGACCCTCGGGCGGAGGTCAGCCCAAATGGCAGAACTCGAAATTGATAATGAGAGTTGCCATTTGCGAACCGCAGGTACTTCCTGTGCTTGGGATGCATTGGCACATGGAAATAAGCATCCTGAAGGTCCAGAGATACCAACCAGTCCTGAAGCTGGAGGGCCTGAAGGATCTGAGAGAGAGTTACCATCTTGAACTTGTCCTTCCTGAGGAACTTGTTCAATTCTCGTTAGTCCAGGATGGGTCTCAGTCCTCTGTCTTTCTTTGGTATGAGAAAGTAGGGAGGAGTACCAGCCCTTGTTCCTGTCCGCTACAGGTACCGGTTCTATGGCACCTTTCTCTAGCAGGTCTACAATTTCCTGCAAGAGGAGCGGATCCGGCACTTTCAGAGAGCTGTTCCCCGGTGGATGGCTCTGAGGGATGCGTAGAAAAGGCAGGCAGTTACCTTGGGCAACTGTCTCCAATGCCCAAGCATCTGACGTAATAGCCTGCCATTCCGTCAGATGGTGAGTTAACCTGCCCCCTACAGGTGTCTTGTGATGGGAGACCTTAGAGTGGTTTGGGAGCGGCTGATGCAGTTGCCGAAGGTAAAGCGGCTCCTGCTCCTGCTGATGCGGCTTTCTTTCCTCTACCCCGTCCACCACGGGTAAATTTTCCTTGGCCTCTTTGAGCCGGCCGTCCTTTGCCTCTTCCATATGAGGAATAATAGCGAAAGGACCTTCCTCTCCAAGAGGATCCTGAGGGAGGAAAATTAGTTTGGCGGATTGCAGCTCCTAGTGACTTGGCTGCTGCTTTAGATGTTTTGCATGCGGTTCTTCCGAGCCGCAGGAGCCTGAGAAACTTGGAAAGAAAAAACGCAGCGTTTTCAAACACAATAACGTTGCATTTATGTGTGCAGTAGCTTCAAAAGCGACCGCAAACATAAATACAACGTTTTTAAAGCTGCAATTTTATTTCTAAGTTTTCCGGGCTCCTCCAGCCCCGAAAACTTAGAAAAAAAAAACGCAGCTAGTGCTTATTTAAAAAAAAAAAAAATAGCACTTACCGAGATTCAGCTGCAGCTTTCCTGCTCTGGTCTCCGGTCCCCGTCCTCCGCTTACAGCACCACTGAAGGAAAAGCCACCCAGCGGTAGCTTTTGTTTACTACAGCTGGCTGGCTTTTCCTTCATTAGTGCCGCAAAAGCAAAAGCCAGCACAGACGGGCATCCATTTCACAAAATGGATGCGCCCATGTGCTTGCTTTTGCGAATTTTCAGCTTGAATAGCTCAAAATTTTACATAGGAAGTTTAAAAAAAAGTGCTAGTATTTTTTTTTTAATGTTGCCTATCTATTTTTTAAATAAAATTTCTTACTGGACTATCCCTTTAAGTCTTGAGGAACTGAACAATGGGAACCTTAAAATAAGACCCTTGTTCTGGCGTGAACTTGAATATAGACAGCAAAGCCAGGTAACCTTTTGCAGCAGATTTCTGAAGGTCAGATCTAACAGAAAAGATAATACAGTGGAAGTGTCACAAATGAAAGAATCAATATCTTTAGCTCTACACCAGCTGCAAAACGTGTTCCAATGGCAGAGGCATAAAGCTTTTGTTGCTGGACTCCTAGCCGAAAGCAACACCCCCATAACGTCATCTGGGAGGTCCCGATCTGTGTATCTTAACCTCTAAGAAACCATGCGCGAAGGTTCAAAGTCCTGATTTCTGGATGGAGAAGACAGCCTCCCTATTGGGAGAGCAGATCTGCACTCGGGAAAGACAAATTTGAGGGCAGATGGACATGCCCAAGTTCCAGGTACCACGTCCTCCTGGACCGATCCGGAGCAATTGGGATCACAGACTTGCCGAACTTCCTCAATCTCCTGATGACATGAGGGATGACTGGGACTGGACGGAACGTGTACAGGAGTGGAAAATCCCAATCCACCACCAACGCATCCCCCAGAGCTCCTCTAAGCAAATTTACTGGAGCAGAACAGGTGGCACTTCCTGTTGATACTGGACACTAACTTATCCACGAGAGGTTTGTCACAAAGTGGACTCGTCATCAACACACCTGAACCAGCAGGTAAGTTATGTGGGTTTATTAGTTCATAAGTACAGCAGGAAAGCACCGGCACATCCTAGCCAGCCAGCTCTCTATCTCCAACTGTCCCCCATTGAACACTATTCAGATGACAACACCTTGAACACTCTGAACACAGCGACCTCACCACATTCCACTGACATCACCACTGCAGGGAAGACACAGCAGAGGAGACACTCATTACAACACTTATCCCTCCCTTAATTTAATACAAAGGTGATCCCTATACGCAAGTACCATTCTACACAGCACGATACAAATACGCGTGGCCACCACGTATTTGCCCATCAACACCCAAACTCATATGAACACGCGACCCCAAACCCCAGGAACGGTCCACATGAGCCCATTCACACACCAAGACTAACAACGGAGTACAAACACTCCACCCTCCATAAAGGTAAAATTGCACCGACACAACTGGAACTAGCTCGCCACTAATAAAACCCTAAGCAGAAAATCAGGTGGAAATATAATCCTGCACAATGGAATATAATCCTGCACAACTACTCCTACTCAAAGGAACACAGATCCAACCTACAACAGCCTAACTACCCACTGTCCACCAAAAACTCATAAGAGGAACCCACCGACATGATTAAGGGCTGCACCTCCCTTCAACTGAACTGGATTTCAACTCGAGGAACAAAACAAAAAACAAGAACTCCACCTGCCTCAAGCTGCCCCTTGAAGCCTAGGGCCTGCCACACCCCAGCGCCCCTTAAAACGGATATACCACTAACAACCAAAACCCCTCAGTGCACCTACAACCTTCCACCCTGGTCCGACACCCCAGGGTACCAGGGCTGCCACCCCCGGGCACTAACCCAACTCAAAAGAGAAACCACGGGCACTGACCCAACTCTAAAGAGCGACAACAAGCACAACTAACAACATCCATTCCAACATCCTAAAAATATAGAGAACAGCTTTACCACTAAACACAAACCAACCTTCAGGATACCCAACCGCATGTGTCCGCATGCAGTAAACATAACATGACCACAGGACCCCTAGTCCCTACCAAATCACCAAAACACTGCTACACCAATGGGACCCCTAGTCCCTGCCAAACACACTTACACCACAGGACCCCTAGTCCCTGCCAAATGCAAAACACCTCTACACCAGTGGGACCCCTAGTCCCTGCCAAAAACAGTACACCCCTACACACCCCGGGACCCCCTGGACCCTGCCAAAACAAAACTCCACTGCAACCATGGAAACCCCAGCACCTACTGGGCTACCACAGGGTTAATGACGCACACACCACCTAACAATGGGACCCCTAGCACCTACTAGGCTACCACAGAGGTTACCACACACAGGCACCATCACGTGCGCACAACCAAAATGCGCACTCACACCCACACTCATACCACAACAAAAGACACACAAATGAAATATAATCGGAGCTCATAAGTAAATGCAATGTTGAAAAGGACATAGCACCACAATAATTGTAATATTCCCCACACACTGGCGTAAGCCGCAGTGCGAAAAGTCACTACATGAAAACAAATCCTTGAAATCTTGCAACAAAAGCATGATCTTAAAAAAACAAATCCCCAAGGTACATGTGAACATCCCAATGCTCCGAATAGGCTCCTTGGTTCTTTTTGGTTTTCGATAGTCCATTTCATGTCAGCAATGAAATAACAAAAGGAACAGAATACAAAGAAACAAGAACACTTCCCTCCCCCAAGTCCCAGAAGAAAACCCCGAAATACGGAACCAAATGATTTACAACCCAAAAAGGGGAAGAGAAGGTAACAACATCCTCAGATATGACCCGCACCTGCAAAATAAAATGTTAAAACAAAACAGCCTAAAACGAAGTGTAAACTACTACATCTTCACAATTACGAGGCCACAACACGTGCATTCTCTCCATACTGGCCCAACACATGACAATGAGCTAACAATGAGCAGGCCACAACGAGCACACGAGACAACAACTCACTGGCCTTACTACTAATAAGTTCCGGCAACGATGGAAATGTCCTCCTGAGACCTCCCAGCGCCGCACTCCTGTTCAAGGAAATCCATGTTGTTGCCGTCAAGAAACACACAGCACTCCACAGGGTCAAAGCGCTCCCCACATACAGCAACGCGATTCGTAGTCGCCGCGGACACTAAAGGTTCTAACTCACTTCCGGAGTCAGAAACGAGGCTGTCAGGAACAACATGTCCCCGCGTCGCATGCGTACTGCGCACTCAGTGCATTCCGGAATTCCCTTGCGCTCCAGTACCCTGCACGGGAACGTTCCGCAATGAAAAAAAACGTCATAATTCCGGAAAATACAAGGCAGAGTTCAGTTCTCCTGCTGATCGAGTGCCGGGCATTAGATGCCAGTCCCCAGCACCCGCAGACCCGCTTCCCAGCACATTCCACGGCTGCCAACTCGCAGCCCACACACACCGCCATGAAGGATCTGCTGCTTACTGCACTCTGGGGCAATGTCCAACACCGCCCCTGCAACAGCCCCGGACACTAACCATATGGGAAGACAACGCCTGCCAAAAGTTGCTGTCCCTCAGTGCTCTCCCACTGGGGTCACACGCACCAAACTGCTGGACCAGGAGGCACTCTGATCATCGCAGACCTCCGCTTCAGGCAGCTTGCGAACAAATCCCTGGGAGCGAAGCCAAAGTCCTCCGGTACCTCCGACAATACCGGGACCTGGCTCCAAATGCAAAGGAGCATCCCACTCGCTCCAGCAGCACCCGGCCCTAGTGTTGCTCACATAGCACTAGCAGAGGTCTTCGCAGACTCCTCGCCCCAACTGCTGGACCCAGAGGCAGCGTAGCTCCACAGGCCTCCGCTTCAGACAGCTGTAATAAACAGGGCCTGATGCAAAATTCCACTGGTACCTCCTAGAATCCCAGGACCAGACACCGACCTCACAGGAACCTGCTATTCGCTCCAGCACAATCCAGCCTGCTGGGCTGCAGCTCTGATCTGGACTCCAGAGCCGCACAGCTGACTGCTTCCAAAAGGATGTGGACTTTTGGAGGGCGGTGTCCTGATCCTCAGCTGTCCCCTCCACGACAGGATCCCATCCTCGTCGCCAGTGTAACAAAGTGGACTTGTCATCAACACACCTGAGCCAGCAGGTAAGTTATGTGGGTTTATTAGTTCATAAGTACAGCAGGAAAGCACCGGCACATCCTAGCCAGCCAGCTCTCTACCTCCAACTGTCCCCCATGGAACACTATTCAGATGACAACACCCTGAACACTCTGAGCACAGCGACCTCACCGCATTCCACTGACACCACCACTGCAGGGAAGACACAGGAGAGGAGAACTCATTACAACAAGGTTCCCCAAAGGGACGAAGATCTCTAGAAGGACTTCCTGAGCCAACTCCCACTCATGACAAATTGTGCTGTACTTGCTCTAAGCATACGCCGTTTTTTTGTGTTCTTTTCTCCGGCTAGGTAACGGCCGACAGAAATACTGCTTCTTGAAGTGCCTAAAAGCAGAGCTGCATTGCCTCTCTGCACAGTGGTAGTGACCATAGAACTCCTCTCTTGTTGAGGTAATTCATAGTCACTGTTGTCCGTCATCAATGGGATATTCTTCCCCATACAGAAGGCAAAAAGGCCATCAGTGCTAGTCTGATTGCCCTCAGCTCTAAAATGTTTATGTGTAGTTTGGACTCAGATGGAGACCAACGACCGCTGATCACTTGATCTTTCAAGAGGGCTCCCCATCCCGTGAGGGAGGAGTCAGTGATTGTCAGTATCATCTCCGGCCATGGTTGCCAAAAGGTTCCCCTTTTATCACATTCTCTTAGCAGGCCCACCATAGGCAATCCTGTGCAACCAGGCTTGGCAACTGAAGAAGGTCCATTATCTTGCCAGGGAACTGAGACCATTGTGATCTGAGGGACCTCAACCTCAGACGGATCTCTGACACCAGGAAAATGCAGAAAGCCATGAGGCTGAGAAACCTCTGAAAATCGAAGGCCGGCAGATGCTGGGCATTTTGAAACTTTTCCACCATTTGCAAAATGGGCTGTGCCCTCAACTAGGGAGGGAGGGGGAGACAAAGCTTTCTCAGAGGAAGAATCCATGACTGCTTCAAGGAAATTAAGTTTTGGAATGGTGTCACCCAAGACTTCTTGAAGTTGAGGGAGGCGCCCTGTCTGGAACATCTGAGCAGCACCTGCCATTCTCTCTACAGAGACTGTTCAGGAGAACAAGCCCTGATCAGCCAATTGTCTAGTTCGGGAAAGATGTAAATCCCTCGCCTGCTCAGATTCACTGCTATCAACTTGGTGCGGACCCTCGGGTCCGAAAGGCATTACACAAAACTCAAAGTGAGAACTACCAATAGTGTACCTCAGGTACTCTATGTTTAGGATGTATAGGCACGTGAAAGTAAGCATTCTGAAGATCGAGTGACACCATCCAATCCTGGAGATGAAGGATCTGCGAAAGAGTGGGTGGCCATCTTGAAGTGGTCCTTCCTGTAGAACTTGTTCAAGCGTCTCAGGTCCAAGATGTGTTGCACGTTCCCTTTTCCACTGCACCTTTCTGCAGCACAGAGAAACTCCTGCAGAAGACCTGGATGTTCCTCCCACGTATTCCTCATCTTTATCTGCTACAGAAAAGATTTCAGCAGAGTGCGCTGTGCGTTGATGCTGTCGACTCGATGTCCCTCAAGGGATTCCATCTCGGGGTTGACACCATTGTCTGTATATATAGCACGTGGAGTGCTCGTTGGCTTCAGTTCAGTTTGTCCGTGATAGCTAACGCTTCTAGAAATACAGCGCGCTTCAGACCTTTGTCAGAACTGTGACACCCTAGTATGATGGCCTTGCCTCCGCCACCATCAGCTCCGAAGACCGGGTTAAAAAAATATCACTAGTGCAGAACCAAGATGTCCTTCATGGATTCTCATCCAGTGTGTCTGTGGTGCCTGGACGTGGAGCATAGGACAGCGGACTGAGTCCTGCAAGACCATGACTGGTAAGGCTCTGAAAGAGCATAAAGGGAAATTAGCAGTGGGTAGGCCCCCTATTAAATCCCCTTCGACGACTCAGTTGAAGAAACGATCGTCCGACAAGTCGAGAAGCCTCTCTCTTCGAAGGAAGAGATCAAAAAAGTGTTCACTCTCCAGGAGCAGGTTGCACCATTCTTCGTCCTCCTCGAAGAAAAAGGCGATAGAGATCACCTTCCACTTCTTCATCTGAATCTTCTCCCGAGAGAAGAATAACCTGTCTAACCAAATCCTCCACAACGGCTCAGTGGGAGGAATTCGGGCAGGAAATGTTAAACATATTCGAGAAAGAGGCCCTGACCCCCTCGAAAGAAAAAGCAAAAAGCCATGCTCCCGTTGTGACATCAAAAGCAGACAAGGAAAGGGCCAACCACGCGACACAGTCCGGAGACCCCTCCAGAACCGCTGAGGTCTCGACATGACGGAAAATCGACCATCGAGTCAAGGGTGAAGCCCTTCAAGTGCTCCGTCGACACCAAAATCGAAGCATAAATCAAAGCCATCAATGCCATCAGTGGCTTTGCCTTCTAAACCTCCAGTAATTTCAAAAGGAAATTGAAAAATCATATAAGCCTTTGCCAAGGAAGGATTATTTCAATTCCTTAACCTCCATTTTTGAGGGACACGAGCCATCGGACCAGGACACTCCTCCATTTGGTCTGGAGTTTTGCACTCATAATGTCCCAAATACCATGATTTCAGAAGAGTCCAGGCTAAAGGATTCATATGAAAAGCTTCAAACAGCTAGTGGATTGACATATCACCTGAGCTTCAGTTTGGCAAGCCAGGCACGGCAGACCATGCAGATGCCTCTTATCGGCAGCTTATGTCCAGAGTCATTGATTTTCTGGGATGGGGCTCCACCATTCAAGCAAGACGGCCCGGCAGACATTCTCGACAAAGGTCCACAGAAGGATCCTGTACTTCCTTTTCATGTTGCCCTTCAAAAAAGGGTTATGGCAAATTGGTAGGTTCCTGAATCACCGGCAGTGAATAAGAACCTCACCAGAAAGTACAGGCCTTCAAATAGCGACCCTAGCTACCTATCGAAGCACCAAACACCAGATGCCTGGTAGTTCAGGCAGCGACGTCTACTTCCAAACAGGCTGCATACACAACCATCCCACTAGACAGGGATCATAAGTGTTTCGACCCTTGTTCTTGGAAGGTATTTTCTTCCAGGAACATGGCTCTCAAGTCTGCAATCGCGCCTTAGCAAAATGTACTTTTACCGTGTGGGACACTGTACCTATGGTGGCTGTCCATATTCCTGAAGGGGAAGAAAGAGACGGCTTCCTGAATATTGTAAGAGATGGTAAGGAGGCTATGTGTGAGTCTCTTAAGTCAGGATTGGACTCAGATGATAACATCAGCAGAGCCATGGCGGCAAGCACTGTAATATGCAGTTTTGCGTGGTTGAGGCATTCCAGTTTTGCACATCACATTTCTTGTCATCCGTGTCAGGAGGGATTGTAGGGGAGGCAGCTGCCTCCGAAGTGGACATAGCTGCTTGTACTACTAAATTCTCTGGAGTAGGATGATTGGTCAAGAACTCTGGGTCAATAGACAATGGGCTATATTTCCCGACCAGATATTTACAGACAGCTAGTGTAGTGTCTGTTTTCTGCCCGTTCTCCAGGATTTTGATTCTGAAGGCTGAATGAATGCCAAAACAGGCTCCTTGGGAGGTCCTTTGTCAAGGATGTCTGTCAAATCATCCTGCATAATGTCCTTGGCAGGACAACCCCAACCAAAGTAATCTAACAATTTACTCATGACAGACCTGTAAGAACTAATAGCACAGTCAACTTAATCAGGAGTGGCAAACTCTACCTCTGATGAGGTGTCAAGTCCACTGGCATATTTTAAGCATTCAACCAAATCCTGTACCCTGGAGTCCTCAGAGCTGAGCTCCTCTGGCACATTAGGTGTGCCATACCTAATCCAGGAGAAAGGATTAATATTCTCATCCTCCTTCATAAATGGATCCCACAGACTTTGACAAAGGCTTAAAAGCTGTTGATGGGTCCGAGAGAGATGTTGATGTTGAATCCTTCGAAGGAGTGGAAGAAGGGGGCAGTGGCTTCGACTTTTCCAGGGTCGATGCCACGCAATGATGCTTCTCCGGCACACTACCCAGACTCCTCGGCGTGAAAGAAGCAGTCCTAGACAACATCTTGTCATCCTTACGAAGTGGGACAAGGTTGGAAGCTTTCCTTGGTTCACTGGAAGGACCGGTCAGGCCGCATTCGAAAACACCCATCATTTGCAGACGGAATTCCTCCCAATTTGCTTTACAGGAAGATTTACTTGGAAAGTGTACCTTCTTCTTGTTGGATGAGGAGTCTGACGAAGTTGACGAGCTACAGCGCTTCTTAGATTTACATCATCAAGAAGACGACGAAGAATGCCGTGAATCGCTCCTGGGTCTGGAGTGCTTTGGGAGCTTCTTCGGCCTCTGAGATGTGCCGCTGAAACTTTTTTCATTAGGCGTTCTCCTCTTCGAGAGAGTCGACGAAGGAGATCTAGACACTGCCCGACCTATGGAGTTTTTTGTCTTCCTCTCCTTCTGGTCACAGATTGGCAAGACACGCAATCCTCGACCTTGTGGACCACTCAAGGCACCAGAGGCATATATCCTCTGTGGATCTGTGATCGACATCTTTGAATGACAGTCTGCACACCTCTTAAAACCAGTTTTAGGAGTACACATACTAAAAAAAAAAATGTAAATACGCAGTTGAAAAATAGCCGAGGCAATCAAACCGTTCAGTCTGCTATGCATGCGGAAAAACGGAACCGAGGCAACGTGCGCAGTGAGTGCCATTTACATCCCGTACAAGCGCGGGGATGGAAGCTGCCGAGGGACTTTAATGATGCACCGTGCCCTCTGCTTTCGAAAGGTTTCTGAAGCTGCAGGCAGGGGATCAGTCACAATCCATTAGAATTTAACATTTTCTTTACCCTAGATATAAATAATTGGGATGCCAGAGTAAAAAAATAAGCAGGCCCACTTATCATACTATCCTTTCTTATGGGGCTTTACTTGTTGAGAACACATTTGCAAAATGTAGTCGCTGTACTTTGCATCCTGGAACATGTATTCCTCTATTCAAGGGTGTTGGAGGGGGGCAAATGCTACAATTATATTGTTTTTCCTTTACATGTTTCTTTAAGGATTTATAGATTTGTCAAGCTATTTTATTAGGATGTATACACTGCACAAGTCATTGTCTTAATGCAGCGTATTCTCAAAAGTCAAACATTAACTCATGCCCCGATCAACTGCACCCGAGTAGATGTACAGTTGTGCTTAAATTCCAGCTTCAACACTTAAAATGTGCGATTCTGGGCAAATAATTTTATCTGAGTACGCCTTTTTTGACAGATTAATTAACACTACTAAAATCCTGATTTTGCCCCGAATAGATGACTATCTAATAACACAACACGTGCGCAGTTTTTAGTTAATAACAAAACAGGAAAGTTAAAATTCACTCGAATGGAAATAAACTCGAGATGCTGATATTAAGTTGCAATTGCAGCGTTATTTTTTTCAGATTCCGATTACTAAATGTTAATTTGATATGAGTGTGTACGTGTATATATATATATATATATATATATATATATATATATATATATATATATATATATATATATATATATATATATGCTCTCTATTTTAACATAGGATGTTGAGTTGGCAGAATTTAGAGTACTTCTATGTGCTGGGAGGTGTGTGCACACCACGGGTCACAAAAATCTCAGGGCTGATTTTCAAACGTAGGCACGTCTGCCATTCTGTGTCCCTTCCCACGTCTCAATTTCCTCCACTCTGCACACCAAATAGCTAGAAATAAACAAGCATTGGAAATACCAACTGTTTGGGCTTTTTTGTAGGCATAGGAAAGGCACTTGCCAGGCAATTCCATAGTTGTATTAACTGCCCATTGATGGTTGCAGCTGCAAAATGGCGCAAGTACCTGGGCGTTTAATAGATGTGCCCGGCATATGCTGAATACATATACACAAGCTAAAACGGTTGGCTTTGCAAATGCTTGTTTTTAACATGACCAGTGAAAGACCCACAAAGTGCTTATAAATTGAGTGGCTGACGGTGAACCTGGTAATTACATTTTTATTACATCAGTAGCACATTTATAGCCCCAATTAAGTCATTAACTCTCAGAAGACTGCTTTGGAAAAACACTGGCAGGCACTTCAACTGCAAAGTTTGATGGTAAGGCTTGAATAAAGTGAGCACAAAGAGTTCCCATAAGGAGGAGTTTTGGGCAGGGAGAGGCAGCAATGGGTGAAAATGGCCATTGGGTTAGCATGGCCATGAGCAGTCAATGGGTGGGCTCATAACCAAACAACACCTGTAGACTGTCCCCCTAATATGCAAGGGCGCCAAGTATGCGGGTGCTCTGTGAACCGGAACCCTCCCAGGAAAGGCCAATTGCGTGAAAGTCCCCAAACGTTAAAATGGGACTTTTTGCTACTGCTACCCCACCCCAAATCAGGAAAACCAAAAGTCTATGCCCCTGCTCATATGCCATTCCACCCCATCAGTACTCTACTGCAATAGTTTAGGCTTATAGTATAGCCCAAACTAATAAAAAGACGTTTGATCCAAATGCCAGACCGGATTTTTGAAAGTGAATGCAAATGGCAAACTTTAGAAGATGCCCCACGGAAGGAAATGGCGGAACACTGCCGTATGACACTAACCTCTAATCAGTTTAGCATTCATATCTTCGTTCACTTTGGCGACGTTGATGATCATGCGAGCTTGCTTCGCGTATCGCAGGGTGCTGAGGGACTCTTCCAGGTTGCTTGCTGCAGGACTAATCGTGGCAATCATAGCCGTCTTCGAATTTCCCCCCAGGCTATCTTTTAGCAACCTTTTAAATCGGAGAAAAAGGACACAGGGATTTAAAAAAGAAATCCTCACAAACGTATACTTACTGGCAACCCTTAAAATCGTTGCAGGTTTACAGTTTACATCATATTAATGTCAAAGGAGTTTGCGCAATGGCGGCCTCACTGATCCAGAAGCCCGACATTCTACGAAGATAAAGACTCGTGCTCTAGCAGCATGTGAACATATATAGTGTCGCCGACATTGGGTGGCGTTGTATCGATTTTAAACAAGTCGTCACAAAACAGAGGACAACAATACCAAGATAAACCTCTACAAAAATGTTGAAAATAAGATAGACGGAGATGTTTTTTCAAGGGAAAATAGGCAGAGGTAAAAACACTGACAGTCGATAGACAGATTGGGGGGGGATCTAATGTCCCATTTAAAAAGTAGTTGTGCAGCTCTACTTTGTGCATTTTAAACTGTAAGATTATATTCTATATCCTCAAGAGGGCGCTGATAGCACAGAGTCTGTGAATGTGAGAATCCCTGCAAGAGAACGAATATGGTTGCTCTGCACTCCGTTCGTGGGCACTACACTGCATTTCGAGTGAATCTTATTTGCACCCCTCTCGCTTCGCTGCCCCGTAGATTTAGAATTCCATCACTACAAAGACCTCTAGTGGTTAAGGTATGACTGGATGGAGCGGGGTTTTCCCATAAAAAGTAGCGAAGCTTGCTTTTGAAGACCTTAAAGACATGCTCTGTGTTAACTTACCAGGTAAGAACAGAGTCGCGGTAAGGAATGAAACCCCTCCTTTTCGTCTGCGAGTGTTCAGACAATGCAGAAATAACCTTCCCAAGCGTGAACAGGGATTTATTGATGCTCAGTCCTTCCTATAAACGAAAGAGAAAACATTTAATGGTAAATGCGAATGACCTCTAGGGATACATGCATCAAACTCGCGAGGCTTGTAGCTTGAATGGCTGAATACCAAGTGAGGAAAGGACTCCTCGAGACACTCTACCAACTACCAGTGGCGTCTCTAGAAATCAATATAGACCAGTTAAAAAAAACGGTGACATTATACAAGTTTAGAGTAGGTTTAAGACAATAACAGTTAATAAACAATCTAGAACTGTTCAAAAGAGGCAACAAGGCCCTAAAAAAGTTCCAAAAGCATGTAGTCTCAAGTGCTTTACTGGGTGTCTTTCACTGAACACATTTTATCCTCATTTGTTGCTGTAGCATTAAAACAATGATTGGAAAGTTGCATAACAAAATACAATTACAGTTTGCAAACTCCCCTTTCCCTTACACTCTTCCCTTTCATCAGGTAACTTCAAGGTCCCACCAACAGCAGGATTGACATCCCAGCAACACTTACATGTTACATGCCCACCATGAAAGTTAGACTGCATTCCTTACGGTGCCCCCACAGTGCTTTAAACAGAATCCATAACAATGCTCAGTCTAACCCAAGCCCATTAATTCAGGTTTAGGAATAATGTCCCAATCGTATCCAGTGCTTTATTAAGACTATCTCTCTTTTCTAAGTGCTGTAATAATCGAATCGAGATCCACAATTGGAGACGTTTGAAACTCTCAACAGGTAACAGCTAAACTGCGCTTAATCGCAGTGGGAGAACTGCATCAGGGCCAAACATGAAAGGGCATGACAGATGAAAAAATAACAACCACCACTGATAATGCCAGCAGTAAACTAATCAAAGGAAGTCTTTGAGACAGAATGCGATGAACGAGAGAAGAAATCCCAAGTTAAAAGATAGAGATTGTGTTAACAATACATTTGCCAAACACCCCCACTTTTGCAGATAGATTAGCACCTGAAGAAGTTCCAGTGATTAAATCTCAGGCCAAGAAGGAAAGAAACATGTTGGGCAGGCTGTATTTTGCAATAACGTTATGGAAGTGCGGCTTGACACACAAACCACGCTGAGAGGTTCTTTCCTCTGCTGTCTCCACACTCCTGCGGCACAAATAGTGAGGTAGCAGTGAGATACACAGTAAGCAAGGGCCGGCCGTGGAGCGCAGAAGTGAATAAGTGAAGAAGCGAAGCTTGGGTTCAGGGGGTCGTTTGCACTCCACCCTCCTCAGTCCGCAAAGGCTTGAAGTCCTGCTGCTACAGTAGTGTGAGCACCGAACGTTATTCAGAGTTATTCAGAGTCTTCGCTGGCTGTTGTACACCGTCTATACCAAGGGCGGTGCAATCAGGGCTGAGTGTGTTGCTGGACCTTTTGCCCATGTGCTGCTATCGGAAGGATTAACGTAAGTAGAACGAAACTGGACGAGATGGCTGTTGATTCTGGTGAGGCTATTAGAGCAGCTGAGGTAGGTGGAGAGACCATCGAGCTCATACCTCCAAAGTCTCCTATGGAGGGAATGCCCCAGTTTGTGCCCCAGGCTTCCTCACACCCACCCCCCCCACAAAGAAGCTACTCCGGTTGGCGGCCAGGAAATGAGGGTCCATCGGACCGGCGATATGGCGGGTGGATTAGACAACAAGTCCAACATTAGGACAATGCCAGCAGTGCCCCTCTAGCATAAGTCTAAGCGAGTGCTTAATAAGGTCAGTCCAGGAGGGGTATTGTACTTTTTGTCCGTATATAAACAGTCGCACGTACAAAAAGGTCTAAAAATGCTACCACCAAATGTTCGAACCTTTGATGGTAGCATTGCAGGTAAGTAAATAAATAAAAAAATAAAAAAGGACTGCAGGGGTGTCCCCCGCAACACCCCGTTCACTATACTTTGTAGTATAGTGAGCGGGGGTCGTGGGGGAAACTCCTGCAGCCCCCGTAAAAGAAAAAAGAAAAAGAAAAGTGAAAGGGAACTGTCACCGCAGGGACTGAGCGTGAAGAAGGTAAGTGGGGTTTGTTTATGTTGGGGCTGGGGTGTGGGTGATGGCTGTGTTATGGGTGTGGGTATCTACTTGTGATCGCATGAGAAAGGTGCAAACTTTTGGTGGTTCGCACCTTTCTCATGTGAACTTTCTGGCCGCGGGCAAATCAGCCGTGGTTGGATCGCGGTCGGATCACGTATATCCCCTGCAGGTGGGGGCAACAACACCTGGGACACCTGTGACGACCCTGTAGACACAACGATCCCGCTGTGCCCGTTCATGATTAAAGTGTCCATAAAAGCTTTATATATAGTCAATTTGAATAATAACGCCAGTCAATTCTATTCCTCCACTCACATGCTCACACAGCCCTCTGAGTTAAAGGTGGGGATGGCAGATCTGGACACCCTGGAACATACCAAATGTCACAAGGCACATATAATGGAAGGGGGCAGGGCAGCTGTAATAGTCCCCCCGCAGCACGTGACACAGAGCTCCTAAGTTGCAGGGGCCAACGAGACCAACTTCTACCCCCTGCCTGAAAGAGAGCGAAAAGACTCTTGAACGTGGATTGACTACATTAGCAATATCAGCTACCTCAGGGGATCACAACCGTGCAGTAAATATAAACGCAAATCATCCTCCAATTGAGCACAGCATTGAAGTTATTAAGGCCCCAGTACATAGGGACTCTAGCTGTGCCCATGAAGATGGATAGAGGGCACCCAAAGATATGCAATTACCCCCAATGGAGAAAAACCTAGAGACATAAAGAAGTCCGCTATTTCAGGGCCCCTTAAGGGCCAGCGAGCTTGGTAACAAGCGACTAAATATAGGTGGTGATAAAAACCCATTTTTGGATGCGAGAATGAATAGAACTAATGTTCTCTCTTCCCGGAACCAGCCTGAGAAGAACATTTGGAAGCCACTAGTGCTATCGGTGGATAGCCAATTTAAAGACTGCCATTTTTTCTACCAACACTCTACACCGAAAGCAACCAAGTGTTTAGGTCCACAATCCTAACACAGCGACACAGAAAGGCCTGTAGACATTTCAGATTAGCTGCTGATCGGGACCTCCTTGTTGGTGGAAAAATCTGGGCTGAGTCTTGGAGACTCCTACAGAGAGGACCTTATTAAAAGGGGGACCACTCCCCGATGCATTTAACACTCAGATTACATGGCAAGAGCGCCAAACATGGGAAGTACTCCAGTTGAACAAGCCCTCTGCCTTCCCTGCCAATCAAGACAAGGATGTGCACCAAATTAACATATCCATGACACACTGGATTTATTATAATTGCCCCAACAAGAGTCACCGGTAGAATGCCCAGATACAAGGGAAAGGCCTGAATTTTATGCCTCACTGACAACTCAGACGGATGAAGAAATTCCACCACATCAGTCTTCCAATGGCAATCAAGAAAGTTCAAAAGAATTGAACTTTTTGATAATTTAGACACTCGCATACCCATGGCCCCGTTCATGAAACTGTATAAACAACTAGGGGACCAGCTGAAAGATCAAACAACTATGCTGGCGATGCTCCATTCAAAAATGATATTTGTGGAGGATCTTCTACTGCCATCCAGAGCAATCAGTACAACAGAACAGCCAAGGTCTCAGATTTTCTCCAAGTCATACTTGATTCTATAATCAAGCAAAAGGAAAATAGGAGAGCATCCCATGCTTGTGACCCCAAAGAGATACATTTATCTGATTTGGGGGGCGGGGGTATGGAACACGGCCATCACAATCTCACCATATGAGGTTCCCCGACAACAGGGCAAATTGGCCCAGAATCAAGGTGACACGGATATTGAGGAAAACTTTAGCAACTTAATAGGTGAGAGATTGGCCACAATTGCACCGGCCGATTTGAGAGAGCCCGTGAAATTACAACCAGATTCTAATGCCAATGTGGAAAAACCAAAGGGGTCTGCTACTACCTCCGTGGAGGAAGATTGGAACGACATTGCTGTCCCTACCCCACAGGAAGTGGAAAGGAATCCTATCATTTCAGAAAGACATCTAGCAGGGGGGAAACCTACGCAAAAACTTTGTGAAATGTTTGTCAACCCCAAACTGCATGTGAAATCCGGTTTCACACAAACCACCAACACAGACCAGAAATCTCTAACTTCTAAGACTGCTCTCGTTGAAGACTGTTCATCAAAGCAGATTCTGATAAAGAAATTTAAGAACCAAAAAATGTTAGTGAAACATAAAACAAATGGAAGCCAGACTTTCATAAAAAATATCACCTAACCACTAACTTTAACCCAAAAAGTGACGGGGGGGGGGGGAGACAGAGCAACTGCCACAAACAACATCTGCCCTAAAAGCTCAAGAATCAGTGATTTAGAACAATTCGACTCCCAAAAGTTCGACCCCCAATTTCCCGCATATATATATATATGTGGGGGGGTAAAGTATATAAAAAATGTATAGGGGTAAGGTGGGGGGGCTGTGGTGGTCTCTCCCCACATATATATTTGCAGGAAATTAAAAATAAAATTAAAGAAAAGTCGAACTTTTGGAAAGTCGAACCTTTGGGTTCGGTAAAATCACTTGGATTCGAATCAGTGACGTTGATTGAGGATGAACCGGGGGAAACTGATTCAATAGATCTTTTAGATCTATCGACATACTCCGTATCAAGCCCTGAATCGGAAGACGATAACATCTCATACAATTAATCCCAACACTTCGATGTCGAGAGAGATGGCACCAAGGATCAAGAACTGGATGTGACCAGAATCCCTAGAGGCTCAGAGTTTCAGAATGTAACCTCTATTCAAGTTGAGCGAAAAAGAACTAGATTACCAACTAACTATAAAGATCACAGAAATCCATGTGTGAGCCGGCAGGATGACAAAGTATCAGCACTTAAGAAGAGGCCCTGCACCCATCCGAATTCTGAAAGGATTCGTGCGAGCCCGGTAGGGGATGACACACACAAGGATGACAAAACAGCACATCGCTCCAGAAAATGTGGACCTGAAAGATCAAACAATGTACCTAGCTTGAATACTTGGAAGTGGAAGACAATGTTAACAGAGGTCTTCTTAAAACAACAAAAGACAAGAGGGAAAAGGTAGTAAGGGAGCTGATAAAACCAACTCAGCCACATAAAACAGCTAATTCAAAGGACCATCCACAAACGGTGCCTATACCCAAGGATAAGTATCCTGGATATCACGAAGATAACCATAGAACTTCGCCACTAAAAATATACAAAGTAAGGAGAAGTTCTAGAGATGACAATCGCGATAAGAACCGTGGGCGAACAACTGATGTTCATGATGATGAGACTAGAGACATAAGAAGAGAAAAGAAAGAATTGAACCAACTTGATGGGCTAATGCTAGAAAGAATGATCCTGGCAAATGATGGCCTCATCTTGAATAGGGCAAATGTGATTTGTTTGTTTCACCATGTACCTAGCTTGAGACTATTAACAACAAATGACTTGGAGATCATTGAATTCGTGGAAGAAAAAAGGACAGAGTAATTATTTACTCTGCAACACCATTAATAAAACAATTACTTAAAGATGAGGTGTCACGTCTGAGGCCTTTAGGTTTTGACTTAACAGAACCGGCGGTCCTGAGAACTGAGGTTGAAACTCCTCCTAGACAGAAAAATACCAGCAAAAGAGACCTGATAAAGGTAAAGACCGGGATAGATCTTCAAGAAATTACAGAGAAAGGAATCGGAAAAAGGATGATGACTTGCAAAAAGCAAATGATAAAGACTCTCGGAGAAGACCAAAGGGACAGGAGGGAAGGGAAGAAAATTGGAAGTGGCTGGCCGGCTTTCTGGCGGATAAGAACAAACCCCAATAATGCAAATGCACTCCGGATGATAAACCCTGGAAGCTGGTAAACTGGAATACCAGTGGTTTTGCCCATCTTTTTTCTAATCAAGATCTAACCAATGGTCTGTTTGATATTATTTGTCTACAAGAGACATGGCTGAGGGAGCCACCACTCCTAGACGGCTATACAATATGCTTAAATCCGGCCATAAAAGGTCTGAGAGGTCGGCCAATGTCGGGTCTGCTGATAGCCATTAACGGGGATCTCCATTTCAAGATATTGGAACAGATAAATCCGAACCAGTTTATCCAAATGCTAGCCGGTAGGATTCAAAACAGAATATCGGCAAAAACGGAAAGAATCCTCGTCCTACTGAATTTATATTGGTACCCGGCAAGTGAGGTGATGAACAACTTCCCCGAACAGGTGGCCGACCTTATTGACAAAACGAGTGCAAAATGAAAAGATCTGTGGATCATACTGTGTGGGGTCTCAATTGTACTTGTCTAGACAATAAAAGCCAAGCAATTGAAGTGAGTTCGGTATCTTCAAGTGAGACCCAAAAAGCGAGGACAACAATGGATAAAAAAAATCCTATGTCCGAGAGACATAATATTTAATGGTTCCACAACGGGCAACATCCTGGGAAAACCAACAAGACAAGGGCGATTTGAGGCTCAAACCCTCGATTAGGTTTGCACTTCAAGAAATATGATCGAGGCAGTCACGTCGCCCAAGGTCCACGATACTATCTTAAGTGACCACAACTTGGTCTTTCTGACCTATGCTTCCCCAAATGAGAAACCAGGTGATGCCTACAGCTAGAAGCTGGGCATCACTCCAGGAAGAAACAGATTGAAGATTGACACCAAGGCAATCCCCCGGCATGACAGAAGGTCTGCGTGCGCAAATACACCATCTTGCTGATCTCCGGGGAGAGCTGAGAATCGACTATCCAGGCCTCTTTAGAGCATTTATGATAACAAGTGGTGGGGGCAACAGACCGAACATTAACCATTTACACGTTTTTGATCAACAAGTGGCCCTACAAAATAAAATGTTGAACAAACAAATCCAATTCCACAGGAAGAGACGTACGATTGGGTACAAGGCCGAAATACAAAAATGGAGGCAACATTATCGCAACTGGCAAAAATTCCACACAAAAAAAATCTTCTGAGGCAAGATGCGTAAGCAATGTTACAGCTGATCCACACGAAAATATAGGCGAAATAGGGTCAACAATAAATGGTCACTATACACCACAGGAGGCACTGTTCCTGAACCCAATACCAGAGAAAATTGGGTGACGTACTCTGGTAAGTTTTCTGATCCTGGAACATCAGAAACCACTTTACCCACAACAAATCGTGGAATCATCCAGATATTGACCATACTGACATTCTAACAATCATCAAAAAGGCCTGTAACTCAAGAGCCCCTCGGCCAGGTGGCATGAGCAACATCATGTTGAAACAGGCCCGGGCTGAATGGTCTGTCTTTTTGCTTAAGTTGTTTGAACTTATTATGACATCAAGAAAAGCCCTGCTACTTAGAAAAGATCAATAATCATCCCTATCTACAAATAAGGCACAAGGGATGACCCCAGCAATTATCGACCTTTATCGGCCATTATTGGATGTAGCAGGGACATTTTTTGCGACTTTGATCTTGCAAAATGTGAAATGGACAGAGGCATCCGGTCATCGGGTCCTATGGCAAGCCGGCTTCGTGAAGTGAGTGGGTACATCCCTCAACCCTTTCATCAAACACTCTTAAGGCCCGGATAGACAGGAAGAAGGGGGTGAAATTGTACATCGCCTTTATAGACCGCACCCAGGCGTTCGATACGGTCAAACGACCAAACCTTTGGAACAAACTGTCAAAATGGGGTTGCCCCGTCTGGAACCTATCATGGATCTCTACTCTGACACAATAATCGAATACGTTTGAACGGCGCAGGTTGATTATCAAGAGAGAGATTCCAACTAACAAGGGGCTAAAACAAGGCTGCCCCTTGGCACCCGAACTGTTTAATCTGTTGATTTCTGATATTGAGGAGGCTTTTGCATCTACTCACCGCTTCCCCCCAAAAGTCGCTGACACAAAGGTGGGCCGTGTACTGTACGCAGATGTGGTGCTCATGGACCAGACTCAAATCGGTCTACAAAGACAATTGGATGCATTGCATAATTACATCAAAATCAATGGCCTAATAATAAACCCTACTAAATCGAGGATCATGGTCTTTGGTGACCAACTTGGGTGCAGCCAGAAAAAACAACCCAAGGCACTATATCTATTTTGAGAGAGAAAATACTGGCAGTAACATCTTTTACCTATCTTGGAGTCTGACTAAAAACTGAGGACCCAAGACTAGACTCACTGAAAAGAAAAGTTCATAACCTAGCGGGGCAGGGAAGAATCTTGCTTAAAAGATATTGTGGATTCTCATTAATGCCACTGATCACCTTTTATTGCATGAAGGTGCACCTATCCTTACTTTCGTAGCGCAAACCTTTTTCTCTTTCGACAGCACGAACTGGCCAAAATTATAGGGGGCGCTCTGGAAGAAAGTTCTATGTCTTCCAATGGGCACACCCATACAAGCCATTCGGATGGGGATGGGACTTGCATCACTCAGTGCGATCATCACTTGGAAATCGCTGGCCCTATACCGAAAGTGCCTTAGACAAAAATCTTGAACCAACGCTTTTCGAGTGGAAAGTTTTCCCGCCTTGCGATCCTAGAAGATCTGGGTCTAAATGAGAAAGTACTGCTGGAGAATCCAGACAAAGTAAAAAAGAAACTGTTTATGAAAGATTGGATCACCACGCAGGACGAAAGACAACGTTATACATTTTATGGAAAACCCCTGGAGGAATCAAGGAACCTAAACTGCCCACCTAAGTATTGAAGGCTGTTTCCAAATTGGTTCCTTAGGGATCAGTTCATGAGGCTACACTTAAATCTTCTTCCTACATGAGAAATACGAAGACCCCGTTTAGAAAATGGAGAAATCTCTTGCAGATTATGCAAAGGACCACATTCAGTTGAGTCAACAAAGCATCTGATTATGTTCTGCACGAAGACGATGGACCCAAGAGCAAGATTTCTAGGTTATTATATCATAGAGTATTCGAGCAGATCTGAAGAAGATTGGTGGCCAAGACTGTTGGAGGGGGAAAGAACCCAGTTGACTGTAGCTCTGACGCAACTCGTGATTGAAGCTTTTAAAAGACTTATTTTTAAGGATGCAACATGGCTAGAAAAGCCGGCAATTGATGAACTGGAATTACACAAAAGTTGAAAGATTAATTTTTCCCTTTCCTTTTCTGTTATTTGAAACAAATCATTCTGAATTTTGGCAAAAGGTTTTTCTATTTTTATGTTTAACCACTGTATGCCAAATAAAATAGAATAGAATGGTTTTTAACATTATGAAGATGTATTGAACCTTTGATATTTTGCACGTATGCACTTTAAGTATGAATGTAGGAATTCTACAGGGTCCATTTATGAATGTGTGTCAGAGTTTGAGTAGTCTGTAATAGTGGGTGTGCGTTTATGATTTTAGGCAATGTGGGTATTTTAGATCACAGTTTTGCTGAACCACGGTATACAATAAAGGAATTGTTAGAGTAATGGGGTTTTGACATGGAATATTTTTCATAATTCGATTAACAGAATAAAAGAATGAAACACTAACAGTAGTGAAACATTTTTTGTCTCCGGACATATGAGTTTGTGTTTATATTGATCTCAGACCTCGCATTATCTATACAAAGGCACCAACTCTTAAGAACCATTTGAGGCCTTCTATTATGTGTCACCTAAGGGTAACACTAAAAGTGCCATGACTTTGCTTCTACCCCAACATCAGGATTCTTCAAATGTGGGTCCTGCACGATGTGCAAATATACTCTTTAGAATAAAGCGTATGTTCACAATGGGATGACAAGACATATTAAAGACTTCATTAATTGTTGTACGAGATGTATGATATATGCCATCATATGTTTGTGTGATAAAATCTATGTGGGTAGCACCATTAGACAGTTGAGTCAGAATCTGTGAGCGTTTGGCAACACTTGGAAGTCAGGACCAGAGATACCCACATGCATCCCATTGGCAGGATAAGCACCAATGGGGAGCGCAATCAAGATTCATTGGTCTGCTAAAGGAAACAGCGGGTAAACGAGGAGGGGATCAAGAGCTGAAGCTACGCCAACTGGAGGCTAAGCTTATATGCAAGCTTCGGAAAACCGTGACAATACTTAATACCGACTATGAGATGGCGGTCTTCTTATGATCATCCAAGACACTGTATGAACAATGTGTGAACAAAGGAGACGATGAACATTAATTGCTCATTATTTGAAATAACTGGACTGACTAAGGAGCCTACTACGCTGTGTGCTCAGAACACCTGTGAAATGTAATGACTGGTCTTTGATAGTAACGGTGGTGCCAGTGCTAATTGTTGTAATGTAAAGTATTGATTATTAACCTTAGTTGTGGGCGCAATTATTACGGTACCGAGTACTGTCGAGTACTAATCGAAAAATGTACATTGAAAGTACAGCATGGCTGTAGGGTTATGAGAACGCAATTGGCAGGTGATCTGGTTATTCCCGTCACTTCTCTTAACTTAAATATGATATTGATATATAATTATGGCATCTTCCCGGCATTATCCTGAATTTAGAACCATTTACAATGACTAAAACTAATGCTGTGCTAGTTTTCATACCTATTAAACATGAATGGGGATCATTTTATAAATATCTGACTCCAACTCTTAGAGAGGCAACACCCCAGATACCTTATTGAACGTTAACTGTTTAGCCTGTGTTACAGGTCATTCAATTGGAGCTGCAGCTTTTCACTGAACGTTCCAACAACTCATAGGGTCTGGAGAGGCATCTAAGACACTACTTATCTTTAAAGAAATGACGGTATCACACTGCGCCCAAGTGCGTGATGTCAGCAATAGCCTGTGGACCAATGGAGACACACATGGTACGTGAGACGTGTGACAGTACAGAGCCAATATAAACAAAATGGCGGCTGCGGTCAGAACACGCACACACCAGCCTTGAGAAGGGCCTTGAATAATGTGGCCATTGCCACTAGCCTTTACAGGAATAGATGAGATTACACAATATAATTGTTAATGAAGGGACTTGGAACTTAGTCTATACTGGACTGGGGCAGTCTCGCTAATGGAGTATAATCAATTTGTTTTGCATTGGAAAAATATACAGGAGAAGGACTCTTGCTTTGCTTATAACCATTAGTCAAGAGTGGTGAGGCTTTATACTATTATTGTTACTCACAGATCATTAATGGGCACTATTAACAATTATAATACATCATGGATGATTCCTTCCTTTTCTTTTAGGCTGCACTATCAGTTTGCAATTATTCAGACCTAAACCGAGGGAGAGACGTTTACATGTATATTAGGTGAGAACTGTCAATTGACGAATTACCAATGGGCTTTGGCAACAGACATTCAGGCCTAACCAGTCAGATCTGAAATCAGTAAATATTCATTTTTGCAATGTGTCTTTAATATTATCCACAGTATCCAAACTATAAAGAATGGATTATTAAACCCAACCAAAAAAGAGGGGTAACAACACTCGCCACACTCGGGTGAGTGGGTCCATATTAGCTGGATGTTGGCAAATTGGCTGCAGTTTAACGCTTACAAAACTGAGGCGGCGCTCCTTGAACCGGGCTACCGTCCCCAGATGCCAAATTTTTTGTGAGCAGACCTGCCTTTTGCTGCTCGTATACAAAATCTGGGTTGAATCCGGAAGCAGAACCCGTGTAGTGAGGGTGAGGTGAGCGCTAAGGGGCAGTCCACTTTTTACAGACTTCATCTCCTGAAGCAGGCATTGCCCCATGTACCAACAGAAAATCCTGCAGATGCAGTTGGAGCTTTGGCTAATTCTCAGCTGGATTACTGCAACAGTCTGCTTGCAGGGATCCCAGCTAAACAATGGCAATGGCTACAAAGGGCGCAAAACACTGCAGTAAGACTAGCGGTGGGGGTAAAAAAGTCTGCGCACATCTCAGAATTTCGTCGGTCTTTGCACTGGTTATCAGTGAATGATAGAATTGATTTTAAAATTCTTTTCATCATATTCAAAAATGTTAAATAGCATGGCTCCAGATTACTTTGCTGAAAAAATCCACTGATACCTTCTGACCCGTTCACTCAGGTCTGAGGATAAATTACTGAACATTACATTATCTAGTTGGGTGTCTAGGAGTGAGCGTAGAGTCGCAGTCTATGGGCCCAAAGCATGGAACAGATTACCTCTGGAAATTCGGGCAATGAAATTCTTTCTTCAATTCAGAAAAGCAGTGAAAACCCACCTTTTCAAGTGAGTCATAATGTAAGCTTGGGTTTTTATGTCTTTTGTCGGATTCTGTTTGTTGCACATTTGGTACTTTGGTTGTTTTGCAGTTATCGATCATGTACCATTCCACCAGCGCCTAAATTAAGTTTGTCTGGTGTGTGATACAAATAAAGCAAAGAGGCCAACAGCTTAATGGGAGACAACAGTCCCAAAAAGTGTCCATCAGGGATTGGTAGTAGGTAGCACAAGAGGAAAGTCATAACAGGGTCACAACTCTTTGGAAGCATGCGGATAGTGACTTGAGCTACACTAAGTTGGGGCAGGACCCCTGCCCCACCCTCACCTAATTTGCTGTAGACCTGAAACCATGTCCTCGCCCCTGACTGTGCCACAGGTGACTGGTGTGCAGTTCAAGGCGTGAATGCTCCTTGATCACACGAGACCTTCAAAAGGCACGATGTCTGCCAGGATACTGCGCCAATAGAAGGCATTTGAATATAGATATAAAACATCATACTATATAATAAGAGGACAGATGTTCATTTGTCTGACGCATCCATGTGCCGGCTTTGAGAGGTACCACCGCTAGAGGGAGCTGTTGCCTTACTCATCAATAGGACTTCAAGTTCATCTTCCAGGTGAACAAAATGTGTATTTCAACAATAACATACAATTAACTGCAGAAAAGGCCCAAGACAGGGACACCACTTTCACAGAAAACTTCAAGTCGCATACACTAAGAAAATATATACATTTACAAAAAGAAAAAAAATATCATTTGATTAAGCCTCTCAACGGAAATTTCACAAAAACAATGATGGGAAACCACCCAACTCAACTTTGGCCAGTGTACATTTGCACTGGTTTAAAATACAATGCATTTATCCAGGAATTAATTTGATCAAATGCCAAAAGGCGGTATAAGAACCTGGATCTCCAAGAGCTAAGCAGTTTTACAGAAGTCTAGAAATGAAGAGGTGCTGTAAACTGATCAGGTGCCCCAACAGATGGGACCTGCTGCCTGTTAGGGAGAATTCTCTGTAAAGGCTAATTTCCCAAACCTAGTGAGTCCCCCAGCAGCTTTGCTGGATTTTTGGAGGTTTCTTTTTTTCTCCTGCTAAGAGTGAGACTCTTTTACTCCCACTCTTAGACATGATTTGAGGTGTTCCTTTATCTTTCCCTGTGTTTTATGGGCTATGGGGTCTTTTACTCCATAGGGTTTCATGTGTTTTTGATGTGGGTTACACAGCATCCTCCGTGCCGTAACCCAGGGGTGTCGTAGCGACCCCCAAACATAGACTCCATACCCTGGGACTGACTACTGTCTCCCAGGGCATGTAAAGTCACCCTTGGCTTTACTAGTCCCAAATTATGAACAGAAACCAGTACAAGCCATCATATTGTGGACGTACTGGTCGGGGCAATTCAATTGCCCCGGGGTCTGTTGTTCGAGAGGGCACGTCTCCGTCCCCCCTGATCGAGTTTTGGCTGGTGGCAGTGAATACTACTATTTATATTCGACCGCGAATATATCCCTATGGGATTTTCCCATTGTTCGAGGCTACCAACTTTAATTATTTAATTCTCATAGCCTCAAACATACTGCCAGTTTATTTATTTAATATTAATTCACCGGTTGGTATTTTTTGCCAGAACTCGATTCTAAAATGGCGTTTGTGTTCTCTTCTGTGACTCCAACCCAAGTTGAGCCCTTGGTTCCACTTTTTGGCAGGCTTCTCCACAGAAGCCTCCAAAAGTGGTGCCACTCTGTCTGGGTACCACAGGGGGGGTGGGAGGGGGTTTAGGCACCCTGGACTGAGTTACCTTGGTAACTCAAGTCGCACTCTTGTGTGATTGGCCCAAGTGGTGAGCCGGCCCCTTAGCATGTTTGATTGACAGCTAGGCTGAGTGAATGGGGGTGTGCTGCATAAAAGCAGGGCTTTGGGGACTGGAACTTCAGAAGTCGCCACAGGACCTGAGAATCCGACGAGGGAGAAGCTGAGCCGACCTGCCACGACACCACCGGTGGAGCCCTGCGGAACCGACTCACCACTTCCCGACGACAGAGAAGATCTCACGGCTGGAGAGGCTTCTTCGCCTGACTGGCGGGCACAACCAGTTTACCTTCTCTTCCTCGCATCCCAGGACGTCTTGTGGTCGAATTGCCCGTGCCAAGCACCCCGGCAACCGGATAGCCACTTACCACTGGACCGCGAATAAAAGGACCGCTCCTTTTACCTGAGAACTCCGCGGCTGGTTTCTTCCCTGGCAGTGCAACGGACTCCTGTCTTCCTCCCCGACGAGATCCTCTCTTCCTCCGGACGAAGCACCGACTTGCATCCGCTGCCAGGAACAACTGCCCCCGCTGGAGTATTCTCACCACTTTAAGGTACCGTGTCCACCAGGCCTCCCTTTCTAAAGATTGCTACAAGGTAATAATAATCCCTTAACCTTCTGGACTGGGCTGGCCGCCTTGACCATCTAACTGGTCCCTTTCTTTTGGTCCAACTCTTCCTGAACCTTTGAGACTTTTGTGCACTTCAACTGTGTGACCTTGGACACATTTCGTTCTGATCCTCTTAAAGTGGATCCGGCCTTCTGAACTCTAACTTCACGGTTTTACTTTGCCTTCCTCTCTTGTTGTGTTCTTGTGAAAATGTTGGGATCTGTTTCAAATGATACTCTGCTTTTCTCTCCCTTTTAAAACGAATTATTAGAGTGCCATCTGCGTTAAGCGCTCACCGCTGTCTGATAATAAGTGGGGCTTTACTTAAGACTTGTCTAATATTCTTCTAAGGGAGTGGATATCTTTTAGTGACCGTGTTTTTGAACTGCTTAACATTAGTGCCTGTGTGTTTTTCTAGATGTGGTTTTAAATAAATAATTATCTCTTACTCCAAGCTCTGGTCAGTGTTTACTTGTTCTACTGTGTTCTTTTGACCTATTGTGAATACTCTGTATACTGCCTAACTCTTCTTGAGGGAAGTCTGACTGCTCAGCCACAGCTACCAAGTGAATCTGTGTGGTACAGACTGCTACCAAGTGGGTTTACTGCCAAACACCTGTAGTCTTAAAACTTTCGCAGTGGCCCCAGAGGGAACTGCACAGGTTTCTGCCTAACACTAACACTGCCTTCTCCCTCTACATATAAAAGAAAAGTCATTTCCACATAACTGCTTTCTGGGCCTCTATGTTGCCATCCAAGTAGTACCCAGGACCTGAACCTTCCAATATCAAACGCAATCCGGTGCATTCAATGTGGTGTGGCCACAATGACAATTGGCCTCAAAGGGCATCATATTCACACAGCACTGAAACAATCGGTTTGATGATGCATTAGCATTATACCATTAGGAAAACCTATACTGCCCCGTGGGGAAGGGCTATTGGATAATCGTTTCCAGCAGTGTGTAATTCCGGCATTTTGGGATGGCCAGGCACGAGTCTATTAGAACAACCAACCTTACCGTCAGTAGACCCTTATTTTTGAAACTATTCTCCTTCCACTGGAATAGGCACCCAGAGTTCCTATCCAGAATCAATCGGTAACTTCCCGACTAGTTAAAATACCCTTTAGCATTGGACATGTGCATGCATCCAGAAGACAGAGTTAGGTTTGCGTGGTGGGGATCCATCAACCTGAAGTGGCAAAGGCTTGCCTGCAAAATGCCAAAGTTTATATCACCACTAAAGTGAAATAATTATCAATTTGTTGTTGCCTTACAGTTACTAAATACCCCATCAGTTGTGGGGCTCAAGGTCAGTAAAATGCATCTCTCTGTGGAGCAGGTTGTTGCAGTGTCTGTTCACGTAACACCCAAGGTGTCACAGTTCACAACAACGCCGTCATAAAGCTTGTCAGTTTCTCCCAATTAACGGGTTCTGAAAATGCAGCCAAAAAGGGAAAGCTATGCTATATCGCCAGCTGCTTGCACACCTTGCGGCTCTTGTGTTCACAACGCCAGTCTGCAAAGTTGTACTGCACGTAGCCTGCCTCACAGTTACCGCAGAGCCTACGACAACAGTAGTCATTAGCGGGTAGCCCAGCAGTCAAGCAAACAGGGATATATTTAAAGAATTACATTTCATACTTCTCTTTTTGAAAGCTGGAGTGGCGTTCTCCACCAAATGGGCAATTCCTGCTTGTGCAGGTCGCACAGTGAAAGACAACACGAACACGGTGCCGGTTTCCAACGTAACTTTCGTTTCCAACGACAGACCTTCTGTCCCGCAATGTCACTTCCTGTTCGCACCCCCACCCCTCTCTGACCCTGCCTCGCATAATGATATGAAAGGCGACATGACATCTCCCCTTTACTAAACCGTAAATTCACTTTACCCCATTTCTTCAGTAAGTCTTACTTGGCTTTATTCGAGTCCTTGCGGGGCACTTATCTCAGTGATGTTCCAGCCTCCCTTGTGCACCCGCTTACGTCTCGAGCAACCAGTCATCGTCTGAGGCTTCGCCATCCCCTCAATATGATTCTTCGGATTCAAACACTCATTTCATGTCTGGGGCTGGCCTACTGTCAATCTTACACAACTTGGCATGCCTTGAAATGTGACAAATTTCAGGTGATTGTTCTTTTCTGGCCTTCTCCTGCTGTAATCATGGTGTCTTCTTCGTTACAGCCAGGAGTTATGATGTGAATGTCTAGTCCTCTTTCCAGTTTTGACGTTGCTGTACTATGACTTGATCACCCACTTGGATGTCTGAATCCTTGGCTCATCGGGCATCAACGGCCCTCTTCATCTTTTGTTTCCCCTCACCATCATTGATCCTGGCCTACTGCTCCAATACCGCTGCATCTTTCCTCTCCGGCCCATGAGGTAGCCGTGCTCCGACAACCCTACCAATCATCAATTCAGCTGGGCACACCCCTATCATTCTGTGGGGCGTGTGGTGAAAGTCCCTTAGCAAATGGCAGAATACCTGTTCAAATGGGCTGCCAGTAACATTTGCGATCTGCGTGCCCTCTTCATGTTAGCCATGAATCGCTCTTCCACACCGTTGGCTTAATGCCATAGTGGCATTATTTTCTTGTTTTTGAAACCCATGTTGGGCAAATTTTGTAAAGTCCTGGGTGGTGAATGGCGGACCATTGTCTGGCTTGATGATCTTGGTATACAGTATGCTGCTAGTATGCGGTCCAGGACCAGGATGATACCATCTGTACTTCAGGGAATCTTGAGTATTCATCTATCAACACTAGAACATACGTTCCCTCCCTGGTTGGACAAAAAAAGTAAATTGCTAGTTCTTCCCACACACTTTCTGGAAGTGGCGACCCTTGCAGTTGCCTTAGGTGAGGTGGTTGTGCTACTACACAGTACGTGCACATTTATGAAGAGTCTTTTCAACCCTGGAGTCCGAATTGGGAAATCACACTTTTTGTCTCAATAGTCTTTTGGTCGAAACTACCCCTTGATGGCTTTGATGTGCGAGGCTGATGACCTGCTGTCTGAGCGGCATGGGCACTTCTGATTTACGGCCCTTCAGGATGACATGATCTTCAGTGACTGTCAGTTCGTCTTGCACCCGCTTGAGGCTGCTAATTTCTTCTTGAATTATCCTTTGTCCGTCTGTTGCTATTTCTTTTGCACATTTCATCTTCTCTCTCGTTATGCAGCTAGCGAAGATGCTTCATGCTTGATCTTGTTCTCATTTTGCAGTATAGCCCCATCACTCGGCAAGGTTTTCATTTGACGGATGACAATTTATGTATGCATCCTCAATCGAATATCCGGCCTTCGCTGGTTCCGTGGGGTAGCGCGGTAAGTAGTTGACTAGATTCTCCTCCTTACTGGTCCGTGACGGATTGTGAATTTGTAGTCCTGTAACCGTAGGCCCCAACTCACAATCCTTGGTGGCATTCTGGCTTTTGGGTTGTCGTAAATCGTGAGGAGAGCCTGATGGGCTGTGGCAATGGTGAATTAGTTCCTGTAGAGAAAAAGGAGGAAATGTTCACAGGCCCATACCACCGCACATTCTCCTTCCGAGTATGATTTTTCGGTGGTGACATGTTAGATTCAGACTGACATGCCAGTCTGAATCTGCGTGAGGTGCTTTTGCGTCATGTTGAGCCAAGATGGCTCAGAGTCCCACTGGGGTGGCATCTATGGTGCCCTTTGTGTCCCTGTTGGCGCTGAAATATGCCAGATCTTCTGCCACCGTGATTGTGATAAATGAACTAGCGGGGCACTAGTGGTCCAGTGATGAATATTGGTTCAAAACCATCAATCAGCTCCACACCTCTAGTACACCAGAAGGGATCCGAACAGATTGTAAACAGCAAATTATAAACCTCCTTGTCCAACTCTGGTAACGTGGAAAAAACGGCAGACTCATCTCCGAAAGGTGGTGGATCGTTGGTTACTTGCAACACATCGAAAATACAATGATTATCCAATGATAAAAGGGACTGTCCAGTCCAGGTTGTATAAAAAGATCTACTTTATTATTATCACTACAGACAGTTCTAGCACACTGAAAAAAAAACAAATGGCCCTATAAAAGGACAGACGGTTTCAAAGAAGAGTAAGGGATGCACTCTGGATACTGA
Organism: Ambystoma mexicanum; assembly: GCF_040938575.1. Classification (NCBI taxonomy): domain Eukaryota; kingdom Metazoa; phylum Chordata; class Amphibia; order Caudata; family Ambystomatidae; genus Ambystoma; species Ambystoma mexicanum. Next base: position 641,750,671 of record NC_090922.1, on the reverse strand, counting down.
CAGGACAGTAGTCAGTAAAGTAATTAATCACAATAGTTCAAGGATACTTGGTTTCAACACAAAGTGAGCAATGGGAAATAAAATGTCACTATGGCCATTCGGAGAAGGTCCAGGGGGACAGAACCACAATGTACCTTGTGCTGTAGGTGTTCTTGGTGCTCAACAGGGTCAAATTGGTTTCACTGCCCTTTGCAGCTTCTGCGACAAAGTTCAAGACGGGAGACAGCTGTGGGTATCAGGCGGCAGGCAGTTCGGTGAGCGAAGCAGACGGCTGTAGGCTGGCCTGCACGGTGGGTCGGGGTCAGGAATCGTAATCTCAGTGCTGGTTGTGGTTCTGAAGCACTTGTCAAGGCGTTGAACAGCTTTAGCGACAGCAGTGCTGTCGGTTCCAGCTCGAGGGGCTCGACTGGCTCGAAAATGTCCTTTAAAAGGTGGATGTTGATAGATGCTCGTCGATGCACTCCTCCTAGCTTCTTCACTAGGCTTGTGCTGTCCTTTAAGGCAGACAGTCCAAATCGTAGTAGAGTGTTGCAGGCAGCTGTGTTGTCCTAGGTCTTGTTCAGAGACTCTCTGGCACTTCCCACGTAGGAAGCTTGCAGCAGTGCCTAGCAGAACACACACTGTGCTGGCTGGGTACTGGCTCTGGAGCTGCTGGAGGGTCCTCTGGATTCAGTATCTCCCTCTGTTCCCTGGAATATGTTTAGGGGAGGGATCTTATTTCCCTCTTGGAGGTCTTGGCCTTCCTTCACTGGCAGATGATGTGGGGAAGACTGTACCTTCAGCCAGGATCCAATGATGAGCTCTTCCTTCTGGTGAAGCCTTCACATGATCTGCCAAAAGAGGGGCTTGGCCCTCTTTTAAAGCCAATTGGACCACTGTGATTGGTGTAGGCTAAGCCTATCTTAATGAACCAATTCTGGGTCCCCATCAACAATCTCCTGTATGCGTGACATCATAACCAGAAAAGGCAAAGGTGTGGAAAAAAATCTCATACTAAGTCCCACCCATCTTCCTGTCTGTTATGGATCAAAGGATCCCTCTGGTTAACGGAGCTCTTTGTGGTTCCCGATTAAAGCAGCAGGTCTTCATTGAAGCTGCAGCAAGACCAGACTTTCTGCATCTGCCAAACCACATACTACTTGTACCTTCTGAATGGGGTCCCCCCCTGTGGGTAGGACTGTGAACATGCAGGCCAAGACATAACATTTCACTGCCAATCGATACAGAGAGCGGGGCCTGGTTTCAGGTTGACAGTGTATATGAAAAGGTGTTGGGGTTTCCAGTCTCCTTTGTTTGCCTCTGCAGCCAGGCCCCATGTGAGCCTGTTTGAATTAACTCTGATTATTATGTGAATGCTGCTACCAGCTACACGGCTCAACAAAAGGACAGCGTGAATCCATGGAGCCTTTGTTAGTTAATTAGGCTGGCCATGGCAGGGGGGAAGGTTTGGTCCACCCCCTTCTGGAGATGCATCGTGTACTCCTCCTGTCAGATCTTAACTAAATATGACAGGGGGGACTCTGCCTGCATGTCGTGGAGTGAGCATAGGAAAAACGTGTGTGGATTAGCCCCACACTTTCTCCAGGGATTGGTCTACCATCATTCAATTTTATTTAAAATTTCAAAAAGCCAGATCGAGCGCACACCCACCGTGCAGATGGTTGAATTCCTCACAGGGAGGTTCTGCCGAATCCTCTCAGACGCTTCTTGGCACTCAGCTGCCCATCGAAACTCCTACTTGTTCGTGAGCTCCTGCAATGGTGCGCTTATCGTGGATATTCTTTAGATATCGCGAGCAAAAGCTCGCCAGCCCCAGGAACGAGAGCAAGTCTGAAAAGGTTTTCCGTTCTCAATGTTAAGTTTAATGCCGCCACTTTATCAGGGTCGGATCTCATTCCTTCTTCGGAAAATATATGTCCAAAGAACTTTAAGGTCCTCTTATGGAATTCGCATTTGTCTTTATTGAATGCAAGCAAGATCTGCCTCCAACTGGCGGACCATGGCACATGGCCTCATGACTGTACGGGCTGCGGCAGTGCCTGAAGGTAAAGAGGCAGCTGCCTGAGCAGCTTTGGCACCTCTATTTCCACGACCACCACGGGTAATCTTTCTCTGGCCCCTTTGACTGGCGGCCCCTCTCGTTCTACCAAAGGAGGAGTAGTAACGAAAAGAACCTCCCCCCCCACTGCGTTCCCTAGGACGAAAAGGCAGAGGTTGACGCACAGCTGCGCTTAAAGATTTTGCCGCAGCATTCGAGGTCTGAAAACTCTCAAAGCTCTTGTCAGCCTTGTTGCCAAACAAATGTGCGCCATCAAAGGGCATGTTCAGAAGACGGCTTTGCAAATCCGGAGCAAAACCAGACTTCCGCAACCACGCAAATCTGCGTATAACGGTGCTCGCAGCCATGGACTGGCTAACACTGTCTGCCGTATCCAAACCTGACTGAAGGAATTTGCACATAGCATCCTTGCAGTCTTGTACGAGAGCCAGAAAGTCATCCCTTTCTTCCCCCTCAGGGATATGCTCAGCCGCTAAAGAAACAGTTCCACAGAGTGTGTGAGAACCTTGCTAAGGCACAAGTGGAATTGGCAGATTTCAATGCCATGCTCCCCGCAGAAAATACCTTCCAAGCCCAACCGTCAAAGCGTTTGTTGTCCATATCCGGAGGGATGGTAGGGTAGGGTGGGTAGGGTATGCCGCCTGCCTCGAGGTGGCCGTGGCCGCCTGAACCACCAAACTCTCAGGAGTGGGGTGAGTGGATAAATAGCTGGCGTCGCTAACGGAAGGGCGGTACTTTTTTGTCACAGATTTATTAACAGCCGGAAGAGATTCCGGTGACTGCCAAACAGCTGCCACCCTTTTTTGTAAGGTGAGATGAAACGGTAACACTGGGTCAGAGGACGGACCTTGATCTAAGATGTCCATTAGATCATCCTGCACAAAGTCTTCAGGAGGACTGGACCAGCCCAGATACCCCGAGACCCTAGCCATGAGTCTCCTGTATGAAGACTCTGCATGAGCCCCAGGCTCAGGCCTACCAAATTCCGGAGAAGTGTCCAACCCACTGGCATCATGACGGGTTTGGCTCAACTCCTCCAACTGACTGTCTCCAGAAAAAATTGGAGCCACATCAAGTTTACCAGGGTCCTCAGAATCAGACCTTTCTCCCTCTTCATATAGGTCGTCCAGAGGGAGTTGAAACCCTGGCCTGGGGACAGAAGACGGCCTGGAGTCCAATACAGGCATTCCAGATTTCCCTGTAACCTTCCTAAGAGGATTCAGCACATCAGGGTACTCCAATGACAAATTTCGGGCTAAAATCCCAAAGGCGTCGAGGGCGCCAAAGGCTTAGACGGCGTGAGCGTCGCCAACCTCGGCGTCGTGAGCGCCAAAGACTTCGGCGTCGACACTGGTGCCGACGGCGCCGTGGGCCGATAAGATGGCAAAGCGTTGACGTCCAAGTAGGTTGCAGCGGTCTTGCTGAAGACGAGGACCGAGACCTAGAAGCAAGTCTCTTGCGACACTCCAAAATCTTGTCTGAACGGGACCTCGAAGGTTCCCGATGCGAGTCACTTCACGGACTCGAGCCTGGAGGTGTGCGAGCCATGGTACGAGACTGATCCTGGCTGGCTTCGTTAGACGGAGGCCTTCGAGGGACATAGACCCAATGTCATCGACGCAGGACGCCCTCTGCTGAAAAAGTTCCCGAAGTGCACGGCTGTGGACATTACATGTCAAAGATGTGGAATACGTTGAAAGACACATTCCATTCGAAGAAATCCTCTTTGTATTTTGCTGCTTGTCAAGACTTTGAGCCCTCTCTGAACTGCTGTTAGCTAGGGTTGGGTTTGTTAACTTAAAAGACTTGCTGTGCGAAGAAACCCTCTCTAGAACCTTGAACCCGATTAGAGTTACACTAACTAACCCTTTTCCTCCCTTAAGTCACTTTACTGTATTTGTTTGCAGAATAAATGCATTACCGTATGAACTGTTAAAAACCGCAGGTGTGCGTAAAAACCGATAATACGATAAAATAGTATTTTCCCTTTCTAATGTTGCTACAAATGTAACCGCGAACAAACACAAAAGGTAAAGTGCTCTTTGAAGTATATGCTCAAGTATTCCTAAGTGTTCTAGTGTAAACGTCTTAAGTATTTAAAGTGATTCTGGTGTATATATATATATATATATATATATATATACACACATATATATGTATATATATATATATATATAAAAGAGTTTCGTTGATATGCACGTTTAACTAAGGTTCAGTGTACTTACCTACAAGCTCACATCTTCCTGTTAAGATAAGCGTGACTGCTCTGCCACTCTACTAAGGTCCGGAGTTAGTACAGACTGATACTAAGAGTTGGAGATCAACAAACCACTGGGATAGCTTACTAAAGTCTTACTACCAGTAGGACTTTAGGAAAACTCCCCTAACACTCTGCATTTTCTGATGCTTTCTCTTTAACCTATTCACTCTGTCCCTCTCCCTTTTTCTTTACCTTCCCTTTCCCACTAAGTTTCACGTTTCTATCTCCCATGCTGCCTAACTTTTCAATTTCCCTCTTCATTACGCACTCACTTCACTTTCACCTCTCTTGCACTTACCTTCTTCTACTTTGTACACTCTTGCGTATTGCTCTCTTCCTCTCCATCTCACACCTTTCCCACCCTTTTTCACTCTCAGATCTTTCTGCTTCTCTCGCATCCTCCTCGTCACCCTCTACTCTTTCGATCATCCAAACTGTTTCTTCTCAATTCCCTATGTTCTCATTCCTTCTCTCAGATATTTGCCTCATTCTTCACCACTTATTTTACTACATCCCCTCTTTTGTATCCCTTTATGTTCTTAACCTCTTTCTTTTTGTTGAACACATTTATGCTTAACAGCTCAGAGGGGGATAATCAGTTTTACAGACTACCAAATGCAACAATTAAAATAAGGACTACCCACACAAACCATAAACAGGTGGCAACCCTGCTACTCATTGGAGTCTTCGCATAGACACAACATGGAAGGAGATCTCCGAGTTGCACAACTAGGTGAGCCTCGAGTCTCATCTTAAATAAAGGAGATCCAAAGACGCCTTTCAATTGCCAGAGGATTCAGTACAGCCTTATCAGTTTCTGGAAAGCACAGCTTTCTTTACCATCACCTTGTAATAAATTAACATCTAGCTTTGGTCTCAATTTTATATTGGGCAACTATGAAGCCATGATCAAGAATCTCCAGGCAATCTTTGCCAAGCCTGCTAGGCGGATTAAGCAAAAGCAGCTAGCAAAGGAAGGGTGGTTTAGATGAGGAATGTAGAGCACTGTGGTGTGATCTAATGTGTTGCCTGAAGGAAGGTATTGGTTGATAAAGCAAGGCATTGAAGTTCCAGAAGAAAATTACAGCCTACAACTGGGATAGATGGAACACCCTGCTTTTGGCGTGTTCAAGTGGCGATTCCTGCCTGTTCTGGAAAATGGTGGCAGGGAAAGCACTTCATGTACCCTTTTCTTCGTCCTCATGGCACAGGCAGTTCAGGGAGTTGTACCAATCTAGGGTGATCCAGATGGAGGAACGCGCATTATTAGTGAACGCACCTACCAGACATGCAAATGCCCTGGAGATAATAGGAAAAGGAGGTGGAAAGGGAGATCCAAGCACAACCAGGGGGAAAACACTGGGCTCAGATAAGATCCCATTGGATCTTTTTAAAGATGAGTTGCCAACAGCGCTCGAGTATAGTGTGATACCAAGGTCATGGTGCAACGCAGGAATTACGCCGATTTTTAAGAAAGGGGACAGGGACCAGCCAGCAAACTACCTCCCCATATCTCTTCTTGATGGGGCGGGGAACATTTTTGCCAAAGTCATTTTAGAGTGCTTACAGTGTTGGGAGGACACAACAGGAAATATCAGTCCTCTCCAAGCCAGCTTTCAGAAAGGGTGTAGTACAGTTGAGCAGAGCTTTCGCCTCTGCCTAATTATTAATAAATACACAGTCCACAATAGAGTATGGGTATATGCAGTCTTTCATGGATCCAACGACTGCCTTTGACAGTGTTCCCAGAAACTCTCTGTGGCAAGTATGGAGTAATAAAAGGTATCCCCCAAAACCTGTTAACTCCAATTCAACATCTGTATACTACCAATACAACGTTGGTACGCTGGAGCTTGGCGCGTGAAGGGACAGACCCAATTCCCATAGAGAAGCGTAATGCAAGGCAGCGTGCTGGCCCGCTCCTCATTATTTACATCAACTAAGTCATTGAGGAGCTGGAGGCATGCAGCGTTGACCCGCCAAGACTGGGGAGTATCAGGTCTCCAGCCCATATTGCGGATGACGCTGTCCTGTTGTCCACATCCCCAGTGGACCTTTAGACCACCCTGACTAAGTTCATCAGGAAATCTAATGATCTGGGTCTTGAATAAAACAAAGAAAAAATGAAAACACTAGTCTTCAGACCCCGCTCAACCCAATCTATTAAGCTAGATATTAAGGTGGATGGTACCATTCTAGAGCAAGTCACATCTTACTATTATCTTGGGGTCAGGTTTACGGCGTGGTCACACCAGGTAACTAAAGCATCAGCGACACTCGAGAAATATTGCGGTGGAATAGGGCGGTTCCACCTCATTCATTGTAGTGGCACCATTAGCCCAGCTCTACAACGACATTAAACGCAGGCAGTATGCTGAGCTATGGGGACACGTAGCAGTGAAACCTCTGGCCACAGTTCACTTTATTTTTTTTATTTTTAAAACTTACTTATGTTATCTAGTTCCTCGCCTAGTGCCAGTATGCATTTGGAATGCAATCTCCAGCCGATCAAAAACCAAGACAGATTAAAGCCCCTTTTGTATGGGATAAGGATATGGACCTCACCAGACTTGGCCATTTACAAAGATGCAATGGTGAATGTTTAGTCTTTGGCAGGGGCCAAATCCCTTCTATGGCTCGAATTTGTAAAAACACATGTCAAAGCTGAACACTTGTTTATGAGCGCGATAGAAATAAAATATCAATCAACATGGACCAGTACTGAGGTCCACCGAAGTAATAAGTACCACAAAGCGACAGATTAAATATGTAGGTGGCACTAGCTCTCGTCATGGGTTAGTAGAGTAATGTACTGTTCTTAGCACATAGTTGCAGTATCTGCAGTGTAAATCCGCTCCTGAGTTTGAGTCCTATTTGGACATGACCAGTCCACGATACGCCCGGGGCTTAAATATACAGTTTTGTTTCAATTTTCTAAAGGTGGCATTGTTCATGCAAAATTGGCTAGGGTCAAGGGGCAATAGAAGAATCGACCACTCATTTATTGCTATTGCTATTATGCAAAGGCTGCAGGGGTTATCGAGAGAAATATTTGTTGCCACTTTTCAGACTAACTCGAATTCGTCATGTAGAGGATGCCCTAAAGTCTATTGCAAGGATGCCAGTAACCTGACAACAGTACATTTTGGGATCTGCGTGAATTTCGGAAACGTTTTCATGAGAAATGTATGAACCACAAAAGGTTTGTACATTTCCCATGCAAACATATTCACGCAGATCCTACGAACCCACAACACACCCCCACCCTACTTACCTTTGAAGACGTGTCCCCCGCAACACCCCTCTCACTTTACTGTATAGCATAGTGAGTGGGGTATTGCGGGGGACACCCCTGCAGCCCCTGGCTTTTATTTATTATTATTTTTTTCATTTGGCGGGGGCTGGAGCGGTGTCTCCTGCAAGCCCCACTCACTGTAGTGAGCGGGGTGTTGCGAGGGACACCACCCAGTCCCAAGTCCGACCCCACCGAACCACCTAAACACATACCACGAAAAGTTTGAACTTTTGGTAGTTCGAACTTTTCGTGGTGTGTGTTTTAGGTCTTTTGGTGGGGTTGGACTTTTATAGTTGGTAATTTAGTACAATACCACATTTTGTAGTAAAACACAACCATAGCGAAGTAAAATTAGTGAAGTGATGATTTCTTCAATAGTTTGATATTGTACTACCCATGAATGTTGCACACTTCTTTTGGTGATATTTTAGAACATCATACTACGCAGTTTTGCACAATTGCCCATTTAAGGTTTTATTGTTCTTACCATGAATAAGCTTTTGTATTATAATTCTTTTAAATGTTATTGTTGTATTACATGCTGCTTTTTGGCCAATGCCGTAATAAAGCTGATTGACTGGCAACTATAACAGTGAAAGGGAGCAATGCTGGATGCACAGCTTGCTGCCAAAAAAGATGGTTGCCTACTCGTGAGCTCAGGGACCAAGTGTTGGAAGGCCTACCTGCTGCAGTTTGCTTCAGGTGATTGGGTTCTAGAATTCAGTGCAGAGAGATACTCTTCTGGCTGCACCCCTGTGGCTTCTTTGTCATCTCAGAGGCACGGAAGTGGCAGCAACAAGTTAATGTGGAACACTTGGCTCTGTTCCTCCTTGGCCAACACAAGACTGGAGGAGCCCACATGCTTTTACTGCAGTAGATTTGCAGAGTGCAAATCTACTCCATGGTACAAACACCACAGAATCCAAAGGCTGATGAGATCGAGAGTGGTTTCTTCCTCTGGAGAACTCTTATGGCTGGTCTATATTTGGAAGTGGCTGCCTACTAAACACCCTGCAAGACTGAGATCGAGAGAGAACTCCCCAATGTTTTTTTTTCTGCACAGAGGCGATCTTTAGCACAGTGTTGTAGAGGCTATACTTAATACGCCATAGAAAACAAGGAACTGCTGCTCCAATTGGAAAAGTTAGAGAATGACCAAAGAGCTTTACAGATGAGATGGATTGGTTTCCCTACTGGATGAAGGACTCACATTTCAGGGATTTCAGAACCAAATGGCTGCAGGAGTATATTGCTAAAGTACTCTGTTTGCAACCAACTTTTGTTAGTGGTGAATCAAGGTGGAACTCTGGAGTACAAGGGGTAGGTAGGCTCCACCATACTTGCTCAATTGGGGATTAGGGCAGAAAGAAATGCTCTTTTTGAAAGGCTAAGGTCCCAAAGACAAGTGTGGGGGAATCAGCAATTCAGTGTCTTCATCTTGCTGGATGTTAGCAACACAACTAAAAATGTACACAGCATTTGAGCCTATCAGAAGAGGATTAAGAGAGCGGGTCCAAGGGTAAGACTACATTTTCCCAAGGTGATAAAGCGGTCAGAAACCTTTTTGTTTCAGAATCCCAAAGATGCCAAGGTGTTCCAGGGCAAATTATGTGCTATGGGTATGGGACAGATCAAAGCTCACAAACCACCCCAACAGAAGGAGAAGGGTTTTAAGTTTTGGACATAGGAACTGCCAATGCAGGAGCAAGATTCGCTGGAAGTTCTGAGTTGTAGGCAGGTATTGTTATTATATTTGTGCGTTTCTTCTGTTGCTATTGCTATTTTCACACTTAGGGAATATACACTATTCCATGGACAGAAAGGGAAAGTCTGTTTTGCTCTAATGAGTTCTGCAAGACTGCTGTCGTGAGGGCGCAGTTTTTCTGATGCTTCTGTCAACGAGTGGGTTTTTTATGAGCTATCGAAGGATTGCATTTTAACAGTATCACCATAGTTATGAATGTGTTCACAAAGTGAATATATTACTATTTTGACTTTTGAAAAAAAAAGAGACACTTCTCATCTTACTCCAATTTCTTCTTGTTGGGGAGAGTTGGGAGGTGCAAACCTGTAGAGATGGCTTATCACCAAATATGAAATATATTAACGGTCTTTGGAGAGGATAATCCCGTAAAATGGCAACACAGAAGCAAGCAGCAACCTGAAGACTCAGAGTGAGGGATACATCCATTTATCCCTAAGAAGAAGAGCCAAGCCTGATATCTCCAAACAAAGGGCTGGAAAACATCTGTACCAAAAAATAAAATGGAGGTCAACGTCATGTCCCCACTAGCCTTTCTACTGGAAATCGTATAGTGTGTCTAAAAGTTGTGCAGCAGAGAGGGTATGTGGAGGTGGAAGGTGATGCGGTTTTCCTACTGCTCCTAGATGGCTGCTGCATCTCTGAGTGTCCCACCATGAGCAATATCACAAGGATGTAACAAACTACTTCCCCATCCGGAAGGATGGACACAGAAGCCAATTCAGTAAAATGCAGTTCTTAAAGTCAATCCCGCAGATCACCATTAAGAACCACACGAGTTCACGATTGGTGACTTGCCTCACCCAAGTCCCCAGTTATCAATTCATGCACTCTGCATATGCATTCCTGTATGGATGGTGTGGTGCACCTTGATTTCATGTATTCTCCTTCCAGCAGCCTCGCTTTGATGACGGGTAACCATAAGGTTGTTCCTATCCTGTTTCAATGGTCCTATTACATACATTTTTGACCAAAATCGGGAGCATTTTTTTAAATGGGCGATGTCTGAATTACGAATATGTTCTACCATGCACATTCCAAATAATAAAGGCATAGCGCCCAAATACATATTGTTTTAAAGGGCCTGAAAGTCACACACCCTTTTAAGCGATGCACTAGATTTAAAGAACGCGATTACCTTCAACCTCTCGCCAGTGGTTTGAGCTGTCGAACAGCGTTCACTGCCAGCCAGGTCCACTAAATTAATCCGACTTGTTACTCTATGTTCATGTTCCTCACCTTCCACAAACTCAGTCTAGTGTAAAAAGATTTATGAAATTAGAACACAAATTAAAAAGAAAGTAGCCCAACCATGCAGCAATTCTTCAGTTTAGATCTATGATGTGTGCTTAAAATACCAAATGCTGTATTGTATTAACATAAAACAGAAAAGACAACATTCTTTGCTAAACAGGGTGAGCAGAGTATAGTCAACTTCATGGCATGTACCTATGGTGTGTTAAAGGAAAAAAACTATTATACCAATCATATTGTCCACATCAACATGTTCACTAGTAGGAGAAAACACATTCACAATTATTTCGCATTTAGTTATTGCCTTTACAATTCAATCATACACAAACAGAAAACATTAGGCAACATAGCTTAATAAGTGTAGTTATTTGCGATCGCCATCTGGATTAATTACCTTGTCTTTCTTAAGACGGACATGAAAGGTAGCCCGGTCAGACCAGCTTTGTTGGAGTTTGGCATTGGAGAGAGGCGAGAGAGAAAGAAGACTGAAGAAGGTGGACCGCAGGAGGAGAGGGCACAGTGTTGTGAGGAAGAGAGACAGTGGAGGAACATTAAAAAAAAAAAAGGAAAGCAGGGGGAGGAGGATCATCAAGAGAGGTAGGAGGAGGAGGAACTTCGAGAGAAAAGAGGCGGAGGAACACAATGGAGAAAAAGGGAAAAAGGAGTGGCAAGAAAGTTCAGAAAAGTTGGGAGACGTAGGTGTGGGGGTCAGTACTACAAAAGGAGGAAGGGCTGGGAGATGTAGGTGGGGGGGTCAGTAATACAGAGAGAGGAGAGGACAAGAGGAAGGACTAGATGATGGTGGTAGTGGGCTGTGGAAAAACTGTCACAGAAGGGTGCTCCAGAGCTGGTGGAACAGGTGGCAGCCCAAAGGGTCAGATGCAAGTTATCTAGAGAGTAGTTGAATGTCATGCTGGTTCAGCCCTTAGGATGAAGGGTTGCATAACGCCTTGCCTGGCAGGGAACATAAAAGCGCCCTGAGGTCTCAGTGTTGCTCAAGATTCTGAAGCTAAACCCTTGTCAGATAACCAAAGGCTTGGTGGTGCCCAATGCAAAGTATTCCAGAGGACAAACACGACATCCTGATGAATACCAGACCAGCCAATCCCAGGGACTGTTTGATCGGCGATGTGTGACGAAACTGCCCCAAAAAAATAAGGATGAACTCAGGACTACGATCATAAAGCCAGGGTAAGCCTAGTAGACTGTCATTACCTCTCTAGCTAGAATAAATGAGACATGCATTACTCACCGTAATAGCATTTCTGATGATTTTATCTGCTTAACATGCTGTGCATATAGTCCGACATCTACTGGTAATTGCGGCGTATTGCATCTTTCTTTCGAGGATCGAAAGAGGATGTCGGCATGAGCGTGACTGTGACACTAGCCCTAACGTGACGTGTAGTGTACTCAAAATCCCTCAAGCGTCGAGGTCCCTCCGACTGATAGCCGATTTAGTGAAAGGGTCCCCTTCGCTACCAGCTGCCACTAAAATGAAAAACTGGTTTGTCTTTCTTAGTAGTCTCATCTTTTCCAGATAATAGATCACTGCTCCCCTCACATCTAGTGTGTGCAGGCTTGTTTCTGCCACGTTTGTGGGGTTCTGGAAAAAGGTGGGTAGTTCTATGGACTGGTTCACATGGAACTTTGAAATAAATGTAGGCGCAAACCGTGGGCGAGTGCGCAGGACCAACTTATCTTTGTGAATTGTGACGGATGGGTCTTGAACTGAAAGGGCTTGCAGTTCACCAATTCTCCTTATTGATGCAATTGCCACCAAGAAGGTGGTCTTGTAGGCGAGTGCTTTAAGGCTAGCATTATGCATCAGTTCAAAGGGAGGCCCCATTAGTCTAGTTAGTACAATGTTCAGGTCCCAACCGGGAGCTGGGTTGGAAATACGGGGATGAATTCTTTTTACCCCCTCTATAAATGCCTTTATTACCGGACTTTTCCACCACAAAACCTTCTGGGACTTGGTGAATGCTGGAAGTGCAGCTAAGTGGACTTCTAGGGAATTGAAAACTAGGCCTGAATCTATACAGGACAATATGTGTTGGTATGCAATCAATCGGATTGATGCTCTTGCGATTGCACCAGATGACAAAGCGCTTCCATTTGTTGGAGTAGCAATGTCTGGTGCTGGGTTTCCGAGCTTCCCCGAGTATGCCCATACATCACTGAGGGAGTTGGAAGTGCCCGAACTCTATGACCTCAGGAGCCAGGCCGCTAAATTGAGAGTTTGGGGACATGGATGAAGTGTTTCCCCCCTTGTCTTGCGACAGCATGTTGTAGGGGCATGGCAGCTTCCTGGGAGGGGAGAGAGAAATTGCCATGAGATGGGAGAACCAAGAATCATCCTGGTGCATCCTGTGCACTATCTTGTTGATCAGGGGAGTGATGGGGGGGGGGGGGGGTGGGTATTTGGCATTGATGTAGACTAATTTCCCTGTCCATGTTTTTCAGGGACCGTTCACCTTGGAGCGGTTTTGCAGGTACTTCGAGGCGTAATCTGGGTATTGTGCGTTCTCCAATTTTGCAAACAAGTCGATCTCTGGGAAGCCCCAGTCTGCGAAGATGTTGAAAACTATGTCTGCGAGCAATTGCCACTCGTACGCTACGGGTAATGGGAAGTCTCTGCTGAGAACGTCCGCCAAAAGATTGAGTTCCCCTGGAACGTGTTGTCACAGGAGGAACATCTTGTGTTTGAGAGCCCATTTCCATGTTCTGAGGCAGTTTGGATAGCCCTGCAGAGTAAGTGCCCCCTTGTTTGTTTAAGCAATACATGGCCGTAGCACTGATCGTGAGGACTAGGACTGTCTTCCTCTGCAGGTGTGTTTGGAATGTCTCCAGGTTTATGTGGTTGGTTGCTACCGCTGGGGACCACATGCCATAGGAGGTGCCGAAGGAGGTGAGCTCCCCACCCTGTCAGAGAAGCGTCTGCGGTGAGAGTGGCTTCTACTGCGAGGGTGGTGAAGGTCTTCCCCTGCACAAGGTTTTCCCTTGACCACCACTGCAGTGACTGCCGAGACAACCACTCGATTGTCCGGTTGTCCACTGGCCTGACACCATTCCCTTGTGAGCCACTCTTGCATGGGGCGCATGCGCAGACGTGCGTGCCAAACTAGGTAGATGCAGGAGGCCATCATCCCTATCAGTCGCATGGCTTTGCGTACGGTCACCTCACAACTGGCTACATAGTGAGGAAGCTGGAACAGCATGTTTTGAACCCTCTCGGAGAGAAAGATGAGACAGTCTTTGGTCTGAATCAGAGCCCCCAGAAACTGTTTGACTTGGCTGGGGTCTAGGCTGGACTTTCTCGTTGATCGAGAACCCTAGACTGAAGAGGAGAACTACCGTATTCTGGGTATTTGTTAGGCATGTTCCGTACGAATCCCCTGTTATTAGCCAGTCGTTGTGGTAAGGGAATACTGGGATTGACTGTCTGTGCAGGTGAGAAGCAACTACCGCCAGTACCTTTGTAAACACCAGTGGAGGTGAGGTAATACCGAAGGGAAGACCTTGAACTGATGGTGCTGGTCCTCCATCATGAACCATAGGTACTTTCTGTGCACTTGCAACATTGAAATATGAAAGTATGCATCTTTCATGTCCAATGCTGCCAAGTAACCCCCTTGCACCAGCAGTGGGATTACTTCCTGCAATGTTTTCATTATGAACATTTGCAGTTTGACATACTTGTTTGCTGTGCGCAAGTCTAACAAAGGGTGCATGGTAAGATCCTTTTTGGGTACAAGGAAGTACACTGAATGAATACCTTTGATTACCTGGTGAATGGGGACGACTTTTATGGCAACCTTTTCCTGAAGGATCTGCACCTCTTCCAGGATGATTTGCATGTGTGCTGGTGATAGGCGTCTGCTCTTTGGTGGATGGTATGGAGGTGGCTGGTGGAACTCTATACAATAACCGTGGGTGACGGTCTTGAGCACCCACTGGTCTTATATGATCCCCCTCCCGGACTGGCGTGTCATTTTGATGCAGAAGCCGTGGAGCCTCTTGAGGTGGAGTTTCTGCCTCTACCCTTGCCTCTGCGTTGTCCCTTTTGCCGATATTGGTTGTTGCCAGCTGAACCTTGTCCAGAGGACCATGGGGTACCTCCTGCGCCACACTGCCCATGTGGCGATCGGGAGAAGGACTGACCCTGAAAGGAACGGCGAGATTTTGCACCTCCCCGCTGTTGAAAAGGTTTGGCTGTGATTTGATTGTGAGATATTAGTGTCTCATGCGTTTTTCTCGCTGTTTCCAAGGCGTCAGACTCCTCCACAGACTTATTTATCAAGGAGGCCCGAGTCTCTGGCTTGAAACCTGAATTTCTTTAGCCAGGCATGTCTCGCAAGGAGAGTTCCCTGTGCCAGAGTGCGTCCCGCCGTCTCCGCAGCATCTAGCATGCTTTTAAGAATGTTGTGGGTCACCTGCCTTCCCTCAGACTACTGCCAGCAGGTGTGATCGTGTGAGTTCAGAGACCTCTTGGAGGTCTTCTTGAAGCAGGTTCCATTGCACATCGCTGTAACTAGCGAGAAGAGTGGTATAATTTGCAATTCTGGTAGAATAGGCTGCTGACGTGGTGATCCGCTTGCCAAGCGCATAGAGTTTCTTACAGTCCTTATTAGGGGGAGCATCTACAGTAGACAGTGGCACCCCAGCCCTCTTTCAGGTGGTTATAACAACCAGGGAGTCTGGTATGGCATGACCTTGCATGTACATAGGGTCAGATGGAGAGAGGCAAAACAGTTTCTCAACCCGAGGGTTGACAGCCCTTGTATACCCCTCTTTTTGTTATCAGTTTTACTAGCAACCTTGTTGCTGCGGGTGTGATTCAAAAACTTTAGAATCTAGGACGGATTGAATCCATTTAATGTCCATTTTCTATTTCTCTGCCCCTCCATTTAGTACTGACTACTAAGTTTGTCCTGGACACTGGCTGTGTATGTTTGTTGGTCTGTGTTAACAGTATTACAATTAACTACCCAATAATTTCTGCTGAAGTAATCAACCACAGATAATGTTTATCCAAAATGCTGGATCACACATACCAGCAACGAAGGGTCTCTGCTCTGGGACACACTGCTCTTGCTCTTTGTTAACCAACTAATTTGGTAAGAATCCCATTTATGTTCAGGATTATTAGAAAACATCTCTATTTCCTCTTTTTTTTTTGTGTGTTTGCCTCCCTCACAAGGATTGTTCCTTTAAATAAAATGCCACGAGGAAGGCGTACTTTAATTTAATTTGAATAACATTATAAATGGTTTCTTTGTTGCTCTATTGTCCTTTGTCATTCAAACATGTAATGTTTTTGGTTATCTTTTAACAACATTTCCTTATTACATTTTTTGTTGTCAAATCACTTGTATTTAAAAAAAATTTTTTTATAAAAGAAGAATTTTCTAAAAAAAATTAAATATTTTTTTTGTTAACATGAAATAAACAAAATGCAAAGACTTTCTTTTTCCTTTTTTTCTTTGCGGCTGACTGTTTACTTTAACTACAAAGGTATTGAAACATTTGGGATATCTAACGATACTCAACACAAAAATTAATTGAATTTATTTCACTATGTGGGCAAAATAATAATTTCTCTAGCAGACTTTCGGAAACCTAATGTATGTATATTGTAGTACCCCACCTAAAGCTGTATTCCCCTCTTTTTGTTAACGCTTGTAAGGGAAGGGGACAGTAGGGAAGGGGACAGTAAGGAAGGAGCAAGCCTCTTCTTAATGGAGTTCAGCCTCGACTTGTAGGAGGTTTTTCTTTAAGGATGTCCTCAACAGAATCCGAGTCCTGAACAGCCTCCTGTGTGGTGATTTGATAGTGGTCTGCGGCCCTCTTCAGGATGGCACTGAATGCCATTTGGCGATGGCTGCCTCTGTTGAGGTGAGGAAGGTGGGTTCAGACAAATAACATCTGGGTCAGGGGTAGGCGCTGGTGAAAGTCAAGGCCCTCATCTGCTGGTTGATCTTGTCCCCAGTCTGGGCACTGGTCAGTTGTGTCTTGACCAAAAGGATTGTCCTCATGACTAAAAGATCTTCATAGGTTTCCTCTGGTTCAGAAAATTGGAATACTTCTTCCTGATGAGTGTGTGTCTGAATTGGGAAAATCTGCAGCTTTATCCATGTCATTTTCAAACCTCTCTCGTCCACAGGGTTGAAGCAGGGGTGTCTGGAGGAGGGACAGGCTCTTCAGGGGGAGGGATTTACTAGTTAAAGCCCTAGAGAGGGGCTGGGGGTTATCAGCGTACTCCTCTCAACGAGAGGTGGTGCTTTTGGGTGGTTTCGCCGCCGAAACAATATCCACGATACTCTTGCGTAACTTCGGCAGCTCTATGAAGGATTTCAACGTGCATGTAGGCACCGTTGCGGTTATCGGCTCCGCTAAAACCTTAGGAGCTGACAAGCTCTTAGACGGCATAGCTGCACTCATGCGCTTTTTTTGAGGAGACGCCCTTATGAGTAGAATGCCCGGTTGCATGCTGAGAAGACGGATGCAAGGAGGGTGCTGGACCGCATGGTTCAGCAGGCACAGTCAAAGTCTTTGGCGGGCCTGTTGGCGTTTGGTGCTTCTTCGACGTATCCATCGAGGAAGCTCTGGGGGTTGTGTGTTTATCCTTGGGTGGTGCATGTGTGCCCCTGTCGCTGGGATGTGAACTCCCCATAACAGTACCGGTGGTCTGTCTGTCGGGGCCAGGGACGAGCACCTGTGAACCGGATGGTTTCGACGAAATGTCTATGGCCTCCAGGTCGGAGCCGTGGCTGCCGCTAAAGTCCTCATCATCCAAGACAACAGCGCCAACGGGGGGAACAACTTTCGTCCTGCATCGCGTAGGCCGCCCACTGCTTTGTCCGCCTATCTAACGTCTTAGGACAAAAGAGTTTGCAGGACATACAGGATCGCTCATCGTGGTCACGAGGTAAGCACCTATTGCATTTGCGATTTATGTCCTTCCGGGTATATTTTCCTTTGCAAGACAGACAAAACTTAAATGGAGTCCTCTCCATAGCAGAGGTGAAAGGTGGCAGCCATACCAGAAAAGGAAAGGGGGCGGGGGGAATGCATTCTCAGAAAGAATCAACCCAGGGCCCCACTCTCCCTACTGTAAATGTCTGGCCAGAGGGCCAAGGCCATGCGGTCGACAGACATCGAACGATGCACCAGTCGCCGAACAGCAGTTGGATGTCTTTGGCGTAGGGGTCCACGAAGTATTCGAAGAGAAAGTCAAAAGACTAGACAACCATCGGTTGTGGGACAACAAAATAATTAGTTTAGCAATATGGAACAAGTTACTTACCTGTAACTGTTGTTCTCCAGCATGGGTCTGGCATGGATTCACATGCTCATGAATATTCCCCGTCGTCAGGCTGGGAATCCTCGGTAAAGAAAAAACCAGTATCAGTTTCGTTTCTGATCTGTCTTTCGTAGTAATAACCAATCACTGGTCTCTGCGTCATACTGACCACAGCCAATGACTGCCCTCTACCTAAGCACCGCCTCTGGCAGCCATCTTCAGATTTGGAAGCACGTGAAGTGGCAGTATGACCAAGTGAAGAGCCGCAGAGGGGTAGGCGGGAGGGTTCGCATGTGAATCCATGCCAGACCCATGCTGGAGAACAACAGTTACAGGTAAGTAACTTGTTCCTTCTCCAACATGGGGTCTGGCATGGATTCACATGCTCATGAATAAAGAATACATAGCAGTACACACATGCACAACCACGGGAGGTGGCAAAGGCTCAACATTAAGCATTGCATCAAACTCAACATTAAGCATCTTACCTCCTCACCAGGCTCACCTCAGGCGAACAGGTTGCGCAGCACTGCTTGGCCGACCCTGGACTCCTCCCTGGAATCCCGATCGACGCAGTAGAACTTCGTGAAGGTGTGCGTCGACCTCCACGTAGCAGCCCTGCATATGTCCAGCAGGGGCACACCAGAAAGGAACGCCGTGGTAGCTGCGATCGCTCTGGTGGAATGGGCTCTCGGACGGCCAGGCAGCGGTCGGTTTGCCAACCGATGACAGTACATGATACAGCCGGAGAGCCATCTGGAAATGGAAGCCTTCGAGAGAGCCTTCCCCTGATTGACAGGTCCAAAGTTCACAAAGAGTTGTGACGTCTTCCGAAAACACTTCGTGCGGTCCACGTAGAACTTCAGCGCTCTAGCCACATCCAGCGAGTGCAAAGTTCTCTCAGCCGGCGACGAAGGCGACGGGAAGAATACAGGCAACACCAAGGGTTCGTTGAGGTGGAAGTCCGACGGTACCTTGGGCATGAAGGAGGGGTGCGTCCTGAGCACTACCCTCGTGTCGTGAAAAGTCAAGTACGGGGCCTTGCAGGAAAGGGCCTGGATCTCTCCCACTCGTCGTGCGGAGGTGATGGCCACAAGAAACGCTGTTTTCCACGACAGAAACTTCAACGGGGCCGAGTGCAGAGGCTCGAACGGAGGTCCCACGAGCTTGGTCAGCACCACGTTGAGCTCCCACGCCGGGGCCGGAGCCTTCACCGGCGGGAACGATCTGAACAGTCCCTTCATGAACTCTTTCACCAGACGATGAGACCACAAGGACGTCCGCCCCGTGGTTCTGGTGTATCGGGAGATCGCAGCAAGATTAATCTTGATGGACGCGTGTGCCAGTCCAGCTTTGGCCAGCGTCAGCAGGTACGGCAGTACTTGGGGAGCCGTAATCCGTAGAGGGTTAATCTTCTGTGCGTGGCACCAGACAGAGAACCTCTTCCATTTGTGTCCGTAGCATTTAAGAGTCGAGGACGCCCTGGCCTTTGCAAGAACCTCTCTGCAGTCGGCCGGTATGTCGTATCCTCCAAACTCTAGCGCTGCAGGAGCCAGGCCTGCAAGTTCAGCGATTTCGGGTCATGGTGGAGGATGGCGCCTCCTTCCCTGGAGAGCAGATCCGCGTCCACCGGCAGCTTGATTGGCGGGGACGCTGACAAGTCCAGAAGGTCCGGGAACCATATCTGCCTCGGCCACGCAGGTGCGACGAGGATCATCCTGCACCGTGACCTCTTGAGCTGGTTGACGAGCTGGATTAGCAGTGGCAAAGGAGGGAACGCGTAGAGTAACAGGCCCTCCCAGGGGAGCGAGAAAGCATCGCCCATGCTCCTCGCCTGGGGAAACCTGCTGGCGAACCTCCGGCACTTGGAGTTCGTCGCCGTCGCGAACAGGTCGATCTGGGGTGTGCCCCACCGTCGGAAGAGGCGATCCACTAGATCCTGCCGTAGTTCCCACTCGTGGCACGAGCGCAGCTCCCTGCTGAGTGAGTCGGCGATGGTGTTTTTTATCCCTGCCAGATGAAACGGCACCAGAAACATCCCTTGGGCGACTGCCCAATGCCACAGGTCCTGCGCCTCCTTGGACGGTGCTGGGGACCTGGTTCCGCCCTGTTTTCTGATGTAAAACATGGTGGTGGTGTTGTCGGTGAAGATCCTCACCACCTTGCCCTTGAGGGACGGAAGGAAGGACCTGAGGGGCCAAAACACTGCACGGAGCTCCAGGACGTTGATATGTAAGGATTTCTCCGTCGGGAGCCAAAGGCCTCTTGCGTGCAGATTTTCGGTGTGCGCTCCCCACCCTTCCAGGGAGGTATCCGTGGTCACTGTCTCCTGGTGGGCTGGGGTCTGGAAGTCCATGCCCGCCGTCAGATGCGCGCGGGTGCCCCACCACCGGATCGCTCGTCGGAAACTCTCGTCGAGTGTGATCCTTTCCTCGAAGCTGCCCGTCGTTTGGATCCAGCGCACGTCCAGGAACTCCTGCAACGGGCGCATCCGGAGCCTGCAGGGACTTGATGGACCTCACCTTGGCCGCGTCGGCCACCAACATCCGCTGCACCTTGCCCAGGATGGTCCTGGTCCTCTCCTCCGACGGGGAGGCCAGAAGGGACACTGTGTTGAGCCTCGCTCCCAGAAACAGAGTGTCTTGCGCGGGTACCAGGTGGGATTTGGCGTAGTTCACGGAGAATCCCAGGTCCGTGAGAAGTTGGACGGTCCTTGCCGTGTGAACCACGGTGAGCTCCCTTGTCTTGGCTCGGATGAGCCAGTCGTCCAGGTAGGGGTAGACGTGGATCCCTTCGCGGCGCAGCTGAGCCGCCACCGGTACGAGGCACTTGAACACCCTGGGTGCCGACCGTAGACCGAAGGGGAGGGCTTTGAACTGGTAATGCCGCCCTTGGACCACAAACCTGAGGAATTTTCGGTGCCCCTTCAAGATGGGAATATGGAAGTAGGCATCCTCCAAATCCAACGACGACAGGAAGTCTCCTTCCACCAGCTGACCCAGGACGTGCTGGAGGGTGACCAACCGGAACTTTTGCGCCTTGATGAACTTGTTCAGACGTCGCAGGTCCAGGATGGGGCGCCATCCCCCCGTCTTCTTCTTCACGAGGAAGTATCTCGAGTAGACTCCGGAGCCCCGAAGCCTCTTTGGGACGAGTTCGATGGCGCCCTTCTTGAGCATCGCCTTCACCTCCAGGAGAAGTTGAGGGACGTGAAGTTCTTTCCTGGCCACGGGGGGGGGATGCGCGGACACTTTCTTTGAAACTCGAGCGCGTGGCCCCGGGCCAAGGCGTCCAGCACCCAACGGTCGGTGGAGATGGACTCCCACACGCTGACCAAGCTCGCCAGCCGGCCTCCCACCGGGGTGCTTCGGTGGGGGCCCGACCCCCCGGCCGGTTCAATCCTGCTTCGACGAGGCTTTAGCGCCTTGTCCTTGGCGACGACGGCGGTGTCCGCCAGGCTTGCCTCGTCCTCTGTAGGCCTCCTGAGACCACGAGCGGGCCGCTTGACGGTAGGAGGAAAAACTGCCGCCGGAACCTTTGGAGGCGCCCTTGCCTCCGCTGCTCCGAAAGGGCGTCCGTCGTCGTTGCAGAACTCCAAGGGCCCGGGCCGTCTCGGTATCCGCTTTAATGGCCTGAAGGGAATCGTCCACTGTTTTCCCAAACAGGTTGTTCCCATCGAAGGGCATGTCCAGGACTCTGGTCTGAACGTCTTGACGGAAATCCGTAGCCTTGAGCCATCCACGCCGCCTAAGGCAAACGCCGTTGCCCAACTGGCGGAACCCAGTGTCGGCGATGTCCGTCGCAACGGTAATGGCGTGGTCCGAAGCCACCTCACCTTCCTGGATCTCCAGGGCCTCTGCCCTCTTGTCGTCCGGCAAGAAGTCCAGCAGGGGAGCCAGTTTGTACCAGAGCTCCCTGTCGTATCGGGCCACGATAGCCAAGGCGTTGGCAGCTTTAATCGTCGTAGCTGCAGACGAGATGACTCTGCGTCCCATAGCGTCCAATTTCTTTCCCTCGCCGTCCGGTGGGGAAGTCGATGTGGAGGCCGCACCCCCCCCCCGCTTTTTTCCTGGCCGCCGCGGAGACGACGGAGTCCGGAGTAGGCTGCGCCCGGAGGCACAGGGGGGCCGTGTCCGGGACCCGGTACTTTTTCTCGTACCGGTCTCTTCTAGCTGGCGTCGTGGACGGATTCTTGAGGAGGGTGAGGCCCTCATCCCAAATGTCGTCCAATAGAGGCACCACGAGGACCGTCTTCCTCTTGGCCTCGCGCCGCTGATAAAGGAAACCTTCCTTCTTCTCCTCAGGGCAGAGTTGGAAAAGCTCGGATGCCCTGGCGATCATTGAGCGGAACGATCCAATCTCGTCGGGCGGAGAAGCCCTGGTGGGAGGCGACGACGGTACATCCTCGTCGTATACCTCGTCGTCCGTACCCGTCGCTGCCGTGTCAGTCCCCGTATCATCCCCTCGGGTGGACGGGGAGGAGGGCTGGAAGGGGCGCGACGGTTGAAAAGGAGGTGGAGGGTGGATCCTTCTTTTCTTGGTAGGGGGAACACCAGAAGGTCCCGGTTCTGGGTCCCCCGACGGGAGAGGTTCCGTCGGCAACAGTAGTCTCGTCCTTATATCTGAGCATAAGGACTGTATAGCCAACAAAATGGCCGCCGAGTTGTCTCGCGGCGCTGGCAGAGAGGAATCAGACGGGCGATCAGGGGCCCCGTCGGTACCCTCGACGATGTCGTCGTCCCCTGCGTCGGGATCCATCCCGACGGGCCGGTCTTCTTCCACGCCGAGGCCGTGGCTTAAGACCTCGACCAGCTCCTCCTCCGAGGTTGAGGCCGAATCTACGACGACGCCCTGCCCCCCTTTTTCTTCCCCACGGGGGATTTCACGGGGGTCCTATCGATGGGCACAAAAGAGGACTCCCTCCGAGGTGGCAGGGAGACTCTGAGCCCCGAGGTCGCCACCACTGGTGTAGCCTCCACAGGCTGAGCCAGGGCCGCCGCGACAGTTTCGATAGAGGGCTTGGCCGGATGGATTAAGGCCTTCACCACCTTAGGTGCGCTCACCGCCTTATCCTTGAGGGGGGGGGGACACTGCCTCGCTCCCCCTCCGCCTTCGAGCTCGACCGGGGCCTCTCCAGGAGCTTTGCCGGGTGCTCGGCCTTCCTCTTACCCGACCCAGAGCGTTGGCTCGTGGTTGATGGTGCCGGGGAGGGTGCGCCCTGCCTGGCGCCCGTAGAGCCCGACCGTTCGGCGCTCCCGGTGCCAGCGGACTCGCGGTGCTTGGCCTTATGTTGGACCCCTGTCGCCGGGGCGTCCTCAAAGGTCTTAGAAGACCGCTCGGATTTCTTCCTCTTCTTCTCACCGGACGGGCTCTTCCCTTCTAGCCAGTTGGCGAGACGTTGATGGCGGTCCTTCATGGTCCGCTCCGACATGTTGTCGCAAAACGCACAGTCCTTCTCCACGTGAGTCTTGTCCTCATGTAGGCAGTAAAGACAAAGAGAGTGTTCGTCCTCCTTGAAGACGTTCTGCAGCTGGCATCCAGGGCAGTGGCATCCAGGGCAGACCCTGAACAGCTTTCCGGGCGTCGAGCTTCCCTTCTCCTGGGCCATGACCGGGCCTGAGAAACTTCTGGAGTCCTCCAAAAGCGTAGCTCGACGAATCTTCACCCTTGAGGGGCGCAGACGAATCCGAAACGGGTCCCCGTTGATCGGATGGAGAGTCGGTGGAGCTTGAGGCTCTTTTGACCGAAAAAAACGAAGTTTTTGAGAAAAAACGTGAAAAAATAGCACTAACACTCGAGAGCAATAGCACGAGGATCCCAACACGTGAACCTGCGGTAAAAATCTGAAGATGGCTGCCAGAGGCGGTGCTTAGGTAGAGGGCAGTCATTGGCTGTGGTCAGTATGACGCAGAGACCATTGATTGGTTATTACTACGAAAGACAGATCAGAAACGAAACTGATACTGGTTTTTTCTTTACCGAGGATTCCCAGCCTGACGACGGGGAATATTCATGAGCATGTGAATCCATGCCAGACCCCATGCTGGAGAACAACTCTTATGAGCTCCGCATAAGGCGACCAACTAGTTGGGCAGAAAAAAGCAATCTGAGGGACCTCCACGCATGAGGGATTTTGAGTACACTACACGTCACTCTAGGGATAGTGTTACTGTCATGCCCATGTCGGAGTCCCTCGAAAGAAAGATGAAATACACTAGCTGTCCGACTAAATGCACAGCATGTGATTCTAAGCAGATTAAGAATCAGAATCTAAATTACTCCCAAATGTTTTTAAGTCATCTGTTGATCCCTCGGCCAGTACATCCTGGGGATCATCTTTTCTCCCCTGACCCCATGCCTATGGAAACTTCCCTCCTGTGGTCCAGCATTGTGCTTTTCAAAGTGTACCATCAACTCTCCTCCACAAGACCGGTCTCATATAGGCCATTTCCTTTCTCTGAGACGCTCTTACACTTCTGCAACCAGCCACTCCACTGTGTATGCCATCTTGAGGTTCAGGTAGAACAGTGTTGACGGGATCCACTGCTCAGCTGGCCTGATCATTGACATTGTTCCTCCCTAGACCCAAGGGCTCCCCCAGAGATCAATAGTCGTTTTATATCTTTCTATGGGACTAAGACTTCCAGAAACCTAAACAAATTTTGACACTTGCCTGTTCAATTTAATAGCTGTTTCAAGCATATCTTAAAGGTTAATATCGGATGGTATTTCATAGTGTCACTTCTGTCCCCATTCTTAAATATCGGAATTACCACCATTCACTTCCAGGAAGAGGACGTAGGTCCCTGTGACTTATTAATGGTCATTGAAAAGGTTAAACATATAGGAAACAGTCTTTTGAATTGGAAAGGCATATTTATATGAGAAGGTATGATAGGTGCGCGCTGTATAAGAACAGTATCAAAGTTTAATCCATCGATTACACGGGCCTCTATGATGCGTCTTTGTAGACGCGTAATTGTCAACCTTGTTCCATTGCAGAGTTCCTGTGATGGCATAAGATCACATAGTGGCATAATTACAGCACCTACTTTCAGTTTTAGCTCGAGAGGAGGCATTCATCCTACAGCATTTTGTTCTTTAGTGAGTGAAACATTGAGTCAGTAAATTGACTGTTCATAGACACTGGAATTGCCATGCCCTGTGTGAAGAGACGTGGGGGTGGAAAGTAGTAATTTTAAATTATTCTGAATGTTTGTGATAGTGGAAGGTGAAGGTTACCGTGTACATCCATGCTCATTCCGTTTGTTAAAATGATAGATGATGTTGTAGTGGAAGGGCACACAAGGGTGCACTTTGCCATTTGGACAGCAAAGGGCAAACTAACACTGATAAATTACATGAGCGGAGTAAGGAAACACACCCAAGTGATATATATATATATATATAGATGCAGCCCGGCATTCATTTGTTTAATTTGGACCAACGATGGAGCAGTTTCATGGTCCTTTATTCCATTCCTAAAGGCAGTTTTTGCAATTAGGATTGGCCGGACCAAAGTGTAGATGCAGAATGCTGATGAATTACCATCTTTGTACATTGTTTTTATCTTGGTTTTATTTTTACTAAAATTGTATTTTAGGATTGAATGTATGCATTTTATATAGTAGACATGGAAAATGTTTTTTTATCTTCGGTTAGAATGTTTAAGGTGTCTTCAAATGTTTTTTTTGTCTGGATGCACGTGATGTTTAAGAATACTGACTGACAAAAGGTGATCATGTGGTGGCAGCAAGGAACCAGAAGGAGGAGGCCGAGAAGCAGAGAGAAACGTCCAGCGTTAGCTACAATTGAAAAAACAAGGTGGGGTTAGAGGACTCCAACAAAAAGGGGGATTAACCAAAAGTGAGAAAAGGAACTAGCACATGGCGTGGTGTTGAAGAGTAAGATAAACAGGGAGGAGGGACAGAGCAAAGCTAGAAGACTTTACCAAAGGGCAACGGATAAGGCCCCCTTAACATTCCCTGTGAGAAAATTGGAAACTGGGGCAGTCCTTGGTCTTCTAATCTAGAAGAGAAGCACCTAGTGTTGTACAGCTTGGCCGAGGCACTAAAATGTCACAGAACCTACAAGACCAGAGGTGGACAAGTCACAAGAACCTTTTCGAATATGAAGTAAAGAGACTGTTTAAGGAGGACCCCACATTTTATGTGAACTGTGAAAAGAGATGCTGTAATTGGTAGAACTGTGAACCAAAGTCTGTTGCTTGAGGTGTGAGCCGAGAAGAAGGGTTTACTTTATATTTTGGGGACAGGGTGTGAAAAGAAAGTCAGGGACAACCCAAGACTATCGCAGGGGAGGGGGTTATCGGTTACAGTTCCGCACAAATCTCCCAATTACCTTTGCTTTTCCATCTAGCAATTAGTAAAAAAGCAAAATTAATGCTTATAAACATGCCAAACCAGGCATGGACTAGTCTGTTGATTTAGATCCACATGACATGACAGGAAGTAACTAGTTACCCACAACAGCAGCGGGCCACAGGCTACCTGCAGCAAGATTAACTAGTTTCCCCATGAGGATGAATATACAATACACAATGTTCTATTAAGATTAACCACAGATATCTCTGTGAGGATGATCTAAAGACAGGCAACACATTGGATAATGGGGTCTGGAAGTGAGAATCGCAAAGAGCCACTCCATCAGTGAGTCACGTTCGCTCACAGGTAAGTATGTGATGAGTGGACTAACAATTGGGGGACAGAATGTTAGCCGCAGTAATGAGATTTGCTGGACAAGGAAGTTCATCTTTATTTATTTATTAAGCAGCTTGTATCGCCCACCTAGCCCGAAGGCATCCATGTGCTTTTCTTGACAGATAGCAAGTTGCAAGGTTACATAGTTGAAAGATTGTTCTAGTCATTAATGCAGTATCATACAAAAGTGTGATCATGACATATCAAGTTACAAGGTTACAGTATAATAAGGTGATAAAAAGTAAATACAATAGTGCATCAGGGGTGGGCTGTCATCTGTAAAAAAATGAATGCAATGAGAGTTTGTAGGATGATGTTATTTTAGTAGTTTCTCTGAAAAGAGCCAGGTTTTGAGTGTTTTCGGAAGGTCCAATAGCAGTTTCGAGACCTTAGAGCTGCTGGTGGGTTGTTCCATTGTTTAGCAGCTACCACCGGGAAGCTGCTGCCTCTGGCATTCTGAAGCGTGAATGGTATTGTGCAGAGGCGGTGCGCATAGGCACAGCGTGTGGGCCTGATGGAGTGATTGGGAGTGAATTTATCTGTGAGATTTTATGTGCTAGCTTGTGTAGATATTTGTGTGTCACGGCGAGTGTTTTAAATAGGATGCGCTCATGGATGGGCAGCCAGTGCATGTTCCGTCTTGTCGCAGAGATGTAACTGTTGTTCTCCAGCATGGGTCTGGCATGGATTCACATGCTCATGAATATTCCCCGTCGTCAGGCTGGGAATCATTGGTAAAGACAAAAATCTGATTCAGTTTCGTTTCTGAACCGTCTCCTAATAACCAATCACTGGTCTCTGGGTCATACTGCCCCCAGCCAATTACTGCCCTCTACCTAAACCCCTCCTCTGGCAGCCATCTTCAGATTTGGTAGCACGTAAAGTGGCAGTAGGACCAAGAGAAGAGTCGCAGAGGGGTAGGAGGGAGGGTTTGCATGTGACTCCATGCCAAACCCATGCTGGAGAACAACAGTACAGGCAAGTAACTTGTTCCTTCTCCAGCATGGGGTCTGGCATGGATTCACATGCTCATGAATATAAGAATACATAGCAGTATACACATGCACAACCACGGGAGGTGGCAAGGCTCAACATTAAGCATTTCATCAACTAAACATTAAGCTTCTCTTACCTCCTCACCAGGCCCACCTTCTGGCGAACAGGTTGCGCAGCACTGCCTGGCCGACTCTGGACTCCTCCCTGGCATCCCGGTCGACGCAGTAGAATCTCGTGAAGGTGTGCGTCGACCTCCACGTAGCAGCCCTGCAGATGTCCAGCAGGGGCACACCAGACAGGAACGTCGTGGTAGCAGCGATCGCTCTGGTTGAATGGGCTCTCGGACGGCCGAGCAAGGGTCGGTTTGCCAACCGGTGACGGTGCATAATGCAGCTGGAGAGCCATCTGGAAAAGGAAGCCTTCGAGAGGGACTTCCCTTGATTCACAGGTTCAAAGTTCACAAACAGCTGTGATGTCTTCCACAGGATCTTCATGCGGTCCATGTAGAACTTCAGCGCTCTAGCCACATCTAGCGAGTGCAAAGTCCTCCCGGCCGGCGACGAAGGTGACGGGAAGAAAACAGATAACACCAAGGGCTTGTTGAGATGGAAGTCCGATGGCACCTTGGGCATGAAGGAGGGGATGCGTCCTCAGCACCACCCACGTCTCGTGGAAAGTCAGTTATGGAGGTTTACATGAAAGGGACTGGATCTCTCCCACTCGTCGTGCGGAGGTGATGGCCACAAGAAACAATGTCTTCCACCACAGGAACTTCAACGATGCCGAATGCAGCGGCTCGAATGGTGGCCACATGAGCCTGGTCAGCACCACGTGGAGTTCCCACGCCGGGGCCCGGGCCTTCACCGGCGGGAACAATCGGAACAGTCCTTTCATGAACTCATTCACCAGGCGATGGAACCACAGAGATGATTGCCCCGGAGTTCTGGTCTAGCGGGAGATAGCAGTCAGATGAATCTTGGAGGCATGAGCCAGCCCAACCTTGGCCAGCGACAGCAAGTACGGCAGAACTTGAGGGGCCGTAATCCGCAGAGGGTTAATCTTCTGTGCGCGGCACCAGACAGAGAACCTCTTCCATTTGTGTCCATAGCACTTGAGAGTCGAGGACGCCCTGGCCTTTGCAAGCACCTCCTTGCAGTCTGCCAGGATATCGTACCCTCCGAACTCTAGTGCTGCAGGAGCCAGGCTTGCAGGTTCAGCGACCCTGGGTCGTGGTGGAGGATGGCGCCTCCTTCTCTGGTGAGAAGATCTGCGTCCGTCGGCAGTTTGACCCGGGGGGGGAGGGAGGATGCGGACATGTCCAGAAGGTCCGGGAACCAAATCTGCCTCGGCCACGTCGGTGCGACAAGGATCATCCTGCACTGGGACAGTCTGAGTTGACTGATGAGTCGTAGTAGCAACGGCAACGGTGGAACGCATACAGGAACAGGCCGTCCCAGGGGAATGAGAAGGCATTGCCCATGCTCCCCGGCTAGGGAAACCTGCTGGCGAACCTCCGGCACTTGGCGTTCGTCTCCGATAGGTCGATCTGGGGATTGCCCCATCGTCGGAATAAGAGATCCACTTGATCCTGCCGCAGCTCCCATTCATGGCACGAGCGCAGCTCGCTGCTGAGTGAGTCGGCGATGGTGTTCTTTATTCCTGCCAGATGGAAGGGTACCAGAAACATCCCTTGGGAGATGGCCCAGTGCCACAGATCCTGTACTTCCTTGGATAGGGCTGGGGATTTGGTGCCCCCCTGCTTCCGGATGTAGAACATCGTGGGTGTTGTCGGTGAAGACCCTCACCACCTTGCCCTTGAGGAACGAAGGAACAACCGGAGGGCCCAGAACTCGGAGCTCCAGGACATTGATGTGTAGTGACCTCTCCTCCGGGAGCCAGAGGCCTCTTGCGTGGAGATCTCTGTGTGCGCCCCCCATCCCTCCAGGGAGGCATCCGTCGTCACGGTTTCCTGATGTGCCGGGGTCTGGAAGTCCATGCCCGCCGCGAGAGGTGCGCCGGTGCCCCACTACCGGATCGCTTGGTGGAAGGTCTCATTGAGTGAGATCCTGTCTTCGAAACTGCCCACTGCTTGCATGCAACGGGCGTCGAGGAACTCTTCCAGTGGTCGCATGCGCAGCCTGCACAGGCGCACAAGGTAGATGCACAAGGACATCATGCCGATTAGGGACTTGATGGACCTCACCCTGGCCGCGTCCATGGTCAACAGCCATTGCACCTTGCCCAGGATGGCCTTTGTCCTTTCCTCCAACGGTGAAGCCAATCGTGCCACTGTGTCAAGTCTGGCTCAGAGGAACGGGGCGACTTGCGACGGTACCAAGTGGGATTTCGCAAAGTTGATCGAGAATCCCAGATCCGTGAGCAGTTAGACGGTCTTCGCTGTGTGCTAGACGGCGAGTTCCCTTGACTTTGGTCGGATGAGCCAATCATCCAGGTAGGGGTAGATGTGGATCCCCTGCAGGCGCAGCTGCGCCACCACCGGTGCCAAACACTTGGTGAACACCCTGGGCGCCAACTTCAATCCGAAGGGGAGGGTCTTGAACTGATAGTGCTGCCCCTGGATCATGAATCGTAGGACTTTGCGATGTCCCTTTAGAATGGGGATGTGGAAGTAGGCATCCTCCAAGTCCAGTGACGATAGGAAATCGCCTTCCTCCAGCTGTCCCAGCACGTGCTGGAGGGTGACCATCTGGAATTTATGAGACTTTATGTACTTGTTCAGACGACGAAGGTACAGGATGGGTCGGCAACCGCCGATCTTCTTCCGGTTGTACACTCTGGCGCCCCGAAACCTTTTTGAGGCTATGGCTCCCTTCCTTAGCATCGCTTGTACATCCAGAAGTAGTTTTGGGACTTGGTTTTCCTTCCTGGCCACGGGCGTTATGCAGGGGCACCTTTTCTGAAAATCCAGGGTGTGCCCATGGGCCAGGGCATCCAGCAGCCAATGGTCGGTGGAGATGGACTCCCACACGCTGACGAATTTCACCAGCCGGCCTCCACCGGGGAGCTCGTGTGGGGGCCCGACGCCACGGCCGGTTCACTCCCGTTTCGTCGCGGCCTTGCCGCCTTGGCCTCCTTGGCGACGACGATGCGATCCTCCTGTCTTGCTGCATCCTCTGTAGGCTTCCTGCGACGAGGAGCGGGCGGCTTGGCGGTACGATGTGGAACCGCCACCGAATCCTTTGGAGGCAACCTGCTTGCCTCCGAAGTTCCGAAAGGACAGCCATTGTTGAAGAACACCCAAGGCCCGAGCCGTCTCGGTGTCCCCCCTGATGGCCTGCAGTGACTCGTCCACTGTCTTGCCGAACAGGTTGTTTCTGTCGAAGGGCATGTTCAGAACCCTGGTCTGCACGTCCTGGCGGAAGTCTGTGGCCCTAAGCCAACCGTGCCAGCAAAGGCAAATGCTGTTGCCCATCTGATGAAAGCTGGTGTCGGCGATGTCCGTGACCACCTTAATGGCATGGTCCGAAGCCACCTCGCCTTCCTGTTGGATTACTAGGGCCTCAGCCCTCTTGTCGTCCGGGAGGAAGTCCAGCAGGGGAGCGATCTTGAAGCACAGCTCCCCGTCGTAGCGTGCCACGATCGCGAGGGCGTTGGCCGCTTTAATCGTCCCTGCTGATGACGAGATGACCTGTCGTCCCATGGCGTCCAGCTTCTTCCCCTCGCCGTCTGCCGGGGATGTTTAAGTTGAAGCCGTCGCCCCCGCCGCTTTCTTCTTGGCCGCAGCGGAGACCACTGAATCCAGGGACGGCTGTGCCCTGAGGCACATAGGGGCGGAGTGCGGGACCCGTTACTTCAAGTACCGGTCTCTCTTAGCAGGGGACTTGAATGAGTTTTTCAGGAGCAGTAGCCC
Source organism: Ambystoma mexicanum (assembly GCF_040938575.1). NCBI lineage: Eukaryota > Metazoa > Chordata > Amphibia > Caudata > Ambystomatidae > Ambystoma > Ambystoma mexicanum. The sequence goes on along the minus strand of NC_090922.1, from coordinate 641,719,148 downwards.
ATCGTTCCAGATGTTGACCAGTAACGGGACTGCGTGAACAGTCTTCCTCTTGGCCTCCCGCCGTTGGTAGAGGAACCCCTCCTTCTGTTCTTCGGGGCAGAGCTGGAAGAGTTCAGATGCCCTGGCGATCATGGCGTGGAAGGAGCCAATTTCATCAGGGGGAGGGGGTGTGGGAGGCCCGAGCGGGTGGTGAAGGGAGGTCCATTCCGTCGTCATCACTGTCGTCGTCTGTCCTCGCCGTCGCCGTCTCCGTTCCCGTCCCATCCCTCGGTGGAGGGGAAGGAGATGAAGGCTGGGAAGGCTGTGAAGGCTGGAGAGGAGGAGGGTTATTGACTAGGCTCCTCTTGCTCGGTGGGCTTCCCGCCGGTCCAGGCTCTGCTGGTTCATCTGCTGGGGGTAAGGGCAACCTTGTCCTCATCTCCGTACACAAGGCCTGAATAGCCATCAAGATCGCTCCCGAGTTGTTTTGTGGCATAGGCACCGGTTGCGACGGTTGGGGAGTAGGATCCTCCGTCTCCTCCACGGTCCGTGGCTCCTCGTCGGCACCACTGTCGCTTTCTTTGTTCTCCTCGTCGGGATCCCTCCCGTAGGACCGGACCTCCTCAAACTTCTTGTCCAGGATCTTTGCGACGCCAGCCAGCTCATCTTCAGAGGTGTTATCTGTGTCCGTAATGTCTACCGTGCCCCCCCAATCTTTCTCCGCCCGGCGTTTCACAGGGGTCTTATCGATAGGCTGAAAAGAGGATTCCCTCTGTGGTGGCAGGGAAACTCTAGGCCCGGAGGTCGTCTCCACTGAGATAGCCTCTGCAGGCTTCGCCAGGGCCGCCATGACTCCCTTGATCGAGGCCTTCACCTTGGGGGTGGGGGGGGGGGTTGCTGCCTCGCCCCCCCTCGGCTGCCGCCGGTTGGGATAGACCGGGACTTCTCCCGAAGTTTACCCGGGTTCTCAGACTTCCTTTTCCCAGAGCCAGAGCGTTGGCTCACAGTTGATGGCGTCGGTGACATCGCGCCCTGCCTGGCAGCCAAACAGCCCGACCGATCGGTGCTCCCAGTGCACTTAGAAGACCGCTCAGACTTCGTCTCACCTGCGGCTGGGCTCTTCCCCCTCCAGCCAGTTGGTGAGTCGAGTAAAACGATCCCTCATTGTCTGTTCGGACATATTCTTACAAAATGCACAGACCTTTTCCATGTGCGATTTGTTGTTGTGAAGGCAGTAGAGGCACCGAGAGTGCTCATCTTCCTTGAAGACATTTTGTAATCCAGATCCAGGGCAGCTCCTGAAAAGCTTGGATAGGGGTGTCATGTTTCCTTTCTCCTGGGCCATGTCCACGCGTGGTAGGCCTCAAAGATCTTCTGGAATCCTCCAAGAAGTGAAATTCGATGTAAACTCACCCTTGAGGGGCGTAGGAAATTCCGAAACGGGTCCCCTAGAAACGGTGAAGCTTGAGGCTCGATTGACTGAAAAAATGAGAGTAAACTCTTTGAAAAAAATCGCAAAACGCAGTAAAAGCTCGAGAGCTATAGCACGAGGACTCCCAACACTTGAACGTGCGGTAAAAAATTGAAGATGGCTGCCAGAGGAGGGGCTTAGGTAGAGGGCAGTCATTGGCTGCGGGCAGTATGACCCAGAGAGCAGTGATTGGTTATATTAGGAGAAAAACCGTTCGGAAACTGAAACTGATTTTGTCTTTACCGAGGATTCCTAGCCTGACGACGGGGAATATTCATGAGCATGTGAATCCATGCCAGACCCCATGCTGGAGAACTTCTAGTTTTTGATATTCTGGACCTTGGTGCCCACATACATAGCATTGCAATAGTCTAGTCAATAGGAGGTATCTGGCTAGGGTAATGAAGCTGTCAGGTGAGAGGAATGACCTACAGGCATCAATGAGCTTGGATGTGTAGGCTGCGGCCGATGCAGTGGCGTTAACTTGTAGAGTTAAAGTTAAGGTGGAGTTCAGATAAAAACCAAGGTTTACTTCTTTCGACACCTTGATAGTGTTTAAAATTGGGTTGCAGAATTTCTCCTGTTACTGATCCTGAGAACTGCTTGGTCATGCCTGTCCGAAGCCTTTGTGAGACAGGGTCAGTAGCCTGAACCTCTCGGAGGGGGAACCTCCAAGTCGTCTGGGCTGCAAGGCCTACCAAGTTTAAAACCAGAGCCATTTCTACCCAAGAGGGGAAAGGTGGAGTTGGCATGGCCCCAGTCCCTTACCCATGTGCCGGTGTAATGGATTGTAGTACCACTCATGATCACCCCATACCTATGTCTTTAAATGCTGGGAAGTTTTTATATATCCTAACTAGAGAACCACAAGAACCAGCAGCCACAGCAGCTAACCAGAGGGCCAGCAGTGCAACAGCGACGCTCTGGGGACTCCAATGTCAGCACGCCACAACCGGCAGTGAAATTACAAAGAACCACTGAGCGACATAAAAGCAGGAACTAAGGCAGGGGTAGAATACCGTCAACCACTATGGCAGCAACGCTTACCTGCATCACAACTATGGACCCACCTTGAGAAAGAAGACTGCATGCCGCAAATGCTCCTTACCAGGTATGGAGGCGCACAGTGACTCGCTAACAGCAACTGTCACATTTTGCCTCCAGACACTATCACAAACTGTAACAGAGTATAGCTGACTACCATTACTAATCCATGGCAGGCCCATATGAAAAACTGGGGCGGAGCTTAGACAACCCCCCGCCCCCCACCCCTTGTATGCGCTTTACTGTTTGTAACATCTCCTGGGTGGCGAAGGCAGTAAGAGATTGGCAGAGCCAATGCAGACATAAGGGGGTTACAGAGGTGGAGGGGTGGGGGGCCGGGGTTTGGAATATATAAAGGGACAACAGGAAGGTGTGGGTTGTTCGTGTGAAGTCGGAGGTGGCAGACCAAGTGAGCAGAGACGGGAAGGATGGTGTTGAGGACCATGGAGGAGATTTCTAGAAAAGTTGAGGTATTGGCTGATGAGAGAAAGTGGTACTGTGATGTGAACGTGTGTGTAAGTTGAATGCGAATGGTAGTAGAAGAGTAGAGATTGAGGGAATGGAAAGAGGGTGACTGCGAAGCAGGTGGGGGAGTAGTATAGAGGAAGGAGTAGTAGTGGGGAAGAGGTGGTATAGGAAGTGGTAAAATCAGGTGTAGGTTAGTAGGGACAGAAGTAGGAAGTAATATCAAAGGGTGGCGGTAGTCCATATAGAAAGGAACAATGGAGGGACGGAAGAGGAAAAGCGAGGGAGAGAGCAAAAATGGTGGTGTGAGTAGGATGGAGGAGGAAGTGAGAGGGACAGATATAGGGAGAGGAACAACTGAGAGCAGAAGAACCATAGAGGGTGACGACTTGTGTCTGGAAGACACAACAACCCTTAAACTCATACCTTAGAGAATGTTGTTTGCATAGGAACATTAGATTGTTCAGTGAGATTAGCTAGATAATTCATTAACATTTAGGCCATCACTGATAGCTATTAGAGAGTAGGATTTGCAATCACTAGCAACAATCTGGTGTTGAAGGAAGTCTGGGTTAGGGAAGCATTGCCCATTCCTAGGTTAGAGAGGGACAGCCACTAGGCTCACAGGAAATAAAAATAAAGACCCTTGAACCTTGTCTGGGAGCTGGTGTGCTTGTGAGGACGTGTGTGATATATGTTACAGATATAAAAGCTCTTGTTGCTCTGGTTGGAGTAGATATTGTTTTCATCATTTCTGGATTCTGTGTTGAAGTATTTCTATACAGGAGTATTGCATATAGGGACACCACCTGACCTCCCATCCTACCATGTGGGGACCAACATGTGTAACAAGCCTCAGCACTCCTTCACTTGTTGAGAGGCACAGAAAAGGTTATCCCACTCCTGTAATTCTCCCAGGTGAACAAACTGCAGAACGCTGATAGACAGTTTTTACAAGGGGTGTGATGGAATAAGGTTGTCTTAAGAAGTAAAGGCTACACATACCTGTATTGTAATCAGGAAAACGGGTTACAGAATGAAAATACTGTAAACCTAATAATGCATTTTGCTCCACAAAAGCATGCCCTTTGACACATGCCCGGTCATATACTGTGCAATAAAAAAAACAAATAAAAAACTTTTCTTTCACAGCCAAACAAGTACAGTAGATTGTTCCAACGTTGACCCTTCAGAGTCTTGATGATTCTAAACATCAATATGTCCCACTTGGACTAACCACTCACCCCATAATACATAACCAACCCATTATGAAAAATTCTTCAGATGCCCCTCTTCCCTGATAGACAAAGAACCTTGAGTTGAACAAGATACTTTGCAATAGCAAATAGGAATCTGCTTCCCCTCTTTAACAAGCACAGCCCCAGGATAGCCCCAACAGGTATTTTGGAACAAATCCTTTTCTGCACAATAAAACTCTACTATACCCAGAAACAGAAAGCAATACCTTTGTTTGCGTCATGATGATTGTACAGACGGAATGGGATCTAGAGCTCTTATCATTCATTCCAGTAGCCGCTGTTGCTCTCTGCTTATTACCCAATTCCAGCCAACTCTTAAAAAAGAAAAATATTAAGAAGGTAAGTAGAAGCACTTTACGTGTTCATTCAAAACATTTGAAATCAGCAAGATTTCCAGAGCAAAGGAGTTGTTTTGTTTTAATAAAAACCTCAAAACATTTTGTTAAGGAACAGTTAAGGTTTATCCATTAGAAATTACCATTACCAAAGGAAAGATGCATGTGAATAACATCACTTTTTCAATAGCAGTAAAAACGTACTGAAGTTACTTGTAGCTGTGACTCCCAGGCAGGGTCATCTTTAAGTGCAGGGCCTAAAAGGCTAAATACAGAAGATATTACAGTGGCAAGCAATGTATACTTGGTCCTACATTCATCTCCCTCGATTCGTTCATCTCCTTACATTTTGGAAGATTTGAAGCATTAAAGTAGCTAGGATGACTGAAGCAAGGAGATGTCTGACAATACTTTGTCCAAGGGGAGCACCAGCCTAGGAGCTTGTGTCTGAGGCAGAGCATTTACACCTTCCAAAGGACACATGCCTCTGGACGAAATAGTATAGTGGAATGCATCAAAGGCATCAAGGACTTTTGGCTACCAAGATCTCACCATCCTTCAGAAACAGTTTTTCGTGGCATGGGATATCAGTTACGTGATAAGTGTACAATTACACAGCTATTCTAAAATCCAAACATTGAAGGTAAGTGACTGTAGAATCATCCATTGACTTATAAGAAACCCAAAAAATACTTTAGAAAGGGGGAGGAATGCACATGAATAAAGATTGGAGGATGATTTCTAAGCAGAGTGTGATAAGAACTAAAATTGCCCCAACTCCCTCCCCCCTGGACAACATCTGGTTCCTATTTACCCCTTGCTAGGAAATTAATTTATGAAAACCAGTCAGAAAATGTAAAATTCTTTTGTAGATGGGCCTACCTCTTAGTGGAACCAGAATACTGTAAATCACCACATCATCTTAATGTTCTGTTATGAAGAAAAACTCCTTAGAAACATGGGTTGCTTCCAAACGTCTGAGGGGTGCACTTATTTATTGTGTATTCATAATGTGCCTATACACAATGTACTTCAAGGCACAACAAGACAAGAGGAAGGGGGAACAGGGAGGACAAAACAAAAACGATCCTAGTAGGCCTTGTGACATTCGGATAGTGCAAGTAATGTAACGAGAAGCGCACGGGAGGCGAGAGGGGGGGTGCCGGTCAGGGCAAAAGGGCCTGTGACAAAGGAGGGGCCAGGAGGACAGAGCCAGGGCAAAGCAGACAGTGCAGGGGAAGGAAGGTCTGCGAGCTAAGTGCAGAGTAAGGGGCTGAAAGAGCTACAAGGGTGTAGGCCCAGCCAGGCTAGTGCGAGAGGGGTGGGGGGGCTTAAGGGCAAGTGCTGGTCGAGAGGGGCGGCAAGGGTGAGGGGAGACCAAGTGCAGGGGTAGGCTGGATTAGGGGGGCTTGGTGCCCTGTAAGAATGTGAAGGAAACAGGTAGCCAGTCAAATGGCAGACTGGGACATTAGTGGGGGAAAGAAGGAAGAAGAGAAAAGGAAGGTCTTGGGAAGCATCCAGAACTCAAGGAGATGTGAAGGATATCTGTCTTACTGGCATTAAGGCAGAGATCATTAGCAGTGCACCATGCCTGAATAGCAGTCAGGAATGAGAGAAGAAGAGGAGGGAAGCTTGAAGGAGAGCTGTGCGTCATACACAACACTGAAGGTTAGGAGAAAAGGTGGAGATCAGATGGGTTAGAGGGGCCAAGTAGATGTTGAAAAGCCAAGGCGAGAGGATAGAGGCACAGCTGGAGAATGAGATGGTGGAGAGAAAAAGGCCCAGTTGAACCTGGGAAGGTTGGTCCAAGAGGAAGGAGGTCAATCAGTCCAGAGCCAAGTCCATGATTGAAAGTATCAAAGGCAGAGGAAAGGTCAAGAAGGATGAGAACGGAAGGAGAGCTGGTATCGAGATTAGAGAGCCAGTCTTCACAGGTGTTCAGGAGAGCAGTTTCCGTGCCTCTGGCAGCTCTGAAGCCAGACTGGTGGTCGTGGAGACAACCAACAGATTCAATGAGGTGGATAAGATGGGAGATGGCCAGCTTCTCCAAGAGTTTGCCCAGGAAAGGGGCAATGAGATAGGGCAGTAGTTTGCTGAACCGGAAGGGTCGGCAGAAGGCTTTTTGAGGAGAGTGGGCACAAGCGAGTGCTTGAGGAGTGAGGGGAAGGATCCCGTGGCAAAGGAGCGATTGCAGAAATCGGCCAAGGCTGGAGCAAGAGAGACAATGTTGTCCTTGATAGTTCTGGAGGAGCAGGGGAACCCCTGTTTGAATGAGACCCTCATACAGCGGACTTGTCTAGAAAAATCATCAATTGTTATGGGAGGGAGGAGGTGTGGGGTAGAGGAGAGTGAGGACAAGATGCCCTGAGTTTTAGAGATGAAATGAGAGGACAGAGAAGTGCAGAGGGCCAGTGAAGACAGAGGAGAAGTGGAGAATGCAGTAGGGATGGCGAGATCTATGCAGAATTTGAAAAGTTCATACGTGTGTTAGAGGCCACAGAGATGCGGGCTTGGATATAGGCCCACTTCTTTGAACAGATGCAGTTGTATTGCCTTTGGAGTAGGCGGCAGGCCAGTTTGTCAGAGGATGTGCTCCAAGGCTGCCACTTCCGCTCAGCTGTTCTGCACTTGCCTTTCAGAGAGGCCAGGTCGGAGTCAGACCAGGAGTTGCACTTGGCGGCAGGTTTCGTGCAGATCCTCATGACAGGGGCGAGGATGTCCAGAGTGTTGGAGATTGAGAGTTGAAGGTTAGGGAGGGCTGTGTCAGAGTGAGTCAGTGGCAGGTGTAGGAGAGGGAGTGAAGGTGGTGGCAAAAGCGTCAACTGACACTCACTTTATAGGTCGAATGACAGAGAAGGGGGCTGAAAGTGCAGGCAGGGGATCATAGCCAAGGCACCCAGGAGGTCCAGGTGAGAGGACTGGAGAGCATGATCGGACCAGGAGAGAGGAGTAATGAGAAGGTTGGAGATGGGGATGTCTGAAGAGATGAGAGCATCCAAGGTGTGCACCTAGCTGAGTGCGTTGGACGGGAGGGAAGAATGGAAATGGAAAGACTGACAGAGGTTGTGGAAGAGCCAAGAGGCTGCATCAGGTGAGTCAAGGTGAATATTGAAGTTTCCTACGAGGAGGAGCTTGGAGGAGAAGGCTAGGAGAGAAGAGGTGAGGTCAGCCCCTTCTGAGAGGAAGGGGGAGACCTGGCCAGGGGGCCTGTAGATGGTGGGGCGAGTCAGAGGCCAGGAGAGACACCAAGCCTGCAGACAAGGCATTCGTAAGAGGAGTAGGCCTGAGTGGGTAGGATAGTAGCAGGGACCCATTCAGGGAAGATCAGGGCCACTCCACCCACAGCCGGTGAGGCCTGCGTTTAGAAAGGATCTTGTAACCCCAGGGAGGAGTGTGTCAAACTTGTGACAGAGCCGGCAGTAAACAACATCTCAGTGAGAGTGAGGACATCTAGGTCGAAGTCTTCAAGGAGGTGGCAGAAGTCAGAGGACTGGGACCGCAGAGCGATAGTGGAGGGTAGCTAAGTGGAGCAGGTTGCCACTTTTGAAGGTCTTCTGAGGAGGGGTACAGGAATGTGGTACGCCCATTGGAGGTGGCAGAAAGAGGAATGGCAGGAGAGGGAAGGAAGTCGATGAGAGACGAAGACATCTACCAAGAAGGAGGAGGTTGGACTGAGAGCCCTAGACCAGGACAGTGCCATATAGGTAGACATTCATGACAGAAGGGGGAGAGCACAGAGACCATAAGGGACATACAAAGGTCCGGAGAAGGAATGAGGATGTTGGTGTTAGTCTGTCTGGAAGAAGCGTTGACATAAGTGTCAGCGATGGGCAGGTCTGGATAGGAGACCAGGAGACCCTTCTTGAACCTTTTTTTTCTAGACTTCGACAGAGGGATAGGATAAGTGATAGATTAGCAATTGGAGAAGATGGGGGAGATTCAGAGCACCATCAAGGAAGAGTGCAGAGAGAAGGGAGGGGGGGAGGAAACTGCAGAGCACAACACAAACTACAACCACCCAGCAATGCAACAATCTAGAAGTGTCCAGGAAGGAAAAAGGCCTAGGTTACATCATGCAGCAGAAAGCACGACACCTAGAAATAAGTTGTCTGGACAGGGGGAAAAACCTAGACTGAGGAAAAACCTAGATAGAGGGGAAAAACATAATTTTTAAACACAGAAGCAAAAGAAAAACACACTCATTCAGCTTAGCTAGAAGTGGGAGAAAGCCCCACAGGCTAATATGACAATTCACCAATGCCGAATATGGATAAATTACAACTGCCAAGTGCAGAAGACTGCAGAATGATATAATAGAAGTATTAAGAGAGGAGGGTCAGGTAAATGGGGGAGCAGTAATGGCTGGTCTACCGGCCCGCACCTTTACTACCTTGATAGTCACTGCTAGTTAACGGCTGCGCTTCATGCTCCCACGGCGAACACCAATAGTCAGAGATTGGCACACACTACCTTCAGTGGAGTGCCAAAGGGATACTTAGTATCCCTCTTCACTCGGCTCCTGTGACTTTTTAGTCACATAGACTATCACCTAGTTATAGCTGGTGTCAGAGGGTGTGTTCTACCAACTAAATATAAATGGTAGTCTGCACTGAGCCTGGGCTGCACTGGCTACTAGGTATGGGCAGGAGAAACTTTACTCCCAGCTGCAGCCACTGACTAACGTACCAAATTTTGTATTGTCCTTATAAAGATTATATGCAACAACGACTTCAAAATTAAACATATACACCTTTGGCAATCTCTTTCCTGAAAGCCGTTTCATATCATTAAATGACTTACAGGAGAGGGATTGGTTGCTGCCTCTGCAATCAATGTTAGACTACGCTCTGCTCTGAAAACAAAGTTCCCAGCCTTCCCAGCACAACCCCAGATTTTCCAACTACTACTTGATAGCATCTCGACTCAAGGGGAGGGGAGAATGATCTCTGTAGTATACAATAAAGTAACTGAAGAAACAACACCCATTCACAGCGACCCTTGTAGTAAACGGGGTCTGGGGCTCCAAATGAATATGGACAGTCAATCAAAGTACATTTGTTCAAACCAAGAGAGTATTGTTCAGTGCATGCTTTAAACTTTATGTTTAGGTATCAGTCATAATTTACACCTGCGCATGCTCACACACTTTACCAAGAGGTTTCACATGAATGCAAAACTTTAACACCCCCTTACCTGGGGGCAACCAGACGTGGATTCCCTGCTCACTGTGCTTAGAGAGGCTCCGCTTCACCTCACTGATGATGCCCAACAAGGCTGAAACACGTGTATGGGGTTGCTGATGGTACTCTTGTTCAGAGAGGAATTGCCATTGCATTTCGGTGCTGGACTGCCCTTGTGGGTGGGACAAAGACTGATATGCAAATGGATATTACACATCTGTGAAGGTACAGTGAGCAAAAAGCAATGGCTGCGAACTCTCAATGTGGTTAATAACCACTGAACAGGTTATCATGCCTTGTTCTTTCGAGAGAGGGGTGCCTGCTACCTTTTTTGTATTTTTGAAAGGAACTTGGGGTTGGTCACCCTAGGTTACCTGGGGGCAACCAGACGTGGACTCCCTGCTCACTGTGCTTAGAGAGGCTCAGCTTCACCTCACTGATGATGCCCAACAAGGCTGAAACACGTGTATGGGGTTGCTGATGGTACTCTTGTTCAGAGAGGAATTGCCATAGCATTTCGGTGCTGGACTGCCCTTGTGGGTGGGACAAAGACTGATATGCAAATGGATATTTCCCATCTGTGAAGGTAGAGTGAGCAAAAAGCAATGGCTGCGAACTCTCAATGTGGTTAATAACCACTGAACAGGTTATCATGCCTTGTTCTTTCGAGAGAGGGGCGCCTGCTACCTTTTTTGTATTTGCAAAACTTTAACACTTGGTGTGGTTGTGTCAAGGGTCACAACGGTTTTGCAATGGGGTCTCTGATAATGCAAGTAAAATTGTTGGTCAATGCAAACAACCTTACTGAGAAAAGGAAACGTTCACTCGCGTGTTATATTCGACCAATCCTAATGCCATCCACATCGCACCATATATTGATGCATCAAACTTTGGTTTTTTGCAGATCAGAACTTACATTTTGAACCGAACCTGCCCCCATCCGCGATGTTGTGATAATGTTATCTTCAGTCCGATCAACCCAAGGTCAAGTGCACTGGCGGTAATAAATGTCATCACATGCCAGAGCTCTTGGCTTCAGTTGCTAGAGCCGCAAAATCATGGCCCTGGTTATGATGTGAGCGCACGATGCAGCTAAACGTCTTTTCTGCGCAATGCATTCATGTGCCACCATGGAAAAGCACAAGACGCTTTAGTGTACAATAGATATCAGCAAAGGTTTTCTCTGTAGCCAATTTTGCAGTCTTGCCTCGCTCAGTGTTCGTTGCATTTATTTCTGAGCAACCAGAATTATAATTTGTGGTAAACTGTGAATAACTCCAGCACCGACTGCACTGAAACAAGTATGTTTGTTTTTGTCTTTCTGGTATCACAAACTGCTCGCCTCCAAGGGGTGTTTAATGATGCAATTATACTGTTTCAATATCCTATGTTTCCCAATATGTCTCCAATCATTTTTTATTTGCACCATGAATCCATTGACAGAGACATGTTTAAATCACTGCTCCTACCCTCTCTCTCTTTGTAACTAAACCTCTTTTTAAATGCATGATTGGCTTTACTTAATTTATTTTAAGAAGCCTGTTAATTTCATGTTGACTTTAAATGTAATACCCTTTTTTATTCTTTTTGTACATTTATTTGTTTTTTCTGTCATCAAGACTCATGGCTGGTAGTCAGGGGTTCATTCATGAACAGGAAAACATGACGACAAATTGGAACCAAGGCAAAGACTGGAGGAAAAGGAGGAGATCACAGACAGAGGACGTTTCTCCCAATCCAGAACCTAGAATGGAAGACGAGAGAAGGCCAGGAGAAAAGGCCCCCTGTGCTCTTTGCAGCTCTTCGCTGCTCGTCTGCCGTTTGCCCTAAACATATGCCGCACCCGGAAGGTAAGAAGCTCTACCCCTGCAAGCTTTTCTCCAACCCCTGCACCACCTCAAGGCACTTCAGGCTTCGCGCCCATACTTTGAAAGCTGCCCTCAGTTCACAGCCCATTCCCACGAACAGCCGTAATATGCGGCTATGCTCACGCACTGTACAACCCTCCGCACTCGCTGATAAGGCCAGGCACCCCCGCAAAACCTCAAAGCCTGCATCCACGTCAAGTACTACCTACACAGCCACCAACAAAGTACTTAACTTTCCGTACAATTATACCGCCTCCATAACCAATGTGATTACAAATGTGTCCACCACCGCTGAAAATGTGATTAGCAATTCTTCTACCACCATTTTGAATGCTAGTGTGCCAAATGCTATAACACGTGTCCACCACCACTGAAAATGTGACCCCCAGTGTAAAATCTGTGATTAGCAATTCTTCTACCACCATTCTGAATGCTAGTGTGCCAAATGCTATAACACATGTGTCCACCACCACTGAAAATGTGATCCCCAGTGTAAAATCTGTGATTAGCAATTCTTCTACCACCATTCTGAATGCTAGTGTGCCAAATGCTATACCACATGTGTCCACCACCACTGAAAATGTGACCCCCAGTGTAAAATCTGTGATTAGCAATTCTTCTACCACCATTTTGAATGCTAGTGTGCCAAATGCTATACCACATGTGTCCACCCCACTGAAAATGTGACCCCCAGTGTAAAATCTGTGATTAGCAATTCTTCTACCACCATTTTGAATGCTAGTGTGCCAAATGCTATACCACATGTGTCCACCACCACTGAAAATGTGACCCCCAGTGTAAAATCTGTGATTAGCAATTCTTCTACCACCATTTTGAATGCTAGTGTGCCAAATGCTATACCACATGTGTCCACCACCACTGAAAATGTGACCCCCAGTATAAAATCTGTGATTTGGATCTCCCCTAACACCCAGAGCTCAATCTCCCCCCCCCCCTCCACCAAACCCTCTCTCATCATGAACCCCCTCTCAGACACTACTGAACCCCACATGAAATGCGCCATGATTAACGCCAGGTCCATCAATGCCCACGCCCTAGACATACATGACCTCCTAACCTCCCACAACCTAGATCTACTCATGATCTCAGAAACATGGCTACATGATGCCTCCGGCCCGGCACTATCCCTCGCCCTACCCCCTGGCTATTCCATAACTAGACAAGACCGCCTCTCCAAAGGTGGAGGTGTAGCAATTATTGCCAGAGACTCGCTCTCTATCAGAAAGATAGAGAAATCCCTGACCAACAACAACTGCGACTACCTCCAAGTTAAAATAACCCTCTCTCCCCATTGCACCATTACTGTGCACACCATTTACCGCCCCCAGGCCCAACAGGAGACTTCCAAGCCTCTCTCATCCACCTCCTCTCTGACAACCTCAAAAAACAGTCTAAAGCCATTTTCCTCGGGGACGTCAATCTAGGGCTCCGGGATAGTAAGGACGTAGCAGCCAAATCCCTTGACTCTGCCCTCAATGCTCTAGGCTACAAGAACACCATCCTTAGCCCTACTCACACTCAAGGCAGAACGCTTGACTGGATAGCACAGCATAACTGCCCACTCATCATTACAGGTAACAATCCCACCCCGTGGTCCGACCACCACATCATCACCTTTAGCATCCTCACCACTAGCTCCCCTGCTGCCCCCTTGCCCCAACCGCTCCCTCCTTGCCTCACCAGAAGCTCCCGCCAGCTCACCAAGGAAAGGCTACTGCCCTTCCTCCAAGGCCCAGCCTTCAGACCACCTTTTTCATCAGACCCAGAAACACTCGCAACAACCTATGATACTGCCATTAAAGCAGCTATCAACTCCATTGCCCATCTCAAACCACGCAAATCCAAACCCACTACCCATTCCAACTCTTGGTTCACACCTGAGCTCCTCACACTAGCGCAACGAGAAAAAAGCTGCACTCACACAGTGGCAAACGTCCCACTCTGAAAAAGACAAGATGTTCTTTAAAGCCCTATCCACCAAATACAAAAAGGCAATCACCCAAGCAAAGGCCAAATCCTTTGAATCCAGAATCTCGGAAGCCCAATCTAGCACCAAAGAAATCTTTGCCATTTTCAGAGAGCTCGAGACACCCACTCCCGCCCCCCAGAATCTCACCAAAGACAAAGACTGGTGTGACAAAATGCAAACGGCCATGCAAACCAAATTAAGCCTCCTCAAAAGCAAAATACTAGCCACTAAACAAGCCCTACCCAGTAGCCATATCCCTATCCCGTCACACGCCACGGATCCCCCCTACCCTTCTCCTTCAAACCCATCCAAGAAAAAGACATCATCAACATTATGAGGAACATCAAGCCCTCTAACTGCAAAGGTGATGCATGCCCAGCCTCCATTATCAAAGACTGCACGGAAGCGCTAGCGCCCTTCCTAACAGCCTTCGTTAATGCCTCCTTTACCACAGGGAAAGTCCCCGCCTCCCTCAAGGAAGCTTGGGTCCGACCTCCCTTGAAAAAACCAACTCTCGATCCCACCTCCCCCAACAACTACAGACCTATCACCACTGTCCCATTCCTCCTCAAAATATTGGACAAAGCAGCCTACTTGCAGGTCCAGCATTTCATTGAAGAGAACAAACTCCTTGGACTCCGCCAATCTGGCTTCCGCCCTAGACACGGGACCGAAACCGCCCTACTTGACTTGAAGAACCAAATGGTCGATGCTAGAGACATGGGTAAACCAGCACTTCTCCTACTCCTTGACCTATCCGCGGCATTTGACCTCGTGGATCATGGCGTCCTTTGCCACCACCTTTCCTCCACCGCCAAATTCTCCCCAGAGGCCACATCTTGGATCACCTCCTTCTTACAAGACAGAACTATGCAAGTATTCTCTGACCTAGCCGCCGCATCCCCAACTACTATACTTTGTGGTGTACCCCAAGGCTCCTGTCTCTCCCCCACCCTATACAACATCTTCACACGACCCCTCATCCTCGACGCTATGGGCATCTCATACACCAACTACGCCGACGACACCCAGATCCTCCTCACTCTCACAGGTATCTATGACACCGACTCCCTGACCCTCAACAACCTCTACAACACCATCCAAGCCTGGATGGCCGACAACGGACTATGCCTCAACTCTGACAAGACGGAACTCCTCCTGGTAGGTTCCCCCGACACGCTAAAAAACCTAGATGTCCAATTTAGCCACTTCACCATTGACTCCATTAAAATCCCGGTCTCCGATTCTGTCAAAACTCTGGGAGTCTACCTGGACTCCAGCCTATCCATGGATAGACAAGTCAACGCAATAGCATCCGCAGCTGCATATCATGCTAAACTTATCAACGCAATCAGGCCCTTTCTATCCAAAGAGAACTGCACCAACATAGCCAGAGCCATCACCGGCTCCAGGCTAGACTACTGCAATGTACTCTTTCTTGGAACCTCCAACAAAAACTTAGCGAGACTACAAGTAATACAGAACAATGCTCTCCGGGCAGCCCAAGGCATTGCTAAAAGAGAACACATCTCTGAAGCCAGGAAACTAGCCCACTGGCTCCCAATAAAGGAAAGGATCGTATTCAAAGCCCTGACACTGACCCACAAGTGCATTCACTTCACTGCTCCTGCCTACCTTTCTCAAAGGATCCACCCTGTCTCCACCACCAGGCCAACTAGATTCCTGTACACCAACATGCTCTCTGTGCCACTAGTGAAAAGAGTAAAAGCGGGTGGATCCAGCTTCCCCTACCTCGCGCCCACCCGCTGGAATGCCCTACCTCCCACCATCCGTGGCGAGGACTCCCTCACCACCTTCCGCAAAACACTGAAAACTACCCTCTTCACATAAGGACCGACACATCAGCACAAATACTTATCATTTAGGTTTGTAATTATAGCCCAAATGCTATATTTGTAACAATATGATTTCCTGTACTACTCATAATATGTCAACAATCGCTATCATATGTACCATGTAACTAAGTTATTGCAAGTAACAGCGCCTCAATGCCCCTGGGCTGCTTGCGCGCTATATACATTTAAATAAATAAATAAATAAATAAATAAACACTCATGCTTGGCGTCACTGCCATCACGGTCAAGTAAAGCCAACTTTGGAAGGAAATGCATGTTGCCAAGAACACTCCACCTACAGGGCCTAGCTATCTGAAGAAGATCCTACGGGACTATGCGTCTTCAGGACAGCATGCCTTACACATTCAGTTCTTTGACTGCTGATGGTCCTTATGCATGCATTTCGTGGCACTGTTCATCCACTTATTCCCAGTAATGAGGAGTACATGGTCTCTCCATTTTACTGATTATTCAACTTGGGATTAGTTTCAAATTACTTTACATGTCCAACACTGTCACGTCTTTTCTATCTTTAGTATCTAATATTTCTTATTTATTACAATCCACCGATCAGCATGTTACTTTTTTTTGTTGCAAATTGGATTTTTGTTGAAGTTAAACCAGGACTCACAAACAGATGAAACCAAACCTGTCGACCTCACATCATCAATCTCTACAGCTCTGACCACCTTAATCACCACAAACCGATCAAGTTACAAAAAAATATATATCAACTCGTGCTTTCAAATACTGTGAGTAGTCTTTGAGTCCATGTTAGTCCACTCTAACACCCTGCCTAACCTCCTCCTCAGAACCTCTCCCCTCCCCCACGGCAACATCATTTACAAAACTGTTTGAATAATGACAAGTAATCTGCAACCAAATACCATCTGCGACTATGTAATTTAGGCTGTTTATGACCAAGTAATCCTGTCATGTTCATTGTCCTTCCCACAGGCTATCCCCCAGCATGCTTTCGGGACTGCGTTCGTTTGCACATTAATCAGTGTTCCCAACTTCACACACTACCCTTCCTAGGTCTCTCGACATTTAGTATTCTAGGAACGGAAGCCACTCCATGTCAACATGCTCATGGGATTCGAGTGCTGTCGTGAGGC
This sequence comes from Ambystoma mexicanum, assembly GCF_040938575.1. Taxonomy (NCBI): domain Eukaryota; kingdom Metazoa; phylum Chordata; class Amphibia; order Caudata; family Ambystomatidae; genus Ambystoma; species Ambystoma mexicanum. Next base: position 641,702,583 of record NC_090922.1, on the reverse strand, counting down.
TTTCCATTTTGTAGATCTCATAAGCTTTGTCCAACCACTCTGCCTTCGTGTGGAGATGGCATCTTTTCCATTGCCTTGTTAGACGTGCAGTCATAACTAAATTCCTTTGCATTTGTGTTATCATCGAATAGTCCTCTTCCCTCTTCTCAAGCCCAAACAACAAGGGGGACAGGTTTCTCGTAATCCCATCTATGACTTTAAACCAGCCCAGTACCTCCTTCCAATTGAGTTGCACCTTTGGACAGCCACACCACTGGTGCCAATAATCACGGACTATTGCACAGCCCCTTCAGCAATTAGGACTCACCCAACAAGCACATGTGTGCTAGCCTCTGTGGTGTCAGGTGCCAACAGAACAGCAATCTGCTATTATGCATTTTGTATTATACCGCTATTGTGGAGGACCATACTGCCCTATGAATTGTGGCCCACAGCTCGGTCCCCTTTTGCAGTCCCAAGTCTACTGCCCATCGTTCCTGCGTGTGTGGCATGGTGAAATGTCCTCTGTTAAGCAGTGAGGCATACAGCTGCAAAATGAGTCCCCTCGATCCTTGATGCAAGTCGAGGGACGCTGCAGCTTCCATTTGCATCTTGAGTCCTGCAACACATCACAGAGTTCTAAGTATAGCAATGGTTGTATGTGATCTAATTGCAGGGCCTATTCCAACTCCTAGTCAGCAAGACCTCATTTTACCACATTTTTCCCACTCCAACTAGAACAGCCCCGTACAGCAATTGAAAGCGGTTGGGGTCTACCAATAAGTCTCTGACAGACCGAGCCCACATCCAGCAGAGTGGGGAGGGCCATGGGGTAACACCTACCATGTCCCTAGATTTATGCCACAGGGACCAAAAAACAGCTAGTACGGGGTGAGTGCTCATCCTACGCGGCAGTCACTCCTGAGGGACGTAGGGCCATTTCCCTAGAGAAATTGCTGAAATAAGACCATTTTCTAATGCCAACTATTGCTAATGATCTAATAAGATTCACAGCTGCGCCGCCCTAAAATATTAATTAAGATCAGAATAACCCATTCCACCCTTGCTCTTTAGAAGAATCATTGAGGTGTATGCTATTATGGGTCTTTGACCCAATCGATGGGGTATGTATTTTCGATCATACATCGATCCATCTTGTGCCCTCACGGCAGTAATACACATCATCCACCGCTAAAGTTGACATCACTGGTAAAAACAATATGTTCCACTTATTTTAATGACGTTGGTGGGCAGCGCAGCCAAATGTTCCCCGTCATCACTCACATCATAACATTATCTAATGCAGAACCAAGAACATAAACACACACATCCACACAGCAAAACTTTTCTTCCTTTTCACAAAAAGGATAAAAAATGTGTATTTCAAAGAAAACTGCAATAAACGGAATGATAGCAAGTACTTTTATTTTTGCCATAACGCTGAAAAAAGGAGATTATGTCCATGGAAACAACTTAAAATGGCGATTCCGTTCAGCAATCGAATAATCACAGTCCTTGTATTGTTGACAGAAAGTTCTTTTTTTCCATCACCGATTTTGGATCAATGGACATTGCCACTGCACGGAGTGGTTTTAGTTTCAAATGCAACACTTTCACATCTGCACGTTTTCATATTCTGTAGGCTGCCATGTTGCTCCTTGTTACTGCAATAGCGAAAGGACAGATTGATATCTGGTGATCATCCCAGATAATGGTTATCACAGATGTGGTGTTCACTATTATAGTCCAATTCCGGTTGAAGAAGCTGTCAACTGGAAGACTCACCCCATGGCAGGCACACATCAGTACAATCCAACTGTGTAAAATCTTCCATGCATCCACCATATAAACGCATGATAGGCCACATGCCTGTACACCTGTGCAAGAGATACAGAAATAGTTTATTTAAATGTACCCAATAATTGCATGTATTATGTTTGAAATACCTTTTAAATGTAAGGCATTGTGATGTTCTAAAAAGTACTTTTTTGTGAAAAGTACAGACAGTGCTTGGGATATCAAGTGGGGATCAACTGAAAATGTGAATGCCTATTTGATAAAAAAAAACAGTTTGCGAGATGGGGTACATTGTTTTTTACTTCAAAGTGAAAGAAAGGTAATTGTTCGGGCATCGATTCTAAAAATGAATATTAGGGTTTGAGATAAGAAAAAGAAATGTATTCAATTTATAGAATAATGCTTTAGTCAGTGACCCAAAGAAGTTACAATGATATAGGGAAACAACATGCAATATTAACCGTTTCGGTTGCAAAACACACAACATACATTGAGTTAACTTACTTGTTACTTGGATTACGAGGGCAAACTGAAGATCGAAGTTTTTGCATAACGATCAGCAGAATTCACAACACAAATCTTGTAAGCCAGGCTGCCCTGAACGCATGCAACTCAGTAACACATAGCAGTGGTGTCTTCTTCGGCAATGTAGCCCAAGCCAACAGTTTTCTCTGCAACAGCAGTTTAACACAGCTGGCATAGCCTCACAATGATAGCAGTAGCTGCTGAAAAGGTGAAAAAAACTGCAGTGAACCAAGACGTTGCTGAAAGTCGTGCTATAGGTCCTCCCTCGAGACTGCTGCTGAGAGATGCTATCCATTGTCCTGCCTTTCGTCATCAAACCAAGCAATCCGGAGGACGGGTCCAGTGTAGATCATACCTCCAGGATATGTCTTCCTTGGGAAGCATAGAGAAGGGACTGTAGGTGGTGGAGTTGCTATTTTATGCAAAAAATCACTGGGTTTCTACGAGGCGAAAATCGAATGTCCTGGGAGCGATATTATTCACATTAAGATGACCTGCAACCCGAACTTTACCCTGAATTTAGTTCTCCTCTATAGGCCCCCTGAAGTCGACGAGGGCTTCAATGAAAATATTGTCAACATATTAGCACCCATGACGACCACCAACACTGGTCTGGTCGTGTTAGGAGATTTCAATCGCTGGAAAAATGATAAAAAAGACAAAAAAGCACTAGCCTTAGAAAAAATGCTAAATAACAATCAGATTACTATTCAAAATGTGGAACCTACCCATAACAAAGGTCACATTTTGGATTGGATTGGCACTAATAATATTCAGATTAAAGATGTGATGACCAGACCATGTATCTGGTCAGATCATTCCACCATTTCATTCACTTTGAAACTTCCCGCTTTAACACATAGAAAGCACGTACCTACACACAAAGTGAAAGCCCGAAACTTTAAAAACATTTCCCAGCCGATTCTGGCCGAATGTATGCAGACTCTAATCAATAAAACCACGGACTTTGATGATCCGGAAACACTTATAAATAATTATAACCAAGAGATCACTAAAATGCTTGACAAATCCGCTCCCATGAAAGACAAGTTAGTTAGAGATCTTCCAAATCGCCACAAGTGGTTCTCCCCCTCTCTAGCGGAACTTAAGGCGATTAAAAGACAAGCCGAGCACACCTGGCAAAAAGACTGATCCTCCATCAATTTGGCGATCTGGAAACAAAAAGAGAAACAATATAAGGCAACAATTGTTGAGGCTAAAAAAACTTTTTACAATAACCAAATCAGTTCAGCCGGAGATGAGACGAAGGAACTTTTTCGTCTTTTCAAATCCTGGGAGAAACCAGAGGCCTGCTGCCTCCCTATAAATCCTACTAATGATGACTGCGAACGGGTACAAAAGGCCTTCGCAGCCAAACTTTTGAAAGCCCAAGATAAAATTAAATCCGAGACATCAGTGACCTCGCCCTCTATGCCCACCGAGACATACTATGCTTCTGCACAATCACCCCAAACTCAGTTCAGCTTTACATCTAGCAGAGATGCTTTATCAGGTTCCACTTTGGGTCTTTCCTTCACAGCATCCTCTGTGGCTGATATCCTTAATATTCTGAAGTCAATGCACCCCACCAATTGCCCCGGCGAACTACTCCCGTCCAAATTCATCCTGGAATATAAGGAGCTTTTTGCTCCTTTTCTTTGTAGATTCGCAAATGCCTCCTTTAGAACAGGCGTAATTCCCAAAACCATAAAAAACGTAGCAGTCTCACCTCTGCTGAAGAAAGCAGGCCTTGACCCCCACGGATGCGGCCAACTTAAGGCCTATCACAAATACCCTGTTTTTTTTTAAATTTATCGATAAGATAGCTACTATCCAGCTTCAAGCCCACGTCCAGATGGCTGGCATCTTGCACCCTAAGCAATCTGGATTCAGAAGCAACCACGGCACTGAAAGTGCGCTCCTGGACTTGCAGACGCATATGCTCTCAAGACTGGATAGTAGCAAGTCAGGGCTGCTGATGTTGTTAGACCTATCGGCAGCCTTTGACTTGCTTGACCACAAAATTTTACTTAACAGAATGAAGTCTGTTGGGGGCCTTTCTGAGAATGCTACCACTTGGTTGAGAGCATTTCTTGAGGGTCGTCAGTCACGGGTACATTGGGGAGACAGCTCTTCTGGGCCACAAACCATTACTTGTGGCGTGCCCCAGGGGGCTTGTCTATCTCCATTGCTGTTTAATGTATACATCTTCCCTCTCTGCTACGACTTAGGTCTCTTACAGACCTTCTTTTGTAACTATGCAGATGATTTCCAACTGGTTCTTAACATCACTGGAGATTATGACTTAGATCAAGGCGCAATAAACATAGTCTACCAATCGATAAAACAATGGATGTCCACCAATTGGTTATGCCTGAACGCTATGAAGACAGAGCTTATGATTTTTGGCTCACGACAGGCACAAACTAAGCTGGGACAAGAGTACGTGGGTTTCACTATCGATGGTAGTTTTATCAATACGGTTCGGAAAGTGAAAACTTTGGGTACATATATGAATAGCGAAGTCGACTGCCAAGCCCATGTCGCAGCTATTACTATCAGTACCAATTACTACCTTAAAGTGCTTAGGCAAATCGCTCCTCTAGTCTCGGTCGAGAATCGCACGAAACTTGTGAGAGCCGTTATTTTGCCTCGCATTGATTATTGCAATTCACTCTTGGGTGGAGCAAGCAATGCAGACATCCAAGAGTTACAAAAAATCCAAAATAAGGCTATTCGCGTCATTTTTAAAATGAAGTACTCCGAACCCACATCGATAGCCAGAAAAAAATTACACTGGCTCCCGGTAAAAAATAGAATCCAATTTAAATTGATGACCACATGCCACAAATGTATCTTTGGCAGCGCTCCGGCATACCTCAAAGATATCATTGGCATTTACCAGCCGAAGAGAAATCTCAGGTCAGCAGACGCCAATCTCCTTATACAACATTGAGTGAAACGCACCCGAGGTACGGGTAGAGCCTTCCACCTCCAAGGAGCTAAAGCATGGAATGCTCTGCCAACATTCTTGCGTAAAACTTCAGACCTCCTTACTTTCCGCAAACAACTAAAAACCTATCTCTTTCTTTTAGAGTAATCCCGTGGTAGTTCTTGCTACAGTATTCTGCTCTCGGCGTCTGGATGCCTACGGCTTTGACGCGGTACAAATATATTAACATAACATAACATAACAGTGCTGCCACATTGCGGAGAAGCCAACACAAACATGTTCTTCAAACCAAAGGTACTGTGGGGAAAAAGGTATTGCTTATCCGATTCCAAGAAGTCGCTCCAGGGCATTGTAGTTCACGGAGAGGAGTCCAGGGCAACCCCCTCTTAACTCTAACCCAAGCCGCTGCTTGTGTCCCCTTATCGAGTCTGTTTTTAGGTCTCATTTGTTAGTTGCTTACTTGATGCTTCAATAACTTTAGACACTGGAAGAAATCAGCAGGAACTCTTCATTATTTGATGTTTTTCAAGACTTCAAACCCTCTCCGAACTGCCTCTAGCTAAGGTGTCGTTTTGTGGACAAAAGACTTGCCAGGCGAAGAAACGGTCTCTAGAACCTTAAACTAAGCTCATGTTACACCAACCACTTATTTTCCTCCCTTTAAGTGACTTTTCTATATGTGTTTGCAGAGTAAATGCATTACTGTATATAACCTGTTGAAAACCACATGAGTGCGCAATAACCGATAATCCGATAACATTGTCTTTTCCCTTTCTAACATTGCTACCAATGTAACCGCAATCAAACACAAAAGTGAAAGTGCCCTTTGCAGTGTATTATCTAGTATTCCTAAGTGTTCTATCGTAAACGTCTGAAGTATTTAAGTGATTCTGGTGAAAATATAATAAATATATCTTGTTTATAAATATATGTGCAAGTGCTTCTTTGTTGTGCCTGTGTATTTAAGATTCAATGTACTTACCTACAGCTCACATCTACCTCTTAAGATAAGCCTGACTGCTCTGCCACACTACCAAGGTCCTGAGCTAGTAAAGACTGATACAAAGAGTTTGGGATCTACAAACCAATGACATAGCTTTCTAAAGTCTTACTGCCAGTAGGACTTTAGGAAAACTCCCCTAACAGGCGGGTGATCAGTATTACTGCCATAAGGGCACTTGAACTTAGGATGATAGATCAATGGATAAGAATGACGGTGCCCAGGCAGGCTTTTTTGCATGTATAAAATTGATGAAAACCAAGGTGAGATGCATAGGAATTTATTTTAAGATGGATCGATGTATGTTCATAAATACAAGCCCGATCAATTGGGACAATAACATTTCTGAGTGAACTAACCCTTTAATAGTTGTAAGCCTGCCTGCCTATGAACGGGCGAGCTTTTACAATTTCTGTAGGTTGTTGGTGATCTTTCCCCATAGCGTTAAATAGTTGGTTGGCTTCATAGAGTTCACTAAGCAGTCTCGTGATGACAACCCCAGGTATTTGATACTTTCCCCTTGTATACTGTATCTTGCAATAAGGTGGGAGACTGGGGTGGTATTGTCTACCAACAGTAACACCATGGTCTTGTTTAGGTTAATATGAAACCCTGATTTTGCACCATATTCTGCAATGGCTACTTACAAGGGCTGGGATTGAAACCTGAGTGTGTAACGTATGCCAAGATGTCGTCAGCAAACAGTGCAAGCTTGTATTCCTTTCCATATTTCCCTAGCCCATGCATACCACCTTTCAGGCGAATGGCTTGTGGCAGGGGCTCTATAAGAGCATCGAGCTGCGGCGAAAGAGGACAGCTGTGGCATGTCCCCCTGCTCAGTGTTACTAGAACAAAAATGAATGGGTTGAGAACAAAATTACTGAGGAACCTCCTCTCCCTTCTAGGTCATTCCAGGCGACAACACAAACGGGTGTAATGAATCACACCAGAGATTTCCAAAGAGTTTTATATTTAGATAGAATTTGAATTTCTATTTTTTACATTCTGAACATCATGTAAAAGACAACGAACACAAGCAATCATAATTTGCATAATCAGAACAAAACGGAGGCAAGATCCTGTTCTTGCATAGTGGTATTGGTAAACAAACGTATTGCAATTACTGCTGTCGCTACTAAGAGTAGACGACAGGCGTCAAACAAAAAGTGAACAGATAAACAAACAAGTCAGTAGTACATATCTACATGGGAACAAACAGTTAACAATGGTGATACTGTGTATTGGTGAAAAATGCGTCTAAACCAGGTGTTTCAGTCCTACACAAGGGCTAGGTGAGCCATTTCTTCCTAGGGCCTTCATCAGGACGAGAGGAAAACAGTGTGGTCAGGATGTTCAGGAAGTGCTGTGGGGACGAGAGTCAAACACCTGGTGTAGACACATTTTTCACCAATACACAGTACCACCATTGTTAACCGTTTGTTCCCATGTAGATATATGTACTACTGACTTGTTTGTTTATCTGTTCACTTTTTGTTTGACGCCTGTCTACTCTTAGTAGCGACAGCAGTAATTGCAATACGTTTGTTTACCAATACCACTATGCAAGAACAGGATCTTGCCTCAGTTTTGTTCTGATTATGCAAATATTGATTGCTTGTGTTTGTTGTCTTTTACATGATGTTCAGAATGTAAAAAATAGAAATTCTAATTCTATCCAAATATAAAACTCTTTGGAAATCTGTGGTGTGATTCATTACACCCGTTTGTGTTGTCACCTGGAATGACCTAGAAGGGAGGAGGTTCCTCAGTAATTTTGTCCTCAACCCATTCATTTTTGTCCTAGTAACGCAAGCCTTCCTGGGCAGAATAGGGTTGTACCCGCCAGGAGCCCTTTTATACATTCCCCTGCTCAGTGGAAATGCCTCAGAGGCTAACCCGCTGAACACCTTAGCTGTGGTATTCCTGTTAAGAGCCTGGGTGCCAGTCCAGCACTCTCCCAGGCCCATCGTAAGTCTTTTCGGCATCTGTCGAGATTAGTGTTCGATCACTATGTCTCATTTAAACTTGCTATTAGGTCTAAGGTTTTGCATACATTGTCCGAGCCCTGCCACCCCATAATGTAACCTTCTTGATCATTGTGAACCAGCTTTGGGAGGAGGATAGTAAGCCTGGCTGCCAGGTTACTTGCATTTATCTTTGCATCAACATTAACTAGTGATCTGGGGTGGTTGGAGCCACAGTTGGTTTTATCACTACCCTCTTTTGGCAGGACTATAATCCTATCTTGAGTAAAGTTCAGGGCATGGGCCATCTGTAATACATGATTCAAAAGCTTTGTGAGAAAGGGAGTCGGGTCTGCCCCAAAGCCTTTATAAAAGGTTGGCATATAGCCATTCTGCCCTGGCGTCAAGCCTGCTTTAAGCTTCAACAATTCCTCCCACCACGTCTGCAATGTCTATGGGAGCATTGAGTGGCTATCTTACCTCAATCTTTAACACCTGTGGTATGGAGAAACTCTCTGTTCGAGGTCATCGACCTTCGCCGCCAGATCAGCTTCTCTATGCTCGCGGTCCAGTAAGCGCCCCACCATTTTCATCTCCGTCAACTGCTGTTTTCTAAGGACTCCAATTCATCTTCCACTTGGTCTACCCTCGATTGCAGGACTGTTATTTGTGGCTGAAATGCTGCTTTTCATGGACCGTATTTCCTCGAGCTGGAGGCGTATGTCTGCATTTCTAGAAACTTCTTGATTTCTCCCATTATGCTCGGCGTACTCGCCTGGTGCTGGGTCTCCATTTTGTATTCACTATGACGGAAGGACTGTAGGGCTGCTTTTTTGCCAGAATCCAGCGTGACGGTTTCTGTCGGAAAGACTATTGCAGGAAGGGGAGTCTCCACTGTTCCCTTCTCCTCGCTCTCACCAAGGATATTGCACAAGCATTTAGCTGTACAGGGGTAGTGCAAAAGTAGCTCAGTTCAGCCTTTTCCCCCCTCCAGGCTGATATAACCTGCTGCACGTTGTATCACCTGCAGTGGCCCATTTGGGAAAATTGCCTGCCTTGGACCCTCCACTCTTCTCGATGGTTCGCAGCGCCTGAAATTCTCTGTGGCCAGTAGTGAGGTGTGCTCCGCTTCTGAAACCCTGGCTGCTGTGCATGTGTGGCTTTTTAAACACCTTTGAGACTTTACGGGAGAACCTCAAGGCCCGGCTGAATCAGCTCTTCATCATCATGTATGGACTCAGTCCGATGCAAGGATAACCACTGCCACTGACTGCAGTACCGCGTTTCGTTTGCTTCAGGCCAGAGTACCAACCATGTCCTGGGGCAGTTCTGACATTTTTAAGTTACAGCCTTGTGTCTTGATCCTCGTGGTGCTCCTCTTCACGATCTTTTAATGAGTCATCATTGGTGCGTACACTGATGGCTCTCAGCTTTGTGTCCCAGCGCTGCAGACCCGCTGCACAGCCCTCTGCTATTTCATGTGCCTGCCGGAGCGAAGCCCGAGGCTATTATGTAGGTGTGTGCAGCGCCTTTATTGAGCGGTGATCTAGTGCAGCGTGGTTTGCAAACCGGCACTGGTGGGATCCCTTAGGTTGCGTTTGTTTATTTATATAGCGCTCCAGACCCAGGAGTAAATGGGCGCTTAAGGGAAGGTTACACATATACAAAATATACATTACACATATACAATATATATAGCGTATGCAGTTATACATTTAGAGTTAATATACAATATATACATTCAAAGGTAGTTAGCGCTTACAATTAAACATTACAATGGTAAATATAGTAGACATGGTCTTAGACCCGCTCGGGATTAGTTTTATCCAATAGCCAACCAATGGCTAGTTTCCTGAACTGTTGGAATGATTCGGTAGATTTGATATTCAATGGTAAGGTATTCCAGGGTTGAGGGGCGAGGACCATGAAGCTAGAGCCGCCGGGTCTTTTAAAGGAGAATCTGGGCACCATGAGACAGAGAGTGTTGGAGGATCTAGTGATTCTAGTGTTTGGTTTCAGAGTGAGTTTATTAGTGAGATAGGGGGGGGCTAGGTCGTTTAGGGCTTTGAAAGTGAGGCAGAGAATTTTTAAGTTAATTTTTTGTTGAATGGAGAGCCATTTACAAGAAATTCTGATGGGGGAGATGTGCTCTCTCCTGGGAATGTTTAGTGCTACTCGCAGCGCGTTGTTTTGGAGAACCTGAAGTTTATTGATTATACCTTGGTTGGCGCCTAGGTACAGGCCGTTGCAATAGTCAAGCTTGGATTGTATAAGAGCCCTAGCCAGTGTGAGGCAGCTGTTCGTGGATAGAAATGGTCTGCAGGCTCTAATTAGTTTCCCAGTGTAGGCGGTTGTTGAGGCGGTCATGTTGACTTGTTTAGTAAGGTTGGTGTTGGCACCAAGGTAGAACACTAGTGTTTTCACATGTTTGACGATGGGGATGGTGTTACCATCGATAATGATGTTGGTGTAGTCAGGGCTGAGTTTCTGTAGGTTGTTGGGTGATCCGACGAGGAGGAGCTCCGTCTTCTCATCATTCAGGCAGAGGCTGTGTGTGGCCATCCATGCCTGAATGATGGAGAAGATTTCGTTAACCCTGGTGACGTCACCAGGGTAGTTGCCAGTGATGGTGAGGAGTATCTGGGTGTCATCTGCATAGTTGGTGTAGGTGACACCCAGATGGTCCAGCCTGTCAAAGAGAGGTTTTGTAAAGATATTGTAAAGGGTGGGGGAGACACAAGATCCTTGTGGGACACCGCAAGTGATGGGAATGGGGTCTGCTGCAGGCGCAGGTGAAAAGACCCTCATGGTTCGGTTGGCTAAGAAGGATTGCATCCACATGACGGCTGAAGAGGAGAAGTGGGCCGCAGAAGAGAGGTGATTGCATAGTATTTTATGGTCGACCAGGTCGAAGGCTGCTGAGAGGTCTAGAAGGAGCAGGATGGCTGCTTTACCATTGTCTTTGATGTCATCGATCTGACTTTTGAGGTCAACAAGGGCAGTTTCTGTTCCATGTTGAGGTCGAAAGCCAGACTGACGCAGCCCTAACAATTGATTGGACTCGAAGTAATCCTGAATTAGCAAGTAGGCGACTCTATCAAGGATTTTTAGCAGGAAGGGGACCGTAGCGATAGGCCTGTAATTAGTTGGAATGGCTGGGTCTAAGGATTGTTTTTTTTAGGAGAGGGAGAACCCATGACTGTTTCAGATTGTTGGGTGTGGCGTTAGTAGAGAAGGATAGGTTTATAAGTTTGGAGATGAAGGGGGATAGGTCCCTCGCTGCATCTTTGATGATCTGGGCAGGGCAGCTGTCCCCTTTGCAATTAGAAGGTTTGAGGGAAGCTATAATTTTTTGGGCTTCCGGTATAGTAACCTTTTTGAAAGTGAAGCCTGAGGTGATATTGGTGGGGATGGTTATGCTAGGGGTGGCAGAGTTACTGTTGGAGAGTTGTAGTCGTTTGGGCTCAATTTTAGTTTGCAGGCCCGTGATTCTGTTGGCAAGGGCATTTTGGATGCTAGTGCAACAGGGTTTGTCTTTCACACAGGTGTCTGTAGGTGGGTTGGGGTTTTCTAATTCCCTCAAAATGGTGAAGAGTTCTTTAGCAGAGGAGGCTGCCTTGTCTATTCTCATGTTGTAAGCTTCCTTCTTGGTACGGATGAACTCTTTTTTGTAGTGGGAGGATATGGTCATGAGATTGGTTTTATTTTCAGTCAATGGGGTTGTTTTCCATATGGTTTCCAATGTGGCCTTCTCTTTCCTGAGAGTTTTGAGTTCAGGAGTGTACCAAGAATTCAGGTGCGCTCTAGGTTTGCCTTTACGTAGCTTTAGTGGGGCCACGGCGTCAATGGCGTTAGTCATAGCATCATTGTAGGTACTGAGGGAGCATCATGTGTGCGGGAGCGTGCCGCAGTCCAGGCAGCCCGTTTCACCTCAGCATTCTCGCTGAGACTGGCGGGTTCCCTGTGCTGCTGCCCGCTTTCCGTTCACCCTCACTCAGCGTATGCTGTCTCACCGCAGCCTCTCCGATTGCCTGCAGGGATCAAGCAGCTTCCTACCAGTGCGGCAAGCATTGGGCACCCCCAGCCTGTGACATCTCTCAGGCCGCCTCGTCTGTCGTCCATCTGCTGGGCCCAGGCGAAATTGGCTTAAGCAACCCCAAACCTGGGCACTTCCACCGTTCAAACTTCTACTGGGGGCTCGAAGCTCTTCCAACGACCTCTGGTGCTGCCAGGCTGGTTGAGGAGTAATTATGTCTTTATTTGGTTGCCATTCCGCTGCTCTGGGCAAGGGAGACAAAAAAATCAGGCTGCCATCTCGCCTGCGGTCTCCCCAGCAGGTTACTTAAAAAAAAAAAAAAAGTTTACAAAATTCCCCCAACATACTGAAAAAAATTGACCTTTTTATGCTGTCCTCTCCGATTTATATGGCATTCTATTTCATGTTTATGTTTATTTTATATCTATTCGTATCGTGAAGTATACTCTGTCAATAGAACAATTTCCTTTTAACAGATGGTACAGGCTCGAGGAACACGGAATACTGGGGGCCAGAGTTCGTAGAGTTATAGCAGCATGTGTTGTACAAGCCATTGGATAGGAGTTTTCAAGCCAGACTGGTAAATATCAATGATTTGCCAACATATAAGCCAATCAAGCTGCATATAAAATAATTTTTTGGTTAAAATATTCATAATGTTACTTCAATTTTATTTTTGGGTTGCTTAAACCATGTGAAATAGAAATTGATTAATTGAATGTATTTCTTTATTATATGCAAATCAGGTTTTGCAATTTTTACTGGTCACAACATATCGCCCATACTCTACCACATTACACGCACATGAACAAATATAAACCAAACAAACAATTATGTGATAAGTCATAGTAATGCTTTGTACACGTTTCTACAATATGTTTCGTCTAGTACTAAAACATCCTATACATGGACATGTCACAGTACAAAGCACAACTACAACAAATGCATTTCATATACAATTGACATACAATTGCTTTTCCTCCAGTGAGATAGTTCAATTCTGCTCAGAAGAACTTGAACAGTCCATAATGTATTACAAAATGTATCCGTCAAAAAAGCACCACCATGCCATGTTCTCATGTTTGTCAATCTACAACTTTTAAACCCAAATATCCATCAGTCAACAAGATGAGAATTAGAGAGTTGCATTCACCTAAATGGCAACTTTAAAAATGCAATAAATACTTGTATTTAAATATTATATATTTTCATAAATATGCATTATAGATGTTGCATGTACATACATGGCATGAAATAAATGTTTTATCGTTCATGTTAAAAGAACATACTGTTATTCAAAAAATACATTTTTATTAATAGGGAGCATGATAAACAGTGCATGTAAATGAATGTCACTGCTCACATGTCACGATATTCCCAGGAGCAGTCGTAGATGCAAATACATTTTTAGGATACCACTGAACCTCTAGGTTATAATTAGCTTCATATCACCTTTCAAATGCAATGTAAGTGACATTGTAAAGTAACCTTCCCTTCCCTATGCACATGGCTCTGTGAGGGGGAAAAAAAGCAGGTGCAGTTCATAAGTGGGATTGTTGGAGATGCTGATGCAAAACTTACGGCGTTGTTTAGGGCAAGTAGGGAGGATCCAGTTTCACTCTGCTTTCCTGTGGTTTGGTCTAAAACAATTCAAAATGTTATCCATATTGAAGCGGGAAACATCTGGTATGATGCTTTGCATCATCAGATTGTACACATACAATCACATTAAATGAAGTATTCTTTAAAACAAGACACAATAGCCCGGTCTGCTGTATGCACGTTTGCCTAACATCCTTTAGAGACTACCTACTTTTTTTTCTGTAGAGTGGTCATTTTATTTCAAACTATCCAACAAGGTGGGGCTGCCACTGATCCTGGCAGAAGCGAGAAATGCCCTGCTTTCACACTCAATATACAACACAAAGGAATGATTTATATGCCATTTACCTATTTGCCTCCGCAGACACGGTCTAGAGCTTGTCCTTTGTTGATGGTCCCACCAAAGAAAACTATGCCATTAGTCCTACAGGACACAACAGACCAGTCCACTCATTTAATTTTGATAAAATCACCAAATCCACCAAATCCACAGCATAGATGCAGTTTATCAAGGATCTGACATGATGGCTGTGCAACTAGGTCTGCTGGAAGTGAGGAACAATAGCAAAATATGATTAGATTACATTCCAAAAACTGTACACGGTCATGTTTTCTCTAGCTAATTTATAGAATGCATCTTTATTCCAATATGAAATGTCAACAATACTGTAGACCAAGTATCAAAACGTATCGAGAGATTTATATTGCAAATTTCCATTTGTTAATTAGCTCAATTATTTCCTTTGTGTATCAAAATAAATCAGAGCCATAACGTCTTGGTCATTATAGTGTGTTGCTCAGTTAAAGTTTATTTACCAATATTGTTTGCTGTGGACATCGGTATGTCCACGTTCATCATATTTCATAAGGATGATATCATTACATCTGCTCGGTTATCTGTTTCATCAAGCACAAACCAGGGTGTGCTGTTATGCATTTCACTTTATGTGGATTTTACTTTTCAGTCGTTATTGTAATCTTCATGCATTTCAAAAATGTATGTGTTTGTAGTCTCTGCAAATCGATCAATGGATAACAACCCCTTTCCATTTGTCAATATCCATTGGCATTTTCAAAATGTTTTTCTTGATCACAAGAGAAAACCGTCATGCTTACTTTTATGAGTCACTTGTATGACAATACTGAAGGGGAACAGGTATACATTTATATTATCGGTTTTATATTGTAATGTATCAAAATTAAAAAGTGTAACAAATACTGTCAATATGCAATATGTGTTTTCACTCCATACTTCGATTTGAATGCAAAAGATCAAGGATTTGTACATATGTTTTTAATTTATCTTTTCTTTACTTGTCTATTCACTTCTTGTCTCAAGGGAGGAAAATGGGATGGGCAGTCTTCTTTATGGAATGTATGACTAAACCAAAGGAGAACTGCTGGTCTTTCAAAAGAATTGCAGTACTGGTTGGCAGTCACAAAAGGACTGGATTACTAAGCCGGTCTTCCAACTAATGGAATTTGAGTTTGTGAGAGATTTCACTTTGACTGCATTGACGATCGAAACACACAGTTTCAGAAAAGGTTTTCTTCCATAAACAGACACTGTGCCCAAGAACAAGCTTCGGTGAAAAGGCCTACCAAGTCTACCTACCACTGCAATAATCCCAAACAGCAGATTTAAATAAAATAGTGTAATGGCTTTTACATTGCAGAAATGTCCTGTATAAAAATCATTGCAATGTAATTAAAATGAATGTAATAACATGTGTCTTTTATATGCATTTCCACAATTGTGGTTTGTTCACATATCATACATAGCCTTTTCATGTATGGATAAGGATAAACTATTTGTTAAATATTAATAATGCTAAGGGGTTAATAGTAGGTATAACAGGTGGAGAGAAAGGCAGACTAATAAACTGCATGCTATTCTCTTTCATATACAGTGATTATATTGAATAAAAAACAGATGTCCTTAGAAATAGTAAGGTTTCATGCAAGTGAATTCTAGTAGTACACATGTTTTTATTGTGTTCAAGCATTTTCTTCGGTGCTTCCTACCTCAACATCAATGAATGGGTTCAGTTTTGACTAGAATTAGTTTGCTACATAAAATGTATGAGCAAGTATGTAGCCAATGAACGGACCTCTATATTAAACAATATGAAAACATCACTGTTTACGGTTTGCTGAACACTCAAACCTTTAAACATTTTGAAATCTACTATACCACGATGGAAGTTGAAACATTCATCATTGCCCTCTACAGCTACGAAAGCATTAGAAAGTATAGTAACTACAGAAAAGATTCCCAATTTAAAACTGATTGAAAGTATTACACTTTGAGACAATAATATTGGGAGAGATACATGAAAAGAAGGCAAATCACATAGTGAAACAAAAGTAGAGTATAAATAATTACTTCTACATTGTTTTGTGTTTAAGTCGTTTTACTCAGACAAGAAAATCAACTGTTTGATGACAAATAGCACGTGCACATTTACACGACACTCATTGTGCCTTGTAGTCTACTAATTGTCAAGTTCGCACAAGTGGAATGGCGGTAGAAAACGTCTCTTGGTTACTGACAATCCTTCACACCTGCCTCTCCCCTCTCTTCCACCACTCTGGTAACATGGGGCAATTTCCCTCTAAGGGCTCTTAATGTTGAAAAACAAGAAACCTTTGAAATGGAGGATTAGAGCGAATATTTTTTTTTTATCCCACCTTAGAACAGAAAGACGTGATCTACATTTAAGTAAAAATCGTATTAGGGTGAAGTACATTTTTTTGTGCTTATCTAACAATCTTAAAGTTATTGCTTTCTTCTTGCACCGAGCTATATGTAGAAGCTTAATCAACTTACTGTTGAGCCTTCCAATGACAGTAAAAGTATCCAGTATGCATTTTGTATTTCTAAGGCTTAATGCTAAAGAAATTAAGAAGTCACTGTTAAGATGTTGATGTTGCATTGACGTCTTAAAGTATAGAATGATTAACTTTACGCCAATCACATAAAGTCTGTCTATTAATTAGTTGAAAGAGGTTGGTGACATCAAAAGTAAGTACCGGAATGAGGAAGTGGGAGTAATGTACATGAAGATCACATGCAACATATATTAAAAAAATATTACCTTATAGTTCATCAGTTTGACTTTACTCACATGCATTCTTTGCACCAACGCAAATTCGCTGGAAGGCACACTGAACAAACACTTGTTTTCATTGGGTATATACTAGTCAAAGGTTTGGCAGACTAAGTTATCATAATCGCATGGTCAGTCAACACACAATTACGGCTGCTACTACTTAGGAATGTCCGCTTGTAAAACATGAGGTTTTAAGAAAAACCATTAATGTCCATGTACAGCCATTGGTGTCTTTCATCACTTAAAGAGTGTTAGAAAAAAGGACCATGAAAGGACAAGGGAGGTTAGCATGCAACCGAATAAAAAGCTGAAACCTATCTAGTTCGAATGTGGTGTTACTATATCAACTATATCGCATTCTATGTGCTCACAATCATTTGAGTATTCACGAGATACAGAATACACATGTACGAGCCAAGTGTACAAGGCAAGTGTGCTGTAGGTTCATGATCGATTTATTTGGGATTAGTACTATGAAATAATATATATTTTATTAATTCAAAAACGGGATTAACTTATTAATAAACAAATCAAACTAATAATGGAACATTTATTCTTAAGGGCAGAACATTAAAGTTGTCCTTATCAACCAACAGGTACATCTGCCTAACCTGTTTTTTCCATGGACTTTATATCCTATCTGACAGTGTGCACAACCGACCTGTGAATGTAATGCCCCCCAATGGTCCAATCTAGACTATCATATGGGGCGATAGAGCAGGACAGGTGTGCCCGTTCGCTGCCCCTGCTATCAAAAACAACCCACCCATTCAATGCCTGTTTTAAGATTTGACATACCCTTAACTCGCACACTTTTGAGGTTGTCAGCCACCGTTCAATCAGCGAGCTCACCTGCCAAGCCTTATGCATGGCCATACACGTCAACGGGCTCTCACTCGCCAACCATAAAAGGGTGTTTTCACCATCTCTGGGAACACAAACAGTTGAGAGATATGGATTTGGATAAGAGTCTATCGAGCATTGCACATTACAAGTACGCCTTTTGGAATCTGCATTGCCAAAGATTTAAAAGTAAATAGTCTCAGAGAGATCTTGGTTTGAGACATTTGGAATAACAACCGTACATCCTGCATCCCTTTTGGAGTGAAAATATTGAAATAGAGGGTAATTAACATACTACTACAACAAAGAAAAATGTATTTTATAATTGGCCATACGTTTTTGGAGCTGTGTGGTTTTCGATTCTAAAACAAAAAACATGTTATTTTTGCTATTGCGATGACTGTACACCGTTCGAATACCTCCCATCAATTTATTTCACAATTTAATTTGTAATAGAAACCATAGAGATCTATTAACACCTGGAATTCTAATTCCTTCCTTGCACAATAATAATGAACATTTTCCACCAGGGAAGTTGACCTTAGGTTGATCATGAAGCAAATTACATACTCCTAAAATGGCGGTTGGGAAAACGTGCAGTTCACAGAAGTAAACTAGTTTGAAATGTAAATTAGGCTCTGCAAGAAAAAAAAAAAAAAAACGTTCACACGTCGCTATATGGTGTGATGTGATAATCTAACAAGTGAGAGAACCTTTCCTTTAATAGATGTACTGGGTTATTATACTAACAACTTCTTGTGCATTGCGGCAGACTGGCGGTATAGCTATTTGTTCTGGCTTGACGATTTATGGCACAACCTGATGGCAGGGTGCACTTTCAACTGTTGACACATGGCTTCATGATATGGCATATTTCTAGGATGCTTATTCCTGCCAAGGCTAGACATCTGGATACCTTTTGTAATTACACATTGCCAGTGTATACTGAAATGGGTTAGACTTAACATGCTACATTCTCTTTATGGCTATAAATGCATCTATGTATCGTTGTACCGGGAGCCGATTGGTCTTAAATGGTATAAATTAGACTAAAACAAGATACTCCTATACATGCTAATGCACAATATGTGCCCAGCTGGGCAGATGTTTCGTCACTATTGTTGGAGCTGTGTTCTGTATTAATATTTTGCAAAAGTGTTTTATAAGGTGTCACCAATATATGCTGTACCTGCTTATACATTAACAGAGAAAGCCAGGAAGGGAAAGAGGTGTTGAATGCAATTTTCACATAAAGACTATGTTGCTGTCTAGATGCCGTTGCAGTACTATTAATTTATAGTGCTCTATATAGATCTTTATCGTTCATGAGAGGGGCTATGGTGGTCTGGAAGCTTCACGGATTGGTGTGGGAAGGCTTGGGTAAAAGTCAGGTTATATTCCTGGTGTCTCACGTTAGATAAATATGTAAAAATAGCAGGAAGAAAAAAGGCTGCAGAGGGTTACAGTGACAACAGAAAAGATGGTGGGTCACTGACCAAAAGGAGACTTCTGCCCCTGATTTTCTTGATCAGGATGTGTTCTTCAGTTGGTAAAAACATAATACAGCATTTCTTTCTATTTGAAATATACTTGTTGAGGCGAGGATCACTTCTGCCATTAGGATTAGGATTTTTTCCATCCAACAGTGGCTCGAATACACCTAACAGTGGTTCTTCAAATGTTTTGGTCTCCACTTAAATGAATAATCAAAAAGGTTTATCATGTTCGACATTGGCATGAGCACTATGGTGACCCTTCTCAATAGTAGTGTGCACTGGACTCAGTAAATTGCATACTTAAGCATTAGTTCATCATTGAAGTGCTGTACAGTAGCAGTGTGACTGATACAAAGGATGTTAATAACATTCCATTTTAATAAACACAGTAACATGGCAATTCACTTTTTCGTGACAACATATTTTAGTTAAAGACAACGCAATGATTTACCTGAATATCCGAATATGATGTTACAACATTGCTGTAAGAAGAAAAAAACAATAATAAAAATGTGCCGGTTGTGCTTGTCACCCCAGACAAACATGTGACAAATACTGATGCAAAGAGATGGGATGGTGTGTGTGCTATTTCTTGGAAATACTGAACAGCCAGGAGAAAAATGCCACAAAAGCAGCTATTGTTCCATCTTACAGAATATGCATTGTCACAACTAAGACACCCATTTTGAAATCTTTTTTAATAAATAAACTAGAGCTGTGTACTACACAGCGAGGAGTTGTACACTGATGTCTATCATTAGCAAGAAGTGAGTGGTCACTGTTCCAGGGTCCTGTCCAACATGGGGATTCTACATGTTCACCAACCATCCTGCTCATGGTAGTTTCAGTTTACTAGTGATCCACAAGAGAGCAAATGAGATGCAATGGGATTGACAATGAAAGTGCTGGGCATAATTGTGATGAATTCGATGTTTTTAATGCAGAAACATGGCTGGCAGCCTAGATTCTGAGTCACAAGATGGAAGTGGATGCACTCGGACTGTTCCTGGGCAAGAGTCCACTGCCCTTATGCTTTAAGATGGCTCAGCAGATTGTTATTTAGTTGAGTATAGCACAATTCTTACTTTAGTTTTTCTTTAGAACTACCGCAAGTCTTTTGTCATTTTTGCATATGCGGCAGTACAAAGCAGTTGCTTCAGGTTGGCAACAAAAAACAAGTACACTAGCACTTAATCAGATGCTAAACGCTCAATGCATACTGAAGCAAAACGTTACTCATCTTTTACTTAACAGCGGTTTGTCATCTTCGGATATATTGCAACAGACATCAAGAAATGCTTTTGCGTAAATCAGTCAATGGGCAAGCCCTACTCTTTACTGGGAAAGAATCAGGGGTCAGTGATCTATGCTAGTACTTGCTGTCTGCTTTGAGCGAGGGTAGGGGCAGGACAATTTGAGGGACGGATATTCCAATACTCCACATGGTGGGCAGCGATTCAAAATGTTAACGTGTGTGCCCCCAAGTGTAGTATATAAACGGGAAGGAGATGGGCAGTGGGACCATAGAGAAAGTCATGTGCTGCTATAGATCATAGTGCAAGTATAGTAGAGGGACAAAAAGCAACTTAATAGCTATGGTGTTGCTTTTTTTGTTGTCGTTTGTTGTTTTGAATGAGAATGAATGAAGATGGGAGATGGGAGATTGAACAGCGAACAGCGTTAAACCAATTTGCCCGAGTGTGGCCTAAATGTATACAAACAGACCAATACATAGTTGTTTGAGTATGTAAAAGTACCCATCCATGTATATCAAATATATATATTTCAGCTAGTAACTTTAATTGTAACTTGGGATTCTTCCTGTACAAAAGCACAATACATACGACATTGTAGCCGCAGATTAGTCACCTAGACAAACATACTCTCTTAGGGTGGGTGAGATGCAAAGCCCTTTTAATGCACAGGTTACAATCCACGCTCCTGTATTGGTTCCTCAGCCTCCCCATGTGCCCGGTTCTACCAGGAACCCTTTTGAATACCCCAAAAGGGTTGCAAATGGCATTACCATAGACAAAGCCCTTCTTTTACAGTGGAGGAATTTTCCCTTTCATACATTGGTATTTAGGTCTTGTACTAGGTCTCACACTTCCAGTGGAAAGATCATTCATCACAGAGGTCCTGGCACTCAACCGCATTTAGCAGAGCAGATACTCATTACAAGCAGAGTATGCAATCACTCATGCTCCAACTCTGGGCAATGTCAAGCAAACCACAACCACCCTCCACCAACATGCAGGAGAAATGAAAACAAAAAACAATTAAATACAGCAAGGCACTATGTTTTATGTCAAGCATCAATCATTTACACAAACAAGATTGCACTACCACACGAAGATAGTACCACATTCATAAAATAAGCACTCTTTGTTTATTCAAAGGTTTTGATCTATTTCATGACTGGTTGTTTTGCAATAGCAGTTCAAACTTACGTGGACAGATCTTCCACATATGGCCCAAACACTGGATTTTCTCTCACCCTTAGCTGTTGGAAATAAAATATGAATTAGAGGCATAATCAAGGGAGACATACGATTAAGTTGGTTCCAGGTAAATTAGAAACTCAGGTCTGCAAGACTTAAAACTTTGATTTAGAAGATCGATTTAGGCATTTCAAGATTTTTAAAACACATTTAATGAACAATTCAATAAAACATTGAGATGCAATTTTATATCCAAGTCTCATTGTTTGAGGTATGAATTTGGAATTAATCATTTAAAGAAAATAACAGACTGAACTGGTTCTGCAGGAAGTCAGGACCAGGATTTCATCTACGCCAACACATGCAGGCAGGCACCAAAATGCACCTAAAGGTAGCAGGTCACACACCTTGCCCTGAATATGGAAAGGGAGAGCTGTAATAATAATTACACTGACAAAGTTTACTGCATGCAGCATGGATTGAGATAGGTCATAAATGAACATGGTAAAGTATGGGGTAGCATGTTGAACAATGTAAAAATAGAAGTTAATACAGTTAAGTTGTTGGAGTATTTGGCATTTATATTGATTGTATAAGAGCAATAGCAAAATGGTTTAACCTGCTTCTCAGTGACATGAAGAGACGAAATAAGACTCTTGAACTAGAGAGGAGGAAAAAATACTAACAGGTAAAGAAATAACAATTCCGACGACAATCCGCTCATATAAAAAGGAAATCCACAAAGGCCAAAAAGAAATTCTATGACAACCCAATCTCCAAAGCTGCAAACACACACAAAAAACAATGTTTAACATCAACACACCCATGCCCCCACTGAAACTATGCAACGACCTTGAAGATCACTTCAAGAACAAAATCCGCACCATCCACCAAATCATACAAAGCAGACCAATCTACCTTAACATGCAACCGACCTTGCCAGCCGAGGATCGTCAGAACAAACTACAAAACGTGCCCCAAATATCAGCGGAGACATTGTCAAGCTGGTAAGAAACAGAAACAAAGCTGGCTCCACCATGGATCCCTGCCCCCCTGACATTCACAAATCAATCCTCACGCAAGGAGCACCCATGGAACACTACAGACACCTTTTCAACCAATCATTATTAACAGGGAAAGTACAGTGATCATTCAAATCGGCATACATCAAGCCGCTCCGAAAAGACACAGCAGGCAGTGTGGCAGACCGCAACTGCAGACTCATCTCAAACATCCCCCTATCCAGCGAAACTACTGGAAACCTTCGTATATAGAACAATACAAGATTACATAGAAGAACACCTTCTGCTGGACCAGGCACAAGTAGGCTTCAGACCGATGAGAGGAACAGAAACAGCACTGCTCTCAATCTGGGACGACCTGAAGGCTAAAGCGGACTCAGACACAAGCGTAGCTTACTTCTGGATCTCTCAACAGCATTTTACACAGTCAACAATGACATCCTCAGCAGGAGATTGGAAGAACTAGGAATCACAGACCTAGTCTTACGCTGGATTAAATCTTTCCTAACAAACAGAAACCATCTGGATCAAACCCTTCAAATCCACCCCAAGGGAATGCACCTCTGGAGTACCACAAGGATCCTTCCCCGTTCTGCTGCTATTCAACCTATACCTGGCTCCACATCAAGCTCATTAAAAGACATGGCATCACATGCTACAACTATGCTGATGGCGAACAAGTTACTCTCTTACCTGGTAACGTTCTTTCGATGGGATGGTCTGACGACGTATTCCATATCTATGACCGGTAATCATCACAGCTGTGCTACTTTGGAAAAGTTTTGGCATCTGCATCCTGCGTCGATGACGTTGATACGCTGTCCTCGAGGGCCTCCGTCGAGCCGACATCACCGGATGTTATAAGTAGGACACATGACGCCCGTAGCCTCAGTTGTAGTTTTTACCCAGAACGTGTGGCACCAAACTTCTGCCAGTATGACCACAGAAAGCCTTACGGAAACATAAGCTGCAATCGCATAAGAAATTCTGTAGCGGGGCAGGTAGGGAGGGAGCGATATGGAATACGTCGTCGGACCATCCCATCGAAAGAACGTTACCAGGTAAGAGAGTAACTTGTTCTTCGAGGGGATTGGGTCCTCCGACGTATTCCATATCTATGACAGACTCCCAAAGCAGTACCAACGTATGGAGGAGGGAAAAGAATTTAGAATATAGACATTTAGAATGCCCAATCAAATTGCAGAGTAAAGGACCGCCTTGCCAAAGGACAGATCCTGTCCATGGATAGAATCTAGGGAGTAGTGTCTTACAAAAGTATGGACCGAAGCCGAAGGGGCTGGCTCACAGATGTTACGAATAGGAACACCCACTGCAGGGCAGTAGAGGCAGCCATACCCCTAGTAGAATGGGCCCGTAAGCCTACCGGAGGGTCCTTACCCACCAAGCGGTAACATTCAGAAATCGCCAAGATAATCCATCTAGACAAAGGGCCTCATCATGACCTCAGCGGTAACGCCGGCGATGTTAGCGCGGGGGCTATTAGCGCGACCGCCATAGCCCCCGGCGCTAATAGCGCGGGATCACGAGTTGGGTGGACTTGGAAGTCCCCATTGAGCCCATTCGGGAATGCCCCATTCCCCATTGGGCTCAATGGGGAAATTTTGCGCTCATACTGCCCGCCGGTGGATTTTGAGAGCTGGGTTGAAATCTACTGAGGCACTGATTCGGCGGACACTTACATCCGGCGGTAATAGCGCTACCGCCAGATTTAAGGGTTACCACTGAGGTCGTGATGAGGCCCAAAGTCTGCTTAGTACCAGCTTGTCCCAAACGCCTTCCAGCGTAACCAAAAGAGCTGATCATGCACGCTGACCCGGGACATACGTGAAATGTAGAAACTTAAAGCTCTCCTAACATCCAACCTATGGAGCCTCTCCTCGTCCTTACCCGGATGCGGTGGAGGAGAGAATGCCGGAAGAATGACCTTCTGGCTTAAATGAAATTCCGATACAACTTTCGGAAGAAACGAAGGACGGACTCGAAGGACAACCCTGTCCTTATGAAACACCGTGAAGGGTGGTTTAACAGAAAGTGCCTGCAACTCACTCACTCTGCGAGCGGAAGTAACTGCAACTAAAAATACAGTTTTAAGGGTTAAAAGTCTCAAAGGACAGGAATGTAAAGGCTCAAATGGAGCACCCATTAGGAATTTTAGAACAAGGTTCAAATCCCAACCGGGCACCTGGAAAGGTGACGATGGAAACACATTAGTGAGCCCTTTCAGAAAATGAGAAATTAAAGGAATTTTAAAATAAGAATACTCCTCAGACGAGCACTTAAATATGGACAGCGCCGCCAGGTAACGTTTAATGGTACCCACTTGCAGGCCTTGTGGGCGAAAGAATGCAAAAAAGACAGAACCACAGGAATGTCACATGAAAAAGGATCCACATTCTTAACCCTGCACCAGTCGCAGAACTTTCTCCAACGGCAACGGTACAGGGACTCTGTTGCCGGCCGTCTGGCCGAAAGCAATACCTCCATCACGTCTTCAGGGAGGTCCCAATCCTTATACCTCAACCTTTCAGAAGCCAAGCGTGAAGGTTGAGGGATCTGACCTCTGGATGGAGAACCGGACCCCCCGACCCCCTTCCGTGAGAGCATATCGTCTCGGTAGGGAAGACGACATGTAGGGCAGATGGACAAGTCGAGAAGGTCCGGGTACAACGTTCTCCGGGCCCATGCCGGAGCAATGAGGATCATCCGGGAACTGAACCTCCATAACCTTCGCAGCACTTGCGGGATGATGGGGACTGGAGGAAATGCGTACAGCAGTGGGAAGGACCACTCCACCACGAACGCGTCACTTAAGGCTCCTTTTGGAGGAAATTCCTGCAAGCAGAACCTTTTGCACTTCAGTTGACACTGGAGGCGAAGAGATCCACTTGTGGGGTCCCCCAAAGGGCGAAGATCTCCAGGAGAATCTCCTGAGCCAGCTCCCACTCGTGAGATTGCGCTCTGCTTGCTCAGAGCATCCACCGTCTCATTTTCGTCTCTGGCCAGATGAACTGGCGAGATCGAAATTTCCTGCTGGATGGCCCAGAACCAGAGCTGCATCGCCTCCCTGCACAGAGGAAGTGACCCTGCCCCTCCCACCCCCTTTTTGTTGAGGTAGTGCATGGCCACTGTGTTGTCCGTCAGAATCGGGACATTCTTCCCTCGCTCAGTCGGCAGAAAAGCCTTCAGAGCAAGCCTGACGGCCCTCAGCTCCAACAGATTGATATGGAGTCTGGACTCCGACGGAGACCAACGACCGCGGACTGTCAACTCGTTGGCATGAGCTCCCCATCCCGTGAGGGATGCGTCCCTCACGATAGTCATCTCCGGCCAGGGTAGCCAAAACAGAGCCCCCTTCATCAGATTGCCTTCGACGGCCCACCACAGAAGATCCTGGGCGACCGAGGGCGGCACCTGAACGGGGTCTGACATCCTGCCGGAGGACTGTGACCACTGCATCTTGAGAGCCCATTGAAGAGATCTCATCCGCAACCTGGCCTCTGGCACCAGAAGAATGCAGGATGCCATGAGGCCGAGCAACCTCAAGAACTCGAACGCAGGGAGACTGGGCATGTTGAAACTTGTGCACCATCTGCTGAATGTGATGAGCCCTCACCTGGGGAGAGAAACACTGCCCCAGGGATGTGTCGAGCACAGCTCTGATGTACTGGAGCCGCTGGGTTGGCGTCAAGTGGGACTTCTTTAAGTTGAGGGAGAAGCCCAGCTTGTGAAGGGAGTGGCAGGTGACGGACAGATGATCCAGGACTTGCTCGGGAGAGCGCGCCCTGATCAACCAATCGTCTAGGTAGGGGTAGACATGAATCCCCCCCATTTCCTGAGATACGCTGCCACCACCACCATGAGCTTGGTGAAGACCCTCGAGGCGGAGGTCAATCCGAACGGCAGGACCCGAAAATGAAAGTGCGAGTCGCCAAACACGAACCTCAGGTACTTCTAGTGCTTAGGATGGATCGGCACATGAAAGTAAGCGTCCTTGAGGTCAAGAGACCCCAACCAGTCCTGAAGTTGAAGGGCCTGGAGGACTTGAGAGAGAGTAACCATCTTGAACTTGTCCTTCGTGAGGAGCTTGTTGAAACCCTGCAAGTCCATGATGGGTCTCAATCCCTCGTCTTTCTTCGAAATCAAAAAATAAGGTGAATACAGACAAGTTACTTACCTGTAACTGTTGTTCTCCAGCATGGGTCTTGCATGGATTCACATGCTCATGAATATTCACTGTTGTCAGGCTGGGAATCCTCAGTAAAGAAAAAAATCAGTATCGGTTTCGTTTCTGATCTGTCTTTCTTAGTAGTAACCAATCACTGGTCTCTGGGTCATACTGCCCCCAGTCAATGACTGCCCTCTCCCTAAGCCCCGCCCCTGGCAGCCATCCTCAGATTTTTACTGCACGTTCAAGTGTTGGTAGTCCTCGTGCTATAGCTCTCGAGCTTTCACTGCGTTTTGCGATTTTTCAAAGAGTTTATTCTCACTTTTTCGGCCAATCGAGCCTCAAGCTCCTCAGTTTCTACTTCCGATCAACGGGGACCCGTTTTGGAATTTTCTATGCCCCTCAAGGGTGAATTTTTCATCGAGTTACGCTTCTTGGAGGATTCCAGAAGTTTCTGAGGCCTACCCCGCGGACATGGCCCAGGAGAAAGGAAGCTCGACACCCAGATCCAAGCTGTTTAGGAACTGTCCTGGACGCGGATTACAGAATGTGTTCAAGGAGGACAAGCACTCGAGGTGCCTCTACTGTCTTCAGGAGGACAAAACGCACGTGGAGAAGGACTGTGCGTTTTGCATGACCCGTCTCGCCAACTGGCTGGAAGGCAAGAGCCCAGCAGGTGAGAAGAAGAAGTCCAAGCGTTCTTCTAAGTCCTGTGAGGGCGCCCCGGTGATGGGGGCCCAACAGAAGGCAAAGCACTGCGATTCCCTACTGTCCGGCTCCTTGGCTGCCAGGCAGGGCGCACCTTCACCGACGCCATCAACCACGAGCCAACGCTCTGGCTCGGGGAAGAGAAAATCAGAGAGCCTGGCTAAGCTTCTGGAGAGGCCCCGGTCGATCTTGAAGGAACCGGCCGAAGGGGAGCGAGGCGGTGAACCTCCCCCTAAGGTGAAGGCCTCAAGGGTGCCCAAGGTGGTGAAGGCCTTGATTCAACTGGCCAAGGTCTCTATTGAGGGAGTCGCTGCGGCCCTGGCGAAGCCTGTGGCGGCTACCCCAGTGGAGGCAACCTCAGGACCCAGAGTTTCCCTGCCTCCGCGGAGGGAATCCTCTTAAGCCCATCGAGAAGACCCCCGTGACCCTGGTGGAAAAAGAGAGGGGGTCGGTGGCCGTTACGGACACGGACACAGCCTCCGAGGAGGAACTGGTCGAAGTCGAAGAGCGACTCGACAAGAATTTGGAAGAGGCCCGGTCCCACGGGAGGGATCCCGATGAGGGGTACGACGAGAGCGAGGGTGGCGACTACGAGGCTCCTGTGGAGGAGGAGCAACCGTCGTGCCTGTCGCAGCCCAAGCCACAGGACAACTCGGCGGCCATTTTGACGGCAACCCAAGCCTTATGCATGGAGATAAGGACGAGATTGCCATACCCCCGACGGATGACCCAACAGAGCCCTCCAAACAAGAGGCGGAGGATTCATCCAGCCCCGCCCTTTCAGCCCTCACGGCCCTCTCAGCCTTTGTCTCCTTCCCCGGTCCCGAGGGGGACGGATGACGACGGTGGTGACGACGGGACTTACCTCCCGTCGCCGATTCCTCTGGCATTCCCGCCCGACAAAATTGGCTCCTTCCACGCCATGATTGCCAGGGCGTCCGAGCTTTTCCAGCTCTGCCCCGAAGAAAAGAAGAAGGAAGGCTTCCTCTACCAACGGCGCAAGGCCAAGAGGAAGACGGTCCTTGCGGTGCGGTTGCTGGATGACATCTGGGACAAGGGACTTGCTCTCCTGAAGAACCAGTCCATGACGCCTGCCAAGAGGGACCGGTACGAGAAGAAGTACCGGGTCCCCGACGGCGCCCCTTTCTTCCTTTGAGCACAACCGACCCCGGATTCGGTTGTCTCAGCAGCGGCCAAGAAGAAAGCGGGGGGGGGGACGACAATCGGCTTCGCCTTCCCCGCCGGACGGCGAGGGAAAGAAACTAGATGCCATGGACGACGAGTCATCTCGTCTGCAGCGACGACGATTAAGGCGGCCAACGCCCTAGCGATTGTGGCCCGCTACGACAGGGAGTTGTGGTACAAGTTCGCCCCCCTGTTGGACTTCCTCCTGGACGACAAGAGGGCAGAGTTCCTGGCGATCCTACAGGAGGGTGAGGTGGCGTCGGACCACGCCATAACGGTGGCCACGGACATTGCCAACACCGGTTTCCACCAGTTGGGCAACAGCGTTTGCCTTCGACGGCGAGGGTGGCTCAAGGCGACGGATTTCCGCCACAACGTACACGCCAAAGTTTTGGACATGCCCTTCAACGGGAGCAATCTGTTAGGGAAGACAGTGGATGAGTCCCTGATGACGGGGAATATTTATGAGCATGTGAATCCATGCCAGAACCCATACTGGAGAACATCCTTGTTCCTCTCCGCTACAGGCACCAGTTCTATGGCGCCTATCTCCAGCAGTGCTATGATTTCCTGCGCAAGGAGCGGATCCGGACTCTTCAAAGAAAGATTCCCTGGTGGATTGTCGTGAGGCCTCTGCCGGAAAGGAAGACAGTAGTCGTGGGCTATGATCTCCAGAACCCACACATATGAAGTAATGGCACACCATTCTACAAAATGCTGTGCCAGCCTTCCCCCAACCGGCGAACCATGGGACATGGCCTCATGACTGAGCTGAAGCGGCTGCGGAATTGCCTGAGGGTAAAGAGGCAACTGCCCGAGCGGCTTTGGCACCTCGAGTACCTTGCTTTCCACCTCTGGTACTCCTGCAGTGGCCCCTTTGACTTGCAGCTCCTCTCGATCTACCAAAGGATGAGTAATATCGAAAGGAACCTCCCCTCCATTGCTGTCCCCTAGGAGGAAAAGGCAGAGGTTGGCAAACTGCAGCACTCAACGATTTCTCCGCAGCTTTGGAGGTCTGCAACCTCTCAAGGCTCTCGTCAGCCTTGTTGCCAAAAACATGTTCACCATCAAAGGGCATGTTGAGGAGCCGGGGTTGTACATCGAGCAAGCCCCGACTTCCACAACCACACAAATCTGCGCATTATGGTGCTCGCCGCCATGGAGCAGCTGACGCAATCTGCCATGTCCAGACCCGACCGAACGGATTCACACATGGCATCCTTGCCATCCTGAACAAGAGCAAGAAAGCCATCCCGTTCCTCCCCTTCGGGAATATGTTCAGCCGCCAACGAGACAATTCCACAGAGTATGAGTGAAACGTGCTAAGGCACACACGGAGAAGGCTGCCTGTAAAGCCATACCCCCTGAAGAAAACACTTTCTTCGCTCCAGCCATCAAAACACTTGTCGTTCCTATCAGGAGGGATGGTAGGGTACGAAGCCTGTTTTGCCGGAGCCGTAGCCGCCTGCACCACCAAACTCTCCGGAGTGGGGTGCCTAGTCAAGTAGCTGGGGTCGCCACTGGCTGGACGATATTTCTTTGGCAAAGACTTGCTCACTGCCGGGAGACTCTCTGGAGCAGTCCAAGCCGCTGCCACCCTTCTTTGCAATGCCATATGGAATGGCAGTACCGGGTCAGTTGGTGGACCTTGGTCAAGGATATCTGTCAGGTAATCCTGCAGAAAATCCACTGGTGGCGCAGACCACCCCAAGTATTCCGTTACCCTCGACATAAGGCGCCGGTACTAGGACTCGGCGTGCGTGCCAGGCTCAGGCCTACCGAACTAAACCTCCGGAGAGGTGTCCATCCCACTGACGGAGGTCTTCAATCTGGCTATGAGGAACCGAACCTTCTTCCTCAGACCCTTCTTCCATCTCAGAAATATAATCCAGAGGCTGGAATGGGGGCACAGAAAAAGGGACAAAGACATTTTTCAATTTGGCCTCAGCCTTTCTAGGGGGTTCCACCATGCCACGGGGTACCTCCGACAAAGCAGCCTCGAAAGGCGTCGATGGAATTGGTGTCGACGTTGAGCGTGGCGCAGACCGCTTCAACATAGTCCTCGAGGGCAGAGCCCCGAGCGTTTCCTTCGACAGCCTGGGTGCCAATGGCGTCGACGGCTTCCTCAGAGGCGGAACCTCAAGAGAGTCCCTCGACGACCTCGCGCCGAAGGCGTTGATGTCTTCTTCGAAGACCTCACAGGCTCCGACGGTCTTGAGGGTGTCGAGGACCTGGAGCGGGCATGTCTAGAGCGGTCCAATCGAGACCTCGAAGGTGCTTGATGATCGCGCCGACCACCTGAGCCCGAAGGCGTGCGAGTGGTGGCTCTAGCACGGTCACGGTCGGCGTCTTTCAGCAGCGCGGACGGAACGGAGCCCTGCGACTGAAAAAAATCGCCATTATCTCCTGCCGAAATGAATCCCATTCCGCAGGAGTGGAAAGCTTATTGGGACAAGCAACCCGCCGACGGGCGGAGTCCTCGGATGAAGAAGGCGACCAGTGACGGCACTTCCGTGAGTACCTTGAAGAGGCAGAGGAATGGCAGGACCCACTCCGGGACCGAGCCCCCCGGTCTTATGCCGACGATGCGGAGAGTCGTCCCTCGAATAGTCAGTCGAAAGCCCAGTGGATTTCGACTTCCAGGGCTTGGCCACCTTACCGACAGAAAGCTTCTTCTTACGCTCCCGCAAGGCCTTCGAAGTGAACAACTGGCAATCGTCACAATCGTCCGTGGCGTGGTCCTCACCGAGGCACCAGTGGCAGGCGTTGTGCGGGACACTCAGCGACATCTTGGAACCGCAGTCTTGACACTTCTTGAAACCCGGCCGCGGGGTAGAAGACGACAAAAACATCATGGAAATCTTCACAAACGAACAGGTTCGAAGAACCGAAAGAATGGAACTCAGAAGAACCGAGACGCGCCGAGATCTCCAAAGCGAACACGTTTGCGGAAAAAACGGAACTGAGGGGGCTACGGGCATCGTGCGTCCTACTTATAACATCCGGTGACGTTGGCTCGACAGAGGCCCTCGAGGACAGCGTATCGACATCATCGACGCAAGAGCCGAAAATGTTCCGAAGCAGCACAGCTGTGGTGATTACCCGTCATAGATATGGAATACGTCGGAGGACCCAATCCCCTCGAAACACAGATCTACAAAGTACAAAACACACGTGAAGAAAACACAAACCTGCAAGAATGTCTACAAGAACGCTACTGCTGGATGAACACAAACAACCTCAAACTCAACCCTGGCAAAATAGCCACTACATCCCATTCCCAACAAAACTAGGAACAGCTCAGACACCATCAACAACAGTAAAGAAACTTGGAGTCCTGATGGACAACGAACTAACACTTGAGCCACAAGTAAATGCTATAATTAAGAAATGCTTCTTCCTCCTGCACACAGTAAAAAGGGATCCTACCGTTCCGCTCCTTCAACCCCAAAACACTCACCATCACGCACTCATGTCCAGCGTAGACTACGCCAACAGCCTATACCTAGGAAGGCCAGAGCGCCTATTAAAGAAACTTCAGCGTATCCAACACAGAGCGGCCAGACTCCTGCACAAACGACCACGAGGAGAACACATTAGCCCAGCACTGAAAATATTACACTGGCTACCGATAAAACAGCGAATAAGGTTCAAAACAATGTGCATAACAGACAGAGCAATCCACCTCAGAGGAGCAGAGTTCCTAAAGAAGGAAATAATCTACCAACCAGCAAGACCACTCAGATCAAACTACGACATTCGCCAAGAACCAAATTCATTCAATAAAAGAAAATTCGTAGGAGCATTTTTCTCACACCTGGCTCCTAAAACATGGAATTGCCTACCAAAAAAACATATGAAATACAAGCAGTGGTCGAAGTGTACAAAAAGAAGTAGTGGAACTATGTTCTCTACTGGCCTGCACCGCTCCCCACAAACCCAATCGCCACACCCCCTCCCATACACAGTACACACTCCAAAACGCATGTGCCTGCTGTTTAGGGGAACGCACAGTGCAGTGCACTGAAAGTGCAAGTTTCAACTTCTTCCTAAGCTTTTATTTTAAAACGAAACCATTCCGGAACAGTTTCTTTTTCAAATGAAAGTATAGGAACAGCAAAACTTAATTAAAAGAAGTAGAGGACCACCGCTCCCGCCCACTGAATACTATGGATAATCTGGAATTCAGAAAAAGACTAAAAACTCGCTATTCACACCAGAATCAGAAGGGAACGAGTAGGAATCAAATTCTGGCAGAAACATGAAGCCTAATGAGGGACCCACAATCCATTGCCTAACCATCCCAAACTGGTGGGTGTAGGGTGGACATTTTGGACCTCTCATGCACACACACCACCAAGTTTACAGAGGAATATCACTGTAGGCAGGGACCACCCATTAGAAGTCGAGGGAGACACCCATAACCTTCCTAACCTAACCATGTCTAACCCTAGGGCGGGAGGAGATGGGGAGGGACACACCTCCACCACCCATGTCAACGTACCGCTAGACTTCTACAGAAGAGAATTACCACACCACAACGTACCTGCCAACTAGGATGCCTAACAATATCAAAGCACAGAGGATGGGCATAGGTGCCGACCAAAGAAACCAAAGCAAAGAGGTAAGAAAAAACCCTGCTAATCCAATACTAAAACCTCAATTTTCCACAAACTCTTCTCCTACAGAAACTCAGACGACCACATCTCTGCACAACAAACTGCACTTACTTCATCACACTGCAACAACATACAAACACATAACCATTCACAACAGCACACAGGAATTTCTCAGACTAAAGAAAAGAATTTAAAAAATAAATAAAATCGCACCTAACCTCAGCGAACGATACAAACCGAACTGAAGCTGCCAACAGAACATCATATCTCACTTTCCTATTCCCACTGCACCGTAATAACCACTCCCACAGCGTCCCCGTTTCAAGTCGTCCTTTTTCAGATCCGTCAGAGCGCCAGGGGACCACTCCGGTGGCGATAGTGCGCGGTACAAGTAACCTTTAACATTAACATAGATTGAGATAGGTCATAAATGAACATGGTAAAGTGTGGGGTAACGTTTGATCAATGGAAAAATGTTCAGATCCGTCAGAGCCCCAGGGGACCACTCCGGTGGCGATAATGTTAAAGGTTACTTGTACCGCGCACTAACATAGATTGAGATAGGTCATAAATGAACATGGTAAAGTGTGGGGTAACGTTTGATCAATGGAAACAATTAAGTGAGTATTTGGCATTTGTATTTATTGAAAAGTGAAGTGTTTCAACCAGAAATACTGACCAAAAGGTAACATTGGCAGCAGAATCACATAAATGGGTGCCTCAGCAACGTATGGAGCTGAGGTGTGGGTGTACAGCAGGGCGAAATATCGAAGCTGTTGAAAAGGACTCGTAAAAAACCTATTGCCGCAACCAAACAGTACACAGACGGTAAAATTATGTCTCGAGTTGGATTTTTTTTTTAAATGATCAATTGATGCCTTTTAAACACTTAGTGGTATTTATTGTCATGGCTATGAAGTCCCGCAAATGTAAAGGAATACAAAATGCAAGGTACAATGGCGTCAAGAGTGCTCTGGATTAGGGATTGCTAGGAAACTATGCTTAGACCACTTATGGGATAATCACATGCAGATAATTTTAAAAGAGATTAAAGCTGCTTTCATAGACTGGACACACAAAGAAATGGTCCAGGGGTGTGCCACAGCATCTATTTTTTAATTAGATCTGGAGAACAAAAAGAAATGGGAGGTTTGAATGTTTCCTTGAAACAATTGAGCCCTTTCATAAAGTTTTCGTTCTCAGTCTCTAGACCACGTCCCTAGGAACCCTACGCACATAAGGCCACGTTCAGGAAGGGCGACACGGAGTATGTCCTGGTGGCTGTGATCCAACAGGCTCGGTGGCCTGTACAGTTAAGTGGAGGGATTGTGGCGGCGGGGCTGTGCGGCAGGAGTTGCTGCGAATGGTGGGCGATGCCTGAACAGGACAGGGGGGAAAGGAGAGGCAGACATAAGGCTAAGTGCCTTTTCCTGCTGCCTTTTGCAAAGCTTGGCATTTATAAACAAAGATCCAACATTTTGGATACGTGTTCTGCCTTTACAAAAGCACTGTACTTTCGGAAAGCACTGGAAAACAAATGTTAAGGATGTCTACTCATATTGCCCAAGCCAGAAGGAGGCTATGACAGACTACATTTCTATGCCCCCTCTATGGAAAACAAACTAGGAATGTGTGGCTTTAACCTCTTGTTAGTGGCGTTCAAGCTCAAAGCGGATCATTGGCACAGAGTAAACCTGACGATCATAAGCACATTTCTGCTCTGGCCATTTAAAATTAAAAAAAAATACAAGTTTGTCTATCATTTTCCAGATTCCTGAATTCAGGTTCATTTTTAAGATGATATTCAATGGTAAGTAACAATGTTCTGTAGTGATGTGGATGACAAGATACTGTTTTTTTGTCTTTAACAGTAGATCAGTTCTCTTTGGCCTACTGTTGGTTTCACATTGTTATATATTTCTTACCAGGAGTGTAAATGTTATTTTATGCAGTTTGATAAGCTACCTATATAAATAAAACTGAACGACCAGACACATCCCTGACATAATACAATCTACACTAAAGACCACTGCCTCATGAGTGAAGATTTTTTTTCATCCCAATATCGTATTGGTGTCAAAAATCACTATGCAGCTCAACGGCTACACAGCAACAAACAGAACTAAAAAAAATGAAAGGGCTACTGGGAAAAGAGCGACCACCTGAACGGGGTGAAGCCTGAGAACAGACATCTTGCTTTAGAAATAAATGGACATTATCCAAGAAAACAAGGTCCCAGGAGGCTGAACAATATCTGGTTGTAGGATATTGGCCAGGTATACAAGTCAAAAGCCCTATGGTATTAATTACAAGTCTTCGAATGCATAGAACACACCATTCCTGATTTGCATGTGCCTAGTGCTCAGTGCACCTTTTTGTTATGCAAACCATTTAAATTCACTGGTGCAACTGGTTCAAAAGATATCCTGAAAAATGACATGCATAACACTTCATTCGCATTATGGGTGGCAGTACTTTGGAGGAGAACACGAAATTGAGATTTCAAAAGGTAAGACATAGGTACCAACTCAGTAAGCTCTTTCAAGAAACCCGGCTGCCAAAACTGACAAAAAAAACATGCTTTCTTTGCATATCCAAACTTGCAGGTAAAATAAACATAACTTACAGGCTGCTTTTTCTGCCCGTTTTCTGTTGTAAGAACAAGTAGATCGTGGATTTTTTCATTGTAGATTTCAAAGTAGCTCATTTCAAGGTGGTGTGAAATCTGTAAAACAAATCAGTCTTCACGTTACTTTATTTTAGTGGTTAAAAACAACAATTTTCAAATACCCTGTTAGGAAAGAATTCTGTTACACATTTTGCTTCCCCCCCCCTCCCCTCTTATTTTTACAACTTTGACGTATTGTTGCAGTCAGAGTGACGTCTACGAAGTCTCCCTGCAACTGCAATCCTTTCTGAGAAAATGGTTCTGATTGGCTGCGAGGGAATGGGTATTCTTTAAGCACCCCATTTCTGCCCCAAGTCTATTTATATCAATCTACATTGATTTTGACGCGAAGGCTGCTGGCAGTTGTAATTTAGTTTTGGCTTCATCAGTGGTGCAATCCGAATGTACCGCATTAGTAGGTCAATGTAACATTTTGGTAGACATTAATGTAGGAATGTATTTTAAATCCTACCTTAAGCCATTTTATTCCCTGGGCTTCATTTATTCAAGGAATCCTCGATGTAGACCTTGATTGGCCCTGTCCATACATGTGCTCACTGAGCCCAGTAAAGCACTCTCTGTAGTGGTTTGAACTGGTCTAGATCAGTTCCTAGCCCTGGGTAGGTTGGCATGCTTTGTGCGAGAGCGATCCTGGGCCTTTGAAGCCAACCCAATTGTCTGGCCGGCAAAAGCTTTGTTTTAAACCCCAGTATGTGATTGGCGGACCGGTTTAAACTAGGCCGAGCTAGCGTGGGTATGCCTAGCAGTTTCAGAAGATTAGCAAGTTTATTTTCTTGCTGGAGGATTCTTTGCTGTTTGGGCCACTGCTGCATTTTTAGGACCAAATCTGGCCATATTGGTTTCGGATTTTCTGCTGAGCCTACCTCATCCTCCCTTGTCCTCCTCGCTAGATTGGGGCAGGCTTCCCGTGCTGTTCCAGTTTTCCAGACCATTTTACCTTTACTTCCCATTTTTGCTGTGTGGGTGTCTTACCTTGGTGTTGGAAGCTACCGTCACCTTCAATGGTGTTGGACCGCTAACACCCTGCATCCATCTGCTCCTCTGCCGCCCTCAGGTCACCTGCACACTAGTCTCCATTTAGGGGACAGTTTATGCGGGCATGCTGCCCATATTTGCTCATCTCCCTCATCCCTTTCACTTCTGACTGGCTGGTCCCACACGAATGAAAATCAATTATTCTTTTTGCCCGTCAATGTGATCGCTGGTCCAGGGTTCAAGTCCCTGGGTGACCGGATCCCGCTGTTCGGCCAGAAAATAAAACTCTGTACTTAACGGGTTTTTTCACCTTATTGGAATTGTATTTTCAAGAACGACCATGAGTACTTATGTCTGGGCCCTGAATTGGTGAGTTATTCTCAATACTTACCCTCAGGGAAATTATATGATAGTTTATTTATATAATGCCTATTTCTTTTATTTTGTATAGCTGAATAAATCAACTTTTCAAAAAAGAAAAAAAGACAAAACGTGATACATTTTTCAATTACACTCAATATAACAGAAATGCTAAAAGATAAAAGAGAAAGAGAAGTAAGTGATTAAATAAAAGAAATAAAAATTATGCATTTCAATTCCTGGATACATAAATCAGCTTTGTACATTCACACATGAAATTCAAAGATATTTTTTTACAACTTAATTTCACATGGCAAGATTACATCAAGGAAATGCACTAAGGCTTTTATCACAGGAAGTTTCATACTAGAAAATAAAATGCTCCAGATCTGGTTTTCATCTAATTCCTCATGCGAATTTAACAGATTATTGAAATATTTGGCACGTAGTTCAACTAGCTTAGCACACGATATTATCGATATTATCAAATGCTGCAGCGTCTCCTTTACGGTAGGAATCTCACAAAAACGGCAGTAGTTCATGTTAGCTGGAATAATATTGCGCCTAGCAAGTACTTCCCTGGTTAGCCATAATTTCAATCTGAGATGTAGGAAGTTATTCCATATAATCCCAGAAGGACATTTCAAAAGATAGCCTGCCATTTGACCCAGTTTTTATTGCCAAAGTTGCTACTATTGAAATGTTTGTATTTTAGACAAGATTCACGGTTTTCTATCCAATCCTAGCGATAGAACCTTGTCTTTGCACAAACAGGATTTTCAAGTAAGAGCAATAGATATATCAGCACCAGCCAAGGTGTTCAGTACATGATTACGCCATCTAAATGGAAAGACGTGATTTGAGGAGGGCAGATAATGGGCGACCGGACTCAAGATGTTGTTAGTTTCCAGTCCCAACAGACACTTACGAAAAAAGGTGCACATCTGCAACTTTACTCTACAAGCCAATGAATTCAAGCCTAGTTCGAATCGTAGGGTAGGCATAGGTGTACAGTTCGGGAGATGTAATACCCTTTTCCAAAATCAAGCCTCCAGCTTATTCCATATTTTATCATTAATATATAGTTTTGATTCAACACCATAGAGCAAAATCTGGATTACCTTTTGGTCATAGAACAGGAGAAGGTGTTTTAAGGTGAATTTCCCATACTTATAGAGTAGGATTCGAGCCTGTGAGATCAAATTCGTGAGTTTACACTGTAAGTTGGTCAAATAGATGTTGTCAAAAACTGTTCTGTATCATAAGCCCCAAGTATTTCTATTCAGAAACTATTTTCATGGGTTCCTTTCGGATGAACCAAGTGCAGCTATTGGATTTATTTACCTTGATCTTTGCAGACCACAATCTGCGATTTATCCAGGTTCACTATGAGATGGGACTCTTCAACATAAGTGGAGAGGGCGGATAGCAAATTCTGGAGTCCCTTTGGAGTTTGTGATATTAAAACCAGGTCGTCAGCGTACAATAACCAGGCTATGCGCTGACCCCCCAGTAGAGGGGCATCAGAGACAATTTGAAGAAATGAATTGCCCATATCAAATATGAATAAATTAAACAATATGGAGGCTAAAATACAACCTTGTTTGAGACCCAAATGAGTACTGAAAGAGGATGACAAAAGACCCTCCAAGGATAATCTCACACGCATAGTAGTCTCCGTGTGCAACTGGACCACTAGTGCTAATAGAGATAATGAACAACCAAGCAGTTTTAGTTTTTGAAATAATAATTCCCGGTTTATTGAGTCAAATGCCGTCCGGAAATCAATAAATGCAAAATACAAAGATTGTTTCCAGAATGCATACTGGGCTTTGAGCATGTTTATAGTGATGATATTAGGAAGGGTACCGAGCCTACTCACAAATCCGGATTGAAAAGGATCACTCCTAAGATGATTTTTGGTCCAGTTATTCAGATCCCTTAGAATTAGACGGCAAAAAATCTTCCCAGGCACATCTAACAGGGAGATAGGTCTATAGCTGGCCGTGTTGGCCCGTTCACCTTTCTTGTAAATTGGAATCGTGATGGATTGTTCCCAAGACACCGGTATTTTTTGAGAAGAAAGAATGTTCATGAACATAAGATATATTATATCAGCCCATATATCCGGAAATTGCTTCAATTGCATGTTTGACAAACCATCCGGACCGATTGCCCTAGAGCGACTGGCTTTATTAATGAAAAATAAAATGTAATCTTTATCAAATCTTAGATGGAATTTAGATTGGAGCTCGGGCTTATGCATTCTCAAGTCCTGCATATAGATTTGAGTAGTACTGGACCCACAGTTCTTCACTCACGTCATTGGTTTGAACTGCAACCTGATGACCTGCAGTCGCCTGATTGATAATTTTCCATGATTCTGCAGAGTTTTTACTAGCCAGTAGTTTTAACATGTTGCTACAATCACTTTGATATAATTTAGCTCGCATCCCTCTTAACCAATTCCTGTATCTGGTTTTAATATGGAGTCAGAGCCATCGCTCTCTTGTCACCTGGGAGCTTACAGGCCCTCCCTCTTTTCAGCCCGAACCAATGCTTTCCTCATTCTTATTTCATGATCAAATATATGTAAATGAGGTATTTGTTTTTGTTTATGGATGGTGGAGGCTGGCTGAAACAACTGCATTAATTCATGATAAATTACATCTGAGCCTTGTGTGCGAGTAGCTTGGCACTTTAGCTGAGCGTCATAGCATGACCTAAACGCTTCCAAGGAAGACTCCGTCCAAATTAACCTATTTCTTGCTGTGTTTACTGTGATGGTGCCCATAAGGTATTCAGGTTTCCCTTGTGTCATATTGGGTTTAAAAAGCCATGTCACGTTAAGCATGTTATGATCGCTTGCTTCGGTGTCAATAACTTGAAAAGATTTTACTTTATTCAGCATAGTTGTATTAACATAGATGTAGTCAATAATTCCCTTACTAGAGGCTCAATGCCAAGTTGCCCTAGCAGGGGTGTCCTTGAGACAGGAGCCATTTTGCATGAACAGGCTTCTGGACTCTACAAGGCTTGTCCATTTAGCAAGGCGCGTTGTTTCAGATTTCCGTTTTGGGCCCAAACAATGAAGATTCAGATCACCAGATATAATTATAGTGTCCGAATTACCATCCAAAATAATGAGGTCCAAAGCTTTGTTCATTGAGTCCAAAAACCTGTCATCAGTACTACCCAATGGATTCCAATACACGTTGATGAGTGCACATGAAAAATTGTGTCCAGTGAGTCTGGACATTTGTATGAATGCATTTGGAGAAAACTATGGTTCTGCCTTTAAAGGTGAGATTTGCTTAACAGCAATTAACAAACCGGAGGCAGGACGCCCAGAGAAAACTTTGACCGCTGGAGTCAGGAGGATGTCATAATATTCCACGATGGGACGCTAGTGAGCCAAGATTCTTGTGTTAGTATTACATCGTGGTCTAACAGATGGGTAGCCTGGTTGTTCATTAAATGCCTATACCCTCTAGAATTCGAGCTAATCAAGGACAAGGGAATTTCGTGAAAGCCCAGATGCTATCATTGTGTATCTTTTGAGTCGCAGTTGCTTTGTTTATTATTTGTATGTTGTTGTATGATTTGCTTCATTGTTTCATATGATGTGCACCCGGGGGAACCTGGGCTTGCTGAAATGATAAAACCGAGGTCTAAGAGCGGAGACTTTGCTGCCCACATAGTATTAACTGTTAGGGAGAATTCTCTGTTTAGGCTGAATTTCCTAACCTAGTGAGTCCCCCAGCAGCTTTGCTGGATTTTTGGGGTTTATTTTTTTTTCTCCTGCCAAGAGTAAGACTCTTTTACCCTCACTCTTGGACACGATGTGAGTGTGTTCCTTGGACTCTAGATGTGTTTAATGGGCTATGGGGTCTTTTACTCCATAGGGCTTCATGTGTTTTTTGTGATGTGTGTTACACAGCACCCTCAGTGCAGTAACACAGGGGTGTCATAGTGACCCCCCAGTATGGGGGCGTGGCCTGGAGCCGATGGCGAGCGGAGGCTGATTCGCCGAGCTCCGGCCGAGACGCCGTTTCCGAATCTTTTTTCTCCGGCTTAAGTGGGACAGCAGCCCGCTGAGAAGTACGCAGCGGTGCGTGAGGTGATCCCGCACAAAACCTGCTCGAGAGGTCGGATTCTCCGGCCCCCTGGACGGCAGCGCAGGTCTTAGAACGCGCTCCCTCCCCCTACCGCGCCTGGATCCAAGATGGCACCCCACACAGCTTAGCGGGGCCTCCGCGCGAAGTACCCCCCCAGCACATTCGGCTGGGGACACTGAGGAGGAGCACCACAGTGGAGCTGGCCTCCTTGCAATATCCGACTGTGGTCGGCACCAGACCCTCGCCCTTCTCCCCCCTCACCATGCCGGACGACTCCGGTCGACACTACGTGCCGGAGTCTCGCACAGCGAGAGCCGCTGTATCTCCGCAGCTCCACCGCGGCACAAAACACATCCCGGAGACGGCGGCGAGGGTCTCCACGCAACGCCCGACCGCGGAACATTCCAGACTCTCGTTTTTCCTCCCCTCCGCCGGCGACCTACCAAAAATAAGCACGGCACACATCCCGAGGAAGGGATCACGCGGAGGCACCACTAGCCTCTGCCCCCCTGGCCCACTTCCATCTACAACGAGGCCGCCGCCAGGAGGCGGGGCCGGAGGAGCAACGGCTGCTGGGTCACTGGGATACGCCACCTCACCCAAAGGATCGGTTCCGGCTCAGAAACCAGAAACGACTCGGAAAGCTACAACGGCGGAGCCCTGGGAAACGAGGTGCGTCAAGCCACGGAACAACTGTGAGTGCGGCCCCTGTTGCTCTCCCCAACCACAGCCTGCATTATCTCCGCAGCTGGGCCACCCAATTGGACTCACACACCAAGTGGTGACAACTCCTGCCCTAAGCGCTCCAACACTATCACCCCCGAGTCCAGGGGCAGCGACATAGGCGCCAAGGTGGCGGATAAAGCATCTGAACGCACAGTGGAATACATTACTCCAGAGCGCTGCGCCCCGGACAGCTCCTAACCACTGACAATAATAATCTTTCAGGGCACAGCCCACTCTAGAACTCCATTCCAGGCCACATAAGCGAGTGGCCCTGACCCCTACCCCACCAGTTTCAGGGCTCCAGGGCAACCGCTATTGCGCCTCTAACATGGCCGCTAAAAACAAAACCAGAGCTGCCACCATGGACTCCTTTGTCTCAGCTCGGGCAAAGACTCCCACCCAAGCCAGGGCTGGCTCCACCGAAATCATTCGCCCACACGAGACGGAGCCCAATGATAATCACTCCCAGATAATGGACGCTATTGCCTCATTAAAGACCCATATAGACTCCAAGATAGATGAGTTCAAAATAGACATACAACTCATTCGCCAGGATGCCCGCAATTTAACGGAGAGGGTGACGGCAATGGAGAAATCTACAGAGGAAAAGACCGGGGCCACAGCAGCCCTACAATCTGAAGTCTCGAACCTGAAAAGGAAGGTCGCATTCCTAGAAGAAAGGGCAGAGGAAGCCGAAGGTCGGGCTAGACGGGGGAACATCAGGATCCTGGGTATCCCGGAGGGGAATGAAGGCCTGAATACTACGTCCTATGTTGAAACCCTGCTGCTACAGGAGATTGGGGCCGGCAAGTTGACCCATGGATTTGCGGTGGAGAGGGCCCACAGGTCCCTCCAGAAACGACCTCCCCCCGGCTCACATCCACGTCCAATAATAGCCAAGATACTACATTTCCAAGACAGAGAAACTATATTAAGATACTCCAGGGAAACAGGCCCTATCGTACAGGGCGACTCTAAGATTTCCATATACCCTGACTGTACCCAGAAAGTGCAGAGGGAGAGAAACTCGTTTGTTCCGATTAAAGCAAGGCTTCGCCAACTGAACCTTAAATACAGGTTGCTGTACCCGTCCCGCTTGAAAGTCATCCACAAAGGGCGAGCAATATTTCTCGAAAATCCGGAAGCAGCCAATATGTGGCTAGAGGACAATAACCTTGCCGACGGTGG
Organism: Ambystoma mexicanum; assembly: GCF_040938575.1. Taxonomy (NCBI): domain Eukaryota; kingdom Metazoa; phylum Chordata; class Amphibia; order Caudata; family Ambystomatidae; genus Ambystoma; species Ambystoma mexicanum. The sequence continues at coordinate 641,659,058 of NC_090922.1, read as the reverse complement.
GGATAACCCAGGAGAGGACGACTGAACCCCGGGGGAGGAAAACTGGACCCCAGGGACCCTCCGCACCACCCACACATGAAGCAAAAACAGCCGGACCCAAGAAGGTAATCCAATTAACAGTATATCGTATGAAAACGACCCTCGTTCGGCCTCGCCGCCTCACAGCAGCCCCACCCCCAGCGGAAGATCCAACCGGGCTAGTTCGATCTTTTTTGCCCGACCCAACTCGCGCCCGATTCCCGGATGGGCTTAGACGGCGCGGGAGCGCCTGAGCACCGCAACAGAGTTGTAGTCGCTGGGCGCACCAGTTTGAGTTATGTTATTAGTTTAGTTAGTTTCGTAGTCTTCGTCCCATTGATGCTTGAAAATATCGAGATGGTCACAAGAAATGCTCCAGGAATTGACGAATCAGTGGTCCATCGCCTACAGCCTACC